>NC_083708.1:32517500-33767500 GCF_033118175.1 Dama dama | reverse complement strand
GAGCCACAAAGAACTGGCCCTGGCTTCTCTCCGGCTCTGGAGCCGGCGGCCGGGGAGGCTCACGAGGGCTGTCAGCCCATGGGTTCTCAATCACCCCGGGCTTGTCCGCCTCCTCGGACGACCAGCAGTGGGGACAACGACCCAGGCAGGGCCGGAGCCTCAGGCAGAGGTTACCCATGGCGGCCCCGGGAAGAGTGGGGGAGAGGGGCTTCTCCCTCTCCCCTCACTCTCTGCAGATCCACTTTCTCTTCCTCCACCCGGAAACTTTGCAAACAGCACCAATCCTGCCGGCTCTGGGAGAGTGTACAAAGCCCAGTTCACAGCTGTCGGGCCAACCTGCTTGCAGAGACTCACCGGCTCCCTTTCTGTGGCCCCAGGGCAAAACCGGGTAGAAAGTGGGCAGCTGATCGGTGGGAAGGTTTCTCAGGATTCCCACCACAAAAAGAAATTTGAGAACGCCTTATTTAGACAAATGCCTGAGAAGAGAAAAGAGGCATCTTGGTTCTTGGCCCAGGAAAAAGTTACCAAGAGAAACAGGTGAACTCCAAGTAAGTCTGTCTCCACCTCTTGCCTTTGCCAGCAGCTCTCTCCCCGCCTCAAGTCCGTCTCAGAGGTTTGACCAGTCCTGACCCTCACTGCTTTTTCTTTTCTGCTAATGACTAACCAACCAGCCCAGGCTATTGCCTTTAACATCCTGAGCGATGAACAGACTGTAATAATTTCTTCTTACTTCCTGATTCCTTTGTGCCTGTGACCTTAATGGGATTCTGGTCGCCTCTACCTCTCCCTTCTCCCACACCCAAGGGAGACCAGCGCCCTCACCAGGGAGCCAATTCTTGAAGCAGCTGCCAAAATCCTTACTCCTGGACAGACAAGCTAGCCCAGGGACTGTTTTGTCCTGCTGAGCTACCAGAACAGAAAATAAAGGCAGAGATTGGTCCTTTCATAAAGATGAGTAGGATTGTTTTGCCACCACTAAGGGAAATAGAAAGAAAAATTAAAGTGTTTGGGTATTTGCTACTAGACAAAAGGGCAATTGGGAAAGTCATTGAGTCCCTACCTTTTTTTTTTTTATCACTGTGAATACATTTTAATAGCATCAAAATAAGTTCACAGTCTGGAAAAATACAAGAGCAGATGACTAAAATGCTGAGAACCCAAAATACTACATTTTCCCACAGAGATAATTTCCCATCCTTCGTGTACTATTTATGAAACACGGGGGCACACACACACACACACACACACACACACAGAGAGACTAGGTGGCCAGTGGAGAGAAAGAGTACAAGGGTTGCATACGAACTGGTGTGGAGGCTCTTTCTGTTCAACTTTGACCTCTAAGCCTGCACTAGTTCTTGCTAACTTCATTGGCAAGAACTCAGACACTAAGGAAGCCAACATCTTGGACAGAGATCTCAATAGGCAGTGAGTTTTGTTCTACTTCCCCTAGTTCAAGACAGCTGTCTCACAGGTAGGTGCCCTGGATCCCAAGAAACCTAGGCAAAGAGTTTAGACAGATCAACACAAGGCCATTTTCACTAGCAGAGAACTCTGCCAACTTGTTTAGGCTGTGTCACTCATTTTTGTATAAGGCATTTATTTTAAAGTTTCTCTCTTAAACACAACTTCTCTGAATGTTACTGGATCCCTGAACCCCGTCCAAACTCAGAATTTCTGTTCTTTGTCAATCAGCAAAGCATTTTTAGTAATCAGAATAACTCAACTCAAGGAAAAGAGGAAAAAAGAAGAAGAAGAAAAGAAAGAAAAGAACTGTGGCCTTAGTCTCCCTTCCTATTTGCTTGTACTGAAACCAGGCATTCATGATGGACAGATCATTTGGTTAAAACAAGATCTCATGTCATACTTCCAGATTTCTCCAATTGTCTCCAGAGTCAGATTGTATGTGTGTTTGTGTCTTAGTCGTTCAGTTGTGTCCTACTCTTTGCAACTGCATGGACTGTAGCCCACCAGGCTGTCTGTCCATGGAATTTTCCAGGCAAGAATACTGGAGTGGATTGCCATTTCCCACTCCACAGGATCTCCCTGACCTAGGGATCGAACCTGTGTCTCCTGCGTTGGCAGGTAGGTCCTTTACCACTGGGCCACCAGGTAAGCCTTCAGAGTCAAAGCAGAAGTTCTAACTTGGCAGAAAGAGAAAAGCCAAAAGCCAAGCCGGGTTTGACTGCCTTTTTATTTGTGATATGAGACCAAAAATATAATTCCAATATACAACAGAAGAAAAAATAAAGAGTATATAATATTAAGAAGCCATAACAAAATTTTGTTCCAAACACAATGTAAATTGGAAAAAGTATAGAATTCTATTAATGCTTCTAAACAGAGGCATAGATGTTAAAGTCTTTCTAGAGATAGCTATGTGATCTAGAATATGAAACATATGATCTAGAATATGAAATAAGATTTGGAAGCAACTAGAGAGCTATATGGGCTTCCCAGGTGGTCCTAGGGGTAAAGAACCTGGCTGTCAATGCAGGAGATGTAAGAGAAGCAGGTTCCCAGGAGTCAGGAAGATACCCTGGAGAAGGGCACGACAGCCCACTCCAGTGTTCTTCCTGGAGAATCCCATGGACAGAAGAGCCTGGCATGCTACAGTCCACAGGGTCACAAAGAGTCAGACACAACTGAAGTGACTTAGGACATAAGCATAGAAAGATTTATTCAAAACCAATTTCTAAGTGGAGTTTAAGACTTCAGAAATTTGAAGGTTCTAAATTGAAATATGCCTTCATTATGATTTTGACAAGGCATTCCAGAAAGAGACAGAGTGGCAGACCTGCACAGCACAGCCACTGACCCAGTGAATGAAACTGAAAAAGGAACTGGCCATCCAAAGATGTCAGGTGAGCAATGGCCTGAGAAACTTGAAGTAATGGGCAGAAAGAGAAAGAGCTTCCTTGTGTAGATAGTATCGGAATTCGACAGTCACCTGAGCCTGAAACCTTGCAGTCATCTTTTATTCTTTCCTTGGTTTCTTTGAGCTAATCAGTCACTAAATTCTACTTGTCTATCTTTTCATTTATTCTACATTTTTAATTCCTTCTGGATGACATTTGGGTATTGGATAAAACAAATATTCTTCCCTAGATTATTGCAGAGGCCTCTAACAAATCTCCTTTCCTCCAGCTTTTCTCATCTTCCACACCACTCCCAGAACAGTTATTGTCGTAGTAACAAGGCCAGAGGGCATATGAGTACTAGTAAAAGTAGCTATCAGTTTTGAGGGCTTTCCCAGTGCCCACTGTGCTAAGAATATTACACGTGGTGATTTATTTAACTATCAGGAAAAAAAAAAAACCTACGAGGAAGGTAGTTTTTGTTGTTTTTGTTGTTTTTCCTTTTCTTTTTTTAATGAAGAAGAAACTGAAGCAGAGAGGTTAAGTTACTTGCCCAAGGTCACACAGTTCCCAAGTAGCTGAACCACAAGTAACACCCTGGTCTCAATCTGACTCCAGCCCTGAAATGTTAACTCCTTTGTTTCAGTGACTCTTTGCCTGCATGCTTTGTCGCTAAGTCGCGTTGGACTCTGTGACCCCATGGACTGTAGCCCGCCAGACTCCTCTGCCCATGGAATTTTCCAGGCAAGAATACTAGAGTGGGTTCCCATTTCCTCCTCCAGGGAATCTTCCTGACCCAGGGACTGAACACACATCTCCTGCATCTCTGGGTCTCCTGCATTGGCAGGCAAATTCTTTACCACTGAGCCACCTAGGAAGCCCCTTCAATGACTCTTTAAAAGGCTAATATTCTTCTTTGTAAAATCCTTTGTAAAATTCTATTCCAAAGCATGTTTGGAATAGAATCTAATGTCTTTAGCAGGACACACAAGCTTCTGGCAATTTCTTGGACCTCACGGCCCTTTGCTCCTGCACAGACACAGTGTGATCAGTTCACCAAGCCACCAGCTGCCCCTGAGGCCCAGGCTCCTCTTTCCTGCTGCATCTTTGCTCCCTCTTCCACCTGCTTCCCTGGTGATTTTTCCAGGCTGGTTAAAGTAGCATCTTCTCTGCCATAATGGATTAGAGGACCCTACTCTGTGCCCTTAAAACCTGGCACACACACTTCCACTTGATCCCCTATTAAATTCCACTTGATTTCCTTACTTGTTTGCATTCCCCAAGGGAATAAAATTTCCTTCTCTGACTCTGCAGTGCCTTATACAATGTCCAGTGTGTAAGTAGTAAATATTCAGCAAGTATTTGTAGAAAGAAAGGAGGGAAGGAATGAAGAAAGAGGGAGGGAGGGAGAGAAGGGAGGGAAGAGGGGTGGGGCAGAGGGGAGGGGAAAGAAGGAAGGAAGGAAAGAAGGACCAGGAAGGAGCAGTGGGGTAAGATAAACACTTTAACAAGTATTCACAAATGAGAGCCCAGAGTGTGGAAAGAGCGGGGAGCATGAAAGTTAGTGACCTTCTGTCCATTGCCTTTCAGTCCCCTCCTTTCTATGCAGTTTCCCGAATGTTAGTCCTTTGCCAGCCTCTTAAACCAGTTTTCCTTTCCACAACCACTCTCTTCTCATCCTTACAGCACCCTGCCTCCACATCAGTCTTCTTAAATCACTCTCCTGCATAGTAACCTTCAACAGGTCCTCATTGCCTGGAAAATACAGCCTGGAATTCAGGACTAAAGAATTTGTTCTTTATTCAGTCTTTATCAGATGTACTCTTTCAACATCCACCTTCTATTACTGCCTTAGATTAACCCTCCTACTCAGCCAAATAGACTTACTGTATCTCCAATAGGTCTTACCCATTCCCATCCCTGATCCTGTTTCCATTCTTTTGCTTGGTGTTCCTTCCCTTCTCAGCAGACTCCTGCCTGCATTTTGAGGCCTGAATAAAAGTTCCACACCTCCTTTAGAATTACTTTGTCCGTTTCTGCCAAAATAATTTTTCTCTTCCTTGATTTTTTCTAGCTCCTACAGCCCCACATCCAACACACACACAATGTTAAATGAATTTAGCCACGCTCCTATATCTGATTTGTTGAGCACTGAATAGCTGAAAATCCCACAGCTACTCAGTTCTGTACCAGGACAAATTAATGATTTCCAGCTCCTGCTAAGCCCTTATCACCATTCTTTTATGTGCCGGTCCACTAAGATGTGGTTCTTGTCATTTTTTCATAGCATTATTCCAAATCATCCCCCATGCTTCTCAGACTGTCTGCAAATATCCCTTTTCTCTAGTGATGAACTTGTCACTGAAATTCACAGAAATTCCAAATCTCTTCAACATTAACAGATTCAATGTCCTTCTCCTGCATCAAAAAGATATATCTACATCTGCAAATCCCTGCACCTTTCTTTCCTTCTGAGACAAAAACATCTACTTGCCTGCCCAGTGTCCAGTTTCTTCTTCCTACTAACAGAACCTTACTTTTACAGAAGTGAAATGCTGGAGACTACATTTCTCACCCTTCCTTACAATCAGAAGCAGTCAATACTTATATAGCAGAAACCAATACAACATTGTAAAGTGATTGATTATCCTCCAGTTAAAGTTAGAAAAGAAAGTAAGTAAAAGTCATTGGTTGGAGTTTCAGAAAAATCCCTTATGAAAACAGACTCAGCTGGAGAATCTACTCTTTTCCCCTTCCCTCTCTTCATTTTCCTCTTGCCTGAAACTCGGTTGAGTTGAGATGGCTAGAGCTCCAGCAGACATCTTGATTATTAGAAGCCAACATGGACTCAAAAATGGAAAAAAGAAAAAAAAGATGCCAAATTCACTCCAATTTTTGCAAAGGGAAAATGTTTCACTTATAGCAGCACTTGTGCATGCATGCATGTTCAGTCATTTAGTGGTGTCCAACTCTTCTGTGACCCCATGGACTGTAGTCTGCCAGTCTCCTCTGTCCACAGAATTTCCCAGGCAAAAACAGTGGAATGGGTTGCCACTTTCTACTCCAGGGGATCTTCCCAACCTAAGGATTAAACCTGCATCTCCTGCATTGGCAGGTGGATTCTTTACCACTGGGCCACTTTGGATAGAAGCACTTCAGTTCAGTTCAGTTCAGTTCAGTCGCTCAGTCGTGTCCGACTCTTTGCAACCCCATGAATCGCAGACGCCAGGCCTCCCTGTCCATCACCAACTCCCGGAGTTTACTCAAACTCATGCCCATCGAGTTGGTGATGCCATCCAGCCATCTCATCCTCTGTCACCCCCTTCTCCTCCTGCCCCCAATCCCTCCCAGCATCAGGGTCTTTTCCAATGAGTCAACTCTTCGCATGAGGTGGCCAAAGTACTAGAATTTCAGCTTCAGCATCAGTCCTTCCAATGAACACCCAGGACTGATCTCCTTTAGGATGGACTGGTTGGATCTCCTTGCAGTCCAAGGGACTCTCAAGAGTCTTCTCCAACACCACAGTTCAAAAGCATCAATTTTTCAGTGCTCAGCTTTCTTCACAGTCCAACTCTCACTTAGGGGAATATCAAAGCCAAACCTGTGTTTCAGAATTAGTTGAAACAAGGTAAAACTGTTGAAAGATATGAATTTTGAGGGACATGCTAGATCCTTACTGTAGCTAAGGCATCCTTCCTGACCAATGACAATAGACTACTTTAAACATAGGCAAATGCTGAACTCATTCTGTCCTATCCAGAGGGTATGTTTTCAAGAGTATAGCCAGGAAACTCCATTTCTAACATTTCAGAAACCACCATTTTTTCCCCTCAGTGAACTATGCAGTGAATTTCTTTACTGATATGAATTCTCTTACCTGCAAGTAAATCAATTCAGCTTCAGAGAGAAAGCTTTTAAAATTTTTAACTAAAGAAAGGTAAAACCTATTTAAAGGTCTTTGTTTTGTTCTTGGCACTATCAAGGACTTGAAATAGACATAATATGTCTAGATTTCAGCACAATACTAACCAAATATTCTAGAGATATCTGTAAAGGGGTAATGAATTTTCTTTCTTTCTTTAATTTTTTTTTGGTGGCGCCACTTGACATGTAGGATCTTAGTTTCCTGACCAGGGGTCAAGCCTGCAGGGGAAGTGTAGTCTTAACCACTGGCCCATCAATGGAAGTTCCACTTGCCTTCAAAAGGGAGTTAATATTCTCATATATACAATCTCCTGGAAGCAACTGATAAGCCTTTTCTAAGACGGAGATAGATATGCATGGTTCACTCAGGTGGTTTGTCCTTCCCTGTTAAGCAAACACTTCATTAATCAAGGTTCTCATTTATCTAGCAGCAAAATTATTTTAGTAATCTTCAGGACTCTCTCTAGTCTGTTAGCGACCATCACAATTTCCCCAAATGATAAAAATGAAAACACCTAGAAGTCTCTGTTTGTTTGTTTGCTTTTTCCTTAAGCCCTTCTGTTATTTCGACAAACTTGAGATAGAAAATTTCTGGCTGAATAGACAGAGCATGAGCATGTATAGTATTAAAGTATGCTTCCTACTGTTAATCTTATAAGTTTCTTGACTAATTCCAAACTTCATGTGCAAAATAAGATTAGCAGAGCCATGCCTCTGTTGGGGCTTAACTCCTGTCAAAAGATTAAGTCTTAATCAACATTGCTAGGAATAAGATTTTTCTAGTGTACATCAGATAACAGTGAAGTTAGAATCATAACTGGCTGAAGAAATGAACCCAAATGACACTGCTTGTTAACAATGTCATTTGGGTGGAGGGCTCTGATGTACTGTCACAGGGAGGCATCATGTCTTGTGGGTGAGATTTCCTGTTCCCTTGGCACTCTTTGGCCATGTGTTCTTGGATAAATTCTTGACTGCTGAGCCTCAGTTTCTTCTTCGGTAAAACGCTGACAATTCCTAAACAGTAATGTTTGCCCTATAAAGTTATAAAAATTAAATGAGAAAATGCATTAAAATTTTTATCCCACTGTCCAAGACACAAAGGTATCCAATAAATATTAGTCATTAATGTGAAAATATGAACTGGGCCACCTCACTTGTACTACTGAAAGCGACTGCGGAAATTGTCACATTTCCAACTCACTTCCCTCTTCAAACAAAAGCAAAAGGCAGGCTACATATCCAGTTTCAAAAGCATTGCTACATACATAGCCAGAACTATTGTTCTGTGAGCATATGAAGGAAACAGTTAGATTGCATGGGAAAACATCCTTTAAAATCTCTGATTTTCCCCAGAAATTCTCTCCATATGACTACTATCCTACCCATCATTTCTGAGTTCTCACCCTCCCCAACTGTATCCCTTTCCTCATCTCTCATCATTCTTTCATTTGCATTTTTCTTTCAGGAAAATAACAATTTATAAGTTTGTGTGAGCTAACATTAAAATTATACCTGCATCACCCAAGTAGATCAACTAAAATACGTTTCCATCTTATATTTTGTGTTATTTTAAGATTTGGTGTTAAAAGACACTAAAATACCAAAATTTGCTATAAAATTTTAAATGATAAAAGAATGTTACAGAAACACTAGAATGCCTTTGTTCACATCTGTTATGTCCTAGCCCCATGAATGGGGTGGAGGAGTCTCTTTCTTGCTCTTGCTTTCAATACGAAAGGGCCTTTGAAAAGTCTGAAAATGGGTCTGTATGAGCCATGTAAGTTAACAGAGTCACTAGTAAATAGATTGTGTGTGTGCGTGCCCATGTACACACACACCACAATATTTCTGTTAATGAGATAGATTGGAACCTACAGAAATCTATCTCAGATAAACATGTGGGAAAGGGGGCATTTAGAAAAAGTGACATCTAAACTGAGACTTGAAGAAAGAATAAGAGTTACACAAGAGTTTCATAAGAGTTACATAAGAGTTTCTTACTCTTGAAGAAAGAATAAGTGAAATAAGAATAAGTGAAAAAAGAAGTGAAAGGGGGAGTGAAAGATGGAAAGTGTGCCAGGCAGAAGGAAAGCAAGTGTAGAGATCCAGAGGAAATGGAAGAACTGGTGTGCTTTGAAAACTAAAGGCTACCCTCACTTGACCATTCCAGGAGATCTTATCCAGATCCAGAGAAGTCTCAGCTCTGCTTAACTTCTCACATCAAACAAGAAAGGACTCAAGCTGAGGGACCCGCAGATGGTCAAGGGAAACTGGCTGGGCTTTGGACTTCCTTCCGTTCGTCTCACCTCTGACACAAAGCATAGCTGAGACGGCATCAACATTGATGAATTTGATCTAGCCTGGCTGCTCCTCAGACTTGAATCTGCTTGTGTAAAAACATAAATTCGGGGATTTAGATCTGGGATGAGGTCTGGGAATCTGCATTTCTAAAGAGGCCTCAGAGGATGCCTTCACTGCTGATTTCTAGACCACAGTTTGTGTAGCAGAAATTTGGTGACAACTCTCAGCTTGACTCTCTGAGCAAGACACCAGCAAATAAATGCTCAGTTGGCAATCAGTTACCTTTGAAAGTAATGCTATTGTCTAGTCTCTTAGATTTTTTTTTTTATCCTGAAAGAGATTTTAAAGACCATTTAGTCCAGTTACCTCATTGTTTTTTTTTTAAATTTATTTGATTTATTTTATTTTGGCTGCACTGCATCTTCATTGCTGCACAAGGGCTTTCTCTAGTTGCGGTGAGCAGACACGACTCTAGTTTTGGTGCCTGGGCTTCTCATTGCAGTGAGTGCTCTTGTTGCAGGCTCCAGGGCACACAAGCCTCAGAAGTTGTGCCTTAGTTGCCTCATAGCATGTGGGATCTTCCTGGTCCAGGGATGAAACCCATGTCCCTGCCAGCACTGACAGGCAGATTCTTAACCACCAGACCACTAAGGAAACCCCAGTCACCTCATTTTTAGAATGAAAGAAATAGCTCAGAAACAAGAAGTGAGTTGCCTCAGGTCACTGAGCTATTATTGATGATAAAGTCAGGAATATCCAGCATTCCTGCCCTGGAGGATCCTTCCTCTCCACCACATAGAATTCTGCTTCAAGAAGTTCAGTCAAAAGAGGATTCCATACAATCTCTGGTGTCATAGTTGGGGGAAGAGGAATCAATAAACAGAAGATGAAGAGGACCAAGGATAATTTTGATATGGCCCTATTCAAGATCCCAGGACCAGGTTATGTTAGCTTCAGGATAGGGCTCCAGTCTCCTGATTTTCAGTCTGGACAACTTATTTTGTGTCCTTCTAATTGTGGTGTCTGGACTTCCCAGGTGGCTCAGCAGTAAAGAATCCATCTGCAGAGCAGGATACATGGGTTTGATCCTTGGGTCTGGAAGATTTCCTCAAGAAGGAGATGGCAACCCACTCCAGTATGCTTACCTAGAAAATCCCATGGACAGAGGGGCTTGGTGGGCTATAGTGCATGGGGTTACAAAGAGTCAGACACAGCTTAGTGACTGAACAACACCACCAACAATTACGGTGTCCATGAATCATTTAACCTGAACCCAGGCTTCCCTTTCTTAAAATGCTTCATTTATGATACGATAGGTCCCAAAAGTACTTTTTTTTAGTATTCTTAATACTTGCAAAAATTTTTTCACAAAATCCTAACCCAAAGGGTGAAAGGAATATTGCCATATGTCCAACAGGCATTCTCCAATTAAAAGAGATTATATTAGGTTTATTTCTGTTATTCATTACCAACAATAACAAATGCACTGGTTCTTACTTATACATATGTGATTTTATATAAACACAAAGAAAATGTTATCAAATACACTAAACTTCCCAGATTTAGAATTTTCCAATGTCCATGCCAAGTAATTGGGCAGAGCTTCAAGAATTTCCTGTTCTGCCAGGCCTTTTTTTGTGTCTCAATAAATAAGTAGTATATTTGGCATTCTTTATTTTGATATTGAACTATTCCTAAGTAACCGCCTTTAGATTTACACTGCTTACATAAGTGGTTATTATCTAATTGTCTCATTTTTAAGCACTTCTTTTCCTTTGTTCCTTGATTTAAAAGAAAAACAAATCCTATTATTTTCATAAATTCCTACTATTGAAAGTCAAGGTTAAGGAAATATTTGGGTTGACTTCAGATAAATACCTCTAATAAATTTTCAAAAATAACAAAAGACTCTTTATGATGGTTAGATTTTTTTTTCAAACTCCTGGCATTTTAATAACTAAGCTCATATTAATGATGTTTTAGCAACATTTATATTGAAAATCTCTTGTTAAACCATATAATATGTAGAAGTGCGTATGGCACAATGATTTACAGACTTCTACTTGGTGTAATTGCTGTCCTGTACCTTGAAAGATGGTTGATCATCTTGGAAATGTAACCAAGTCTCAGTATTTATGTTCCTTGGAGAATTATCAAAGAAAATATATTCAGCATATAATAAAAGCCTATTAGAAGGTAGTTTGCATTTCCTCAGTTGAAGTTAAACTACAAGTCACATTTTGACCCTCATGTACAGAGTGATACATGCATTTGCTTCATGTTAACATGAAGGACCTATAATCTGTGTGCTATATTCATCTTTGGAAAAAAGTATTCATTATACTGTGGTTGATTGTACACATTTTTGTTGTTGTTTGCAACTCCATGGACTGTAGCCCACCAGGCTCCTTTGTATATATTTTTATATCTCCCCAGTTAAGAGAAATTCAGAATACCAAGCTTAAAATAGTACATATGAACTGAGATGCAAATCCATGCTACAAACCTAGCCCCAACTGTATAGACTGTGACAAACCTCCCTCTTGTCACTCTTTACTCTGTCATCCAGCGGAGGTAGGTCTCCAGACACTAGAAGTCATCTGTTAAAGCTCCACTGCCCCGTTGTGTCCAATGCTATTGGAATTTTGTTCAATTACCGAAACACCCATCTACTAGCCTATCAGAAGCAACTGTGTGAAACACTTATGCTTTAGAAAATTAAACCATATATTACTAATAGACTGACTGAAAAAAGCACACTCTAGGGACTGCTGTATAACAGTGGCTTATCTATTGACAGTTATTTACTTCAGTCATCCTCAGGGCTTATCTCCTTTGCTTCTCTGAGTCAACGAAGGTTACTGAGCTCCTATCATGTGTCAGGCACTGGGTTAGTGCTTGGGGATATAAAATAAGTCAAACAAGCATTGTTTTTCCTGTGTTAGGACATTATTGGGCTTCCAAGGTGGCGCTAGTGGTAAAGAACCCACCTGCCAATGCAAGAGACGTAAAGAGAAACAGGTTCAGTCCCTGGGTCAGGAAGATCTCTTGGAAGAAGGAATGGTTACTCACTCCAGTATTCTTGCCTAGAGAATCCCTTGGACGGAGGAGCCTGGCGGGCTACAGTCCATGGGGTCGCAAAGAGTCAGACATGACTGAAGTGACTTAGCACACATGCAAGGAAGTTATTGCAAACCAAAATACTGATCAGATAAATACTGTCAATACAAAGGGAGATACAAGTCTAAATAAGGTATATATTTGTTTGGAGGTAATGTCTCTCTCTTTGACTTCCTCATGAGTTTTTTTCTTTTATAGTATATTCACTAGATTATCATTGAACATCATCTACTAGGTATTAGGCATGGTGCTTGCTCTTGAGATTATATTAATAGGCATGAAAAGAGATACAGCCCATAACCTATATAGAATATATAAACGGGGGTAGGAGACAACATGACACAAATAGTTGCAGAAATAATCACTGCTTGCTAAGGACTATGAAGGAGAGGTACCAAGCTCTATAAGAATACTGTTGTACTCCATTATACACAAGTCCTTAGATCCATACTTCTTGCATCTTTGTATCATTCACAGCATTTGGCAAAATAGACTGAAGAAGTTGACACTCAAATGAATATTTGTTGAGTGAGCCTTTCATTTGAGAAATAGATCAGAAAACACTGCTCCTTAAAAATGAAAATATTAATCAAAATAACTAGATGTGGTATTTATTATTGCTGTTAAAAGATATTTCTAGTTTTCCTCTTCCAAGTACATAGTAGAATTGTTCTTTCCTATCCCGTTGACTGAACTGAACTAAACTGATCCCGTTGAACATAAGCATGACCACACGGCTTGCTTTGACCAATGAAACACTATTAGAACTAGTATGTATCACTTCCAAGTAGAAGCCTGTAAGAGGAAGAGTGCAATTAACTACATTTCCTTCCCTACCATGACAACAATGTTCCAGACAAAAGGTGATCTATTAGCCTACATCCCTGACTAAGCAAAACATGGAAAGAAACCTCACTTACCAGGCAGATACATATAACCTAAAGGAGACATAAACTTGGTTGTTTTAAGCCTCAGAAATTTTAAGTATTTAAAATTTAACCTAACCCTAACTGACTGATAATGCAGATAAAGTTAGACCTCTGTGGAAATAGTACCAGAGAGTTGGGCAGTGGGAGACATTTAGAAGAACATCAAATAAACCTCTGGTAAGATTAGAGTGATTCTCAAATCTCAGCAAAAGACTTAGGGTGCTCCCTGAAAAAGGAAGTAGCCCTTTGAAATAGATTCCAATAAACGTAATATGTTTGTCATGAGGAAATTTGTTAGGTAATTATGAAGGATTTTTCTGGGTATGTTACTGACAAGAAGAATTGAAAGATAAACAAAAAGAATATTTTAATGTGTCTCTGCTGTATGTACTCTACTTTTGGTTATCAGTTATAATTACAGAATTTTGGTAAGAATGAGAAAGGCTCCCATTCTAGAACATATTAGAGTGAAGTCTCATCTTCTAAGTAACAATTTACTTTTCCAGATTCTGTGTTCAGTAAGCAGTTTTCTTTGTGTGTGGCTCCTGAATGTACCTTACTAGTTTCACCAAGTATACCTTTAATTTGAGTTAAAATTTTGACATGTGTTTCATAAGTCATTCTCCCGTGAATATGGCTAACTAGGCTATATTTTATAAATTTAATCATTTGGAGTAAATTGATTTTTTTAAAGTTTCGAAATATGTATTATTGAGAACCAGGCCCTGCATCAGCATTGACTCTACTAAGGTATTGATGCTCCAAGACACTCAGTCTGAAATGCCTGCCATCCTTAGGTGATACAGCATTTGGTGATGAGAGACAGCATTGTCAGTGTCTTAACTAAATAGCAGCTGTGGCTGGCAAGAGTTACGTATGTTGAAGCTATGAGAAAGGAAAGAAACATTTACAATAATAATTTTGGTCTTAGACATGATACAGAAGTTAAGCAGTTAAGTGTTGAATTGTTAAAACAACAGCAGGCAGCACTCCTTGCTGTCACAACATATGAGGCAGCATTTTCTTAAAATAATCTTTCTGAAATGGACTGTCTTTTAACATTGAATGTATTTTTTGCCATTTGTAAAATACTACCATTATGAATATTCTGAGAATTGTTACTGTGTTTTGTTAAACGGTTTTACTTCTCTATTTTACATAATTCATAAGCTTAACCAAAAACTTAAGTAGAATTTTATTATGCTGAAAATCCCATTTTCTTCCAGGTAAATATACTTTTAATTTTATCCAGAAAAGTGTGAGAAGGGGGCAAGAATTCATGTAACAGAAATTTGAGGCAATAATCCTGACTAGAGAAATAGCTATTCTCTTAAGCAATGAGTTTCAATAGTTACTCTTAAGTAATGACGAATGTCCCTTTTAGACTAGATAAATTTCAATGGAAGAAAAACCATGGTCAATGATTTAGAAAACCTTAACTGGAAATAAAGAGATGAATTGAACTTAACAGGAAACAAAATGCGTCAATACAATAACAATAAAAACAAATAAATTTAGCAGAAATCATTGTTGGAAACATTAAATAACAAAACACTAAACTTATTAAAGATGAAAGGGGAAACGGCAGATAACTGATCATTATTTTAAAACTCTTCCAAGAAGACACTACAGTCTATGGCTTATTTTCCTTTATGCATAATATTACGTAGGAAACAATTTTTCAATTCATTCAATAATATTTATACTGCACTTCTCCATTTAAATGTGTTCATAAATATTAATCAATTCCCACAACAACACTGTGAGATAGCTAAGAATTATCCAGAGTTGACAGACTGAGAGCTTAAAATGATGTTTGGCTATGATGCCAAGGACTGCTGAGGGAATTAATAAGAGAGCTGACAACAAAGTCCAAAATCCTGGCTCCTGGCGGCTGCTAGGGCGAAAGAGGCTGTCAGAGAATTTCTTGTCCTGTCCTGACTCCTAATCTCCAGAGACACAGAAATCAGAAGCACCTGCTCCTATGTTACCCCTGCATGGTCTGTGAAGCTATCACAGATGCTTCTTTAGCACCTAGCTTCTGCTGTTTCACAGACTTAGATATTTTGCATCTTCCTAGAAAATATTAAGAAAAATTTCAAACCCACAATTCAGAGACCTGCTGAAGACTCAAGAAGTCCTCAATGAGTCTGAATGAGGAGAGGCTACTTAGAGCTTAAGATGGAACATCAGTACATTCTGCAGAGCTAAAACCAGTCATACTTGGACTGACTCATCTGAATTCCCTTAATGTTAGCGAAATATGATTTGTGTGCAGGTGCCAACTACCCCGATTTACTAAAGACTGAGGATCTCCTGATACAAAAGACTCTCTGTGTTAAAATGAGGAGGTCCCAGTCTAATCCATATAGTTGATGATGACCTTACCTCTAGGTAATGAAATATACTGGTACTTCTTTATTTTATGTGACAAAATGAATTGAACCAGTTATTTTACTTCTGCAGGTCATCAGATATACATGGGACAAAAGTAAATTTGAGCAAAAATGTTAAACTTATTTTTAAAATATTTTTTAAAAATTACATTATGGTCAAGTGTTCATAAACAGCAAAAGTTCACATATAGTAATCAAATTTCTATGGAGACCATCAGTAGACATAAAAATCCATTTTGAAAACTTGCCTTGATTCTTTCCTTGCCATTAAGAGTCAGACTGGAGAGATCTAACTTCCCTTGTCGCATCCCAAGGCTTCGTCTCATCTTTGGCTCTCAACTGCCTTACATCAGAGCTCTATTCAAGGACATAGGAAACTTACTACTGTTCTCCAAGGACACAAGAGAATCGGAGTGGTTGTCCTGATTTATCTGTCTTGGCTCCTCCTGTCATGCCTTGCTAGGTGAGGTCTTCTCTGGTTACAACCTGAAAAGCAAAGGATACTCCCTGCACTGGGGGCCCCCACCATCCTCTCCATTGTGAATGCTCAGCTAGAAGAGGAGGAGCAGAGATCAGACTCATTTCAGTCACCCATGGGGTTCTCAGCTCTCACCAAGCTCCCTCAGTTTCTCTTCTTCCACCTGCTTGTTGAACTCTCTCTCCCCTTGGGGGAGAAAATCTGGCTTTTATATCATCATGCATTTGTTTGTCCACTTGTGGATAAAATAGATGAAATAGACTGCTAGGTCACCACATTTTGTCTCTTCTATAACTACTTACCATCTATGTGATTATGGACAAGTTTGGGTTTTTTTAAATCTTGTTATTGCCAGTTCCTGATCTATAAAAATGAGGATAATTATAGTATCTACACCACAGGATCACTGTGAAGATTACATGAGCTGATAGCTGTAAATGCTTATAAAAATTTTTGACACAAAGTAGGCCCTCAATAAGACCCAGAGACCCCACGGAGACTGAGCCAGACCTGCTGCTGAGTGTTTGAGTATCTCTTGCGGAGGTCTGGGTCAGCAGTGGCCTGCCGGAAGGGCAGGCACTCTGGATACAGCAGACCTCGGTGTGGCATAAGTCCTCTTGGAGGAGGTCGCCATTAACCCCACCATACAGCCCTCAGAACCTACACAGGACTGGGGAAACAGACTCTTGGTGGGCACAAACAAAACCTAGCCTCTTGAAAGTGAAAGAGGACAGTGAAAAAGTTGGCTTAAAACTCAACATTCAAAAAACTAAGATCATGGCATCTGGTCCCATCACTTCATGGCAAAAGATGGGGAAACAATGGAAACAGTGACAGACTTTATTTTCTTGGGGTCCAAAATCACTGCAGATGGTGACTGCAGCCATGAAATTAAGAGACACTTGCTCCTTGGAAGAAAAGCTATGACCAAACTAGACAGCATATTAAAAACCAGAGACATTACTTTGCCAACAGAGGTCCATATAGTCAAAGCTATGGTCTTTTCAGTAGTCATGTGTGGATGTGAGAGTTAGACTATAATGAAAGCTGAGAACTAAAAAATTGATGCTTTTGAACTGTGGTGTTGGAGAAGACTCTTGAGGGTCTCTTGGACTGCAAGGAGTTCCAACCAGTCCATTCTAAAGGAAATTAGTCCTGAATATTCATTGGAAGGACTGATGTTGAAGCTGAAACTCCAATACTTTGGTCACTTGATGCAAAGAACTGACTCACTGGAAAAGACCCTGATGCTGGGAAAGATTGAAGGCAGGAGGAGAAGGTGACAATAGAGGATGAGATGGTTGGATGGCACCACTGGCTCAATGGACATGAATTTGAGCAAGCTCCAGGAGTTGGTGATGGACAGAGAAGCCTGGCGTGCTGCAGTCTATGGGGTCGCAAAGAGTTGGACATGACTGAGTAACTGAACTGAACTGAAGTCCTCATGGTTAATAATATTATTTATCTTCTTGTGATTATTTAAATCCAAGTTTTAGAATTAGGAAACTAATAACAACTCTTTTTTCTCACCTCTTACCTCATTCAAATTTCTAACTTGATCTTTATATGTAGGTTCACAGAGCTATTTCAGTACGACATTTTAGTACATTTATGGTCTCCTCTCCTGGAGAATCCCTGGGACGGGGGAGCCTGGTGGGCTGCCATCTATGGGGTCGCACAGAGTCGGACAAGACTGAAGTGACTTAGCAGCAGCAGCAGCTCCTCTGGTTTAAATTGTGATTACCCCCTTAACTTCTTTCCTGCTTATTGTATTTATTTACACATTCCCTTACTCATTGAACAAACATTTTTGACCACTTCCTATATTCCAGGGACTGTACGTGGAGAAAGCCAATGCTTCTTAATTTCAGAGAAGATGGAAAATCACCTTTGCTTCATCAATCATAATGCAAATCCTGCCTGTGACCAGATTCCTTCCTTTTTTCTGGCCCTGCCAGATCAACGCATGCTCTTAGAGCAGTTACACAAAGCTGAACACTGAGAAAAAATAAAAGCTGAACACTGATGTGTCTTACATGACAATGTACCTTGGAAAATAAAAAACTGGAGGAAACGATTTTTTGATCCAGGAATACAGTGTCACATCTTCTGGATACCCTCAGTATCTTCCAGCAGGTACGAACATGACATGCCAGGATTTGTTAGACAGAGGTATTTAACTTGTTTGCTAATATTATTGTTTATTCACAGGATCAATAACAATAGAACACTCCCATGTGGACAGCCTTGTTCTGCTGTTAATGCCCCTTGACCGATCTGGAAAAAATGAGTCTAGCCAGGCTGGAGTCCAGTTATTGGATAGAGGAAGATTCAGAAGAGTTTGGGATGGACACACAGATACCTAAGTGCAAACATTGGCTATGGAATTTTTACAGTTCTAGGGTTTGCGTCAGGTATTTCAGTCCTCACAGCTCAAGCTCAATGTTTGCTATGTCTCCACTCATTGACAAGCCCTCCCCACCCACATGCAAGTACCTTGTGTGAGTGTTCACACCCACACATCACAGAGAGCAAGAGGAAGGACAGAGGTCACATGTGTACCCAGAGACTCTAGCACTTTGTACCCTGCTTGGAGTTCTGTCATATTTGTGGGTGAAAAAAAGAAAAAAGGAAAAAATGGACCTGTTGTTTGTAACGCCTACTTGGCTAATTTCCAGAAGAAATTAATAATAATAAATTATGCATATATTGACACTTCCACTGCAAGCCAAAAACAGAATTTATTCAACCATTCTCATTAAGAACTGTTTGCATATCCAAATGACATTTTAAAAAATATAGCTTGAAGAATAAGAATAAATTATAGTGTATAAGAAATACTATGTTCCAAGGGTCAACAGTCCTAATGAAGAGTTTAATGGGGAGTATTATCTCAATATAGGCAGAATCTATTATAGAAACTAGAAAAATTCTGTGAACTTTACCATTAAATATATAAACCAAAGTTTCTAAAGTGAGTATTTTTCTACATGGATGTACTGTTAAAAAGTAAGTGTGACTGGGGAAGTTAATTCTTAGGTTCTCAAAATGTTGGCGTAGGCTATTTTTACCCCATGATAATTTATACAGCCTGCATCAGAGCTCTTGGTGCACAGAGTGAAGAGTCTATAGAAGGTCAAATAAAAAATTTGTGCCTGATACACTTATACTAGTATTTGACAGGACTAAAAATTAATGGTTTTCGGAACCCTGCCTGAAACTGCCTCCAAGAAATTAAAATCTTTATTATAAATCTGTGAAATGTGAATCCTGATTTATTGATTACTGAGAACAGGGATTTAGAGTGTCAGTGAAATATAGTGCCTCCCGCCTTCCAAGTAAAAGCTTCCTTGCACCCATTCAAAAATTCACAATGAATGAAGATGGAAATTAGGAAACGGAAATTCATTCATTCAGTGGACATTATGTGCCAGGCTGTGTGCTACAGACTGAGACACATAAAGATGAACAAGACACAGTTCCCAGTCTGAAATAACTTACAGCTGGTAGAGAAGTCTGACAGAAAAACAGTCAATAATGAAACAACCCTGAAGGAAGAATATTTAGTGTCCTTAGTATTGGGTAGTGTGCGCCTTACACAAGTGGGAGGATTTCCTGTTACTCAATTCCATTTCTAACTAGTGTTCCTATTATGAGGCAAAACTAACTAATGTGGTCAAAATGACAAGAGCTTTTCTTTCTGCTAACAAAAATGGTGAAAGGGTTAAGAAGCAGCAACCATCAAAAGACCCGAGAATTGCTCATTGTTTTCCTCATCCTTGATCCTGACATGCCTGGCCACGTTTTTAAAGGACTGTAAGCCACTTGTGAGTAGGAACTGTGGACAGGTGTGGTCTGGAAACCCACCCTGGCCAACAAGATGTGTTTGTGTTTCCACAAATCCCAATACCAGTTCTGGGCAGGTAGGTGTGAAGAACAGAGAAAGGAGGTTAAAAGCAACTCAAAAACAAACATCAGGGAGATAATACATGAGTTCCTTCTTGCTTCCTAACAAGTGTTTTGATGACTAGTCTGATTTTGCCTTATGATCCAGAAATTTAGAAATCTAAGCAAGAGTCCTTCTTCATTTATATCTTTTATTTTTGCTTCTAATAAGTCAAATTAATAGAAATATGCTAGAGAAAATTAATAAAATGGATCACTATACTAGAGTTTTTCCATGATGGCAGATACCTCATGGTATACCTCCAATTTTTTCAAATGTTATAATAGCTTCATGTGTAAAGTTGGTTTCTTTAGATGGCATACTCGGATCTTGCTTTTTGAACAAAACTAACAACTTTTAATTGGAGTCTTTAGATAATTTACATTTAATATAATTATCATTGGGGGGAGTGGGAGGGAGGCTCAAGAGGGAGGAGATATATGTTACATAGAGCTGATTCACTTTGTTGTAGAGCAGAAACAAACACAACATTGTAAAGCAACAAGACTCTAATAAAAAAATTATCATTATGCTTGTGCTTAAATCTACCATATTTGATGATTTATCTCCATCTAATCATGCATTTTTAGATGTACAAAGAGTTTCATTAAATCAATAACAATACCTCACATAATTTAATATTTCTATTGCTCCCAAATGTTTAGCATTCCCTTTATTTTTACTCTCTCTGCCTTCTTTTGTTTTGTTTTTCAAAAATCCATTTTAGAGGAATGGTGATTGGAATGTTTAGCTAAAACACAGGAGTTGGGCAGATTAGGGAAATGTCACTACCATTACCCAATCACCCTGTTACCTGAGGTTTTTCTGGGATAGAAATCTTAGGACAGATGTCTAGAATCAAATTAAAGATGTTAACACATATAAACCATCTCTAAGATTCTTGACATTTGCACATTGCTTTTCAAATGGGTTAGTGTAGATGATAAGAAAGCAGATGCTGCATGATTTCAAAACCTTTAGACCATGAACTTTTTACACCTTGTTTTATGTCCCTGGATACGTTACAGTTTCTCTGAGTTTATAGTCTATGGGAACTTGAGTAGAATTTGTAACCTACTGTTGTGTGAAAATTGCATAAACCTTAATTATATTGAATTAGTTCATGGTGCTTTTCAGGTCTACTATATCCTTATGCTTTTCTGTATATTCATTCTATTAATTTTTGAGATTTGATATTGAAACTCCAACTAAAAATCTTCATTTGTCTATTTAAAAAATAATTGTAATATATAGTGGGACTATATGTAACTTTATTCTGTACTTTCCAAGTCTACTATAAATGTGTTATCATACTTTCATAGTTTAAAAAATAAAACAGAAAGAGAAAAAAAGGGTTGGTGTGAATATTTTTGTTAAGAGGCATTTATGAAAAAAACAATGGTAGAGAACGATGGACAAGCAATAAAATAATCAATTTTGAATGTTGTTATTAAAATAATAAATAGATGCTAGTATTTTTTTTTAATTTCAAATATCTGACTCTACAGATTAAGAAACTGGGGCAAAAAAATAAAATTAAAAAAGTGGGGCAATATTAAATTATGAGAGGTATTGTTATCCATTTAATGAAACACTTTGTACATCGTAAAAAATGCATGATTAGACATGGATAAATGGTCAAAGATGAAAATACACAGGTAAGATGCATTCAGTCATTTAAATCATGAAAATAAACATCCTGCTTAAGAGGTCTGGAGACAAAGAAGCTTTTGATTCATGCCTGAGTCATGCCTCCACATTGACTGGATCACTCTTTGTAAGGGGTTTCTGAGATATGTTCATATTTGGATGCCTTAGAAGACTCAAAACTTTTACTCACCTCTGTACTTGAAAGACAGAGAAGACAAATGGCAACCCACTCCAGTACTCTTGCCTGGAAAATCCCAAGGGCAGAGGAGCCTGGTGGGCTGTAGTCCATGGGGTCGCGAAGAGTCGGACACGACTGAGCGACTTCATTTTTACTTTTCACTTTTCACTTTCACGCATTGGAGAAGGAAATGGCAGACCACTCCAGTGTTCTTGCCTGGAGAATCCCAGGGACGGGGGAGCCTGGTGGGCTGCCGTCTATGGGGTCGCACAGAGTTGGACACGACTGAAGTGACTCAGCAGCAGCAGCAGCAGCAGCAGTACTTGAAAGGCATTCTGTATCTTATCTGACAATGTGAGTCCTGAGGGAAACAGGATGGAGAGCATCAGAGTGAGTCATTTGTGTGGGTCTCTGAGAAAAGGACCCTCCATTCTATCCCATTACAAGGCTAAATCCCCTGAATGGGAAACAAAAGAACCTTCCACATGAGGATCCAAATGCAGAGAGAATGGAATCCTTGTTCTCTTTTCAAAAGCTTTGCAGAATGTCCTATGACAACATGGGGCCACCACTAGAATAGGAACAGTGGGTGAGGTCACAGCTAGGTAGAAAGAGGGTCTGAGGTAGCCACCCGGCCTTCCCTCACCGTAACATGTACCTTCCTTTTCTGTGGCTCCAAAGCTGAAAGTCTCCTCTGAAGGTTTCCTTGAACTGCTCAAGAGAGGAGCAGAGGTTGGCTGAGTGAAGGATGATTTCATGGTTGGGGTCAAACTAACCATTTTCCTGAGGACACTGTAACTAGAGGTGTTTCAGAATTCAGGCAGCATGGATGGATGTTGATGGTGTGGCCAGTGTGGCCAGAGGCACCCAAAGACTGATAGGGATGGTCTAGCTAAGGAAAAGCAGTTATATGGATGCCAGTAACCAACGACCTAAAGTCTCTTCCCAGACTCCTTGACAACATGGTAGACCTTCTGCACTTTAGAACCTTCATACCTCGGACAGCCAAGGCAAAGGGGCGTATTGTGAAGTGACAGTCA
Organism: Dama dama; assembly: GCF_033118175.1. Taxonomy (NCBI): domain Eukaryota; kingdom Metazoa; phylum Chordata; class Mammalia; order Artiodactyla; family Cervidae; genus Dama; species Dama dama. The sequence goes on along the minus strand of NC_083708.1, from coordinate 33,744,677 downwards.
ATTCAAGAGGAACTGAATTCAAATCAGAGCTGGCTGAGTTCACCTTGAGTTTATCCATATTTTATTTCTGACAACATCTGATCAGTCGAGATGCTCCATAACAGACTGATAAAGTTGATTACTTGACCCTAACCCCAAAATTAACATTTGTCCTAATTAAATTTCAATCCACTGCTACACCATTTGAGATCTTTTTGAGTCATAGTTTTGCTAGTTAGTATTTTAGTTTTCTCTCCAAGAGGCATCATTTCGCATTGTAAACATTTTGGTTTTTTAATTCACACACATCTTAATAAGCAGTTTCTTACCAAAGGACTTCATTCCATCACATTCTCCCCCTACATCATCAAAAATAAATATACACACAAAAAACCTACAGTAAAATTTCTAAGTAGGCCTTTCTTCTTGTGGCAAGAGGAGAAATGGAGAGTAGAAAATAATGTATTTAAATTTGAGGATTGTTAAATTAAAGAAATCAAATGAAAAATATTCCTAATGCAGAACTACTGCCATCTTAAGGCCACAGCCCAGTATTATAAATCAGCTTTTGCTTCTATTTCGCTAAATGACTTAGATTAATTTTTAGGCATTTGTACATTTTAAAGTACTAAATAATATTTATTATTCCCCTTTAAACAAATTATATGATCCAGAGAAGATGTGTAGATTGGCTTAGATTACATAAAAGGTTAAATATTATAATGTTTATTTTGGAGTATTTAAAAAAGCACATTTTAAACTAATGAAAAATTAAACAGACTATTTCCCTCCCTCCCCTTAATAAGCCTGGTAAATATTTACAATTTATATGTTAAAATACAGTTTTATAAATCCACAAAATATCACTTAATGTGCTATTTTAGTATTTAAAATTTAAGCTAGCTGATCACAAAGTTATTACCTAGGTAGTAACAAATTAAGTAAAAGGCATACCTAAGGTTAAAGTTCCTAAATTATAGTATTTTCATTATTAAATCATAGGTCATTTATAATGGTAATATTCAAACATACGAAATGATCAATAAAAATCATAACCTATTTACCTATTTCTGAGCATTTCAAAATTATTTTATAACTTCCTAATTATAAGAAAAAGTGTGTATGTATTTATACATGGAACAGTTAAAAAAAAAAAACAACCTAAAACTCCACAGCATGGTATCCACGTTACATACAAATAGAAGTATCAAAATTTTTAAAACTAACAAATAACTTAAGCAAAGTTCACATCACTTAAGGCTTCCCCAGTAGCTCAGCTGGTGAAGAATTCACCGGCAATGCAGGAGACCAGAGTTCGATCCCTGGGTTGGGAAGATCACCTGGAAAAGGGAACGGCCACCCACTCTAGTAGTCCATGGGGTGGCAAAGAGTCAGATATGACTGAGCGACTTCACTTTCCAGTGGCTCCCATGTTAAAGAATCTGCCTGCAATGCAGACTCAATCCTGGGTCGTGAAGATCCCCTGGAGAAGGGAATGGTAACCCTTCCCAAGAACACTGGAAGTATTCTTGCCTGGAGAATTCCATGGACAGAGGATCCTGGCGAGCTACAGTCCACAGGGTTGCAAAGAGTTGGACACGATTGAGCAACTAACACTTTTCCCAAAGATGTTTCAGACAATACATAGTAACATTATTTGCTACATTTGACAAAACAACATCTATAAGTCAGTCTTCTGAGACTGCCTTAACAGAAGGCCACAGATCGAGTGGCTTAAATAACAGGAAATTATTTTCTCATGGTTCTGATAGCTAAAAGTCCAAGATGAAGGTGCAGGTAGGGCTGGTTTCCTGTGAAACCTCTCCTCTTGCTAGCAGGTTGAACCTTCTCCAGGTGTGCTCACGTGGCCGTTCCTCTATTCATGTGCATCCCTTGTGTTTTTCCTCTTCTTATAATCACACAAGCCATATTAAATTAAGTCCCCACTCTTATTTAACTTACCTCCTTAAATCTCTATACCCAAATGTAGTCACATTGGGGCTTAGGGCTTCAACATATGAACTTTGAGGGGACATAATTCAGTCCCTAACACTGACATATTTAACATACCACTCAAAGATACAGAAATTAATTGGAGTCTGAGTAGAACACTGAACTTCTGGTTGACAATAGAAGAGGTGTGCATGCCACTATATTTGATTAAAGTTTAATGTACAGAAAGAAAGAAAATATCTGCCTTTGAAAATAAGCCTATGAAATGAAGTAAATGTCTGTATTTAAGTTCAAGGTTATGTAGGAGTGAAGGAAAAGAGGGAGACCATCTCACATGTTCTTACAGAAGTTAGACTGAGGTTTAAGATAATGGCCAAGAAAGGTGAATGGAAAGTCATGATGAGTGACAGCTCTTTCAGGATGATGGGGTAGGGTTGTTTTCTAAACCCTCCTACAAAATGTAAACGTTGTAGGCAAGGCCTTGAGGAATATAAGACATGTAAGAGTTGTTTCTCAGCAAGTAGATATAACCATTGATAAGCATGTCCAGGTCTTAGGACCAACTCCAGTGCCAGGATCATGACCACTTAGGCCATGAAAAACCAATCCTTGCATACTCTTCCTTGTAGCAATGAGTGCATATGTACATTTTTATTACTAAGAGAAGTCTCTAAAGTGTCTAGTCCCACAACAAAACAAAATATCCCCCAAGTAAACTTGTGGCCTTCAATGTGTAGTCTACCTGTAGTGTGACCTTGGCACACACTCTACTGCAGGGCCCAAATAAGAATTCTAAGGTCAATTCTATGGCCAACAGATTCACGAAAAAGAAACAGGCTCAAGTGATGAAATAATACAGCTTTTTCTTTTTTGATTCACAGACATTAAAGACATGGCTGTTGGGCTCTAACCAGTGAATAACTCGATCTTCTTGAGAATTCCTTCCTGTTCCTAGTCCAGACAAATTTGTTTGGGACTTTCACAAGTCATAATAGAACAAGTTATTAATTTATTCAAATAGGTCCACTGGCTACCAGATTGAACTATTTATTGTACTAAATTAATTCCTTAGTTGGTCTATTAGCTTCATAAGGATTAGTATTTGTAAGGGTTAAGTATAATTCTCAATCTATTATATTTTCATCATGTCATGACTATTGATTTTTTCCCCTTTGGGCAAAGGCTTCTTTTAAATTTAAAACCGAAGCAGTACAAAGATAATACATTTATATTCTCTTTTTAATGTCAAGATTTGTATTTTCTCTTGTAAGCGACTTTAAAAATCTCAAAGTCCTAGCCCTTCATATCCAGTTCTCAGAATTAAATGCCCTGAGCATCCACTGTACATAATGAATTAACTTTTCTTCTGTGCATCTAAAATGATAACTCGCTATACACAGTTCCTTGAGAGAATTGAGAACATTGTCATTCAAATCGCTGTGTGTTATATAAATTTTAAAACCTCTTTGCATAAAGTTTTCTTTTCTGCAGCCATGTTTTAGGAAGTTTCTAAAGTCCTTTCATTAGAAAAATTCTTCACTACAATAAAAGATAATCAAATAACAAGAAGAATATTGGTTTTCTTAGTCATCATCACTTTGCAAAAATGGTCCTTCACGGTTTCTAACAAATTTATTTTCTAATACGCTCCAGGGGGTGAAATGTTGAAGTCCCCCATTTCACTTAGCAATATACTTAGGAATGTACTATGGGATGTACAATTTTTTATTCAATCCATGGTTAGAGATCTCGTGGGCAAATAAAAAATCCTCCAAATTATAGGCTACCTGGGGCAGAGGAGTATTAGCGGATAACATTTTCTCCAAAATCTTATATGATTTCGCACACAAGAGTTCAGGGTCAGTCTTAAGTCTCCCGGTTTCCCTGGCGTTTTGATAAGCCAGGGAAGCCCGAGTTAATTTTGCGGCAAAGGCTATGCACCAACAGGTACTTAGCGACGCCCCTGATTCCTGCAGCAGTGACTCCACTGCTGGCCACATCCCGCCTTTCGACAGCGGGGCGGGGATCGGCGTGGTGACAATGCGGCCGGAGCCGGCCTGGCGGGACCACCCGAAGGCTGGGCGCCTGGAAGGCCGGCTGCGAGGGGCGGGGCGAAGCGTGGTCGGGGGCGGGGCTCGCGGGCGCGGGAAGCGCGCGGGGCCGCCGTGCAGCGTCCGGAGCCCCGCCCCGCCCCGCCGCGTCCCGCCGGGGAGTCCCGCAACGTCCTGCCCGCGTGCTCTCCGCCGCCTCCCGGCGTCCACGCAGTCGCCGGAGCTCCGCGCGCAACTATGGCTCAGCACTTCTCCCTGGCCGCCTGCGACGTGGTCGGCTTCGACCTGGACCACACTCTGTGTCGCTACAACCTGCCCGAGAGCGCCCGGGTGAGTGGCGCTGGCTGCCGGGCGCCCGGCGTGCAGCCTCCATGGCGGCGTGGGCTCGAGTTTCCTCCCGGCTTAGGCGGCGGCGGGCGTCGCCGGGGCCCTGCAGCCGCCGCGCCTTTGCGCACAACTCGGCCTCCCGCCGGCAGGCGGGACGGAAGGAAGCGTGCATACCCCACCCCCCGCCTCCCCACGCCGTCTCCGCCTTTGCTCTGGGTACCGGCTTCTTTAGCCCAGCCCTTAGCCAAGTTTGAGAGATGCGTAGGGAAGAAAAGGGGCGCAGGAAAGACACGTTGTGTAAGATTGGGTTGGGGAAGCGGTTCCTGGGGCAGAGGAAGGGCGGGGCCAGGGAAACTGGGGGTGTCCTTTGCAGATCCTCGGTTTTGGAACGTCTCAGTAAATCATTCTGTCTACCAGCAGAGCGCTGATTCAGCCACCTGGTTAGCGACTTTTGTCTTCGTCTTTGGCTGCATTTTTTCTCTTTTGCACTTCCATGCGGCCACCTGTCAGTTTTTAGATGCTGCCGTCTGGGGAAAATTGTGTGGTGTATTGGAAAGAAGACTAACCGGAAAGTCATTAAGATCTTGGCCCTAATTTTGCCTTTTACCAAGAGAAGGAACTAAATATTGCCCTACTGCATGCTCCACGCAAGTTTTAATCCTGACAACAGCCTGGACCCTTCCTGAACTTAGGGAAGGAGCAGGAAGTGGAGTGTGTGATTCCATATCGGTACCCTTAAGTGAATTGTTCTCCCTCCCCCATTCCTTTAGTTTCACATGGATACTGATTTTGAGAAATTAACTTTTTTTTTTTTTGTAAGTCAAAGATTTAAGTATCCAAAGCAGAAAAAACTGGCCATGGTCGTCAAAGCCAGGATTTTGCAGCCAGACTGCCTAGCTTAAGGCACTAGCTCCTCCCTCACTAGCTCTGTGACCTTGGGCCGATTACTTAACCTGTGTCGAGTTTTCAGTCTCCTCATCTGTAAAACTGGGCTAGTAATTGGATTTACCTGGAAAGGTTGTTGCAAGGATTAAAAAGGTAATGGATATATAATGCTGAGAGCTGTGTCCGACCCAAGTCGTGGCTTTTGTAGTTACCACTGGAATCATTGTCCAACCTGACCACTTACGATAGAGCGATAAGTAGCTGGTGCAGACATCAGCCAGGGCAGCTCCTCATGAAGATGAGGTTCACTGCCCCAGTCAGCAGTTCAGGTACCCGACAAAGGTCAAAACTGTATGAATTACTCCTGTTTTCTGTGTACAGATGGTTTTAAAAAAAAAAAAAAAAGTGTACTGTTCCTAATGTTGTGTGTTCCTGCTTTCCCACAGTACAGATGTTTCCTTCCTCATGTTGAGAGTTAAGGAGACTTTTCCCCTTGATTCTCTGGCCACTACTTCCTCTAGGTCTTTGATTCATATTTTCCTTCTTTTGCCTTTCAAATCTTCCCCCTGATTAACATTTTCTTGCATTTCCTCTCTAGTCAGCTTCTTTTGAAGGAAATATTGTTCAAAGTCAATTTTGTGCATGTGTGAGCCTAAAATTTCAGAATCCCAGATTTCCCAAAAGCAAGAGTTCTTTACTACAAGCTTCAAATATAAGTGATATTTAAAGGTTGAAAACAGTAATCTGGTGCATTTTCTTTCCTGTTTGGTTCAGAAATCATCTGTGTGCTGAGCACCATAATAGAGTTAGGAGTACAGAGATAACACACAGGTCTTCAGGTGGCCTTGTCACGGGTAAGGATGTTGGAAGGTGAGCTTTGGTCCCCTGTGCTGACGGCAGCATTGCCTGGCCCTTGCTAATGCTTGGCTGTTACCTCTGCCTTTCTTCATCACACTGAGCCCTCATCTGGCAGGTCTCAGATTAAGTAGCCTGGCCCCATAAAGTTTACCTTCTTATCCTGATCCTACCTCCAGTTTTCCATAAAACCTTAATTTCTAATAGCACTTACACACTGCCTTGAATTTTTCCTATTTACTTGTTGGAACCTTCCCCTAGATCCTAGAGCCATGACCCTTTGACCTCAGTATCTGTGACTTTATCGTGTGTTCTGTGTGCCAAGCTGACTCTGCACATGCGGAGTTCAGTAAGTAATTATGAAACGATTGAATAAATAGTAGGTGTTTCAGTAACTGAATATGGCACTCACAGTCACTATTCTAATAAGCATTCTGCTGATAGAAACTGGTTTGATGCTTACAACAGCCGTATGAGGTAGATGTTATTAACCTCCTTCAGAGATGAGGACACAGTCCCAGAAAGGATAAGTAGCTTGTCCAGGGTCACCTGGCCGGCAGGTTTCTGCTCTCTCCCACGGGCTTTCTGTGTGCTGCAAACCCCAAAAGGGAGGCCTTGGAGTGAGTGATGCTTGAGCTGTGTCTCAGCACAGGAGTGACAATTGGCAGGTGAGGAGGCAAAGAGGAACATTTCAGGCAGAGGAAATATGGCCAAAGCAAGGACCGAGAGATGAAAAACAGCACCTGCATCTGCTGGGTATGAAGCAGAAGGTGGGGAATGGCAGGAGAAGATACTGGAGATGGCAGTGGTGGCTGATGGTGGGTCACTGAGTGACCACCCATAGCCCACCAGGCTCCTCTGTCCTTGAAATTCTCCAGGCAAGAATACTGGAGTGGGTTGCCACGCCCTCCTTCCAAGGGATCTTCCCAACCCGGGGATTGAACCAGAGTCTCTGTGTCCTGCAGTGGCAGATGGGTTCTTTATCACTCTTGCCACCTGCAAAGCCATTTAATAAGTGCAGAGTGTTATACAAATGTGGAACTGGGTGTGTCACCTCCCCAGGGGCTCAGGAAAAGCATCCTAGAAATGATGATACCTGTGTTGTCCTGGAGGTGCAGACTCAGGAGTGTTCGGGGCCAAGCAGTTAACCTGAATGTGCGACTGGGAATGTAGGGGTCTCTGGCAGCCAGGAGGATGCACATGCAGCATTTGCCGTGGGGCATAGAGGCTCAGTCTTGCCAGATCTGATTCTCTCAAGACAAGTTAGAAATCGAAGCTTGTGTGAGAAGTCTGTCAATTTTTTTTCAGTGCCAGCTCATTTTCAGAACAGGAGAATTATGGGGTTGCCAGATATAGTGAAGAAAAATACAGGACATCCGGTTCAATTTGAGTTTCAAAAAACGAAAACATTTTTAGTGTTTGTGTGTTCCAACTATCTCATGGGATATGCTTATATTAAAAAATTATTTGCTGGTTAGCCGAAAATCCAATTGACCTAGGAGTTTCATATTTTATCTGGCATCCTTCAGTGGGATCCAGATATAATTTGTGGTCCGCCTACGACCCACAGGGCACCAGTTTGCAACCGTTGGTGATTCTGCATGATCATTAGTCAGGTGAGACTGTTGGGAAAGTTAAGTGGCAGCTAAGGCCGGGAGAGGAAGGGATGGGTGCTGGAGGCCCTGTGCCATGAGGGCTTCTGGGGTGAGTCAACGTAATTTAAGGAAAAGCTTCAAGGGCCAAGGGCTTCGTACTGGAAGATGGCTTTCAAAGACACAGTCTCCCCTGCGTTTCTCAGCACTGCTCTTCTCTGCTGCTCCTTACGCATTGACCCCATTCTCTCCTATTATAGAACCTTCTCCAAACACAGCTGTGGGCGCCCCCATAGGCAGCCCTACTGGAAAGGGCTCTTTGCCCTGGGAAGGAATCTGACCTTATTGGAATCACGTATCCGTATCTTGATCAATATTGCCAAAGGGTGAGAAATTCCAGTTGTCCAAGGCTGAAAAAACTTAGCTTGACCAGAGGCAAGTCTAACGGTGTGCAGTAACCGTTGGTAGCTTGAAACGGGCCATGGTAGGGGGGTATCTGTACCATGGCAATGAACAAAGGCTATGAGTCAGGGCTTTTCTGTTTTGTTTTTTTTTAACCAGCACATGACTGAGGATAATAGCAGTACCTAAATTGAATTTACTTGTATGCCATGTGCTGCTCTAAGCATCTGAGGATTTACATTACACATGGGATTTACATCTGTTAATCCCGGGGCACTGGTTTCTTGCAGGCAGGATCATGACGTGTGTCTTTTTTTATTGTCCGTAATACTTTGTACCTTCGAGTGACTCAGTACATTTTTTGATTGATAATTCATATGAATGAAAATTCATATAACATAGAAGTCAGTGATTTTCAATCGTCTCAGAGTTTCAGGAATTTGGTAGGGGCCCCACCCTATCCTGGAGGCTTGGAATTTCCGGGTGGCTTTAAGAACTATCACCTGTGGTTCTAACTCACCTCCAGGGTTGGGGACTGTTCATACATAGTGTTGACTTGATGTAACTCTGAACAGCTGACCTGGATCAGGGTCACATTGTGTGGGGTACGTGTATAGCCATTTTTCATTAGCTTTATGACAGGAAACAGCTCTATTTGACAAGGAGCCTTTGCTTTCTCTGTACTCATCTCCTGACACTCACAGTCCCAAGCCCCAACTTGAGCTGTGTGCCCCCTGGACTTGTGTGGCTCTCTCCCCCCCGGATTCACCCAGATAACTGCTCTGTCCTGCAGGTGTCAGTGTGAACGTCACTCCCTCAGGGAGGCCTTCTACTTCTCCTGCTGTATCTCTTCCCACTTCCCCTTTGTGCCATTCCAGTGCTAAACCCGTCATGGGCTAACATCTGCAGAAGAAGGGTCAGGATACTCTGTGTATCCTCTTGGACACTGTTCAGTATCAAAAAACCTGGAATTTTGTTGTTGAGAATGAAATCTGTCGACAGTCAGCAGAGCATTTACTTTTATGCTTGCTTCCAGAGGTTTATTTATTTTTTCTTTCCCCCCTCAGCTTTTCTTACGGGGGATAAAAAGAGAGAGTCCCTGTGTCTGATGAAGACACCTTGATTCCTCCTGTAGATTACCTACCTGGCCCCCATGTGTATTTCTCTTTGAGATTCCCCTGTAGAAGAAAGAAAGAAGGGGAAAGTTGCTGAGTCGTGCCCAACTCTGTGACCCCATGGACTATACAGTCCATGGAATTCTTCATGCCAGGATACTGGAGTGGGTAGCCTTTCCCTTCTCCAGGGGATCTTCCCAACGCAGGGATTGAACCCAGGTCTCCCGCATTGCGGGCAGATTCTTTACCAGCTGAGCCACAAGGGAAGGCCAGGTATACTGGAGTGGGTAGCCTATCCCTTCTGCAGTGGAACTTTTTGACCCAGGAATTGAACCGGGGTCTCCTGCATTGCAGGCAGATTCTTTATCAGCTGAGCTACAAGGGAGATTCCCCTGTATCAAGTGGCAAAACTAAAAGTAATAGCGAATTTGATGTTCTTCATTTAGAGAAAATAATTCATGGATTGGGATAGCGCGGTGGCCCCACAAGCAGTGGAATACTGTTCCCCAGAGATTTTGGACTTGACTGTGTTTTGTAGACTGTAGACAGAGGTAACGGCAAAACAGGGTCTGATTGGCTAGGAGGTTGGGAATTTCCTGATGGGGACTCTGGGTCCTATTTTCTAGGGAGAGGTAAATGAGCTAAAGCTGACACGGCAGACGGTGATTGGTGTATGTTAGGTTTCCTTGACAGGGGTTTTCTGTAAGTGCACACTGACTTAGGTTTAGATTGTGCCAACATCTGGGCCAGTGGGGTGGCCTTCAGTGTGTGGGGCTCAAGTATATGAAGTAGCATTATCAGCTGCTGTGGGGCCTTCTGGAGAGGATGGACAGAGGATGGATGTAGAGTGGTCAATATGTTTATCATCCGGTGAAGTGTTAAATCAATTTACAAAGCTTTGTCCAGTCTTAATGGTCTCCAACCCGTTAGGCTTCAGGAGTAAGATTAATAATTGCCCTTGGTTGTATAATTGTACACTGATAGTGTAAAAAAAACAGCAGCTACCTGGGGCTCACAGGGGTGCATAAATTGCTGAGAAGGATTGTTAACCTGCCGAGCTTCACAGTTAACGGATAATACAGATTCCTTCCCACCTGTCTCATGACTGATTCCTTTAGGTCTTCAGGCCTGTGAAGTTAAGAAGGAATAGTGAAATTTACATTTAATCTCTTTCCCTTTCTGTTAACAGCTCATTTATAATAGCTTTGCTCAGTTCCTGGTCAAGGAGAAAGGGTATGACAAGGGATTGCTCATGGTGACCCCCGAGGATTGGGATTTCTGGTAAGCAGCTTTTTTTAAAGGTCTGTACATTCCCTCTGGTTTTTAATTCTTGTGGATAAAATTTTAATGCTTCCTCTTACATGGAGACAGAACGTGAAATGTGAAGTTGAGCAAAGGACAGAATGCCTTGTGTATTAAAAGTTTTATATTTGATGAATTAAAGTCCTTTCTATTTTTGGACTTTGCGTAGTTAAGTATGAAAATTAAGCTAAGAGTGAATGTGACTAATTTGGGTATTTTTGCATGGGTTAAGTCTGTCATTATTAAGAGTTTCAGAGATTAAGAACTGTCTCTAAAATTTACATCTTTTATTAAAAAATTCTTTTATTGCCCTTCCTATACAGAACTGCATGAAAAGATATGGAAATCAACATGTTTTGAATGCATGTGTGTGCACGTGTGTGTGTGCACGTATGTGTGCACACTCATTTTTGTCCAACTCTTTTCAACCCTGTGGACGATAGCCTGTCAAACTTTTCTGCCCTGGAATTTTCCAGGCAGGAAAACTGGAGCAGGTTGCCATTTCCTGCTCCAAGAGATCTTCCCGACCCAGGGATCCAACCTGTATCTCTGGTGTCTCCTGCATTGGCAGGCAGATTCTTTACCATTGTGCCACCTGGGAATTCCCATGTTTTTAATAAGTGTCTGAATTAGGACATTTGTTTTTGTGTGATTTGGGTAGATATTCCTGTAATAGAGACTCTTGACAGCTTACTCCCTTTCTGACTTAGGAGTCTCAACTTCCCAAGGTTTCCTTTGACGTTCTTCCTCACTTAACCAATAAAAACAAACAAAAGTCCTATTAAACCACTTTAAATTGTTCAGTTAAAAATTAATAGTTGTCCTGAAACATATGAAAAATACATCCAGAAATAATTCTAGAGCAACAGTGTTCCTCTATTATGCATTCTTCCAGTGTTTGGTTAGTCCTTTTTGATTTATCCCTTTCTCTGAAAAGGAAGAAACAGAAACATTTTGCTATATGAAATTCCAATGGAAACGTTATTGTGGACCAAAGTAAATGATGCTTGTAAAGTACCCTGTCCTTTTCTTTTCATTCTGTTGGTATTTGGTGGCCATTATATCTTCTTGTTTTTATTACTCATAATAATGACTCTGAACCCACTTTTCTTCCCAAATCCCATAAGTCTTTTATAGTGAGGAACCTAAAACTTAGTGTTTGACTTTCTTTTAGTGGTTTTCCATAATATGCCTAGCCCAGAGGGCTAGTTCTTATAGCCTGACTAAATTGAGGCATAGTCTAAAGAGTACAGAAAAGATTGTGGCTAAGATCTTAACTTGTAAAATATGAATGTGTGTTAGTGTGTGTTTTATTTAATGAAAAACATTTGTACATTTTAGCAGAGGCATACAATGGTGCTCATTTTTTGTTCTGACTTTTTTTTTCTGAGCTCAAAAGAGTTTAGACACTAAATATGCTGTCCTTGGTTTGCCCACATAGCAGTTTTCCTCATGTACTTGCTCTGAGGATATTTAATTTGAGAATTCAAGAGCTTACTTGTTTGATTAACATGTTATTCACCTGGGTGGGAGAGTCTTTTTTTAGTATTATGACTTTTTGAAAATATAAGTTATTATTTCTTGAGTTAAGTATTAATAAGGCTGTGAGCTGATTGGTAACCAGACTTTTCTGTTTCAGTTGCAAGGGCTTGGCACTGGATCTGGAAGATGGGAACTTCATTAAACTTGCAGATAACGGCACCGTGCTCAGGTAATAGAATTTAGTTGTGGTGTCAAAAACTTTACTCTTTCCAGGACATTTTATTACCATGTAGGATTAGACTGTTAAGGTATGAATTAAACAGGATTATTACTGTTGTCAATCAGATGAGAGATTGTGTGCCTGCAGGTCTTGTAGGAATCGTTTGAGCCATTTAAATATAAATCTGGGAGCATTAGATTGAAAGGTCTAATTCTTTAAATTTAGCTTATCAGAAATATTTGCACAGGAAATACAGTAGAATGTTAACTTGCTTTTTGACCACCTCTACTGCAGAAGAGCCTGGGAATTTTATCATGTTAACCTGGAGTAAAATTGAAGCTCTCTTTATTAAGGAAGAAGGAAAGAATGGACATGGGGTAGAATTGGTGGTCTAGGTACACTCTCTTTCTTCTTCCACTTGTCCAAATTTGCCCCCATCATGCGGAACTCATATTGTGTCTCAGCTTCTGAAAGTGCTTCTAGATTCCTCCAGCCTTCATCAGTGTCCCCTCCCTCCCCCCACCCCGAGCTTAGTTCTGACTCCCTTTCCTTCCCTCTTCTTAGTTAGTTAGTGTTAGTTGCTCAGTCGTGTCCAACTCTTTGCAACCCCATGAACTATAGCCCGCCAGGCCCCTCTGTCCATGGAATTCTCCAGGCAAGAATACTGGAGTGGGTTGCCGTTCCCTTCTCCAGGGGATCTTCCAGACCCAGGAACTGAACCTGTGTCTCCTGCATCACAGGCAGATTCTCTGCCATCTGAGCCACCAGGGAAGGTGAGTCCAATACTTGGGGTGTTAGTAAGAGTAGGGCAGGCGTGGACAGAGGAGGCTGACCGGCTACAGTCCATAAGGTCGCAAAGAGTTGCACACAGCTGAAGCGACAGCACAGCTTAGCACGGAGCAAGCAACGGAAAAGCAGCTGCCACCACCGCTCTGGGTGTTACAGAAGGTGCCATGGGGGAAGCGTCTGTTTTCCGTCCAATACTGACAGTACAGGCGAGTTAACGTGGCCGTGCAGTTGTGCGATGTATTATTTATGCTGACTCAGTTGGCGTCCAAGAAGAGGATGCTCATTCCTTGCACATACTCTCCCTTTGGGTACATCATGCCTTCTGTACAGTACAGGCTCACATTCTACCCTGACTGTCCCCTAAGGTGGAGCTAGCTGGAGCAGATGTCGTTCCACTTCTGATAATTTTGTAATTCATTTTCATCTTTTTTCCTCTTTTTTCCTGCCTTTTTTCTAGGCAGCTAGAGGTATGAGTGTATGTATTCATTTGTATGTATAAATGAATATAGATGTATCTATACACACACATACATACATACATACACACACACAGTGCAGCTTTGACCATGACCTTTAATGTCCCTTTCAGATTCTTACAGTGTACTTGGCTATCTTCAGTCATGGTTAAAAGAATAGAAAGCATTCCACAACTTTGCTTCTTTCTTTGTTATGCCTGTCTGTCCCCATTCCCGACACCCTTTCCCCAAGGTCTGACCGTCTCCATTCAAGTTTGGCCAACCTGCAGCTCCTCCTGAATTTATAAACTTATATCCTTGATGCCTGCTTTCAAACAACATAGTAGATACCTTTTCTGATCGTATTTCCTGCTCAGGATTCCTCCACCTTTACATACAATTTTTATTATGTAAATGTTAACCTCTCTGTAAAAAGTATCCTGATTGTGATTTTCCTCCATTTGCCTTTCTTATTTCATTTCCATTTTCTTCATTTTGCTTTGCTACCACAATCTAACTCTAACAGAAAAAGAAGAATGATACTCCCTAGCATTATAATTTCTCACAGTAAACTAGGTGAAATAGTAACTAGGGTAAGATTCTCTTAACCAGGCCCAACAGATGCAAAAGCAGTATTTTGAGCGCAAAAGGTAGCTACTTTCTTGTCTTCCTGTTCCAAGTTTTGCCACATTCATCTTGCTGTTTCCCATTGTGTTTTTAGCTGCGTTACGTCCGTGAGTGACACATCACTACCCCGTCTTCATCTTCATGGCCCTGTCTTGCGCAGCCCTGGGTACCAGGCACATCTCTCCTCCTGCAGGCCTCAGCTCATGCTCTGACTCTTGCCCCCACTCCTCCCTGTAGGCCAGCTTCCCACCGAGTCCCTGCAGTTTCCTCATTGTTCCGTTAGGCAAGTCTTATCTGCATAGTTAGTTGACAACTTCTTAGGCCAGGCTTGTCCTATTTCTCCCAGAGAAGTTGTAGTCTGTAGATCCATCTGGGGCACCTATCACAGCATAGACCTCAGAGTGCACTTCTCCTGATCACTTGCTGGTTGATGGGCGAAATGGGGGAAGAAAAAGAGCTGCCAAGAGAAATGCTTTTCAAAAAAGAGGGGATATATGTTTACGTACCGCTGATTCACTTTGCAGTATGGTAGGCACTAGCACAGCATTGTAAAACAACTATACTCCAATAAAAATTTTAAAAATAAAATTTAAGAAATGACATAATAAAAAAAAGAGAAATAGCTTATAGGATCCTAAGTAGGGAAGTCATCCAGTTGAAAACCTTTTTCTTAAAAAAAAAAAAAACCCATTAGTAATATTAGGGTGAATTAATAATAGCAAGGCTGGAGGAGGGAGTGTTCAAGGGAACCACTGATGAACCATATGCCTCATCCCTTCAAACCAGGGCCAGCCACGGCACAAAGATGCTGTCTCCAGAGGCGCTGGCGGAGGAGTTCGGCAGGAAGGAGTGGAAGCACTTCATGCCCGACACGGGAATGGCCTTCCGGTCAGGTATGGTTCCTGTGTGGGGCAGTGCTGCCGTTCCCTCCCCTGCTGTTTTAGACCCTGAACCTGTGACATCAAGACACAGCGCAGACTGTCCTTGCCCCCTGCCGGGCAGGATGCAAACAAGAGCAGCTGTGGTTTCATAGAGGTTGGATGTGTTACTTCCCATGTGTGTCTGGTTTCTCTTTGGCAGTTGGTTCTGTTTTATTTAACACTTTTATTGATTCACCTTTTACTTGTTCTGGAGGAAAGAAGACTTAGCACTTAGGAATAATAGAATTACTTATTCTGTATTTTTATTAATTCATTACCTGCACAATCCTTTTCTTTCTCTGTTCCCTGCTTCTCCCCACATTCATATTCCTCACTTCTCCTGTTTTCTAGAATTCTTTTCTTTACTGCCATTTCTAGTATCTTCTACCATCATCTTTTTCTTCCCCTTTATTGCGAGTGATTTTACACAACTTTTTCCCACTCTCCTTAAAGAGTTTAACCATAAGCAAGCATGAAAAGATTTTTCAAAAAGTATTTATAGACAACAGATGTGCATAAATTAATAAAGGATGATTAAAACACTTATAAACAGATAGGCCTCATTAAAAGTCTTGTTTTTCATTTGTTCTAGGTTTTTTTGGCCATTTTCTCCCATACTACAGTTTTGAAATACACCTATTTTCCTTTCGAAAATATAGTAACTGGAAAATAGTTGGAGTTATTCCTTATTGCTATCGTGGTTTTGTTTGTTATACTTGCTGTCTTTGGGTGGTTTGTTTTCTCATAGGGAGAAAATGTCAGGAAGTATGTGTTATTTTAATAAAATAAGTTGATAGGAAAAACATTTCACCTTGAGGTAAGGTATAGAATGCTTTCACACATCTCAACTCACAATAGCTAGGAAGTTAAATGGATAGATTTACTTTTTATTCAGGTGGTGAGGAAGACTCCTGTTGTCTGTCCAGATGTGTGTGTACAAACATGCGTGCTTATTCACGTCCATCTCTTTTAGACTCCGTGAGCTCTAGCCTGCCAGTCTTCTTTGTCCATGGAATTTACTGGAGCGGGTTGCCATTTCCTACTCCAGGGTATCTTCCCGACCTAGGGATCAAACCTGCATCTCTTGTGCCTCTTACATTGGCAGGCGGGTTCTTTACCACGGTGCCCCCTGTCCGGATGTAGGCACTTGTAAATAGAGGTGAACAACACTGGTTTGAACTGGGCAGGTCCACTTGACACCAGCTGGCTGGTTCAGGCAGGTCACTCTGGTATCACAGACCAGCAGATTAGACGCACTTCGGGTAGTGAGCCTCGGGAATCTCTGTCCGCTGCCCTAGTCCCTGCAGTCCTGGCGTGTCAGTGGTCTGGCAGCATAGCAGTGTGGGCAGACGTGTATGTGGGCCGTCTTCTCCCTTTTCTCCAAATTCTTGCTTTTCCTCATACTGACAAAGACATCCTAACCTTTCTTAAGAATGAAAACTCGTCTGAGATGTTCCCTCCACAATTTCAGCTGTGAAAAAGTAAAAAAAAACAAGAAGACTATGCCAACCAAAATATTCTTAACCGAGGAAAAGGACATACAAACCTATGCAGCCAGTTTGTGAATTAACAGAACTTTGACTTTATTTCTTTTATATTCTTGGTAATTTGACATCTGTGAGGGGCATTAAGTAACATTTAAAGGGATAAACATCTATCTGGACCTTATAGAGGGTTTTCTCTTAATTTACCGTGACACTTCATTCCAACATACAGCTAACTCTTGAACAACTTAGGAATTAGGGACACTTACCTCAAGAAGTTGAAAATCTGAGTATAACTTTATTATCAGCCCTCCCTACTTGGAGTTCCTCCCTGTCTGAGTTTCTGCATCTGTGGGTTCAACCTACTGCAGGTCACAGATCGTGTACTGCTATAGTATTTATTGTATTTATTTACATGTTGAAAAAATACACGTAAAAGTGGACTTGTGCAGTTCACACCTGTGTTGTTCAAAGGTTGGCTGTAATCCATTCAATTTTTGGATCATTCAACAAGCATTTATTGAGTGCCTACAACATACTGGAAATTGAGCGTAGTAGAGACAGACAGAAGACCGCTATGTTCCATAACCTCATACATAGCTTACAAATGGAGGAAAGGGGCAGGCAGTTACAATAATCTGAATAAAAGTTATGGTGACCATTTGAAAAGTACTCCCTTACATTAAACTGAAATCCAGTTCCACCTGGTGATTCTGTTTGATTCCTCTTTGTACCAGGAGTTCTCAGGAGAGAGGACTCTGAGGTTTGTGCTCAAAGCAGAGTGGTGGCTCCTGCTTGCAGTCTGCAGGAGCAAGATAGCAGTGAGGATGTGACATGAAAGGAGAGAACAGAGAAGGGCCCTGGATCCCCCCAGGACTTCTGAGGAGAAGCGCAGAGAGCACTTCCCAGAATTGTCAACCCAAGGGACAGGAAGTTGGGGCCTGCATTCCCTGGTTCCTGACCTGTCCATTGAGGCTTGCCACATGGGCTCTAGAGGCTTCCAGAGAGAGGGTGTGGCTTGAGGAGAGACAGTGGTGTTCAACACAGCTAAGGTTGGGGTCAGCCATGGACCGAGGGGATGTGACATGGGTTCTTAAAAGTGTCTTCTGCCCAGGGACAGCAGATTCAAAAGTGCTGTCAGTGCCAAGGAAGGGCTCAACTTGAATTCTAGCCTCAGGCCAAGGAGGATAAATCAGACCCTCTGCTCTCCAATATCTAGAGTGTGCCTCTGCTGTGCTTGTAAGTTTTTCTAGGATAAGCCGACACTGTGTCCTCGCATGATGTGAGGACACTTTTTTTAATTTCTTTTCTCACCCTGGCTGTTCTTACATTGTACTGAAATTTGTCTGAAGTTGCATAAAGATTGAATGTGAGACTCCAGGGGATCAACCAACACAGATTAGTGAATGCACTTCGTGGTACTCCAATGTTAGGTTGATGGTTTTGAAATTCAGTGACCCTGATAATACAAATCGTGACTTTTTCATAATCTATTTCATGTTTATGATATAGTCTTTAATTTTTATATTAAAAATGTTCTTAATAAAATGCTTAACTTATGCATATCATATTTTATTATAACTTTTTAATATTAATAGAGCCATTATAACTGACGCCTTCTTTAAAAGACAGTGGATGACAGGCTGTAGTAGAGTGGTTCTGAATTTCAATAGAAGCCCCTTTAAGTAACCAAACCAAAATACAGCCTCTTTAGCCAAGTTTCCGTATCACATAAATGAGGCATTAATTTGATCCCAGTTTAAAATTGTGTTCTTTTTAGGAAAATACTACTTTTATGATAACTACTTTGACCTGCCTGGAGCTCTTCTATGTGCCAGAGTGGTAGACTCTTTAACAAAGGTGAGTGGGGACTCATTTCCTAGAAACTATGGTATGTGGCCATAAATCGGAGGACTTTGAGCTTCCCTGGTAGCTCAGATGGTAAAGAAGCCATCTGCAATGCGGGAGAACTGAGTTGAGAAGATCCCCCGGAGGAAGGCATGGCAGCCCACCCCAGTATTCTTGCCTGGAGAATCCCCATGGACAGAGGAGCCTGGCGGGCTACAGTCCATGGTATTGCAAAGAGTTGGACATGACTGAGCGACTGAGCCCACACACACACACACAGAGGACTTAATTATATATGTCTTCTGAGTTGAGATTTTACTCAATTTCCTTTGTGGTTTCAGAGGTGACCAAGGAGGAAAGACAGAAGGAAATTGGTCAAAGTATTTTTGGAAAATTAAATAACGACCATACCTAAGGATAATAAACCTGTTCTCCAGCAGGGGATGCAACAATCTAGAAAAAGAAAATACCAAACTTGGCGTGTGGAGAAATATTTCTTGGTTTCATTAGCAGAGTTTTTAAAATAAATAAATAAAAGAAATGTAAGGAAATTCCATGTGTCTTTTTAAGCATTGTTAAATAGTATAAAACCAGAAAAATGGGATGAAATGTTAAAAATCATCATTTTGAGCATAGTTTAATGTATATAGACTTTTTTCTTTGTCCTAGGTATCAGGATTAAAAAGATCTCTGGTTATATCAGTTTATACTTAGAGCTTAAGAACTATGAACATAAATTGGTTTTATGCCAGAATCACTTTCTTTTCTGCATATATTGTCTTTAAAAATGACAGTGATGGTTCTGATAGGCCTCAGTTCAGTCCAGTTCAATCGCTCAGTCGTGTCTGATTTTGCGACCCCATGGACTGCGGTACTTTAGGCCTCCCTGTCCATCGCCAACTCCAAGACTTCACTCAAATTCATGTCCATTGAGTTATTGATGCCATCCAACCATCTCATCCTCTGTCGTCCCCTTCTCCTCCCACCTTCAGTCTTTCCCAGCATCAGGGTCTTTTCAAAAGAGTCATGTCTTCACATCAGGTAGCCAAAGTATTGGAATTTCAGCTTCAAAATCAGTCCTACTAATGAACACCCAGGACTGATCTCCTTTAGGATGGACTGGTTGGATCTCCTTGCAGTTCAGGGGACTCCCAAGAGTCTTCTCCAACACCACAGTCACAGTTGGAAAGCATCACTTCTTCGGCGCTCAGCTTTCTCTGTAATCCAACTCTCACATCCATACATGACTACTGGAAAAACCACAGCTTTGACAATATGGACCTTTGTTGACAAAGTAATGTCTCTGCTTTTTAATATGCTGTCTAGGTTGGTCCTAACTTTTCTTCCAAAGAGTAAGCGTCTTTTAATTTCATGGCTGCAGTCACCATCTGCAGTGATTTTGGAACCCAAAACAATAAAAGTCTGTCACAGTTTCCATCATTTCCCCATCTATTTGCCTTGAAGTAATGGGACCAAATGCCATGACCTTAGTTTTCTGAATGTTGATCTTTAAGCCAACTTTTTCACTCTCCTCTTTCACTTTCATCAAGAGGCTCTTTAGTTCTTCGCTTTCTGCCGTGAAGGTGGTATCATTTGCATATTGCGGTTATTGATATTTCTCCTGGCAATCTTGATTGCAGCTTGTGCTTCATCCAGCCCAACATTTCTCATGATGGTGTCTGCATATAAGTTAAATAAGCAGGGTGACAATATAAGCCTTGATGTACTCCTTTTCCTTATTTGGAACCAGTCTGTTGTTCCATGTCCAGTTCTAACTGTTGCTTCCTGGTCTGGTATTCCTATCTCTTGAGGAATTTTCCACAGTTTGTGGTGATCCACACAGTCAAAAGCTTTGGCATAGTCAATAAAGCAGAAATAGATGTTTTTCTGGAACTCTCACTTTTTCAGTGATCTAGCAGATGTTGGCAATTTGATCTCTGGTTTCTCTGCCTTTTCTAAAACCAGCTTGAACATCTGGAAGTTCATGGTTCACGTACTGTTGAAGCCTGGCTTGGAGAATTTTGAGTATTACTTTACTAGCATGCAAAATGAGTGCAACTGTACGGTAGTTTGAGCCTTATTTGGCATTGCCTTTCTTTGGTATTGAAATGAAAACTGACCTTTTCCAGTCCCGTGGCCACTGCTGAGTTTTCCCAATTTGCTGGCATATTAAATGCAGCTCTTTAACAGCATCATCCTTTTTAGCATTTGAAATAGCTCAACTGGAATCCCATCACCTCCACTAGCTTTGTTCATAGTGAGGCCCACTTGACTTCGCATTCTAGGATGTCTGGCTTTAGATGAGTGATCATA
Organism: Dama dama; assembly: GCF_033118175.1. Lineage (NCBI taxonomy): Eukaryota > Metazoa > Chordata > Mammalia > Artiodactyla > Cervidae > Dama > Dama dama. The sequence continues at coordinate 33,724,078 of NC_083708.1, read as the reverse complement.
CCATCGTAATTATCTGGGTCATGAAGATCTTTTTTATATAGTTTTTCTGTGTATTCTTGCCACCTCTTCTTAATATCTTCTGCTTCTGTCAGGTCCATACCATTTCTGTCCTTTATTGGGCCCATCTTTGCATGAAATGTTTCCTTGGTATCTCTAATTTTCTTGAAGAGCTCTCTAATCTTTCCCATTCTGTTGTTTTCCTCTATTTCTTTGCATTGATCACTGAGGAAGGCTTTCTTGTCTCTCCTTGCTATTCTTTGGAACTCTGCATTCTGATAGAACTAGATGATGGTTTATTTTTGAATCAGAATTACAGTCATGTGATTGTGAAAGTTTCTGTTGAGCCAAAGTTCTGGCTTGTAGAAGTTGTTAGTATGGGATGTAGTCAGCTTCTCATTTTATAGTGACTGTAAACAAATGCACTGGTCTTTAAATATTTTGGGCTTGATATAATTTAAATACTATCTAGTAGTTGGTCTTTGTTTATATAGAAGGACACTGGTTAATGTCTCCAAGGAAGCATGGAGCTATAGGTTTATGTATTTTCCTGTTTACTTGCTTTCTGGGTTTAAAAAAAAAACTTAGCAAAAATGATTTGAATTTTGGGTTAGGAACCTCCTTCATCTCACATGTAGAGATTTGATGCTCTTGTATACTGAAACTCAGGTAAATGTGCATAGAATTGTAAAGTAACCAGCTTTTGCGGTTTTAAGACTGTGGGCCTTTTAGCTCCATTAATGCCATGGTACAGCAAGTGACATATCCTGATATCTCCTAAGCTATAACATTGTAGATTTGTTCATGTGTTAAAAGTAGTGTGTAATGTTTAGACTTCACAATGCATGGAAATTTTTATTTTATTTGGGTTATATGGGTTACATTAATATTTAGTCTTATGTATATACTTCACTATAGCAGTGATTTTCATGGAAGATATTTTTCTACAATCACATTTGGAAAAGTGAGAAGTTTATTAATCTGTTCTATTTCCTAAAAGATGAATCCCTAGAGTACAGTAATATTATAGCTGTTTGTCAAGTGTTTTATACTGTGCTTAAAAACAGAATATGTAATAACATGTGTCACATTTGGATTTGGTTTTTTTTTTTCTTTAGCAGAACAATGGTCAAAAACCATTTGATTTTTGGAAGGACATAGTCGCTGGTATACAACATAATTATAAAATGTCAGCTTTTAAAGGTGAGTAATGTGAAGAGAGACTTTATTTTTTTTATTGGAAGATCATTGCTTCACAGTGTTGCAGTAGTCTCTGCCATACATCAGCAGAAATCAGTCATAATTATACATATATCCCCCTCCCTCTTCAGCCTCCCTCACACCCCATCCAGCCCTCTAGGTCATCACAGAGTGCAAGGCTGGCTCTGTGTTATATGACAGCTTCCCACTAATCATCTGTTTTACACATGATAGTGTATGCATGTCTGTGCTACTTTCTCAACTTGTCCACCCCTCTCCTTCCCCAGCTGTGTCCACGAGTTCATTCTCTATGTCTGTGTCTCCATTTCTTGAAGAGAGGCTTTAGATGTTTGTTCAATGCTGTGTATCTAATGAATTACTTAGAAGGTACCTATTTTTTATGTACCTTAATTAGGATTTAATTTGGCCCTAGTTACTGCTATAAAGTTGATCCTGATTATATATCTAAGAGCTTCTTTTCTTCATGTCTGTTTAATGGCCATCATTGCCAGTTTTCTAAGAGATGCTGTCTTTTACATGCTTACCGGTAGGACCCTTTTGTGGCTGCCCCAGAATTTGCTCTTTCTTGGCTTGGAAATGAGATTGATGATAGCTGTAAATGAGATTGGTGATAGCTGTAACCATTAGTGTCGTAATTACAGACAGACAGGAAGAGTGAAAATTCTATTCTCATTGCTTAAAAGCAGGTTGAGCTCACACAGAATGGGAGCAGAGATCACCAACCCAAGCCCAAGTTTTTACAGTTCTATCCACAGGTTTCCTTGGGTTACACAGAGACATTGCTTCTAAGGCATTAAGACATCCCTTTATAGTATGGTACCTGTGTGACTTGAACAGACTGTCCTAATTCAGCCAGTGGACTGATGGATGCTCACAGGCAGTGTTTTTCAGCTGAGAAAAATAAAAATGTTGCCTTTTGATTGGCATAAAAATTCTTGCCTGCCTTTTAATGTCATTTAAGCCATTAAAATGATCCAAATATTATGACTAAAAACATGTCGAGGCAGTGAATAGTAACTGCAGATACTTATTCAAACTACATGTTTCTCTGCTGCCTGCTTCTTTCCTTCCTAGAAGAATATCACTGACTTAGGTGATTATCTTACTTTTCTATTCCCAGTCACCAGCCCTTCACCCTCTAGATCACATGTGGTTCTGTCTGATGGCTTTTCACAGTCCACAGTGAGTGCTTGGGTGTGTGGAAATGCCCATCTCCAATAGAAGGGTATATCCATGACCCTTGCAAAAGCTACCCACCACTTTATCATTTTACTTTTTATTAACTTTGTAAAATGAAAACCCTTAAAAGAGTGGTTGAGAATAGCAAATTGCTGGTTTCAAATAAATTCAACATAAAAAAAATAAATTCAATATAATCATCTATTGATGTTATTTTATTGCATTGTAAATAAGGAGTAGATAAAACATTTCATGAGGCACAGCTTAAGAGTTTTAAACAGAAACATTAAAATACAGTACAGAGCAGAAATAAATAATCTTTTCGTTTCTAGTCAGATTTTGAAACCCTTGATACTACAATTTCACTGGAATGGGAGGCCCAAGGTACATATGCTAATACTCTATAAACCCACAAAATCATATTAACATTATGTAAGACTCAAGAAGTCATTAAAACAAATTAATCACACTTGTGTCAAATAAATAAAATAGATTAGACACCATTTCCAAGTTGTAAAGGGTATATAGAAAGCTTTCAGCAATCCACAGAAACGTTTGAAAAGGTTCATGACTAAAGCACCTTGCATTTCAGATTAACTTTAACATTAATATTTTGGGTTTCTTATGAGAGCTGTAAAAAGTCTATATGCACCTGTATACTTGAATAGATATTGACAAAAGGGGCCACTTAAACCTTCGAGTAATGCACCATCAGAAAGATCTCAGGGTATATAGTGTTTTTTAAATTTGAATATACAAGTATTTAAGTCCCATAAAGATAGATGACATCTCCCGAATGTTTCCTGAAAATTTTCCTGTTAATTGTCAGAAGCAAGACTTATTTTTAAAAGGAAATGCTGAACTTCTGAAATCAAATTTGACATGGTTTAGCATCACATTTCGGGGTTTTTTTGCGATGTTTTTTTAACTTAGCAGGATGAAATTTTTAAATACTGAAGGAGTTCCCAGACAACTTTTAGAAGTTTTAGGACTGCTGACTAGAATCTAAAGAGGGTCTTCACATATGTTTGCTGTATCTGAGAGCTCAGACCTGTACTTTGGAAAACTAAAATCAGTCACAGTTTTTCAGCCTACCTCCATATGCATTTCGTGGGGTGGGGTGGAGTTGGGGAATGCCTTTTCAAGCGGATTTGTGCTAGCTCGGTGGGAGGGGGCTCACATGGGAGCTACCAGGAATCCTGAGAAGGAGGAGTGGACGTACTCAGAGGAGTAGAGCCCGCTGGAGCCTGCGTTGGGCAGCTGGAGCCATACCTGGTCGTTCTCGGTGAGGTCAATGACGGCGCTCCCCGAAGCCTGGTCCAGGTAGCCCTTGACGTACTCATCATAGGTGTACATCACAGGGGTGCCGTTCTTATACAGGCCTACCCAAGCATGGGTCCCTTTCACATGGATGTGGTAAGAGAAGTAATATATCCCTGGAATCTTACAGGTAAAGATTCCAGTTCTTGGGTCATAATGCTGTTGCTTGTTATATAAAATCTTATCGAATGGGATCGGAGTACCTATAGCTGGGTAAGCTTTGGAGAGGATAACAGTGAAAGCAGACACAGGCATCCCTGTTACTCCCTGATTGGCACTAACAAACGGCCTTTGGCCTGCCTTCACAAAGTCCTCGGGCAGGGCTGCTTGGCCTGGAGGGCCTGGGGGCCCTGGGGGCCCTGGGAGACCAGGCTCCCCAGCATTGCCTCTTGGCCCTGGAGGCCCTGGAGGCCCAGTCGGTCCATTGAGGCCCTTGACCGCTATGCCCGCTGGGCCAGGAGGCCCTGGGGTTCCCGCATCGCCTTTGGCTCCAGGGAATCCTGGAATGCCTGGCGGCCCAATGGGACCTCTAGTACCGGGTATTCCAGGGACTCCTCTGGGCCCAGCCTCGCCATTGTGTCCTGGCATTCCTTTAGCTCCTGCTGGACCCACGGGGCCTGGGAGACCAGGGGATCCTGCGATTCCAGGGTCACCTTTTGGGCCCGGCAACCCTGGGTTACCCTTGGGACCATTGAGACCTGGTTCTCCTGGGTACCCTGGTTTTCCATCTAAGCCAGAGGAGCCCCTTTCTCCCTTTGCCCCGGGGTTTCCCACAGGCCCCACTGGCCCCATCTCACCTTTAGGGCCTGGGAGCCCGGGGTTGCCTGGAATGCCTTTTGGTCCTTGGGGTCCCATATTCCCTGAGGGTCCGGGCAGACCTGCTTCCCCGGGATGACCTGCTGGGCCTTGTTCCCCTTTGGCACCTGGACTCCCTGGAAGGCCCACAGGTCCTCTTTGTCCCTTCAGGCCTGGCAAGCCTGGTTTCCCAAAGCCGGGAGCGCCCGGGAGCCCAGCTGGTCCTGGAGCCCCAGGATGACCTTTCATCCCTGGGATCCCTGGCTGGCCCGGAGTTCCAGGGGCTCCTGGCTTTCCAATGCCTTCTGGTCCTTGTTCCCCAGGGGGGCCTTGGGGGCCTGGTGGGCCGGCTGGTCCCCTTTCCCCTGGAACACCCTGGTCGCCTTTGAGGCCTGGCTGTCCTGGTAACCCATTGTCACCTCTTTTCCCCACTCCAGGAGGGCCAGGTGGTCCCGTGGGACCCTGAGGACCTGGGAGGCCCCTCTCACCTGGGCGGCAAGGAGCACAGTACCCCGTTTCCCCTTTCTGTCCATTCAGTCCAGGGACCCCTGGCGCACCCTTTTCTCCAGGAAAGCCCCTGGGACCTGGTTCTCCTCTAGGTCCTTGGGGCCCAGGTTTTCCTGGAACAGAAATTCCAGCTGGACCGGGGATTCCGGGCGGCCCTGGTGGGCCCCGTGGTCCTGGTAAACCAGCTGGTCCAATATCCCCTTTTGGTCCATTGAGTCCTCTCTCCCCTTGTTTTCCTGGGAGTCCTGGCAAACCTGGCTTCCCAGTGGCTGAAGGTCCGGGCGGTCCTGGCAACCCTGGCTGTCCTTGGGGCCCAGGACTTCCGGTGCCGGGTTTTCCTGGTGGTCCAGATGGGCCTGGGTGCCCTCGAGGTCCCGCGGGGCCTGGTGGACCGGGGATGCCTTGCTCTCCTCTTAGCGACACACCTGAGAGACATGAGCAGAGCACATGGGGTAAGGGTCAGTGATGCTAAGAAACCACTGCTTCTCAAAGTATAAATGAGGACAGGGGGTTGCAGTGTCAGTCAGACCATTTTGATAGACTGGTCTTAAACGGTTTTAGACAATTTTATATTGTTTTCAGACATCTATATTGTTTGAAAACATACTGCTAGAGAAGATGGTTTCACAAGACCGTGGCTACCATCTTACTTTCATTACGTCCTAATGATCCATGAAAATGAGCTGAGATTGAAGAATTCATTTAGAATAAGAGTGCATTGGAGGTAAACTTAGCACATTTATTTTAGGAAAATCATCTACCTAGAAAAAAAGGGGAAAAAGGCATTTGATAGGAAAAGAGGGAAAAGGCAAGTACAGAATAAGGAACAGGCTTAAGAACTAAAACAACTTTCCTTCACAAAAGCTATCCTATAAGATAAAGGAGAAACGCAGTCTGTTTTAATTTACATCTGCCACAACCCTGCTGAAAACAGTTTAGATTTCGGGTTTTCTTTCGTTTGGTTGTTTTTGACCTCAGTACAAAGCATGAGCTCTTATGTTCTCTGTTGTTGACTTAAAATTGAAATATAAGAATTAGAGAATTATGTATGACAAAAACCACTACAATATTGTAAAGTAATTAGCCTCCAACTAATAAAAAAAAAGAAAAGACAAAAAAAAGAATTAGAGAATTAATGTGCAAGGTACATAAAATAGTATTAAAATGGTTTAATAAAATTTTCTTTGATTAATGCAGATATTGTTGATTTCATAGATCTGTGGGTCCATTTAAGCTAAATACTTCTACTAGTAAACTAAAAAATTATTCAGTGCCTATAATGTGAAATCTGTTATTGAACTGTAAATATAAGAAAAGTACAAAACATATCCTGTAAGAACCATAGTCCCAAGGGGAATAAAACAAGTGTCCGTGTGATAAGTGTTTTAAGAGGTGTCCAGAGTTTTGGTTTTAGTCATTCAAAGGTGGGGTGTAACAGCATGGCTGACTTTAGGATACACTATTGGGGAAGTATTACCATGTCAAAGGATCTTTAGGCAGTGTTATCATATGCCTCTAGATAAAATAGTCTTTTTTTCTCAGAAATTCTTCTATAGCTAGCAAAGATGGTACTGAAGCTACTTATGTTTTAAAATATCTACTAGCGGGATTTATTTAAAATTAATTTTCTGTTTAATAAATTCTCAGAAATATAGTTAGAATGTCTGTGTATACTATTCACATTAGATTCTTATGCTGTCAGAAAATGGTTCATAGTAATGGTAGATTTAGTAGATGTCAGAGTAGTTGAGTAGTTTGGTCAAAACCCTGAAAATGACTTAGAACTGTAACTTTTGAGCTCCATCTTTTTTTTGTATAAAACATGTTAATATGCTTCAACTCTGTTTAACTAAATCTTTAATGGCTTTAAATATCAAAATGAAGACTAAAATGAAATTGATATTAAATGAGTTGAATTGAAAATTGCCTGTGAAAATATATTTTTATGGGTATCATTTCTTTCAAATGTTAGTTGGTACATTACTATATTTTTTAAATCTTTCGTATTAATTAACTGGCATGTAAGAAGTAGTCAGCCAACAGTAGTTGCTAATGTATACTCTTAAGTAGAGATGTTCCTGGTATTTGGAAAACATTTGATAACAAATGAAGTATAAATACAGAGCATACTCATTAAAACATGTACTGAAATAGGAAAGTCATTTGGGTATCTTTATATGTTGTACTAATTAGAAATTATATTTCATTTTTCAAACAAATGTGTAGTTTTATTTACCCATTGATTTTCAGAAAATGACATGAGGAAAAAGACTATGAGAAAAATTAATTTATGGAAAAGATTTCCGTATATTAGCACATATTGTTGGTGATGTTACTGTACATATGTGATGTGTCTATATGAATGAGTGTTGATGCCTTACAAATAGAATGAATGAATAAAGGATTTCTTAATGGTTTGCAGTAAAATAGGACATTTTTAAAATGCAAATCATTAAATTGGGGTTTGCTTCGGAATCTTATAAAGATCATGTCTATATAAAAATAATTGTCTTGGTCTGATTGGAAATCTGTTTCACTGTTAAAGTAGAGAGGAAAAGCAAGTCTTGCTGTGAACGACTGAATTGAGCCCAATTTGAGACTGAAACTCCAAAGACAGTGATCTCTGTCACTTAGAATGTTACCCTGGTAGGTTCCAGGAGAGAAGTTTCTTAAATGTCTACATAGTGGTTGATTGTGTCAGAGTATGGTTCCCGTGTACTCACCAGTAATGAAACCCTCTGCAGCATAATTTAGTGTGTTTTGACTGAGTTCTCTTTTAACCTTTTTGAACAGATGTGCCTAGCAAACTGCACAGGAATTTCTTGTATATCTGTTAGCAATTCAGTGTTTCATATAAATTGTGGGCTTTTGTCTTCGTTTAATTGCTGGTGGATAATAATGTATTTGTTTCTACTTTGTATTACCAAGTAGACTAAAGTGGATTTAATAGTTAAAATATGGCTTCTAAATTTTTCATTTGTTAGCAAGATATATTTTTCACTTTTTCTACAAAAGAAAAACCAAAATGATATAGTATATTATTGTGAAAAGATAGAAAATATTTTAAACTTCTAATAGTGGTGGTGCATTTTATTTCAATTCACAACTGTTTTTTATGATCTTGTAAGCTACAAAGAGTCTGAATTTGTGATCATACAGAGTGTAATTCAGTGCTGCTTGTCATAGCATTTCAAATTGCGTTTGTTGCTTCAAGCAAAGTATCAGATTTTCTTGTCTTTTATTCTTTTCCTAACTTTTTTCTTTCTCATACTGTATTTGTATTTGAGCATTGAAAGGTATCTATTGAGTACTTATGCATTTATTTCTTTTCATTAAGCTACCTTAACATGAAACATTTAAAATTTCATCTTCTTAAAAAGACAATCCTATACATTCAGTTTGCTAAAAATAGTCATCTCCAGAAGCATAATTTTTAAATCTTATGACAACTATTCTTAGCTTTATAGGATAAAATAGGTAAGCATAATGGAAAGATACTATGGAAAAGAAATTTGAATCCTACAGTCAGTTCATATTATTCAGTGTAATTCAGTAATGTAGCAGGCAGTTTGTGCCAGATAGCTATTAAACGAAATTGGTGAATATGAACCTAAAAGTTGCCCTTGTTTGAGGATTTGTTAGTATTTTATATACATGATATCAGTACTCTTCATAATAGTCAAGAAAGCTGAGCAGATGAAGAACAGATTCAAGAACAGAGTTAAAACTTACCTAAGGCTACACCACCAGTACTGGAGTAGGAGGAAGAGGAAGAGGAGGAGAGAAGTAATAATCGAAGTAGAAATAATGGAAGTAGTGTGAAAAATAGAAGCAGTAGTAGTAATAGCTAACCCTTTAGCACTTTATATATTAACTAATTTAAGTCTCAGAACAGCTGTTTGAAATAGATGCTCCTTGTTTTACAAATGAGTGAGCTAAAACCTAGAGAGGATAAATAACTAACTCAGGGTTGCATGAAGCAGTTAGGTCTGTTCACTTAACTGCTAAACTAAACCAAAGTGCATTAAAGGAATTATGAGAATTGCTACTTCATTTGCCTGTTAAATTTCTCTTGAGGGGATCTCATGTTATTGGATAGCTAACACTCAATTTTGTATGGATTTGTAAGCTAGAAAAATAAGTTGTAAAAAGAAGTGTGTGTAAGCATTTAGATATATAAACCTGCTACTCTTTTTGTGTACAATGGACAGTTATTTTTGGTTAAAGCAATTTAAACATGACTAATTTGGTTGGATTAATATGTCTAGATTATGGGTAATTATTTGTGCAAAAAGCACACATTTGAGGGAAAAAATTCTACACCTAATATTCTCAAGGTATGTCTTTCTGCTATTCTTGTGTAAAGGATATGGATGTTCTTGAATAGACCTACTTTTATCATAAATCATTTTGGGCTGTGTAAGGAGTTTGAAGGTAATTTAATGCCAAATAAAATTTAAAAAACATTTTGCTAAAGAGATCATTAAGGTTATATAAAGCAACAACCCACTAGTTAATAGAGCAAAATATGTAGTTCAATTTACCTTTACCCTTTATGGCATAAGGGATGAAGAACTGTGTCTTCGTGTTGGATGGTGGGCCTTTTATGCCTGTAGGTGTTTGGTATCGCTCAGTATAAAACACTCCATGAACCAAGTTCAAGGATATTAGCAGCAAAAGGGCTGTTTGTGGCAGCATGATCTCAGCTGGATTCTGAAAAACAGAAAAGAATAATTTCACATAGCTTCATTATTGACCTGTTTTATTTTTCTAATGTTGCATAGATGAACTCTTCATCTACTTTTTAACCTTATTCTATATATCCTGAATATATTCCATAAATTGAGAGTTATAATTTTGTTAATTATACAAATACATGTCTTAGTCGGTTTTGAAAACCGCATCCAGATAATCAAGTGGAAAAAAAAATGATTTCAATAAAAGAAACACAGAAACTACAGTTGGATGTCTGTATTAAATAACTCAGGATCTTTGATACAGACTGAAGTTACCAATAGTCTCAAAAACACTGAAATTCAGATTACAGCATGTTTTTGCAAATATAGTTTAATTAAGACTATATTTTACAGACAGCTGCAAATTAAACTTTCTGAGTGATTTTAGTGGAAAGCCATTATTTTAAATCCCAAAAAAAAAAAAACAAATAAGTGAGACTTTTCCCCAAATACGCTGACATGGAGATCTACCGGCAGACTTACCCAGACTCTAGGAGCTCCTCGAGGTGGTTTCCTACCAGCGCTCGTGCCTTCCTCTGTGCCCAGGTGAGCACTGCAGAAGATGCCCTCTCCAGAGCTGTCCTGAAGTATTTATACTGTTTTTTCCCTTGCTCCATGAGGTTACCCTGAGTTTAAGCTCCTCCCCCTGCCCCAGAGGTGGAAAGCACTAATTATGGTGGAAAGTTCTATTGGGCAGGCATACAAGATCAGGTTGGGCTCTTTTTCCTTGTTTTCTTATTGAAAAATAAACTCTTTGTCTTAAATATATATTAATAGTTTTAGCAATGGACCATCTTTTTTCTGTGATTTTAATTTAGAAGTTATTACTCAGATGTTTAGGTTGTTAGTTCATGATGGGGTAATCCTAGCCCCTTTATTTTTAGAAAGCACCTTCTTGTGTTACTTGGTTGAAAATACTTGGGACCATGTAAAATAGGGAAAGAAGTCTTTTGGAGGGGAGTGTGGGTTTAAACCATCACCTAAATTCTTCACTTATTACATAAAGCCATCAATGTGTCCATGAATGTTGCTAAATTTTTATGAAAATAGCATACCCCAACTCTTATTTTTAGGCTTGGAAGAAGCACAATAGTGAAAATGTAGGTATGCTGTCTTGTATTTCAAGATTTTTAATGTAAGCCCTCAGATGTTAATAAGAGAAATATAAAATATGGTTAGCATATAAACATTTTAGTTTTTGCATTTAAATATTAAAAATTTTTCAAACAGAAGCAAGACATCCGTAAATTTAGAGCTGGCAGTGTAATTACCCTGAAGGATTTATTCATTGTTCCCAACACTCTACTTACTGTGTTCGGTAGATGGCTTCAGATTTTATTGCTTAATTTTGGGTTTTATTTTGGAGTTGCAGTGGAGGAGGTACAAAAACTCTTAACTTGATAATATCATATCATGTCCATTTAAATGAGGTTGCTGTGTTCATTTCAGAAAATAATCTTCAGACTTTGCTTTGAGCTTTTTGAAAGTATTATCGGTTTACCTTGCAGTTTGCTTCAAGGATCTTGAATCAGCTCATTAGAAACATTTTTCCCCCAAAAGATAAAAGTAAATGTTACCATTGTGATTTTCAGTAGTTAGTGTTCTCTTTAGCAATAATAGGAGACTCTGAAATCAGTTTTCAGGATCCTGAAGAATCTAATAACAGCAAGTTGAGAGGCCAAATTCTGATTCTTATTTCCTTTTGTCATTTTGGAGCTAAATCACATCAACTTTACAGATGAAGTAGGTGAGAAGGGAAATTCCATAATAAGCATAGATATGTTTTTTTAAAAAAAATCTCTGTAGAATTAAAGTGGTATGGATTCAGGATTGATCAATAATTGAAATTAAATGTTTGACTAGTAGATGAAATAAGGGTTTGTTCTTTTTCTTCCCTTCCTCCTCCCCTGCATGTAATTTTCTGCATATATTTTGAACTAAGCCTTGCCTAGCATCTTGTAGAAATATAAATGGATAACTCATCTCACTGCCTTCTTTCTTAACTCTCACTTTCAGACCTTTTATTAGTTGCTATATTTAAAAACTTACCATGTCCCATATGTCTCTATATAATATTCACAGATTCATATGAAATATGACTTTTATATCAGTTCTGAGTAACAGGAGAATTGAAAAGTTTTATATTGTATTTTCTAATCATTCATTTTTATGGAGGTATAGTTGATTTACAATGTTATATTAATTTCTGCTGTATGACAATGTGATTCAGTTATACATACACACACATATTCTGTCTTTATTCTCTTCCATTATGGCTTCACACAGGATGTTAAATATAGTCCCTTTGTTATGCAGTAGGGCCTTGTTGCTTATCTGTTCTATATATTGTGATCATTCTTTCATCACTTGAGAATTATCTATGGAATAATACTTTTTGTAATTATATTATGTCCTCTACTACATCTGTGAGACCACAAAAGATAAGAGAGAGAAATGGCTGCCTTCCAGGTACTGTGGTTGGTTCTCTTGGAAAAGATTTTGAAAAAGTAGGTGGGGTAACATCATGGACGCCCTTGAATACTAGGTTATAGAATTTGTTTTAAAAGGATTTATTAGAAATGTATATTCCAGTATTTTTATGTGTATATATGGTGACACATACTTATTTGTTTATAATCGAGACTGATACCTTGTTCTTTATTATTCACGTGAAAATTCAAAGATTAATTCTCCGCTCTCTATTCTGTGCACCTGTGTAGACCATGTGTTTATCTGTGGTTGCTCCAACTATTTCCAGAGCTTTTCACCTTAACCTCTCTAGGTGTTCATTTTTTCATCAACACAGTGAAAAGTTTGGATTAGTTTCTAAATTCCTCCCAGCTTTAAAATTAGGTAATTCTTGCACTTGAGGTATTTTGCTGTTTTCTGTGGTGAGACGGTGGGCTTGGCTCCATTTAGTAATTATTACAGACAAAATCCATACCAAGTGGTCATATGTCTTCTTTGGGGGATATGTAAATATATGTGGGTATCTGTCATTCTATATTCCCATTTAATTTTGGGAAATGTGGTGTCTTTATTGAATAAGCCTTGTACGTTCAACCCTTTTTGCAAATAGTGTGTTTATTTCAGTACAAGGAATCTGACTACTGTTTGCTTTGTTAGTCACATAAAAAGCACTGTCTTGTCCAAAACAGATTGTAGAATCAGAATATTTTCTAGCTTCACCCCACCCAATTGTGTATTTAAAGCTATTTTTATTCTAGGAGTTTACCTGTAGCTGTTGAAAGTGACTAGACTGTGGCTTTATAATGAAAACGTATTCTACTTAAAGAACAGAAAGTCATGCTCTTTAAACTCAGTGACCTAAATATTTTTTTTTCAATATCAAATATGAAGATGTTTTTTGCACACTAGCATTTAGCTGCTATTAAGCTCACATGTTCATTTCCACTTCCCAGGTTATCATTAATTCACCAAGTATTTCTTGAATATCTTCTACACGTCAGGTATGGTGGTAAAGGAACTGGATGAATGATGTACAGCCCCCACCCTTGTGGCGTTTAAACACTGTAGGTGGTTCTCAACCTTCTTTCCACACTCCACAGTCCTGAGGGACACAACACAGTTCCTTCTGTCTTTGGGGTTCATTAAGATAATGGTGGTTCAGAAACTATATTTTGAAAAAGCTCCTCAGCTGAGCATGATGGACTTCTAAGTTAGAATGTCTTAGTCTGATATCAGTGTTCTGTTACCAGCTTGTTAGTATTAGACACATAAATTTTGTTGTTTTTGTTCATGTGGTTTTTAGCTTTACTGTAGAAAAATTTAGTCTTATCCATAGAAGTAGAGAGAATGGTAACCATGAATGTACTCACTACCCAACTTAAAGTAATCTCAAGTCACTCTCACTCAATCCTTCCTCTATTGACCCCCACATTTTTAACAAATCCCATGAAAGAAAGTGAAAATGAAGTTGCTCAGTCGTGTCCGACTCTTTGCGACCCCATGGACTGTAGCCTTCCAGGTTCCTCAGTCCACGGGATTTTCCAGGCAAGAACACTGAAATGGGTTGCCATTTCCTTCTCCAGGAGATCTTCCCAACCCAGGGATTGAATGCGGGTCTCCCGAATTGTAGGCAGACACTTTACCGTCTGAGCCACCAGGGAATATATTGTACCAATTCACCCGCAAAATTTTAGTATATTTCTCCTGAAAGTAAGTTATTTTTCTTTAAAGTAGTATTTTCAGCATACACCCAAAATTAACTGTTTCTTAATATTATCAGATGCTTTAGTTCACTTCAGATTTCTTCAGTTATATGTGTATACACACACATACACACGCATATGTATGGATGGATATGGATATACATACATACTTACAAATGTGTATAGAGATACACAAACACATATGTAGTATGTGTGCTTAGTCACTCAGTTGTATCTGATTCTCTCAGTGGCTGCAAGGCCTGAAGCCCGCCAGGCTCCTCTCCGTGGTTTTCCAGGCAAGAATACTGGAACAGGTTGCCTTTTCCTACCCCAGGGCATCTTCCTTACCAAGGATTGATCCTCTGTCTCTTGGATCTCCTGCATTGGCAGGCAGATTCTTTACCACTGGCATCACCTGGGAAGCCCATATGTAGTATACATACATATATTCATAGTTTTTTATTGATTATTGTTTGTTCAACTTAGATTCATGAATTTCCCTGAATTGATCTCCCCCTGTGAATGTAGGTTTCTTATCCACATCTCTTTTTTCCCTTTACAGCTTATTTGCTGAGAAACTGGGTCCTCTCGCCGCCACAGTTTCCTACACTTTGGATTTTGCTGTTGCTTAACATGCTTCTCCGTATGCTGTATTTCCTGAAAAATTGGTAGTTAGATCTAGAGATTCAGTCGGATTTAGGTTTGAGATGTACACACACAAATGCTTTTTTGGCCAAGGGTACTTTGTAGATCCAGTGGGTGTTGTGTATTTTAATCAGGAAACCTTCATTGCTAGTTGTGTGTGATGTTGCTAGGAATGAGCATTACCTATATATCCTAATTCTATCTTTCCTTCTTTGTTTATTAGCTAGAATACATATATGTGTGTGTGTGTGTGTGTATAATCCATTTATATAATACTTACAATCCATATACATATATATTTGGATTTCCAGGTGGTGCTAACTGTAAAGAACCCACTTGCCAGTGCAGGAGACATAGGACAGGTGGGTTCAATCCCTGGGTTGGCAAGATCCCCTGGAGTAGGGCATGGCAACCCACTCCAGTATTCTTACCTGGAAAATCCCCATGGACAGAGGAACCCAGCAAGCTACAGTCCATAGGGTTGCAAAGACTTGGACATGACTGAAGTGACTTAGCATGCATGCATATAAGTATATATTTACATATGGGTACATGAGCCAAAAGGTGTAATTTTGTTAAATATTATGATGTCCCCCACCGTAGGTGTTGTATCATTTTCCATTTCCACCAGCACTGTGAGAGAGTTCCTGTTTCTACACAGCCTTGCCAATAGGATGAGTTATTTAGATTTTGTTGACCTTCTTGATATTTGCTCATTTTAGAAATGAAAATTGGAGTCTTGGCCTAGTAATTTTCATTCTTCTTACTAAGTGTGTGACTGAGCACCTTTTCATATAGTTAAGACCACATTTCTACCATACTCCTAGAAGTGATCTGTTTCCTGTAAACAAACCTCTTTTTATGATATAGTTTGCATATGTTTTTCCCAGTTTTATCTTTTTAGTTTACTCATAATGGTTTTTGTAACATTTGAACTTTTTACATAAACTTTTGATGTAGAATATTATTGTTCTTTCAGAGACTCAGAGCTATGAGGAACGTTAAACGTTATCTAGATCAGTTATTTCATTCTTCAGAGGAGAAAACTAGCTTTCTCTCATGAATGTCGTGTTCCCTGATGTTTAATTGAGTTGAGTTTCTGAAGTAAAGGGCTTTTGATGAGGAAGCCCATTGAGGTAAAACACCACAGACGAAGCTCATGTGTTCATGGCCTTACCCAAGCAGGATACTGACTTTCCTGTTCCTCTAATCCTTCAGTCTTTTAAGCCATGGAAATGAGGAAGGTGCCCAGGAGTTTAGTGAGGGCACTTGGGAGACCCACAGCTTCCACCACCACCTACTTGTACCTCATTCCTCTTGAAAACATTTTAAGAGAACATTCGTCGATCCTATTACAGAACCCAAGAGCTAAAAATGATCTATTTGTGTAAATAAGCTAATGTGGTTTAGTGGCTAGATAGCTGCTGAGGGCTTGAAAGGAGAAATTCATGCATAAAGACAGGTGTTGATGAAAACCCCTGAAACTTCAGGCCAGGTCAAGAAAAACTGAGAGTCGTTTGGAAAGTTTGAACAAAGGCTTCGTATTCTATTTTCTGTGGTGCATAAATTGCCGCATTATTTGAAGAACTCATAGTTTTATGTCTCAGGTGCTTAATGAGATCACCATCTTTTCATAGTAACCTGTTGAGTTTAAAATATAGAGCTTCTTGGCTCCTTGACCTAAAATCTTCAAGGATCTCGGCCAGCCAGCAGGTTCTCCTCCATTCAAGTGTGTTCCTATTTTATTTACAAGTTCAGCTTCTCATGTGCAGTCTGCTAAGTTGGAAGGAGAAATTAGAGAATTAAAGTATTCATTGGAGAAATCATGGGGTGATACTTTTTATTTATATCTCTTTGCGCCGCCGCCCCCCCCCCCATTTATTATCATACACAGAACAACTCCACGATCACTATCCTTTAGAGGGTGTGAGGCACAGTTACTGTAGGTGGCAACACAGACCACCAAGAAACCTGCCTTCAAGACTGATGCTCCTTGCAGCAGTAACTTGCTCCTGTAAACAATTAAAATACACCCTGGAGTTTTCAGCTGATGTAATGCTGAGGCTTCATCTACTTAATGTTTAGTCAGACAACTTTGTTACCTGGCCGGAAGACCTCTGCCCTCACTGTAGACTCATGCTAAGAGACTACTCTTCCTGCCGTGTCTGGCTCCCAACATGCACCCTGGTTCCCTCTTTATAAAATCCCTCAAGTCTGCTTGCTTGCTTTCAGATTTTTAAAGTAATTACTATTTAGAGAACATGCAGAAGATTGAAAATAAAATTTATACAGCATAGGGATATAACAGCTATTAATAGTAGTGTCTCCTCTCCACATCCCCCCGCCCCATGACCTGTTTAGTTCTAAGCTTCTGTCAGTCATCTTTAAATCACCTGTGTCAAAGTAAATCTTGCCACTTCTGATCCTAGTAAGGCTGAACTGTAGAAACTGTATGGTCTTAGCCTGTTTTCTTTTTATTTGTTAGGAACTTTGAAAGGTGAACAAAGATGTACGTGAAGTGGTAGAACGATGTCTGGGAATGCTCAGGAAATGTGAATGATGATGGTATCCACCCTGATGTTGAAGAATCAAACACCTCTGACATTATATTTGAACCTCTACATAGTGCTAGTCTTCCCCAATGTTTGTTGAACTTTGCATCTCTACTTTTGTGCCAGTGGCCAGTTTCGATGCTGCTAACCTGGCTTCCCTGGTGTCTCAGCGGTAAGGAATCTGCCTGCGGAGCAGGAACCGCAGGAGATGTGGGTTTGATTCCAGCGAGGGGAAGATCCCCTGGAGGAGGGCATGGCAACCCCCTCCAGTATTCTTGCCTGGTGAATCCCATGGTCAGAGGAGCCTGGTGGGCTACAGTCCAGAGGGCACAAAGAGTTGGACACGACCGAAGTGACCTGGCACGCACGCAACCTGCTACTGGTGGTCTTACTCTCGTGAAGGAGACAGATGCCAAACACAGCCTCTTACAGTCTTTGCTCTGATTTTTTTATAATCCAGATTTCATGGATTCTGGTGTGAAACCATCTTCCAGATCATTA
Organism: Dama dama; assembly: GCF_033118175.1. Classification (NCBI taxonomy): domain Eukaryota; kingdom Metazoa; phylum Chordata; class Mammalia; order Artiodactyla; family Cervidae; genus Dama; species Dama dama. The sequence goes on along the minus strand of NC_083708.1, from coordinate 33,706,453 downwards.
CACTTTTTAATTGTTTATGAATGTAATTCAGGGACTACTGGTTATTTACCACTGACGCTCCATTGTGCACAGATAGTGCCTGGTGCAGAACATTGACCTTGTAAATATTTGCTGAATGAAGGAATTAAGAGCTTTAGGAGACCAGATTTCTGTGTTTATTGAGTGTGGGCATTTTGTCTCATATTTGTGGGCACTCAGGGGTGGATCCTTTTGCACAGTGTTGGTTTGAATCTGAGTCTTTTCAGCCTCTGTTTTACCTTAAAATAACTCAATTCTTATGGAAGTCACAGCTTCCCACATGGCTTTGGGAATTAACAACTGCTTCCCAAAGCCATTTTGCAAAAGAAAGTTAACTGTGGCTTCTGTTCTAGCGACTGTGTACCTTCACCCCTCCTACTGGTAATCAAGTTAGAATTTCAGAGTAAGATCTTCCAAAGATGGTGTTTCTCAAGGAAGCCATGGTTGGGGGCGTAGAGTTAAGGGTGTAGGTATAGGAGAGGGGCTGAATAGAGAGAGAAAGAAGAGGAGCCCATACTCTTGGGAATTTACAGGGATTTCTTCAAATGTCTCAAAAACCTGAACTGTATAATTTTAGGGCAACAGATAACTTTTAGACTAGCCTGTGCTTTATTTTTCAAAATTTTTCACCCATCCATGCCTCATTTACTTGTTGATATACCAATTCATTCAAATCCTCAATGTATTAAACACATATGCCAGGAAATAAAAATAGGCTCATAGACTACTGACAGCATTTATTAATTCTTTCCCTGCCCAGACTACCTATTAGCATCTTCTTTCCTGAATGTGACCCTGAAAGGGAAAAATAAGTTACTGTTCAGAGGTTGAGTTATAGATATTTTAGAACATTAAATTTTATAAGATGAAAAATTTGAGACTCACATTCAGTATCATCAAGAAATGAATATTTGAGCTGCAAGAAATACTAATCTTAGTACTAGAAACTGATATTTACATTTTGTCTGAAGCAGACATAAACCCTTTTTTATGACTCATTAAGTCTTCTAGATAACAATAATTACACATATATACACACACGCTTGTATTTATTAGCAAACTTATGTTTGAGCAGAATTAACTTTTTCCCATTAAAACCATAGGTAATACATCACCTCATTATTTAATGAACAACATAATAGAATTTTGATAATTTAACTTATATTACCAAAAATATTTTCCATAAGTTATACTTAATATTTACTCTAGCTTCATTATACTTTAATTCAATCGAAAGATACTTCTTAGCTAAACCTCAGGCACTGCTATAGCTATGGGTCATTCCTGGTCCCTGGTCATGTTTTGACAAATACTCTTATTTACTGTACCTAAAATTTTTATGGAGAATCAAGTGTCTTAGAGTTTTGAAATCCATTAGAAAATGTCCACTGCATAACTTACATGTATTAAGCTTGTATCACATGCTAGGTACAATTCTAAGAACTTTGCATTATTATCTCATTTATTCCTTGTAGCAGCCACATGAAGCAGGTACTGTTGTTATCCCCATCTTTAGACATGAAGAATTGAGGATCAGAGAGGTTAAGCATTCTAGCCAAGATCACACAGTTGGTGATGATAAAGTTAATGCTTTCTGTAGATATATCTCTTGAGGACTTACACAGGACCCAGTATAATTTTAAGTATAGTACTATTTAATTTGAAACTATGTGTTGGCCATTCTTTGTCAAGAACGTGTATGAAAGTGTAATCCCGTTACACTTGCTTTCCAGATCAGCTTCTCAGATTTCTTTGCCATTGAAAGAGCTGTGTTGTTTCAGTTCTAGATTGTTAGTTTCGAATTTGCTGATTTAAAAAGAAGCTAATTAAAAAGCAAATAGTGCTGATGTTGTTACATTTGCTTTTATCCTGAGGAAGTGTTTTTTACAGTTATTCTTAGCCCATTATGGTCTTTTAAAATGGTTGAAAGACAGGGTGGCATTACTAAAAGATTCTGTGTTTTGGCAGATGTTTAAATTATTAACTTATATTTTAATCCTAACAATGGATAAACTGTTGCAAAAGTTATGAAGCCTTTTTCTTGTGTAAAAAGAGATCTCTAAGTGGGGAAACCTTAATGTGGGATTTTCGATCAGAGAGTTTGATGGTTTTTAAAAGAAAAGGCAGAGAGCTTTTTATAAATTGATTTATTATTTGAATTCTCTTGCTAATATATCCTGGGTGACCTTTGTTTGGCCCTACATCTTCAAATGTTATTATTTCTTTAGATTTAATATCCTCAAAACAACTCAACTCTGAGCAAAAGGTTAACCAAAGTCCTATCTTTAGTTCACTCCTGCCCTTCAAATGGAAACATCATTTTTGAGTTGTCAAATACAACATAAAGGACTCACTTTTCCTGTGATTGTATTGGTGCCAGAAACCTAAAATACATTTTAAATTAGTATCACCCTATTTTGAACTGGGACCAATTAAATAGTTATCAAAGAATTTTTTTTTCAAATTTAGGAAAAGCTTCTAAAAATTAATTTAGCAAAAGGCATATTGATCATATTGTTGTTGTTTAGTTGCTAAGTTGTATTTGACTCTCTGTGACCTCATGAACTGTAGGTCGCCAGGCTCGTCTGTCCACAGAATTTCCCAGCCAAGAATACCGGAGTGGGTTGCAGTTTCAAGAGGGAATTGTTAAAGAGTTTTGTAGCCTGTGGGAAACAGGCAACCTTATCAAATATGTTTTTTTTTTTTGGTGGGGGGAAAGCACTCTAGTATCAACAATTTGTGAGTATTAACTTACTGACTTAAAATTCTGTTATTTGGTACAAATGTTGATTAAACTCGTGTGGATTTTTGGGTAATAAAACTATGTTTTGGATAATACCGTTTAAAAACTGACCTCATGGTAATATTGAAAAATAATTGTATTTGAGAACCATCTATGTTAGGGTAAATTCTGAGAAATAGCTTTATTTGAGAACCATCTGTACTTAGACTTTATTTTACTCTCAGAACTGATATATCCAGATTCTTGTCCATTTTAATGCATATTGTGTCCTATAGTAGAACAGTGTTGAACTGCTTTTAAAATGCACTTGACTTGCAGTGTTGATAAATTCATGAGAGTTTTTTTAAAACATTTTGTATGACAGTAAAGAGCTCTTATGTCTTTACATTTAACTTTTATAGCACTTTAGGGTCTTATTTTTCAACTGAAAAGTGCATATGTGGGGCACTTCAATGAGATATGGTTCTTTAGGTGTTTTTTTCATGAGGGGAAAGTAAAAAATAGGAATTTAACTGTGTTTTTCTTAACAGACATTATAAATACTAAGTTGTCGTCTTCAAGGTAAGGGTCCTTTGTGTAGAAGTTGTCAAGACCCTAGTGAAACCCTTGAGTTTGTCAAGCCAGTAGGTGGCAGAGTGGAGAGTTTAGATGCCAGGTTCAAATGCTACACTGGTGTTTTCCACAAGAGTATACAGTTAGGTATTTTTAAATATTCCTCTTTTGTGTAATTTCCTCTTCAGTGGATCAACTTAAGCTGGCATTCCATCCCTCATGAACTAGCTGAAACACCGACGTCCCATTTTTACGTCTTGGCTGCGGTACTTTCTCAGGGTAGAAGCAACTCTTCTCTTCTGGCCACATTATGCCAGTCTCCTTTTTCTGCCTTACCTCATTGCTTTTGACAGTTTTCAAGAACAAGGACCCCCTTTTTAATATTTAAAATTGAGAAAGTTTTGATGCATTGATAGTATATATAATTCTGTATAACTGTATAATTCTTTTCCACAAAAAGTGAACATATAGGTATCTGCCACCCACCTAAAGAGACCTATATTATCACTACTTTTGAAGCCCCGGTGCCCACCTCCCTGACTTATTCCCTGTGTTCCCCTTGTAGGTAACTGCTGAATTTGTATGTATGTTATTCATCTGTCATCACAGAAAGGATAGCCTCCCATATCCCACCCCTAAAACACATGCATAGCCCACAACAACGCTTTTCATTGATGTTTTAAAATTCTGTTTCAAAGGAACTATAGCATGTGTGAGCCTCTGCACCTTGATTTTCTGATGTAACATTATGCTTTTGAGATTGGTCTGTATTATGTATGCGGCTGTTTGTTTGTGTTCTGCTATATAGTTTCCCATCATATATCAGAATTTATTTGTTCATCTGCTGATGGATGTTTAGCTTATTTTTATTTGTTTGCTCTTAAAAATAATGCTGCTTTAAACATTTTTTAAATGTTTCCTATCTATCCACAAAAGAATTTTTCAAGTAAGATACCTATAAGTGGAATATTGAATATACATATTTTGTGTTTTACTGGATTGTTTGGTAAAACCATTTTATGTTTTACCAGCAGAGCATAAGAATCACTTGGTTTCACCTAAATTTTAAGGTTTATCAGTCTTAAAGATGGCTGTAAAGATGCTGTCTCATTAGATTTTTATTTACATGTTTCTGATTTCTAATGAGAGTGAGCGTATTTTCATATATTTATTGGCAAATTGTGTTTATTCCTCTCTCAAATGCCTGTTTGTATCTTTGCCTATATTTTTTGAATTGTCTTTTCTTGTTGTCATCATTGTTTTTTGAGCATTCCTTCTGTGATTTGAATATTGACTTTCATTAGTTAGTGTTTTGCAGATATATGGCATCTTACGTGTTGTCTGCACCTGTCTAGCCAGGGGAGACTCTATTTTTAAAATTAACTCATTGAGATCCAGTAAGTTATTGTTGTTATTCTTTTCCCAACTTTCAAGTGGGACTCTATGCCACTCTATAGTCAAAGAAAGACACCTCTTTGAATGATGATAGAGAATGTTTCACTAAATTTTAACTTTTGTTGACTTTTTTTTCTATAAGAGAGATAGGTGAGCATTCTTTTTACAGAATTTGAAATTTTAGGTTTACTTGAAAAAGTTCTACGTGAATCATCAACAGAAGTTTATATTCGACATTTGAATTTAAGGAAATGTTATTTTCATACAATAATAAATCACCACATTTTCTTTATCAGAGTTTCCAGCAGGAGAATGTTTCCATATGAGCATTTTTTGATCAGCATTTAATTAATGAAAATTCTCTTAAAATGTTCTAATTGTTTTAGTAAGTGATTTTCTGAGAAAAGTATGTAAATGTGGTATGTTTCTAATCTGGAAAAATAAGGAGTAATTCCTTTTACAGGAAAAATCTGAAGTTGCTTGGATTAAAAAGCTAAAAAAAAATACTTGTTACCTTATTTTCACTTCATGGCTGATTTCTAATGTGTGATACAGATGGAATTATTGCTAGAATAATTCCTTTTTTTTTTTCTTTCTTTTTTTTACTTATTTATATGAAAATTTTTGCTTTAATATTTATAAAACTTTAAGGGGGTAAATAGATTCTTATTCTAAAATATGAAACTAATGTTAATACAATTCACAGGTGTTCCATTTTGTTTTTTGGTATTTAGGGGGCCAGTTTTAGGAATTTAATTTTAAAAGATAATCCCACAAACTGTTTTATTAAACATCATTTTTGCTTTTTTTAACCTAAAAATGTCATTACCTGCCAAATTCTTAGTAAAAAATAGTAGAGATTGTGTTGAGTTGAAAAAAAAATTTAGTAAAATAAAAATCAAAGCCACATACAGCCTAATTGGTCAACTAAAAAGAGTATCTCCTGCTTAGTTTCAGGTTTCATATTATATATAATTATTTTATGTATCATCAGTGTTAGTTCCACTATCAAAGTCATGTTTTTTCCCCTTAAAATATGTTAAATGAACTTGTAACTTGTGTCTCACAATTTTGTTGACATCGGTTGGAATCTGAAAATAAACATGTACAGGAAAATGAGATGATAGTGTGTGGTGGAAGCTAAACTTTGTGCTTGCGTGAGGGCTGTCTGTAGCGATCCGGGCATCTTGATAGAATGGTAACTCAGAGAGGCTCATGGCAGTGGCTCAAAATAAGCAGGAAGCAGTCTAAATTTATAGTGCTCTTCAGACCTTGAAAAATAATTTGGCACTGCCTTTTTTGTTTCTTTTCATTTCTTGTTAACCATATTCTTCAGACTGCCAGAGATGCAAGGTGCTATATTTACTAGTCCAGGAGATAGCTTCTTATTCAAAGCTCTTTGCTCCAGGTATCAGCTCTATGTGCCAGTCTGATGTGGACATCAGGTGGATGCCTCACAAAATCTGGGTTAACTATTCTCTTTTATGTTTTACGGTGGGAAGAATTCATGGATACAAACATAGATGTTATGATTTATATCTTATTTGGAAGAAGGCTCTAGTTCTGTCACACACATTTTGCTATTACTATGAAATTCCCAGAGACATGAATTTTGTTATTTTGTATAGTATTTAGGAGTAATATCAAAATACCTGACATTTTACTCATTTTATGATAATAATTAAAGGAATTTGCACTGACATAAGTAACGTTAGGAAGAATGGTACTATATTTTTCTGCCTTTTTATTTTGATTTCTTTTTTCAGAATGAATTAAACCTACTACTTATAGATTGTTTTTTTCTCTTTATGAAAACTGCCAACAAATTACACTGTCCTTGTTAGCCATATGTAAAGAATGTGAGTGTGCCCTTTTTTTTTTTAAAGACAAGTGATCATTTTATGGATAAGCCTGTAAGGAAATAAGTCATTTACTCAAAAAAATTAACTATAATGGTTTGTTTTATTGTACTCAAATCAAGAAAGGTTATTGCTGTGTGTCATTAATTGCAGTTGGCTGAATTTGTAGCAGTGTTTGGTTGTGATATATTTTCTCTATTAGATTTTAATCTATAACAATAAGATGTTTACTACCCTTTATAAAAATGCTGATGTGAAAGGGATGGCCTTAAACGTTTTGACAACTTGGGGGAAAATTTCGAGAGATTGGAGCTTTTTCATGATGATTTTTCAGTCATTAAGTATTGTAATAGTATTTGATTATTTCACAGATAAGTATGGTCACTGATTTCTGAATAATGATGACATTCAGGACTGATTTATTACTGGTATTGGCCATTCTGCACTTGGACATTATATATGTACTTCTAGGGTTTTATGCTTCCCAGGTGGTGCTGGTGGTAAAGAACCCGCCTGCCAATGCAGGAGACGTCGGAGACAAAGGTTTGATTCCTGGGTCAGGAAGATCCCTGGAGGAGGACATGGCAACCCACTCCAGTATTCTTGCCTGAGAATCCCATGGATAGAGGAGCCTGGTGGGCTATAGTCTATAGGGTCACACAGAGTGTGGGACAGGACCGACCTAACTTAGCATGCACACACTAGGGTTTTACATAATTGGAGTCCACTTTATTGCAAAATATGAAACAACATTTGTTTTTGTTACAACATTAAAATATAAACTTAAAGAACACAGTTTCCATTCACATGCACTAAGCTGCTGAATATGTTTGTTGAAAACATATCTTTTCTAGTTTTCTATATTGCTTTAAGTAAAAGATTCTAAGTTTAGAACTCAAATATTTGAGTGTATTTAAGTTAATGTTGATTTCAAATCAGCTAGTCATTGGACTCTTAGAGCCTGTTTTAATCCACAGCAGACTTTGTGACACACCCAACTATTTCTTAAGACTTTAATACAATCTTTAAAGGGACTTGATGTGATAACAGGAAGGAAACCAATAGTGAGCCAATGGCATTGGTCTCTGACAGCTTTGAGCTAGTTCACCATAGCCCAGCCACAAATATGCATGATAGGAGAATGAGACCTCTCTTTGGCATGTAGTTCAAAATGAGACTTTTTTTAAACCGAAGCATCTTAGACTGACTGTTGTCTGCACAACTCTGTTCAAAGTTGCTGGATTTATTTTAAAATGTGTTTGTTGCCAGCAGCAGGGGGACATGATCTGAGGAGCTAGAGTAAGGATTCAGCTAGAGTGTGATGTTGAAGTATTCTCAGAGTGAATGAACAAATGAATCTCAGGTTTAATTCTTACATCAGATCGACACATGAGAAATGGAGTGCCTTTTAAATCTAATGTGTGAGCAAAGTAATGGGACATAATGGGACACATAAGTAATGGGGTTCAGCTTCCTGTGGGCTTGAAGCTTTGTAATAGATTGGAAGCTTCTTTAGGATCTTCCCCTCCCTCTGCAAATTGTGTTGTGATAACTGCTTACCATTAAATGTCTCCAGATGTATTTGTTTTGAAAGATGAGGTGTGATGAAATCAGTCAGTTCAGTTGCTCAGTCGTGTCCGACTCTTTGAGACCCCATGGACTGCGGTACGCCAGGCCTCCCTGTCCATCACCAGCTCCCGGAGTTTACTCAAACTTGTGTCCGTTGAGTCGGTGATGCCATCCAACCATCTCATCCTCTGTCATCCCCCTCTCCTGCCCTCAATCTTGCCCAGCATTAGGGTCTTTTCAAGTAAGTCAGTTCTTCACACTAGGTGGCCAAAATATTGGAGTTTCAGCTTCAACATCAGTCCTTCAATGAATATTCAGGATTGATCTCCTTTAGGATGGACTGGTTTGATCGCCTTGCAGTCCAAGGGACTCAAGAGTCTTCTCCAACACCACAGTTCAAAAGCATCAATTCTTAGGTGATCAGCTTTCTTTATGGTCCGCCTCTCACATCCATACATGACTACTGGAAAATCCATAGCTTTGGCTAGATGGACCTTTGGTTGACAAAGTAATGTCTCTGCTTTTTAATCTGCTGTCTAGGTTGGTCATAGCTTTTCTTCCAAGGAGCAAGTGTCTTTTAATTTCATGGCTGCAGTCACTATCTGCACTGATCTTGGAGCCCCCAAAAATATATAAAGCCTGTCACTGTTTCCATTTTCCATTCTCATGATATACTCTGCATATAAGTTAAATAAGCAGAGTGACGATATATAGCCTTGATGTACTCCTTTCCCGAGTTGGCAATAAAATATTTGGATTATCTACATCATAAGATCTGAGCTCAATAACTATCCATTGTGAAAGTCTAAAAAAATTAAATAATACTAAATTGATGACTAAAAGGGAATGCTGATTTTTAAAATGCAGTTTTCTGTGTTCTTTATTATTTCTTAGTAAAGAGATTGGTTATATCATTGCTTGAGAATAAATCCATAAGCTTCACGTTCATTTAAGATATTATAATAGGTTCTTTGTTATTTTATTATAATCCTGCCATTGTCATCTTAACTACTTTCTTTCCATCTCTTACCCAGTATTTATTTATTTACCATTTTATACATTCTTAGATGGTCAAGAGTCTGTCTGCAATGCAGGAGATCCAGGTTCGATCCCTTGGTCTGGAAGATCCTCTGGGTCTTTCTCTTAGGTATTGTCAGAGATCTAAAAATAGATTTGTGTTTTCCATCCAGTAAAATGTGAAAATGGTTTGTTTCATTTTCTCACTTTATATTTTATTAGCAGTTCATTCTGTTATTTACCAGTAGTTGTTACATGGCTGAGTGGAAAATTGTATTTGCAAACTGACCAAATAGATTTTTTTGGTACCTTCTCACCTTCTTTTAACATTTATGCAACAATATTTAAGAGCAGTGAACAGGTGCCCAGAATTTTGTTAGGTAATTATGTTAATTTAGTATGCAGTCTAGGCTTTCCTCAGAGCACTACCCCCAGGCAGAAGTCTTCCCTGACTTGTTTCTGGAGAGCAGCACAGAAAAAGAGAAGTCCTTGTCCTTCTCCTAACTCAGCAGAGGTGCCGGCCGCATGGCACACAGCCCAACCTGCTGGTTATGGTTATAGATAGTGCCGATTAGGAAAAACTTCATACTTTGTGGTGGACAGAAGTTGAAGTGAGTGCATAGGATTTGGGGCAGAGAGTCCCTGAGGTATTGATAAAAAGAAGTGTGAATTTTCTGAGATTCCAGTCCAGTATATGATTAAAAAGGAATAAAGCAAATAAGAAGTTCTCCAGGCTGTCGAAAAACATTTTTGGTTATGTGGCATCATCCTGTAATTCTAGATAACTTACAAAATGGACTTGATCATACTTTGACCTTTCAAGTTCAAATAAAAGGTGGAAGAGGAATATCTCTGCAGGCATATGGCATAAGTAAATCATTGGAGTTACTTCACTCAAGACAGGAAAAGAAATCCCTTTGGGTTGAAACCAGGAAAATTCTCAGATGGCCACTTGGAAATGTTCTTCTTAAAGAAAGAATTACCAGGGGGAGGGGAAAGATAAATGAATTAACAAGTAAGTATTAAGGTTAGGAAGAATATTTATATTATCTACATCTTATAGTTTCCTGTAATTATGATACAACATAGCATATTTCTTAAGCTTCAGTGTACTATGAATTCTTCCTGATCTGTTTTTTATTCTTCCTGATCTGTAGTTCTTCCTGATTGTGAAAGTGAAAGTCGCTCAGTTGTGTCCGACTCTTTGCGACCCATGGACTATACAATACAGCCCATGGAATTCTCTGGGCCAGAATACTGGAGTGGGTAGCCATTCCCTTCTCCATCAGTGGAAAATGGATTATTCTAGAAGTTTTGTTTAACCCATGGGTAGCTTTTTGAAAAATAAAGTTGTGCCCTGCCTAACACCAAAATAAATTCCAGATATCCAAAATTCTGACCATTAAATTCCAAAGTTCTGACCATTAAAGGGAAGTCATTAAGTTGCTGTTAAAAAAATGTAAGACAAGTATGTATTTTTTTAAATTTTGGGATCAGAAAACCTTTCTAAGTATAATTGCAAACCAAGAAACCTTTAAAGAAAAGATGTATGAATCTGACATTTAAAAAATGTTCTGCATATAAAGAAAAATAAAAGCAAAATTAAAGACAAATGACAAACCAAGAGTAAAGTTTCCAACTCATGTAATGGACAAGGAAATAATAGTCTTTAAAATATTAAAGTTTTTCTAAAACATACTAAAAAACAATAACCCCATTGAATAATAGACAGAGGATATAAACAATTAACAGAAAAGGAAGTATGACTTTAAACTTGTGCAGAGATATGCCATTTCATTCATAATAAGTTGCAAACAGAAGCTGCTGCAGGAAGTGTAAATTAATACAAACTTTAAAAATTTTAATTGCACTTGATCTTTACTCAAGAATTCCATCTCTGAAAATTTATCTTACACATAAAATTGTATATGTACAGAGGATATGTGTGTGAGTGTGTGTGTATGTGTATATATTTATTTATTTACAGGATTACTCATTACACCTTTGTTTATAATAGCAAAAGAAGGAAACTGCTCAAATATTCATTAATAAATACTAGCTACAATTTCATTCATCTGTGCAGTGGAACATTAAGTAGTCATTAAAAAGGTGGGTCTGCCTTATTAGAGACTGATTTGAAAGGATCTCCAGAATATAGCTGGTAGGAAAAAAAAATGTGTATAGAGTGTATATTAAAACAGTCCTTTTGTAAAATACATGTAATTGTATATGTAAAACAAGCTGTCACACACTTTATGTAAGATGGACAAAAAAACTCCTAAGAGGGCCTGTCTTTTGTGAGGGAGACTGGATGGTGTGGGAGAAAGACTGACTTTGCATTGTATGCCCATTTTTTACCTTTTGAATGTTTTAACGTTTTAACGTGTTAATCTATTCCAAATCCTATAAAAAGACAAAAAGTAAAGGCGAAAAAAGAATATATGATTTGTTTTCATTGAATTTACTATACGTGCCTTCCAAAAAAGCAGGAAAAAAAAAGATTTCCTGCTTTTTTGAGTATTTGAATACAGTAGTAAATAACTATAATACTAAAGCTTAATTTTTTTTTAGTAATATTACTTAATCTTACATTGCCTTAGGACCATCATTGTGAATATCAGTTTTCATTGTACTCTTAAAATATGGACGTGTTAGTAGAAGTATTAATTAGTACATATGTATTTTTTTTTGTTAAGGAAGAAGTGGCTAAAAGTCAAATGGTTTTCCTATAGCAAAGTCATTATTAGCTAAATTTTAAGAGCTTTTTGTGTCTCTCTGTGGGGAAACTGAGCAAAATAATTTTACTATTAAGGTATACTTACATGCACTTTTTAAAATCATATTTTGAGTGGTTGCCTTTGTAGGCAGTCATTTCTGTTAAGTAAATCAAATTGGAAGCATAAAAGGGAAAATAAAAATCTAGTCAAAGAAATATCTTCAATAAATATATATTATCTGACACTGATTTATTACAATTTATTTGAAGGAGCAGATGATCCTTTTTACTACTAGAACATAGTGAAAATTTAAATAATGGAAACTGACCATTCTTCTTAGACTTTCCTACTCATTTGGATTTTCAGTCTTTTTCACAAGTTCCTTGAATTGTTCTTTCTTTATTGTAAGAAAGGTACATAGTCCATGGATAACACATGCATGCATGCTAAATCGCTTTAGTCGTGTCTGATTCTTTGCAACCCTACAGACCCTATGGACTGTAGCCTGCCAGGCTCCTCTGTCCATGGGATTCTCCCAGGCAAGAATACTGGAATGGGTTGCCATCCCCTTCTCCAGGGGATCTTCCCAACTCAGGAATCAAACCCGCGTCTCTTAGGTCTTCTACGTTGGCAGGTGGGCTCTTTACCACTAGCGCCACATGGATAAACACAGGTGGACAGCAAACTAACAAAGTTCTCAAAATATTTTTTACTGGCAGGCCATTTTAGGGTAATTATACACTTGAGTCAGAATTTGAAGTTGCAAGTGATATTATTAGCAAATGCAACACAATTTTACTCAGTGACTGCTAAAATTTTAAATTAAGAACTTTTCATAATTAATAGCATAAATAGCTGTTTTCGTCACTGTACAGCTTCAGAGCATTGTAAGCCATTTCCACATACTGACTTATGCTTCTTCCTACTCTGTATGACAGGAAATCGAGTAGACAGTGTGTTTCTATACTAGACTGACTTTGCATTTTAAGATTATAATCCTCTAAACTATTTCCTTACCAATACTAACACAACACTGACATGTTCTACTCTAGTAAGATAAATAAGGTGAGTCTGAGACGGAGTCTCCAAACAGTGCTATTTGAATAGTGACATATATAAGCACTGCTGCTTTTAACAAAGGTGAACCAAAAGACGGCTGTTGAAAAGGGTGGCTAGACTGGAAATTGGAGAGAGCTGTTTTCCAAGAGTCCCATTGCCTAGTACAGTCACTGAATTTAAAAGGAAATCGTTGAATTTAATCTCAGTACACCAAATCAGTATAGATACTGGGATAGAACCTCTGAGGCTGCAATATCTATAAAATAAGTGGTGAAAGAGTAATAGAATTGGAGAGCTTGAAAATGCTTAAGAGATCCTTTTGACCAGTGCCCTTTCTATAGAGATGAGAAAATTGAGAAGGAATTTGGTTTACACAAAGAATCAGAATTAGGACTCATGGCTTTTTATCTGAGTCTGGTATCCCCCTCACAGGTAGGTAGAAGTGACTATGTTAGTATGACATTTGATCTTTATTTCCTAGGATAGCTCTCTTTGAGGATTGCCCCAAAACTACTCTCCAGCACCTGAAAGAAGGCTTGTGGGCCGTGAAGGATGAGACCAAAAGCCCAGGAGCTAGATCTTATAGTTGTGCAGACCCAGTCAAAGATTCTGACCTTCGACAGAGGCCATGAGGCCAAGGCTTGAAGGATATTTGCAGAAAAGTGACCTATTAAATATGTGTTTTTTTAAATTTTACACTAGCTGCAATATGCAGAACTTTGGGGAGTCAGTGGTCACTGGGAGGTCACTAAGAAGATGGTGTCTTAGAATGGTGTGGTGTGGCTGGAGTGAAGTAGCTGGGTAAAAGTGATATTTAAAAGCTAGTATTCAGAGATCGGGGCATCATCTTGCAATATTTGATAAGCTTATTTTTATTCATGTTGCTTGCTGTTGTAGCTCTCTGTTATATTCTCATCATATTAGATGATAACAGGGAAACTGGAGAATCTTAGAATATTGTAAGTAAAAATATCGAATGTGGTGAGTTTGGAAATACCAAAACAATTAAAATTGTGTATAATGGATACAGAGCTTACATTTAAATATTATATAAATTTATTTAGGTACTATGATTGGTGCTTAAACTTTATGAATAGAAATAATTTCAAATAATATGTGGTTTTAGGATTTTGGGTAAGTAGGATGACATTTGACAACTTCTTATGGCATTTAAAAATGTTAATCTTTTGTTGATTGAAATCGTGGCATTTCTGGACTTTATATCTGAATTTAGCAGGAAGTAGGGTTCACATCTCCTAATTGTATCACTTACTCATCGCTCTCTTGCTTCCGTACAGTACCCTGCCCACTGCCCTCAGAGCCTGCACCGTCCTTCTTTCCTCCCTCCCCCTGTGCAGTGAGGGATTCTCTCAGCATGCACCTTTCAGTGAGTGTATCAGCCATCCTAAACCCCCTTCATATGTGCAAATACGCTGTTATTGCACTGTGCCTATTTTTCCTGGCTGATTTTTTCTCAATTAAGTTACACAAGAAGGAAAATCCTAAATGTTTTCAGTTTATACTGATTTTGGCGTATGCCCTCCAGAATTATCATATGATTAGAAGCCTTGTAAAACAGGTTTTTATCCCCTTCACTCAGTCATTTATTCACTTGAAACATTGAGCACTTGCACGGTGTTTCTTTTATCAGTATATAGTGTCCTTCCTTTATCTTTCTTAATAGCCTTTGTTTTCAAGTCTGTTTTGTCTCATGAGTATTGTGACCCCACTTTCTTATCATTTCCATTTGCATAAGACATCTTTTTCCAAACCCTTTCTTTTATGCTGTTCCTGTTTAAGTTTGTTAGTATAGGTCCATGGAATGTAAATAATTTATATGTGGTCTCTTGGTATGCTTTTAGAATTCACAGTGTTATCAGGAAAGTTGTACACATAAATACTGAAAAATGTGGCATTAAATTTAGGGTTAGATATATAGATAGTATAAATGTTAGAAAACATTACTTTTTATTTCTGCTTCCCATTTATAATAGGAATAAACTCTGGCCTTTTTATTTTTTCTGTAATAAATTCCAGTTTAGTCTAGCACAGCAAGTAAAACTTTAATGATAATAATAAACAGCAACAAAATAGTTCACTGTAGCCTGTGAATAATAACAGCTCTTTTCTTGATTATTGAAACATTCATAATCTGATCATTTTGTCTCATCAAATATTCTTTTGTTTCTAGAGCATCAAGGCATTTATTTTGGCTCCTGAAGCTTAATAAGGGCATGTTGTTTGGGGAGTAGTTGATGCCAATTTGATTGAAAACACCTATTTCATTTTACTAAACTACTTCTCTGACTAATATGCAGGGTTACAGTGACCTGGTTTATTTTGGTACACTATTCCTTACAAAAGAGAAGGAGACATGGAAATTTTGAAGGATATAAGTTTGTGAGGTTTGTGTTCCTTAGTCTTCTTTAAAATGAAACACTGTCTTCATTTTACTTCATTAAACTTTCAGTTCAGTTAACTTCTGAAATGCAAATGTTAAACTAGTTTGAAGATTCTGAATTTGAAATTGGCATATATGATTGGCAAATATAGGAGCTGTTTGATTCTTTTCTGTTAATGCTTTGAGTTTTATCACCTTAAAGTTACAACAGTTGACTGTTCAACTTCTTTTACGACTTCATCCATTTCATCCTGGCCCCTGCTTCTTCACCATAAGATAGATCCCTTTGCCTCTTGTCTCTAAATAAGAGACAAGAGTCCCTCTAAATAAGAGACAAGAGGCAAAGGGTTATTATTTTTCAAAGGTAAGAGAAAATATTAGGTAACAGTTTTTCCAGCTCCTCTCTCATCTACCTTTAATTTTTTCTGTTTGTTAATTATCCATGGTACCATGTCAGAGAATGAGGTGCCTTGCTTTTTTCTCCAGGGCAGTCCAACTCTTGTATCCTCTATTCATCCTCTTCTATCTCACATGGGACTTTTATTTTACATTTATTGTTTGCATTCTTATGTAAGCCCTTTAACATATTCAGGACTTTAAATGCTGTGAAATAAGAGGAACCTTCGTATAGTCTACAGTTCCTTCTCTTCTCTTTCCTTCTCTCCTTTCACAGCCATACTTGTTAAGTAATTGTTCTAGACTTGCCTCTTTCCTTTTACAACGCATACAGTTCTTGGCACCATTCCACTGTTCTTAATAAAGTCAGCCAGAAAGTCCCACTTGCCAAGTCCAGTGATGTATTTTCAGTAATAATACTGCCATTCTTCTAAACGTCTGACTTTTTGTAAATCACTCTCAAAACTCTGTCCTCTTCGCTTTCTTCCTTCCTCTTTCCCTGGCTCCCCTATCAAATCTGAATTTCTTCTTTACTGTTTTCTATAATTTCTTTCTTATTCTTTGCTCCTCCCAAGAATGTTGGGATTCCTAAAGATTCTGTGTGTAGTCCTCTTCTTCACCCTATAGGGCCTACCTGGATGGCCACAGTCATTGTCCTAACTTCACCATTTATTCGCATGCTTATTTCTCCCTTTTCTGGTCTCTACATAAGACATCTGGCCTCTTCTTCAGACTCACATTTCCAACATCCTGTTGGAAATTTACTAGGTACAGAGAGTTAGGAATCTGAAGGTTGTTGTAATCATCCCAATAAAGGTTGTTATGAAACAAAACTGAGGCGTCTCAGAGGATACAGAAGTGAGATATTTACAGAATGTAGTGAGGTGGAATCTACAGGATCTTACATTCCACTTGATAGGGATAGTGGGAGTGAAGGAATGACTTTGAGGTTTTTGACTTGACCACGTAAAGGTTTGTGACTCCATCCATTACGATTTGAAGTATGAGAAAATGAGCAAAGCTTTCAAAGATGATCATTTTATCTTTGAACATGTAGGGTTGGAAGTATCTATTGGGCTTCAGTTATTTATTTGATTGTGTGAATATGGCATTCCAGGGGTAGATCTGATATGGAGATAATGGCCTTGGAAGGAACCCATCTGTAGGTGGAAACTGAAGATATGAGAGAGGACATGGAGCCTAGAGGATGAAGAGGATGCTAATGCCACATGTGCCCATCAAGTGGATTCTCTTTTAGCCTCCAAAATTTAGCTCAAGTAACCTTTCCTCAAGGAAACTGTGGTCAAGCTTAAAATCATTTCTCTCTCTGCTCCTACAGAGCCTTACATTAGCACTTACTGTATTTCCTGTGACTTACACATATATCCTATTCCCAATGGACTGTATCTCCTGTAGCTTTAAGGCTTGTGTCAGCAAATTTAGAGCTAAATCTGTTTATTTGTCAAAGTAATCAATTTTTGGTAGAATGTTTTATAATATAGCTCATTACAGTACAATAAAAAATAAAAACTGATGCTTTGCTGTGTTAATATTTAAACATACATTTTAGAGATCCACAAAGAAAGTGCTTCTGACTTCTTGACTAGGCTATCTGGTCTCACCAGAGGGAAAAAAAACAGCAAATCTAAATAACCTATAATCCCCCTCCATACTACTAGTCTTATTTTCATAGCATAATAAAATACAGAGAGATGATTGCTTTATACTTTACCACTAGATGGCTGAATTACATTGCTTTTGGAAAAGGAAGGAAATCGTAATCCCTTGAAATAGCCTAGTGTATAACGTTTTACAAAATGGTGCATAAATATATATATGCCTTTACACATGTGCACACATACATGCATATGTACACATATAAATAACTTAATCTTGACTAGTCAAGCTAGTTAGAATTGTTTCTTAAAAACTTTTAAAAGTTGTGACCGTGTATGATTTTAGCTGTAATTTATAAAATATTGTATTTTGATAAGACATTTAAAAGGCTAGTGTATTTTAAAATCATATTCTTGTACAGAATATAAACAGACATCAGCTCTAAAAGTTTCACAAATACCTTGAAGGTGAATTTACCTCTGTAAAGAAATAATGTCTATCATCAGATGAGTCTATTCACTTTATATTCAAACACAGTGTTTTGTAGAGTCTGTGTTCAGCTAGAGTTCAAAATGAAACAAAAATACTCCATGTCTTCATTTAAATTTTAAGTTTTAAAACATTTTGTTCCAGTTTTTTTTAAGTCACCTCGAATTACGTTTTGGTTATAAACACCATTCTTTCTGTTCAGGATTCAGAAATATATTAAGTTGAACCACATGAAATTACCATTTTTATGTATCAAAAACAGTCAAATATCAGTAGTTTCATGTAGTTCAACCTAATAATTTTCTTACTGTTTTAGTAATTTTTATTTCTTACATTTCATGCAATGACCTGAATAGTTCCTGTCACTTGAGGCCTGTTAGGCTTTGGTAAGTGAAAGATTTGATCTTGACGGGATTATTTTTTCACCTTCTTTGTGGGACTTTGTGAAAGATACACGCACACAAATACAGTTTGGCAAACTAACCTTCGGGGTGACAATGGGGAAAAAGTGAAAGCGATAGTCACTTAGTCGTGTCCGACTCATTGCAACCCCATGGACTGTAGCCTGACAGAATCCTCGTCCATGGAATTCTCCAGGCAACAATACTGGGGTCAGTAGCCATTCTCTTTTCCAGGGGATCTTCCTGACCCAGGGTGAACCCAGGTCCCCTGCATTGCAGGAAGGTTCTTTACCATCAAAGCCTCCAGGGAAGTCCCTCAGAATAAAGCTTATTAAATGCCAAAGAGTTTTCAAGGACCATTTTAGTGTAAAGTTATATTTACTGCACTGAGAAAGTGCAGGGTGCATCTTTGAAATTAGGATGGGCAATACATATCTGTAAAGGGAATATTTCTAGGTTTATCTTGTTTATGCGACAGTTGAAGTGATTGACCAAAAAGATGTTAAAGCATGGGTCTAAGGTCAATACATTGATTTGCAATGTATTTTCCCCCTTGGGATAGTAATACTATAATATTCTAATGATTTTATTTTTAGTTACCAGGTGGTAGTGTTAACAATTAAAATATGTGAAATTTTTAAATAGTTGGTAAATAAATACATTTACTACTTTAACAGACCAGCAAAATGTCTGACGTTCCTGTCACTGAGACTTTGAATCTCTTCCCCTTCCTATATCCTGACACTGTCCCTGGTGACCCGGTCTCCTCCCAGGGCAGGCATGCTTATGACCTGTTTTCTCCCCTGAACTCTGTCAATAGATTCACCCAGACATGTTGTACTCCTTGCTACAGGTGATCTGACGGATGTTTTGGAATTTTTCTGTCAACCTTATTTTTAAGTCTTCCAGCAAAATGTTGATTAACAAAATACAGCAAACCTTGTATTTGCTTTTTTAGAAAATGCTAGAACAGTGAGGTAGTGTTATAACCATTTAAAAGTACTCTGTTCGTGGTGTTTATTTGGTAAACTTACAGGTTAATTTAATTATGAATGGGCGAGAGTCTCCTTGAGAAGTATTTGCGATGTTTTTGATGATGGAATTAAATAATTCCTTATTTGTTCTGTTTTATTTCAGCCATAAAACAAAAAATAAAGCAATGTTTGATATGCTTTATTAACTCAGAATTAACAAATAGGTAGTATTTCTTAGAGGCATCTTATTACATTTCTTGACTGGGCTATAACATCCTGTAAATTAGGAAAAATAGTGAATTGTTTTGAGAATAAACTGTAATATTTCTTCATGAGATAAAAATACAAAGCACCAGTCAGGACTAAAAAAGGGGGGGAACTTAAAATCACATCGTTCTTTATCTGTTTTGTTTTTACTCCCTGTCCAGATTTGAAATGAGGCTCTTATGATAGAATAGCACTTTACTTAGGTAGGGAATATATAGACTTTATATGTGGCCAACTGAAATACTTCTCCATTTGGATAGTTAAGACTACAAATATATAACATGCAAACTTTAGTGCTACAGGAAACATACAGTCTTCATGGTTACAGATTGTGCAGTTTCCTAACTTCTCCAAGTTTCCATATAATCTGGGACAATCTGGGAAAGATAACAGTCTTTAATTTAGCACTTTAATAGTTTTCATATTATAGTTCTTGTCTCTCATCAGCACAGACACCTCTTCTGGAAATCAGTGCTGCTTGCTTGGTCATCTAAAAGACTATTGTAAATCAGTCTTTGCCAAGACCATATCTGGGGATTCAATAATGTAATACATTAGGTCCAGTTAAAGAAGTTTGAATTTGTCCTTTAGAGCCTAAAGTGAACAGTTTAAAATGATTTTGAGTCAGTCAAAGATTGCAAATGTATTTTCCTGCCAGTATTCTACACATGAATGAAATGACACATGAATGAGGTTATCCATTATAACATTGGTCATAAAAGCAAAAGATAGGAAGCGAGGCTTCTGTCCATCTAAAAGGGACTGGTTAAATGTTTGGCCACCTCATGCGAAGAGTTGACTCATTGGAAAAGACCCTGATGCTGGGAGGGATTGGGGGCTTGAGGAGAAGGGGACGACAGAGGATGAGATGGCTGGATGGCATCACCGACTCGATGGACATGGGTTTGAGTAAACTCCGGGAGTTGGTGATGGACAGGGAGGCCTGGCGTGCTGCGATTCATGGGGTCGCAAAGAGTGGGACACAACTGAGCGACCGGACTGAACTGAACTGAAATAAGCTACAGTGTATCCACATAGAGAAATAATACACTTCTCCTTTAAAACAAAAAGGGGGAGGTGGGGAGGAAGGAAAGAAGGAAGATGTTCTGCATGGAAGGATTTCTAGGATTTTGCATGGCAATGGAAGGATTTCTAGGATATTTAAGTTTTTTAAAAGCCAGGTACAGAATTATATACATTTTATGCTGTCTTTTTTATAAACAAGTGGAGGGTGGTTTGAAAACAAAAAACTGGAAGAATATGCAAGAAACTAAAATAAGAATATGTAAGTAACTAAAATAAGCAATTAAAGGCATTTAGCGTTGGGAATAGTCTGGGAAAAATTACATTGATTTAAATCATGTTCAGTAATGAACTATCTCCTGTAATGAAATATCATGCTAGTAGTCAAAAATGCTTTTCTGATTATACCACTGCATAAAATTCTTCAAGTTATGTTAAGGTCAATAATATTTCTTTACTTTGAAAAAATATTATTGGCCTCTTATTCCCCATCATCCTTTATTTGGGGGAAGAATAAGTAAAATGAAGAATGTTTCCCATTTGTCTCTTGTTTTCCTGTTTTACATTTACTTTCTGTAGTGTTTTCCTTGGTCCCTGTCCCTCTAAATTTCTGACAGAATTAATGAGCTTTGAGTGTTTGGAAGGAAGTATTACGTGCTCTCTGCTTTTTATCCCCAAAGTATTAAAATTAATACTGACAGACTATAATAAGTAGAAAGGAACCTGTCATAAAGACAATGTGGATAAAGTAAGGGACGGGGTGGGGGAATTACAGTTTCCTAATTGGGGATGATGAAGAGAGCATAAGGTATCCTTCCTGGAGACGGGGTAATTTAAAGTTGCCTTGAGAGATGGATTTAATCAACTTGGGGGGTGAGAGGGGAGTCAGGAGGGATGACACTAACAGTATTCTAATGACCCTTTCATATTTGCTTCTAACACTCAGTATATCTTGAGTAAAAACTACATTTGAAATTATCAAAGATAACTATGGATATGAAGATAACTAAGCTTAGATGACTGACTGTGCTTCCAGTCCTCACCCCACCTTACTCTCCAGTCACAACACAATTCCTTGTGTTCTGAGGACTCCGATCTGTGCCTCTAGCCCCTGGTCCATGGAGGAACCATCTACTCGTTAGGAAGAAGGACTGCTCCTCCTGCCTCATTACTTTGTTTTGTTTTCTGTCTTTGCCTAACTATACTCACTCCATAATACCACTTCTCCTCTAACCAAACAAGACAGGGAAGGGAGGAGATTAACCTTGGGCTGCAGTTACCTGGACTGTTTGTGGTGAGAAGGGGAAAACAACGTGAAACTTTATCTGTATCCCACATATTTTACACCCTTTCCCTGTGTCTCATGCTTTCTTACTTAAGTTGGTCTAAGAATGAGGATCCCCCCGTCCCGTCTTTTGCATCAGTTGCGGTGCTCTAAGTTTCTGTATAAGTGTCAGACTGTCTGAGACCAGTCAGTTGTTAGTGTAACTCGTGTAGGGGAACCCTAGACAAGTAACTTGTATGGGCATCCACACTCATTTTAGTCTGTTAGTCACTGCTATCTTGGAAGCCCAGACTACGGCAATGAACTGTGGGGACAGGTTCAAAGAGTTGAAACTGTTGAAAAAGCTGTTTGCCAACAACCAGCGTCAGTCCTAAAGCTAAATAGTTTTTTAAATTCGAAAAATATTGACACGAATTATTGCAGAGATTTGACGCCAAAGGAAAATAAAGTATATGTGAAATTGCAAGTTTTTCAAGTTCTTCTTTTTCAGTAGACCACCACCACAACAAAGAAGCGTAGTGAACCACAAGAGAGGGTATCTCCCTATCCTCCCCTTGTTAGGCCTCAGTTTTAAACAGAGTCAAATTTAATTAGAATGTTGAAGTGAGCAAGGGTGGAGAGATGAGAGGCACATTTCAGAGGCTTTAAGAGGGAAATTACAGATAATAAAGGTCAGTAGCTGACCTGACCCATCTATTAAGGCTCCATCTGAAAGCCTTAGGTCCTTGAGTTATACGTCTTGTAGACGCTAAAAGCATTCTTAAAGTACAAAAGCAAAATGCCATATAAATATTACAGGAACATTCAGAAAAATGAACAGCATATATTTCAATTAGATTGTTTTTGGTACTTTTCAGTTTGCCCATCTTCTCTTTGACACTTCTCATTTTTAGAAAAAGCATCGCGTGTTAACACCTTGAGCTAAAAACAAGGCAGTCCCTCTGAACTCCCAAGAACTTTGTAGTGTTGATAGCTGTGATAAGTGCAAATTGCCCTATTGCCATTTTTATTGCATAATAAACTAATTAACCATGCTAATTGTCTCTTACCGTTGAGAGATCTTTAGTATCCCTAAAGTGAGTGCAGAAGGTTACAGAGGATCTGGGAGTACCTTAAAGATGATACCTCATTTGAAGATACATGAAATTTCAGACACTAGCTTTCTTGTTTGTTCTGTACATCTGCATGGATGCTTTCCATCTGCTTAAATTGCCTATTCCAACATCTCTTCACATGAAGGAAGAACAATATTGAAGTTGGAAATCGTTTGTTTTTGTTTAACGATTGCTGAATGAAGACAAAAAGTTATGAACAGCAATCTTACGAGATTCAGAAAAATATTATATTTTCTGTAAATACCTTTTATTATCTCTTCTGAGAAGCGTTTAAATAGCCACATGTTCAAGCCCTGCTTTCCATTTAATCACATTATTGGCCTTGTAAGCCTGTTATCATACATTTGCATTCCTCCTACCTATATTTGCTGAAAGTGTCCCTAAGTGCTTGTTGTTGGCTGCTCTGTAAAAGTCACTACTTCGTCATCCTGGTGCTCTTCCGTGACACACAGTCAGAAGTTCATAGATGCTGTCCATAGTGATTCGAGGAAGAGGGAAAACAGTCCACTACTTCCAAGTTTCTTTTGGGTCCTTTTGAACTTTATGCTTTTTATACAAAGCTTTGCTGAATCATATGCTGGCTACCGAATGATGGTCTGCCTTCTGATTTCCAGGAGGGAGTAAATTTCTGTTGTTTTACAACAGTTGGTGACTTTTTGAGATGTGGATGGGGATTGGGGAATTCCATTTATTTGATCCCTTGTGTTAATGCAAGAATGGAATGACACCTTGGCATGAACACTTGCATTCGGACGCTCAGAAAACAAATCCTTCAGTAGCTTTAGTTAATAAATCTAAGTGATGTGTGCATTTTAGAAGGAAAATCATTTTATGTGCTTATTAACTAGCAGTGTTAGGGATTTACACAAAGACTGCCTTCTTAAAGCCATTCTTTTGGGATCAGTAGTATTTTTTAAAATATATAATTACATGTGACATTTTTGTAGCTTTATTGATTTTTATTCTTACTCCTTTTCAAAATTGACTCAGCTGTGTGTTTAGTCTTATCAAAAGTCAGAGAAAAATAACCTTTTTCTATAAAGAGAAAAAAGAGACAGCTTGCCAAATCACTAATATTTTTTTTTTACTCACATGATTTTGCCTAATTATCCAGATTTGACAATTTACATCTATGTGATTCATTTTCTTGCCCATTTCTTTGTTTCTTATTTACCCCAGGCACCTTTTAAGAACTCAACATGGCCATTGTTGAGTAATGACTTTGCGTGGCTTTTAAGTTGTGATGAATAGATATGATTGTTTAATTCAGCTGAAATGTAAAAATAGTACTTTATGTATTTTGTGTTTGTTCTCTGAATGTTTTTATTTTATCTTCTTTTTGAAGGATATTTTCTCTAGGAATAGAAGTGTAAGGTGCTGGTTATTTTCTGAACTACCTTCTAGTTTCTATTGTTTTTTTGGGTTGTTCTAATCTGGTTCTTTAAAGGGTAATCTGTTTTGCTTAGACTACTGGAAAAAATTCATCTTTGGATTTTAACCTTTTATCATGGTGTACCTTTATGTAGTTTTTCTTTACACCCTTGGAACTTGCAGGGTTTCTCAAGGGTATATTTAACACCATCGATTTTTGGAAATTTCTAATTATGATCTCTAAAAATACTGCCTCTGCTCTTTTTTGAAATTTCAGTAATACGTATTTTAGAAGATGCTTTTACTGATTCTTTATGTTTCTTCTTTTCAGTATTTTCTGTTATCTGTTAGTTTTCTTCTGGTCTTATTTCTAATTCTCTCTTTAACTGGGTCTAATCTGCTTTCCCTGGAGAAGGAAATGGCAACCCACTCCAGTACTCCTGCCTGGAAAATTCCATGGACTGAGGAGCCCTGTAGGCTATAGTCTATGGGGTCGCAAAGAGTTGGACACGACTGAGTGACTTTACTTTCAATCTGGTTTTAAACCTATCCAGTGAACTTAGTTTTGGTTACTGTATTTTTCAGATCTAGAATTCCATTTAGTTCCTCTTATGTTTTCTAGTTCTTAGGCAAAATTTTAATTTTTATCTTGTAGTTCCTTGAATTTATATGCGTATTTTTTTGTTTTTACTTTTTTTAAGTTTGTCTCCTCATAGTATTGGAGCCCTTGTGGGTCTGGTTCTATAATCTGTTTTTTCCTCTTGGTTTTTTATTTTTATTTTTATTTGTTTCATGTTATATTGTCTTTGTGTATTTGATAACTTTTAATTGATATCAATTTTAATAGCCTATCATGTACTGCATATTCTGCAGAGAGATCTTTTATTTCTGGACAGCAGCTAGGGCAGTAGCCATCCTAGATCACCTTTAGTTCATCTCTCAGTGATTGAGATCATTTGAAGTTGTGCTTCAGGCCACTGAGAACTGCACTGTGTCTGCGTCACACGTATTCACACTTATTCCTGTGGTCGTGTGTGGGCTCACTCTACCTTGGCAAGCACTAGACTCAGTTTTTTCTCCCCCAAGCTTCTTAGGCTTTCCTTTACTTCTTTCGGAATTGGCATTACCCCAGATTCTGGAAAGCGGCCCCAGGTTTCAGGCCCACCTCTCTGGTCTGTCTCATCTTACATCCTTATATCTTCATTGATTTTTTATTTTGGGGGGCGGGGGGGTGCGGTTTCCAGTGCCTTTCAACATATATTTTTTAAACTTTGTCTTATGTTTTTAGTTTATCTTTTTGTTTCAACTGCATAGTCTTCCACCAGCAGCAGCACAAAACCAATTTTCTCAACATTTAAAACAATAAAACATGTTATAATTTCCAGTTTAAGATTAGTTTTATGTAACCGTTGCCTATTAAATTTCAACTTCTGTAGCATAGTAAGCAAAGTGATTACGCAGAATATCATGATATACACCCAAGTCCCATATAGAAGAATACACCATAGAAACATATATATCTAAACAAGGCTTTGGGGTCTTAGCTATTTATATTGCATACTGATTAAATACATGCAGTACTGCATAACCTCTTTAGCCACGGGGAAGCCTATAGTATCTTTCTGTGCTAAGCTTTTTTTTTTTTCCATTGAGAAAGTTTTTTAAATGGATAAAACATGAGGAGTGAAGAGTTAAGTTCTGTTAAGTTTAAGATACCCATTTGATGTCCTGGAAACGATGAATGAACAGTTGAACACATAGTTGGAGCTCAAGATTAAAGATAAAAGTGTATTGATTATCAGCAATACATTTATATATATATAAATGGCCATCATATAGATGATGGCATTTAACTTCATAAAAGGAAGAAGGAAATGCAGGGGTAAGCAAGGGACAATCCAACATTTAGAGTTCCTGAAGGCAGAAAAGGAGCCAAGAAGCAGGGCAGATAAGGTAATAAGAAAAGGAAAACAACAAAAATAGGGAGAATAGTGTCCAGGAGCTAAGAGAAACTGTGGGGTGATATGAGGACAGTTGGACCATTGAATTAGCAATAGGGAGGCCTTGGCCAGCATTGTCCAGAACAGATTCCTGGTTTCTTCAGAAAGAGAACTACTTTGGGAGGAGAATAGGAAGTGAGAAAATGGATGTGACCAATGAAGACAGCTTTTTATTGGTTTTGCTGTGGAGTGGAAAGAGGGAGTGGTGGCTAAAAGAAGATATGGAATCAAAGGAAATTATCTTAGACAGTCTCCCCACGGTTGCGAGTGTGATCTGAATGAGAAGAAGATAATAACAGTACAGATATATGTGCTTTTTAAAAGTTGTTATTCAAAGAGAGGGTCCCAAGGGCACAGGTTTAATTTGAACTGCAATTGAAGTCCATCCTGCTACTTACTTGTGCGCTTGGGAGGCAAATTACCTAGTCTTCATAATCTGATAGAAATAATTCCTATTCCTAGGGTTTTGTGGACATAAATAACAAATGTATGTCAAGTACCTAGTCCACAGTTAGTAATAAATACACTGCGGCTGTTAGTTTTGTTTTTGTTACCTTTAAACGCTGAAAAGGATCTGTGTTCAGAAACAGTCATTCCTATTCCTAGGATTGCTAAGACTATAATATTAAATGAGAAATGTATGTAAAATGCCTGACTCATAATAAGTGATCAGTTCACTTGAGCTATTGAGTTTTGTTGTGGTTGTTACCTTTAAATTCTGAAAAAGGTTTGTGTCCAGAGACAGTGAAGTATGGATTGAGTTATGTTTCTTAGCAGTAGCTAAACCTTGGAGATTGCTGGACCTCACGCCCTCAAAATCTAGCCTTAGCAAACTTCTTACGTTTTCCAATGTATGTCATAGAACTCTACCCAGTACTTCAGTGGATTGGCTTGGAAGAATCAGCATCCTGCCCCCACCCTACATGTATCCCATCTTCATTATCTATGAGGGCCAACTTATCTTTCAAACGTCAGCTCCTGGGGTCAGCCCTCGCTGAGGTTTTTCCCAACACTTATCCTATCCCACATGGTTCTCCGTTCCCCCCACCCTTTCTCCTCAATGGCTCCTTCTACCCACTGATAACCCACCACTCTTCTTTGAACTTGTTGGCTCCCAGATCTTTGTCTCTTTGATGTTGTTGTTTAGTCACGCAGTCATGTCCAACTCTTTGCAACCCCATAGACTGTAGCCTTCAGGCTCCTCTGTCCATGGGACTTTCCAGGTAAGAATACTGGAGTGGGTTGCCATATGCTTCTCCAGGGGTTCTTCCCAACCCAGGGATCAAACTTGCATCTCCTGCATTGGCAGGCAGATTCTTTGCCACTGAGTCACCAGGGCAGCCCCTCATCTCTCTTTTGTTGTTGTTCAGTTGCTAAGTCATGTCTGACTCTTTGCGACCCCATGGACTGTAACATGTCAGGCTTCCCTGTCCTTCACCATCTCCCAGAGTTTGCTCAAACTCATGTCTGTTGAGTCAGTGATGCCATCCAACCATCTCATCCTGTCGCCCCCCTTCTCCTCCTGCCCTCAGTCTTGCCCAGCATCAAGATCTTTTGCAATGAGTTGGCTCTTATCAGGTGGCTGAAGTACTGGAGCCTCAGCATCAGTCCTTCCAATGAATATTCAGGGCTGATTTCCTTTAGAATTGTCTGGTCTGATCTTGCGTTCCGAGGGGCACTCAGGAATCTCTCTTTGCTGCTCTATAGTATCCCTGAAAGTAGTGAACATTCATCTTTTTCTTCTATCCTTACTAAATGTTCAATAAATGACTGTTGAATAAATTAATAAGTGTGTGAATGAACTGTTCAAACATAGTTGTCATCACTGTTATGGTTTTGTATATTTTAATGTTTTCATCATTTATTTGTTAATTACTTGCCAATTATTATTTTACAAAGAATACAAGTCATACAATCAGTTAAATATGTATTTTTTGCTCTGGCTTAGAAGAACATTTTGTGAAAGGAAATTACAAATAGACACTGTTCCAAAAGGCCATTTATACCCTAGCTACCAGAAATTTGAAATTTACTGTCAAAAACAAATCATGCTGTGCAAGTATTAGTGGTGATAAAGATGATGATTATCATAATAATCAGATTTCAGACCTACACTTACAAAGTGAATGAAAGTGAAAGTCGTTCAGTCATGTCCGACTCCTTGTGATCCCATGGACTTTACAGTCCATGAAATTCTCCAGGCCAGAATACTGGAGTGGGTAGCCTTTCCCTTCTCCAGGGGATCTTCCGAACCCAGGGATCAAACCCAGGTCTCCCACATTGCAGGCAGATTCTTTACCAGCTGAGCTACCAGGGACACCCAAGAATACTGGAGTGGGTAGCCTATCCTTATCCAGTGGATCTTCCAGACCCAAGAATCAAACCTGGGTCTCCTCCATTGCAGGCAGATTTGTTACCAGCTGAGCTAACAGTTTAAATCATAAATGTCATATAACTTAAGAACTAGCTTTTGGGAGGGATCTGGAAGGTGGCAGTGAGGTGAGAGGAGAGCAAAGCAGCAAGATAGCTTTTTCCAAATTTGATTTGGCTGAATTTTCCATTAGAGATCCTCTGTGCCTCTCTGCTTTGCTCTGATAATTTCTATTCTACTTTTGATTTTAAAGATCATTCTGAACTCTTAAGTTTTTAGCTTTCTTCCAATGGTGAGAATAATGGGGCTGTGTTGGGCATCTGGGGTTCAGTGAGAAGCCTTGGGATAACCACTGGTATGAATGTGTATTGCTAAGCCTTGTGTTTTGATGTTGACGATGTGCTTAAAGAGTTTCCTTTAAATCCAGTTCCTACACACACAGAAGTCCGAGGATGGAGCACTTTCTGGCTCCCTTTGCTTAGCCGTGAGGATACTGCTCATGGTTGGGCACCAGATGAAGGCCCCAGTTTCTTAAAGAAGTTAGTTGTGGGAAGATCATGAGGAACAAAGAGAAGTTGGTTCTTGCCCTAACACTATCTATTTTCTTCCAAACTCTATAGAAACTTAAACATTGGATGTTAACTTTTTCCATCTATAAATCCAAGTAATTGAACTTGCTGAATGTTTCATAACCTCTTATGTATTTATAAACCCTTTCCCTGGGAACTCAGTCCATGGGGGTCACAAAGAGTCCAACATGACTTACCAACTGAGCAACAACCAATTCTTTTCTAAGTAATATGATGTTGTGATTCCCTCATAGAAATTTTGAGAATTATTTTTTCATTTTTATATGGTATAGGATATGATTTTCTGTGAAAAATTATGAACAGATTAGCATCCGCTTAAAGATTATATTGTAAAGTCATTTTAGGACAATTCTTGGTAATATTTATACTGTAAGAAAATTATTTGTTGAGAATTTTTAGTGTTTATTGTATTTTTTATGTGTTAAGCCATCAAAAATAGTAAAAAAAAACAGTTTTCATGTCTGGGTGTTGGGAATTCTTGAATTTTGACCGTTAGGAAAATCTCTTTGTTCCTGTTTGGTTTCTGAGTGGTAAGATAAGAAAAGAGTGTTTCAGGATTCTATTTGCAAGCACTTTTCTACAGTTTATCATGGCAGATGTGATAATCAGTTAGGATAAAATCCTCTGTATATTGTTTCTTTTAACATTTTTTACTGAAATACCAGAGATATTTTGGTTTGTTATATAAGAAATTTGACCAGATGAGTGTGGTTTGTAGGTATAACTATTTGGGTATGAGTCTGTAGAATTAGTCATTTTTGCATTCTACCATATTTTGTTAAAGTTCAAATTTTGTGGGTTTTATGCGTCTGGTCTTTTTCTAGGGGCCCATTATATGAATAAATTAAATGCAGTGTTATAAAAATAATCAAAAACTCTATATGTGTCACACCACAACCCTTTGCAGTGTCCATCTGAGTGATCAACTGATCATGTAACTGTGTTGAAGGGTGCTCAGAACCACTCACTTGAAATACAGATTGAAGCTCTCAAAATTTTGTCTTAAAGGTCAAAAAATGGAAACTTTAAAAAAAAATGATTAAAAATAGGAAGAAATTGATATATTTGCCTTTCACAGCCTGAAACTGAAATAACTGCACCCATCTGGGATGGTGGTGAGAAGTTGTGGTGTGTTAGTGAAAACACTGAAGGTGTCTTTTACCTCTGTGCTTTTTGGACAACAGAAAAGAGTTTTCTTGTGCTATGGTGTGAGGGGATAAGCAGTCTGTCAGTCCACTTCAGAGCAAAAGTGAGCTTCATTCACATGGAGTGTTCTATTCGAGCAGCAGGAACAAGACAAGTATATGAGGGTGAATGTGCTCGTGGACACCAGGCACGGGTCAGAGAGACTCCCTTGGTCTCCTCTTTTCCTAGACATGTTACTTTTGTGGGCTTTTTAAAAAAATATTTTGTTTTATAAACTTGAAAATAATGCCTCGATTTACAGAAAAGTGTCAAAGATAATATGAGATATAATGTATATCCCTCATCCATTTTCCTCTAAGGTTAGCTTCTTTGTCGTGATGCGTTTGTCAAACCTGGGAAAACAGCGCTGATACGCCACTACAAGCTAAGCTCCAGGCTTCATTTGGATTCCACCCATTTTTCCACTGATCTCCTTTTTCTTTTTCAGGATCCCATCTAGGAGGATACCACGTTACATTTAATCATCATGTCTTACTAGTCTTTTCTGGTTGGGATATTTTCTCAGTCTTTCCTTATTTCCCATGACCATGACAGTCTTGAGGAGTCCTAGCCAAGTATTTTGTAAAATGTCCTTCCACTTGGGTTTTTTGTGGGTTTTTTTTTTTTTTTGGTTTTTTTTTTTAGTTTTTTCCCCCATGATTAGACTGGAGTTGTGGGTTTGGAAGAAGACTACCATAGAAATGAAAAGGTATTCTCACATCATACCAGGGATATATACTATCAGTGTAATATCACTCATGATATAATCTTGATTACCAGCATAGCATTTGCCAGGTGTCTCTACAGTATTATT
The DNA here is from genome assembly GCF_033118175.1 of Dama dama. Lineage (NCBI taxonomy): Eukaryota > Metazoa > Chordata > Mammalia > Artiodactyla > Cervidae > Dama > Dama dama. Next base: position 33,675,225 of record NC_083708.1, on the reverse strand, counting down.
AATATTTTTCCCTATTTTATACTCTGTTCTTTGAAAACAAGTCACTCAGTCTAGCCCACAGCAAGGTTGGGAGACAGGAATTAACCCCCACTCTCCCCCTGTTGCTTGAAACAGGGTTGAAAATGTACTGATTTGAAATTCTTCTCTAAGAACATTGCAAACAGACTGTTTTGACACTGTTAATAGGAGTCTTCTCCAATGTTACTGTTTTCCTTCTCTCCTGATGCAAAACATGGTATGCGTGTTCAATGCAACATTTAACTCAAATTATGCCCATGACTAGATGCAAATGCTTAGTGAATAAAGTATTTCTTATTCTTGCTTGCTTTCATAATGAAAATAATGAAACTTATATGAAGAACAGGCAGTCTGGAGAATTCTGGCTTCTCCCCTTTATGACACGACTGAGCGACATCATTCTCACTTTTTTTTTTTTTTTTTTTTTGGTCTTTTTTGTTTTTAATGGAAGCCATCTTGAATTTTTGTCCAGATAACATTTGGACTGCTTCTGGCTCCCATAATTTTTGCTTTGTATCTTGCTTTTGTTGGACCAGAATTCTGTCATGCCTCCTGGCCCTCCCCCAGTTTTGTCGTGAGAACCTGGTGGAGGCCTGTGGAAAACCCTGTGAGTGCAGAATACCCCCTGGGGTGCTCTCAGCTATTTCAGACTGACATGCTGTCCCACACTTAGCTATGGCAGCTTTTTAAAATTGTAGCCAGTGTCTTGTCCCCTTTTGTTGTGTCGGATGCCTTTCCTCCAGTGCTGTGCCGCAGGTGAGCTAGTTCACGTGTCCTATACCCAACCTCTACTGCTTCTTAAAATCCTCATGTGTAAGACAGTGCCTGAGCAGAGAGTATTGCCTTTGCCTTTGGAGCCCCTCCAGATTTAAATCTGGGAAGTGAGTCCACAAATATATTCAGAGACCCTCGATTGATTTCTTCTTGCCTGACAAACTGCCCTTCTGTGATGGGCTCACTTCTCCAAGCTCAGCAGTGGGTCTAAAATATGAAAGTGGCCTCTTCCAGTTTAATTCTTTTACATTTTTATGTGTTCGCACCTCTTCTGTGGAAAGAAGTGTGTTGTGTTGAGGTTTAGCTGGGGATTTGTTGTGCTTTCAGCAGGAGCAAAAGGTCTTCCACATCTCCTCAAACCAGAAACAGAGCTTGCTTTGATAAAATATGAACAACTCCATATTTTACCTAAAGTTTTTCTACCAAAGAAAGATACTCAGTTGCAAATTACGTGGATTCTTTAGAAGTGCCTACTCAGTGTTTATGGGGCAAAATAGAATTCATTTTCTTACTGAAATTGAACAGGAGCTCTCTAATGAAGAAGCATTCCAAGTTTGATCGTGTTTTGAAGAAGAGCAAGAATTTTACAGGCTTAAGTACAGTAGGCTTCTGGAGAAGGGAGAGGCTACCCACTCCAGTATTCTGGCCTGGATAATTCCATGGACTGTATAGGACTATACAGTATATGCGTGTGTGTGTGTGTGTATATATATATATATATATATATATTTTTTTTTTTTTTTTTTTTTGCAATATAAGACAAAGCTTATCTTTTGCCAACAGGTTTACCATCGTGTTAGAGACTTTCTCAAGCACTTAACAATGTTTTTTATGTCAATATATCTTATTCTCTTTCCTGAGATTTCTTTTTGGAAGTGTTTATGTAATTACAAGTGTAGAAAAGTGATATCTCTTTTGGAGGAAGAATTTGTTATAACAAAAAAGTCATAACCATAATTTAATTCACATAACCAAGTTAAGACTTGTGGTGTACTTTGAGCAGTTATTACATGGTATATGTGAAACTAGTTATTTTGGCTCCCAATTTGATTTTTTGAATTAAATATGTTATCAGAACAGAAATGGAATTATTAAAGACATAAAGTGGTTATTTAAAACAGAATTATAACTTTGGGGCTGTTTTGACCTTTCGAAGTAGTTGACATACAATATTATTAGCTTCAGGTGTATAGCGTAGTGACTCTACATTTACATACATTATGAATTTATCACCACAATATGCCTAGTAACCATTTATGTTTGGACTTTAGAAATCAGACATTTATCCAAGAAAAGGTGTCTTTATATTTTAGTGATATATTTTGCTCTGTATAGATACCTGAAAATCATTTTGAGGGCTTATGGTTAACATAGTCATTGAGAAATCTCATAGCAGTTTAGTACATATGCTTTGGGAATAGTAGTATTGGAAATAGTTATAGTAGCAAATAGAAAATTTAAAGAAATTTAAATAGAGGATGAGATTGCCACAGCTGACTTAGAAATAGAGAATAATGAAAGTCTTGACTTGCTGTATCATTCACCTGTTACATATCTGACATGATCTTTGAAGGCACTAATGTGTATTATTATCATCATTACCATTATGATGCATGGGGCTTGCCAGGTATTGTGCAGAAGAAAAATCTACATAGTGACATATCAACCCACAAGAGCTTAAACTATAAAGAAGATATCATTGGAAACCATCTGAGTACATGGTTTACCAACAGCCAAAGAAAATACAAGTACACAATTTCTGGGAAAAGGGGAAAGTTGTATTTGTAACTGGATATACTAGAAAGAGGAACTTCCCAGGTGGCACTAGTGAAAAATCCACCTCTAGTGCAGGAGACCCAAGAGATGTGGGTTCAATCCCTCGGTTGGAAACATCCCCTAAAGTAGGAAATGGCAACCCACTCCAGTATTCTTACCTGGAAAATTTCATGGGCAGAGGAGCCTGGCAGGCTACAGTCCATGGAGTCACAAAGAGTCAGACATGACTGAGCACGCTACGTATGAGAAAGAACTATTTAGATTTTCATAAAATAAGGCATTTTTCTTCTTAGATTGGAAAGTCTGGAGTTAGACTATCAAATGTTGCACTTAGCTCATCCTTGGAATTTATATTCTAACAAGAACTAATGAAAACTATGCCTGTCTTCTAGTGGATGTACTTTTTATTCTCTCTATTTTAACTGGGAGCACCACCCTGACTTTCTGTAAAATGTCCATCTTTCAGTGACTACTTTGCCCACAATGGAAATACCAAAACATCATTTCTTGAAAATGGTATTTTGGTACTTAATTTGTGTGTGTGGGTATTGTATGAAAAAAGTTTTTTAAGACATTGCAAGATAAATGTTTAAAAATCTGTTTGCATACGAGAGTGTATATATCCTAAGAATAAATCCCTTCTCTCATTAACTATTCTCAACTTATGAAGGATCATAGCTAGCTTGGTAGAAGTTCATGAGCCATTCTCATCCCTTGAGAAAAGAAAAAAATCCCAGTTTTCATTGTCTGCCTTTCTCTTTGCTTCAATGGTTCTAATACTTCGCCCCCCCCCTTTTAAATTCATAAATGATGGGGTCCCTAAACTGTGTAAAATTGCAAATGCTTTTTAGAGTTTATCATTTTAAGTAATAACATAGCAAAAAAAAAAAGCCCAAACAGAGTAGTGAAACCATTATATATAATGTACAGATTTCTTTCAAAGCCTTTCAGGTTTTACCTTAAAGCTGGCTTTTTTTCCACATTTGTTTTCTACTTTGTTTCAAAATATTAATATATTAAAAGGAAGATTTATAAACAAGTTTCCATTAAGGACTTAAGTACTTAGTAAACATCATTAGCTTTTCCATAGCAGTTGATAGTAAACTGATAGGCAGTAATACAAACTGTTTTGCACTGTCCTACATTTAGTATATTTCTCCCTCTTAAACACCTCATTCTTCCCCAATAATATTTCAGAAAGTTAATGGAAACTTTATATGTAATTTTAATACAGTTTCTTATCATATTGAATTGAATACTGAGACACGTGGACTTAGAAAATGTCTAGAGTACCACAACTAAAATCTGAAATTCCCATTTATAGTGCAATTTCTTTATGATATAGTATGTAGTTTTGATACAGATCCTCTCATAAAATGAATTCATGCACAAGACTCTAAAAATTTAGTTTTTATTACATGAACTTTCCATTTCCAACAAAGTCTTAGTACAAATAATTCAGTTTAGCCTCAGATTATGTTCTTTTGCTTGTTCTCTTCACTGTTTATAACATTCATGTCATACTTTTCAATTAACTGTGTTTTTTGTTCATGGGTGTTATAGACTTTAAGGAAGAAACTGGATAGAGTATATCCAAAAACAGGAGCCACTGTAAGATCTAGACTTTATTATTTCTGTGACCGAAACTCACCACTCTCTTAAGTATTATAAATAACTTCCATCTGTTTTATTGTAAACTGGGTGTAAAATATTCATGAGCTTTCTTCTCTTTAATCATACAAATTTTCTAGTTAAGCATGAACCTTATTGCTAAATTTAAAATGCTGCTTAGGTAAAGAAAATTATATGATAAAGTGTATTTACAGGTAAAACAAGGGCTTTTTTGGTGGCTCAGTGGTAAAGAATCCACCTGCCAGTTCAGGAGATGCGAGTTTGATCCCTGAGTGAGGAAGATCCTCTGGAGGAGGAAATGGCAACCCACTCCAATATTCTTGCCTGGAGAAGCCTATGGACAGAGAAGCTGGCCAGCACAGTCCATAGGATCACAAGAGTCAGACACGACAGCTTCTAAACAATGTTTGCCTTTTAAACCCTTTTTGTGATTTCTTTGAATTGTCATAGTCAAGAACATTTGTTATTTTTTTACTAGATATAGTTATAGAAATAAGTATATATACAATAAAAAAAGCAGACTCACAGGTATAGAGAACCAACTAGTGGCTATCAGTGGAGAGAGGGAAAGGGGGAGGGGTAGTGTAAGGGTAGGAGACTAAGAAGTACAAACTGTTGTGTATGAAAGAAACTGTAAGGATATATGGTACAACACGGAATAGAGCGACTAAACCATCACCACCAAAGGACAGATCCAGAAAACCTGCCTCAACATCTTAACACAAAGTCTGCCTTCCTGATTCATGGAAGGGATAGAAGGAAGCCATAGACATATCTGGATTTTATGTCTAGGTATAGGAATCCAGAAATTGGGTGTTTCACGGATAGGTGGTTGTCAGAGGCCAGGTATGGGTGGGAGGAGTTGGCAAAAAAAAATGGGTGAAGGCAGTCAAAAGGAATAAACTTCCATTATAGAATAAGTAAGTCATGGGAATGTAATATACAGCTAAACAGTTAATACTGTACTATGTATCTGAAAGTTGCTAGGAGAGTAGATCTTCAAAGTTCTCATCTTAAGAAAAAAATTTTGTAACTGTATGGTGATAGACATTAACTAGACTTACTGTGGTGACCATTTAGCAATATATACAAATACAAATCATATATTGTACACCTGAAACTAATATTATATGTCAGTTACTCCTTAGTTAAAAATGACTGTGGCCAGTTTCATTAAAAGGGATTTCTACAGTGAAGCAGAAAACTTTCAGTCTTTGTTGTTAAAGCAGGTATCACTAGGTTAAGTTGGTGTGTGAAAGTCAAATTACCTAGAGCTCCACCTTTTCCTCCAAGGATTGCATTTATCTAACCCAATGTAAAGAAGCATGATATTGGTGAAGACAGCTTCATTGAAAAGTCTAAAATTTTGTCTCCTTTCTAGAAACATAGAACAGTTTCCCTCCAATGATAAAACTCCTTAATTGATCTTCCAAAAAAAAAAAATGCAAGCATGCCAGAATAGCAAAAACAAAAGCAAAAACAACTCTTGGGCTTATTGGCTTAGGTGAGAACCAGAAAAAGCCTCCAGCTCTTAACAAATTGATGTTTGAGTGTTCACATTATAAACCATCATGCCCTAAACAACTCTTCCCTGACTCGATGCACATTTCCAGATCGTCTCTGTTTTCTCTCATGGGTCTAAGGACACAATGCTAATTAGCAGTAGAAAGAAACAATTTCCATAATCCTCATTTTTATGGTTACACAAATGACTAAGTCTTGGCCCTAAAATAGTCAAGTTGAAAAATTGTAAAATAAAATGTTTATCTTTTTGTAATTTATTTAACGTAACGAGATACTTACCTTGAGGTATTATGAGGGTAGGGATGGCTGTTTATTTCAGAAATAATGTATAATAGGTATTCTTCCAGTGTGTTTCACTATCACTGTCAAAATGCTCCTTGCCTTAATATTAAAGTAGAGAATTCTGAAAACTGCATCCTGACAGGAGTGAGTGAAAGTCACGCAGTCGTATCCTTCTCTTTGCAACCCCGTGGACTATACAGTCCATGGAATTCCCCAGGCCAGAATACTGGAGTGGGTAGCCTTTCCCTTCTTCAGGGGATCTTCCCAACCCAGGGATCAAACCCTGGTCTCCTGCACTGTAGGCAGATTCTTTACAAGCTGAGCCACAAGAGAAGTCCAGGAATACTGGAGTCGGTAGCCTATCCCTTCTCCAGTGGATCTTCCTGATCCAGGAATCGAACCAGGTTCTCCTACATGGCAGGTGGATTCTAATTTTAGTATATGTGCTGCCAAAGCGAGCACGGCAGGTGGATTTTTTACCACCTGAGCTATCAGGGAAAGGATTTACTTTATTTTTCTGATCAGGCAGTAGTACTTCTATTCAGAGAATTGTGGTTTTAGCGTTCTTTTTCCTCCTTGAATATTAGCAACCACAAAGACTTTTTTAATTAGCATACTTACATTAAATTATTTTAATCATCCTTGAGGCTATTCAAAAGCATTACAGAATTTTAGTAACCATTTGGTAGCATGATGGTTGGAATCTAAAGCAGCTTAGTGATAACTCAGTATTATAAGATTTCATTTGATTGAGATATACCTCTTTGGGCCCTTGTTTTTTCTGTTATTACTTGGAGTGATTTTTTTTTTTCTCTTTTGAAAACACACAAGAATGTACCTAATGCTAGCCAAGAATCTTTATGTATACAAAAGCCCCTTACCTTAAAGGATTTGTTAACCGGTGATTTCTCTGAAGCAAATTAACATTTGTTAGAACTATAGAAAAGTGTCAGTGGGCATAAAATAGCAAGAAGCCGTCATCACAGTAAAACCTTGGATTTTTAGATTTTAGATGGTATTTACCATCCGATTTTCTATAAAATTGAGGAATTTAACCTAAGAGGGTAAAGATTTCTGTTTCTTTATTTTACATGATTATTCTAATTTTTTTAGCTATATAATCTGAAAAAAGATGTATTTTACTTTATTCCCTTAAGGGAATAAAATGTTTTATTATTCATATTATATTAATGTATATTGTATGCATATTATAACTTATTATTTATTGATTATTTTGAGGATACAAGGGAACTAGCTTTGAAAATAGTAAATAAATGGAAAGAATCAAAGGATTATTTCTTGTACAGATTATAATGCACGGTAACTAAATAGTTGATTCAGGAAAGTTTCTCTTAATAGAAGACTTTCAGCTTAAAAAAAAGGAAAAGGAATAGTAGAATTGATTACCACATTTTGCAGTTTCTGATGATAAAATAGATCTGGGCAGTATACCTTTCCTACTTAAGTTTTGCTCTCTTTTTTTAGTTCCACTCCTGAGAAATTTTTTTAGGTGTAAATTGTGATAGAAGATTTACCTCGATTAACCACAAATTTCTCTCTCATAAAACGTTAGAGTTGTGTGACTGACTGTGTGTATGTAATTTTCCCCATTTTGACTACCAGTAAGTAAGCTCAGAGTTCAGTTGGTAACTTACATAGAGCCCCAGTATTGGCATATGTGTACATTTTATTTCTTGTCTTTCTTGTATTGGCATTTTACTTTTATTTCCTCTGATTGTGATGTTTATTCTTTCTGTATCTTTATCTTTTCCTAAGCATTTTTTTTTTTTCCTAAGCATTTTGTGCAGGTAATTCAGATCCTTTGTACATGGAGAGGACACATGAATGTACATAGAAACAGATGAGCTCATGTTGGATGACACTGAGTTGTGTTTATGAGACTGCTGGTCCTCTCTTTTCTTGTGGATGAAATAGAGTTCAAAAATTTAAACCAGCTGTGCAGACTGTTTTTCTCTCCTTTAAAAAGACTCTTGCTTGTCAAGTGAGAGTAAATATTTGTAGTTGGCTATGGTAAAATGTTTTGAGGGTGAATAAAATGATTTTAATAGAACTGTATCCTTAAGGAAAAGGATACAAAAATCTATTCAGATGCAGCAGGTAGGGAAGTGAAATAACGGTAGGCAGAGCAGATCCCTAAATAAATGCCAAGTTCATATTAGCATTGCTTCAGAGCAAGTACATAATTATTTTATTGTATATTTTGCTATATCATGCATTTGCCTTTCAAGATGTTTAAACTGATTTCACAGGAGAACTAAAATATATGCTTTTCTTTTAATAGTTTTCAGAGCATGTCAGAGTAATATGAACATCATGATATAATGGAAATGGCACAGTCTCTGTTTAAATAATGGAGAAATTATTTTATCTCACTGAATTAACCTCAGGGCTTTTTTTCATCTGTGATAAGGGTATAACAATATCTATCACAAAGGCTGTCAGTTCAGTTCGGTCGCTCAGTCGTGTATGACTCTGCGACCCCATGAATCACAGCATGCCAGGCCTCCCTGTCCATCACCAACTCCCAGAGTTTACTCAATCAAACTCATGTCCATCAAGTTGGTGATGCCATCCAGCCATCTCATCCTCTGTCGTCCCCTTCTCCTCCTGCCCCCAATCCCTCCCAGCATCAGGGTCTTTTCCGATGAGTCAACTCTTCTCATGAGGTGGCCAAAGTATTGGAGTTTCAGCTTCAGCATCAGTCCTTCCAGTGAACACCCAGGACTGATCTCCTTTAGGATGGACTGGTTGGATCTCCTTGCAGTCCAAGGGACTCTCAAGAGTCTTCTCCAATACCACAGTTCAAAAGCATCAATTTTTCGGTGCTCAGCTTTCTTCACAGTCCAACTCTCACATCCATACATGACTACTGGAAAAACCATAGCCTTGACCAGACTGACCTTTGTTGGCAAAGTAATGTCTCTGCTTTTTAACATGCTATCTAGGTTGGTCATAACTTTCCTTCCAAGGAGTAAGCGTCTTTTAATTTCATGGCTGCAGTCACCATCTGCAGTGATTTTGGAGCCCAAAAAAATGAAGTCTGACACTGTTTCCACTGTTGCCCCATCTATTTGCCATGAAGTGATGGGACCAGATGCCATGATCTTAGTTTTCTGAATGTTGAGCTTTAAGCCAACTTTTCCACTCTCCTCTTTCACTTTCATCAAGAGGCTTTTTAGTTCCTCTTCACTTTCTGCCATAAGGGTGGTTCCATCTGCATATCTGAGGTTATTGATATTTCTCCCGGCAATCTTGATTCCAGCTTGTGCTTCTTCCAGCCCAGCGTTTCTCATGATGTACCCTGCATGTAAGTTAAATAAGCAGGGTGACAACATACAGCCTTGATGTACTCCTTTTCCTATTTGGAACCAGTCTGTTGTTCCATGTCCAGTTCTAACTGTTGCTTCCTGACCTGCATGCAGGTTTCTCAAGAGGCAGATCAGGTGGTCTGGTATTCCCATCTCTTTCAGAATTTTCCACAGTTTATTGTGATCCACACAGTCAGAGGCCTTAGCATCGACAAGGCTGTAGTGGCTGTTAAATAAGATGAGGCGTATAAAGTGCTGGGCGTGTAGTAGGTAGTGTGTGTTTCTTTTCTCTCCTAGCTCTGTATTTTCAGTGAGGGGAAGCCAGCACTCCGTGAGTCAGAAGAGTATTTTTAAAAATAATCATCCTATGTTTTCTTTCATTATTAGGTGAAATGCTGGGGAGTTTTTTTCCTTGAAAAGTGAAGTTATTGCTGCAAGAAGAAGGCAGTAATCTCTGATGGTTCTTAGGTTGGTAGATGTAGGGTGAGGAGCTGTGGATAGTTACTTGGATGCAGAATGAGAAGTAAGGAGACACTATAGTATAGTATAGAGGAGCCAGGAGCATTGTATCTTGAGAAAACAAAACAAACACCCTCCCATCCCATTTGTTGTCCTTTTTGCCCAGCTCAATTTAAAATCAAGAGCAATAAAAGTGAGGGTGGGTATGGGGATAAACACCCAGTGAAGAAAGCTTGTACTTTGGCACAACCTTTTGCTTAATTAGGTCTTGAATAAAATCAAACAGGAAAGATTTTAGACCTGTGAAGCTGCCAAAAATGTGTTGGTCTCTGGATTCTTGACAGCTGAACTGCCAGAATCATGTGGGATGGAAAGAATCATTCTTCTGAGGAGCAAGTGACAGGTCTGCTCGATGTCAGTAATCTGAGTAGGTGCCAGAGATGTGGTCTCAGTCTCCTTGGGTGGGGTTCTGTGTGATGCTTCTACAAGTGTCCTCAGGAGTAACTTGTGTGTTCCAAGTTGCTTCAGTCATGTCTGACTCTCTGTGACCCTGTGGACAGCGTTGTCCTCCAGGTTCTTCTGTCCCTGGGATTGTCCAGGCAGGAATACTGGAGTGGGTTGCCATGCCCTCCTCCAGGGGATCTTTCCCACCCAGGGATCAAACGCATGTTTCTTACGTTTCCCGCATTGGGAGGGGGGTCCTTTAGCACTAAGTGCCACCTGACTTAGCCCTGTTTATAAAGACCATTACAAGGAAATCCTAGAATTATGAGCTGGGGTTGAGTTGAGAAATTATCCAACTCCAGTTCCTTATTTTAAATGAAGAAACTGGGGTTGAGAGGTCTAAGGTGACTTCCCCAAAGTTGCCTAGTGAGTGATAGAGTAGAACCAGGACTCGAGTCTCTGAACGCCTGGGCTCAGTGCTATTAACAGGAGAAACCATTCCTTAGAAATGTAATATGTGCTTCTACGTATTTAATAGTATTCAGCCTTGAACGTCAGTGTCTTAAAGGAAAAGAAAAAAAAAATAAACAACTGTTTTTCCTTGGAATTTGTTGCTTCTGACATGAAACAAGACCTATTGCTTCAAGATGCAAAACAAGGAGCAGCATCTGAGATCTTCAAAAAACGTTAACCATAAGTAAACAAAAAACCCTGTTGTACTTCATGTTATAGCTCCTGTCTCTCTGTGGAAGGAAAGAGAAAGGTCTCACAGTGCAAGTGATTTCTACTTCTTAGGTGCTTCGTAAATAATTACTGATAGATTATAGTTTATTGATAAGATGAAATATCCTTCAGCAGTCACTGTCTAACTCAAAAAGATATTTATGATTTGATACATAGAAGTAACCACACCTTGATTATTCAACGTATATGGTACCCTCATGTATATGGAATGAGTTGCAGTAGGAAAATAGCCTGTTTCAGCAGTCTGTAAAGAAAATCTTTTGCTGAAAATAATCTACAGAATTGTCTAACAATTATGTAATAAAGTAGGTTAAATAAGTTTCTACAATCAACATCAAACTCTGAAATGTGTGTCCTATGACCTGACTCCTAAAATTGTTTACATTTGTAGGCAGCATTTCTGTACTCCCTAGACCTTCAGCCTACCAGGTTCTCATTGTTTATTGATGTCCTCACCAGCAAGGGAGCAGGAAACATTATCAGAGATGAATTTAAATTAATTTTGCTATCTTGAGCTATATTGACTTCCCTTTCTATCCGCACAAAATAAAGATAATAGAAATTATCAGCAAATGTGAGAGTGAGAATTTGGTCTTATGAAAGTCATCTGATTAATCTCCTTTTTGCCCATTACTCAGATGAAAATTGGTAATCATTAATATCATGGTAAGAATTTATCACATGAACATCCAATCCACTGAATAGGTAGGTAGTGGTTGTGTATGTGATGTTTTCCGAGATGGATGTCAGTTTGGACTTAACTCTAGGTTTGGCAAGTTAACCCCTGTAAGTCTTCAGCACACATTTAAAATTGGGATAAATTGTATTATTATTAGTGAGATAGTGCATATGATGGGTTAAACAGAGTCCCTAACATGTAGTGATCTCTCAGTAAATATCAGCTAATACTGTTATTGATGAAAGGGATGATTCCCTTTTTGTATGTAATCAAATATTCTTATGAAATATGTTTCTGCTTTAGAGAGTTATACATGTTTTCCCCATCATTTGAATTTTTGCTTCCAGTTTTATTCTGATATAATTGGCATGTAGCACTGTAAAAGTTTAATGTATACAGCATAATGATTTAATGTACATACATCATGAAGTGATTATCACAGTAAGTTTAGTAAACATCCATCATCTCCTATAGATATAAAAGAAAAAAATGGTTTTCCTTATGATGAGAACTCTTAGAGTTTACTCTCTTAACAACTTTCATATATAACTTAAAGCAGTGTTAATTATGTTTATTACATAGTACATTACATCCCTAGTATTTATTTATCTTACAACTGAAAGTTTGTACCTTTTGACTACCTTCATTCAATACCCCTGTCCTCCACTCCCCACCTCTGGTAACCACAAATCTGACCTCTTTTTCTGTAAGTTTATTTTTGAAGAATAATTGACCTACAACACTATATAAGTTCCTGGTGTACAACATGGTGATTTGATATTTTTATATGTTTCAAAATGATCACCACAGAAAGTCTAGTTATAGTATGTCACCATATAAGGATATTACATAGTTATTGACTATATTCCCTACACTGTACATTTCATACCTGTGACTCATTTATTTTGTAACTGGAAGTTTGCCCATCACCTATTTCTCTCATCCCCTCAAACCCCTCTCCCCTCTGGCAGTCCACCTGCATTTGTTCATTTGTTTTGTTTTTTAGATTCCACGTATAAGTGAAATCATTATTTTGCTTAACATAATGCAATCTAGGTCTGTCTGTATTCTTGCAAATGGCAAGAGTTCATTCTTTTTATGGCTGAGTAATATTCCATTTGTTGCATTTCTATACACTAACAATGAACTGTCAGAAAGAGAAGCTGAGAAAACTGTTCCATTTATAAGCACATCAAAAAGAATAAAATATCCAGGAATAAATCAAAGGAGGAAAAAGACCTATACTCAGAAATCTACAAGACACTGATGAAATAAATTGAGCAACTCAGAAAGCTGTAACGCACTTATGAGATAAGTTGAGCATGACACAAACAAATGGAAAAATCGTTCATGCTCATGAATTAGAAGAGTTGATATTGTTAAAATGACCATAGTAATAACCAAGGCATTCTGCAAGTTCAGTACCATCCCTATCAAAATATCAATAGCATTTTTCACAGAATCAGAATAACTAAAATTTGTATAGAAATACAGAAGACCACAAAACAATGTTAAGAAAGAAGAACAAAGCTGGAGGTATCATGCTGCCTGGTTTTGAACTATACTGTAGTATAGAGCTACGGTAATCAAAACAGTGTGGCACTGACACAGACATCAGACATAACAGATCAGTGGAACAGAACAGAGTCCAGAGAGGAACTCACACTTACATGGTCAATTAATTGGCAGCAAAGAAGACAGCATATAATGGGGAAAAGGCTGTCAGTTTATAAATTGTGTTGGGAAAACTGGATAGCTACATACAAAAACAATCAAACTTGACTACTTTCTGCCATTATTTCAAAAAAAAGTTGACATATTAGAATTTAAGCATATATAAGATGAAAGCCTGGACATTTCTTTTTTTTTGTTTGTTTTAGCCCGGACATTTCTTGCTCAAATTGAGTTCTGTGTTTCTGTTAATAGTTACATTAAATAAGTTCTTGTTTTAAGAAACTTTTTTTCCTGAACTGTTTTCTTCTGATGTAAAGTCAAAATCAAGTCTTAAATAACTTTAAAGAGTATTTGCTTTATTATAAGTGGTAAACATGAAATTCAAAATTCAGAAATTGAATTTTCAGCTTTTGCCTTACACCTGTATAGAGTCTAAAGCTTCAGCTAACCAGAATCTAGCTGGTCTGAATGCTGTGATTTTGTCAGTTTTTGAGGGCATGCTTCCTCTGTCAGGAATTCTTCCTCGTGTTATGAGGAGACCCATTTCTTTGTGCTCAAAAGACTGTAATGTGAGCCTACTTCTCTGTGCTCAACGTCCTCTGGTTCCTCACACAGCATCTTCTCAGAACCCTGGTTCTCCTGTTCGGCCTTTCAGAGACAGCACCCAGAGTTGTTCCTCAGAAGCTGTTTGTGTGAGACACGCTTGGTTTGTGAGAGTGTGACTGGGGTCAGTGTCCCTTTCATGTCAACACTGTCTTGCCGGAGTCGTAATTCCAGTGCGTGTAGGCGCTCATTTATTACCTCAGAAGCCTCGTGCTTGGGAATCTTCGGCCTCCTTGACTATTCAGTTTGTCGTTGTAGCATTTTTATGTAATGGCCTTTTGATTCATTTGTGTTTTTCTGTGTTTTCTAGTTCTGCCAGTTTTTCTATTGTTTATTTACAGAAATCCTTCCCTGCCTTATCCTTAATAAATAAGGAGTGAAAGCAGTGTGTTGCTTTCCATAGGAGTGCTCTAATTGGTAACAAAACTTCTAAACCAAAATCATGATGTTTTATCTCTAAACAAAAGGCAGAAAGAGCCCATGTGTTAGGCAGCTGTGGTAGACACAAAGAACGTTGGACTTTAAGGGGGAAAAGAAAACTTGGTTTCACGTTTGGAACTTGCAGCTTACTTGCTGTCTGATTTTAGCTAAATCTTTCAGTCTCTCTGATGTTAAATTGCTGTATTTGTGAAATAGAGAAGATTCTGCCTCCTCCATGCATTGAGAGCACAAAACAATATTTGCTAGCAGTGTTTCATAAACTGAAAGTATCATATAAATGGATCTTACTAATGTATATCTAATACACTTCATCTCTGTGTTAAAGGACACATAAGCAAAAAGTTATCTTTAAGAATTTTAAAACAAAATAGTGTTTTCAAAAGTTTGCTTTCATTTTAAGTTTGCTATAGTGAACTTTGAATTTTTCATCTTTATTTAGTGAGCCAAAATATAATTTTGCTGTAAAAATTTGGTGATATGAACAGTAGAAAAGTAAAGACAATTAGAAACTCCAGATTAAAAAATGTATAATAATGTCATTGTCCAATCACAATACAACAAAAATGTGTGATTTTGAGCAATTATGACAACTAAGAAAAAGAAATCCACTTGACCTTCATTCTAGCAACATGTTCTTTTGAATGACAGTTCAGTAAAAAATGGACCTCTGGAAATAGAAACGTAATTCTAAAACATTCCTTATTTCTGTTATGAATATTTACAGATCACAATACAGTAAACATAGATTATTTACCTTTAATTTTTAGAAGCACCTCATAAACAAAGCACAGAAAAGTTTGTGGGTAATTAGAAAAAAATAAGATGATCAGAAGGTAAGATGGAGAAGGGGAAGGGGACTTCCCTGGTGGTCCAGTGGCTAAGACTTCACACTCTCAAAGCAAGGGGCCCGGGATTCGATCCTTCAGCAAACTAGATCCCACATGCCACAGCTAAGACCCAACACAGTCATATAAATAACTATTTAAAAAAAAAAAATGTAGAAGGGGGTTGGAGAGTTGGTGGGAAGGAGAATTACTAATAGCCTATTTTATGTTGTGGGGAGTTAAATTTTGATGGAACAAGAAATAGAGCTGGATGTGCCATATTTAAAAAGTGACCAGTAAGAGAATAAATCTGAATATAACTATAAATATTATAAAGAGGAAAGAAAAGGATAATAAAGGTTAATGTGAATTAAGTGAATCCTCATTTCTTAGTAGGAAGTCGGTGGATATTGTCTAAAGCTTATGAACTAAGAACTTAAGTATATTACTTAGAGCTGTGAATGTAAATTATCAGAAGAGTTAAGAACAAATGACTAAAGATGGTGATTTTTGAGTGCAGGACTGAAGAGGGGCGTGTATAGGCCTAGAAACTCAATTTTTTTCCTTGCAGTTTTATTGAGATGCAGTTGACATACAGCCCTGTATAAGTCAGGGTGTACGGCATAATAAATACATTAATGGTTATCACTGTAAGTTTAGTAAATATTCACAGTCTCATATAAATACGAAAATAAAGAAATAGGAGAAAAGCTTTTTTTCCTTGTAAGAACTCTTAGGATTTACTCTCTTAGCAACTTTCATATGTAGCAGTGTTAATTAGATTTATCATATTGTATGTTTTATCCCTAGTATATGTTTATCTTATAATGGGAAGTTTGTACCTTTTGACTGCCTTCGTCTGATTCCCTATCCCCTACTCCCCACCTCTGTTAACGACAAATCTGATCTCTTTTCTGTGATTTTATTTGTTTGTTTTGAAGTATAATTGACCTGCAGCACTACATTAGTTCCTGGTACATCCACCCATCCCGTCCAGTGTTTGACACCTCCTGTAAGACTGTGGTTGGTAGTGTGGGGATGTTAAGGGGCTAAACTTGGCATTTGTTCATCACTGTGGTCTTGTGACCTCATGTCATCTCCGGGAATAAGATTGTATCACAAGATGACAGTTTTCCTTGCTTTAACTATCATATATTCCATAAGCATCTGACTTCCTTCATAACTTAGGTAGTAATAGAGATAGTGGCACTTATCTCATAGGCTAGTTATAAGTGTTTGATGAGATAAACATGTACTTTGCACAGGGCCTGACACCTAGTGAACACTAAGGAAACATTTGGGTTTTTATTGTTGCTACAATTGACAAGCAGTTACTATGTACCAGACATTACCGGTGCATGGAGTATTTTTACATATACCTATCTGCATCATCAGGATCTCCCCAAATAGGATCGCCCCAAATTATACTGCCTGTAAGCTCTATTTTTTTATAGAGGGCAGTGGTGATTTATGATCCCAGGACACACCTAGCTTTGCTCAGAAAATGTCCTCCATTGAGTGTTAGTACCAAGAATGAGCAAGCTTTTCTAAAGCTTCCAAGAGAGGTCGTAGTAAACAGGTGCTCTTTTCTTCTGTCAAACTGCTGGGTGGTCACTGACAACATCAACAAACAGGGACTCAGTCACTTACTTCCTCTCCAAACTGAGGTCAATGAGCAATGAACAGCAGTTTCTGGGGAACAGCCGTCTACTTAGTAAGGCTGACCAGTTCGTTGGCAGGCTGTCTAAGCCCCCGTACCATTCTGCACCGCTTGCTCCTGAACTAGAAGATAGCAGATGCATGGCCTACTAGTAAACGATGGCATACATGGTGAACACATGAGCCACGGCTGCTCATTTTAAAGAGCACCCCTTCTTCTCTTGGACCCACGTGTCAGAACCAAAAATGTTAGTCACTCAGTCGTGCCCGACTCTTTGTGACCCATGGACTGTAGACCGCCAGGCTTCTCCGTCCATGGAATTCTCCAGGCACGGATACTAGAGTGGGTTGCCATTCCCTTCTCCAGGGGATCTTCCCAACCCAGGGATCCAACCTGGGTCTCCTGCATTACAGGCAGATTCGTTACCAGCTGAGCCGCCAGAGAGGGCTCTTTTATCTGTTGGTGAGCCGTATCCCTTAACCAAAATGGTTTTTCTTTTTTCTTTTTCCTGCTAATAGACTAACTCACTAGGCCACAGAATCCACCCCCCGCCCCCCGAATCTTCCATGATTGTCCCTCATAGCCACCAACGGGAAAGTAATTCAGCAAGAATAGAGACGGCTGGCATAAAACTGGATGAAGTTCTTTAGTGGTCCCTGGGTTTAGGGTCTCTCAACATGAGCACTGTTGTCATTTTGAACTGGATAATTCTTTGTTGCAGAAGCTCTCCTGTGCATTATAGAATATTTGACATCATCCCTGACCTCTATTCCCTAGACTCCAGTGGCAGCACACCCTTCCCCAACGAAATGTGTCCAGACATTGCCAGATGTTTCGGGGTAGGGGAGAGGAGGAGAGGGGAGAAAAATCACCTCCAGTAAGAACCACTGTTGTAATACAATTAGAGACCTTTTTCCGTAGAATACAGAATCTCTAGTTGTTTCCTTCTAGAGAGATAGACTCTGTCACGTACCTCAGTTAATATTTTCTCTCCTGGAAGGACTATGTTCTGATAATGTCAGTTTCTCTTCTCCTTTTTCCTACAAGTTGTGAGACTGGTCTTTGAGGCCAGGTCCTCATCCAGAAATCACCCACTAATGGAAAAGAACAATATTGTCATTGAAAGACTGAAGTTTATCCCAACCCTGCCGTTACTAGTCTTGATCTAGAGCAAATCCCTCAGCTACTCAGAACCTTGGTTTACCCATCTGTCCAAGAGGCTGTGAGTGTGAGAGAAGCGTGTGTAGGAAAACACCGGTAGAAACTAAAAAGGCACCCGGATCTGAACCAGAGCTCTTTTGGAGGAGTGTCTGACTCTAGGACTGGGGCAGGCAACATGCAGGATGACTGGAGCATCATGTGGTGCCACAAAGTAGGGAAGTGGTTCAAAAGGAAAACCAAAACCTAATGATGGGGTGCGGCAAAGGGACCCAGGAATCAAATAATAGAGCTCCCAGTGGCCAAAGCTGGAACCATTTAAGGACAAAATAAATAAAGTAGTATTGGATTATAACCCAGAGTATAAAATAAATACCAATGAGTCTGTTGATATAAATAAATGATTGAATGAATAAATGAGGAGAAGAGACTGCTTTCCTGTGCAAATGAATTCCAAATAATTTTTGCAGACACTTCACCTTCAAGGAGACGGAGCTTAACTCCCCACTCCTTAATTGAGGGCTGTGCTTAATGACTTCCCTTCCAAAAAGTGCAGTATGCTAAGAGGGAAAGAGAGTAACTTTTCAATGGAAAAGCCTGGTGAGCATTGCCTCATCCGGGTGCTCGAGATCATCAGCAGTGAGATGTCATGTTGATGGTATATATACCCTTGATATGATGTGAGAATGGCACCTCTCCTCTGGGCTCTTTCTCCCAAAAACCCGTAACCCCAGTCTCACCACAAATCTCAGTCGAGGGACATTCTACAAAATAGCTGACCAGGACTTCATCAGACTGTCATGGTCATCAGAAACAAGGAAAGTCTGAGCGACTTGTCACAGCCAAGAGGAGCCTAGGGAGACATGACCTCTAAATGTAGCATGGGATCCTGGAAGAAGGAGAAAGACATGAAATAAAAACTCAGGAAATAAAAATAAAGTGTGACCATTTTAATAATATGTCAATATGGGTTCATTCATTGTGACAGACATGTAGTATTGTAAGGTGTTAATAACAGGGAAAATAGTGTGAGTGATGGGAATTCTCTTACTATCTTTGCAGTTTTTCAGTAGAGCTAAAGTTATTCTAAAGTTTATTTTTAAAAGTATAGCTAAATAAAATTAAGGTACTGTTATAAACAGTGGCTATTTTATTCAGAAAGATATTAGCAGGCTCTAGTATATGACTCCTAAGGTTTAAAAGTCTGTTTGTGGACTCTCCCAGACATCATTCTCATGGTGATGTTTAATGACTTTATCTCTGGTACTTATGTATCACGTGACAGTCTTCACCATGTGGGTGTAAATCTGATGGCACACCAGCTTTACTTTCTGTTGTGAGGAAATCCACATTTCTCCCTTCTTACCGCACCTTGTCAGAGTGGCCTTTACTGGTTATAGGTTCTTTCTTCTAACCAAGATCTGGAAGATTCCCTGTTTGGTTTCTGTTTTCTCAAAGAGGGATGGAAGAATGAGGTACCGTGGCAGCACCCCTTTTCGGCTGTCAGGGGAAGCCCAGACCGCCCAGCGGGTACTGCACCGAGAGGCGTGCAGAACAGGAACAGGAGACGGGGGGGCCTGCCGGGTGGTGAAACCTCCGTGAGACTCTGTATTACAGGACAAACAAATACTTAATGTAGGGGCTTCCCAGATGGTGCTAGGAGTAAAGAACCCGCCTGCCAGTGCAGGAGACAGAAGAGACACGGGTTTGATCCCTGGGTCAGGAAGATCCCCTGGAGGAGGAAATGGCAACCCACTCCACTATTCCTGCCTGGAGAATTCCATGGACAGAGGAGCCTGGCGGGCTACAGTCCATGGGGTTGTGAAGAGTCGAAAGTGACTGAAGTGACTTAGCACACACCTGGTTTCTTTGTGATCCTCTCACCTTTTTACTCCACCCTCCTTATTTCAGTGAACAGTTTATTCATTCCAGGCATGTAGCACTGTATAGAGGTATGTATACGATCATGGTTCATTATAAATACTGAATTCAGGATCACTCCATTATACAGAGAGCAGTGTTCTGTAATCTCTTAGTACTTAAGAACTGATCAATCAAGTTTCCCTAATAAAACTACCGACATGAAATCACCCCGGTAATGCTTTTTGGTTTCAAGCACCACAGTGAGCTAAACATTGGCCGTAGTTAAGCTTACTGCTGATAACAGAAGCATCGTTTAACATAAGAATAATGACATAAACAAGTGGTTACCACTCTCCTAAAGCACCCGCATCATTTAGGTTTGTCATCCGTCCCACCCAATACCATGACTATTAACCCTAACAATGACTGCCATCTGACAGGTGAGGACAGAGACACACAGCTGGAATGCAGGTGTAAAGCCGGAGCCACCTGATTCTGGGCATAGTGTTTCTCCCACAAGTCCCCACTGCAGCCTTGGCATGGCTTCGTGATTATAATTATGGCTTCTGCTTTTTTAAATGCTCTATTTCTGGACCAGATCATGTTTGCCTGCTATTTTGATCCCAGTGCCACACCGTAGTTTTATGCAGCCACGGCTGATAATTTTAGGAATCATGGACTGAAGTTATCCTAGAGGAGTTCTGACCAGTAGAACCTCCCAGGGATGAGATGGTCTATATCCGTGCTGTCCAGCGTGGCTGACACTAGCCACATGCTGCTGCCAGGCACTTGAAATGTGGCCAGGGTGTTGCAGGACTTGACTTTTAAATTTTAATTTTAGTTAATTTAACTTTAAATAGCCACGTGTGGCTAATGACCATATTAGACAACACAGGTCTAGACAGTATTGGATGTAGGCTTCTCTTGTATGTTAGCTCTCAGAGTTGCTTGTGCACACTTGGCCCTTCTTTTAGAAAAAAATTATTTTTTGAGGAACTTTCTTTTCTTGTGCTTAGGATGTTTCGAATGTATAACCATTGGCCAAACAAAGTTCCTACTAAATTTTAGCCCATTTAAATTGAAAGTTATGAGAGTTTTTTTTTTTTAATTGGATGAAAATTGCTTTTCAGTGTTGTGTTGGTTCTATCTAGCAACGCGAATCAGTCATAATTTATATATATACATATATCTCCTTCCTGTTGAGCCTCCTTCCCCTCCTAGCCCTCTAAGTCATAGAGCGCTAGGCTGGGCTCCTTGTTTTATATAACACCTTCCCACTCACTAGCCATTTTATGTGTGGTTTTATATATACGTCAGTGCTACTTTCTCAATTCGTCCTACCCTCTCCTTCCCTGACTTTATCTACAAGTCCACTCTACATCTGTGTCTCCATTCCTTCCCTGAAAATAGGTTCATCAGTACCGTTTTTCTAGATTCCATATACATGTGTTACTATACGATACTTGTTTCTCTCTTTCTGACTTGAAAGTCACGAGATCTTAAGTCAACCCTGAAAAATAAAAGCTGCTGAGTTTTAATTCACCATACCCTTTGGGGGAAATGAGGGAACAGTGGTCTCATATGCCCTTGAGTCTACCTTTAAGCATCTGAACCTTTAGAAAATTAATATTGGCAAGAGGTTTATTTCTTTAATTCTAAAAACAAAGGACTATTTTCTTTTACAGGTACAAATCTGTTATTTGATGCCTGCAAAATTCAGGGACACTTTAAATCAGGATTGAGTGATACTTACAGAGCCAGACAAAAATCTAGCTACATGATGCTTCTATTAAGTTAAGAACAGGATTCTGAGATTATAGTCTGGGAAAAGGGGAACTGTGGTTTATAAATTCAGAATGCATTTACTGATAAATACTAAAACAATGACAGCTCTTTCCATTACTACTGCTGTTGAGTTGAACAAGTAAATTCAGAAGCTCTGTAGAAAAAATTAGAATGACAGTTTTTGATTACTTAACAGTTTCTGTACTGGAAATTCTCAAAGCGTAAGGAAAATACAAAGGTAACATATATTATTAGGGGCAGTATTAAATGCCAAAAAAAACTGGAGTCCTATCCCACTAGAAGTTTTCTTCCTTATAACGTAGCTTTTGACGTCTTAATACAATGCTTTCAAATTAAGTGTAATGGACAACTGTCTCCCACAGATGGTAGAAAAACACGTTTTGTGCTGAGAGACAGGAAATAGTAAAGCTGCTCTAAGAAGTTATTTAATGAAAATTTAAACAAACCAGTTTACCAAATGCTTGCCTTTCTGTTCTGAACAGTTTTACAATGCTGAGTTACATAGATTCTCATTTGATTGGACTCTTAAATTTCTGATTTAGCACTTATTTCTACTCAGTTTCTTATCTTAAGTTTTATGGTCAGGAAAATGTTGTGTCAGTTTTTTTATAAGCACTGTTGTTAAATAGTGTTATTCATGAACATATTTTCAGCTGATAAAAACAATTTCTGGTTCCCTAGAAGCCCTCCTCATTCTCCCTTCTAGCCAATATCCCTTGCCTGGAAGGATATCTCACACCATAGGTAAATTTTGCTTGATTTTTAACTTTATAGAAGTAGAATTAAGCTATATCTGTGTTCTTCTGTCTGACTTCTTTTCCTGAACATTATGTCTATATAATTTATCCCTGTTATATAATGTAACAGTAATTCATTCCTTTTCGTTACTGCATAGTACACAGTTATATGACTCTACCACAATTTATTTATCTATTCTACACAACTGATAGAAATTTGGGTAAATTTAAATTGGGGGCTATACAAATAATGCTTCAGGAACATTATGTACATGTGTTTTGTGTACCTGTTTACATGCTCCTGTTAGATCTATCCCTTGAAATGGAATTGCCGCATTATTGGATAAGAGTGTGTGTGCATTCAGTTTTGGTGGATCTACCAAACAATTTTACTTGTACAGTGTAGGAGAGTTCTAGATGCTTTATATTCTCAATATCCTCACCAATACAGGATATTGTCAGAATGTGTTGGGACCCCTTAATTTCTATAATGGTAATTGTAATTAAATCATAAGTAAAAGATGCTTGCTTCTTGGAAGAAAAGCTGTAACAAACCAAGACAGCGTATTAAAAAGCAGAGACATTACTTTGCCGACAAAGGTCTGTTCAATCAAAGCTATGATTTTTCCAGTAGTCATGTATGGATGTGAGAATTGGACCATAAAGAAGGCTGAGCATTGAAGAATTGATGCTTTTGAACTGTGGTGTTGGAGAGGACTCTTGAGAGTCCCTTGGACTGCAAGGAGATCAAACCAGTCAATCCTAAAGGAAATCAGTCTTGAATATTCATTGGAAGGATTGATGGTGAAGCTGAAGCTCCAATACTTTGACTACCTAATGGCGAAGAGCTAACTCATTGGAAAAGACCCTGATGCTAGGAAAGATTAAAGGCAGGAGAAAAAGGGGATGACAGAGGATGAGATGGTTGGATGGCATCACCAACTCAGTAGACATGAGTTTGAAAAAGCTCCAGGAGATGGTGAAGGACAGGGAAGCCTAGCATGCTGCAGTGCATGGGGTCACAAAGAGGCAGACAAGACTGAGTGACTGAACAACAGCAATCATAATTTAACTTTTGGAAAAGCCAGTAGGGACCAGCTGGCTCAATAGTTTTAGTCCACGGATATGCTTAGATTCACAAACACACCCATACATGCAGAGTGATCATCAAATGTACACACTTCTAAGTTTCCATAGACCCATCTAGAAAATGCCTTGAAGACAATGGCCTTTGGTCCTTCAGGGAAACAGTTGGATAAGAGAGAATAATGCTTTGATATGAGCCTGTAGGCATTTGGTGGAATCAGAAATACTTGAGGAGTTAATAATACTTGAGTTTACCAAGTGCTGTCCAAGTGAGTTTGGTGAATTTTTGTAATCAAGTAATTTGACATAAAAAGCTCTCAGTTTGCCTAGTTGGTTCAACAAACTCTTTTTGTTTTTGGGGGGTTTTTTTTGGTGAGTGCTTCATTCCCAACCTTGTGTATTACAGAACTGCAAAAGGAATGAAAGATGGTGACTAATAACAATACAAAAAGATTCTCTACTTTATTAATGGACAGTGAAATGCAAGGTATAATAACAGCATTGTGTGATGACAGGCAAGCCAGCCTCTCTAGGCCTTGTGTTCAGTATCCACAGTGAGGAGATGGGGTTTTGTGGTCCGCAAGGTTGTCTGCCCAGACCTATGAGAAATGTCAAATAATGGAGCAGTGGGCATTCAGTCCTGTGTTTTTCTCTGGAAGGGGCAAAAAGAGACACTGCCTTGCATCCAGGTCAGTAGAACATTTGAGGTTTTTTCCAAATATGTTTTGAAAGTAAATACCATGTTGATCACAAAACCTTGCATTTTCAACCCTTGTGGGACAGGCTCCTGATGCAACGTGGCCCATAGGAGTGGGGATTTCACAGTTGACTTAAGCCTATATTTAAGCCAGGGTGACTCGCAGAGAGTGTTTGCCATGTGCCAAGCACTGAGCAGGTGTTTCACATACAGTATTGTGTCTCATCCACCCCATAATCTTACCGGGTGGGTTCTGATATCATCATCATTTCACAGATAAGGCAACAAAGTGAATGACCGGGACACTTACCCAAGCCAATTGCACAACTGAGACTTGAATCAGGACTGTCTGATTGAGATTCAGGCCATCCAGGATCACCTAGGCCTGTGTCCTGTAATGTACTTATTATATGTGTTGATATGCTCTGCACGCAACTGCTCTGTCCTTTGAAGGCTTTTCAGTAAGAATGGAGTAGCCTCTCTCCATCAGTAGCAAGAGCTATTACTTAATGACTTCATCTGAAAAATCACAAATTCCTTTCGCCCTCCCCTCCTCTGCTCTATAATGATTTAATTTGCTGGCACAAGACATTTAGATTAAACTCCTTTGACAGTGTAAATGGAGTTCTTATCTGGAAGGAAAAACATTTCCTGTGTCATAGTTTTCAGATAAATGGAATTGTTACTGGGCATCTGTGAGGTCTAGTGCAATTACCTTTTCATTCGCATTTTTCTTCATTTAGTACACATAGCTCA
Organism: Dama dama; assembly: GCF_033118175.1. Classification (NCBI taxonomy): domain Eukaryota; kingdom Metazoa; phylum Chordata; class Mammalia; order Artiodactyla; family Cervidae; genus Dama; species Dama dama. The sequence continues at coordinate 33,650,259 of NC_083708.1, read as the reverse complement.
TTTGGTGTTTATTGCTAACTTTTGCCAAATACTGTGAGTAAAATATTTGCCTTACTTAAATTGAATTTTGAATGTTTGTTTCTTTCTTGGTTATTGAGTCATTCTAGGCTTTCTGCTTCTCTGGATTTATGTTGACAGCACCTTTCTTTAGAAAGAAATAGTCTGATCATTTATGTCATATGCTTTCTTAACAGATTTTTTCTTAGGTCAAGAGAAGTCAGAATATAATTTTTCATAGTGACAAAGTTTGATTAGGGTTTTATTTGGGTTGTTTTATTTGGGTTTTCTGGGAACTTGGGCTTCCCTGGTGGGTGGCTCAGATGATAAAGAATCTACCTGCAATGCAGGAGACCTAAGTTCAGTCCCTGGGTCGAGAAGATTCCCTGGAGAAGGGAATGGCAACCCACTCCAGTATTCTTACCTGGAGAATCCCGTGGACAGAGGAGCCTAGCGGGCTATAGTCCATGGAGTCATAAAGAGTTGGACACAACTGAGCAACTAACACACACTTCGGGGAACTTACAGAATCCCTGCCTTGATAACTAGAACTATTATATGCTTATAGTGGATTTATTGTGCTTTATTCTGAAACACTGATGATACTCAGTAAATATATACTGAGAATCATATCTGCACTATTTCTCCTAAGAACTTTAGTCTTGAGATTCCATTTAATTAAATTTTATATGTGCATGCATGCTAAGTCACTTCAGTCGTATCTGACTGTGTGTGACCCTATGGATTGCAGCCCACCAGGCTCTGTCCATGGGATTCTCCGAGCAAGAATGCTGGAGTGGGTTGCCGTGCCCTCCTCCAGGGATCTTCCCCACCCAGGGATTGAACCGTGTTTCTTAAGTCTTTTGCATTGGCAAGCGGGTTCTTTACCACTAGCGCCACCTGGAAAGCCCTAAAATTTATAAGTAGGCCTCATTTAGATTGAGCAGAAGTAAAGTTCCCTTTGACTACAGAAGAAATTGTTTATTTCATTGAACCACATAATACTTTATACTCACCAAGATTTCAAGCAAGTATGTTTAACATCCTTAAGAGAAAGTTTAATTATATTACCTTTATTGAATATTGTCTATGCTCAGAATCTAATTGTTGTAATGCTAATCACTATAATGACACAAAGAAATTTGATTTATAGAGATTAAATAGAAGATAAAATTCTTACACAATAAACTATATAGAAAAATATATAAATAAGAGTTGGAGTATGAAAACTAGAATATCATAGTTGGCAGATTGAAATGGAGAAAAGTAGAAAAAGTGGAAATTATGTTGACTCCTGAGAGCAGAATGGAATTTAGAAAAGCAGAAAAGAAATTGGTTTTGAGTAATGGCTTAAGATTGATAGTGTGATGGAGAAAGCAGAAAAATATATTTCTTTCAAAATCTTTAATTTTATATATGTATATGTATGTATGTATAAAATTGAATTTTTAACATTGTTTCTAAGATTTTTTCATGTTAACCCGGCTGAGTTGTTTTTTGATTTTTAGCTTTAGAAGTCTTTCATATTTAAATACTTAAAAAATATATATGGTTGTCATCTTAATATGACTATATGTCTGTTAGTTCATAAAAATACCCCAGATACGTAAACTTATTTGTATTAGTCAAATTGGAAGGAGGTAGGCCAAAGAAGGAAAAAGAGAGACTGAGAAGATTAAAAGCACTCCTTAGAGTAGAAGATTCTCTGGAAGCCAGTGGAACCCAGCGTGATTCAGCTGGGAACCCCTCCAACCCTTTCTCCCCAGTTTCTACCTGAGGTCCTGCCCCCTCCATACAGAGGCTACAGGCTGTATATTAGTGGCTGAGGCTGGGTCAGCTGTGCCCCCAGGCTTTCTCCACTCTCTGTTCAAAATGGATTATTATAGAATGAAGACTGGGTTCCCATAATGGTTTTTTTAGTTATTTATGTTCTTTAGGGGGCTGAATTGAGCATTGTGTGTACCTTCTAAAATGCTGTCTCGGCATTCTGCTAAGCCACCTACTCCAGAAGAAAAACCAGGTGGGAAGAAACACAGTTTTTTGGGTTTTGGTGTTTCTGTGTGTTTTTTTTTTCTTTTTTAAAGAATTGTTAAGTAAATGAGCATTGGAGTCCTTGGTAGGAAGAAGATTCCCTCCAAACACTTACTGTAAGTGAACCCTAATGTCTGGCACATACATGCCTGCTTTATTCCTGTTAGTGTTTCTGATCTCTGTGTGCCTCAGAGCTAGAGAAGCCAGCTATAACTTTCTTTTAAAGGATTAAGCATTGGCACTTCTCTGAGCCTGCTTTGCTGCAAGCTATCCTGTTTTAGTTCTCCTGATTTTTTCCATCTTCTTTCTTCTGGAGGAGCTGGGAGGTTTCGAGTCAGAATAATATGTGGGTCCATGTCCTCTGGTGAAGACAAAAACCATGCTAGATGGTTTCATGCCTGGCAAATACATTTAAAAACCTATTTTGAGACAAAGTTTACAGTGCATCTCCTTGAAGCTGGCCCCTAAAACTTGTCCCAGGTTTTGCCTGGGGCATCGCTGATTTGCTGTACCAAGGAGAACATTCCTGTTTCTTGTGAAGCTAACTTGTGTGTGTTTAGGCACTAGTGCCTTCATTCATCCTAAGCGACACGCTCTTTGGGTCCTTCTGATGATGTCATCTTGTGTTCATGTGCCTTTCTTGGATCTTTCTACTTCCTCTGACCTTAACAAGAGAAAATATCACCAGCTGTGAGCTTCTGCCTGGACTAGAAGTGTCTTGCTGTGGCCCTTGCTATAACTGCTCCATTAATAAGCAGAGCAAATGAACCTGGAAATATTTTATTCAGAGACTAAAAAATAAGGTGTATCAGAATCCTACAGGCAACGGCAAAGGCAGATTTAGGTTTGTTTTAACAAGATGGAAAAGTGACGAGAACCTTCTCTGGTTCAGTAGAAGAGACTGTTAGAAGACCCAGGCCAGAAAATAACTGAGGGGCAAGTAGGGATTCCCTGGCAGCTCAGCGGTAAAGAATCTGCCTGCCAGTGGAGGAGACACAGAAGACGCGGGTTTGATTCCTGGGTCAGGAAGATCCCCTGGGGAAGGAAATGGCAACCCATTCCAGTATCCTTGCCAGGTAATCCTGTGGACAGAGGAGCCTTGTGGGCTACAGTCTATAGTGTCTCAAAGAGTCAGACATGATTGAGCAAATCAGCACTTAGAAGGTATGTCATGATGAAAAAAATACATAAAAGTATTTATATTGTCTTTCAGAAAGCAGTTTTATGGCACATGATCGAATTACTCTGCTGAGATACTATGAAACCTTTAAACAGGAGCTCTCAAATGAACAACTTCATTAGTCTTGCTGGCATTTTCTAAAACTGAGTTATTACTATTGTTTATTGTTACTGTCTTAAAATTATGAAATACTGTATCAGGAATCAACTGACTTTTTCAAAGGACCAGATCATGTAAAGATTATAGGCTTTATGTAGATACTTCTATAACCATATTAAGTAAATACCTTTCTTAGCTTGCCGGCTGAGGTTTGCCAGCCTCAGGTTTTTCTGATCACCTGATAAATCTTACTTGCTAGCTCTCCCCCCACAGACTTAGTTCAACAATTATTCATCCTCTGCTGTTTCCCTGATATCAAGAATGTAAATACCGAGGTAAAGACAATTCTTTTCCTAAAAGATCTCAGTCTCAGGAGAAAGAAAAATACATAAACACACTTATTACAAGTGTTTATTATCATGCAGTGTGATGAATGACGTCCAGAGGTGGTATGACTGGGTGAGGGTGTTGGGAAATACTCCTCAGACAAGCGGCAAGCATTTCTAAAGCATCAGAGAGAGGACAGTGCATCCCACAAAGGAAGGTAATGCTTATACCTCAATGTGTAAGACATTTATTGGGGTTTTGTTTTTTTTTTTTTTGCCTATCTCAATATAAAATCTCGGTTCCCAGATAATAGCATAGATAACATTAGCTCAAAAATACTGGAAGCCCAAGAATACTGGAGTGGGTAGCCTATCCTTTATCTAGGGGATCGTTCTGACTCAGGAATCGAACCAGGGTCTGCTGCATTGCAGGCAGATTCTTCACCAACTGAGCTATCAGGGAAGCCCAACATCAGCTCAGTCACTACAAAAAACTTCTGTAGGTATTGTGAGGAAAAGCATATTATTCAACAGTTATAGCACTGAATATGGATTTGAAGCATTTGACTTCTGCTTCTTCTGCACATGTTATTTTTCTTTAACAGACACTGATCGCCAGATAAGTTAAATTTAAAACACAAAGTTTTAGACACGTAAGCAATGAGGTTACATAGCTCATGTTAAGTCACAAGATATTATAAAATTAAGTCCCTGCTGTCTGAGACCCAGTGATTCCAATGAGGCAGGCAGAATATACAGATAATAATAGCAAAAGTTCTAGTTCTTCTGTTTAGAGCCATAATTCTTAATCCTACTTGTACATTGAAATTACTTGGGGAGCTTTAAACAAAATATCAGTGTCACCACTCCAGACCAATTAAATCAGACTCTTTGGAGTAAGACACAGATACTGAGATAGAAGTCAAACACTGTTCATGTAAATTTTAGATTATGTTTTTAATACATTTACCCTTCATTTCTCAATTCCTGTTGTCCTTTTCCAAGCATTATGTTTAGTACATAGATACTCAATCTAGATATTCTAGATGTCTTTATTTACAACTATTAAAAGCAAACCATTTAGGGCCCATATAGGGACCATAAACAGAAAATCTGTTTTAATATTAAATTTTAGTTTCATCTTTTGCCTTCTATAAACAAAAAAAAAATTAGAACATTTTTTAATCTATTGTTTATCTCATTCATCCTTCAAAAACTATTTCAGTATCTCTTGGCCAAAAGAAACTTATATAGTATATGTGTATTTCAGAAAATTGAATCATCCCTTACTGCAAATATATTTAAACAGTTCATGGCTGAACATTTTAGCTGTTCACTGGCCTGCTCTTCTATAACCTACAAAGGTTGTAAATATTTCAATCTCTCCCAAATTATGTTCTGCAATGGAAACAATAACAGACCTTAATTGGAGGCTGATGGTGGAGCTGATAGCATTCCAGAATCTCTGATCCTCCCGCACGGCAGCTTTGAGAACACGAACCACACATCACACCAACACTGGCAATATAGTTAACAAGGAAAATGCTTACTTATTCCATGATGATAGAAATCGTGATGTGGCACAATTGTCTATTAAACTAAAAAAGCATTTTTAATATTCAAGTTGTACTTATTTTTTTTTACCACGAGAGGTCCCTCAATCCTGAATTACAGTGGTTACATGCAGGTCATTTTCTCTGCCCGAAGGACTGTCGCAACACTTTGCTGTTATTCCCATGACTGCATTAATACTGAATTTTTAATATAGGAGAGTGAAACCTTTATTCTTCAGAACTAGCTTTTTAAAATTTTTACTTTTAATTCCCTCTGGATACAGAAAATATCAGCATCTAAGGATAGAAGAGGAGTGGAAAGGCCAGGAAAATGAGTTACATAAAATGGCAGTGGAATAGAATTCTTTTGAGGTTAAGTGAAAACACAGGCTGCTTTGTGAGTGAAGAACAAACAAGACCATTCCTTTCTTTCCACCTTAGGTCTCAGTCTCGATTCCCTGTCTTGTCTAGTCAGTGTAAATCTCTCACTATAAAAATAAAATAAACATGATTATTTTTATCAATAGGGGTATAGAAAGGAAGGTACTTTAGATAGGATGACATTAATAGGACATGAATAATAGAATTTTTGTCATAGGTTATATGTTACAAATCATTTAGTACTTTGACTTTAAATAAACATAAATGTTCCTGTGTCTGCCCCTCCACTTATTTAAGTATTAATTTATTGAATGATTGCTTAATGTCAAACTGAAAGTCAGACTCCCTGCCTTTAGGGAAATAATTTAATAGGCAGTTATTATTCCAGCATAATATGTTTAACATAAATGCCTCTGGTTTAATAGCTTGACTATTTCAGTAAAAATAATGGGTATGTATTATGGACAACAGTACTAAATTATAAGCTTCAAAATTGCTCAGAGACTAGACCTTAATTGTTCTCACCATGAAAAAAGAAAAAGAAATGGTTGTGCAACATGATAGAGGTGTTAGTTAAATACAGTGATAATCTCCTGCAGTGTATAAATGTCAGATCAACACATTGTACACCTTAAACTTAACACAGTGTTATGTGTTAGTCACATCAGTAAAAATAAACTTTAAAAGATCAGTGTGTATTTATATTAACATACCTCCTATTCCCTGAATGATTTGAGGTTACAAGGATGAAAAATATTTTCCCCAACCACGGTTAGTGACCTTTTAGATGAAGAGCAACCCATAGTCTACCATAAAATATCCATTTGTACAGGATTTGTCTTTTTTAGTTTGTTCATTTCTCTCTGGCTTGTGAACAAAGCAAGAACATTTCCATTTTTTCCTCGGGGAGCAGTTTTCTCCAGCTAAACTATTATGTTTGCACTCTTTTAGATCAGGCTTACTACGGAAAACTAATGTAAATCTAGGCAGGAATTTCAAAATGCTCTGTTTAAATGTATATGTTTTATTTTTTTAAATTCATTTGGAAATAGAACAGATTTTTAACAGTAATTTACATTTTGACCACTAGGTGGCATTTTGACCACACTTATGTGTGGTGAGCACACGTAAGCTAAGAAAAAAATAGCCTTTTCTCAGCAGTTGTTTCTGAATACAGATGCTTAAGTATCTTCAGCATTATATACTACAAATCTTTTGTTATCCAGCCCATAATATTACTACAAAAGCCTTTGTTTTTCTGGGTGAGGTAATCTTATATATGACTGCCTCAGATAAATTCTGGGAGAAACACAGCTTCTGCTATTGCTTTGATCATTACTCATCAAACTATTCTGTTTTTAGCTATTAAAATATATTATTTTTCCTTTCTTACTAGTACCTTCTCATTCCTGAAAAACAGAAGATATATTTTAATTTTTTCAAGGGCCATTACATAGCTTCTGGGATATTAAGAGATCCAAGAACACATGTTCTCTGTAGGGCAGAATATGAGGCATGAAGCTTGTTTTTGTTGTTCTGGCACTCTGACGTCTGTTTTTCTCATTTTACAACATTCTTTTGTTAAGTAATACTTTGGTCTGATTATGAATAACTCTTACATTGTGTTACTTTCTGAAGAAAGATGTTGTAGGCTGCAAATAATAGATATCCTTAATGGTTAAGCTGTTGCTAAATTGGGTTGTTTTACATGACATGAGAAGGAATTACCCTGTTCGGTTGGACTGGTAGAGACCCACCCTCTCTGAGCAGCCCCTCAGGAGGATGAAACCGCCAACACAATTAGAATGCCCTCCAGCAAAGAAGAGGGAGAGTGGATTTGGGCAGTCAGATTTGGTGCCATTTCTGTTTTTGTTGTTTCCTCCCCTCCTCCCCCCCCTCCCGCTTAGAGACTCTTCTTTCTTGTCTTAACATTCTTGAAGTAAAACTTTTCATTTCCCTTATTTTAAGTGCATGACACTGAACAGAATTACAGATACATAGACTATATCTGTTGCAGAATTTTATCATTCAGCACAAGCTCTTTCACTTCTTGTTTTGTTTATGCACGTGTCTTTTCTCTAGCAGTTAAGGAAAGTAAGAACTCAGGTTCTCTTTATGTGCTTACCAGTGCTATCATGCCGCAAAAGCTGTATCTCTAAAGTGCTGTATGAATCTAATCGCATTTCCACCAAATCTGCAATTGTCTGCCTAAGCACACCTAACTTCTAGGGCTCCGTATCAAACACTGGGTGCATCTGACCAGGACTTCTGGAAATGTTGGCACCAGCGGCCTCGGGCCACCCCCTGGACTCTTTATAGACCCAGAGGAACAGAGCTGGGCCAGCTCCGTGACTCAGGTTCTTCAACTTTGTCTGTCGATCGCGCTGCCTTCCTGCCTTTTCTGGCTTGTTTTTCCATTTAATATCACAGCGCCTCCCAAGGGCTGTAACAGACCCAGGACATCTAGTCTCAATTCCATCTGAAACAGAACCCGGCTCCTTTCTCCACTGCTTCATGCCAAAGATGTGTTCCTGCTGCATTATCTGAAAATGTATTTGTTTGTTATCTGAATTCAGCAAGTATTTGTTGAATGATTGAAAGAATATTTATTGACATTTCAGCTACAGTAAGTTTTTCTCTGATTTGAAAGTGCTGATATATTTTGTTTATTATGTTATCTGTTTTAACACTTGTCAAACAACCAGAAAATGTTTTCAACTGACATTTTCAGTCATCATGTTTTTAAGTAAAGAACAATAAGTATTCTTAAGAAGCAGTTAGTAATGGCATTGTTGCTAGATTGTTTGAACAGTTTTTATCCTTTTAATTTTATAATTTGAGAGAGAAGAACTTATTTGAGAATACACTGAATCAAAAAAAATTTAATCTCTGTGATATTTTTATTTTTCAGAAAACTGTGGAATATATTTTCCAGAAATAAAAAGAGATCCAGGCAAATATTTACACACTTGTCCAGAATCAGTAAAAAAGTGGCTTCGACAGCTAAAGAATGCTGGCAAAATCCTTATGTTAATTACCAGTTCTCACAGTGATTACTGTAGACTCCTCTGCGAATATATCCTTGGGTAAGTGGTGAGTGGTCTGATAACAGATTAGACCAGTGCTCTTTTAAAAGTGTTCAACCATGACCATGTCATTATATTAAATAATACTGAGTGGCACGTGGTTGTTTCTCATAACAGCCCTCAACATCTGCTGACAGCAAGATACCCCAAGTACATTTTAGCAAAGCAGTATTGCCAGGCCCAGCATGCTCATAGCTGGTGGACTTTAGATTTTCTGAAAAATATTGTGGACAGACCACAAATCCTTCAAGCAGTCCTCCATGTCTCTGGTGTCTCAGCTCTGGGTGATTCTTGAGGAACACTGAGTTATAGATTATGCTCCCTGACATCACCTGGAGTACAGCCCCTCTGCAGCCGTTTTCCTCTGGAGCCAGGCACTTCACCATTGACCCATCCAGGTGGGGTTGACATCCATGAACATCGAGACAGTATAAATATGTAGACTCAAGGCAGATGTGGGCGCAAGCCCTGCCTTGCAACTTACTCTGTGACCTGGGGTAGGTTCTGTAACCTCTCTAAACCTTCATTTCATCATCTTAAAATGTGGGACAGTGAGCAAACTCCAGGAGATAGTGAAGAACAAGGAAGTCTGGCATGCTGTAGTCCATGGGGTCACAGAGAGTTGGATATGGCTTAGCTACTGAACAACAGCAATACCTCATAGGTGTTGGGGAAATTTAAATAGCATAATACAGGTTAAAGTATTAGGCGGAGTAGTTGATAAATTTTAGCAAGCATTAATACTTTTTTATGGCATCCTTTTGGGGAATATGCATGGTCAGACCTAGATTCTGAAATGGGCTATTAGATTTGCCCTGATGTTTCCTCAAATTTTATCAGACACTGTACTGAACTGCTGTAAGTATGAAGCAAAATTTAGCCTCCAAACTGACCCCTTGCAGACTGGTTTAGTTTCCTGATTCCCATGTTTTCCAGCACGTGTGGTACAGTTACAGTCTGTTGGTGGTTTTCTGCTTTCTTATTAACGGATGGGATCCTTGAAGTGAATTAAGGCTGCAGTCCCAGATGCCTTGGGAAGTAAATGCCTTTTATTATAAGAGACATTCATGTCCTGGTACCGGGACCATGCTTCAGAGTAAACACTCGGGAATATTTTTTTTCGTTAGTGTAGGTTACCAGAATTTTTCTTCATATCTGAATTCCTCTGTAGCACAGTTCTGCTGTTATAAAAGGATTCTAAAGTGTTGGGTAAATATTATCTCCCCAGTGTAATAGTGAGTCTGTCAGGAACAAGAATTATCTTCCCTTTACTGTCTCAAATAATCCTTATATAGTATTAAATACAGACTAAAATAACATATTTATTATTATCTAAAAATAACCATATTATAAGGCTACCTTGATTTTTTAACACTCTGAAAGATGTCTCCTGACTCAATACAATGCTGGGTTTCTGTAAGACCCATGAGATACACAAAATTATTAATAACTCTTGGTGCTAATAAATTCAAACAAAGTTCAGGCCCTAAACTTGAAAACAGTGTGTGACTACTTAGACGTTAGAACTGTTGAATTTATAACTGTTGCCATAATGAGAAAGTCAGCTTAGCACCTAGAGTTAGTGAATTAATGTGCTTTTTTTCCCCTTATGTGTATACTTCAGGGTGGTGTCTGGATAATTAGTGCTCGACCACCTTCTATTTCCTTTCTTATTTTTTTCTTAATCAAAAAATAAGAAATGATGCTCTGGTCAAATAGGCAAAGATTAAGTTCTGTTTTTTATGGACCTTTTCTAGTTCCTTAAAATAAACTAATGAAAAATATCATTGCTTTTTAGGAATGATTTTGAAGATCTTTTTGACATTGTGATTACAAATGCACTGAAGCCTGGTTTCTTCTCTCATTTACCAAGTCAGAGGCCTTTCCGGACACTTGGTAAGTTAACAGTTTGTGTCTTTCCTCTTCTGTTTAAGATTTATTCATTGACTTAATAACCTGTTGGCTGACAGCCATGTGCAGAATTTCATGTTAGATGCAACGAAGGGAATTAAAGAGATGATAAGTGTCCTTTCCCCTCATGAGGATACAAACACAAACACATAAGCAAGTTGGTGAATGCCTGGGATGGGATCACAGGCCGTGTCGCCTGTCAGGGTGGCAGTGACTGCCTGGTGACACAGAATAAATGGGGGGCCCACAGGGAGGCAGCTGCAAGGGACTGATGTCAGCCGTTGTCATGGAGACCCAGAAAGGGAGGTGTTGCTTCCCATAGACCAGGAGAAGAAATGCTTAAGTGTTGTATTTGGGTTAATAAAGATGGTGCTTGAAACTTCTTGAGTTTGTTCCCTTGGAGTGTATACCTCTTCAGATCTGATGCTTTCATACACCACCTTGGCTGTCTGCTGCTGGACTTAATAGTTTTCTCAGTCCCATAGCTTCCCAGTTACAGAGGTTCTAAGCCCTCCACATTGCCCTGCATAGATAGGACCCTACTGAGCAGCTTCCAGTCTGGGGGCTGAAAATGGGGAAGGGAAGGGTTATATCTGTGTGAAGTGAGTTTTTTGTTTTGGTTTTTGTATAAAGACGAAATTTTCTCTTTTTTGTTAATAACTGAATCCCAGTATCTGAGAAATGATGATTCTGTAGATTTATATTTTTTTATTAAGCAATAGAAAGCTTCCCTTCCCAATGTTTCCTGCACAGGGAGCCTCTAAATATCAAATGTAGGTTTGCTTTCAAAAATAATTGTGTAAGTTAATCATTTTTCAGTTGCCATCAAACCCACATTATTTACTTGGCAAGACATTCTGTACTAAGTAAAGACAGACAGACATGAGAAATAATTGGTTTTCACCATGTTTCTCCAGGAATATGCTGTCTTCGTAGACTTTTTTTTTTTTTCATTTATTTTTATTAGTTGGAGGCTAATTACTTTACAGTATTGTAGTGGTTTTTGCCATACATTGTTAGACTCTTAATGTTAGGCTAAACATGGCTAGTTTTGAAAGGTTGTTGCTAAACAATAAGATGCTGGGATTCTTGGCCTCCAGAGGAGACGAATTCAATCCGGGGTCAGAGACGAGGCTGGATCGCTCAGAGCTTTTGTGTAATAAAGTTTTATTAAAGTATAAAGGAGATAGAGAAAGCTTCTGACATAGGCATCAGAAGGGGGCAGAAAGAGTGCCCCCCTGCTAGTCTTCAGCTGGATGTTATATAATCACTCACAATCTGTTAATGAAAGAAAGGAATGTCTTAAAACTCAGAATGGCACCAGGTAATTCATCCCAGGCCATGAAACGATTGACTTGAATCTTGTAGAAGGGCAGATTACTATACAAATAGTTTTGTTTACATAGATTAAGGGAACAATATATGAGTATAACATACTGGTTTGTCAAGTAGGTTCTGAGCCATTTGGCGGAACTTGAAGACAGAGTCTGGGGTACATTAACATAGCTTAAGACAAACATTTCCATAAGAAAAAATGTATAGGTTAACTCAAGGTTTGAGAATAGTTAGCTTCAGGTGAAACCAGGTGTCATGGCAACACAGCATTTTAAGAGAAACCTCCTTTTAAATTTGTATAGAGAAGGAAAAAAATATCCCTGGTTTGTTTCCTCCTGCCGCTTAAGAGAGAGAAAAATGTCTGATACTTGCAGCCTATTTCCTCTGTTTGGAGACCCCTGGCCTTCCTGCCTCTCAGTTTTTGGCGTACTCTTTAGAGAATAGTAGGATTTTCATTTGATTGTATAAAAGAATTTAAAAATGGCTGCCGAAATGTCAGCCAAATAGGCCTGAATATCTTTTGACCTTTAGCTGTGATGTGGCTTTAATTATCTGTAATTGTGATTTTAGAATTCCTTGTTCAAAATAACTGAGGTTATGTAGAAATTCATCTTACATTATTATATGTTGGACTATTTTATTATCACCAGTAATGGGAGAGGCTGTGCCTTTGTGAGGGCAGAGGGTATATGGGATATCTCTGTACCTTCCTCACAGTTTTGTGTGAACTTAAAACTGCTCTTAAAAAAATTTTTAAAAATTAAAAAAAAATAATGTCTTTATGTCAACGAAGTGCTCGTGATGTATAGGTGATGACTGAATGGTAGCTGCCATCCCCAGTGGTTCCTTCTTATGCATGTCCTTCAGCCACGCAAAGTGTGGTCTGTCCAACTGAGTGCTATCACTTGATGAGAACGTGTATGATTGTTAACCTGTGTTCTCAGAGAATGACGAGGAGCGGGAGGCACTGCCTTCTCTGGATAAGCCTGGCTGGTACTCCCAAGGGAATGCTGTCCACCTTTATGAACTTCTGAAGAAAATGACTGGCAAACCTGAACCCAAGGTATTTTCTCATTGAGGTAGAGTCCTTGTGGCCCACATGGAGAGAGAAACCTTTGTCGACTAAAGCCGTAACTCTAAATGCATTCCGCATAACTATCTGCCAACCTCCTTGCCTACCTCTTCTGCTTAAATAAGTCTTTCCTTTGATGTACATTTTTATCTCTAACAAAGAAAAGCAAATATTCCAAGCAGGAACACAGACCTAGAATAGTGTGTGGGTTACCTGAGGAATGTTATCCTGCTAACTACCCATCAAGGACCTTTTTATATGTGAAACCAGCAATAACTGATTATACTACAGACTAAAGACACATTAGCTTTTAACATTCTGTCATATTGTTGATGTTGGACATTGGTATATTTTTAATAGCAGGACACTTTCTTCTAAAAAATGTTTGCCACGAGCCCCATGAGAAGGATGGGTCAGTCCATCGCTGAGCCCTGATCCACTGGCTCCCACAGTGAGCCAGCCCCCTAGGGGCTCCTGACTTGGAGGTTCTAGCTCATATGCTCTTAACCTAGTTTCCTCATCTGTAAGTTAAGAGGTGTGGACTAGATCAGTGGGGCTTTGCCTCAGAAAACCTAGGAAGTTTCCTGGAGCCCACCTGTCCCGCCCCACCCACTCTCAGAGACTCTGTTTCAGCAGGTGTGGGTGGGGCCCATAAACTTTGGTAAATTGGTTCTGTTGTGAGTGTTCTTGCTAATCTAATCCTCTATAACAGGCTGTCTCCAGTATGTCACCAGCTCTTCAATTCCAGGGGCAGGTTTAACTGTAAACATTTGGGTTCTTTCATTTTCATTTCAGAAATTTGAATTAAGTTCACTTATCTTCTGCTGTTCTTCTGCATGCAAATGAATTGTGTAACTTCTTAAACCTGACACCCTATGAATCAAATGGAACACGTCAATGGTCACTTGTGAAGTTATCCAAGGAAATTTAAGATGTTTATATAACTTTTACATGACTTACTCTGATAGCTGTTAAGGAATTTTCTTGTGCCTTTTGTAAAATGAACACCACTCCCCTTCACAATCCTCATGTCTCAGACAAAATTTGCTGTCTGACTTATAGGTTGTTTACTTTGGTGACAGCATGCATTCAGATATTTTCCCAGCCTGTCATTATAGTAATTGGGAGACAGTCCTTATCCTCGAAGAGCTCCGAGGAGACAAAGACAGGAAGCCTGAGGAATCAGAACCTGAAGAGAAAAAAGGAAAATATGAGGTAAGAGTCTCCTTTAGTTTTTTCCTTGAAAGAAAGACCTTTATGTTTGTATCGTATCTTAGAAGGTGCTTGTTTCAGCCATGAGCGATGAAGTCTGTTGGCACTTAACTGTGATCTTCATGCCCTCGAAACTCTGCAGTTGATTTTGTGGATAGCTTTTAAATGATGCTGAGATAATGCTGTTGACCATCTGTCTGTCTGGGCTTCGTGCTTTCATCCAGAGCTGTGACACCATGGCTGTGCTTTGGCTGATGACAAGGCAGCCAGATCCTGACCCACTGTGGTACACTCTGTCTCTTTGGCTTAGCCATGAAAGCCCTTGTGCTCTGTTTTCATGGGTCTAACTTCCGAAATTGGTAGCTCCCTTAAACTTACTCCTGAGCCACCCCCAATGAACTTTGAGGGAAAGAAAAGTAAAGTATGTCATCAATCTAGAAAGGGAAAGTAGTGTATAAAAGCAAAAATAAGCAGGAAAAAAAAAAAAGAGAGATCAGAAAATAAAATGCACTACGCATTCTTCTAAATTCATTCCAGGGGAATAATCTAAAAAGTCAGAAACCAAAGATCAAATCAAAAAATAACAATAGAAACGATCAAGCCATGGAAAAACATGGTGGAACCTAAACTGCACATTAAGGTGAAAGAAGCTGGTCTGAAAAGGCTGCATCCTGTATGCCACTGTATGCCATTCTGGAAAAGACAGAACTATAGGGACAGGGAAGAGACCAGTGAATGCCCCAGGGCTCAGAGGGGAAGGGGATGAATAAATGGAGCACAGTTGTAACAGACATAACACACTAATTAATACAAAATGTTAATAACAGGAGAGAGTGTGTTAGGGGTGGACCAGAGGTGATGCATTTAAGAAGTCTCCATACTATCTGCCTATTATCTGTATTAATACATTGACCCACAAAGGGTAGACAAGTCTGCTTTCCTCTTTTCAGAGGAATAACGTGCAGCCTAGATTACCACTCAGTGTTGGCAGAACCATTATCTGCATATAGTCTGTGCAATGAGAGTCATCTCTTCTTAGACTCATTAGACAAAGAAAGTGAACCAAATAAAGAAAAGTTACACTATAAGCTTCTCTTTACACCTTAAGAAATTATATTTAAGTACACCTTAAATGTATACACAGAAGCATAGATATTTGTATTCCATACTGCTCTTAGTATCTTTGATGAAATCCAAATAGATTCTTGCTAAAGGGATTTCTAAACACCATCTAAACAGCATCATCTGAAAAAACATGTATTTTCATCTTGCTTCACAAATTGAGTTCCAGCACGAAGAATCATGAATTTAAAGGCATAGTTGGAACTCTCTGATGCTCTAAAACAAATTTTTCATCCGGAAAGGATGACAGATTTTATAATTCAAATTATATGGGTGTGATGGGATTTTTTTTTTTAATTCTTAATTTTATACTACACCTATAAAACACTGAGAAGTATTTCTTGAATGAGCCTTTTATTTAGTCTACATTTTTTCTGTGCCTGCTATGTCCTAGGCACTAGGCCCTAGTGATACACTAATATATGAGATAGTTCTTAACCTTACATAGTTCATAATCTGTCCAGGGCAAAAAGTAAATAGTATGATAATTTCAAGATGGTTTGAAAAGTACTGTATTAGAATAAACTCAAGAGTGTGAGAAAATGGAGAAGGAGACCTAATCTCACCTAAGTGAGAAAGTCAAGGGAAACATCCTAGGTGGCATCCAAACCAGATCCCAAAGGCTGAGAAAGGCGTTCCCAGAAGAGAGTACTTCAGAGGACTACTTTGTTGTTGTTTATTTGTGTCTGACTCTTGCAACCTCATGGACTGTAGTCCGCCAGGCTTCTGTCCCTGGGATTTCCCAGGCAAGAGTACTGGAGTGGGTTACCATTTCCTTCTTTAGGGGATCATCCTGACCCAGGGATTGAACCTGTGTCTCCCACATTGGCAGCTGGACTCTTCACTGCTGAGCCCCTGGGGAAGTCCTTAAAGGACTACTAAGCTTTGTTTTACTTTTTATATAGTCTGGCTAAACAACTGAAATTTCTGCAGAGTTGTTCTATTTTGATTTACTTAGTGGTGGGGAAAATGAGGTTGAACGCTAATTAATCAGTTTTATTATTCTGTTTCTTGTTTCAGGGATCAAAGGCAAAGCCTCTAAATACATCATCTAAAAAATGGGGGTCTTTTTTTATTGATTCAGTTTCTGGACTGGAAAATACAGAAGATTCCTTGGTTTATACATGGTCTTGTAAGCGAATCAGTGCTTACAGCACTATTGCAATTCCAAGTATTGAAGCAATAGCAGGTAAGAGAGAAAATACTTAAGAAGCTTTACCAGTTACTGTGGACCGAGTTAGGAAGAGTTTTAAAATGACCTTCCAGGAGGTAGACCTTGTTACTGGACAGTAATGACCTGAAGTGCTGAAATTCTTTTTTTTTTTTTTTTATTTTTTTACTGAAGGATAATTGCTTTACAGAATTTTGTTGTTTTCTGTCAAACCTCAACATGAATCAGCCATAGGTGTACAAACATCCCCCTCCCTTTTGAACCTCCCCCCCATCTCCTCCCCATCCCACCCCTCTAGGTTGATACAGAGCCCCTGTTTGTTTCCTGAGCCACACAGCAAATTCCTGTTGGCTATCTGTTTTATGTATGGTAATGTAAGTTTCCATGTTACTCTTTCCATACGTCTCACCCTTTCCTCCCCTCTTCCCATGTCTATAAATCTATTCTCTATGTCTCTTTCTCCAAATTCTTCAGTACCATTTTTCTAGATTCCATGTATATGCTTTAGAATATGATATTTATCTTTCTCTTTCTGACTTACTTCACTCTGTGTAATAGGTTCTGGGTTCACCCACGTCATTAGAACTGACTCAAATGTGTTTCTTTATGGCTGAGTAATATTCCATTGTGTATATGGACCACAACTTCTTTATCCATTCATCTGTCAATGGGCATCTAGGTTGCTTCCATGTTCTAGCTATTGTAAATAGTGCTGCAATGAACAATGGGATACATGTGTCTTTTTCAATTTTAGTTTCCTCAGTATATGCCTAGGAGTGGGATTGCTGGGTCATATGCTGGTTTTATTCCTAGTTTTTTAAGGAGTCTCCATGCCATCTTCCATAGTGGCTGTATCAGTTTACATTCCCACCAACAGTGCAAGAGCGTTCCCTTTTCTCCACACCCTCTCCAGCATTTATTGTGTGTAGACTTTTTGATGATGGCCATTCTGACTAGTGTGAGGTGATATCTCATTGTAGTTTTGATTTGCATTTCTCTAACAGTGAGTGATGTTGAGCATATTTTCATGTGTCTGTTAGCCATCTGTATGTCTTCTTTGGAGAAATGTCTGTTTAGATCTTTTTCCCATTTTTTGATTGGGTATTTGTTTTTCTGGTATTGAGTTATATGAGCTGCTTGTATATTTTGGAAGTTAATTCTTTGTCAGTTGTTTCATTTGCTGTTATTTTCTCCCATTCCAGGGGTTTTCTTTTCCCCTTGCTTACAGTTTTCTTTGCTGTGCAAAAGCATTTAAGTGTAATCAGGTCCTACTTGTTTACTTTGGTTTTTATTTCCATGACTGTAGGAGGTGGGTCATAGAGGATCTTGCTTTGATTTATGGTATCAAGTGTTCTGCCTATGTTTTCCTCTAAGAGTTTTATAGTTTCTGGTCTTACATTTATGTCTTTAATCCATTTTGAGTTTATCTTTGTGTATGGTGTTAGGACGTATTCTAATTTCATTCTTTTACATGTAGCTGTCCAGTTTTCCCAGCACGATTTATTGAAGAGGCTTTCTTTGCCCCATCTTATATTCTCGCCTCCTTTGTCAAAAATAAGGTACCCATAGGTGCATGGATTTATTTCTGGGCTTTCTATCTTGTTCCATTGGTCTATATTTCTGTTTTTGTGCCAGTACCATACTGTCTTGATGACTGCAGCTTTGTAGTATAACCTGAAGTCAGGAAGGTTGATTCCTCCAGCTCCATGCTTCTCAAGACGACTTTGGCTATTCGAGGTCTTTTGTGTTTCCATATGAATTGTGAAATTTTTTGTTCTAGTTCTGTGAAAAATGCCATTGGCAATTTGATAGGCATTGCATTGAATCTGTAGATTGCATTTGGTAGTATAGTCATTTTCACAATATTGATTCTTCCTCCCCAGGAACATGGAATATCTCTCCATCTGTTTATGTCATCTTTGATTTCTTTCATTATTGTCTTATAATTTTCTGTGTACAGTTCTTTTGTCTCCTTAGGTAAGTTTATTCCTAGATATTTGATTCTTTTTGTTGCAGTGGTGAATGGGATTGATTCCTTAATTTCTCTTTGATTTTTTCATTGTTAGTATATAGAAAGGCAAGTGATTTCTATGTATTGATTTTGTTTTCTGCAACTTTGCTAAATTCACCGATTAGCTCTAGTAATTTTCTCATACAATCTTTAGGGTTTTCCATGTACAGTATCATGTCATCTGCAAAAAGTGAAATTTTTTTCTTTAAAAGAAGAAAATTTTCCCATGACATTTGTAGGTTTCTCTTGGATAGCATATGGATACGGCAGTTGAGGTAATTAGGACCTATCTGTCTGCTGGAACCAACTGCAAATGCTGCACAATTTTTTTTAATCAGCCTGGAGTCATAGAATAAAGCTAGGGGAAAGTTACAAGGACAGGATACTAAGGAGGCCCAGTTGGGCGATGCTGACTTTGGGGCCTGCTTTTCCTCCTCTTTGCCAACTCCAGAGAAGGCACCCAAAGAAGTAAATGGCTTTTTTGTAGTTTCATGAATGTACAGGGATAGAAAGTGGGGAGGGTAAGACCTGCCAAAGGAGGGATAGACCTGGTGGACTCTCTCAATCCATCTTGAGACCCTGAAGGATGAATTAGAAGTAGGCTTTCACAGGAATTGAAGCTCAGCTTTTTATATATATATATGTATATATAAAAGTAATATTTAAGACTTTTAGGTTGTGGTTTAACCATCCAACACATCGGTTCTCAGTTCTTCCTTTTCTTGCCACTTGTGGGATTTTCCTTCTCTGATCTCTTTCTCCTTCTCTTCAAAGAGAACTTTAAATCCATCACTTCCCGGTCATACAGGACAACTTAGCAAGTGATTCCTGTTTCTTCAGCATGCATCTACACCCTGTGGGTGATCCTCACCTTTGACTAATAATGGTTAATTCAGACACTTACTCCAGGACCAATACAATGCTTTCTCTAATAGAGATTTTGGTGACTGAGATTTTCTTTCATCTCATTACATTTTCATGTACTCTTTGAAGCGCAACTTTAAATCATTCTTCTTTTGAGGCAGATAACATCTTTTAGGACTCAGATTATTTAAGAAAAACAATTTATATAGTGTTCAGCACATAATGAAAAAATGTCCAGGTCTGCAAGGATATGAGACTATACTAACAGAAGTAACCAAGTTCCAAGATAGAAAAGAAAGGAATGAGAAATTTGGTAGATATATTAAAACTTGGAAAAATGGAAATTCTTATTAAAAAGTCAAAATTAAGAACTGAATGGATGGGTTTAACAGAAGAGTAGCCACAGGAAAAGTACACTGGTATCCTGGAAAATCAGCCAAAAAGAAAAAATACCCATAGTAAATCCTGAAGAGGAAAAGGCATGGGAGATACAAGCAGAGACACCGGAGATAGAATGAGGAGTAAGATTCCTGTCATTAGAATTTTAGGTGATGAGAGAATAAGCCAAAAGCAGTAGCTATAGACTTTCCAAAAATGATGAAAAAAAAAAAAATAAGCCAAAGGTTCAAGAAGCCCAAAGAACTGAAACACAATAAATAAAAGGAAATCCTGAAGTTAACTGCTAAAGACCAAATAATTAAGAAATACTAAAATCAGTCAGAGAATAAAGATAGATTGATTTCAAAAGAGTGAGAAACAAAAGCCAAAAGACAGTAGAGTGATATCTTTAAATTGCTGGAAGAAAATGGTTATCACCCTTGATAGAACTCTATACCCAGTAAAAATATCAGAGTGAAGTAAGCCAGAAAGATAAACACCAATACAGTATACTAATGCATATATATGGAATTTAGAAAGATGGTAATGATAACCCTATATGCAAGACAGAAGAAGAGACACAGATGTGTAGAACAGACTTTTGGACTCAATGGGAGAAGGTGAGGGTGGGATGATCTGAGAGAACAGCATCAAAACATATATATTATCAAGTGTGAAACAGGTCGCCAGTCCAGGTTGGATGCATGAGACAAGTGCTCGGGCCTGGTGCACTGGGATGACCCAGAGGGATGGGATGGGGAGGGGGGATCAGGATGGGGAACACATGTAAATCCATGGCTGATTCATGTCAATGTATGGCAAAAACCACTACAATATTGTAAAGTAATTAGCCTCCAACTAATAAAAATAAATGAAAAATAAATAAATAAAAATATCATTAAATAACAAAAAAAGTATTTATAGACAGAAATGGAGAAAGTGTATCTCCAGAAGACCTGCACTGTGGAAGATACTAAAGGGTATTGTTGCTCATGCAAAAGTAAGAATGATCCCTATTGGAAGACTGGAAACACAAGAATAAAAGGATATATAGCAACAAAAGGATATGTGAATAAATTGGAACTGTAAATATGTGAATATTTACAGTTAGAAACAATTTTTTTTAATCCTATGAGGTTTGAATAAGGAAAGGATTTTAAGACATGACACCAAGGGCATATAAATCTCATAGTAGAATGGCTGGAGTTAAAGTGTTCTAACATATATGGATGAGAGCTATTAAACCAAAAATGCTTATCATAATCTCTAATAAGATATTAAGAACTATGAAAAGAATTATAATGATACACATACCAATCTAATTATATAAAATAATTTTAAAATTCAAAATAAAAATGGGGAGAAAAAGATGCAGAAAGTTTGAATATCAAAAGATGGAAACAGACAATACCATGTTTATTGTCATTCAGTCACTGAGATGTGTCTGACTCTTTGCAACCCCATAGACTGCAGCGTGCCAGACCTCTCTCTCTTGCAGTATTTCCTGGAGTTTGCTCAGATTCATGTCCATGGAGTGGGTGTTGCTATCTAACCATCTCTTCCTCTGCCACCCCCTTCTCCAGTACCGTGTTAATGTAACCAAAAGAAAATTAAGAGTTAGCTCTGTTAATGTGAAGGGGAAATAAAATCCATTATTAACATGAAAGAGCATCACTTCATAATAATTTCATCCTCTCTTCATAATGATAAATTCACCCTCTCTTCTCTCAGGTCAGAACTTAATCCCTCCCTGTTTTCTCAGTACCAAGAAACTCAGTACCAAGATTACAGAGGGGTGTGTTTCTGCGTGCTTCTTAGTTTCCTAAAGTTTCCTTGCAGAGTTTGGCAGACAGCTTGAGCCCACAGTTCAGTTCTCCACACCTTCCTCTGTGTCAGGCTCCAAGTCCTCAGTTTTTTGTCTCCGTAGCCCTCAAGACTACCAAAATCTCTTCTGGTTTTCCTGCTGCTGGTAACTGCCCCTGCGGCGCCTCCTCCCAGAATTCAGGTGCCTGAAGGGAGAAGCGGTGCAGGATGTTGACTCACTTCACTGCTGCCGTTCCTTTCCAGGAACTGTGTGTCCTGGGTCTTAGTGGTCTCTTCACTTCTCCAGTGACTTCACTCTGATGTTTTTATTTTATCCAGCTCTTCTGGTTGGTATCCCCTCGGGTTCAGATGTGGTTTTCCTTGAATCTCAGATTCTTCTTCCTTAAACTGGGAATATACCACCCTCACAGGACAGATGTGACAGAAAGTAAAGCAAGATATTTATCTGATATTTACTGGTGGGATGATAGTGATGACTAAGATGTGTGGCCTTCCAAAAGGTCCATCTTCTACGTCAGTATCCAAATCCAGTATGTCAATACATCTTACTTGCTGAAATACTCATTTTCACTAGTTTCAAAAACTTTTGTTTCATTTTGTTCCATGCTTACACATGTAAAATTAAAGAATGTGTTTCTTTCTTTTACATACAATTTTCTTATTGAAGAAATGGACCATGTAACATGAAGAGAGGGACTGGCCCAGAATTATACTGTCATTTTCAGTTTTTATATTTCACTTTCTTTCCTTCAAAGTGATTCAAATTTATAGTTAGAGTAGAATTTTGTGATAATGGAAGTCAGTGAATTATTCTAAAGTACTTGAATTATTCTAAAAACTGTTCAATGGGATATGGTTCGGAAAGAGTAAGAGACTTAAAGAAAAGTGACTCTCCATTATTCTAGGATTTAAATATTCCTCAAAAAAAATGGGAAAATAATCCCCTATCTTCTAGGGTAATCACTTCTCCTTAAAGAAGCAATAATAACATGAGTGTGTCTCCCATTTTCATTTCCCCAAAGTTTTCCTCCTCAGCACCCTGAAAAAGAACTTGGCAGAGCCTTTGTCTTCTAACTTTTTTCAGGAGAAAATACTTAGCTGTACTCACCAGTAGTCAAACAAAGCTAAACAAGTAATTTTTTTTGTGGAGAAAGAATGAGAGTTGGTATATTATATTCAGTATTGATTTTGATGTCTAAGACATTTCCTCAAAAAGCAAAGTATTAGTTTCTCTTTAACTTAGCACTTAATGCTTATGATCACATTCTCATAAGGAAATCCTCTCACTCAGAACTTGAAATTATTTCAGTAACATATTCAGTAAATTTGGATAGTACTGTGTAATCTACCTCCAAGTAAAAAAAAATGGCTGAAAGAAAAACAGTATGACGGTCATGGCTTTTAAAATCTTTATATAAATGTTATCCTGGCAATATCTTTTAAAAAAAAGTATCACAAGAGTTGTTGTATTTCTGTCTGTGTTTCATTATTTTACACTGAACTTACTGTTTAAAAATATTCATTTTGGTTCAGTTCATGTAATTATTAGATAATGTGGTTGGTATTATAGTATATTCAGTACACAGTTTAACAGAAAGTTACTGTGGTAAACAAGAATTTGGTTCTTTGTCTACCACTCTCTTTTCTTCCAAACAGCACCCAACAGTGATTTTTCTAAGAGAGACGCAAATATCTCCCTCTTGGTGAATCCCCAATCTGGACATTCTTGTTTTTAACAGAAGAGTCATCTGACCTCAGTTTGGCTATTCCATACACAGTTTATTAACCTCAGCAGACTTTCTGCTTCCTGTGCTACCTGGAAGACAGAATAAAATTTCTGTTTTAAAGGAGATAGGGAATGAAAAACCTGATACTCCCCATTGTTGCTTGAAATCTTCCTGAATTCATGTAATGTTTCTTTGCATGCTTAGTCATGTCCGACTCTTGGCGACCCCATGGATTGTAGCCCACCAGGCTTCTCCGTCCATGGAATTCTCCAGGCAAAAATACTGGAGTGAGTAGCTATTCCCTTCTCCAGGGGATCTTCCTGACCCAGGGATCGAACCAAGGTTTCTTGCATTGCAGGCGAATTCTTTACCATCTGAGTCACCAGGGAAAGTTCCCTTATTCGTCCATATTCTGTTAGATGCGATTCTCTCATTGACATTTAAATGCTTCAGTCAGTTCAGTCACTCAGTCATGTCTGACTTTTTGTGACCCCATGAACCGCAACACGCCAGGCCTTCCTGTCCATCACCAACTCCTGGAGTCCACCCAAACCCATGTCCATTGAGTCGGTGATGCCATCCAACCATCTCATCCTCTGTCTTCCCCTTCTCCTCCTGCCCTCAATCTTTCCCAGCATCAGGGTCTTTTCCAATGAATCAGCTGTTTGCATCAGGTGGCCAAAGTATTGGAGTTTCAGCTTCAACATCAGTCCTTGCAATGAACACCCAGGACCCATCTCCTTTAGGATGGACTGGTAGGATCTCCTTGCAGTCCAAGGGACTCTCAAGAGTCTTCTCCAACACCACAATTCAAAAGCATCAATTCTTCAGTGCTCAGCTTTCTTTATAGTCCAACTCTCCCATCTGTACATGATTAGTAGAAAAACCATAGCCTTGATGAGATGGACCTTTGTTGACAAAGTAATGTCTCTGCTTTTTAATATGCTGTCTAGGTTGGTCATAACTTTCCTTCCAAGGAGTAAGCATCTTTTAATTTCATGGCTGCAGTCACCATCTGCAGTGATTTTGGAGCCCAAAAAAATAAAAGTCATCCACTGTTTCCACTGTTTCCCCATCTATTTGCCATGAAGTGATGGGACCAGATGCCATGATCTTAGTTTTCTAAATGTTGAGCTTTAAGCCAACTTTTTCACCCTCCTCTTTCACTTTCATCAAGAGGCTTTTTAGTTCCTCTTCCCTCTCTGCCATAAGGGTGGTGTCATCTGCATATCTGAGATTATTGATATTTCTCCCAGCAATCTTGATTCCAGCTTTTGCTTCCTCCAGCCCATCGTTTCTCATGATGTACTCTGCATATAAGTTAAATAGGCAGGGTGACAATATACAGCCTTGATGTACTCCTTTTCCTACTTGGAACCAGTCTGTTGTTCCATGTCCAGTTCTAACTGTTGCTTCCTGACCTGCATATAGGTTTCTCAAGACGCAGGGCAGGTGGTCTGGTATCCCCCTCTCTTTCAGAATTTTCTTAGAAGCAATTTTTATAGATGTTATAAAAGTTTGCAATATATATTACTGCAATGTTTGCTTTATAAGCGTTGTGATAACATAATCATTTTAACCTTTTAATAATAGCTACCTTTACTTTAGGAAGTGTATAGGAAAGACAGAGGAAGAGGTTGTTGGGTCAGTTCTTAGCCTGTATCATTTTGGTGGCTTACGAGAAATCCAGAACCTCAGGTGCACTATTTTTGAAACTCAGTTTTATCAATTATTTCCAGTGCTTTTTAATGAGCCTTTTTAATGGCTGAAAATACACTCCAGCTAACTTGTAGTGAAGACCAGTGAAATTCACTAATACTGAAAAATATTGAATGTTTTTCTGTTCATAGTAATCTTAGTTTTCTCTGACCTCAGAAAGGCAGTGTTCCTTCTTCACAGTTTTCAGCACTAGTTTTTTCCTCATAAGGATTAACTGTTTGAGTCTTAATGATTCTCACTGGCATTTAAAATATAATTTTTATTTTAGTATCGTTTTCGGAACACTCAGTACTACCAAATCATGTTTTACCTGTAAAATTTGTGAAATAAGGATTACTAACCAGTATCTGCATGTGGAATGAATATCATTACATGACATAGGTCTTAATGTTTCACTTGTAATATTTCTGGTAATGGTTCTTTGAAGAAACTTAGGAAGAATATATCTGAAGGCTAGCTTTTGAGATACTTATATGAAAATGACACAATGTCCTACCATTGAGAAAGTATGAATTTTATGTTCTCTCCACCCATTCCTCTTTTGGCTGTGTGTGTGCGCGATGCTTATCATATGGAAAAAGTTGCCATATTGTGCATATTGGAATTATTTAGCTAAGCATTCAAAGATTATTGTTCATAAATCTTTTACTGTTCAGGGCTATGAAGATTATTGCCTTCCCGAGTGGAGCTAGTGATAAAAAAAACCTGCCTGCCAATGCAAGAGACATAAGAGACACAGGTTTGATCCCTGGATTGGGAAGATTCCCTGGAGGATAGCTTGGCAACCCACTCCAGTATTCTTGCCGGGAGAATCCTATGGACTGAGGGGTCTGGCAGGCTCCAGGGTCCATAGGGTCACATACAGTCAGACATGACTAAAGCGACTTAAGCATGCACACATGCGTGAAGATTATTAGTTCTCATTTACCAGTTACATAATTTTCTGGATAAAATCTTAGAGATATTTAAATTTAAAAAACAAATCAGAGAAGTATTCCTATTTTATGTATTTACTTTTGTGTAGAGAGTCAGTAAAGGAGTTTATTCACTAGTTAGAGCTCTGAATATAATTTGCAATATCTCTAAATGTAATTTGACTTAAATATTACTGTACATTGTATAGGAAAAGCCATCTACACTGTTCATTCCAGGTGCAACCTATCCTGGTGACAAAAGAAATATTAAAATTATGAAACTCTAAAAAATGTTTTATTATAAATAACTTATCAAATATTGATTTGTTTATATTTATCAAAGGCCTTCTGAGATCTGCAGAATAATTATTTTTTTCTTTTCAGAATTACCCCTGGACTACAAATTTACAAGGTTCTCTTCAAATAATTCAAAAACAGCAGGCTATTATCCAAACCCTCCATTGGTCTTATCAAATGCTGGAAAACTGACAGCCAAATAAATGATCTTTACCAAAAAATGAAGTGAAAAACCATATATGCAGCAAATGTACTGTAAAAATGTTCATTTTCAAAAACTACTGTAAAATGCTTTATAGAAACAAAATTATTAATGAAACGTGACCAAGAAATTGGTATGTTTTCCATAGGTCTCCTTTCTGTAGAGATTATCTTGATACCCAACAACACTCATTATGTTAAAATTTCAGTATCTTAGAGTTGAAAAGAATCTTATTAATATTTTCTATACTAGTAGTTCTGAAATTAGAATTACCTGGGGCTATATATACACATATACATACATACATAAATGTGCACATGCATATTTACACATTTACCTAGACCTGTGGCCCTCAAAGTGTGGTCCCCAAACCACTAGCATAGCCGTACATGAAACTTGACAGAAATGTAAATTTGCACACCCCATCCTAGACCTACAGAATCAGAAAATCTGGGACTGTGACCCAGCAATCTGTGTTTAATTATAGTATGACTCACACTAAAGTTTAAGAACCACTGGCTAGACTGTAACCTCCAGGCATTGGTTTAATTGGTCTGGGGATACAGATGAACACTGAAATCTTTAACATGTCCCAGGAAAATGTGGCTAAAATTGAGAATAACTGATCTACACCTGTTGTTTCAATTTATAGTCAAAAACACCAAGTCTAGTAAGATTAAATTATTATTCCAAACTATCAGACTTTATGCTGTTTTCCTGGTTTCCAAAACAAGGAGATAGACATGATGTCTTCTGAGACCATGCAGCCATGATGGGACCTGGGTGATAAGTATTAATCATTAGGGTTTGTTTTTTTCCCTCCCTAATGTTTTCTTCATTTTCCTCCCTAGTGTCTACTTCACTTTTCATTCACTTTAAGTCATGTATTCTCAGAGGGGCAAAAATTGGTTCTTGGTATAAAAAAATCTTAACACAGTGGATTATGGTTCTCCATATCTCTACACAATAAAATCTTATTCCTTAGTATTTCTCTCATTAGGGAGAAATGTAATTTAAAGCTAAATTTATTAAATATATTTTTTCTTCTAGGGCAAGGGGCAGTGATAATGAAAAAAGAGGTTGAAAAGAATTATTTTTTAAAGGTTTTATAGATGTACTGCAGTCCAGGATTATTGTGTTCTATATGCTACATGTAGTCATATTAGTAGCGGTTTGTTGCAAGATGTTTGAACCCAGATAATGTTTACAGTATAAATTCCTGGCTACTCTTTATGCTGTAATTTCACTCTGTCCATTATGGATAGAATCAGAAAACACTGGTCACCATCATTTTACTTGGTTTGTAACCAAGAGTTTAACATGTTGATAGATGCAATGAAAAGATAAATATTTTGTTAAATTTTTAAATGCTCAAATAATCCCAAGTATATTGTGGGATTGAATATCTCAGGGTAGGTAAACAGTTACTGAATTTTTTTCTCTCAAAGCCAGTAGCTTTCTTCAATATCTATTAATAAATGTTAATGTCTTTGAAATTGACTTCCAAAATCTCATTGGAATATAATTAAGAGCATGCACAATCAAGCTTAGGGCTCAAGTGAAAGATGCTGTTTTCATGTATACTTTCATGTAGACCTTTGATTTCTTTTAAAAATAAAGCTATTTTTCCTTATGCATGTTTATTTTGTCAGTGGCAAATAATAATACATCTTTAACACTTCTAAACTGCTATTGTTAATATGAAAAATGAGAACCTCCAAATAAGTTAATTTCATTCTTTTAGCCACTGAGGAGCAGAAGAAATTCATTCACATCAGAAGTTCTGGTGCTCCTCTTATCAGTACCTACCTAAGAAATCTGAACCCTAACCTTTCAGTTTTTTCCATCTTGTCAAAAGAGAAAATTCAAGTTTATATCCAAGTTTCCTCCCACTTTACTAACAGAGCAGTCAGTGCTTCTAATGAATGATCTTCTGTTGAATTGTAATTAAACTTTTAAAATTATTATTTGTTTCTAAAAAGTGCCAGAAAAATAATCATCAATATTTTTAAAGAAGATATTAGAGAAGAAAAGCTGTATATTCGTTAATAAAGTTACATGAAGTGGAAAAGCAAGAAAATTGTGTAAATGGACAGAGGACTTAAGTTTAGTATTAGCACACAGGCCTATGAAGCCACCATCACCCAATACCAAAAACAGACAAAGACACTACCAAAAATGAAAATTTTAAGACAACATCTTTGACAAATATAGATGCAAAAATTCTCAGCAAAATACTAGCAAACCGAATCCAACAACAGAAGAAAGATCATATGCTTCAGCCAAGTTGGATTCATTCTAGGGTCACAAGGATGGTTCAACATATGTAAAACAATCAATATGATATACCACATCAACAAAAGGCAAAAACCACATGATCATCTTAACAGTTGCAGAAAAAGCATTTGATAAAATTCAGCATCCACTCATGATTAAAACTCTTTAATAAAGTGGATATAGAGGGGACATATCTCAACATAATAAAAGCTACTTATTACCAACTCAAAACCAATATAATGTGAAAAACCAAAAGCTTTCCCACTAAAATCTGGAATCAGGGAAGGATGTCCACTCACCATTTCTATTCAACACAGTATTGGAAGTCCTAGGAACAGGAATCAGACAAGAAAATAAGATGTTTTCAAATTGGTAGGGAAGAAGTAAAACTCATTACATACAGATGACTGTATTACTATAGAGTCTTCTATATATTGGACTACTATATACTGGAGACCCTAAAGACCACACAAAAACTACAGGAGCTGATAAACTAATTCAGCAAAGTATCAAGCTACAAGGTTAACATATAGAAATTGGTTGCATTTCTTTACACTAACAAAGGGAATGTAAACAATCCCCTTTAAAATCACATAAAAAAAAAAAAAAAAGAATAAATCTGACAAGGTGAAAGACATAAGCTGAGAGTTATAAAACATTAAGAAAATTGACAATTCACAGAAATGGAAATACATCCCATGCTCTTGGGTTGAAAGAATATTGCTAAAAGGGTCATACTACCCAAAGCAATATACAGATCTTAATGTGATCCCTGTCAAGTTACCCATGACACTTTCCAGAGAACTAGAATAATCCTAAAGTTTATATGAAACCATAAAAGACCCAGAGTTGCCAAAGCAATCCTGAATAAAAAGAACAAAGCAGGAGGCATAAGCCTCCCATACGTCAGACAATACTACAAAGCTTCTGTAATCAAAACAGCACGCTATCACACTATTTATACTGTTGTTTTGATTACAGTAGCTTTGTAGCATTGTGGCACACATATGGAGCAGTGAAGCAGAATATAGATAGCCCAGAAATCTACACATCTAAGGTCAATAAATCTTTGACAAAGGAGGCAGGAATACACAACAGGCAAAAACACAAGTCTCTTTAGCAAGGGTTGATGGGAAAGTTAGATAGCCACATGTAATCAATGATGTTAGAACACACCCTCTTCACACCAGACACAAACTCAAAATGACAAACATATGACACAATAAAACTAAAAGAATACAGGGAAAACATTCTGACATAAACCATACCAGTGTTTTCTTGGGTTATTCTAAGGCAATGGAAATAAAAAACAAATGGGACCTAATCAAACATACAAGCTCTTGCACAGCAAAGGAAATCATAAGCAAAACAAAAACACAATTCTACAGAATGGGGAAAAAGTATTTACAAATGATCAGACTGACAAGGACTTAATCTCCAAAATAAACAAACAATTCCAACAACAAAAACCCAACCCAAATGAAAAATAGGCAGAACTAAATAGACATTTTCCCAAAGAAATACA
Source organism: Dama dama (assembly GCF_033118175.1). Lineage (NCBI taxonomy): Eukaryota > Metazoa > Chordata > Mammalia > Artiodactyla > Cervidae > Dama > Dama dama. The sequence continues at coordinate 33,620,045 of NC_083708.1, read as the reverse complement.
GGTGACCAATAGGCACATGGAAAAATGCTCAACATTGGTAATTATTAGAGAAATGCAAATAAAACCTACAATGAATTATCACCTCACATTGGTAGGAATGGCCATCATTAAAGTCTACAAACATGCTGGAGAGTGTAGAGAAAAGGGAACCCTCTGACACTATTCGCAGGAATGTAAGTTGGTGCAGCCACTATAGAAAACAGTATGGAGGTTCCTCAAAAAACTAAAAACAGAACTGCCATATGATACAGCAATCCCACTCCTAGGTATATATATCTAGACAAAACTAATTCAAAAAGATGCACACACCCCTGTGTTCACAAGGCATGAAAATAACCTAAGCACCCATCAACAGATCAAAGAATAAAGATAGGGTGTGTATATATACACACAATGGAATACTACTCAGTCAAAAAACAATGTCATTTGCAACAACACGCATGCAACCAGAGATTATCATACTAAATGAATCAAATCAGAAAGACAACTATCATATCACTTATATGTGGAATCTAAAATATGACAGAAATGAACTTATCTACAAAACCCACAATCATAGAAAACAGAATTGCAATTGCCAAGAGATGGGGATGTGTTAGAGGGATACAGTGGGAGTTGGGGTTGCAAATTATTATACATAGAATGAATTAGCAACAAAATCCTACTATTCAGCACAAGGAACTATATTCAATATCCTGTGATAAACCATAATGGAAAGAATATAAAAAAAGGATGGGTATATATAGCTGAATCACGTTGCTATACAGCAGAAATTAAATACAGTACACAATTTAAAAAATTTGTTATAATAAAGTCCTTTTGTTGCACTTATTCCCTTTGATGAAGTGAACTGTTAATTTCATTTATGCACGAAACATGATGATTACATATGTAAGTTCAGAAGTGTTTTAATCTATGGAATCTTAATTAAAATAAGTGATAAAATCTCTTCAAAGACCATCATGAATGGGTTAAGAATAACCTTCAATTTAATACTCACATAATAGGGTTGTTGTTTGTATGCTGAATTTAATACAGATGTCTGTGATATAGTGGAAGGTACCCTAGGCTTGAAATCAAACAATTTAAGTTTGTGATTTGCATCTTAGGCAATTTAGTTCAATTTTCTGAGCTGTTTTCTCAACTGCTTAAAAGGGAATAGTAAAACTTTCAGAAATTATGACAGTAACCTAAGGACACACATGTTAAGTACCTGCTATTTGATCTCTGGACTGTCAAACCAAGGAATGTGTATCTGATGCAGAATCAGATACTGAAGGCTTAAATTTTAACTCTTACGAGACCAGGAACTCAATAATTAGGAATACTGGTCATTTTGGGGGGATTGTTTTTAATGATGAAAACTACTGATGTAAGGAAACATGAGTCAATTGTGTAAAGCAGAAGCAAAAGCAGCAGCCAGAGTGACGTGGAAGAGGAGCCAGCCTGAATAAGGAAGGTCAGAGAAAACCTTGTGGGTATCTGGCCTAAGCTAAATATCCAGAAAAATAGAAAAGGATGCCAAATAATATTCTGTTAATATAGGGACCAAGAAAATTATGAAGTACTCAAAGGGTAATGTGGCCAGAGCAGACTACAATGGTCATTACTTCCTTGGAGAAAAGGATGAGAGAAACTCTTAACTGGTTTGGAGATCTAAGACTTTTGGTTCCAGAACAGAGGAATAAAAACAAAATGGCAATGCAAAGAAATGGAGCAGGGTTATTTGAGCTAACCAATTGTGTAGTAAGTGAATCCAAGAAAATGCTGAGTCTAATTTTATTGGACAAAAAAGAACAGAAACCATGTTAATCTGTGACAAATGAGTAGCACCAACCTACTAGAAAAACAAATACTCTTGATTAGACTGAAGCTGATAATAAACCAACAAAAATGACATTTTCTGATTATATTCAGAATAGGATAAGAAGATAATGCTTGAAACAGATGGTTGACAATGCAGAAATTAATCACTGAATTGAAAAGGTAAAATGAACATAGTATGGGGAAGTTGAGTATAAAACTTATAAAGGAAAACTTTGCTAATACTTAAAAGTTCTCCAGGTCTAGAAAAATTACACTTCAGCAAATAGAGCTTGCAAATAAGAAATGCATCAAGAGTCAGCCAGTCTGGTTTACCTGTAGGTTTAATCAACAATCTCTAATTCAAATCAGTAATCTGGGGCCATTTATGTCAAAATTTTGTTTAGACGGCTAAAAATATTCAGTGATTCATTTATGCAGACCTTATAGTATTCATTGCTCTCTCTGCTTCAGAGAATGCAGATGTATTTATCTCCCAAACCTTCATGTAATAGATGCTGAAAAGCAAAACATTACTGGTAACTGACACTGTGATGTCTGGTATCATTTGCTTCTAGACATTATATTGGCCATTTTTTTTCTTTCAATAGCACCACACTATTGTAGGAAAAGAATTTAAGTAGTACTTAGAGAATATCCAATGATCAATTCTTCCAAAAGTCTATCTTAAGCTCACCAAGTAAAGAATGAGCCAAAGATGGGACATAGTTAACATAAACGTAAGTAAAAAAAAAAAAAAAAAAGTGTGCATAGAGAACAGTTTTCCACTGAAAATACTATTTTAGGTAAGTGACAAAAATCAATACACAGTAGCTCAATTACCACCAAAAACTATACTAACTGTATAGGAAATACATTTATGAGTAAGCATTTGGGCTCATCTACCATTTTCCAAGCAAAAATTCTTGGAAGGTGCACTATTGCCGTTTTTTAAGGTTCAACACGATACTGTAACAACGTGATAACTTTAGTGATTTTCCAACCATTTATTAGCCTAGACAAAACAGACAGAGCTTTATTTATTTTTATTTCTGGTGAAAACAAGAAAACAGAGCAGAGTAACATTTATTTTTCGTTCTGAACACACAGGAGAAGACTCAAGTAGTATCTTTGTTTAGTTTAACAGAACAATTCTACAAGTTAGGAACATAAGATGTCAAGTACAACAGTTATTACTAGACCAAGAAATATCAAGATGACAAAGTTATGTTTTTCTGTTTGAGAATACTTTCACAAGACAGCAACAATTTGCACTATTTCAAAGATCCCATTCAAGTTATATTTCTAAGAATAGAGCTATATAAGAAGAGAGACCAGAACAAGCTGATATATTTGTGAGTAGTCACAGAAGTTTTCATACTGCACAGGAAACAAGCTTGATATTTTTGCACACATTCTCAATTACAAGCAAACAGCAGGCTGTAAATGTCAATTTTGCCAGCAAGCAAATATGGAGAAAAGAATTAACAGGACTTTACTCAAACACAGTGAAATAAGGAGCACATACCATTAATTGTTCACATATGCTAGAATACAAAACATTTAGAGTTGTATTTGAGTACAAAAATCTACTGGTGAATTCAAGGAGTCAGGAAAAATTGGAGAGAAAACCTAACATCTGCAAGCACCATCTTAAAGCATCAAGTGCTTTCATTCTCCCACCTCTCCTGGGATAACCACAGGTGCCTCTCTTTTTCCACCGATTCTGCAGGGTTCATCTATCCTGTTTGCCTTCCCAAGCCCAATCCACGGCAAGCTCATTTAATCAAATTTAATCCTGGGCTTTCAGTTTCTACAGCCTAGGACACCCTCCCCACGGCTCTATACAGACATCCTATGGGGCAGACTTCACACACCCCGTTACCCCCAGTGAGGGAGTCTCGGCAGCTCCCATAAGGAGACTGCAGCCTGTTCCCTCATTTACTAGGTCAGAAGCAGGGAAGGAAATGCAGAAGCTGTGGACTGACAGCCAAGAAGGGCGGGGTGATAGGATGCAGGCCCATGGGAATTCAGGGGAAAAACCAGTACAGAGGACAAGAGTGACCCTCAAAATGCTGCCTTGGTTATTTCTAAGTGGTCCAAGGCCCCTCAAAAAACGTCCAAGCTTAGAAAGGTGGAGTGAAACAGTTTTTGTTACCTCGGATCACAGCCTGCTCTGGGTCTGTCGTGAAGCCCTTCTGTGATCTCCCCTCAGCTTCTCAAGCTAAGGCTCAAGAAAACACACAGGTTTTGGTAAATGGATAAGGAAGAGTACGGGGCTGTCAAAGTGGGCCCCAAAGAACAATGTCCGTAAGCAGGCAATTCACCCTACAGGGTTCTCTTCGAAATGTTTAGACTTTACTAAAGGAAGTGGGGTGGACACACCAGGGCAGAAGAGGGCAGTAAGAAAGCTGGAGCCCAATGCACAGTATCTTTTCTCCTGGACACAATCAAAGGGAAAGCAAAGTAAACCAAAAGCCTGCTCTGCCAGTTTTGTCTTCTCAGCTGTAACTGTTTATGAGAAGGAGGAAGAGAAAAGGAGGAAAGCAGGAAAGTGAGAGAGAGAAAGATACATAACAGGCCCCACAGGCCAGAAATACCTCTTCCTTGGTGCCCCCATCCTGGCAACATTGCCATGTTTAGAATGGGTGCAGAAGGGGCACACCTAGATTAATGGTGGTTTGCTGGCTTGAGCTCAAAAAGGCTAACTGCTGGAAAGGCCCTCCCACCAGCTTTGCTTTAGGCACTGTGATATTTCGACTGCCCAACCTGCCTAACAGCCAAGCAGTTTCCAGGTAACCATTTGGCAAGCAGGGGGTGGGGGGGGGATGGGGGTCGGGCAGGGAATGGTTCCTGTGTGCTACCCAGGAGCTTAAGTCTCCAGATAGTTCCTAAAGAGGCAGTGAATGGTGCCTGTGCAAATCTCATCCAGAAGGCTGAGAGCAGGTGTGGGTGGGCCGTATCACAGGGCTTCATACCACCACGCGGTCACAACGCAGAGTGACCAAAGGCATAAGATCAACATAGAACACAGAACACTTCTTATATGTTACCTCATTCATGCCTAGTAATCACCCACCCATCAGCTGCGTATTCTGCGAAATAACCAGCAGGTAGATGGCATGGACCCAGGAAGACAGTTGAAAACCAGTTACTCGTAGCCTGGAATGTTCAGTTTAGGTGATGGCTGGCATCATCTCTATCAGCTTCATCTTGCAGCAGTGAAACTCAAAGATTTGGCCACAGAGTACATGGGTATCAGGACGACAGTCAGCACAAAGTATGAAGCCCAGCTAAGTAGCTGCAAAGGTATATCAAGCTTTTTCATGGTAGACAACCACTTTAAAAACTGGGAGAAGGCTATAGTCAGACAGGGCCCAGAGCATGCAAAAGAAGGCAGTGGGTATCTACAGTATTATGTGCTTGGCACAGAAGCAGTGGAAGGCCATGCACTTGGAACAGTGGAACAGGATGCAGAAGAGCAGGAAGGCCCAGACGAAGGAGAGCATTGGCATATAAGCAACTATCTTGCCACTGAGTTTTGAGAATTTAGAAGCATCAAAGGACAAAATAATCCAGTGTGAAGACAAAGTACAGGGAAGACAGCATGCTGTTGGCTAAGCACGGGTCTGAGAGGAGGTGGGTGGCAGGGAAACTTGTGCAGGAGCTTCTCACACGGGGTAGGAGTTAGCCGGACTGGAACCTGAAGGTCCTGGAGCTCTCCATTGGCTGCCTTGCTGGGTCTCGAAATCCTCTGCGGGGCCCATCACCCATCAGGTAGTACTGGAGGGGATTGGGCCACAGTTCTGCTTTGATAATCTCGGCAATCCTGTCGAATTCTAAGAGGCTGTGGTCTGAGAACCAATTGAAGAAACTGGGGATAGTGTTGCCTTCCCGGTTCCTATGGATATGGGACTGGGGGTCTTGGCCCCTGTGCCAGCGAATTGGAGTGGAAAGAGACACCACCCGGCCAGAGGATCTGCGCTCATACTCCTTGACAAGCCCCTCGTTTCGGAAGTAGGGGTTGCTCTGAAAGATGAACTTGAATTTACAGCCTGCTCTGGGGTGTTTAAGCTCCTCCACTTCCAAATTGATCATGTACCTCATCATGTCTTCATCTTGGCCACTGATCATAGGTGACAGCTGCGGGTGGTTGCGAAAGGCAGTGACCCAGAAACCTGGGATATTCTGGATAATGAAACTTCTGCGCTGCATATGGAGCCTCCGCATACGGCCAAACTTGCGCTCCAGCTGAAGGAAAGCTCTGTCAGCCTGGGCATTTACATTTGACAGTTCCTGATCGATGGCCTCCAGCGAATCCATGCAGTTATTGATCTTCGGGGCTCTGGCCCGAGTCTCCTCTTTCGCGCCTCCTACCACCTTTTTTTCCTTCTGCATCACCTTCTTTCCCTCCAGCACCGCCTCTGTTACTCCCTCCTTTTCCCCTGCCGCAGAAACAGCGCACTTTTTCGTCGTCATTTCCTTGGCCTTCGCTCTAGGCAACATCTGAGCCCCCAAGCTCCCTGCGCCACAGGCTTCTAGAGCCTTCTCGATTGCAGGGCTGCGCAGCTCTCTACGCTGACAGCCATTTTCCTGGCTATTGTCGGCTCCCACCGAAGTGGAGGCAGAGGCTGCTTCCAGGCCCTCCGTGGAAGCCGGAGCCTCTTTCTGGCCCGCTTTGGTGGCTACGCGGCCGCGACTCCCAGCAACTCGAATGCGGAACGCAAGGCCACAGCCCGCGGGGTCCTGGGCTGCGCCTCCCTCCTCTGCGGCAGTCTCCAAGCCGCCCTCACCTGTGTCCGCCATCACCGAGGTCGCCTCGGTTTCCTCGCCCTGACACTGCTCGAGGTCCGGATGTCCCGGGGCATGGTCGGGAGTAGCTGGGCCGCAGGTTTTAGCGATAGGGAGGCTGTCGCCCTCATCCAGGCCGCTCATTTTGGCAGAAGTCAGACCTGCAGGAGGAGACCGTCCGCGGTCCTCCGCAGCAGCAGCAGCAGCGATCCGCCCCTCGCACCACCCCTCTGTTCCACTCCGGGGGATGGCTGCTATGGCAACCTGTGACGTCTAGCCGCAGCGTCTTAAAATCGCGCGAGAGTTCGTTGAGCTTTCCGATTCTGCTTGTCCGTCAAGTGTATTGACTTTGTTAAAAAAAATTATGAATTTTATTAGTCTGGAAAAGAGTTGGCTTACAGAAATGGACGTAGACAAACTCAAGCAACTGAGAACTAGTTCATGTGGATTTCTAAGACTGAATAAACTTCTATGGTTCCTAAACTGCTCTTTTAAAATACTTGAGATGATTTTTAAAAATTCTGAGCAGCTAAAAAGGAAAATTCCTCTCATGCTAAAAAGACATAATAAAAGATTATTCCAGTTTGCCTTACAGATTTCAAAGTTTATGTAATTTGGCAAAAACCTCTGAAGCAATTGGACAATATTTTCTCCTACCTCTAACTGATGTAAGTAACAAAATATATTCCTCCTTACTTAGAAGTGACCCACACACGTGTAAGAGAGCAAATTCAGCCTTTGAGCATTACTGGGAGAAAAGTAATCAAAGGGGGTTTTAATTTCTAAAAGTTAACCTATTCAGTTCAGTCAATTCAGTTCAGTGACTCAGTCCTGTCCGACTCTTTGGGATCCTGTGGACTGTAGTCCGCCAGGCTTCCCTGTCCATCACCAACTCCTGGAGCTTACTCAGACTCATGTCCATCGAGCTTGTAATGCCATCCAACCATCTCATCCTCTGTTGTCCCCTTCTCCTCCTGCCCTCAACCTTGCCCAGCATCAGGGTCTTTTCCGAAGAGTCAGTTCTTTGATCAGGTGGCCAAAGTATCGGAGTTTCAGCTTCAGCATCAGTCCTTCCAATGAATATTAGGACGGATTTCATTTAGGATTGTCTGATTCGATCTCCTTGCAGTCCAAGGGACTCTCAAGAGTCTTCTCCAACACCACAGTTCAAAAGCATCAATTATTCCAGCACTCAGCTTTCTTTATGGTCCAGCACTCACATCCATAATGACTACTGGAAGAACCATAGCTTTGACTAGAAGGACATTTGTCAACAAAGTAATGTCTCTGCTTTTTAATATGTTGTCTAACTTGGTCACAACTTTTCTTCCAAGGAACAAGCGTCTTTTAATTTCATGGCTGCAGTCGCCATCTGCAGTGATTTTGGAGCCCCAAAAAATAAAGTCTGACACTGTTTCCATTGTTTCCCCCATCTATTTGCCATGAAGTGATGGGACTGGATGCCATGATCTTAGTTTTCTGAATGTTGAGCTTTAAGCCAACTTTTTCACTCTCCTCTTTCACTTTCATCAAGAGGCTCTTTAGTTCTTCTTTGCTTTCTGCCATAAGGGTGGTGTCATCTGCTTATGTGAGGTTATTGATATTTCTCCCAGCAATCTTGATTCAAGCTTATGCTTCATCCAGCCCAGCATTTCTCATGAGGTACTCAGCATAGAAGTTAAATAAGCAGGGTGACAATATACAACCTTGACATACTCCTTTTCCTATTTGGAACCAGTCTGTTGTTTCATGTCCAGTTCTAACTATTGCTTCCTGACCTGCATACAGATTTCTCAGGAGGCAGATAAGATGGTCTGGTAGTCCCATCTCTTTAACAATTTTCCACAGTTTGTTGTAATCCACACAGTCAAAGGCTTTGTCATAGTCAATAAAGCAGAAATAGATGTTTTTCTGGAACTCTTGCTCTTTCAATGATCCAACGGATGTTGGCAATTTGATCTCTGGTTCCTCTGCCTTTTCTAAATCCAGCTTGAACATCTGGAAGTTCACGGTTCACGTATTGCTGAAGCTTGGCTTGGAGAATTTTAAGCATTTCTTTACTAGCATGTGAGATGAGTGCAATTGTGTGGTAGTTTGAGCATTCTTTGGGATTGGAATGAAAACTGACCTTTTCCAGTCTTGTGGCCACTGCTGAGTTTTCCAAATTTGCTGGCATATTGAGTGAAGCACTTTCACAGCATCATCTTTCAGGATTTGAAACAGCTCAACTGGAATTCCATCACCTCCACTAGCTTTGCTCGTAGTGATGCTTCCTAAGGCCCACTTGACTTCACATTCCAGGATGTCTGGCTCTAGGTGAGTGATCACACCATGGTGATTATCTGGGTCGTGAAGATCTTTTTTGTACAGTTCTTCTGTGTATTCTTGCCACCTCTTCTTAATATCTTCTGCTTCTGTTAGGTCCCTACCATTTCTGTCCTTTATTGTGCCCATCTTTGCATGAAATGTTCCCTTGATATCTCTAATTTCCTTGAAGAGATCTCTAGTCTTTCCTATTCTATTGTTTTCCTCTATTTCTTTGCATTGATCACTGAAGAAGGGTTTATCTCTCTTTGCTATTCTTTGGAACTCTGCATTCAAATGGGTGTATCTTTCCTTTTCTCCTTTGCCTTTCACTTCTCTTTTCACAGCTATTTGTAAGGCCTCATCAGACAACCATTTTGCCTTTTTGCATTTCTTTTTCTTGGGGATGGTCTTGATCCCTGTCTCCTGTACAATGTCACAAACCTCCATCCATAGTTCTTCAGGCACTCTATCAGATCTAATCCCTTAAATCTATTTGTCTCTTCCACTGTATAATTGTAAGGGATTTGATTTGGTCATATCTGAATAGTCTAGTGGTCTTCTCTACTTTCTTCAATATAATTCTGAATTTGGCAATAAGGAGTTCATGATCTGAGCCACAGTCAGCTCCCGGTTTTGTGTTTGCTGACCGTATAGAGCTTTTCCATCTCTGGCTGCAAAGAATATAATCAATTTTATTTTGGTATTGACCATCTGGTGATGTCCATGTGTAGAGTCTTTCCTTGTGTTGTTGGAAGAGGGTATTTGCTATGACCAGTGCGTTCTCTTGGCAAAACTGTTAGTCTATGCCCTGCTTCATTTTGTACTCCAGGGCCAAATTTGCCTGTTACTCCAAGTATCTCTTGACTTCCTACTTTTGCATTCCAGTCCCCTATAATGAAAAGGACATATGTTTTGGGTGTTAGTTCTAGAAGGTCCTGTACGTCTTCATAGAGCCGTTCAACTTCAGCTTCTTCAGCATTACTGGAGTTTACATATTATATATTGCTTATCATAGAGTTGTGATCTTAATGTGAAAAGAGTTTCTGCTTCACAATGCCTGTGGACATGAAGCCAATAAATTTGCCAAAATTTTCTTCTGTGATAATTCACTGAAGGATGCAAGCCATGATCAACTGTTTGCAGGAACCAGAGTTATTGCCTTAATTAAAATATTTTAAGTAACATTTTAAAAGTTAATGTTAAAATATTTAAGAAAAAAAATTTCTGGGGGTCAGAATGAACTGATACAACTCATTTGATAATGATGTCACTACTATCTGTTTTGTTGGTTGAAGTTCAACAAAAAAAGAAAACTTGAATTTTGCGTATTTTTGTTTAACATCTTAAATTCATATTTGAAAAGTGATTATAACTTGTGATAGAAATTCCACTACAACCTCAGATTATGATCACTTTCAAATAAGGGTGCAGAAGAGATTCCAGTGAGAAGTAAAGATTTGAGGGGAAAGGATTTCAAGAAAGTCAGCAGTTATATTGACATTTCTGTGAGGGAAGTAGTGCAGGCCTGGCACAGCTAATAAGGGAGGTGCTAGATACGGGCAGACATTAAAGAGAAACAGCCTGTCCTTCAGCTTCAGAGTTTGGCTCACAAAGGTTTTCCAGAGATTACATAAACAAGATACCCAAGGACAGACGGCCAGACTGACTGCTGCCAGCTAATCAGTTACCCATTGGGAGGGGAAAAAAGTGCAAACAGGATTCACTTTTCCCAAACTAATTATCTGTCTCTCACCTCTTTCCTCTTCTATTAATAAATGCTGCAGCTCTGACCATTGGGGTGCATGGTACATATCAAAAATTTTTTTAAATTTATATCTCCACTACTTGAAACATCCCTGTCTCTAGCTAGCTTTATTCCTATCAATGGAATCATATTCCATTAATAATAGCCTGCCCAATTGTTAAAACTCCATTCACGCCTATATCCTTAGATTGTGCTAGGTGTTTTAAGTGAGTAAATTTTAAAATAAGAACCCAGGTATCACTGAGAAGTTAACCATGGTCAGACATATGTTAATTGGCAAATTGCATTCTCCCATCTCCTATACCTTCCTTCATCACTTACCATTCTATAGCTCTTGTTACCTTTCCCATCCAGGTCGTACTTATTTATCTTCTACCTTAAACTAGGTTGTTTCATGCAGGTAACTGTCTCATCACCCCAGCTAGAAAAGGATGGCATCATAGTGGCTTCTTCTTTAGCATCTACTGTATTTACACAGTAGTCCAGTGACAATCTCATAGGCTTTAGTGAAACTCGATGATTTGATTTAAATGAAGATTTTTAAAAAGGCTTTACCGAAATGAATAATACAGCTATGCTGGTGTTTACAAACTGCAGGTTTGTGGCAACCCCACGTCAAGCAAGTCTATAGGCATCATTTTTCCAATAAGTATTTGCTCACTTTGTGTCTCTGTGTCACATTTTGGTAACTCTTATAATATTTCATGCTTTTTCATTGTATTTGTTATAAATATAAAACTTCAATGGATGAGAAGTTGCTTCCCATGGATGAACAAAGAAATTCTTGAGACAAATCTGCTCCTGGTGAAGATGCTATGAAGACTACTGACCTGACAACAAAGGACTTAGACTATGACATAAACTTAGTTGATAAAGCAGAGGCAGACTGTGGGAGGATTGACTCTGATTATGAAAGAAGTTCCGCTGTGAGTAAAATCCTGTCAAATAGCATTGCATTCTACAGAGAAATTGTTCATGAAAGGAAGAGTCAATCTATGTGGCAAACTTTATTGTTGTCTCCTTTAAAGAAATTGCCACAGCCACCCAGCCTTCAGCAACCACCACCCTGATCAGTCATCAGCTATTAAGGCAAAATAGTTCACTGGCCAAAAAAAAAAAAAAAATTATAACTCATTGAAGGCACAGATGATGGTTAGCATTTGTTTAAATCAGAGTATTTTTAAATTAAAGTATGTTTATTTTTTGATATAATGCTATTGCATACCTACAGACTACGGTACAAACATAATTTTGTATATACCGAGAAGCAAAAAAAAAAAAAATTCTTAAGACTTAAGATACTCACTTGATTGTGGTGGTCTGGAACTGAACCCAATACACCTCCAAGGTTTGCCTATGTATATTCATCATGCAGATGCACGCATGCTCAGTCGTATCTGACTCTTTGTGACCTCCTGAACTGTAGCCCGCCAGGCCCCTCTGTCCATGGAATTTTCCAGGCAAGAATACTGGAGTGGGTTGCCATCCCCCTTTCCAGGGTATCTTCCTGACCCAGGGATCAAACCCGTATCTCCTGCATTGGCAGGTGGATTCTTTACCGCTGAGCCACCTGGGAAGCCTCACATATTCATCATAGCTCATATTTATTTTGTGTCTTCTATACACCACTTAAACACTTAAATGTGTTATCTTATTTAATTCCAACACCCCCCCTGTGAGATGGTAGTATGATTACCTCCATTTAAGTGACTTTACCTCAGAAGGAACTGAAGCAAAGAGAAATTGAGTTGTTTATTCAAGATTGAATTGTGGTGTTGGAGAAGACCCTTGAGAGTCCCTTCAACTGCTAAAAGATCAAACCAGTCAATCCTAAAGGACATCATACCTGAATATTCACTGAAAGAACTTATGCTGAAGCTGAAGATCCAATACTTTGGCCATCTGATGCAAAGAGCTGACTCATTGGAAAAGCCCCTGATGCTGGGAAAAATTGAAAGCAAAAGGAGAAGAGGGTGGCAGAGGATGAGATGGTTAGATAGCATCACCGACTCAATGAACATGAGTTTGAGCAAACGCCAGGAGATAGTGAAGTACAGGGGAGCCTGATATACTGCAGTCCATGGTGTCGCGAAGAGTCGGACCCAACTTAGTGACTGAACAAAAACAACATCCAAGGCCATATAGCAGTGATAGAGCCAAACTCTGAATCCAGGTAAACTGACTCGGGAACATGTACACTCATTCATTATATTATTCAACTCTACACAGCATGTAAAATGAGAAAACAAATTTCTTAGAAATAAGACTATATGGCCATTCAAGTTTAATGTTAAATCATCCCTATCTTTCTATTCCCTGCCCTACATCCACAAAGTAGTGGCTATTGTTGGGAAACTGCCCAACTACTAAGGGGAGAAACAAGAATTTTGGTCTTGACTCCATACTTTAAATCAACCCATTAGATATAACATTTCTTTTGTGTTATTTTTGTCATTGGTGTTGCGAAGAAGGTGTTCCAGTTCTGCCTTTCATGAGCTATGGAAATCAAGGCAAGTAAAAGAAAATCAGTCTTAGAATATCTGTTTTAATTTGTAAATGCTTGGGTATGCCTATATTAAATTACATGATGAGGTAGTTGGATGGCTATAACTATAGAATCAATAGTTCCTTGTATTTTTTGGAGATTAACCTCTTTTCAGACACATGGTTTGCAAATACTTTCTCCCATTCCATAGGCTACCTTTTCACTCTGTTGATTGTTGATAAAATAAAAATTCTAAATCTTAAAATGCTTTGTGTCAACATTTATTTGTGTATGTGTGTATCAGAGTTTAATTGGAAGTTTTCTTCACTCTTAGTGTTTGGTAATGATGTATCTTACAATGTTTTAGAGTAAATGAAATAAGTTGCTTTCAAAAATGCAGTGTATAAAGAATACAAAAATTTTTGTTTTCATATGTAGGATTATAGTAGGTTCTAGGCTTAAATAATAAATTTTTCATTTACACGAATATTCAGCAATGGATTATTCATTTATATGAGGCACCGGCCAACACACTGCAGGATACTAGCTAGCATTCTTAAAGCCCCTGATGAATTCCAGTAACACCCACATTCATTGTAATAACCAAAATAACTCTGGCAAATTTCCCAAGCATCCTCTAGGGAGAGGTACACAAGAACATTGAGAATCAGGTTTTTTTTTAATGCTTGTAGATGTGGTATTTCCATTCCTGGTCACTAGAGGGAGGAAATAGTTTTTAAAATAATCTATTACATTTAAAATATTTCATAGAACAATTTTAGATATAATAGTTGACCTCATTATTTTTTTAAAAAAATCAAATAACAAACCAAAATAACAATAATAATAATCTGACTAGTTTGTCTTTGGTGTTAAAGTTTAAACTGCTCCAAAGAATATATTTATGCCAATTTTATAAACCATGCATTAAAAGAACTACAGCATGAGTTTTCAATGTTTAGTGTTCCCTATTTTATTAAAATTGAATAATAATCTTTTTTAATACTTAGGTTCTCAGTTACAAAATTAAAATTTTCTCAGTCTAGCTTAGTTATGACTCCCTGTGACAACATTTAGCCCCCATGCACCACCCCTCCCCCAAAAGCCTTGCTTTTCCCAATTATAAGTGAAATCACAGCCAAGTCCCTGACCTGAGAGACCTCATACCTTTGTACACTGGTAATGATAGTTAATTTTGTGTGAGTTTGACAGGGTTAATTTGACAGATTAAATATTATTTCTGGGTGCATCTGTGAGGGTATCTCTGGAATTAGCATTTGATATTGGTGGACTCAGGAAAGTAGATTGCCCTCCCCAAGTTAGGTGGGCATTATCCAATCTAGGAAGGCATGAATAGAACAAAAAGGTAGAGGAAGAATTTGCCCCTTTTACTTCCTGCCCAAGTACTTGAGCTAGGACATCAGTCTTCTGCCCTTGGACTGGTATTCATAACATCAGCTGTCCTGGTTCTCAGACCTCGGGACTCAGCTGGGAATTATACTGTTACCAGCTTTTCTGGGTCTCCAGCTTGTAGATGGCACGGCATGAGACTTCTCAGCCTCCATAACCACACAAACCAATTCCTCATATTTAGTCTCTTCCTATTGCCTCTATTTCTCTAGCAAACCTAATACACTGAGTAAACACACATACATTGAAATCAGACAGATCTGGCTTCGTGTCTCAATTGTGCTACTTACTAGCATGTTCAATTTGCACAGGTCACCTGACTTCTCTGAGCCATGATTTGCTTATATACAATGTGAATATAAAGACACAGACATGATTTGGTGTACAAATCATGCTTTCAGTAGCTGTGTCTGATTCTGCAATGCCAATCTGCTTCATTAGTGGGCCTCAGCCTCAAGAAATAAGTTCTGAAGCCCTAAGACCCATATTTCTAGAACTTTGTAAGGGAGAACCTGAATCCTAAGTTTCAAGATATATGATCAGCTTGGGGCAATGGTGGGTCTTATCTAGAGCTGAAAGAAATGACCCACTTTCAGCAATACGTCTTCACAATAATATGTACTTCCTACTTCTTATAGTCTCTAATTATAGAACAATCTTCTAAATGTGATCTTCTTATTACTTTGATGGAAATTGATCAGGTCTATAAATTAAGCTTTTAGTTGGTGCACTTTCATATTTTAAATTTGTTTTCTAATTTTGACAACTGATTTAAAATAAGCTGTATGACATTTTAAATATTTTTCCAACTTTATTTTGAAAAATTTCAAACCCACAGATGTTGAAGTAGTAATATTAAAATACTAATACTGCCTTCAAAAAAAAGCAGACTGATCAACAGGTAAATGAAGATCACTAAGAAGTCATTTTCTTTTTTGACAAGGAAATTTGAAAGATAAACACATCTGCTACAACAGACTGTATCTGGGAAGAGCTGACACTCTTTCCTAATCCTTGTCTGGAGGGGATATCTTTCCCTAACTCCTTAAGAGGTGCCAAGTATGCTTGCTGATGCCCTAGAACAAAGTTAAACTATACACACACTAGATAATAGATGGATTTATAGTTGATGGAAAGATGAGGTCTTAAAGATGCTGTGACTCTGACGGCAAGGTCCTGGGAGGGAGAACCTAACATCACTACAGACTAGATTTGCAAACGTGAAATTAGGGAGAATTACTCATTAGCAATAATCCTCCAAAGGCAAACAGGTTAGGAGAGTAACAGAAAGAAATTTAGTATAGATACATGTAAAGTGTTGGGCACAAAATTCAATAAAATAAGGTAAGATGGTGAGCCAAACTCAGCAGCACACGAATACTTCAAAACTTAAGGATTTAGTAAAAGGGTAATATTGCTGCCTCAAAAGCTAATGCTCTCCAAGGATCCATTTAAAGAAACATACTATTCATAATAAAGGCAGGGGAAAAATATCTCATCCTGTTTTATTTTTGGACATTATTTCATTCAGTTCCAGGCATCACACTTTAGGAAGAGCACTGGCAAAATAAATAATTAGCATACGTAACAAAGAAAATGGAAGGAACTGACAGATAGCCAGGTTGGTTAGTGGGGATTTGAGAAGCATGTAAGGATGATCTTCAAGTACTTAGAACTCTTTTATGGAATCAGGCTAATTCCATTCTGCAAGACTGCTGGGGTCAAAATATGGAGCAAATGTGCTGAGAGGCAACTATATGCCAGGTCCTTTGCAACAGCTAGATGTTGTAAGGCAGTGGATTCTGAGTAAATTCAACAAAACTGGGAGAAAAGTTGAGTATTCCCTCATTTGAGGAGTCCAAAGAAAGGTTATCCATGATTCTAAATCCTATCTGTACCTTAAAATCTAATTTAATTGGTTTGAAGTAGGGCCTAAACATCAGGATTTTTTTCAAAGCTCCCCAGCTATTGATAATGAGCAGTTGGGTTTGAAAAATATTAAGCTAGATGACTACTTGCCAGGATATGAATTAAATGAGAAATTTAAATGAGGCAGGTAAATGGAAATTAATATTTTTTTATTCATATCATATGCCAGGCATTGGCATTTTCACAATGTAACCTTTATTAACTAATACTTGGAATCTTTAGGACAATGCTTGGAACACAGCAAGCTCCCAAATATTTGTTATTATCCTCTCTGAAACCATATAATCCATTCTTCAAATACATGCTGGGACAATATTAGCTTATAATAAAGATAATATCATCCCCGCATATGGACAAGTAAACTGAGGGTCAGGAAAGGTAGTTATTTTGGCAAATGTACTAGGTGGTAGAGTGTAAAACAGTTAATTCCAACTTAAAACCAGCATGTCTTTCCAGTTTCATCAAGTCAATAATAAAACATTTTTGTTTATAAAAATTAGGAACTTACCTAAGTGACTCTGCTGTTAACAGAACCATTTCTTCCTGGCCTTTTCTCAAGGAAATTATGTTAAATGCAAATCCTTAAAAAGTGGAGCCAAGTAGACATTCAGCATTTTTTTTTTATATTTAATTATTTTAATGAGCATGTGACACTGTTAAGAAATAACCACAGAATTCTTCAAAACTTGTACACTCAGGGCCATTTTCCTCTCCCTCAATGTTAATATATAATTGAGGTCCTAGACTGTACAGAAGTGACAGGTACAACATATTCTTTCATCAATATGGTAGGTGTTTTACTTGTGAACAGTTCTGTCTCCATGTTTGCTTGAAGTGAATTGTTTGAGCTCTGAAGAGTTTGAGCCATTGCCTCTGCCTTCAGAGAGTCTCAGAAACTTAAGGAGAATTTCTCTGGGGCTATATTAGAAATGCTGAGAGAAATTCTCCTTAAGTGAAATTCTCCTTAAGTTTCTGAGACTCTCTGAAGGCAGAGGCAATGGCTCAAACTCTTCAGAGCTCAAACAATTCACTTCAAGCAAACATGGAGACAGAACTGTTCACAAGTAAAACACCTACCATATTGATGAAAGAATATGTTGTACCTGTCACTTCTGTACAGTCTAGGACCTCAATTATATATTAACATTGAGGGAGAGGAAAATGGCCCTGAGTGGAATATGGTCCTGATCATCTCTGATACCTCCTTTAGGTCACATTATGCCCGAGTCTCCTTATGCATGTAACTAGTTTGAATATATGAATTTGCTGAAGAGGGAACATCCAAAGAATGGTACCCCCTCAATGAGACAGTTCCCCAAGGGCAAGGACAACCTTTACTTCACTATCCCATATAATCCTTAATATCCAAAACAAAATAAGTAGGAATTGCTGCAAACTAATTTTCTGTACAATTTAGACAACATTAATTTTCTAAAACAAAATACACTTTACAGTAAGGTACAGAGAACATAAAAATATATCATAAATATTAAAAAAATAAAATATGCTTCTTCAAGTGGTGAGCATTGAATTGATTTGGTCCATACTAGATGGGGATTTACTTTTTCTGTTATGGCCAACTGTTAAAATTTGTAGATACACAATATGGTGATTAATGACTGAAATTATTTTCTGAGCTTCATGTACATCTGTACACCAAAAAATACAGAACATTTCTAGAAAAATAGGAAGCTGTAGGTCCTAAATGTTGTCATACACTACTTTAAATAACCAATATAACTGTCGGCACTTGACATCTTCCCTTACACCCCAAATCAGTTTTACACAGTACATTTTACAAAATGCTGAGTGTATCTTAGGTATCCAAGAACAAACTGATTAAAGACAGTTCATTTTATCACTTACCCATCAGCTTCTAGCTGTAATTTTGTTGTTTTTTACTATGTCAGGTCCAACTCTTTTGCAATCTCATGAACTTAAGCCTGCCTGGCTTCTCTGTCCATGGGATTTCCCAGGCAAGAATACTGGAATGGCTTGCCATTTCCTTCTCCAGGGGATTTTCCTGACCCAAGGATTGAACCCATGTCTCCTGCACATTGCAAGTGGGTTCTTTACCACTGAGCCTTCAGGGAAGCCCAAGTTATACGCTTCTTGAATTTTAGCTAGATAAACTTTGCTCTAAAGTCACAAAGAATTGTGCCAAAGAAAAATGTGCACCGAAGAATTGATGCTGTTGAACTGTGGTGTTGGAGAAGACTCTTTAGAGTCCATTGGACTGCAAGGAGATCAAACTAGTCAATCCTAAAGGAAATCACTCCTGAATATTCATTGGAAGGACCGATGCTGATGCTGAAACTCCAATACTTTGGCTACCTGATGCAAAGAACTGACTCACTGGAAAAGACACTGATGCTGGGAAAGACTGAAGGCAGGAGGAGAAGGGGACGATGGAGGATGAAATGCTTAGATGGCATCACTGACTCGATGGACATTAGTTTGAGCAAGCTCTGGGAATTGGCGATGGACAGGGAAGACTGGTGTGCTGCAGTCCATGGGGTTGCAGAGTTGGAGACGACTGAGCGACTGAACTGAAAGTCACAAAAAATTTCATGAAGAGAAAATGACACTGTAAATATTTGATACATGCTTTGACATATTCATCAAGAAGTCTAGAACCATGCTGTTCTATATAAAATTCACTGTCAGCCATTTTTTAAAATATTCTTGTTCAGTTGCTAAGTCATGTCTCACTGTCTTAAGTAGGGGAAATTATTATATATTTTATTTTAACCTATCAAAAGTATTTCAATGCGACCAATATAAAAATTGAGATATTTTACATTCTTTTTTTCCACACTGTCTTTGAAATCAGGTATATATTTTATACTTACAGCAGATTCCAGTTTGGACTGACCACATTTCAAGTGCTCAACAGCCATTGATGACAAGTGACTATTATAAGACAACACATGTCTAGAGTCTAACCTCTTCTATCTCCAGTGTGACAGTCACCTTAAAATGTAGAAAACCAAAGCGCACAAAAGTTGACCCAAAGTTAAGTAATGCCCTGTTAAAATGGCAAATGAAAAGTTAGTGTTTAGACCTTTTCTATTTAAACATAGAATTTATTTAAGAAAGGCTCTGCAAATTTGTTGACATCAGTTTTACAAATGCCTTGAAAACTGTTTTCTTCTTTCCATTACCTCATTAAAAGTCTTTTCTGGGTACTAAGTTGTTATTTTTTTCCATTTGAGTTATCATTTTGTCATTCAATAAATATTTGTATTCATCTGGTGACAACTATAGGCAAAACATTATAAGTAAAAGACACCCGACCTCTATTTTCACAAAGCTTTCAAATTAGAAAGGGAAGGTGTGAAAAACTTGTGAAAGTGTATCTCTGTATTTTATTTTACTGTATCACTGTGTAGAATTCACTATAATGAATTATTACATGTTATTTTCTAGAACATACATCCCTACAAAGTACACCAAGTTTATAAAGAAATATTTAGAATAGAAAAACTGTTAAGGCAAAAGAGTTATCTATGACAGGCCTTAAAGCATTTGACACAGACAGAAGGTAATGAGGTTGAAGAAAAGAACAAACAAGTTTCTAGAGTTGAGAAAGTATAAGGATATAAAAGTATATAACTCATGATAAGAACTCTCTGCATGTTTGCTTATTAAATGCAAAAGTGAATAAAAAGAACCTGAATGACTTGGGGATAAGTGAAAAGCGGATGATGCTACACAAGCTGTATGGAAAAAAAAATGAAATCATGAGTAAGAAGTTAAAATTGTTAACATTTTAAATAAAACAACCCTCCCTGCATTGGAAGATACAGTAGTGATCCTCATTTTCTTATCTCTGAAAGTGAAAGTGTTAAGTCACTCAGTCCTGTCCCACTCTTTGCAACCCAATGGACTGTCGCCTGCCAGGCTCCTCTGCACATGGAATTCTCTGGGCAAAAAATACTGGAGTGTATTGCCATTCCCTTCTCCAGGGAGCTTCCTGACCCAAGGATCAAACCAGGGTCTTTTTCATAGCAGAAGACTCTTTGCTTGTCTGCGTCACCAGAGAAGCCCTTCTTACTTTTTGGAGAACACCTACTGTATCCATTTAGGAACTTTAGTAATTTCATAACCTGCCATTGCCTAGAACAATTTCTTCATTCACATTTATGTGCAGGGTGAAAAAAGAAATCCAGCAAGTAACATGCTTTTATTTTACCATCATGCATATAAAGAAAGACAAATATAGCAATGGTACACTTTCAATTTGACAGAGCAACTTCACAAGTATTTATGCTATTTAGGAAAAGACACATGAATTACTAAGCTGTTAAGGAGGCGAATTATCAAGTTAAGACAATTAAGCCACATATTTTTAGTAGGCTACTTTTTCATGACAACAATTTCCAAAGTATTAAGAATATGACAAGAACAAGTTACACAAATTATATTTCTAAGGATACAGTTTAATTATTAACAGAAACAAGCTGAAATTCACTATAGATACTCATTTAAGTGCCTATATCGTACAGGGAAATAGCACATGTTATTTTTCCAAATGTTCTCAATTGAAAGCAAAATAAAGCCTGTATAGCTCAATTTTCCCAGTAACCAGAAACAAAGGAAAATAACATGATTTTACTAAATACTAGTGAAATAAAGCACACAGTACTAACCCTCCTTATAAACTAAGTCAAATGAAAACAAGAGAAAGCACTAAGTTGCCTTTTTTACAGAACTCTTTTCTAGGTAATGTATTTAACATTCTAACCCCCTTCAATTCTCACGTTAATCCTGGGAAAAAAACCTCTCCTCCCATCACCACTAACAGACAAAGAACCTCCTTGAAGACTCTGCCTTAATTTTAGGCCCAATTTTAACCTGGCTCATTTTTGCCTATCTGTGGCCTTCTGCTCAGTTTCTCCTGCTTTAGGCTCCCATAACAATATCTTTAACTCTTCCATCAATTACGGCCTAGATAGCACTTTTCATCTCATCTAAATCTGTCTACCTTTAAATCCTCTAGATGTTACTAATGGGGGTGGAGGATGCAGAAGAGAGCAGAAAAAATAAGAGCTCTGGCAATCTATTAGACAAGACAGCCTGTTCCTTGAAATAATGGAGAGCCAAATTAAAACTAAAAGACCTGATGTGCACACGCTTATGAGCTACCACTTAAGACAAGAGAGAGACAACAGAGAAAGTATACTGCCACCCTGGCACTTAATTACGCTCAGGATGAAAAAAGGAGGCACAAAGAGGTACCCAGCTTTTGGGTGATTCATTAGAGACTGAGAAAGCCTGGTACTTTGAATGGACACTATCCTTAGGCCAACCTGCCATAAGAAGTCTAACTTGTCACCTCAACCACTTGCTTGACAGTTAACAGGGTTCTGGATGATGGGAGTGGAGGGAAGGGGGCGAGGGATGAGGAATAGAGAAGTCTTTTGGGAAGAATGGAAGGGTCTTCTGACTGCTGGCAGGAAACCTGGAGATTGTTTACCAGAAACCAGAGTGGGGCTGACAAAGTTCTAGAAGATGTCCATCCAGTAGGTAGCAGTCAAGGGCACAGCCAGTAGCAGGCAGCAATAGTAGGTAACCAGAGGCGCAAGAAAAGCAATGGAGTCACATTAATCATACAGGCCAAAGTGGCCCACCAAGGCAGTTCTCCCTTGATATCATTAATGCCCAGTTATGCACAGGCTATATGCCTGTGCTGCAGAGTAGGATGGGTAGAATGGCCTCCTAGATAAATATCTCCAGGTATGAGTCAGACCGGAGACTCTGGGAACAAACAGGGACCAAGTAGTGCAGATAAAGACAATGAAATTTACAACATCAACAAGCTTACTTAGGAGTGGTATGAATCATGGGCCATGCAGCATGTGATATTAATGCAGAAAAGCACGAAGGCCATGTGGAAGTGAAGGAGCATGGCCATGACTGTCTCAATCTTGAGGCTGAGAGAACTTTATGTCCAGAGGAAAATAAGGCTCCAGAAATGTCAGAGAAAAAAAGGATGGGGGCGGGGGCGGTTAGAAGACATATCCTTATCTGTTGCCCAAGCGCAGGTCCATTAAGCGGCGAAAAGAGAACTTGTGCAGGAACATTCCAATGACAAAGTTTAACCAGACTGGAACCCAAAGGGCCTGGGGATCTCCACGGGCTCCCTTATTGGGCGACGTCTGGCTCTACGGACTCCTTCACGCAGCAGGTAGTATTGCAGTGGATTTGGCCACAGGTCCTCTTTGATAATTTCAGCAATCCTGTCAGACTCTGGAAGGCTATGGTCTGAAAACCAGGTGAAGAAATTGCACACGACCTCTTGGTTCCTGCGAATGAAGGACTGGGGTTCATGGCCCCGACGCCATATAATTGGAGTGGAAAGAGACACTACTCGGCCAGAGGCTCTGACCTCATATTCTTTGACAATCAGCTTGTTTCGAAAATACGGGTTTCTCCGAAAGAAGAACTTGAACTTGCATCCTGTTCGTGGGTGTCTGAGCTCCTTCACCTCCAAATTGGTTATGTATCTTAACATCTCTGCATCTTGGCCTCTAATCATAGGAGACAACTGGGGGTGGTTCCGAAAGGCAGTGACCCAGAAGCCCGGGATATTCTGAATTATGTAGTTCCTCCGCTCTAGGTAGTGTCGACGCATCCGCCCGAATTTATGCTCTAGTTGCTGAAAGGCCCGGTCGGCCTGAGCGTTCACAGTGTCCAGTTCTAGCTGGATGGCCTCCAGCGGGTTCATGCGGAGATCCATACGCAGGGGCCGCTGCCCCGCCTCCTCCACCACTCCGTTCTCCACCATTTCTATTTCTTCACCGACTGGCCTCTCCTCCACCTCCATTCCCTGCTCCACCCCCTCCTCCTCCTTCGCTCTTTCCTTCCCCACCACCTCCTCATCGACTGCGACTGAGAAGACGGGGCCCTCTTCAGTCTTCGCTTCCTCCGCCTTCGCCTCCGACATCAAGTCAGACCCCAACTTCTCCGCGGCACAAGTTTCTAGCGCCTTCTCCCGACTCGAGCCCTGCGGCTCTCCAGTCTGACGGCCATTTCCCAGGCTGTCGTCCGTTGCCAGGAACACAGACGCCGTTTCCAAGCCCTCCCTGGGAGGCGGAGCCGGCTCTAGCCTCGCTTCGGACGCTACGTAACCGCCATCCCCACCGTCTCGGATCTGGAACGTACCGGCACAGCCTGGATCTGGGGGACCAGCTGGAGGTGCGCCTTCCTCCTCTGGAAGCTGGGGTGGTGGGAGCGCGACGGCCTCGAAACACCCCTCACCCGTCTCCGCCATCACCTGTGACGCCTCTGTTTCCAGGCACGGGGGAGGGTCCGGGGCTCCGGCAGCACAGTCGGGTGTGGTGAGGCTGTGGGTTTCAAGGAGAGGGGTCCTCTCGACCCCGTCTGGGTCGCTCATGTCGGCAGCACCCCGATAAAACGAAGGCCAATGTCTGTTTTCCTCTCAGAAGCCGCGCTCGACGAAAACTTGCCGCTCATGCCACCCACTCTCTAATCTCGCGAGCGACTCCGTGAGGATGACGTCAGGGTTGTAGATAATGTGACGCGAGAACTCGCGGCTTCTGGGATGGTTTAGCAGGCTTCTTACGGTCCGGGTGTTCTGTTAGCTTTATTTTTACGAATTTAATCCGGTGGATTGGTAATTTGACTTACGTAAGTAAATGTGGCTCGCAATCAGAGGCTCAAGCAGTGAGACCCCGCCCGCCTCTCTTCCTGGCAGTGCATCTGGAAGTACCTCCAGATTGTTCGCTGGGCTATTTGTAAGGACCCCAGTACTACACTGCCTCCTGTTGTCTGAAAACATGTTTTTATGGTTTTGTAAGCAAGAGGGTAAATCTACTCCCTATTATTCCACGATAGGCAGGAGCAAAATTCTCTCTCTTTTTTAACTAAATTAATAGCAAACTGTTTGCCTCTTCTCGGGTAGTGAAGTGAAAATATTCTGGCCTGTAACATCTCTGGGAGAAAAAGCTACTGAACGACTTTTTACCCCAAAAGTCATGCATATTGTTCCTTGCCAGCCTTACCTTGATAATCTGTATCAAAGAAGAGCTTGTCTTGCGTGATGTTTGCAGGAATTAAATCAGAATCAATTTGCTGAATCTCGCTCCGTGGCCCCTCACTGCAGGAAATAGAAAAGCTATTTCCAGCCCCATCAATTTATTAATCTAATAACGAGTTTAGTTCTGAAAGAAGGTAGGAAAGGTTGGCTCTGGTGAAGTATCTGTTCATGGTAATTAGCTTGTAGAGTTCTTTCAAAGGGGATGTCAGTGTCTGATTGTTTTAGTTTGTTGACTTGTGAGGAAAACTGGTGTTAGAGAGCTAGGGGCCCTCAGAGAAATACTGGTAGAGGGGCCATCCACCTCCATTTTTTTGAAGAAAAGTCAGTTAAAATGGATAACCAAGATGGCCTTGAGTAGAAAACAAACGGCTGGTCTACCAGTTTTAAGTTAGTTAAGTTAGATGTAAAAGAGGCAAATGTTTTTGGTTTGGGGGTTTCTTTTTTTTCCTGTTATAGTACACTGAATAATGGCCCTCTAAAATGTCTGTGTCCTAACCTTCATAACCTGTGTCTTTTCTTACCTGGCAAAAGAACTCCATAGACATGTTTCAGTTAAGCATCAGGAGATTGAAAGATTGTGCTGGGCTATCCCGGTGAATGGACCCTGTATAATTACAGTAAGAAGTGGGAGTGCCAGTGTGAGACTGATGACCAGAGCAGAGGTGAGAAAGTGAAAAAGGGGGAGAAAAAAAGATTTGAAGATGGAGGAAGGAACAAAGATCCAAAGAATAAAGGCAACCTCTGTAGAAGCTGGAAAGGTAAGGAAGAAGATTTTCCCATAGAGCCTCCAAAGGAATGCAGCGCTATCCGCATCTTGATTTTTATCTAACCTCCAAACCTGTAAGATAATTTGTGTACCTTAACACTGTTAAGTCTGTGGTAATTTGTTACAACAGTATGAAAGGAATATTCCTTGGGTTGAAGTTTGGCTGCCTCTCTGTGTGGCTCAACCTTTTTCCTGGCAGCAACCCCTTCAACCTCAACATTGCTTCCTTTAAGGTCCTGCCCAACTGCTATGGTTTATCATATCTTGAGTCTGTTTTTAGCTCTCAAATCCAGAAATATACTTAGGCGATATACAGGCAAAATTAAAGCCAAAACCTACCATAAAATACTTTTGAGAAGACTGTGAATTCCAGGACAGGGTCTTGGTTTTGTTTACCACTGTTTACCTAACACTGCCTTGCATGGTGTTACATAGATTATTAGAATGTTAAGTAAAGAGACAAAGGCACAGAATACAGTTTCTTTTGCCTGCAGCTTGGGGCTTGCAGAAATAAGGAGCACATAGGTAGTCACCCTGTTCTCCCCATCAGCCACCAGCAGACCAAAGGACTGTTCTATCTGCAGTAATGAAGTGCTAGTCAGAATGAATTTGTTCACATGCATCAAAGACCCCAAAAGCATAGAAAAAATGTAGGAAAAACAGTTTTGTTTTACAGATAATTTATATGTGTGTTATCATATTGTATGACAAACACCAAAAGAACTGACCTGTTTTCATGAATTTACATAGCAACGCCTCAAACTACCAGTACTGTATCTTCAATTCTTCTCTCCTTTCTGAACAAGCCAAGGTAATGATTCCAAGCCTTGCTTCATTTCTCTTTGCAAGAAATGGATGTAGAGCCTGTACTGCATGGGCAAAATTACTTTTGTATAGGTAAGAATGAATAGTGGAATTTTCCATAAGGCCCACTTCTTAATTGCTGTGAAATTATCCTCTATCTTGTAACTGGAATAATTTAATTTGGCCTAAAGTGGAAACTTTTATTACTAATATGCCTTCTATTTTTGAGCGAAAGACAGTATCAGTTTTTGACCAGTCCTAGAAGATGTGGCTTTGTCAGACTTATCAATATGGTGTCTGAAAGTCTAATTAATTAGTGCTCTAACCAATAATGTTAAGACTTCAATGATAGATGGTGCCTGTAAATGGAATCAGTATTCTGCTAAGTGTAGTTTCCCTCAGAAGTACTGAGACACTTTGGAGGAACCCTCCCTTCTCTTATTGTCAGTATATTGGAGAAAGGCCATGATATGGAATACTTGATTGAATGGATCAGAAATGAAGAAATACTTAAGTTTCTTCTAATTTTAATTATCTGAAAATCACAGTAGAAAAGTGATTGTGATTATAACTCTTTATTATAGAAGATGGAGGGCCAAGGAATAAGTGATGACATTTGAATAAGAGAAAGGGCAACTAAAAGCAAAGATTTAGAAGGAAAAGCAGATATGTGTATTCTATGCCATTTCTTTTTTTAAAGAAAGAATCTGCCTGTCAGAAGGAACTGTCAAGAATTTTAACATGCACCAAGTCTCCTGTGCTAAAGGAGTTACTTTGCTGTGCAGAGGGGTGGGAAATGTGATTGCTGTTTGCCACAGATAATTGTACTTTATAATAGTAGGGCTGTTACTTGTGATTTTTTCCTTTTTTAATCTAAACTCTTGAAAGGAATATGTGTCTTGTTTACATGAGGCAGGTTATCCAGCTATCTGAAACATACTTTTAAATTTTTTTAAATTTATTTATATATTTTTGGCTTTGCTGGCTCTTCATTGTTGCGTGCCAGTTTTCTCTAGTTTCCATGAGCAGGGTCTACTCTCTAGTTGTGGTGTGTGGGTTTCTCATTGCACTGGCTTCTCTTGTTGGAGAGCATGAGCTTTAGGGCTCACAGGCTTCAGCAGTTTTGGCTCCTGGGCTCTAGAGCACAAACTCAGTAGCTGTGGTGCAGAGGCTTAGTTGCCCCGAGGCGAGTGGGATCTTCCCGAACCAGGGATCCAACCTGTGCCCCTGCATTGGCAGGCAGATTCTTAACCACTGGACCACCAAGGAAGTTTCTGAAACATACTTCTTTCGGGTAGATACTACCAATTTTCTAAGACCCTACCACGAACCTTTCCTGCTTTAGATCATGCTAGGCATTTTACATACATTAACTGTTCAAACTTTATTGAAGAGGAAACATTAATACTGAGAGGTTAACTGCCTTAACCAAGGTTGTACTGCTATATTTTGCCTGCCTTCCCCTAGGTGCAACATTCCCTAACCACTGTACCACTCGTTAATCATCCTCCTCTGAATTCCTGCAACTCTTATGATCTGTGCCATGCAATTTAGCCTGTAATTATAGTCTTCTTCTTAGTGACTCTGGTTGTTTCATACAGATCAGTCTCATCATCCCATGAGATAGGAGCCCAGTTGTTTCTTCCTTTGTATGAACTCAGTGTAACATGGAGCTGAGATTTTGGGAGACTCTTTAGGGTATTTGTTGATTTGGATAAGAATAAAGCCTTAACTGATCTTACAAAATAGTGTGTCTGTACCACTTTACATTTTATTTGATGAGGGAATATATTTTGGTTATGTTTCATATGTTCCTTTCTTGCACTTTGGAATCTAAGATATATTTGTACATTACAGAGCAGTTGTGTGGCAGTTGGCAATAAACCTCACTACCCCAAAGAATATATTACTAGCATTCACAAAACCATGAAATTATTCTCCACATATCAAGGGATCATTGATTCTTTAGGAAATATTTCTCAGGTGGTAATGATTTTAGCAAAAGTTCAGACATTTTTGTTTTGCAGAATGAAATATTTGATGCTTGTAATTAGCAAAGCTTTCTTGTATTTCCTGCTTCTCATGTACCAGTCACTGTTGTAGACACCGACCCATTATATCATTTCATTCTCATAAGAACCCTGTGATGTAATGCTCTTAGGATGTTCATTTTACCCACTAGAGAAATGAGGCAAAGAAAGACTGAGTCACTCAAAATGACATATACAATGATAGATCCATGATTTGAATACAGGTAATTTGACTCAAGAGACCACGCTCTCTACACAAAATCCAAAGTCACTTCCTAAAATAAGCATAAAACTGTCCTCCCTTAGTGTTAAATTAATACGCAGTTTTATGCCTCCTCCCTGTTTCCTTATCCACAAGCATATTAATATTTGTTAGGTAAGTGCTTAAGAATTTGATTTCTATTTAGAGAAAAAGCAGTTTTTCATGATCCCTAAATTCAATATTTTCTAAACCTTATCAGACCTAACATAACCTTTTTATAAGATATTTTCTAAAAGTCTTTCTTGAAATGAGATTCAGAGATAATCTAATCCACTTACACATATAAATAGAAAAACATTAATATCATGACTGATATAAAAGAAAAATAAAGTAATTTGTAATAGTTTTTGTTCAATGTGTAAAGGCAGTAACATGCCTAAGCTATAAGAAATAACAGAGTAGTTAGAAAGTTACACCTGTTGCTCTAATCACTATGAATGGAGACTGATACAGGTAGGTTTTTCTTGTGGGTCAGATATCATCAGGAACATTACTGTTGGTGATGAGATCTCCTGATACAGTGACCGAATCTTGGATAAGTTCCGGAAGAGTTCCCCTTGCTTGTCCAGCCCCGTGTTTCTTCCATTGTAAGAAATATGTTTTCACGTTTCTGAAATAAGGATGTGTTTTATAAGCACTTCCAGCAAGTGTCAATATTGATCATTGTTACTGTCATTGCCTGAGCATGTACAACCTGGTTATTGCTACCAATTTCATTTCTAGCAAACTAGAAATGAAACTCTCCAAAGACCATGGACAAACTCTTTAAAGACCATGTGAAGAAAGATTACAACCACTAATTGTCTGGAAGCTTTCCATCAATATCTTTGGAAGGCTAAAAAAAGTGCCAATGTCAAAATGTATATAATTGGTGTCAGTGGCTTTGGAAAAAACCTGGACACAAGTTGAGCAGTGTTCTAACAAATACAGCATCATCAAAATACTTGATGGCAAGAGAATAATTTTGTTTTGAAAAACATGGATGTTAACAACTCCGAGTCAAAAACCTTCTGAATACAAAGAAGTTTTAGAAATACCTTAATTAATTTTGCTCTATTCCTCCTTTATATGTGTCCAAGTGTGACACTTGACTTACGTCTAAATATGTCTAAAGGAGCCATTTAAACAGAGATAAAATCATGTGTAAGAATGCATTGTGTCCTAGCTTAGTTGGCAATGTTTTTCTTTTCTTTCCCCTTCATCATGGATGATATGTAAATACTATGCTTTACAACTGACGGTGTTTTGTCAGGTGAAATGCCATAGTTTCCTTCCTGGAAAATTTCATTGCATAGTAAAACAGTGCAAAAATATTTTTGTTTTCATAAAGTGATGCTAACTTCCAGGCTCAGATAAACATAAATGGGTTTTCCCTCTCAGAAATAGGCCAGTGTTTTGTTGATGAGGACCTCCTGCATGGTATCTAGCACCCATGGCCCCACCTAATGAAAGCCAATAACAACCTCCATTCTTTGTAATATATAGAACTCACCTCCACAAATTTCCAAAAGACCCCTTAGGAAAGTATAGATAGCTTCTGCAGAGATTTTTCTCCTTTGAATATTTGAGGGTGTGGTATTCCCATCACTTTTCACTAGAGGGAGTAACTTGTCTACAAGAAAGTGGTATTGATATATCTAGACTATGATGAAAGAACTTTTGTTCTCTCACTATAAGTGAAATACTCTTGTAATTTAAATTGAATCATAATCTTTTATTCCCTTTAAGCTGTAATAGTTACCAATTAATTTTCTCACACAAACTGAGCTTTGTTTATTATGGCTTCCAGTAATCAGCTCAGGCCAAAGTATCTCATATGCCTGTGCCTACTCTGACAAGGTCCCTACCCTGTATTACTGGAGTCATGCACCTGGTTTCAAATTCCAGCTCTGCCCCTGACTAGCTGTTTTGACCTGGACTAGTAACTTCATCTTTCTGAGTCAGTTTCCTCATGGGTAAAATAGAGATTATAATTTTACATTTATATATACATGCTTTAGAAGCCTATTAGAAAGATGAACTAAGGGCTTCCCTGGTGGCTCAGTGATAAAGAATCCACCTGCCCATGTCTCCAAGGAGACACAGGTTCGATCCCTGGTCCTGGGCTGAGAAGATCCCACATGCCATGGAGCAACTAAGCCCATGCTCCGTCACGGCTGAGCCTGTGCTCTGGAGCCCGGGAACTGTAATTATTGAGCCTTCATGCCACAGCTGCTGAAGCGGAGTGCCCTAGAGCTCCAGAAACAGAGACGCCACTGCAATGAGAAGCCCGCACACCGCAGCTAGAGAGGGGCCCCTGCTTGCCACAACTAGAGAAAAGTCTGTGCAGCAAAGAAGACCCAGCACAACCAAAACATAAATAAGTAAAATTATTTTAAAAAGATGAAATAAGATGTGTATAAAATATTTAACATTGTAACCTTCCAATGAATAGAAGCTGGTACTATTATTTGTATTGTTTTTGTGCTAAAATTTGCATACATTAAAAGTAAACTGTTGTCCGTGGTGTATAACCAGGTACTAAATTCCATGATAAAACAGGTAAGTATTTAGGAGTTCAGAAGAGAGAGACATGCATGTGGATTAGAGTGCTCAGTGAAAGCTCCATGGAGGAGACAAGACTTAACTTGTATCCTGCTACGGGTAGGTAAGAGTTGAAGAGCTTGAGAAGGAGACGGGGCCTGAGGACAGAGTAAGCATATTGGCCCACTGCTTGCTCCAGTTATTTCAACATGCCTTCTAGCCCTAAACTGTCCAATGTAGTGGTCAGTAGCCACGTGGTAGCTGTTTAAATTTAAATTAATTAAAATAAGAAATTCAGTTCATCAGTCACACCACCATTTCAGATGCTCAGTAGCAACATCTGGCTAATGGCTACTGTACTGGACAGTGTGTAACATTTCATCAGTGGCAGAAAGTTCTATTGGACAGTGCTGTTCTAGACATACAGTACCTTCAGGTGGTAGAAAAAAGGCTGACTAGAACTAAAATGCCATACCACAGAGATTGCAGGCTTATGTTTTATAAAGATCTTAAGAAAAATTATTTGTTAAAATTCATGTTTTCAGTTAACATTTTTTAACAAAAATTTTGTGTGTTTACTTTCGGAGTAAGTATTAAGTATTCTCACTAGAAGTACTTGTCTGCTGGCTCACTTAGTACCAAAAAGGTAATCCAAATATTTTGCAATCCAAATCCTTTACTATAAAGCTTATAGATTTAAAATAGTTTGCCAAAATGAGCCATTACCCCTCAGATAAAGAACTGAAACTAAATGAATCAAATTCAGGCAGAATTACTTGAAAAATTTGTGTAATTACATTAATTATTTAAATAACCCAAAAATGTGTGCCTGATGAATGAACTACCATATTTTTAGTAAGGTGAAAAACATTTTTAATAAAATGAAAATATGTGAAACATAATGGAAATAATTACATACATTTTTAAAAATTAATATGAATCATAGTGATTTGTTTGGTACAGTACCAAAAATTGACAGTAAAACCCTTTAATAAATATGATTTTTATATTTGAAAGCATCTAGCATCTCAAATGCCTCAGGTTAAGAAATTCCATATAAAGGAAAAATACTTCTTTGCATTTTCTAAATAAACTCTTTAAATATTGTTCCCATGAATTTGTTTTTTTAATTTTTTTTGTTTGTTTTTCTTTCTTTTTTTTTTTTTTTGTATTCTTTTTTCCCCCATGAATTTGTGTTGTGGTTATTAATTAAACTCCATATATAAGTTACAAAAATATTAGTTATTTTTTTAAATACAGTCCCAAGGTCAAAGAACCTTATTAGAACAACCAGACTGTCATAATGAATAAACAATTTTTAAAACAAGTTTCATCAGTCATTTACTACTTTCTACATAAAAATTAATTCCATATGAAAAGTTCATATTATAGTATATAACTTAATACTTTGATTTGCATTAACACTTCATCTGTTAACTGAGACTTCTGCCTTATAAATTCTTTGGATCTAGGACTGTATATTAAAATTTCCTTTGGTTTGTAAGCAAGTCATTCTATGCGCACCTGTTTTTAAAATGTGGAAGGTTGGAAAGTGACTATCATTCATGCATTTGATCATTGATAGAAATTATCTCATCTCTTGTTTAACATAGGTAGAATTCATCTTATTGAATTGAAAAGAATAGGAAAGCTCAGAGAGGTCAAGTGACTTGCCTGAGGTTATATGGTTAGTAAGTAATGGAGTGTGGCTATAAGCCCAGTTTGCCTGTCTTCAAAGCTCTTTCTACTATGTCATGTTGCTTTTCTGAGCTTTTTAAAATCTTAGGCAATAACCAGGGAACTTAAGGACTACTGCCTGTTTTCTGATAACTGCTTTTGCCAGGGTTTGCATTTTCCATGCCTAGCAGTCAGAGGATCTTCTTGCAGTGTTTACTGCATTGATTGAGTGATTCCACACTGAAATCTAGCATAAACAGCCATGAAAACTATACTGTATAAATCTAAACAGAACATATGGCTTTTAGGAGACAAGTGGCCTCAGTGGAAGCATTTATTAAATGTGGGACAGATTTAAGGAACAGTACCTCCTGCTACTGCTGATATATCTAACTTAACAGTATTTCCAGATCCTCATATTTGAAGTTCAAAGAGTTCCTTTGTGATGAATGAACTTAAGGGTAAAAGAGCTCTTTCTGTTGTTCAGTTGCTAAATCATGTCCGACTCTGCGACTGCATGGACTGCAGCACACCAGGCCTCCCTAATCTCTACTATATCCCAGAGAGCTCTAGTCGATAAATATTTCATTTGTTTTTACTGTCTGTACTCAGGAGGAAATTTTGAAAATAAAAATTTGTTAGGAAATACATGAAGTCCAACTTGGAAGTAATGCTAACTTACTCTGAGAAAAGGAAGATAATCTGCATCCTTTCCACTTAAGCATTTCATCTGCCCTTATGTAGTCTTTCATTGAAAACATCCCCCTGATTCTAAAAATTGAACACGATCATCTTAACTGCTTCTCTTCCAAACAGAGAAAGTTTTCTGGGTTCATCCCCAGTGAAATTGCTGATGAAATGCTGATCCTAGAACTATGTTACTAATACAAAAAAGTAAACAGAGCACCCAACCTAGATTTGCTAAATTTTCTAGTCACCGTTGTGATACGCGTTGTCTTCTGGAGCACAGTAGACTGGAGACGCAGGCTGGAGACCTGACCACTCTATTTGGTCTTTCCAAATAGTAAACTCAAATATATTTGTTGGTGTATACTACCTGCAAGACACAGCGCTGTGATAGGATACAAAGATGTGAACTTTGTTCATTAGGGATTTATGCCATTGTGGAGACGACAGATAGAGAAACAAATAATTGCAATACCAGGTGATACATGGAACAAGAGAGGTATGAGCTAAGGGCTGTGAATGCACAGAACTTGAAGTTTGTATTCCTGTAACTGACGAGAGGGCTGAGAGAACTATTACAGAGGAGATAGCAATAGTTCTGAGGTGAGTCCTAGTAGAAAAATCAGATTATTAGGAAGAGGGAGAGAGAGGGAATTACAAGCTGATGAAAATACCCTGAACAAAGACCTGGACTCAAGTGCCCAGACAGCTTGAGGAGTGACTGAAAGAGGACAATTAGTGAGGGGTGATGCTTCAGTAAAATGGAGTCTAATGACTAACAGCCTTTTATGTACTTGTGTGTGCATGTGTTTGTAATATGTGTTTGAAGGTTGTGTGGCTAAAGGCTAGGAGATCAGTTGTGAAGTGTAATGATTCAGACAAGGACTGATGAATATTTCTTTAGAAACGTGGTAGTAACAGAATGGATTACTTCAGAGAAACAGTAAAAGAACTGATTAAAAACAGATATGAAGATGGGCAAGGAGTTGAAGAAAATTGATTTTTTTTAGTTTGGACCTCAAGGATGGGTGGAAATGTGGTTATGTTATGGAAGATAGGCAGAGGATCAAGTTTTGACAAGAGGGGAGAAATCATGAGTTCAGCTGTAGACAAGGAGAGTTTTGTTGTCAATCTAAGGTACCCCTTTGGAGATACTGAAGGATAAATCTGGGCCTTTGTAGGTCAGGAGAACAGTGGGGCCTACAGATAGATTTGGACGTCTTTAGCGACGCAGCAGCAGCAGCAGTGTATAGCTGATAGTTGAAACTATCAGAGAGGATGAGAACACCAGAAAGACATGTAGAAGGAGAAAAAAGGATGAGCCAAGAACAGAACTCTGGACACTGACATGACAGGGACAGGTTATGTGGTTGACAAGCAGAGAAAATGGAGAAATAGCTGTTAGATGTAGGAGAAGAACCAGAAGAGAATGTTATCCCAAAAGACAAGAGAGGAAAGGACTTCAGGAAACCAGGATTAAGAGGATGCAGCCATGTTGAGTAAGATGAAGACTGGGAAGAAAAGTTCCTGAACTGGGCAACTGTGTGGGTATGGGTGTCTTTAGCAAGAGCAGTTTCAGAAGAGTAGAGGGGCAGGATGCAGGGTTGAGGAATGAATGAGAAATGAAGAAAATATGGCTGGGCTGTGAGGCCAGTTCTTTCTTAATTGGCCATTCAGAAAACGTGATTGATTGAGGGAGACAGTGGGTTGAAGGAAGAAAGTTTGTAAGAAATGAAACCAAAGGAAGTCCTCATCATATATTCTTACTAAAGTAGGGATAGACCAGATGTCTTGATCATTTGGACTGATCTAAGAAAGTACCATAGGCTAGGTGGCTTGCAAACAAGCTTATTTTTAATAGTTCTAGGAGCTGGAAGTATGAGATCAGGGCGCTGATATGGTGAGAGCCCTCTTCCTATTCGCAGACTGCCGATTTCTCATTGTATCCTTATATGGTGGAAGGAAGGCAAGAGCATTCTGGAGTCACTTTTGTAAGGGCAGTAATGCTGTTCACTGGGCTTCCCTGATGGCTCAGCGGTAAAGAATCTCCTGCCAATGCAGGAGACCTGGGTTCAGTCCCTCAGTGGGGAAGATCCCTAGGAGAAGGAAATGGCAACCCACTCCAGTATTCTTGCCTGGAGAATCCCATGGACAGAAGAGCCTGGTGGACTGTAGTCCATGGGGTCACAAAGAATCAGACACAAGTGAGCAACTAAACAGTGACAACAGTCTTATTCATGAGAGCATCACCTTCATGACCTAATTACTGTTCAGAGGGCTCACCTCCTAATACCATCACTTTAGGGGTTAGGATTTAAACACAGGAATTTTAGGGGATACAAACCTTCAGTCCATTGCATGAGCTCCTCCCACACAAATGAAACAAAGTCAGTAGAAGAAAAGGTGTATAAATTATGGTATATATAAATAATTGAATGTTACATAACCTTTAAAGAAAGAATAAAATGGATCCCAAATAGTGACTTGGGAAAGTATCTATGTTAAATTAGAAACATACAAAAAATTGTAGATCAATAAATATAGCATAATTATACTTTAATAAATAACATAAATTGATACCCATATATCTATCTAAACATGGAAAATATTTGGAAAGGATGTGTACCCAGCTGCCGACAGTGGTGGTCTCCAGGGAAATGGGGATGAGAAAAGGAAAGTGATCTTTAACTTTTTCCTACAACTTTAAAGAGAAATGGTGATATTAGAATAATATTTACATTATTAATTTAAAATATTTTTCTAACTGCATTGAAAAAAACCCTCTCTTAAAATCATTAAGTAATTTTACTTTATATGGTCAAATACAGAGTTTAGCAGTCTTTAAAAAAAGAAAACACCAAAAACTAACACATTCGCTATGTTAATTTTTTGGACTGGTATTTAAAGGCTGAAGCAAAAACACTTGCTCAAAATGTGACAGAGTTCAAGGTAAATGAAAACTTTTATTTTTGCTTAAATTTGGAAGATGAGGCCAATAATAGACTAGAGAGTAATTTGAAATCGTTGGAACTCAATCAGAAACTGAATACGTGGAGGTGAACCTCTGTCTTATGGAGGTGGAGCGTTGGTTGCTTTAACCAGTGAGCTACAAGTGACCTTGGTGATTTATTTGATAGTAATTTTTATTTATAATATATCTGTATTAGTGTTCTCCAGAGTAACAGCAATATCAGGAGTTAGCTATAGATACCTTTATTTGGGGGAACTGGTTTATGTGATTGTGGAAGCTGAGAAGTCCCATAATCTGCCATCTGCAAACTGGAGACCCAGGAAAGCCCATGCTGTAATTCAGACTGAGTCCAAAGGCCTGAGGACCAGGGGAGCAGATGATGTGAATCCCAGTCCAAAGCAAGGAGATAGAGATGTTCCAGATCAAGCAGAGGCAGGGGAAAAGGAGCGAATTCCACTGCTTTTTGTTCTATTCAGGCTCTCCGTGGATTAGATGCTGCCCACTCACATTAGGGAGGGCAATCTACTGAGTTCATTGATTCAAATGTTAGTCTCATTCAGAAATACCCTTCACTGACACACCCAAAAATAGTATTTTGTGTCCAAAAACACATAAAATTAACTGTCACAATATGCAAGTTGTCACAATATGCAAGTTAGTAATTAGTGAATAGTTATTAAGTATGCCTGTTTTTCATAAAAGTTTATTTTATATGAAAGAAGGCTTAGAAGCAGGGTGCTGCAGTTAGCCAAAAATGGCAGCTTTCAAGATAAAAATAGTCTATTATAATTTATTAGAATTTCATTTAAAATAGGAACACTCCTATGTTCGTACCTTAGTTTAAGTAACTTAAATAACCTGTGAACCAACCTTCTTAGGTTGAACTTTGGGATCTAGAAGTGTTAAGGAATAGGAAAGCCCTATTCTACTGATTATTAAAGTCAGTAGAAGAAAAGGTGTATAACTTTAGGGTACAAGAGTCCTTGAGGACTGAAAATAGATGAGAGAGTAATCATAAAAGGTATTCATAAAAGGAGGTAGAAGATGTTAATTAAAAGACCTTCGAGATAGTATCTTACTCATGGTGTTAGAGGTAGTATAGCAAGTCAGAACCTCAGTCCAGACTCTTCACTAGTCTCTGGCCCCATCTTGAGACCAGGAGAATATAAAGAAAAGGAGGAGACAGGAGCATAGCCAAGTCTCTCCCTCAATCTCCTCCCATCCCATCTTTATTAACAACTACCAAGGCCAGTGATGCGAAGCGTCGACTCATTGGAAGACCCAGATACTGGGAAAGATTGAAGGCAGGAGGAGAAGGGGATGACAGAGGACGAGATGGTGGGATGGTATCATCAACTCAATGGACATGAGTTTGAGCAAACTCTAGGAAATAGTGAAGGTCAGGGAAGCCTAGCATGCTACAGCCATGGGGTCACAGAGTCAGACATGAATGAGTAACTGAACAACGAAAACAACTGTTGTCGTTCTGCAGTATGCAGAGCATACTCTCTCAGAACCCTGGAGTGTATTGAAAGAACACTATTTATTCCTGGGCTGCCCAGGTGGTGCAGAGGTAAAGAATCTGCCTGCCAATGCAGGAGATGCAAGAGACTCAGGTTCGGTCCCTGTGTCAGAAAGATCCCCTGGAGTAGGAAACGGCAACCAGCTCCAATATTCTTGCCTGGAAGTCCCATGGACAGAGGTGCCTGGGAGGCTACCATCCATGGGGTCACAAAGAGTCAGACACGACTGAGCACACACACACATACACATATACATACATACATATACACATTGAGACTTGGCTGGAAGTCCCATGGACAGAGGTGCCTGGGAGGCTACCGTCCATGGGGTTGCAAAGAGTCAGACACGACTGAGCACACATATGCACACACACACAGACACACACACACATTGAGACTTCCCAGGAATATATAAGAATGGAGGATTCCAGGATAAAGACACAGTTCCTGCCCTGAGAGATTATCCAGTGGGAGGTAGGACATTACATTGCCATTTGAAAAGGGGAACATTAAGCGTGTTTTACCCAATATAAGCTGAGCACTCAGCACAGAAAAAAAAACAAAAAGCAACTAGTGATTCCCTGGGGGGTTGGAGAGAGCTTTATAGAAGAGGGGACACAGGCTGGGACTTGAAGGAAGACAAAAGGCATTAGAGGAGAGGACTGGAGATGAGCAAGTACAGACAAAGTCAGTGGCATGGGCAGGGGAAGAAGGGGGAGGGAGGAAGGCTGGAATGTGGGAGCTGTATTTTGGGGGCTTTGACGCTCACCATGGAGTGTTGTGTTCTGCCATCGGCATCCTATTGAACCCTGACCGTGTGCATTTATTTTTTTCCTGTTTAAAATTTGCTGACTTTATCCAAACATTTTTTAATTTCAGGGTCTTTATATAAGATGAGATGTGATCTAATGACTAAATTAGCCAATGTGTAGAAAGAGAAGGCAGGAAATACCACATGGAAAATAAAATATAACCACCTTAATTTAAATATTTAAACAAGAAAAGCTTTCAGATTTCAAGAAAGCAATAATTTACCTCCTGGAAATTGTTATGTTTTCTGATGCTGTTAGTTTCAGTAATTTTTCAATGCATGACTAAACCCTGGAACAGAACAATTTTAACTGAAAGCTACAAATGGGTTTACTTAAGGGGAAATAGAAAAATTGGAAGTTGTCATTTTATTTTCTTTCTAAAAATAGCTAGAACATTATCATTAAAAACCTCTTCAGAAGTAGAACTCCATTAACTGGGACTCCACTGATGAGAAATTTTCCATAATCTCACCAGTTTTGCCTTTTCTTAGCAAACCATCTCTTCTTACTTATTGTATACCAATGATAAACAGGGTATATTGAAGTTATGTTTACAATGTATAAGACAGAGAGGCCCTTTCATTGAACCTCATTAACCTTGGAAACATTTTTTCAGTGATGAATGTTTCTGAAATCCCTAGTATGCTCTAGGTACTGGGGATATAGCTTTGAATTCCTGTGAGCATGCCCAGCGGCTCAGTCATGTCTGACTCTTTGCGACCCCATGGACTGTAACCCGCCATGCTCCTCTGTCCATGGAATTCTCCAGACAAGAATACTGGAGTGAGTAGCCATTCCCTCTTCCAGGGTTTCGTTCCAAACCAGGGATTGAATCTGAATCTCCTGTGTCTCCTGCAGTGGTGGGCGGATTCTTTACCACTGTACCACCTGGGAAGCCCCATAGCTTTGAATAAGGCACGCCAAATCCCTGACTATCAGGAGTGTACTTTCTGGTGTGCAGACAAGAAATACGAAAACATATAAAAAGATAATTAGGGAGACTGATAAATGCTCTAAGGAAAGGCAGTTTATAAGGTGGTTAGGGCTAAGATAGTAAGAGGAAGCCTTTGTGCGGAGGTGATATTTGAGTTATACCTGTGTGGTTAGAAGGTGATCCACTGGAAAGAGCAATATTAACAGAAGGAACAACAGAACAAAGGTTGAGACAGGTCTAATCAACACAGAGTGGGTGACTGGGGAGTCAACCAACTTTACTGAGGGGATAAGGTCAGAAATAGTGGGGCAGAAGATCATGTAAAAGGCTTTGAAGTCTGTAAGGAAGCTGGATTCTGTTCTGTAATCTCTGAATTTTTGGCAGAGTAAGGATGATATAATTGGAATCATGCTTTGGAAAAATCATCTGGGCGGTTTTGTGGGGATTTGGTGGGGTGGAAGAATACAGGCAAGGAAGCCAATGAGGAAGCAGCTGCAGCGTTTCAGGAGAGAGTTGACATTGGCTTGGACTGGGGTTGTCACTGTAGAAAAGATAAGAAGTAAGATTCAGGATATAA
The DNA here is from genome assembly GCF_033118175.1 of Dama dama. Lineage (NCBI taxonomy): Eukaryota > Metazoa > Chordata > Mammalia > Artiodactyla > Cervidae > Dama > Dama dama. Next base: position 33,579,927 of record NC_083708.1, on the reverse strand, counting down.
TTTGGATAGGTCAATTATAGCAAGACTGTTGGTCTATATTCTGTCCACATTCCCTGGACATTCACTGTTTCAGCGATGCCAAAGGCTTCCTACAGCCAGGCCAAAATGCTAACGAATTAGAGGAATAAACATCCCAGCTTCCTTTCCTTTCTGGTGGAGAACAACTCTGATGCATGAAAATCTCTCAAAGGTCCCAATGGGATGTAGTCCCAGCTACCTTCATCAGTAACCTGCTTATCATCACCCCTTACTGGCTTCCTTTCTTCCTTCTCTTTCCCCAGCCTCTCACTAGTGCCTTTTGGGATCATCTTCTAAATAAACTACTTGCAGTCCAGTATCTGACCCACGGTCAGCTTCTGGAGGAGCTCAGTTTATGATACTAATTTTGGTAGATTCTAAATAATTAATGTAGACTACAGTGAGGACCTATAATAAGTGTGTATCTCGCTCAGTCGTGTCCAACTCTTTGCGACCTCATGGACTCTATCCTACCAGGCTTCTCTGTCTATGGAATTCTTCAGGCAAGAATACTGGAGTGGGTAGCCCATTCCCTTCTCTAGGGGATCTTCCTGACCCAGGAATCCTGCATTTCAGGCAGGTTCTTTACTGTCTGAGCCACGAGGGAGGCTCCAGACCTTTGATAGATAATATTTTAGGATTATTTAATTAGCTACACATGCTGTGGTCTTCTGTGGTGTCTCAGTGGTTAAGAACACACTGCCAATACAGGAGACATGGGTTTGATCCTTGGGTTGAATCCACCTGTTAATGCAGTCCCTGGGTGGGGAAGATCCCCTGGAGAAGGAAATGGCAACCCACTCCAGTATTCTTGCCTGGGAAATCCCACGAACAGAGAAGCCTGGTGGGCTACAATCCATGGGGTCGCAAAGAGTCAGACAGGACTGAGCAACTAAACAACAGCAACACATGCTTCAAAATGACAGAATTGCATTTCCTTCTCAGATGTGTTCTCCCATCTAGTTTCAAGGTCCTGCTTATGAATCTTCTTAGGGTAAATTATCTGGACCATTTCCAGCAATTCACTTTTTGTCAAACCCGGGAAAAGGTGACTTGGAGGAAGAGGCAGAGTTTCTCTAGCAACTTTTGGTCTCATAAGGAATCGTCTCCCACCACGATGGAGTTCTCTGGAATTTAGATATGGTCTGTGACCATCAGGCTTTTAATAAATTCTTGCTAAACCTTTGTAATTGGGGCTTGGGTAAAAGGTTCAGACATGGTGATTAACCATTCTGGTTTGCCTGGACGACATCAATTTGTAAATCATTAAGCATTATTAAGTAATAAATATAGGTAACAAGGAAGTAAAGGCAAGCAGTTTTCTAATGTAACCTAAAAAATCCCACAGTCATATCCACTCACATGCCAATGGCAAAACTTGGTTTACAAGAGAAATGAGTCTCTAGCTAAAGTGGTTTTGTGTTCACCTAAAATTCTGGGGAAAGAAGGAAGGACTGAATATTGAGGAAGAACTAGCGGTTTTTCTCCCTCTCATGGTTTTAAGAATAATTTGAACCAATTAAAAGTTATCTGTAATTATGGGTTTATAAAATTATGGGAACAAAATGACCCCAAGGCATGGTAAACTAAGAGTACTAAACTCTCTCATCTGGAAAGTCTGCTTAAATTAAAAAAAAAAAAAGATTGATTTTGTAGAATTTGAGCTCGTCTGAGTCTTATAGCTATTATGATTAGAATATATCTGTCTATTCTAGACCAAAATTTTTAAGAATATAAGCCAAGTTGAGTCAGCTTTGTAGACTGCCCTTCCGAGTTTCCTCCTTTTCAGATTCCTGGGTTGAATGGTGCACAGAGTAAGAGAAAAAAGAAATGTGTGCTACATTTGTGGGTAGTGGATAGATGGGTAGAGAAATAAATTCCATAGTATACAGTGAATATTAAAGTTCAGAAAGTAAAATTAACATGGTCTAAAAGAAAATTGCTTTGTACATTTTTCTGTTTTCTGAGATTGCTAGTGTTTTGGCAGTGGTTGGCTGTGGACAAGCATAATGTAGAACATGAGATGGAAATACAGTTGTGGAATTTTAATAATCTGCTGGTCTGCTAATAATTTGCTTTTGTTCAAACCATTTCTTTTTAATTTAACAGTTATTCATAAATCTTAGTCCATAAAAAAGATTGTAAGTTTGTCTTAGGAAGATCTGTACAGTAATAAGAAAGTAAAGTGTAGACACACTTTCACATCTTCTAGGAAGACATTTTATTCAGCACTAAACTACTAAATTTATGCTTTTGAAAGTTGCTGTTGTCCTTTGGGACCCAAAGTCACAATTAGGAAATAAGTGGAAGTAATAGAATCATGCTTGAAGTATAAATTCCAAGTAATACATTTTAAGTGGCTGTTACTATTTTGGGAATAATAGTAATAGCCACTTTAATAATACAGTACTCATTTCATGTCATATTTGGATATGATTTTCGTACAAATGCAAAAATGAAAGCAAAAAAGCTCAACTTCAAATGTCCAAGTTCCTTTAACTTCTGAGTGTATAATTTTATGTCTCTTTTTAATCAAATTCCACATGAATGAAGAGCTGGGAATTTTTAGAATTTAGAGGGTCCGGGTACAACATTTGCAGTTGCTTAATATGCTTCATTACATATATTTATCTTATCTTTCCCCTCCTTTGCAAAGATCTACTTTGCAAAATTGTTTTGCTGACTGTTCTGCCTCAGGCTATCAAGTCTAATAAAGAGATTTTTGGCCCTCTACTAACTTGCTTGTGTCAAAGAACTATTGTCCTTCCCGTTCCTCTCACCCTTTGAATTTAAGTCCAAAATAAATGAATGGTAACAAGTTTTCTTCACTGCTTTTTAGTGTCGAGTTCCAGTTCAGAAAAAGTTCTGTTCAAGAATGAATTCCAGCAGTGTTCCTATTGCCAGCAGGCAGCATTAAAGTCTTGGAATATGGAAGTAAGCCAGAGTAATTGCTGCACTAGTTGAGTGAAATAGTTTATATATGATAACACATGACTGTGATTCTTAATGCAAACTTCACAGCCATCTTATGATGAGCATTTATAGACAGTAAATTTAAAGGTGAAATCATCTCAAGTATGATTTTCATTCAAATACTGTACAAACAAAATATGGAGCAAGGTCCTAAGAGATAGAGCATTCTTTGATTACAGAGCAGTCGTTGGATTACTGAGTTGGTCAGGCTGAAAGATTTTGGAGTTGGTGTATGTGCTGGCATAAAGAGAAAGAGAGAGCAGGCAAACTGTTTGGGGTCAGGTTTCTCCCTTGGAGGTCAAGGCAGTCCTGAGGACCCACCTGGAGAGGGAGTCTTGTTCCTCTTCTTCCCTGGAGATGGCCAGGACTTCTAGAATCCCTGGCCTTACCCATGTGGAGCTAGGCTGTGTTTCAGGAGCAGGGAGGTCCAGTCCTGCTCAGGGCCATGCTCCTTTGCTCCGTTTCTGTATTACCCCTTATATTATTAATAAATGTGTGTCCTAAGAGGGAAAAACTGTATTATTCTGTTCTTCATACATTCACCTTTGACCTTCTAATCTCTTCTCCACTCCACAACCAGAGGGACCTGATAGGCAGTAGCTGATTGTGCCACATCCTTCCAGTAACCACGCCCCCCCCCCCCCCCCACCACCCGTGGCTGATTATCTCTTAGCATAAAGACCTCGCCCCAGGCGCTCTCTCTTCCTTCTAGCCACAGTTAACGCTTTCACTTCCACATTTAGGCAAAGTTCCTTCCTGCCTTGGGTTCTTTTGATGCAGTTTGCTTTGACTGGCATTCTCTCTACCTCACCCTCCCTGCTTCCTCGCCCTTTATACCCAGCTGCCTCCTTCTTACCCTCTCCTGTCACCTTTTCTGGGAAGACTTCCTTGAGCCTCTACACCAAGCCGGGCCTCTCCCTCTCACACACTCTGACGGCACTCAGCATCCCCATTTGTAGCACTTAACAATTGTAGTTAATTATTTATTTAATATGTTTCCCTTGATAGATTGGAAATGCAATGATGACGTCAAATCTGTTTGTTAATTGCCACACTTGAAGAACCTAGCATCTGGCACATTATAGACATTCACTATATATTTCTTGAATAGATGAATAAATGATGAGCCAATAAATGACCCGCTGGATGGTCTGATTCCTTTTTACACACTCCCTCCCAACCCCACGGCGGGTGTGGGACAGGACAGTAGAAGAGAAGTGTAGGTGAAATGTTCTATAGTTTTCCAGATTTGGAAATTCTGGATGGGGGATTGTGAAGCTGGTACAAAGCATTGTTCCTCTGGGACCCTATTAATTCCTGTTTGAGTCTCTGCAGCAGGGGAGGAGCCGCCCTGATCAGCTCAGGGCTTCCTCAATTCTGCAAGGAAATCCCCAGAATCTTCCCAGCCCTCATCTGCCTGGAAGAAAACTTGACCACCCTTTTGCCTTTCCCTTAAACTACTGTGAGATGGTTGTCAGGTTACAATCCATCTTAAGCATCTCCTAAAGCTCAGCAGAAGATAGGCTATTTAGGTTTGTTAGTCTTCAGGTACTCCTTCTCTACCCTAGGGTAGATATCTTACACACAGAGCTCTGTGTCTTATTTCCAACTGCGTGATACTTAGATCCACTTAGGACTCAAAAGCAAAACTGGTTGTCCTCCTTCAACCTAGAATCAAACAGAAGGCAAAATCTTTACTTATAATCCTATCACCATCCATTGAATGGACCAAGCTAGAAGCAAACTTTAATTTCTTTACTTTTCTCACAAAATCAACACTGAATGCTGTTGAATTTCCCATGTGGGTGCCCTTTTCACCGTCCAACTGAATCTTTATCACCTCAAGCTGTTTCTCCCAGGTCACCTCCCTGCCCCTTATTTTCTCATTCATTCATCTCTTTTTCACTGACCTTAGTGATTTTTCAATAATAAAGTATTTTTAGCTTATCATTTTCTTTAAAAATTCTCAATGTTTTTTAAAAATGTCATTATCATGAAAAAGAAGGCTGAGGAACTTTGCAGATTAAAGGACATGAAAGAGACAAGAAAATGAAATGCAATACATGGTCCCGGATTTGATTCTACAGGGTAAAATTTTTCACAGTGTAAAACTCATTATTAGGACAGTTGACAAAATTGGAATTATATGGATTAAAATTTCTTGAATTTGAAAATTGTAATTTGGTTATAAAAGAGAATGCCTTCATTCTTGGAGAATACACACTGAACTATTAAGAGATAAAAGGATGAACTACTCTTAGTTAGTTCGGAAAAAAATGTGTGTATATACGTGTGAGTACATATAAATGTGTGTGTGTGTACCTACCCATGCATATCTATGTGTCTATATAAGAAATATATATTTATATATATGAGAAATATATATATGAGAAATATATACATATATATACATATATATATATATATATATATGGAGAGAGAGAAAGAGAATAAGGTATATGTGGCCAACTAGTAATAATTGGTAAATCTGTGTAAAGACTATACAGGAGTTCTTTGTGCTATTCTTGCTTTCTCTATGTTTGTTGTTATTTCATCATAAAAACTTATAAAAAAATCAATTTAAAATATTAAATTTGTTTGTAGTACTTTAGTCCAAACAACAGACTTTGTTAATAACACACACACAATTTCATCAGCTTCCTGCTACCCATACAAAGAAATTTTAAGCTTCTCAGAGTCATGCTCAGGACTTCCTATAATCTGGTCTCAAACTAATCTTCTGCCTCATTCACTGTTTCCTATCCTACAGCTACTCCTTATTCTATCCATAATGCAACAATCACCTTTCATTCTTCCCCCTGTGTTTTTTTTCCCCTGCTATTCTTTCTACAAAGTATGCCTTCACTGTTTCTTCACTGGCGACCTTTTATGTGTTCTGAAACCTCACGGATTAATTCTTCTGCAATGCCCTACTCCATAACCCTAGGCAGAGTTAACACATCCCTCCTGTTATGGACTGAATGTTGTGTTCCCTAAAATTCATATGTTGTAATTCTAACCCCCAATGTGATAGTATTTGAAGATGGGGACTTTGGAGGTGAAAAGGGTAAGATGAGGTCATGAGGATGGGGCCCTCATGATGGGATTTGTGCCCTTATAAAAAGAGACACCAGAGAAGTTGTCTCTTACTCCATCATGTGAGGACACAGTGAGAAGGTGGACCTCTGCAAGCCTTAATCTTCTGGCACTTTGGTCTTGGCTTCTCAGGTTCTAGAATAATGAGAAATGCATTTATGTTTGTTAAACCATTATGGCAACCCAAGCAGACTAATGTATCTCCTCTGTGTAAACATAGCAATTTGCATAGAAGTAAGCTATAGCAGTTAGGACTCTGATGTACAATGAGTTGCTGATGGATTTTTCTATCACACAAGAAAGTGAATCCTAAGGGCAGCAGGTGTGTACCTTATTTTTCTGTCCCTGAAACAGTGCCTGACCCACTGGAGTCCAGGCTTACTGAATGAAAGAAGCAGAATCTAAACCTGACCACTTCAGTTATTCATTAACTCTACTGTTTGAGTATGGATTCATTGTGACTTCCCTTGAAATTGTGACAGATTGATTTTCTCATTTTACAGAGAGAGCCACAGTTTCTAATGAAGCAGAGACATTGCAGATAGCCCTGCCTTCCTGTTTCTATATCAGCAGTGATGGATTCAGTAGCCTCAAGAGGATTCTTAGTAAAGAATATTTTAATTGAAAACTTATTCTGAAAAGAAACTTTCCTCCATACACTTTATATGAACATGAACTAGATAATAAAGCGTGCTTACACTAGTTAAAGTTTTTTAAAGTGAAGTAACATTATCAATAAATTTCTATGAGCAATAAATAAATAATGAACATTAGGTAGTGCAAAGTTGAACAAGCGTAAAATATTAATCTCTATTTGTTTCTTTTACTCCAGCTCATTTTTTATTAAAACCTTAACCCTATATAGTCCCCTTCCCACCCCCTCACTCAGCAGACATTTCAGCAGGTATTTTACTCAAAACAAAACTGTGCAGCCTATGCTGCATATTGGAGGACATGTGCACAAGATCATTCCAAAGGGGAAGTATATATTTCCAGTTGAAAGTTGGAGAAAGGTTGTATAGATATGAACTATTTAGTCAAATTCAAACATAATTAGGAAGAAGTATTAGAAATACTGAAAAAATTGATATATTCCTAAATTCTAAGTTATCCAGTAGTAATTGCTGTCAACTCAGAGATCACTTTTGCTTGATTTCTTTGTTTTAATTTCATTCTCTACATGACCATGAATATTCAGTGAGATCTGTAGCAACTGTCAAAATCTATCAATATACTCTATGTTCTCTGAAAGACCAGCTAGACTAATTCTGAATGTCCTGAATCACATATAACTCCAGCTCTATGTTAGCTATGTTACCGAGTGTCTTAGTCAATGACTAGCTTGGGCTCCTATAACAAAATACTGTAGACTGGGTCATTTTTAATAACAGATATTTATTTATCATAGTTCTTTAGGCTAAGAAGTCTAAGGTACCCAAATATTCAGTTCTTAGTAATATTCAGAACTATAGAACTTACTATAGAAGTTCTTATATTACTATAAGAACTTATAGTAATGTAAGAACTATATCCAGTCCTTAGTAAAGGCCTTCTTCCTGCCCTGTAGTCAGTCACTCTCTCTTGCGTGCTCGCATGCCCAATCCTTGATCCGTGTGCGTGGAGGAAGCAAGAGCTCTCTCTCTCACTATTTTTATGCAGGCACTTACCCACCATGAATATACCACGCTCACGACCTGATCTAAATTTAATCATTTATAAAAGGCCCCTGCTCCTAATACCATCACGTTGAGAGCTAGGGCTTCAGCATGTTAACTTTAGGAGGAACACAGCCATTCAGTCCACAATAGAATAGATTCATTTCCTTCGTTGGCTGGCATACAGCCTGACTGATTCCACTCACTATTTGTTTGGCTGACACTGCCTGCCCCCATGACGTACATTGATAGCATTAGAGGCAAGTTGTTCCCTGGTAAGTTTTAGACTTAGAAATTCTGGAGTTTTTCTTGTTTTGATCTTGGCTTAAATTTTATAAGGGATTTGTAAATCTTGTAAGTGTGTAAAGTAACATAGAACTGGATGTGTCCTTTCTTGTTCTAATATATTTTGAACTGTTTAAGCAGAAAGTATCTGTTTGTAAATGAAAATGAAAACATTAGGAAGGTTGAACATGAAGAATAACTGTCAAAATATTATGATGATAGTCTAGTATAGTGAATGCAATGAGGCTTTTCTAATGAGAAAAACCAGAGTCCATGGTCTTGTTTTGTGACTTATTAACTCTATTTTTAAAACAACTTACATAAACCCATTGGGTCTCAAGTATTGACATATCTTTTTTCTTTATTTTTAATTTTTTTCTATTTCTTGAATTTTTTCCCCATGCTGCATAGCTTATAGGATCTTAGTTCCCTGACCAGGGATTGAACCTGGACCCTCAGCAATGAAAGTACAGAGTCCTAACCACTGGACTACTAGGGAGTTCCCTCAAGTATATCTTCTATAAAATGGTGATAATAGCACCTATCTTTCTGTGGGACTGTTTTGAAAATGAAAAAATACATGTAAATTATGAGCTCCAGTTCCTTGAGCATAGTAGATACTCAATAGTAGCTTTTATAATTAATAATTTTTATGTCAAGAGAAGAAAATAAACTGATAGGTAATTAGCATCTCTGATTATTGCTTTTATTCAAATTTCAAATTTTTTAGAACACCCTTTAGTAAATTGAAAATATTAATACATCTCATGTTTTCTGAAGTTTTATGTCTATGTAAGTAAATTTGAATAATCTATTATAGTACATGACACATAGTAAGCACTCCTAAATACTCTTTTTATTCTGTTCTCCCTCCAACCTTCACACACAAACTCTCTTTTTACGAAACTTCTAAGATGGTCTAGAAAATAACATATACTTACTCATGATGTCATTTGAGTATGTGCACGTGCACATGCACACACACGCACATCACTCCAAAATGAAGGTCAATTACCTATTGATTTTCTGTTATTTTCTGTGAATCTTACTCTTGCCACTTTGTGGCTTCAGATATTCACAGAGGAACACGTTCATCTTTACTTATCTTAACTCCAGTATGAAAATAGCCCAATATTCATGTGTATAAACAACATTCTAAATTTTGCCAACTATTAGAGTCTATTGAATATTTATCATGGCTAAGTTTTCTTACTTAACATATATAGTACTTAACATACATAGTTTCATTCATTCCCCACAAGTTCTTATAAGTAAGTACTGTTTTACAGATGAGGAAGCCAAAGCTCAAAGCCTACATAGTGTAACTTGTATGTGGCTTTGGGATGCTACATTCTCCAGTTGTTGCCCTTATTTTATAGGCAACTATTTCTTATCTTTGTTTGTCCTTCTTTTCTTCATAGCTTTTAATCATGGGAGGGTTCCAGATTTAGCCTTTGGCCTCTTTTCTCCTCTGTATATGCTCCCTCCCTAGGTTGCTTCATCTACCAAATGGCTCCAAATATATCGATAAGTCATCTGTAGGCTGAAGAATTTTCTTTTTAAGTCACTGTCAAGGCCCTCTTATATCCAATCATTCCCTAAGATCCTCATCTGGATGCCTAATAGGTTTCTTACTCTTAACTATGTTCTTGTTGTGTGTGTGTGCATGCTAAGTTGTTTCAGTCGTGTCTGACTCTGATGCTTCCTAAGGCCCAGTTGACTTCACATTCCAGAATGTCTGGCTCTAGGTGAGTGATCACACCATCATGATTATCTGGGTTGTGAAGATCTTTTTTGTACTGTTCTTCTGTGTAGTCTTGGCCCCTCTTCTTAATATCTTCTGCTTCTGTGAGGTCCATACCATTTTTGTCCTTTATTGAGCCCATCTTTGCAGGAAATGTTCCCTTGGTATCTCTAATTTTCTGGAAGAGATCTCTAGTCTTTCCCATTCTGTTGTTTTCCTCTATTTCTTTGCACTGATCACTGAGAAAGGCTTTCTTACTCTCCTTGCTATTCTTTGGAACTCTGCATTCAAATGGGTATATCTGTCCTTATCTCCTTTGTTTTTCGCTTCTGTTCTTTTCACAGCTATTTGTAAGGCCTCATCAGACAGCCATTTTGCTTTTTTGCTTTTCTTTTTCTTGGGGATGATCTTGATCCCTGTCTCTTATACAATGTCATGAACCTCTGTCCATAGTTCATCAGGCACTCTATCAGATCTAGTCCCTTAAATCTATTTCTCACTTCCACTGTATAATGGTAAGGGATTTGATTTAGGTCATACCTGAATGGTTTAGTGGTTTTCCCTACTTTCTTCAATTTAAGTTTGAATTTGGCAATAAGGAGTTCATGATCTGAGCCACAGTCAACTCCTGGGCTTGTTTTTGCTGACTGTATAGAGCTTCTCCATCTTTGGTTGCAAAGAATATAATCAATCTGATTTCAGTGTTGACCATCTGGTAGTGTCCATATGTAGAATCTTCTCTTGTGCTGTTGGAAGAGGGTGTTTTTGCTATGACCAGTGCATTCTTTTGGCAAAACTCTCTTAGCCTTTGCCCTGCTTCATTCTGTACTCCAAGGCCAAATTTGCCTGTTACTCCAGGTGTTTCTTAACTTCCTACTTTTGCTTTCCAGTCCCCTGTAATGAAAAGGACATCTTTTTTGGGTGTTAGTTCTAAAAGGTCTTGTAAGTCTTCATAGAACCGTTCAACTTCAGCTTCTTCAGCATTACAGGTCGGGACCATAGACTTGGATTACCGTGATATTGAATGGTTTGCCTTGGAAATGAGCAGAGATCATTCTGTCGTTTTTGAGATTGCATCCAAGTACTGCATTTCGGACTCTTTTGTTGACTATGAGGGCTACTCCATTTCTTCTAAGGGATTCTTGCCCACAGTAGTAGATATAATGGTCATCTGAGTTAAATTCACCCATTCCAGTCCATTTTATTTATACTATCTCTAAAATAAAATGAAACAAGCAGCAGACCTGTGCTCTGACCATCTGCCTTCCTCCTCTGGACATTTACTCATGCTGCTGCTTCTCTCGAGGATGCTCTTCAAACCTTTTCACTCTCTCAAATAGCACTTCTCAGAGGACACGTCCCCACACGCTATTTAAATCATTTTTAAAGCCTCCTCACTCATTACTCTCTTCCCTTGCTTTACTTTTCTGCATGGTGATTATCACTATCCAAGATCATATTACTTACTCATAGATTTATATTGTTTTTAGATTCTTTGTCTGTCCTACAAGAATGTAATCACTGAGATGACAGGGACCTCAACAGTCTAATTTGCTCTTGCATTGTCAGGGCCTAGAACAGTGGCTGGAGTAAGGCGGAAATAGGCAATGAGAGGGGACTTTTCTGGTGGTTTAGTGGTTAAGAGTCCATGCTTCCATTGCAGGGGCATGGATTTGATCCCTGGTTGAGAAACGAAATTTCACATGCCCCATGGTGCAGCCAGAAAAAAATTTTTTTCAGAAACAAATATAGAAAGAGGTGGAACTAAGTTCCTAAATCAGGTTCTGTTTCATTGCAGAGTATATCAACTACCACAATGTGTTATCCCTCCTTCTTAAAATCTTCTATGTTAGGACCTTAGTGTTTTCAGATTGAAAGAGACCTCGGAGATCATCTAGTCCAAGCCTTCGTTTTGCGGAATAGATGAAAGCGATGTGTGCAGGTGTAGGGAATGTGGGGTTCAGGGTTGAGTTGTTCAGTCGCTCAGCCGTGTGCTACTCTTTGCAACCCCCGTGAACTGCAGCACGCCAGGCTTCCCTGTCCTTCACTGTCTCCCCGAGTTTGCTCAAACTCATGTCCGTTGGGTCAGCAATGCCATCCAACCATCTCATCCTCTGTCATCCTCTTCTCTTGCCCTCAATCTTTCCCAGCACTGAGGTCTTTTCCAATGAGTTGGTTCTTCACATCAGGTGGCCAAAGTATTAGAGCTTCGGCTTTAGCAATAGTCCTTCCAATGAATATTCAGGATTGACTGGTTTGATCTACTTGCTGTCCAGGGGACTCTCCAGAGTCTTCTCTAGCACCACAGTTTGAAAGCATCAATTCTTTGGTGCTCAGTCTTCTTTATGGTCCACCTCTCACAATGAGAGGACAATTTTTTTTTTTGCTTTTATCAACTTTGGAGAGTGTAATGTATTCCTTTTTTGTTTTAGCTACTTAAGTAAAGTTTGAAAAATATCAGTAAGATGGTAACCAGTTCAGTAATTCAGGCACAAAACCGTGAGTCAGGTTTGGAAAAACATAACTCACCATGTGCATAGTCACTGGTCAGGGCAGCCTTCCTGAAGAACATTGCTGATCCTGAAAGGACGGAAGGGATGTGATGATGAAGAGGAAGGAGCATTTCAGGAACACGGTGAAGGAATGAGGAGTGGTTGGTGGGGGGATTCAGGTACAGGAGGGAGAATCTGAGAAGAGAAAGCTGTAAGGACTTAACAGGAAATCAATTAACACTTGTAATATGGTTTACTCTGGAAATAGAAACTGGAATGTCAATCTATAAATCTTTAGAGCTAATAATGGAGAAACTTACTCTCACATTTTTCTGGTTTATATACTTTAAACTTTTTTTCTTCTTTTTTGTAGACAGATAATGTAAGCCAAACACTAGTTATAGATTATTATGGTTTGAATTGTGTTTAGAAAAAAATGTTGATGTCCTAACCCCTAGTACCTCCAAATGTGACTTTATTGGGAGATGAAATGTTGCAGATGTAATTGGTTAAGATGTGGTCATATTGGGGTAGGGTAGGGCCCTAGGCCAGTATGACTCGTGTTCTTATGAAGAGATGGCCACGTGAAGACAGAGGCAGAGACTGGAATTATCTGCCAAGGAACATCTGGGGCTACCAGAAGCTGGAAGAGGCAAGAACAGATCCTCCCTGGAGGCTTAGAGGGAGCATAGCCCTGCCAATACTGTGATTTCGAATTGCTAGCCTCCAGAATTGTGATGATACATCTTTTCTGTACTAAGCCACCTAGTTTATGGTACTTTATGTATGGCAGCCCTGGAAAAATAATATACAATTTTCACTTTTGCAACCTAATTTTTAAATGAAGCCATACCATAGTAAACCATAGCATTGCTTTCTAAATGGGTTTATGTAGCACTTGGTAAATTTGACTAGAACTCACTGTCTTTTTGTTGGTTAGTAATAATGATTGCTTACAAAATACCCATAAATATGTGAGCATCTTTAAATGCTTTTTGCATGTAAATCCTTTATAAGTTAATTGCAAGCAGAGTTGGAGTAATTTAAGACACTAGGAGTAAATCACCAGCAGATTCAGACATAGACTTTCAATAAACATTTTCCAGTTTAAAAGCTAAACCTTCAGTAGGCTTTCTTTTCCTTTTTCTTACTTGAAGCATTAATTTCTGTGTACAGCTGATAAAATGATTTAATTATTGTTTTCTTATAAAGCACAAATTCCAACTTTTTGGTTTTAAGTTCATGAACAGTCTGTCATCTAGTCATTTATTATGGCTATTCTTTTAGCTATTATAACAGATTTAGGACTCACTATCCTAGTAATTTTGCTAACTCATATCCTGAATCAGAAAATTCATAGAGAAATTAATTATACATAAACGTAAACCCTCCTAGGCTCAGAGTAGTTTTCTCACCGTTTACATCAGGTTTCACTTTACTTATCTTTGTATTCAAGACTCTCAGCCACTGCCTTGATGATTGCCTTTTTTCCTTCTTTTTTTTTTAAATCAGTGTAATCTCTTATACTAAAGCATGATTTACTATTTTGTCTTTTTTCCAGTTCATGTGCTTTCACAATAAGGATAAAAGAAAATTTTGTTATGTTATCATAAATCATGACCCTAATGGAACAAATTAGATTTTTCAAATTAGATTCTAGTATGTCTTGCAACATGTTTAAATTGATTGCCCCTCCTTACTTTGTGTTGTTTAGCTGCTAAGTCACATCTGACTCTTTTGCTACCTAGAGGACTGTAACCCGTCAGGCTCCTCTGTCCACCGGATTTCCCAAGCAAGAATACTGGAGTGGGTTGCCCTTTCTTTCTCCAGGGGATCTTCCTAATGCAGGAATCAAACTTGAGTCTTCTGCATTGACAGGCACATTCTTTACCACTGAGCCACCAGGGAAGCCCTTCAGTTTTTGGGGTTTTTTTAAGACTTGAGGGTCATGGGAACAAGTTTGAGTTTAGTTATATCATGTGGATTTTAACCTTTATAGTTATCTTGTAATGCAGACAAATATTAGTAATTCAAATAAAGGATTAGAAGAAATGTTTGGACATCTTATAGGAGTTTGGCTCAGATAAGTCATTCCAGTACATTTTCTAAAGGAAATGTCTTCAATTATTGCTTTTCTGACTTGTGGCCTCCTGTAAGCTTTCTATGTTCCATCTGACTCTAAAAATGCTTTAAAATAACACTCTGGCTTAAATATATTGGGGAAATTATCAAATTTGCTTTATTCACAAGATAGTGCTATTTTATTTGAGAGAGGTTTTAATAATTATTATAATTTTATATTAAATGCTATCAAAATATATTTTACAGCTGACTTTTACATTTTTCATACTGTTCATGGGGTTCTCAAGGCAAGAATACTGAAGTGGTTTGCCATTCCCTTCTCCAGTGGACCACATTTTGTCAGAACTCTCCACCATGACCCGTCTGTCTTGAGTGGCCCTACACGGCATGGCTCCTAGTTTCACTGAGTTAGACAAGGCTGTGGTCCATGTGATCAGATTGGTAAGTTTTCTGTGATTGTGTTTTTCAGTCTGTCTGCCCTCTGATGGAGAAGGATAAGAGCCTTATGGAAGCTTCCTGATGGGAGAGACTGACTGAGGGGGAAACTGGGTCTTGTTCTGATGGGCGGGGCCATGCTCAGTAAATCTTTAATCCAGTTTTCTGTTGATGGGTTGGGCTGAGTTCCTTCCATGTTATTTACCTGGGGCCAAACTATGGTGGTTTAGTCAAGTCAAGGCTATGGTTTTTCCAGTGGTCATGTATGGATGTGAGAGTTGGACTGTGAAGAAAGCTGAGCAGTGAAAAATTGATGCTTTTGAACTGTGGTATTGGAGAAGACTCTTGAGAGTCCCTTTAACTGCAAGGAGATCCAAGCAGTCCATCCTAAAGGAGATCAGTCCTGGGTGTTCATTGGAAGGACTGATGCTGAAGCTGAAACTCCAGTACTTTGGCCACCTGATGTGAAGAGTTGACTCATTGGAAAAGACCCTGATGCTGGGAAGGATTGGGGGCAGAAGGAGAATGGGATGACAGAGGATGAGATGGTTGGATGACATCACTGACTTAATGGACATGAGTTTGGATAAACTCTGGGAGTTGGTGATGGACAGGGAGGCCTGGCGTGCTGCAGTCCATGGGGTCGCAAAGAGTCAAACATGACTGAGCAAGTGAACTGAACTGAACTGACTTTACATTTTTTTCCTTCGTCATTTTTTACCTATTCATAATGTAAATGTAGAACAGTAGAAGAAGAAGTGAAGTTTCTCAGTCGTGTCCGACTCTTTTCGACCCCATGGAGTATAGCCTACCAGGTTCCCCGTCCATGAGATTTTCCAGGCAAGCGTACTGGAGTGGGTTGCCATTTCCTTCTCCAAGAACAGTAGATAGCCCCTCATAAATGACTGTTATAAAGGTACTTAGAATTGGCTGGAGCTTCAAACAAGGTGAGCTCCTTTAGCTCTATATCTTATCTATGTCCTCAGGGATGTCAGATAAAGGTTTCATTTAGCAGTGTTTGTTTCTGATATATGGCACCAGCAAGTTCTCCATTCAACATAGGGGTCTGTGTCAAGAGACAGGCTCTGGCCGCATTGTTTTAGCATCTGTCTTCCAGCCCTAGACTGAAATTCTAGGAGTGAGTTGAGAAAGGTGAGCTGGGGGTAGCCTGGAGCCTGATTTGCCTCCTCTGTTAGTTACTTAGGGGGCTTCCCTCATGGCTCAGATGATAAAGAATCTGCCTACGATGCAGGAGACTGGGGATCGATCCCTGGGTTGGGAAGATACCCTGAACAAGGGAATGGCTACCTGATATATAGGCAGACTCCTCTGGAGGCAGATATCCCTCTCTGGATATCAGTTTCCTCATTGGTAAAAGAAGGAAATAGCAGGTAGCATATGTTGAACCTTTTATACCAGGCACTGTTCCTGCTGCTGCTAAGTCACTTTAGTCATGTCCCACTCTATGCGACCACACGGACAGCAGCCCACCAGGCTCCTCTGTCCCTGGGATTCTCCAGGCAAGAATACTGGAGCGGGTTGCCATTTCCTTCTCCGGCACTGTTCCTAGCACCTTACATTAAAAATCTGTTTAATCTTCACATACTCTCTCAATCCCCTTCCCTTGCCAAGATGTCCTTGCTCTAGAATGTAAATGTCACAGGGTAGGGATTTCCACCTGTTTTGTTCACTGGTATACCTCTAGAACTGGGTTTTCCAGGTGGCACTAGTGATGAAGAACACACCTGTTAATGCAAGAGACAGAGGGGTGTGGGATCCCTGGGTTGAGGAGATGCCTGGAGGAGGAAATGGCAACCCACTCCACTATTCTTGCCTGGGGAATCCCATGAACAGAGGAGCCTGGTGGGCTCCAGTCCCTAGGACCACAAAGAGTCAGACGTGACTGAAGCAACTTAGCACGTGCTCCACCCTCACATTTCAGTTTAATCATGACTTCTGAGGACTGTCTGACTCTCCATCAAATTTCTTGCCCCTTTCATTGTTTTTCATAAAACCTAATGCACTGTGTTGCAACTGGGGGAGAGAGATGGGCTCCTTCAAGTGAAGAAGTTTATACAGCTTCTGTTTTGTCACGGTGTGACTCATGCTCTGATGCATGTTATATAATTGTCCTCTGCCTTGCAGGAAAGACCACTACTCTCTGTTTTATAATTCCACCTCCTCAAATGCCTGACCCATTTATAATTTGTTGTCTGACTTTCAGCGTGCATTCAGGTATTTCCCTGGCCCATCACTGTAGTAACGGCAAGAGACTCCTCATCCTGAAGGAGCTCAGAAAAGAAGAAAGCAGAAGCCTGAGGAACAAGCACTGACAGAAGAAAGGAAAGTCTGAGGTAAGGGTCCCCTTCAACTCTCTCTGTGAAAGAAAATCCTTTCTGTTTGAAATGTCTTAGGAGCTGCTCAGGCCAAATGTGGCGAAATCTTTTGGAAGTTACTGTGATCTTCATACCTCTTTTGATCTTGTTGATAATATTTAAATGATGCCAGCATAGCACTGTTGGACCGTCTGCAAACTCACTGCCCTGTACTTTCATCTAAGTGCTCAGGCAGTCTAGGTGTTTTTTGGCTGATGCTGACGTGGCCAGATCATGACTCACTGTAGTCACAATCTGTCTCTCTCTTGCTTGGCTAAAGAAACTGTTACATTCTCCCTTCATTTCTCTGATGCAAAGCTATTGGGTGTTCCCTTAAATTTACTGCAGAGCTATAGGGCCTGAATTAAGATGTAGACTTCATGGAAGGAAAAGTAAATATAACTAAATCTAAATGGGGAAAATAGTGTGTAAGAGGAAAATGCAGCAGAAAATTACTAGAGGGGTGAAAAAATAAATACATTTTCCTAAATCCTGTCCAGTGGAAAAAGGGAAACCCCAAATAGAAATATAATCCTAAATAGACTGTTGAAAATGATTACGGTCAGGCAGTTAGATGTGATGATTCACATTTACTAAACTATAGCCTTGGGATTCATGTTTGGTGTTATTTATATGATCTTCAAAGATGCAGGCCTTCTACGTAGGCCTTGCAACTCCAGGGAAAATAAATTGACAGGTTCTAAAGGGGATTACAGTGCAAATAGTAAGAAGAGGACAGAACGGGGAAGAGTCAGGAAAAGGTATCCTCAGCTGGCATAGTGCCATGCTTCTCCAGAGCAGACCCTGTTCTCCTCAGTTACCTGCTTACCCACCACATCACAAAGGGCAATATGTTGGCCCTAAGGTACTAAAAGGGGTGAGTCAAAGACTTAGGAGATTATCTCCTAGTAGAAAATTACAATACACATTTCATGGGTTTCTCCTTTTTTTCTATCACAAGCTGAACGAAACAAGTAAGAAAGAGGAGGGTTAAGTTAAGAGGCAGGGTTAGAATAAAATGTAAGCTTCCAAATGTGATCTGGAGAGCTTATAACTGACCCTGAATTATCTAGTGTGATGTTGGGGTTCCAGAAAATTGAGCAATTGAGGATGTAGCAATTGCTACAGAATTTTAGGACAATAGATTTTTTTATATGCATCATCAGGATCTTGGACAAATGATTTTCTGGAGGAAACATAACTGGTGTCCAAGGGATAGAAGTCATTGGATTACAGGGCATTTAGAGTTTAGAACTTTGAAGCATTCTCAGAATACTTGACTCTAGAATGCTCTTAGTAAGTAGTTCTGTTATCGAAGGGCCCATTATTGGTGTATGCTTCCAGTCTCACTGCCGTTTTATACATTTTTTAGAAAATGCCTTACTGGGTATTTTATCTGCCTAATTTTGAGGGTAGTTGAAACCATTAGGTGTGTTACTAAGAAATTATGTTCTTACACAGGAAGCTTAAAGACATGACTGCTGAAGTCAGACTCTTGACTGGCATTTTCACTACACCTCACAAGTTCATGTCTGTTCCTCCTCCGCAGAGGCCAGAACAGTACATTAAAGCTGGAAGTTCAGCTTGTCATCAGAGTTCAGATTCTTTCCTGGTTCCCTGTGGAGGGGTCAAGAATACAAACATCCTCAATTGCTACAGCAGAAGGGAACATTAGTCCATTAGCAGAACCAAACAGGAAGCACCGATGGGCATTTCTGCTATTTATTTTCTGACTATTAGGAAACATGTAGGTTAGTTCTTTGAACAAAATTTGTCAATAAAGCATAGAACACTTAAAAGGTGTAGTCATTTTGGTTAAACTCTGACTGCAAAATGATTTAATGCTGTTTTTCCAGTCATTTTACTTGCTACAACTTATGCAATACTACATTCTTCAGATGTTGGAATTTGACCATATCTTTAGTAATTTTTTTCTTTTTTTAAACTGTAAATCAGCAACTTACCATTTGCTCTAGCCTATTGAGAGTCACATTATAATTCTCAAGTCTTTAATTAAACTTGCCAGGCATTTTCTCTTTAGATTAAAAAAATTTTGCATATATTGAACAGAATGATTTTACCTCGCTTCAGTTTGTAGTAGGGTGCTAAAAAGGACAGATAAGGCAGGAAATACCTCAAATAGTACTTCAGAGGTTTGTTTGCCTTGCCAAAAGTTTTAATCTTACTTTATCAGTTGGTTATCCACCCCTATTACATCAGAGTAATTCTGCTTCTCCACTGTCAGTGACAGCAGATAAGCAATTGAGGCAGTGTAATGATTTCAACAAGTTTAATGAAGGAACAAAAGGAAGTATAATTTGTATATTTATTAATATTTCTAGAAATAACACTTCATTGTATTATTCTCATAATTGCTTGAAATCACTTAATTCTAAAAGATATGTGGCCTGCTGGGGTTAAAATGAAATAAATGTTTCTTGTCATTGCCTTCATTATTTTTTAACATCCAGCCTGTGGTGTACCAAGGATGGGATGATGCAAGTGGCCCACCCCTAATATAGGTAATAAGGGACTGCTTTGTGTGTAGAACATTTTAAAGAGATAAAATGAAACGAGAATAAAAAGCCAGTCTACCTTTTATTATCACTGTGTTGTGTGCTAAGTCACTTCCGTTGTTTCCAACTCTTTGCAACCCTGTGGACTGTTGTCCACCAGGCCCTTCTGTCCAGGGGATTCTCCAGGCAAGAATACTGGAGTGGGTTGCCATGCCTTCCTCCAGGATATCTTCCCAACCCAGGGATTGAACCAGAATCTGTTACGTCTGCCGCATTATCAGGCGGGTCCTTTAGCCCTAGTACCACCTGAAGCCCTTTATTATCACTATGCACTGACAATTCTAGGCATCGCCAAAGGTTCTACCCCTCTGTAAAAAAATTTTTTCGTAGGTCTAAGTTCTAAAGAACATTTGCCATTACTGAAATTTAACAGTATAATTATAAGCTGAAAATTATCTTTTTTGTGGTTACTTGCTCTTTAACAAACATTGTAGTCTACATGAAAATAAAACTAGCTCCTCTGGACATGTACTCAGCTACATATGTTTATTTCAAGAATAAGCAGCCAAGTTCTGTTTTTTCAATTTCACAATTACTGTGCTATAATTGTTTATTTTGAATCTATGTTTAAACACAGGATTACATAGTACCAAAGAGGTTAGAGATATGAACTGAGCCTGAAGCACATTCAAATAATTTGTTACCACTATATGCTTTGAAGAATTTTACTGAGTATAACATAATTTATGATGAATTTTCTGGTGAAGGTATTTTAGTGGAAATTTTTCAACTGAAGAAATGTTTAAAGCACTAGGAGCTGATCCCAAAGAGCAAAAAATATGGACAGTATTGCAATTTATGGAATTTACTATGAAATGGGATTTGTCAAAGTCATTGACAAATTTGCAGAAGTGAAATCTCAAAGTCAGAAACCGAAGTGGGATTACTCATTGCCACGTGGACCAATATGTAAGTATTCTTCTCCACTTTCAAAAAATACATCAATGTACTTAAAAATACTAAAATTTTACTGTTTTACATTTATTAATTTTTTTACTAGCACTATTATTTATGCATTTCTTTTCTGGACATGATAACTGTTGTTTGTTTTATTTCATAATTATTACTGAAAATATTTTTTTATATTAAGGGAGAGGTGTTAAAAAATGGTTCCTTTCAGGTGTCAAATACATTAGGTGTGCCACTACATTCCTCTTTTCATTTTAACTCAAAAGAATATAACATGTTTTTAGTCTTTTTGGTACCAAAACTTTGTTTTTAAAAATTATGTCAAAAAGAAGTTCATTTTAATAAGGCAAACTTTTAATAAGAAATAGAACTACCCCTAAATGCACCTCTCATGCACCATAAAGTTTGGTAATAATTACATTTCTAATAAATATATGCTTCATATCTTAACTATTTTGTATAAATTTCAGTTCAGTCACTCAGTCGTGTCTGACTCTTTGCGACCCCAGAGACTGCAAGCACGCCAGGCTTCCCTATCCGTCACCAACTCCCAGAACCTATACAAACTCATGTCCATCCAGTCGGCGATGTCACCCAACCATCTAATCCTCTGTCATCCCCTTCTCCTGCCTTCAATCTTTCCCAGCATCAGGTCTTTTCCAGTGAGTCAGTTCTTGACATCCAGTAGCCAAAGTATTGGAGTTTCAGCTTCAGCATCAGTCCTTTCAATGAATATTCAGGGTTGATTTCCTTTAGGATTGACTGGTTGGATCTCCTTACAGTCCAAGGGACTCTCAAGAGTCTTCTCCAACACCACAGTTCAAAAGCCTTAGTAGAATGAAAAAAGATACAAAAAAATATAGCCTGTTGAAGTTTGACATGAAGAAATAGAAATTATGCATATTTCATAACAACTGAAAAATACTTAATCCCTAATTTAAAACTCTCCAGTATAGGTCCAGAATTTCACTATTTAATTCTAGCAAATGTTTAATGAGTAAACATCTTTATGCTTTTAAGAAAACAGAAAAAAAAATTAGGAAATACTCTCCAATTTAATTCAGAGGCTGGTACAATCCTGAAAACATGAACAGGAAATTATGAAGAAAAAATTTATTTATTTCAAAGGTGCATATCTTTCTGGACTCTGATTTGTGTCACTGATCTTTGTCTGTTCTCACCCCAAAACTACACTATCTTAATTATTGCCCTCCTCCAGAGGATCTTCCCAGCCCAGGGATTGAACCCAGGTCTTCCGCATTGCTGGCAAATTCTTTACCAACTGAGCCACCAGGGAAGCCCTCTTAATTATTACAGACAGACAATAAGTATTAATACCTAGTAGAACAAACCCTCCTACTTTTACCCTCCTATTCAAAGAATGTCATGAACATATACAACAAAACTCTTCATTTCAGCTAACCAAATAACATGTATAAACAATAATATGTCACAAATAAGATGGGTTTGTTGTAATTATGCAATGTTAGTTTAACATTAGAAAACTAATCAGTAGAATTTACCACATTAAAAGAATTAAAAAAATCATATAACCATCTTAATAGAAAAGCAGCTAACCATCTTTTGGCAAACTAAGAAGCAAATTCCTTTAATAGAGGAAATCTACAAAACACCAATAGGCAGACACGATGGAAACACTGAAAGCTTTTCTTCTGAGATCAGGAATAAGACAAGTATGAGAGTTATCACCATTTCTGGTCAACCGTTTACGATATTCCTAATCAGTGTAGAAGGAAAGAAAGAGAATTCAAAGAAACAAAACTGCTATTATTTGTTATGATTGTGTGCATAGAAAATCCCAAAGATTCTACCAATAGATATAGAATTAAATGAGTTTAACAAGATTATCTTTGTGAAGCTCATTTAATTCTAATATCTACCTGTAGATTTTTAAAATTGCAGGACTATGACAAGTAGCAAACAAAAATAGAACTGAAAAATTTATAATAGTATCAAAATACTTAAAATCTAAGAATAGATATTGAAAAGTTGTGGGGCAAAAGCATGAAATATTCCTGAGAGACATAAAAAACAAATTAATGCAGGCTTATGTCACATTCACATATTGAAAGACCCAGCATTTTGTAATTATAATTATAATAATGTGACTCTCAATAGGCTAGAGCAAATGGTAAGTTGCTGATTTACAGTTTAAAAAAAGAAAAAAATTACTAAAGATATGGTCAAATTCCAACATCTGAAGAATGTAGTATTGCATAAGTTGTAGCAAGTAAAATGACTGGAAAAACAGCATTAAATCATTTTGCAGTCAGAGTTTAACCAAAATGACTACACCTTTTAAGTGTTCTATGCTTTATTGACAAATTTTGTTCAAAGAACTAACCTACATGTTTCCTAATAGTCAGAAAATAAATAGCAGAAATGCCCATCGGTGCTTCCTGTTTGGTTCTGCTAATGGACTAATGTTCCCTTCTGCTGTAGCAATTGAGGATGTTTGTATTCTTGACCCCTCCACAGGGAACCAGGAAAGAATCTGAACTCTGATGACAAGCTGAACTTCCAGCTTTAATGTACTGTTCTGGCCTCTGCGGAGGAGGAACAGACATGAACTTGTGAGGTGTAGTGAAAATGCCAGTCAAGAGTCTGACTTCAGCAGTCATGTCTTTAAGCTTCCTGTGTAAGAACATAATTTCTTAGTAACACACCTAATGGTTTCAACTACCCTCAAAATTAGGCAGATAAAATACCCAGTAAGGCATTTTCTAAAAAATGTATAAAACGGCAGTGAGACTGGAAGCATACACCAATAATGGGCCCTTCGATAACAGAACTACTTACTAAGAGCATTCTAGAGTCAAGTATTCTGAGAATGCTTCAAAGTTCTAAACTCTAAATGCCCTGTAATCCAATGACTTCTATCCCTTGGACACCAGTTATGTTTCCTCCAGAAAATCATTTGTCCAAGATCCTGATGATGCATATAAAAAAATCTATTGTCCTAAAATTCTGTAGCAATTGCTACATCCTCAATTGCTCAATTTTCTGGAACCCCAACATCACACTAGATAATTCAGGGTCAGTTATAAGCTCTCCAGATCACATTTGGAAGCTTACATTTTATTCTAACCCTGCCTCTTAACTTAACCCTCCTCTTTCTTACTTGTTTCGTTCAGCTTGTGATAGAAAAAAAGGAGAAACCCATGAAATGTGTATTGTAATTTTCTACTAGGAGATAATCTCCTAAGTCTTTGACTCACCCCTTTTAGTACCTTAGGGCCAACATATTGCCCTTTGTGATGTGGTGGGTAAGCAGGTAACTGAGGAGAACAGGGTCTGCTCTGGAGAAGCATGGCACTATGCCAGCTGAGGATACCTTTTCCTGACTCTTCCCCGTTCTGTCCTCTTCTTACTATTTGCACTGTAATCCCCTTTAGAACCTGTCAATTTATTTTCCCTGGAGTTGCAAGGCCTACGTAGAAGGCCTGCATCTTTGAAGATCATATAAATAACACCAAACATGAATCCCAAGGCTATAGTTTAGTAAATGTGAATCATCACATCTAACTGCCTGACCGTAATCATTTTCAACAGTCTATTTAGGATTATATTTCTATTTGGGGTTTCCCTTTTTCCACTGGACAGGATTTAGGAAAATGTATTTATTTTTTCACCCCTCTAGTAATTTTCTGCTGCATTTTCCTCTTACACACTATTTTCCCCATTTAGATTTAGTTATATTTACTTTTCCTTCCATGAAGTCTACATCTTAATTCAGGCCCTATAGCTCTGCAGTAAATTTAAGGGAACACCCAATAGCTTTGCATCAGAGAAATGAAGGGAGAATGTAACAGTTTCTTTAGCCAAGCAAGAGAGAGACAGATTGTGACTACAGTGAGTCATGATCTGGCCACGTCAGCATCAGCCAAAAAACACCTAGACTGCCTGAGCACTTAGATGAAAGTACAGGGCAGTGAGTTTGCAGACGGTCCAACAGTGCTATGCTGGCATCATTTAAATATTATCAACAAGATCAAAAGAGGTATGAAGATCACAGTAACTTCCAAAAGATTTCGCCACATTTGGCCTGAGCAGCTCCTAAGACATTTCAAACAGAAAGGATTTTCTTTCACAGAGAGAGTTGAAGGGGACCCTTACCTCAGACTTTCCTTTCTTCTGTCAGTGCTTGTTCCTCAGGCTTCTGCTTTCTTCTTTTCTGAGCTCCTTCAGGATGAGGAGTCTCTTGCCGTTACTACAGTGATGGGCCAGGGAAATACCTGAATGCACGCTGAAAGTCAGACAACAAATTATAAATGGGTCAGGCATTTGAGGAGGTGGAATTATAAAACAGAGAGTAGTGGTCTTTCCTGCAAGGCAGAGGACAATTATATAACATGCATCAGAGCATGAGTCACACCGTGACAAAACAGAAGCTGTATAAACTTCTTCACTTGAAGGAGCCCATCTCTCTCCCCCAGTTGCAACACAGTGCATTAGGTTTTATGAAAAACAATGAAAGGGGCAAGAAATTTGATGGAGAGTCAGACAGTCCTCAGAAGTCATGATTAAACTGAAATGTGAGGGTGGAGCACGTGCTAAGTTGCTTCAGTCACGTCTGACTCTTTGTGGTCCTAGGGACTGGAGCCCACCAGGCTCCTCTGTTCATGGGATTCCCCAGGCAAGAATAGTGGAGTGGGTTGCCATTTCCTCCTCCAGGCATCTCCTCAACCCAGGGATCCCACACCCCTCTGTCTCTTGCATTAACAGGTGTGTTCTTCATCACTAGTGCCACCTGGAAAACCCAGTTCTAGAGGTATACCAGTGAACAAAACAGGTGGAAATCCCTACCCTGTGACATTTACATTCTAGAGCAAGGACATCTTGGCAAGGGAAGGGGATTGAGAGAGTATGTGAAGATTAAACAGATTTTTAATGTAAGGTGCTAGGAACAGTGCCGGAGAAGGAAATGGCAACCCGCTCCAGTATTCTTGCCTGGAGAATCCCAGGGACAGAGGAGCCTGGTGGGCTGCTGTCCGTGTCGTCGCACAGAGTCAAACATGACTCAAGCGACTTACCATGCATGCTTGCCAGCCTCATGAATTAAATTGGAGAGTGTTTCCTAAATTCTACCAGATATTAAAACTTATTGTATGTCCATAGTAATTAAGATAGTTTAATATCGGGGTGAGAATAGACAAAAAGATCAGTGGCACAAATCAGAATACAGAAAGAGATGAATTTTTGCAATAAATCAGTTGTCTTCATATTCAACTGGACATAAAAGTACCAATAAAAGGAAAAGACTGATAATTGAACCATTCTAAAATTAAGAACCTCCGTTTTTCAAAAAACACTTTTAATTACCTGTAGTCAAGTTTCGGGGTAGTGGAATATATTACATATGTGAGTCTTAGATCCAGCATACATATAAAGAACATGTGCAAATCAATATTTAAGACAACCCGACGAAAAACCAGCAAAAGACCAGAATAGGCATTTCACAAAAATAGGATATCACAATTGCCACCAACTCTACGAAAAAGTCTTTAATTTCTTTAGTAGTCAGGCAAATGCATATTAAATTAAATTAAATGCAAATTAAAACCACAGTGATATACTGCTAGAATTCCTCTAGAAAAGCTAAAATTACTGACAATCTTAAGTATGGGTAAGGTTGTGGAGCAACAAGAATCCTTATTCACTGTTAAAATTTTTAAAAAGTGATAAATTGTCCATAAAAAGAGAATCGAATTAGCATGTATTCATATTATTCATACATTCAGGTGGCAAGCACTGACTTGTGTCTCCACTGCCTTTCAGGATATGTACAGTATCTAGTTTACAAATAGGAAAAATGAGGCTCAAGAAAGCCAAAGATCTTCAGTGTAAACTTTATTAAATGGAAGAGCCAGCATCTGAACCACGTCTTTCCAACTCTCAACTCCATATTCTTTTCACTAAGACAGTGCAGTTTAGAACATAATTATGATCTGTGACAGAAGTTCAGTTCTTTGCTATGTTGATCTCTATCCTAGTTGCTTTCTTTTTAAAAACTTTTTATTGGAGTATAATTGCTTTTCAATGTTGTGTTAGTTTCTACTTGTACAGTGAAGTCAGTCAGCTGTATGTGTACATTATTTCCTCCTCCATGATCCTCCTCACCACATCCCACCCCTCTAGGTCATCACAGAGCACCGAGCTGAGCTCCTCGTGCTATAGAGCAGTTTCCCACTAGCTATCGGTTTTACACATGGAAGCGTATACATGTCAATCCTAATCTCCCCATTCATCCCACCTTCCCTTTCCCCTCTGTGTCCACATGTCTGTTCTCTATGTCCAAGGCTCTGTTCCTACCCTGAAAATAGGTTTATCTGTACCATTTTTCTAGATTCCATATATATGGGTTAACATACCATATTTGTTTTTCTCTTTCTGACTTACTTTACTCTGCATGACAGACTCTAGGCCCATCCATTTCTCTGCAAATGACCCGATTTCATCCCTTTTATGACTGAGTAATATTCCGCCATATATACATATTACATCTTCTTTATCCATTAATCTGTCATTGGACATTTAGGTCCAATTTAGGTTTCCATGTCCTGGTGATTGTAAATAGTGCTGCAATAAATAGTGGGGTACATGTGTCATTTTGAATTATGGTTTTCTCATGGTATATGCCCAGCTGTGGGATTGCTGAGTCATATAGACAGGGAGTGGGAGAAAAAGGAATCCACTTGCACTGTTGATGATGATGCCAAATGATAATAGCCACTGTGGAGAGCAGTATAGAGATTCCTTAAAAAGCTAAAAATAGAACTAATTGTCTTCTTTTAATGTATTTTTACTTAGTGAACATTATTGTACTAATTTATTTACATGTATCTCTTATTACTAGATTCTAATATTTTTGTGGGAAAGCTCTTATCTTTGTGTCTTTATATCCACAGCATATCACACAAATGTCTGTTGAATGAATGGATGAACTCTTACCCTTGACACCTTGACTCACAATGGGCAAATTCCTATTTCAACTCTTTAACATTTTAGCTCTTTAAAGAAAGATTGAAACCACTCTGCTCTCTTCTAGGGATATTAAAGCCAAATCATGTTCTCAAAGATAGACGATTCTATTTCATCTTTCCATTTCAAGTGATTTGCAAACAATTCCACTTCTTGTTGCTCTGCTCATTCACACACTATTCAGGTTTCACAAACTATACCCAGACAGTGTGCTGAAAGTTTTGTTTTCTTCTCCTCTTCTGTGTGCATTTAATCATAAACATATCTCTCAGAATTATATTCAGCATCATAATTTGTATACCTGCTATACATTTGCATTCATATGTCTACCTTTTTGGAATCCAGGAAGAATTTTATTTCAGCTATACTTAGTAATTAAAAATAAATATCTGTTTCATAGGAGAAAAATCTAAAAATAGATATCTTGCAGTATATTAACAGAAAATACATTTCTGGGAGATGATATACAAGGTACAAGATGCGACATGATGTGATAGAATTAATTTTAGCCAAAGTCTTGCTCCTTTGAATGTAACAGTTAGTTATAACTTCTAAAAGTTGTGTTAAAAATAAAGATTATTTTAAAACTAATATTAAAATGCCATCTACTTGAGTGACATGTGGTCTACTGTATTTGCTTGCAGCAAATTCTACTAGTATAATTATATTGTACTCAAAATATCTATGTATTTTAGGCTGAGTTCATAGTCTTTGTTGCAAAAACAGTTAATGACTGTGATATGTATAAATATTTATGACTGTAATGAGAATAGCTAATAATAATGATATACTGATAATGTCTAAGTTTAGATTTTGTCTTTATTGGGTATTCCTGGTTGCTCGGTGGGTAAAGAATCTGCTTACAATGAAGAAGACACAGGGGATGTGGTTTCGATCACTGGGCTGGAAAAATCCCCTGGAGAAGGAAATGGCATCCCTATCCAGTATTCTTGCCTGGGAAATCCCATGGACAGAAGGGCCTGGCGAGCTACAGTCCAGGGGGTTACAAAGAGTCAGACATGACTGAGTGATTAAGCACAACACTGATAATGTCTAAGTTTAAGATTTTGTCTTTATTAATGCAATAGCCCTAGCTGTATCTCTATTTTAACTAATAGAACTAGTTATGGAACTAATTAACTAATAGAATTAGTTATGGAAAAAGTATCTATCATTATTTCTGTTTTACAGTAAGAAAGCTGAGGCACACAATAAATATTTTCTCAGTGTCACACAGTTGATAAATGGTAGAGATGGTACATAGATCTAAATAATCTGACCCCACAACCCCTGCTCCCCACTGCAATACTATGCAGTACCTCATATATATGAGGAAAGCATATATAAGAAAAGTTGCTTTGTGCAGGTTTTACTTTAGCTAAAATTTTCAATAGTATCATAATTCACCATTTAAAATCAGAAATGCTCTAATTGCAGAATTAATCTGGAAAAAAATGAAAAGCAATATTATTACTGATTATTAGAGAGAGTCTTGAAGTCAAATAAAGATTTACAAAATTGTGCTTTGATGAAATCTGTGGTTTCAGATATATCATAGAAAATGGTTTTACCTACTTCCAAATGACTGTTTGTAAACTAAAATGTCCCATGTGATTTGCTCTTTTTAGAAATAGCTCTGAGGACATCAAATATGTTAAATCTGCTTTGATTTATGTAGACTTTTTACTCCTGCATTCAATAACACCCATGGCAATTTGGGAGGGCATAATAAAATTTGGTATAAACACGATTATCTTCAGCACTTGCAGCAGAAATTTTGCACTTACATTGATCCTGTCAGATAAGAGAAACAAAAATAACCACAAAGGATAAACTTCATCAGTTCCTTTCTGTAACAAGAGCTTTGTTTTTCTTCACATCTCTGTTTTGTGTCCTGATTAACCTTACTTTTCTGGCTCTATTTATGTTTAATTAATAGGCATCCTTTCATAGCAAAACATGTAAAATTTTGATCCTATAAACTAGGAATTCATTATAATTCATAAACTGAACCAAAAATTACTTTTGGCATAAGTACAGAGAAAGTGGAAAGCTTAGCTAAGAAATTTGACCCATACCCAACCAGCATCTGCAGAGTTTTGTTACCTAATTTGCAGAATCCATGTAGCTTATTCCATTCACAAAGCCATAGAGTGACAGAAAACTTTTTCCATTTTCTAGCAAAATACTGTATAGACAGCAGCATGTTTATAAAACAAAGCAGTTCTTGCCAGTTAATCAAGATTTTCCAGCTTCCCCTTGTCTGGAGACAAGGGGAAGGGTGCCTGGACCTGTGCAGCCTTGCCCAGACATCCTTGCCTATGTCCATCTGGAACTGTATGTTCCTCTATAGTTCCAAATAGCAAAGCTTGATATTCCAGAAATGTTTTCTCTAATCCTGATTTGTCTCACACACCATGTGCTAGAATCTCTGTTCATCTGTATCCGTTTACTAGTAATTTGCTCCTGTTCAGTAGATGAATTAGTTTTTCCTGTCTATAACTGGATGACAAAGTCCAAGATAGGATCTTCCACCCCAGTCCTGTTCATCTGTTCACCATATCCCATGGCCATGTGTCCTGAACTTTTCATCTCCCATAGCTGATGTGGCTATTTCACACTTCCAAGAACTTATGTAATGTTAAAACTTAGAACATTTACAAGTTGTCAGGGAACACGTACCCACCCACAAATAATAATCTTTTTTCTTGTTTTTTTTTCCAAAAACTAAACTATCCTTTTTTTTTTTTTTTAACTTCGTGATTTATTTCAGTTGAATTGAAAAACATCTCCAAAATTTTTTTTTCAACGCTGAAATTGGGGCTTGGTGAAGGGAATTGGTACAGTTCAGAGAGGAAAGTTCTGCTAACAAACTCATATATATATATTTTTGAGCCATGGAAACTACCATTTTGTTGTTTTAACATGGAGTGAAATGATCTGAGCTATGGTTTAGAAATATTAATCTGACTACTGTGTTTTGGATGGCTTAAAGAGAACAGAGTTGTGAAAGCCAGTTGTAGGGTCGATCTGAGTGAGAAAGTAATGAAATCTTCCCTTAAGTAGGGAAGTAGTAGTGGAAATTATGGAGAAGGCAATGGCATCCCACTCCAGTACTCTTGCCTGGAAAATCCCACAGATGGAGGAGCCTGGTAGGCTGCAGTCCATGGGGTCACTAAGAGTCGGGCACGACTGAGCAACTTCACTTTCATTTTTCACTTTCATGCATTGAAGAAGAAAATGGCAACCACTCCAGTGTTCTTGCTTGGAGAATTCCAGGGACAGAGGAGCCTAGTGGGCTGCTGTCTGTGGGGTCACACAGAGTCGGACATGACTGAAGTGACTTAGCAGCAGCAGCAGCAGTGGAAATTAATAGGAAGAAGACAGTTGTTGTCTGTAGAATCTGGCAGGATTTAACAACTAAGTTGGGGAGAAGGAAAGTCAAAGGTAACTGAGGTTTCAAGTTGCCCACTGCCCACTCTTAGGGCTAATGCTGTTATAGAAATATGGAACAACATAAGAATGAGTCCACTCTGCGGTTAGGGAGATAGTGAAATATCCAAGAAGAGGTATTGAACCAGACAGTGGAAATACAGAATTTATGTTATAAGATTTGAAAGTCTCTTTACCGATAGCTGTGAAAATGGGTATAATTTCTGTGTGACAGTATATAGTATAGAAATATGAGTTGCATGGGACTTTAAGATACATTCACTGAGGAAAAAGAGGATTGAGAAAGGTTAGTATACAAGAGGAATAGTCATGAAGGTGTGAGGGGACCCATGAAGAATTTTGTTTGTTCAGTCCTCAAGTCATGTCCAATTCTTTGTGACTCTATGGATGGCAGCATGCCAGTCCTTCTTATCCCTCACTATCTCCTGGATTCTGCCCAAGTTCATGTCCATTGAGTCAGTGATGCTATCCAACCATCTCATCCTCTGCTGCAGTCTTCTTCTTTTGCCTTCAGTCTTTCCCAGCATCTTTTCCAATGAGTCAGCTCTTTGCAGCAGGTGGCCAAAGTATTGGAACTCCAGCTTCAGCATCAGTAGTCCTTCCAATGAATATTCAGGTTTGATTTCCTTGCTGTCCAAGGGACTCTCAAGAGTCTTCTTCAGCACCACAATTCAAAAGCATCCATTCTTTGACACTCAGCCTTCTTTATGGCCCAACTCTCACATCCGTACATGACTACTGGTCCCATCACTTCATGGCAATTAGAAGGGGAAAAAGTAGAAGCAGTGACAGATTTTCTCTTCTTGGGCACCAAAATCCCTGTGGATGGTCACTGCAGCCTTGAAATTATAAGATGCTTGCTTATTGAAAGGAAAGCTATGACAAACCTAGACAGCATATTACAAAGCAAAGACATCACTTTGATGACAAAGGTTTGTGCAGTCAAAGCTATGATCTTTCCAGTAGTCATGTAAGTATCCATGAAGATACACAGTCACAAAATAACCAGTGAGGAGAGCTTCTTGCAGAAGGTTTATCTACCTGGGGTTCTTTGAGTCTCTTAGATATGCATATTAATGTTTTTAATCAAATTTGTTATATTTTCAGTTATTGTTTTTCAAATATTTTTCTCTGCTGTCTTCTCTTTATCCTGTTCTTGTGCAACTCCCACTACTGGGCTATTGGTACATTTGATGTTGTCCCACTGGTCTCTTCAGTTTGGATAATTTCTGCTGATCTGTCTCCAAGTTCACTGATTCTTTCTTGTGCCATCTTGAATCTGCTAGTGAGGCCTTCTAGTGAATTATTTTATTTTATTTTATTTTTCAAATCATGAATATATGGTTTGCTACTTTTTTTCTAATTTCTGTCACCCTGCTGAGAATCTCTATTTGTCAATTCATTGTTGTCATACTTTCCTTTAACTCCAGACCATAGTTTACTTCAGTGCTTTGAACTAAATAGCTACTTTTTAAAAGAAATGTTTTGTATTTTTTGTCTGTAAAATTCAACATTTGAGGACAATCAGACAATGTTTTTATTAACAGCTTTATTTCCTGAATATAGGCCACACATTCTTATCTGTTTGCACATGTCATAATCATTTTCTTGAAAACTGGATGTATTAGGGAGTCCAATGCCCTACCCATAGCACCACAGAGCCTGACATAACTAGATATATTAAGCAATATATCTCAGTGACCCTGGATTCTGATTTTTGTTTTTACTTCTGAAGGTTATTTTTGCTGCTGATTTTGTTTGCTTGTTTAGGAATTTGCCTGGGTTAAGTTTGTGAAAAATTTTTCCTCTGCCATTTGCCTATTTGCCTGTGCAAAATTTGTCTATGCTCAATTTAAAAAAATATGTAAATGGAGAGACTTCCCTGGTGGTCCTGTGGCTATGACTCTATGCTCCCAATGCAAGGGTACTGAGTTCAATCCCTAGTCAGGGAACTAGATCCCACATACTGCAACTAAGACCTTATGCAGTCAAATAAATAAGTAAATATTAAAAATATACATATAGATATATGTAGAAATATGTGTACATTTCATAGATAGATATACATGTACATCTATATGTATCTGTACATTATATATCATATCTCTATGTGTATGTTGTATCATTTTACACAGAATTTACAGTCTTAGAAAATAATTTTTATTCATTTGCTAAAAGCTACTCAAATTGGCTAATACTATTGAGACTATAGTTTCTTTTTACATTGTGGCTAGTAGAACATTTGTTGTGATTGAGTATAAATTTGGGTTTTTGTCTACTTTTCTTTTTACTTGCATATAGTCAACACCATTAATAACTTTCCTAAAACAGAGACATGAATGTTTTCTCCTTGCTGAATTCTCAGTCTCATGAATCCAGTCTTAGAACCCTGATTTTAACACAACAGTCATCTGATTTTTAGTTTGATGGTTCCATACTCAGATCTCCCGGCAGCAAGAGAGTAACCCTTCCTGGAACCAGGAGAGAAAACAGTCTGTTTTGAGTATGGTAGAAGGTAAAAATAAATCTGATAACTCATGTCACATTTTAAAACCTGTATTTATTATTTAAGAAAAGTGTTAAGAAGTTGGCAAACTTATTAAAATTTAAGTTTTTAGGAACCATTTTTATAGCTGATTATAATATGATTAAATATGTTCTTATTGGCTTAATATATCACAACTACATTCTACTGTAATTTTACTATAGTAATGTTTGTTATTTATTAATAACTTCATTATTTTTACCTCCTTATTAAATAGTTGCATGTCTATTGAAATTTTTAATAATGTTCCACAGAAAGATAAAAAGAATAAGAGTTATTGACCATCTTGGATTAATTTTTCATGAATGCAGTGTCCTCAAGTATGTTCTTTTATAACTCAGGTTTATCAATTTAATTCAAATGATTAGTCTTTGCTGACTAGTCCTCTCTGTCATCAGGTGTCCTCCAATTCTAATCTCAAGACTTTAGGAACTTTTGAATTTGTAATCAGAAAGCTCCCTAGTAAGCATGAATGAGACAAAGGTCTTGAATGTTCATCTCAATTCTGGTAGAACCCAGAGAGTTGTGTTGTACATTTTATCACACATCTTTCTAGTGACTGCAGTTCTCCTATCCCAGAGTGCTGTGCTCCTTAGTTTACGAGAACTTTAAGTTCCATCATTAAACCTTTACTAATTGCATGTAACCTCTTTGGTTATAATTAGTTTCCACTTGACTGTAACCAAAGCCCATTTCAGTCTCTATCCATCATCTAGGAATAGTTAGAATATCCAGAACTCAATTTTTTGTCTATAAATAGGTAAAATAAAAGGGTCAAACTAAATGTCCAGCTGGAATGTTTCATAATTTTATGTGTTTATGTATTTTTGGAATCAGTATCCACATACAGTGGTGCCTTGCTTAATGCTACTTTGTGTGAATTGGCTATTACTAATATATCTATATACCAGACCACCTGACCTGCCTCTTGAGAAACCTATATGCAGGTCAGGAAGCAACAGTTAGAACTGGACATGGAACAACAGACTGGTTCCAAATAGGAAAAGGAGTACATCAAGGCTGCATATTGTCACCCTGCTTATTTAACTTATATGCAGAGTACATCATGAGAAACGCTGGGCTGGAGGAAGCACAAGCTGGAATCAAGATTGCCAGGAGAAATATCAATAACCTCAGATATGCAGATGACACCACCCTTATGGCAGAAAGTGAAGAGGAACTAAAAAGCCTCTTGATGAAAGTGAAAGAGGAGAGTGAAAAAGTGGGCTTAAAGCTCAACATTCAGAAAACTAAGATCATGGCATCCAGTCCCATCACTTCATGGGAAATAGATGGGGAAACAGTGGAAACAGTGGCTGACTATTTTTCTAGGCTCCAAAATCACTGCAGATGGTGATTGCAGCCATGAAATTAAAAGGCGCTTGCTCCTTGGAAGGAAAGTTATGACCAACCTAGATAGCATATTAAAAAGCAGAGACATTATTTTGCTAACAAAGGTCCGTCTAGTCAAGGCTATGATTTTTCCAGTGGTCCTGCATGGATGTGAGAGTTGGATTGTGAAGAAAACTGAGCACCGAAGAATTGATGCTTTTGAACTGTGGTGTTGGAGAAGACTCTTGAGCGTCCCTTGGACTGCAAGATCCAACCAGTCCATCCTAAAGGAGATCAGTCCTGGGTGTTCATTGGAAGGACTGATGCTGAAGCTGAAACTCCAATACTTTGGCCACCTGATACGAAGAGCTGACTCATTTGAAAAGACCCTGATCCTGGGAAGGATTGAAGGCAGGAGGAGAAGGGTACGACAGAGAATGAGATGGTTGGATGGCATCACCGACTCGATGGACATGGGTTTGGGAGGACTCCAGGAGTTGGTGATGGACAGGGAGGCCTGGCGTTCTGCTATTCATGGGGTCGCAAAGAGTTGGACACGACTGAGTGACTGAACTGAACTGAACATGTTATCTACACATAGCTTCCAATTTTTTCAGGCTTAACTTACCCTGTTACTATATCCAAGTATCAGTTCATCTAAAATGACCAGTTAGAACCATTTCTTCTCTCAATCATAAAGATTCCCCAAACACAGGATTTGCCCTCAAAGAATCTCTCAATATATACTGAATTGACATGGGTCATTGATCCTTATTTCTAGACTCTGCATGGAGGTAGCTGTGCTGGGAATGGTGGTTCTGAAAAGTAAAAGGACTTTAAAAATCTACAGGGTCAGTACTAGATAGGGTAGAGGCCAGTAGTTCTGAAACTGGGTAGTAGGAAATAGAGAAACAAAAAACAGGAACTTTGGGATTCTTTGAGGAGCTTTAAACCACTTTAAACCACCACAGCCCAGATGTTTGTGCTAAAGAAGTAAGAGGGCCAAGGAGAAAATATTAGTCAGGTCTGGGACTTCATTCATTCCAACAACATGCCTGGCAGAGAAATCACTATTCGTTTTGCAACATAACCTTAGGGCAAGTCTGGGCAGGCTTTGGGAGGGCAAAAAAGTTGCCTTCCACAAACTGACCTGGCTTGCCAAGCAACCCACACACATGCCCCACACATGGAATCTTCCTTCTTTCCTCTTTCCTTTCCTCTTTTCATTCGTCCTTCATCTTTCCCTCCCTCTATTCTCTTCTTCCTCCTTCTCCTTCTCTCTGCTCCCCTCCTCCTCCACATTCTCCCTTCCTTCTCTCTCTCTCTCTCTCTCTCTCTCTTTGTCCTTCTCCAGAATAATCTGTGGGATTGTGGAATGTGTTTGTCAGACAAGTGCATCAGGGAAGATTAAGAATAAGACAGAGGCATGAGTCTTGTGGTCATCATAAGTGCTTGGACTTCTCTACACCTTAATCATTTATTTTATCTAAGCACTAAAATGTTGGTCTTCACTAATTTATAGTTCAAGTACACATATTAGTAAATGTCTTTGTGTGTATGTGTGTACGTGAAAGTGTATATATCTGTGGGTTTGTCTTTGTATAAACACTGATGGACATTTTTCCAAATGAACTGGTGCTGACCTTTATTTTGTGTTTAAGCAGAAGGAACTTTATGTTCTACTTTTCCTCTGGAGAGATGGAAAGACTTCTAAGGGTGGTGGCGGGGGGCAGATTTGTGTGTGTGAGTGTGTATTAGGTAATATTTAATGGAAAATTTGGGGATATTTTCCTTTGTCATGGTCCAAATAAATCTGTTTATGTCATGGTTACTGGGAATAAATATTTTTCTTCATGAGGGCCTTCTTAGTTTCTAGAAAATCTTATAAATGTTTATCAGTAAAGTCTATATAGTAGACTTTGTTTCATTAATAATAATAGTTACCTTTGAGAATCTGCTCTGTCTGGCATTGTGTCTAACACTTTACTTCATCCTTTAAACTTGCAAGATGGGCATTAATATCCCCTGAACCCTGAGATTTGGGAATGCAAAGCAATTTTCCTGAGGCTATAGAGCTAATAAATTGTACAACTGTTATTTGAACATAGATTGACTATCTCTATCCACAGGACATTTGCCGTTATGACAGAAAGGGACTCAGGTAGATGTGGGACTTATTTTAAAATTATGAGAGCTTCTCTATCAAGATGTTTGCTTTTTGTGAACTTTAATGGCTGGCCAATGGAAAATAATTTGATCATTATTATTATTTTAAGTTTAAAAAGTCTTAGAAGTGATCTAAACCTAGTGATATGTTTTCTTAGATTCTTAGAAAAGGTTTTAGAGTATACATAAGCAGCCTTCAGATACTGAATCATAGTGCTTATCTGCTTTTAAAAGTGATGTAGTGTCATTTTCTAGAATCTAGACTACAGATAATGTTTAAATATATACCTTTATTTGCAGTATTGTATAGAGGTAATATTTTCTGATACACAGTCCATCTCTTAGAGAGAATGAAGATAGTATTTGGTGTAGTCTGCACAGGAACAGTCTTCCTCATATTTGTCCTTGAGAAGTTAGGGTGTGTAGCAACACTGGGTTCTTAGGGAGAGATCATGGGCTCAGGCTGCTGGGGTCCACCTTAGTGACAACTGTGCGATGCTTAGTGAATACTGCTAGAGATCTGCAGTGGCTGCAAGGGTTATTGGGGTCCTCAGTGACGCCTGTAGGTCGGGTGGCTAGGAACCAGGGAAGGCAGCAATAGTAGCTGGAGCAGATGGTGTGACACACTCCGCTGCGGGGGCCAGCTGCAAGTGCCTGTGTAGTGGTGGAGTCTGGCCGCAAACACACGCATCGTGGTGGGGGTTAGGAGCCAATGACAGGTTCACTAGACTCTGCAGGGGCCCTGGCTGTTGGCCTGCTCTTCTGTGTCTCCACAGTCCCCTGTAGGTATGCACACTTCAGGAGGTCTTTTCTGTCAGTAAAATGGAGTACTGTGGGATGTTTCACTCTGATCAGTTCTCCCAACCACTCTGTTCCCACTCATTGGAAGGCATCTGAAGATGAGAATATCTCAGACTGAAGGCAACCAGTCTACAAACAAATGTTAAAAAACTCAAATGTAGATCTATCACCACAGCTGCAGCTCCATCAAGTCACCAGTTGGCAGAGCAGAATCTGGCCTCCTTTGTTTTGCAACATCAGCTCACTGTTTTGTTTTGTTTTTTTAAATACTTTTTAACTTGAAATTGCCCTCCATAACTGAAAGCACCCTTTGCTGTCAGGATTAGTGTTGAAATCTTCCAGCTCACTTAGCAGACAACACAGTCCTCTCTGGAGGGTCTCTGGAGGGGTTGCTGACCATAAATCACTGCTTCCCTTAGGCCAGCTACCTCTGAACAGCACGAAGCCTCAGTTAGGTCGGTAAAAAGGTTTTAAACACTGCTCTGTAGATTGAAATGAACTGGCTGCATCTCAGATTTATCTAGTGAGATTTTTAAAGATATGATCCATGCTCAAGGAATGAGATGCGCTCAGAAATATTTTTTTTAAGTTCCTCTATTAATTTTGATGAATAGCCAGGCTTTGGAACCATGACTCACAGTATCGAAGAGAAATGTAACTCTTACTCCTTCCTATTTGTGAACTCCACTACTGTCAATAGCAGTGTTGTTCAAAATGGGAGATAGCCGCCACTAGCAACACATGGCGCTTGTGAGCACTTGATATCACACGGCTATTTAAGATTTCAAAGGGGTATTGAAATAACAATATTTCGGACATACTGGGTTAAGGAAAATTTTTCATAAAACCTTATCTTACCTGTTTGTTTTGATATATTTTAATGTAGCCATTACACATTTCAGATTACCTATGTGGCCAGCATTATATTTCTTCTGGACACTCTTTATCTAGAAGGCCACAGCTACCTCAGTTCAGAAATCCTGAGTCATAAAATTCTAAAGGTGAAGGAATATTGTAGATGATAACAAACTTTCATTCCATGAATGAGGTTATTGGCACCAGTTGGGGGCAGCGATTTATTCATGTCCCTCATTTGGTGGTAGAGCCAGAAAGTACATACCAGGCTCTCTCTCCATCAAGCGCCTACCCGACTTTTCCCTCCCACGAGGCCTGTGTTTGGCTGCAGTAGCCACAATGAGTGTTTCAGGACTCCTCTAAATCTGGGGCACGGAACGGCCTACTAGCCTCAGCCCCTGCTGCCATCTCTGCTCACCCGATCAGTCTTCATAGCTGGTGGTTGTTCAGTAGCTCAGTCGTGTCCGACTCTTTGGTGCTTCCAAATTCATTACTAAAAAGACATATTTGGGCCTCAAGTTAATGTCTCCCCCTTTCATCATCTCACATTAATTACTGGTTTTGACATCCACAGGGAGCTGTGGTTTTAGTAAGGTCTTGGTATCTTTCCAAAGCATGGCTCAGAAAAACAAAAACAAAAACCCCAACCAACCAAAAAAAGGAAAAAGCAGAAACAAACCCCTTCTAGCTAATTGAGAAGCGTGAACCTTTGAAATTCATTATAATGTTCCCTCTCAACATTTACTACATTTTCATTTTCTCTGGCATCCACCAAACAATGTTACTTCTCCTGTACTAGTGCATTCTTCAGAAGGATCAAGTGCTCATGGGTGGTGAGCCACTCCCTAGCTTCTGCCCTTTAGCTGTAAAAACAAATTATTTTTTACATGGCATCAACATAGCCTTGCTTATATAAGACTTTTTTTTAAGCCAAAAATATTTTTCCTTCTTTCTCATCTGTTAATAAACTATTTGAGAACTTTAAGTAAATAGATAGCATCCAAAATATTTCTAGAATCCATCACCCTGCAATAGGAATATTTGCTGCTCTGAATGGTACATTCCAGGGACCCAGCTTCCCAGATGATTCCAAGCCTGTTGAAGTCTATGTACATACATGTCCCAAAATGTATGAAAATCTGTTTGTGTATGTATGTGTGTTAAAATTCTGAAGGCACAGGGAAATTCCTGGCTGACAGCTTTGCATTTTGATGTATATTCTTCTGGATTCCCTAGGTTTAAGATGAGCTGTCAAGTGCAGAATTTATAGAGTAATTAATCAAGTCACTGATAAATTAAACTGCCCCAGGCAAATAAGACTAGATAAATAAATCTTGTTTTATAATTTCTTAGAACTAGGTCATAAAATGCTTTCTAATTTCAGTTCATCACTATCTAGTTGAATCCCTGCCCCTGGCAGAAGGCAAGCAAGTTAAGTTCTCTTTCCCCAGTTCCAAGGCCCTATATCCAGTGCAGTAAAAGTTTCTGATCATTACCCTATTTTCCTCAGAACTTACAGGTGTCTTTCACTGTTGCTGATTCTTCTTGACCATAGAGATATTCACGCTGTGAAAAGACATAAAAATAATAATCAATAGTTGACTGTTTAGAGATTTTATAGTATCAACACCATCTGCAACAGCAGTCTGCAGCCTATGCTTCTATGTATGCTACCATATAATTATTTATAAATGTAGGAGGTGGAAAGAGTCTTTGACAGTCTTAACTTTGTTGAGGGAAAGAGATATTCTTTGCTGATAAAAAACCTGAGATGACATAATGAAGAAATATGGCAAGTCTGGGATGTGCAGTCCTTGGAAGCCTTCTCCCCAGTGGCAGGAATTGATGACTCATGATGAGGATGAGATGGTTGGATGGCATCACTGACTCAATGGACATGGGTTTGGGTGTACTCCATGAGTTGGTGATGGACAGGGAGGCCTGGTGTGCTGCGGTTCATGGGGTCGCAAAGAGTTGGACACAACTGAGCGATTGAACTGACTGAACTGATCATCCAGGTGGACGTTCTCTTTGATGAACTGATTACTTCTAAGTTGTGGGAAAACCCTGGTGCCTTATAGCTCTAACAATTGCTAATTTTCTTGGTGTGTTTCAAAAATGCATAATTTTCCTGTTAAAAGATCTATGTGACCCTTGGAAAAATCTTAAATGTAGTGTATTGCTTTAAAGAGAGGACTCTTGAGAGTCTCTTGGACTGCAAGGAGATCAAACCAGTCAATCCTAAAAGAAATCAACCTTGAATAACCATTGGAAGGACTGAAGTTAAAGCTGAAGCTCCAATCCTTTGGTCACTTGATGCAAAGAGCAGACTCATTGGAAAAGTCCCTGATGCTGGGAAAGATTGAAGGCAAAAGGAGAAGATGGTGTCAGAGGAGGAGATAGCATCACAGACTCAATGGACATGAACTTGAGCAAACTCCAGGAACTAGTGGAGGAAAGGAAAGCCTGGCATGCTGTAGTCCATGGGGTCGTAGAGTTAGATATGACTAAGCAACTGAATAACAACAGCAAATTGATTTAAACCTTATCTGTGTTACTGCTCTTTCCTTCTCCTGCCACTCTGAACAGACTTCTCAATATCACATGGTATCTGTTTTTAAGCAGATTTGCCTCTACTTCTCTTTTTAAAGCATCAAGGCATCTTCTTACATGTTTAACAGTTAGATTTATGTAGATTAGAAAGAATGCAGAAGCCACTGTTTCCGTTTTATACTTCTGAGAGGTCTATATCTTTAAACTTTGAAAATAAACATAAACAAGATCTCTCTCTATGTACACAGAAGCCACCAGTGCAATGTTTTTAAGCTGCAAGTCGTAATCTATTAGTGAGTTTTGAAGTCTATTTAGTCAGTGAAAATTTTTCTTTTTTAATGGAACAGACTAAAATAAACTGGTTTCTGAAACTTTGTTTTATACATACCTATTTCAGTATCTTTATCATGTATCTGTATACTTAGCTATTATTGAGATCTATTTTGTCGGGAGCCGCCGGGGTGCGCCCAAACCGTGACAAGGTCGCTGCATGAGAGAGGAACCTGCAAGGCAGCTCTTCCTCACATGGGGCTGCCCCGGGCGCCCAATATGTCCCCTCGGGAGCCGCCGGGATGAGAAACGAATCTGCAAGGCAGGTTTTCCCCTCGAGGTTGTCCTGGGGGCCGTGTATGTCTCTTTCTTCTTTCTGTCTTACTGTTGTTGGGCTTTCTATTAATATTTGGAAATATAATGCATAGTAATAATGCCTCCCTGGAAAAGTCCAAGCCTTTTTGAAAATGCTCATGATTGCTCTGGCTCAGGACATGACCATAAATATCAAGTCAAAAAGGAAAAGGCCACAGGTATAGTTTGGCTGCTTGCTTAAAAGATTATAATGTTCTAGAATAGAAAAGAGTAGAGAGGCATTTAGATTTAGAAGTAGATGTACTGCTTTAGTTTACTTGCTCCTTGGTTGAGAAGGTTTTCATTATTGCTATTTCCTTGCTGCTATTTGTTCATTGTTTCCCTTTCTTTAAACAACTTGGAAGATTATG
Organism: Dama dama; assembly: GCF_033118175.1. Classification (NCBI taxonomy): domain Eukaryota; kingdom Metazoa; phylum Chordata; class Mammalia; order Artiodactyla; family Cervidae; genus Dama; species Dama dama. The sequence continues at coordinate 33,537,585 of NC_083708.1, read as the reverse complement.
GGTATTTTTGTAGAGTTAGGAAATGGGGTACATAGGATTTCAATAGAAGATTTATATTAACCAGCTTCACTGCCATTATCTCACTACTAATAGAGGTGTTTTGCTGCTTTAGAGATGTTTTTGCTGTTTAATAGTTAATCATTGTAAACTGAGGTTTTGTGGTTTCAGGTAAAGGAAAATATCAAGGTTTTTCTCATGGTACTATTCTCAGAAATGTCAAACATGTTACTGTGACCCTTCCCATGTATTGTTTTATTGTCCAAAGAATTTACACTATACCTGAGATTTGTGGAACATTGTTTTTGTTAGAGTGAAAATGTTAGGCCATTGAGGCAAGAAGACTATATGTACGGGACATATAAGAAAAAACCCTGTAATTGGAAATGTTCTAGATGAATGCATAGGGAGAAAACATGGGAAAGAAAAATATTGACAGAAGCACGAAACCAATATCTGATGTAATATGTGGTGACTTAAGGGGGAGGTAACATTCATTCTATAAAAACTGAGCTGTCCTAAAAGTCAAAAAAAGCTACCTCTTCTACGCAATCTTCTGTGTGTCTGTCTGTCTTCTTCCTCGCCAACGCCGCTCATCCCTTGGGTATTCATGGACCCACTGGGGCTGGATCCCAACACTATTTTCTGTCACCTCCTCTGTCCATATTAGTTTTTAGTTAAAAAAAAAAAAGATTTGAGGAAAATCTGCTTTAAAGCAACTGTTAGAAAGATTATTAGATTTTGTAACAATTCTTAAGATTTTCTAGTAGACTAAATAGGGAACACTTCCTGTAAGTTTGTGTATATAATGCTATCTTCTTTTTATAACATCTTCCTCCCAGAACTCCATGTTGGATATTTTGGGGGAGTTTGGAGATTTTGATTTTTTGCTTTTAAAAACTGTGTAGAAAGATGAAAAATGCTTAATGCTGAGTCTTAAAGACACCTAGATCAATTATTAGAGGCCTTTAGATCACAGCTCAAAGCTCTCTGGGCCAAATTCAGCTCATATTCCTCCTTACTGATGCCATCTAACAGAAGAAACAGGTGGAATGTCAACTCCTCACAGTCCTTGCCTTGGTGGGCACTGTCTGTTAATGGTGCATCAGATGAAAGAGGTTATGGAAGATCAGGGACCTATTCAAATACTGTCCTTCATGTTCATACTTCATCCATGTATCAGTACTTGGAGGTCAATAGCCAGTGCACCTTGTTTAAACTTCTGAGCAATAGGGACACCAAACCAGTAACAGAAATTTAAAGTGAAAACTTTATAGTGATATGAAAAGCAGAGCATAATTTCTAAAGGAGTTGATATCATGAGAATTATTGCTTCCCTATACAGTTCTGATACTGAAGTCTTCCACTCAGACTATAGAATCTGACACTTCTTTCATTGTCCATCCAGAATAATCAAGCTGTGATTTGTCATCTCAAAGTCTAGGCAATAGAAGTCACCTACAGAGATAGAAACCAGCAATTATTTGTATTTTCTTCATTTCAATTCAGTTCAGTTCAGTTGCTCAGTCATGTCAACTCTTTGAGACCCCATGGACTGCAGCACGCCAGGCCTCCCTGTCCGTCACCTACTCCTGGAGTTTACTCAAACTCATGTCCGTTGAGTTGGTGATGCCATCTAACCATTTAATCCTCTGTCATCCCCTTCTCCTCCCACCTTCAATCTTTCCCAGCATCAAGGTCTTTTCAAATGAGTCAGTTCTTCGCATCAGGTGGCCAAAGTATTGGAGTTTCAGCTTCAGCATCAGTCCTTCCAATGAATATTCAGGACTGATCTCCTTCAGGATTGACTGGTTGGATCTCCTTGCAGTCCAAGGGACTCTCAAGAGTCTTCTCCAACACCACAGTTCAAAAACATCAATTCTTTGGTGCTCAGCTTTCTTTATAGTCCAACTCTCACATCCATACATGCCTACTGGAAAAACCATAGATTTAACTAGACAGACCTTTGCTGGCAAAGTAATGTCTCTGCTTTTTAATATGCTGTTTAGGTTGGTCATAGCTTTTTTTCCAAGGAGAAAGAGTTTTTTAATTTCATGGCTTCAGTCACCATCTTCAGTGATTTTGGAGCCCCACAAAATAAAGTCTGTTACTGTTTCCATTGTTTCCCCATCTATTTGCCATGAAGTGATGGGACCAGATGCCATGGTCTTAGTTTTCTGAATGTTGAGTTTTAAGCCAACTTTTTCACTCTCCTCTTTCACTTTCATCAAGAGGCTCTTTAGTTCTTCTTCACTTTCTGTCATAAGGGTGGTATCATCTGCATATCTCAGGTTATTGATATTTCTCCTGGCAATTTTGATTCCAGCTTATGCTTCATCCAGCCCAGTGTTTCTCATGATGTACTCTGCATATAAGTTAAATAAGCAGAGTGACAATATACAGCCTTGAAATACTCCTTTTCCTGATTTGGAACCAGTTTGCTGTTCCATGTTCAGTTCTAACTCTTGCTTCCTGACCTGCATACAGGTTTCTCAAGAGGCAAGTCAGATGCTTTATTAAAACTATTCTCCTTATTGGGGAAAGGAAGATACAGAGACTGGTGTCAGTTCCTCATAAAACTGGCAAATAAAACTTTTTAATTTATTTCTGAACTGAGAAAAAAATAATAATTCTAACTGACAGTGCTTCTTTTAATAAAAACAAAAAGATTATATTTAATGTGATATTTTAGCAATTTTCTTACTGAAAGTGAACAGTGTATTTTACCCAGTTTCTTAGTAATTCAATAATGACCATTATTGTCAGAATCTTATAATTTTCAGGAGTCATTGTCAGCCATACATGATCAAATTTAAATATGTCCTTTTTTCCTATTTATAACTTTGGTTTAGCTACTATATTCACATATTTTGTCTCCTATACATACTTGAGACTATAAAGAAGGCTGAGTGCCGAAGAATTGACGCTTTCGAACTGTGGTGTTGGAGAAGACTCTCGAGAGTCCCTTGGACTGCAAGGAGATCCAAACAGTCAATCCTAAAGGAAATCAATCCTGAATATTCATTGGAAGGATTGATGCTGAAGCTGAAGCTCCAAGACTTTGGCCACCTGATGCGAAGAGCTGACTCATTAGAAAAGACTCTGGTGCTGGAGAAGATTGAAGGCAGGAGGAAAAGGGAATGACAGAAGACGAGGTGGTTGGATGGCGTCACTGACTCAAGTGAATATGAATTTGAGCAAACTCCAGGAGATAGTGAAGGACAGTGAAGCCTGGCGTGCTGCAGTCCATGGGGTTGCAAAGAGTTGGACACGACTGAGCGACTGAACAACAACTATATATAGTAAACACTGTTTTAATACTTAGCAAATGCAGTTTAATACTGAATTGTGACATTAGGAAGCTTTTTGGTTTTCAGATAATGACATCTGAAGATCAAGAACATACAAAAGTTACTACTATTCTTTCACACTCATAAGTAGAAACTCTGTAATAGAGATTTTTAATTACAATACAGTATATACAACAGGTGATGTGGTTAAGTGGAAACAGCTGGGTGTTTTGCAATATTCTTACAAATCAGAATTGTCTAATGCTTCCTTTTCACTGCAAACATGTGTTAATCTCAGCTGATTTGTGGTTTTAAGTGTTGGTATAGTTTACTTTGTTTCATAAAATTGTATCCGTTGACTTGTGAGGCAAGATCTCTTAGGTTAACATTCTCTCTGGTAACTAGGTCCTGGTCATTCTTATTGGTATCCAATAAAGCAAAAGCAATATGGCAGCATTGCTTTCAAACAATTCTCCACCAAATTATCTTTTGCTTATAAACTTGCTTACAGAGAAGGAATATTGCCATGTATCTGCATATGAAAAGAAAATTACAGCTTGACTTGTTTTCTAATATTTTATTTGTAATTTCCCTTTAATGTTTTTTACATGTTGAAAGATGCAGAAAATATTTGAAAGCCAGTTTTTGAAGGAGTTGTAAACAAAGGTGACACCATTATCCCACTTTGATTAGAGCATGAATTTCTGAGTGGATGTACCAATTCAGTGTTAATTCTCAAGTTGCTTTGTGAACATTAGTGTGGATACTGAACGTATCCATATGTTTGAAAATGTTGCCCCCTTGGTCTCATTAGAACAGAATTATAATTAAGTCAAGTGCTCAGATACTGTTCTTAATACCTCTGCTGTTAGACTCAATATTATTAGGAAGATTGTTAGTTTTGATTCATTAGTTACTTGTTCCTCTCTGATGAATTTAAAGTTTTTAAATAGTTGATGTGCCTGAACAAAAATGACAAAATATCAGTAGTGTTTTTCTACTTTTATGTGCTAACTTTTGTGCTGACAGAATTACAATTAAATTCACTGGTCAGAGCTCTGGTGATCTGAGATATTTTAAAATGTCAGCTTTCTACAACTACTGTTATAAATTTTGGGGGGAAATGGCATCCACAGTTTTTAGCCTAGAGCAATTTATATCCTGGTATCAAAAGAGATTTTAAAATTATATAAATGAATCTAAGTTTTAATACTAAGAAATACCCTTATTTCCTTTATTTATACAGTTGAATAAACTTTTCTGAGATTTATAAAATAATCACATTATGTTTGTTTTTTAGAATTACCCCTGGTCTCCGAATTTGTAAGATTCTTTTAGAATGTCTCATAATCATCTGGCTACTACCCAAACCCTCCTTTAGTTTTGTACTGTGGAAAGACATTTGACCATCAAATAGATCTTCTATTTTTATGAAGAATAAAGTGAAAGTGAAGTCGCTCAGTTGTGTCTGACTTTTTGTGACCCCATGGACTGTAGCCTGCCAGGCTCCTTCATCCATGGGGTTTTCCAGGCAAGAATACTGGAGTGGGTTGCCATTTCCTTGTCCAGGGGATCTTCCCAACCCAGGGATTGAATCTGGGTCTCCCGCATTGCAGGTGGATTCTTTACTATATGAGCCACCAGGGAATCCCCTATGAAGATATATGGTCCCCTATGAGGACCATATATCTAGCAAAATAGTACTATCAAAATAGAAATTCTCAAAATAATTTCAGTTTCATGCATCATATAATGAAGTCATGAAAAGGGACTAACAAATGTGTTTGCATCTGAAACTACAAAATAGAAAGAGCTATCTGATCACCCTCCTTTTGATGTATATTATCTAGATTGTTAATATTATTTTACGTATATTATATGTATGTCATTGTATTAAAATCCACACTATTTCAGAACCAAAAAGATCCTTAGAGATCTTCTACACTGGAAGTTCTCAGACTGGAGTCACCTGCAGAGCTTTAAAACTCTGTAGGCATCCTGTAACAAATCAAAATTTCTGGGATAGGGCCCCAGGCATCAAAGGTTTAAACATCCCCCAAATGATTCAATGTGCAGCCTAGTGTAAGAATAAGTGGTTGAAGCCAGTAATTCTCAAACACACTGTGCCTAAGAACCACCTGTAGAGTTTGTTAAAACATGGACTTCTGGTCCTTACTCCCAGAATCTGGGCTTGGAGCTGACATTTAAAAAAATCCCATGGTTCCCAGAGGAGAGGGGATAAGTGGGAAGGAGAGATAAATTGGAAGATTGGGATTGACATATACACACTGCTACATATAAAATAGATAACTAATAAAGACCTACTGTATAGCACAGGGAACTCTACTCAGTGCTCTATAATGGCCTATATAGGAAAATATGCTAAAAAAGAGTGATATAAATATGTATAAGAGATTCACTTTGCTATACACCAAAACTAACACAACATTGTAAATCAACTATACCTCAATAAAATAATTTAAAACAATTTTTTAAAGTCCCAAGTTCCATGTACTGAATTGTATCCCCCCACCACCCCAACTTATATATTGAAGCCCTGACCCCACATGACTATATTTGGAGATAGGACTTTTAGGAAGCAAAGTTCCATGCAGTTGTAAGGGTGGGGTGAAAATCCAATAGGACTTGTGGTCTTAAAAGAAAAGGAAGAGAGAGAAAGGTCTGTTTCTCCCTCCACATGTGCATGCGCCAAGGGAAGGCAGTGTGAGGATATAGCAAGAAGACAGGAAAGGAGCAATCACCAGAAACTGAATCAGCTGGTACCTTGATCTTAGACTCGCCAGCCTTCAGAACCGTGAGAAATAAATCTCTGTCATTTAAGCCACCCAGTCTCTGGTATTTTGTCGTGGCAGCCCAAGCTGACTAATATACCACATAATGCTGATGCCAGCAGTCCATGAGCCACATTTTGAGTACTGCTAGCCTAGGCTGCATTCCCCAGGACTTGTTTCAGTTTGCCTGAGGGTACTGCAGGGTGTCATTATTTTTTAACGTTTCCTGGGTGATTCTAGTGTATAGATGGAATTGAAAACCACAGATCGAGCCCAGTTTCTTCAACTTATAGCTAAGGACACTGAGACTCAAAGAGATTAAGTGATTTGCCCAAGTTTTAAATGCAATTGCTGAATTTTTCCAAATTTATAGGAAAAAAAAAAAAGAAAATTTATTCTGGGGTCACACTGCTGGCATCTGAAAGACTTAGTCCTAGAACCCAGTACTCTCAGTTTCTCGTATTAACTCATTCATTTCCCCCCAAACAACATTAACATTTGTTTAATTCAGGCAGAGCCACTTTCCTTTTCCATGGTAGTACAGTCCAAGAATGTTGTAGTCTGTACTCCGAGTCTGCTTAATAACCGTTGCTGTTTGTTGCAACATGCTTAAAGACTAAATAGAAGGTGAGATCATACACACACACACACACACACACACACACACACACGTGTATATGGGCTTCCCTAGTGGATCAAGCAGTAGTGAATCTGCTAGTAATGCAGGAGCCATAGGAGTTGAAGGTTCAATCCCTGGGTCAGGAATATACCCTGGAGGAGGAAGTGACATCCCACTCCAGTATTCTTGCCTAGAGAATACCATGAGCTGAGGACCCTGGTAGGCTACAGCCCATGGGGTTGCAAAAGAATCAAACATGACTAAAGTGACTTAGCAAACACACATACAGGTATATGAATATACATGTGGCTGACCTTCACACCATAATATTAATTTGCTCACCGTGAACAGAAACACTGGTACTATTCTTCTTGTATAATAGCAAGAAACTTAGAAAATTGACTTGTGCAATAGAAAGATGAAAATTTAAGACTTCTGAATGCCTTAAAAACCCCAGGTATAATGTGAATAAATTACCAAGATGAGTAAAAGTTTACCGAAGATTTCACCCCAAGGACAAAAGTTTGGTTTGGTAGCAATTGCAAGTATGTGGTACTGAGCTTACTTTACCTAAATCTCAGTGGCAAATTATATCATGAGTAACCTATAGCATCAAAATTAACAATGATAAATGTGCTATTTTGAGTAGGCATTTGATTTTTCCCTAAAATAAAGCTTATTTCTCCTTATACATTGACATTTTGTTAATGGAAAAAATGAATCTTGACATTTTAAAGTAAATTGCCATAGTTCATGTGAAATATGAGGACCTCGAAAGAAAGAAGTTAATTGTGCTTTTTGGTCAGTGATGCAGCATGAAGAAGTGGGAGAAATGAAGCTTAGCTAGAAACCAGGAGGACGGAAGTCTCTTCCCATCCCTATCAGTAATTAGCAGCAGGAACTGTAACAATGACCACTTATGGTAACCTCAGTTTCTTTGTAAGATGAAAGGATGGGTATTATTCCAAGTTTCTTTTTACCTTCATTGTATATAGATCATAAGCACCTCTAAGGAATGCTGCTTTTCTGCCAAATTTTATTTGGGTTTTTAAATTTTGTTTCTATTTGTCCACAAAGAGTAAAAATGGCCACTCAAAATTTGCACCATTTTAAAATAAAAACTGACACAGAAGAAACAATCTGTATTCTTTGGAGTCAGGTTAGAAAAGATGTTGGGTCACATACTTAGCTTTAATATCAGTAAACTGTCAATTATTCCTCATCTAAAAGATGCTATACATGAAAAGCAGACAAGAATTTCATTGCTTCATACAGTTAATCTCGTCAGTAGAAGAAAAAGCCTGAATAGCCTGACTTTTGGAATTCAGTATTTATAGTACTTGGGCAGCATAAATGTGAAATGAACATTACAATCTGAAAGCAGCTTCACTAGTTCAACCAATATTGAAATCAAGCATCACGTCCCCAAACTGCATATCCAACAAATGTATTTAGAAATAAACATATCAGTGAACTGATATAAGTGAAACTGATCTTCACAATATTTTATACAATTATTAAACTAGGAGAAGCATGGCAAATAAACAAACCTATTTTTTAAATCTAGTGCTTCATTTGATTCAAGTGCCCATTACCCCTGTAGAACAGTGGTTCTCAAGCTTTCTCTACACTGGAGTCATAGGGCTTTAAACACCCTGTTAATATGCTTTGATTGGTACAGGTTGCAGTCTGGGCATCAAGAGTTCTAAAAGTGCCCCCCACCGGGTAGTTCTAAAGTACAGCCAAGTTGGGGAACCATTGTTGCGGAGTCTTGGTTCTAACTTTTGCTGCATACTGGAACCATCTGCATCTTAAAAAGAATATGGGATGCCTGGACTTCATCTTAGAAAGAATTAAATGAGAATTCTGAGAGGAAGTCTGAGCATTGGTGTGTTTTAGGTCCTCCCCTAAAACGAATATTAGGTGATGTTAATACTCAGCCTTAGGGTGAATTACTACTATAGAACACTTCCTGAGTATTCCTCATGGCCTCCCAAATACATGAGCATGAAGTCCCGTAAGGTTTGTCTTAAACCTGGCATAAACTCAACTACTTGCAGCAGGGCTGTGAGGGGGTGGGTGCATGAAGTAAGGCTATTTCTTGAAATAACAGACCATAACAATACACGGACATTGGGCAATCAACTTCCTGGGCCATGAACCTGTCCTCAGAACTTTCTTAACATAATTCTTCACTAATTATACTTTTCTAGAAAAAGCCAGAGTTTCGTAAAAAGAGGAGAATTAAGTACTACCTGAGCACCTGATCACCCAAATTAAAAAGTCTCAGTAAATATTTACTTTCTAATCTTCTCAGTGATACCCACATTGCTTTACATTCTTGAATGTTGACATGGCATACAGACTAAATTTACAGAACACATGAATGTAGAATTACTCAATTACCTCAATGATACCTAACATGTCAAGCTAAAGGGGCCTAACTTAACATGTGATTCTATTAAATTTTACTGTGCAAAATGCTGAACAAACTATAATGGGAATAGGTTGGGAAGAAGTGCTTTGGAGAAGACATGAAAAAGTCTTTTCTGCTTCAGAGTTTTAGTAGGTTACAACATAGGAGTCAATAGGGTGACATTGCTCCCATAATAGTTCCTAGAATTTACTTGGGAAAGAATAGTAATTAGAACAAAGCCATTAAACATTTCCGTTATTTGAATGAAACCTTGAATTCCATTTTTGGGGGTCAGATTTTGAAACGAGCAATAGCAAAGTAAACCACCTTCCAAGGGCTTTCAGAAAAGAGGAGGAAAAGCTGATGGAGTTGGTAGATATCCAGGCAAATTGAAGCACTCTCCCATGAAATTAAGGCTACAGGCATCCTGGAAGACTCCAGAGGGCAGGATTGCAGATCTTTTGAGTCCTACCATATGCGGGACCCTTTGCAAGAGGTGGATGTTACTCAGAAGCAGATTTCCAGGTCAATTTACAGCAAAAGTGGGGGCAAAGGGTAATAAATGACAGTTGGTACTGTCTCCTTTGAAGATTTCTTAGTCCTGGTTGCACATTCTGATCACCAGGGAAGAGATTTTAAAATGCTGATGCTTACATGTTAGCCTTAGAGATTCTGATTTATTGGTCTGGTGTGGGGTCCCCATCAAAAACTATTTTATCACATCTCCCCCACTGATTTAATGTTTTGGGTTGGAGAATCACTGAGTTAGATGACTACTTATGGGGAGGTTAAATAAGTCAAACCAGATGCTTTTTTTAAGGTCTCTTCCAAATTTGGGAAGGTAAGTACAAACAACACTTATGGGTTACATACTACAGCTAGACCCTTTCACAATTAATCTTCTCTAATAGCTGAATCAATACATGTAATTTGCTTAGCACAGCATTTGGCATGTAGCAACTCTCAAATATTTGATATTCTTCAATGGCGGTATTATACCTCTATGTTACAGTTAAGAAAACCAAGGCTCCGGGGTTAGCTTTCCAAGGACCCTTGTAGTAAACTGCAAATGAGGATTATCATTATTATTTATTCTTGGCTTTGCTGAGTCTTTGCTGCTGCACCTGGGTTTTCTCTAGTTGCTGTGAACAGGAGGCTACTCTTCTTTGCAATGTGCAGGCTTCTCAATGGGGTGGTTTCTCTTGTTGCGCAGCATGGGCTTTAGAGCACCGGCTCAGTAGTCAGTTGCACTCGGTAGTTGTTGAATTTAGTTGCCCTGTGGCATCAAGGATCTTCCTGGACCAGGGATCGAACCTGTGTCCCCTGAATTGGCAGGCAAATCTTAACCACTGGACCAGCAGGGAAGCCGCTCAAATGAGGATTTAAACCAGATTAAACTAGTTTTAAGTTCTAGAGCCCCTTATCTCTTCCGCCATCCCTCCCTAAAACATCTGGAAGTTTATGCAAATCAGTGGTGTACTTGAGTGAACATTTAATATATTTAACAAAACCACTTCCTCTTGACCATTTTGTAAGGAATCTCTCTTCAAATGCAATTTTTGGAAAAAACAGCAGAAAAGTCGACATCCACACTTTTTTTTTTTTTTTCCCCTAATGTGGCCTGAGGAAAACTGTAGGTCTTGAGAGCCTCTGAGGACCGGGAAAATGGATGGAGGTGGTCCTTAAGAAGTCATAAATAGCGGAGAGGCGAAGGGAGAAAAGCGCCCCTCTCAGGTAAAACCTCTCTAGTGCTAACGAATGGATGAACATCTGTCACTTCTGTACCTTGTAGCTTCAGTAGTTTAATTACATGCTAATATTGAGGGAGGCGAAGTTATTAGCCCTGGGATGATCGCTCTGGTCTTATCTGACACCTTTCTGAGGTCAGGTTGAACCAGGCTGTGTGCAACAGCTGCTTCAAGAAAATGCAGGAAACTTCTCTAAAGGCTGTGACTACTAATGTTGCAGATCGTCTACCTGAAAAACTCGGACGACAGTCTCTCTTTCTCGTCCACCCAGGTTAGGAGATAGGGTAAATTAAATTTCTTCCTGTGAGCTGTATATTTCCAATGTTCTGTTCCTGACCCTTGACCTTTGATTACAATCTGTTTCGTTTGTAGAGTCCCCTGCTTTTGATTTACTGTATTTTGTTCGAACAGTTAAAGCGAGAACTACTTCTAAATAGACGCTTCCCTCCCTTCTCTCTGAAGAGAGTAAAAACCGAATCCGGGAGAAACGGGGGAGTAACAATTTTGGGAAAGGCGCCGGGAGCGGGGAACAGTCTCCGGTAGTAAAGTTTTCTCCACGTTTTCCTCTCCCGGAGCTGTTTTGAAGCATCCATCAGCTCCTCCCCTCGGGCCTCCAAAAGTACCCTGCGACTGGGGCCGATTCTAGAGCCGAACCCGAAGCGTGTGGGGTCATTAGAAACTAGAGCAAGTTGAAGCCAAAGAGGCCTGGCAGGGTAGGGGGTACGTGGATTCGGGCCCGAGTGGAGCGGAAGGCCGACAGCCGGGAGTCCTCGGAGAGGAGGAGGGCGAGAAAGCGGGGCGGGCCGAAGGTCGGGGTCCCGCAGCGGGAAGGGTCCCCGTTTCCCCCTCCCCATCCTCGCCGCCCGGGGCTCTGGTGACGTTGCGGTTTCCTCCTCCCTCCAGCGAGCCTCAGCGCCCGCCGCGTCCCGCCCTCCTCCGCTTTCGCCCACACCCACCCGCCCGCGCCGGCCCGGCTCGGCTTGCAGTAGCGCCGCCCGAGGCTGCAGCGGCGCATCCCTGTGGCGCGGCGCCCACCCGCACCCATGGCGCGGCTGGCGCGCTGAGGGTTCGGCTCCGAGGGCGCCGGGGGCCCGGGCGCCTTGGAGAGAAGGGGGCCGGGAAGGGGTTCCGGAGCCTGGGCCCAAGCTGGAGAGGCGACGCCCGAGAGGACGAAACCGCGGCGGGGAGCGGTAAGCGGAGGGGGCTCGCGAGTGGTGGGCAGCGGCGCGCGGCGGACGTCGCTGCGGACCCCGCGCCGCTCAACTTTCTTCCGGAGTCTCGGGAGGGTTGTCGGCCGGACTGGCCGGGAGCCGGCGAGAGGCAAGCGGAGAGCCACGTCCCCCGCCGGCCGCCGAGCGCCGCGACCTGCGCGCGCGAGCCCAGCTCGGCTGGGGGGCGCGCGAGGCGTGAAGCCTGAGCCGTGAGTTTTCCCGGCGGCCGGGCAGCTTTGAGCCCCCTTCCAACCCTTGGCCGCCCAGCGCTGAGCTGGGCGCACGGTAAGAACTCGGAGATCACTTTCGGTGCGTCGGGTCCGGCCGGCCCAGCCGCGATTTCCCGGACTGCCGGGGGTTCCGGCTTCCCTCTGCCGGGTAGGTTGGCACGGTTTCGTGCCCTCCTTTCCCTCCGTCTCCCTGATAATCGGGGTGATGGTGGTCGGGTGAGCAGATCCTGGCGCTGGCAGCCCGCCTCTGCGACTGTGGAAGCCAGGCAGGCACGTCCCGAGCCTCCCTAGACGCCGGATTCCAAAGGCGCCAGGCTCCACCGACACTTGGAGAAACTGTCGGTCAGCCTCCCTCCCGGGCAGCCCCTGGTGAGGGGGTGGGGTGCGGCGTGCTTGACTCACAGGCTGGGAAGCTCCGTGAGCAATGCCACATGGGCTCTGGATCTGTCGCGGATGGACTCTAAGCTAAGTTTGTGACCTCGGAATTTTCTCATTTTCATCGCTCGATTGAGGCATCAACCTCCGCTTAGGCTGGTGGGCATTGAAGGCTGAAACCGAATCCATTGCTTAGAAGTAGGAGGTGAACCTCATTTACTTGGAATTCTTTAGATCAGGAAGTGCCACTTTTAGTTTCTAGGGATCTCTGTGTTATAAGGTTCTTTTAAACATTTTTTCATTAGTCATGCTTTAGAGAGTCCTGGTTTAGTTGACTTTAAATTTGAAGACGGACGTTCTCACTGAGAAATAGTTTCAAAACAATTTTTTCCCCCAGTATTTTATTTTTCACATAATAGACCGTAACTTTTCAGGAATTTCCTTTTCTTCAGTTTTTTTTTTTTTTTTTCTGCAATAAATGATAACTTGTATGAAATGAAATAGAATATGCAATATTTTATAGAATATTCTGCCAGTACTTCTAAAATGAGATCCCCAAATTGCAATATTCATGGAAGAAATAAAATATAGGGTGTTTTGTTTTTTGTTTTTTTTTAGAAAATATAGGGTTACCTGAGTATTTGTGTATCATGTACTACAAGGTTACCATACAGATAGGTGTCCTTTATAAAATGTGCAGGTAAGATGTGTTCTGTAAAAATAGAGAAGAGAAAATGTGGACAAAAGGGAAGTTTGTGACAGAAAACAGTATAGACCCCTTGTCACTGAAGGAATTATTAGCACCTTCCTAGGCCTTCTGGGTAGAAGGTTTTTAAAGTTCCTCTCTCTGAGGTTTGGGGCCTGGTTACGGAAAGACTGGGTAAGAGGTTAGCTAGGTTTGCCACCTGGAAGTCAGGACCATCATAATACCTAACATTTGTGTGTCTATCTACTTTAGTATTTATAAAGTTAGTCCGCAAATTAGCTAATAACATGTTTTCGGTGAGATTTGTTGACCAGTCCAATATCCCACAGTGCTGCCTTGAGGGGACCTGGTGGTCATCCGGAAGGAAAAGTTCTGAACTTCACTGAGGTTGTACTGCCCTTCCCAAGACCTCATTATAAAGGTTTCTTTTAATCTCTGAAAAAGTATTTTAAGATCATAGATGAAAATATATTCTGCAATTAAGCAATAAGATGTTTGTTTATACATTTCTTAATATTTGTAGTTGAATATTTTGGTATTTATTTCTACTTGCCTTGGATGACACTCTGTCCCATGAAAGAAATTACATGATTTCCACTCAATATTATGATTTCAACAAATGATTGGAAAGGAATACAGAAAGATACAGCATTTAGATTGGGGTTTTACTGTATCAGTAATGTTTGTTTCCCAAAGGGGTAAAGAAACTAGTAAAAGATGAGCATTCTGTAGTTGCAGTGTGTATTAAATATTACTTGCATGCATGCTAAATCGCTTTAGTCATACCCGACTCTTTGCAACCACATTGACTGTATCCCTCCAGGCTTCTCTGTCCATGGAATTCTCTAGGCAAGAATACCGGAGTAGATGGCCATGCCCTCTTCCAGGGATCTTCCCCACCCAGGGATTGACCCGCATCTCTCATGTCTTCTGCATTGGTGGGGATTCTTTACGATTAGCGCCATGTGAGAAGCGCATATATCATTAGCATGTTTGAGTCCTAAATATAGTACATGTTCTTATCCTTTTTTCACCTTCTTCCCCCATAAATTAAAAAAAAAAAATACTTATGCTAGAATATGTTTGTGGCAGGCCTTTGAGGAGATCAAGACCCTCTTGTAGAGGGAAGGTCATCATTGTAGTGGATACTTTTATTCTGTTTACTGAGAGGGGCTGGATCTTTACTACTATGAAGGAGTGGGTAAGGCAGACATTCCATGTCCAGCAATTCTGAAAGAATGGCTCCAAGTAGAGGACAGGACAGTTCTTTTTACTGTATTATAAAATGCCTTAGGATTTTCTCATCTTGGAATTATATTATCTTCACCCATGGTAATTTGTAGACTTTCCAGGTGGCCCTAGTGGTAAAGAACCTGCCTGCCAATGCAGGAGACATGAGAGACATGCGTTCAGTCCCTAGGTAGGGAAGATTCCCTGGAAGAGGGCATGGCAGTCCACTCCAGTATTCTTGCCTGGAGAATCCCATGGACAGATGAGCCTGGTGGGCTACAGTCCATGGGGTTGCAGAGTCAGATGTGACTGAAGTGACTTAAGCACGTATGCTTGTTGATTTGTAGAAAAAAAACTTGTTGGGGGTCACCAAATTACCAGTGGATATTTGGATGACACAGTGTAATCTAAACCAAGAGTCAGTGGCTGACATGGGAATTAGGCAAGTGTATAAGTTCAGAGTACCAAAAAGAAATTACTTCCCAGTGAAATTCGCTTGATGAATTAAGGGCAGAATGAAAGTAGAGCTTAAAGTCCTAGATTTCAGTGGCAACGATCCACGCTCCTATTTGATGATGGCAGTAATTATTAGAAATGGATGAATTTCAAAAAGTCTTATTGATTCTAATGCCCAACTCTAATAGGAAATTATATATTTTAAAAGTGAAACCTTGCAATAAGTGGATAATATTTTTAATTGAAGTAATTTTTCTTTAAAGAAAATTTTTCTATATATTTTAGTAAATAAATGTAGTCCCAGGTTCTTACCCATCTAACTTTAGTGTTTCACAGCTCCTACTTGCACGTAGAAGAGTGGTTTGATTAGGGGGTGGTGGAGAGAGATTACAGGAAAGAATCATACTAGAAAAAAAGGTAGATAGTGTTGTGGACAGGATAAAAAGAAGCCATTAGGGTTAGTAAATTCTTGCTTATGAATTCCTGTGCATTAGACAGGAATTAGACAAAGCAAGAGTCCCTGGTAGATCATATAGCTATGTGAATGCTTCTATTTAAAACTGCCTAGGGCTTCCCCATGGCTCAGCAATAAAAAACCTTCCTGCAATGCAAGAGACATAGGAAGGGTGGGTTTGATCCCTCAGTCGGGAAGATCCCTTGGAGGAGGAAATGGCCACCCACTCCAGTATTCTTGCCTGGAGAATCCTGTGGACAGAGGAGCCTGGTGGGCTACAGTCCATGGGGTGGCAAAGAGTCAGACATGACTGAGCATGAGCATGAGAAAGTAATTCAATATTTTTTCAAAGAATTCTAATATTTTCATTTTTTAGCCTAGTGGAAATGAAGAGTGATATTTAGATGATTTAGATATTTAGATATTTAGTGCTATTTAGAGCAGGTGTCTTATTCTTATTTTAGGGCTGTAGAAATGGAAATACCATGAAAAGAAGAGACTTGCCTGTCATTTACAAGTAATTAGTGGCCTATTTTAAATATGAGATTAACCTAAATGGCATATTTAATTCTACTTTTCACCTTTATGATTCCATGTCCATGTTGTTAAAGACTCTTCCATTTCATTTTCTTACAGATCTAATTTTTTATCCCATTTACTACACATTACTGTCCATAATTTGTCAGCTCCCTGGAATGCTTGCTTATGTGTTTTCCAGGCTTCTGTAAACTGGCTGTTTTGGGGCCCTCTTCCCACAGCACCCTCCTCTCACTCTGCTTATCTCTTATCATCCTCATCAGGGTTCCATCCTGGGGCCTCTTCTGATTCCCACAGAGCCCTGTGCCCATTGCTCAGCTCTCATTTGCTGGCTTCAGGTTTTGGGGTGTTTTACCAGTTGTGTTGCTTCCATCTGCATGTCTCAGCAAGCTTCAGCCTGTCAAGGGTATGGATTTCAGATCCTCTGTCATATGCCCAGAAGAGTATAAACCTGCAGGAGGCAGAGTGTTTAGAGAGTCTGTTAAATAACACAGAAAAGAAAAGGGAATGATTTTACTTTGGAAAAAGAAGAAATGATGGTTGAGACCATCTGTTTATTTTTTTTAATTTTTTAAAATTAATTTGTATTGGAGTACAGTTGCTTTTTTTAAATTAATTTTTATTGGAGAATGATTGCTTTCCCACCCCAACCCCACCCCGTCATGCTACACAGCATGTGGGATCTTAGTTCCCAGATCAGGGATGGAACCTGCACCCCTTGGCTTTGGAAGCGTGGTGTTTTAACCACTGGACCACCAGGCAAGTTCCATCTGTTCATTTCTTGAATGGAGTTCTGTCCTTAATTACAGATAACACTATGAATTTTAATGTGCTTTAAGATTACCACTGGATTTCCTTCTATTTGTTCCAACTCCCTTGGGGTAGTCCATAAACATGATCTTGGTAAGTGTTGTCATCAAATGTTAGTAAACAATTTCTGAAAGAACAGAATTTGCCTCTTTAGTAATATGTAGAAGCTATAAACATCCTGTTAATAGCATGATTTGTTTGGGCATTTTATATTTGAGAATAGTTATAACCATTAGGTAAGTGTAGTCCTGTTTTTAAAAATACAACAAAACACATGTGTGTAGTTAACTCTCAGTTATGCGTATGTCGTGTATCCATTGTAGACTGAGTCCATCTGCTTTGCTCTAGACAGAATTTGCAGCTGACTGTATGTATGTGTCCACATTGGAAAAATATTTTTGGTATTATTTATGGAATTAACAGGGCCTCTCTACTGAATTAATGGAAAATATTAGGATAATCATAGTAAAATTCCCTATGTGTTTAGTGTACATGATCATTCAGTAGAAATTGAGTAGGTCCACAGTCATTTAAAAAACTGTCATTTAAATCTTTCCATTTGAAATATTCATTGCATATACAGATGCCATAGGGTTGTAAATTTGTTGATTAAATTAAGGTTTTTGCATTTTTCTCATGTGTAACAAACTTAGCTACTAAGCAAAAGGGATTTAATGCTTGCAGATGTTATACCACAACAAAGCTGAGTCAGCATTTCATAACTCTTAAAAAGAATTTGTAAAGGAAATGGGCTCACCAAGCTGTGGGTCTATAATATTTTTTATTGATGAAGTACACAGGCAATGTACTGGCTTTACTGTTGGAGTCTAATGACTGTTGCGAGAAAAATGGGGATATTTGTTAGCAATTCTTGAAGTGGGAGTTAACAGCATTAGTGTAAAAGGTAGTCATTTGCAGACTGTGTTGTGAATCTAGAATTACTAATTTAAAAAAATAGACTGGGAGCACGGTTGGTGAACCAGGGGATGCAAGTGATGTCCTAGATGAAGCGACAGTCCTCCCTAGCTGAAAGATCAAATGGATCATGGTAATTGGCTGAGGCCCATGAGCCTCTTGAACAAGTCTGTTCTGTTCCAGAAACCAAAAGTGCCCTTCTTTATCTTTGCATACATTTTACTGTCACATCCTCTTCTTCAGACTGTGCTGTCTCTACTACTTAGGGATTGGAAATCCATGCTGAAGTCACTTTTCATTAGAATTTGGTCATCTGCATTTGTATGAGGTGGAGGTAGGGATCTTTGGCGGCTTGGGGGAGGAGAAAAATTGTCATCCCTCTAAAATACCTATCATGAAAGAAAAACAGGACAGAGTGTAAAGGAAACAGAGGTGGTAGGCAAAAAGGAGCAGAGAAGAGCTGTGAACAATGCTCATTTATTTCGAATAAACATATTTTAAAAAATGAAAAAAAAGAAATAGAAATAAAAGGCTACAGATTAACACCTTCATTTAGAGTACCTTGGAGTATTGAAAGGGTTATTGCATTTCTAAAGTAAGCCAACATCCAGAAAGTTGTGTCAGTGACAAAGGAACTCAAGAATTGCATGATAAAAATCATCAAGTAGTTTAAAAATGTTTCATGCCAGGGTGCACTCAACACTCTGACACCGGGTAGAGTGGTAAAGACTGCCAGGCTGCAGGGTAACACTGCTTACCTTCTTTACAGTTGTGACTGTCAGCTTTTCTTCTTGACACAGCGCTATTTTTGTTGTCTTGACTGTATCTGAGGACAGACTCTAAGTAAAGGATTTCTGGAATTCCACACATTCTGGTAAAGAGCTCTTCTTGGGGCCTTGGCAGTTGGATGACAGCATCCTAGGAGGCTCGCATGGGGCCCGGCTCACCAGCCCCTTGGATAATCGGGCAGGGGCCAGCTGGATTTAGGAATCACCTGCAGTGTTTACACTTCTCCCAAGGGGGGGAATGGGCCTGGCAGGAAGGAAAAAGGGGCCTGAAAGGGAATGTTGAACAGCTGTTTTCCATCTTCCCTGAAGAAAAAGAAGAGGAAATCGACTTACAGCAGGCATCAAGAGGGATTTATGCTAAATACAGGGAAGTTTTTCTGAATGTTTTAACCTTTAGAATGGATTTATGAAGGAGGCCTTTGAGTTCTTCTCTGTTTAGAAAGGTTTAAGTGAGGTTGTCCAGGAGGGATGTTAGCATTTGTCTTCTGGGGTTCTAATTTTATGACTGCTGCTCATCTGGATTTGAAAATCTTGGAAATTAAAAGTGACTTAATTATGTGAATGTAGAAGATATGGTGAGTTTTAGTGTTTGAAATACAAGTTGTCTATAGTTTACACTTAGCGTTTTTATTTATTAGCACAAAGTATTAATATTTGCTAGGTGGTTAAATATTGATCATGCATAAGTTTGCTTCAGCGTTTCATTCAGATACACATTACAGTGTCTGAAAGCCCTTCTTCCCTATGCTTAATGTATTTTCTCCTCAAACGGATCACGTTCCTCTATATTTCTTTTTTATTTTAGAAAACCTTTTAAAAGCAGGGCTTGGCAGCAGATTGTGGTGTTCCATTTTGGGCTTTCAGTAATATCTTTTACATTTCTCTACCCCATTTTTATAGTAGAACTAGACTGGCAACAGTGGTCACATGAATGTATGGGGCATTCATTAGCCATGTGGTCAAAACATAGAGGTTGCCCATATCAGAAAGAGCTTGGAAACTTCGCTTGTATTCCAGACTTCTTAACAGCAGTATTTTTGGTTAAAAAGAATGGCATGTATAGAAACAAAATGTGAGCTTTGTTTCATTTTTGTTCAGGAAAATAGACTCTAGTAGAATTAATTCATGGTTTCAGGCCACTGGTCGTGTTTTTTTCACAGTAATAAAATTAGGCAGGATTTAAGATGTAATCATCTTAAAAGCAGGTTCATACTGATGCTGCTAAAGGGGTTAGAAAACAGACTCAGCCAATATTGGGTCAGTGGGTTTGGGGGATGCCAAGAACAGGAGCCCAACACTGTCAATGTCTTAGGCAGCTGAAATGGAATGTTTCCACTTAGTTTTACAGCCCATAGTTTTAAAGCAATTTTGAAATGTTTTTCACAGTTACCTTTCTCAGAGGAAACTGATTTCTTGGAATCACTAAAAGCCTGCAGAGTTAACCAGTTAAAGTGTCTTTTGCTGTCTCCCTTAGTTATGAGGTTGATTTCTTCTTTTTTCCTCTATTTTGAATGTAAGTCTTACACAAGTTAGAGCATGTTGGTTTTAATGAGAACCCAGGTGAAACAGAGAGCAGAATAAGAATTGATCTACTACTTTTATGCAGTAGTTCAGTTTATCATTTCTTAAACTCTAGTGTAAAAATTTAAGATCCACTTTTTTTCTCTTAAGGAAACCAGTATTGTTCAGATTGGATTCATTCTGTTAATCACATGCTCTGTTAGGGTTCTAAGCTATTCAGCATTAACAGTTTTTAGATTTACTGTGACTTGCATAGAGTTATTCTAAATAAAATTCAAACTAACAAATGGTATTTGAGTATCGGCTGCAGGAACTTGAAAAATTCAGTTTCACCTCAACTTGTTAAATGTAATCTGGCAAGTTTCAGGGTAAGTTGGGCCACTTTCAATATCTCTTTCTTGGGAGAAGAAATGTGTTGGCAGTATTTATACTACTAAATTGCCATAAAATGATAAATCCTGTGCCTAAAGAAGTTGAATGGAGCTAGCAGTGTGAGAGTGGTTATGTAACAGACCCTTCTTTATGTGCTTACACCTTTTTTTCTTGTTGGTGAAGCCACTGAAGTTTGGTTCAGTGATTGCAAGTTTTAGAAAAGATAAATCTGTGTTACCAGGAATGAATGCTTTGATATATAACTTTTTCCAGTGTACTTTTGAACCTGAGAGTCAGATGAAAGAACGTTCTACTTTAGCGATAGAAATACTGAAAGGATTTAGTCATTCAGCAAGTACTTGCCAGGTACTTCATGTTTGAGGGGACGTCTGGTTGGAGCCGAAGCGGGGCAGCGTGCAAAAAAAAAAAAAAAAAAAAAAGACATGGTTTCCAGCCTTCGGGAGCTATTAAGTCTGGTTGGAGAAGGATAACTGAGTATGAAACTTTATGAGAACAATTAAGTGTTGAACAGACAAATCCTTGCAGCAGGTTTGCAGGAAGAAAGATGTCTGTGAGGGTTACGTGGGCGAAGAATACTCAGCAAGGAGGGAAGAATGAATTGGGCCTCAGAGGATTTTATGCCAAAAGAGGGAGGAGAGAAAGCCTTGCAAGCAGAGCCCCCAGCTAAGCAAAGGCACCGGAAGAGGAGTGAGCTAGGGAGTGGGGTAGCTGCCAGGTCAAGGAGAACTTAGAAAAATCATGGGAATTCACTTATCTCCTTTCATGACAGTCTGTCTCCTATCTTCTGTACCTTCTTCATGAATTCTTTCCTGTTTTCCACAAATATTTTTGAAGGCCTGTGTTGCACGTCATCATTGGGGCATGACACCATAGGGAAGACAAAGAAGGCTAAGGTCCCCGCCTCCCAGCGGCTTATACCTGAGCAGGTGAAATCTGTCTCAGAGCCCTTTTGGATTCAGAGAGGACTGAAACAGTAAGTGTGAGTAAAGAAGAAAACAAGTATCTTCAAGTAACTCAGTATGCATGTTATTAGGACTGAGTATATTAATTAGTGGGGATAGTCACAGCTATAGACATTCTTCCTGATCTCTTTTTAAGACCTAGTTCAGATGCCCCTCCTTATCCATCCTTCTTCAACTCAGTTGGAAATATTGATTTCTATAAATTTCAGAAGTACTTTGTAATTCTCATATAATTCTTTTTCTTTTGGCCTGTAGGATCTTAGCTTCCCAACCAGGGATCCGACCCATGCCCCCTGCCATGGCAGCTCAGAGTCCTAACTACTGAACTGTCAGGGAATTCACTTACTTCCTTTTTCTTTAGTGGTTTTAATAGATGTTTTCTTTGTTTTACCATTTTATAACAGGGCAGATGCACTTTCTTGGTTGGCATCATCCCTGAATTCCCAAAAGAGTATTGAGCAATGCATGTATGGGGCCGGAGGGGAGGCCACTTGTGGATAGAGTTGCTGGGGAAGGCTTCGTAGATAGCACTGTGCTCTTTGAGAAAGGTATGAGGTTGATGTGGAGCAGGTAGAGGGGACCCCCAGAGAGAGTAAAAATGGGAATCAAGGGTAAAATATGAGTCGTGCTCAAGCAAGGATGACAGTTAAGTGTGAAGGGAGAGTTTGTGCGGGGAGGATGTGAATGCTAGTGTTGAAGAGACGGGCCAGAACTAGACTGTGGAAGCTCTTGGAGGAGAAAATTGTTATTTCTGCTGTGGGAAATAGAGGCTCATGAGTAGGAAAGTGGTTATGATGATGGTGCTTTATTTAATTTGGAAGGACCTTGATAGTTTACAAAGATAGTTATTTCATGGGTGATACTGTCAGACTGCATGGGTCTGGCCGCTTCACTTTCTGTGTGACCTTGACTGGTAAAGAATCTGCCCGCAATGTGGGAGACCTGGGTTCAATCTCTGGGTTGGGAAGATCCCCTGGAGAAAGGAACGGCTACCCACTCCACTATTCTGGCCTGGAGAATTCCATGGACTATACAGTCCATGAGGTCGCAAAGAGTCGGACACCACTGAGCGACTTCCACTTTCACTTTTCTTTTCCTTACTTACTCTACTGTGCTTCGGTTTCCTCAGCTGTGAAAAGGGAATGATATTAGTATCTGTGTTATGGCACTGTGGTGAAGATTAAATGAGTTAACCCATGTGAACTACCTAGCATAGTTCCTAGCATTTGGTAAGCACTATATATGTTTATTGTTTATAGCAGCCTTTGGTGTAGATATAATAAAAATTACGATCCCTACTTTAGAAATGGAATGAAGCCTGGAGTGCTGCTGTCCATGGGGTTGCAAAGAGTTGGACACGACTTAGCGAACAACAACAATTTTAGGAATGAGAACATCGTAGAACTAGGACTGTGTATAGTTTATCTCCTTAGGGAAGACACCATAGGGAAGACAAAGAAGGCTAAGGTCCCCGCCTCCCAGCGGCTTATACCTGGGCTGCTATAACAAAGTACCTCCACTTGAGTGGCTTACACAACAGAAATCTATTGTCTCACAGTTCTGTGAGGCTAGAAGTCCAAAACGCAAGCATAAGCAGGATTGGTTCCTTCCAAGGCCGAGAGAACCCGCTCCATGCCTTTCTCCCAGCTTCCAGTGGTTTCTGTCAGTCTTCAGTGTTCCTTGGCTTGTGGACCCTTCACCCTGATCTCTCGCTGCATCTTGTCCTGGCATTCTCCCTGTTTATGCATTTCTGCCATCAAACTGCCCCTTTTTATAAAGATAACCATCGTATTGGATTAGGAGCCCATCCTACTCCAGTAAGACTTCATCTTAACTTAATTATAATTGTTATATCTTAATTATATCTGTGGTTTATTTGGACCCTGTTTCCAAATAAGGTCATATGTTGAGGCATTGGGTATTATAACTCCAACACAGGAGTTTTTGTAGGATCCAATTCAACCCATTACTGATTTCAAGTTAGATCTTTTGAGTCTACCACACTACGCCATGACATGCCTAAAGGACTGTAGAGAAGAGGAGGCCTCTGTGGTTTTATATGGGAAATGAGTAATGAGCTGTCAGTAGCTCTTCTGTCTCCTGTTTGTCTGGACTTGCACTGTTTCCCGAACAGCCAGTGGACACATGGTGCGTGGTTGGCCTTGGATATTAGTGTGCTCCCTAAGTCCTGAAAAGATCTTTTGCCTTTCGTCTTTCTTTCCAGGATGGCACTCTCCATGACTTCTTTCCATTTAGGATTAGAGATAAAGATATTAAGGTGAGTTTAGGGACATTATACTTACACTGGATAATTTCAGTTTTCTCTGTAAATTTGGATGATATGTCACTGTCCCCAAATATAGGTGATAAAGGAAGAATTGAATACTTTTGAAAAGAGGCAAAAATAAAATGTTTCATAATGAGGATTTTGCTGAGGATTAATTATGGGTAAGTGAGTAGATACGCAGCTGTGAGGTAAGATAGAAATTGATACCTCCGGGCTTCCCAGGTGGTGCTAGTGGTAAAGAACCTGCCTGCCAATGCAGGAGATGTAAGAGATATGGGTTTGATCCCTGGGTTGGGAAGATCCCCTGGAGAAAGGAATGGCAACCCACTCCAATATTCTTGCCTGGAGAATCCCATGGACAGAGGAGCCTGGGCGACTACAGTCCATTAGGTTGCAAAGAGTTGGACGCTACTGAAGCGACTACACACACATGCACGTGGGTTTTTAGTAGGGCTAAGTGTCCCACATCACTGAGAGGTTGAGAAATATTCCAAAACAATAGTAATGACCCGTGAAGATTAAAGAGTACAGAGACAAATAACGATTGCAAGAGATGAAAGCCCCAGGAGAGTCACCCCTGGCGAGTCACTGAGACGACTAAGGTGGTCCTGGGAACGGAAGAGGCTGGTTCCCATCTTGCTTGTGGGTTGGGGAGAATGGCTTTCAGCCTCCGTGGAGAGCACAATAGGGGAAGTATCACTGAAAGAGTCAAAATTACTTCACAGAATCTTTAATTTGGAGCATCTTAAGTGTCATCTCTGCCCCCTGTCCCATTTAACTCAGGAATTGACCTGGCAGATGGTTGTCTAGTTATCACATTCATGTAGGACAGAACATGGAAGAAGGTCTAAAATAAAATCAGTACAAGAGGAGTTTTCTCCAGCATGGATGAAGAGAATTCCTTCAGGTTTGATCAAAAAATATAGCTAGGTAGAATCTGGCCATGGGCAGAGATGGGGTGAAATGAGTAGGGTGGATATGACTAGTGTCATAGGTGTATTCCTAGTTTAAGAGATGCAAAGAACAGGGCTACCACTACCAGAGTAGAATGCTAAAGTCAGGAAAAAATGCAGTTAATTCACTGATATGAGGATATGCTACTGCTGCTGCTAAGTCACTTCAGTCGTGTCCGACCCTGTGCGACCCCATAGACGGCAGCCCACCAGCCTCCCCCGTCCCTGGGATTCTCCAGGCAAGAACACTGGAGTGGGTTGCCATTTCCTTCTCCAGCGCATAAAAGTGAAAAGTGAAAGTAAAGTCGCTCAGTCGTGTCCGACTCTTAGCAACCTCATGGACTGCAGCCTACCAGGCTCCTCCGTCCATGGGATTTTCCAGGCAAGAGTACTGGAGTGGGGTGCCATTGCCTTCTCCATATGAGGATATAGGCAGCAGTTAAATGTTTATGACCTGGAACGTACAGACACAAACATTAAATATCTGGTAGTTTCAGGCTCTGAGTTGGGCTGTTTCTGGCAGGAAAATGTGTTTTGGCCTGTGGATCTGTCACCATCAATTCCGAAATTATTGTCTTACTCTTCACAGCATGCGTGGTCTCCACTGTCTAGTAATATATCGCCTCAAAAATTGTTTCGTGACTGATAATGTTTTATAGACAGAACTATAAAAACTGTCACAAGAAGTTTTTAGCACAAAATAATAAGAATAATGTAGGTGTGAAAGGAAGAATAATTCATTAGATAGCACCCTTATTCTTTTGACATCTGCATAAGAGAAATGTTGGCAGTACAGAGGATTTTTTAAAAAATTTCCAGTATCATCGACACATACACTATTGTGTGTAAAATAGACAGCCAGTGGGAAGCTGCTATATAGCACAGGGGGCTCAGCCTGGTGCTCTGTGACGACCTAGGGGGATGGAGTGGGAAGGAGACTCAAGAGGAAAAGAATATATAAGTATAGATACATATGTATATATATATAATTAATGTTCATTCACATTGTTGAAGGGCAGAAACCAACACACATTACAGAGCAATTATCCTCCAATTTAAAATAAAATATCCAAATAATAGCAATAATAAAACCTTTATAACAAACCATTATGTTATGATGATAATCTTTGGGAATGTGGTTAAAAGAAGGGACATGAAGGAAATTATTTTAAATTTCAAAACAGAAGATCCTCAGTGAAAGTCTTAGCATATGCAGTCACCCTGCATGACGCGAGGCCTGGCTGATCTGAGCTTGAGGAGAAAGGGAAGGGGCAGAATGTCTAATTCCATGCAAAAGTGGCTGAAAGTTTTGAGGTGACATTTAGCAGGAAACTCTGAGAAAACCCATAAAAACCACTCATGGAATGTTGGGAAACAGCAGGGAATCCTCAGGGAGTGGACTGTGGTCAGAGGTGGGCCAGGCACGTTGACCAGGGCATGGTGGGCCTGGGGGTCTGGGAGCCAACCACAGTCAAGGGTATACATGGGGCTTTGCTTGAGTGATGGTTGGGAGGGCACTGGGCAGAGGGCAGCTCTCAGTCAACTCTGGCATTAACAATCACCCTCAGCAGTCTTTTAAGGTTCAGGCATTGTAATACATTTTACCTCCAAAAGTTATACTCAAAAGATCTTTATTTCTTCTTTTTATGTAGTTGTATTTATATAGTTATCTAACTATATGTATAGTTATCTCTGAGTATTTAAGGGTTTGCATCTTAAACACATTCATTAAATTAATTCCATCAATATTCTCTGTTTCTTAAGTGCTGGGCATGCTTAGTTGTTGGGAATATAGCAAAAAGCAAAGTGCCCTCATGGAGCTTACATTCTAGAAGGGGCACAGGCACACACAAAAAAGTAAGTAGGTTGTGTAGTAATTAGACAGTTATAAGTGCCATGAAGGGAAATGAAACCTAGAAGGGACTTAGGGAGTGATGGTGGTTATATGTGGTAAGGATGTAACTTAGGTGAGATGGTCACATCTGGCCTCATTGAGAAAATGTTCAGTTCAGTTCAGTTCAGTTCATTCACTCAGTCATGTCTGACTCTTTGCGAACCCATGAACCGCAGCACGCCAGGCCTCCCTGTCCATCACCAACTCACGGAGTACACCCAAACCCATGTCCATCGAGTTGATGATGCCATCCAACCATCTCATCCTCTGTCGTCCCCTTCTC
This sequence comes from Dama dama, assembly GCF_033118175.1. NCBI lineage: Eukaryota > Metazoa > Chordata > Mammalia > Artiodactyla > Cervidae > Dama > Dama dama. The sequence goes on along the minus strand of NC_083708.1, from coordinate 33,510,718 downwards.
CTCCTGCCCTCAATCTTTTCCAGCATCAGGGTCTTTTCCAGTGAGTTAGCTCTTCGCATCAGGTGGCCAGAGTATTGGAATTTCAGCTTCAGCATCAGTCCTTCTAGTGAACACCCAGGACTGATCTCCTTTAGGATGAACTGCTTGGATCTCCTTGCAGTCCAAGGGACTCTCAAGAGTCTTCTCCAGCACCACAGTTCAAAAGCATCACTTCTTCGGTGCTCAGCTTTCTTTATAGTCTAACTCTCACATCCATACATGACCACTGGAAAAACCATAGCCTTGATTAGACAGACCTTTGTTGGCAAAGTAATGTTTCTGCTTTTTAATATACTATCTAGGTTGGTCATAACTTTCCTCCCAAAGAGTAAGCGTCTTTTAATTTCATGGCTACAGTCACCATCTGTGGTGATTTTAGAGCCCAGAAAAATAAAGTCAGCCACTGTTTCCACTGTCTCCCCATCTATTTCCCATGAAGTGATGGGACCAGATGCCATGATCTTAGTTTTCTGAATGTTGAGCTTTAAGCCCACTTTTTCACTCTCCTCTTTCACTTTCATCAAGAGGCTCTTTAATTCTTCTTCACTTTCTGCCATAAGGGTGGTGTCATCTGCATATCTGAGGTTATTGATATTTCTCCTGGCAATCTTGATTCCAGCTTGTGCTTCCTCCAGCCCAGCATTTCTCATGATGTACTCTGCATATAAGTTAAATAAGCAGGGTGACAATATACAGCCTTGATGTACTCCTTTTCCTATTTGGAACCAGTCTGTTGTTCCATGTCCAGTTCTAACTGTTGCTTCCTGATCTGCATACAGGTTTCTCAAGAGGCAGGTCAGGTGGTCTGGTATGCCCATCTCTGTCAGAATTTTCCACAGTTTATTGTGATCCACACAGTCAAAGGCTTTGGCATAGTCAATAAAGCAGAAGTAGATGTTTTTCTGGAACTCTCTTGCTTTTTCGATGATCTGTCAGGTGTTGGCAATTTGATCTCTGGTTCCTCTGCCTTTTCTAAAACCAGCCTGAACATCTGGAAGTCACAGTTCACATATTGCTGAAGCCTTGCTTGGAGAATTTTAAGCATTACTTTACTAGTGTGTGAGATGAGTGCAATTGTGTGGTAGTTTGAGCATTCTTTGGCATTGCCTTTCTTTGGGATTGGAATGAAAACTGACCTTTTCCAGTCCTGTGGCCACTGCTGAGTTTTCCAAATTTGCTGGCATATTGAGTGCAGCACTTTCACAGCATCATCTTTCAGGATTTGAAACAGCTCAACTGGAATTCCATCACCTCCACTAGCTTTGCTCGTAGTGATGCTTCCTAAGGCCCACTTGACTTCACATTCCAGGATGTCTGGCTCTAGGTGAGTGATCACACCATGGTGATTATCTGGGTCGTGAAGATCTTTTTTGTACAGTTCTTCTGTGTATTCTTGCCACCTCTTCTTAATATCTTCTGCTTCTGTTAGGTCCCTATCATTTCTGTCCTTCATTGAGCCCATCTTTGCATGACATGTTCCCTTGGTATCTCTAATTTTCTTGAAGAGATCTCTAGTCTTTCCCATTCTGTTATTTTCCTCTATTTCTTTGCATTGATCTCTGAGGAAGGCTTTCTTATCTCTCCTTGCTATTCTTTGGCACTCCACATTCAAATGGGTATATCTTTCCTTTTCTCCTTTGTTTTTCGCTTCTGTTCTTTTCACAGCTATTTGTAAGGCCTCCTCAGACAGCCATTTTGCTTTTTTGCATTTCTTTTTCTTGGGGATGGTCTTGATTCCTGTCTCCTGTACAATGTCACGAACCTCTGTCCATAGTTCATCAGTCACTCCGTCTATCAGATCTAGCCCCTTAAATCTATTTCTCACTTCCACTGTATGGTCATAAGGGACTTGATTTAGGTCATGCCTGAATGGTCTAGTGGTTTTCTCCACTTTCTTCAATTTCAGTCTGAATTTGGCAATAAGGAGTTCATGATCTGAGCCACAGTCAGCTCCCAGTCTTGTGTTTGCTGACTGTATAGAGCTTCTCCATCTTTGGCTGCAAAGAATATAATCAGTCTGATTTTGGTGTTGACCATCTGGTGATGTCCATTTGTAGAGTCTTCTCTTGTGTTGTTGGAAGAGGGTATTTGCTATGACCAGTGCATTCCCTTGGCAGAATTCTATTAGCCTTTGCCCTGCTTCATTCTGTATTCCAAGGCCAAATTTGCCTGTTACTCCAGGTGTTTCTTGACTTCCTACTTTTGCTTTCCAGTCCCCTATAATGAAAAGGACATCTTTTATGGGTGTTAGTTATAGAAGGTCTTGTAGGTCTTCATAGAACTGTTCAACTTCAGCTTCTTTGGCGTTACTGATCGGGGCATAGACTTGCATTACCGTGATATTGAATGGTTTGCCTTGGAAATGAACAGAGATAATTCTGTTGCTTTTGAGATTGCATCCAAGTACTGCATTTTGGACTCTTGTTGACTATGATGGCTACTCCATTTCTTCCAAGGGATTCCTGTCCACAGTAGTAGATATAATGGACATCTGAGTTAAATTCACCCATTCCAGTCCATCTTAGTTCACTTATTTCTAGAATGTCAATGTTCTCTCTTGTTATCTCCTGTTTGACCACTTTCACTTTGCCTTGATTCATCAACCTAACTTTCCAGGTTCCTATGCAATATTGCTGTTTACAGCATCCAGTCTTGCTTCTATCACCAGTGCCGTTCACAACTGGGTGTTGTTTTTGCTTTGGCTCCATCCTTCTTTCATCCATTCTTTCTGGAGTTATTTCTCCGTGGATCTCCAATAGCATATTGGGCACCTACCGACCTGGGCAGTTCATCTTTCAGTGTCCTATCTTTTTGTCTTTTCATACTGTTTATGGGGTTCTCAAGGCAAGAATATTGAAGTGGTTTGCCATTCCCTTCACTGAGAAAGTGGCATTTGAGCAAATACTTAAAGGAAGTGAGGGAGCAAGCCATGTAGATGTCTGGGGGAGGCATTCTAGGCAGAAGAACAAGCACATAGGCCCTAAGGAGGGAGTGCCCATGTGTGTGTAAGGATAGCAAGGAGGCCATGTGACTGGGAGGGAAAAGATGGGGAGAGTTGTAGGACGTGGAGACAGAGGTGACACAACCAGTCCACATAATGACTTGGGAGCTATTGTTGGTACCTTGGGACTTGCCAGGTGATACAGAGGTAGGGAATCCTCCTGCCATTGGAGAAGACCCAGGAGATGCAAGTTCAATCCCTGGGTTGGGCAGATCCCCTGGAGGAGGAAATGACAACCTACTCCAGTATTCTTGCCTGGGAAATCCCACAGCCATACGAACCTGGCAGACTACAATCCACTGGTTCTTGAAGAGTCAGACATGACTGCATGACTGAACAAGCATGCATATTGGTACTTTGGTGCTGACTCTGAATGAGATGGGAAACCTTTGGGGAGTTTTAAACAGAGTGGTATAATAATCTGAGTTATTGTTGAACAGGTCAGCTCTGGCTCCCGTGTCAAGAATGACCACTGGAGCTGAGGGCGAAGGCAGGGAGAATAGTTTGGAAGCTATTGCAGTAATTTGGGCAAGGCATGATGTGACTTAGGCTGTTATGGTGGTGGCTGGATTCTGAATGTATTTTGAGAATGGAGCCAACAGAATTTGCTGATGGTTTGAATATGGAGACAAAGCGGGGAAGGGAAGGAAGGGAGTTTGGGCCTGAATTTCTGGCAGGGTTGATTGCCAGTAACTGGGACTGAGATGGGGAAGTCTGAGATGGCAGTGCCTGCGTCTTTGGGTTAATTATGTCTCTGTATCTTTGTTCTACAAACCAAGTCTGTGGTATTCTGAGTTTTGATTATGATTCATAGGAGGACATTTGGAAAGTACTCAGGGTAATTTTAATGCCAAGGAACTATGAGCTTGAGACAAAAATGAGAATGAGAACAAAAGTACACATAAAAATATTTGAGAATGTGAAGACAGAAAAAAAAAAGTAGAAGATTAAAAATATGGAAGAATGCTTAAATATAAGAGATGAAAAAGAACTGTGTATAGTGTTAAAAGCATCACTCCATACGTACCATCCAATAAGTGGCATTTTATTTATTTGTTTATTTATTGACATTTTAATTTTAAACAAATGAACTGGAATTGTATGTTTAGTGCCAGCAAATTACTTCCTAGTGAAAGTCTTCTAAGCTTTTCCTCCTAACATTATGCATTTCATTTTTAGACAATATCCAAAGCTTTTAAGCCATTTAATACTAAGTCCAGTATTCTGCTGTGTCCTTTACTTCAACAGCACCATCCTTGGACACAATCATTTTGGGGGGTTTACAGTGGAACAATATCAGAAGTTGGGTAAGGAGAAAGAGTTGGTGAAAAGTATCATGACATTTTCTTAGGTAACGGGACAAAGTGCTATAGCAAGACTTTCAGAATTGTAACAGGGATTTAGATCACTGAACTGAAAAGGAGGTCAGGGAGTTCCCCAAGACCACGGTTGGGCTCAGTGATTTGCCAGAAGGACTCAAAACGCTGTTAAAATTGTGGTTATAGTTTAACACAGCTGAAGAATAGAGACTGAAATCAGAGAAGAGAAAAGGTGCATGGGGTGAAGTCTGCAAGGAACTGGGCACAGGCTTCCGATGTCCTCTGCTAATGAAGTTCTGCTCCTGGCAAGAATATATGACAACACTCACAAAGAGTTGCCAGCCAGGGGAGCTCACTTGAGCCTTGGCATTCAGGGATTTTATTGGGGTTCAGTTGTGGAAGCTTGTAACGCCTGCGTGACTGACTTTAGCTATTCAGATTCTGGTCCCCCAGAGCAAAGACAGTTCATTGTGAATCCCATTGTTAGTATATACTGTCCGATCTTAATAGTATCACATGGCCCAAGGCCTCAGGCACCCAAAAATCCTCTTATCACATAGAATATAATGAGGGCTCAGAACTCATCTCCCATGAATCAGACACGGGCCAGTCCTTTCCTAGAAATGTGTAGGATTTGAGTTAACCCTTTCCTGCATAGCTAGGTAGGGCTTTGAAAACGGTATTAGTGCTTCCTAGAGTCATTATCATTAGTGGGTAAATTTATAGGACCTAATGCTTATATGCAGAGTACATCATGAGAAACGCTGGGCTGGAGGAAGCACAAGCTGGAATCAAGATTGCCAGGAGAAATATCAATAACCTCAGATATGCAGATGATAACCACCCTTATGGCAGAAAGTGAAGAGGAACTAAAAAGCCTCTTGATGAAAGTGAAAGAGGAGAGTGAAAAAGTGGGCTTAAAGCTCAACATTCAGAAAAAACTAAGATCATGGCATCTGGTCCCATCACTTCATGGGAAATAGACGGGGAAACAGTGGAAACAGTGTCAGACTTTATTTTTCTGGGCTTCAAAATCACTGCAGATGGTTATTGCAGCCATGAAATTAAAAGACACTTACTCTTTGGGAGGAAAGTTATGACCAACCTAGACAGCATATTAAAAAGCAGAGACATTACTTTGCCAACAAAGTTCCGTCTAGTCAAGGCTATGGTTTTTCTAGTGGTCATGTATGGATGTGAGAGTTGGACTGTGAAGAAAGCTGAGCACCGAAAAATTGATGCTTTTGAACTGTGGTGTTGGAGAAGACTCTTGAGAGTCCCTTGGACTGCAAGGAGATCCAAGCAGTCCATCCTAAAGGAGATCAGTCCTGGGTGTTCATTGGAAGGACTGATGCTGAAGCTGAAACTCCAGTACTTTGGCCACCTCATGCGAAGAGCTGACTCATTGGAAAAGACCCTGATGCTGGGAGGGACTGGGGGCAGGAGGAGAAGGGGGTGACAGAGGATGAGATGGCTGAATGGCATCACCGACTCAATGGACGTGAGTTTGAGTAAACTCCGGGAGTTGGTGATGGACAGGGAGGCCTGGCGTGCTGCGATTCATGGGGTCGCAAAGAGTCGGATACTGAACGACTGAATTGAACTGAACTGAATTCTGAAGGAGATGATATAAGGACATATTCAAAGTATGCATAATTTTAGGTAGATAGGTAAATGAGTGAACCAGAGTAGATTATGTATGAGAAGTTAAATGTATTTTGTGATACTTTGCCTCAAAAATATATAATTGTTGTCATGACTTATCTCACAGAAGTTTGCAGATACTGGGCTAGAAGAATAGAGGCATTGATCTCCGAGTATGTGGTATTGATTGGAGTCAGGAAAGAGGTAGAAAGGAGGGAGGGTAGCCTGGAAGTTGATGTTGAGGCAGAAGAATTGACTCATGCAACTCATGAAGCTGTGGAAGCTGATTGTCTGCAAGCTAGAACCCAGGAAAGGTTGGTGGTATAGGTTCCAATCTCAGGGCAGGAGGAGATGATGTCCATGCTCATCAGTAAGGCAGAGAGGGAGGGAAGGAGAGGGAGGGAGAGGGGATTTCTCCCTTCCTCTGCCTTTTTGTTCTATTCAAATACTCAGTGAATTGAACAAGACTCAGCTATGTTTGAAACAGCAATCTGCTTTACTCAGTCTACCACTTCTAATGCTAATCTCTTCAGGAAACCTTTTCACAGACACAACCGGAAATAACGTTTCATCAAATACCTGAGCACTGTGTGGCTGCAGTCAGGTTGACACATAAAATTAACCATCACAGGTGCTAAGAAAGAAGTCATATATCTCAAAAATCAAAGGAGGAGATTTGGTTACAGAATTAAAGGTACTTATGTTCACAAATTCAAAGAATTACATTGCCAACTGAAAATTAATATATAATGCCATTTATGGGAAGTAGAAAATGTATTTCCATCAAACATAAGATTTAAAAATTTTAAGTTCAGAAGTAAGTTTTTCATCTTTAAACTTCAAGACTGTTGTTTCTATGTTGAGGATATTTTTCTGACTGGGTGAGCACATATACAATCAGAATGGTTTATCAGTAAGCTCTATAAAATTTGGTTGCCAAAGAAATAGTATTAAATGTGGAAACGTCTTTTCTCCTCACATGTGTTCAGTTACTTGGAATATGTAGCCTCAAAGTTATAAATGTGCTGTTGAGCGGGAAGAAAGACCAACTTCTTGGCATCAAATACTTTATATTTGTCAAAATTTGGTATTTGTAGGCTTTTGGAGACTCTACAAGGTTATGATGCATGGTGCATTGTACCTATTTTAAAAATCACCTCCTGTGAGTGATGGTTTGTGAGCACTTCCTCCTGGTGTCATGGCACGCTTTCTTTCATGTGGACTGACCTTGGTATTCTCATTGACAAGATGATGACAATTGCTAGCATTTGTTGAACACTTTCTAAATCTCAGTGACCCTTTTAATGCTTGAAGCTAATTTAAGATCACAGAAAGCCTGTGAGGAATGTATTATTCTATCTGTTTTACAGAGGAGGAAACAGGAACATAGCTCAGGATGTGGTGGTGCTGGGATTCAAACTCTTAAGTCTGGCTCCTGCTTGTGCCCTCAATCACTGATCAGGTTCGGAGGTGAATGATGAGAACTACCATTTTGGGGGAACCCTTACCAGAAAGTGTTAGTTACTTTATAGGTGTTATGTCATTTAATCTCCCAACCAGCCGTGAGACAAATACCATTGTCCTCTTCATTTTAAGTAAGGGAATCGGTTTAGCTTGTCCACAGTCACATAGAGGTGAAAAAAGCCACTCTGACCCCTGAGCCTGCCTTCTTAACTGCCTCACCAGTCTGCCCTTAGGAATCTATGGCGGGAAGAAAATTTTTCCTTTAGTTTTCATGGACATTTCCTGGTTTAAATGAACTGTTATTTGAAACTGTATGAGGTTATATTTAGCTCTTGGCTTCATTATCTTTATTCATCTTCTTTACATGCTTTAAGCTTTTAGTCAGTTATGCCAGAAAATAGTGTTTTCATGTTTAAAGCTGTTGCTGAGAAAGTCAAAGCTAGTTGTTGAGACTCATCTAGAAAAATCTTTGATTACGAAAAATTTTGAAAACAAAAAAGATTGCTAATTTTCTTTGGGGCCAGGTGCAATAAGTTAAATAAATTACTTTGGACTAAGGGAGAAATTTTACCTTGTAGCCTCAAGCCTAGTATAGTTCCTAGGTTTATAGCTGCTCAATACATACCTGAATTAATGAATAAATACTTACAAGAAAGTCTTACTCCCAGTATAGGTAGGGAATTGGTATTCCAATTCTGGAAAACAATACAGTGGAAAACTTAAAATATATAAGCTACCACTTTTTAAAAGATTCAGAATGTCAAAAAAGAAATACACTTAATTATACTAAGATCTGCTGAAGAAGGGATAGGCTTCCAGTATGCATATTCTTAGGCTTCCCTGGTCTCATCTGGCAAAGAATCCGCCTGCAATGCGGGAGACCTGGGTTCGATCCCTGAGTTGGGAGGATCCCCTGGAGAAGGGAAGGGCTGGCCTGGAGAATTCCATGGACTGTATAGTCCACGGGGTCACAAAGAGTTGGACATGACTAAGCGACTTTCACTTTCATACTCAGCACTAAATTATTCTGAAAATAATGTAAGAGTAAAAAATTCTGAAAATAGGATATTGTTGTCCAATGTCATCTTTAAGAAAATCCATTAAAACTTTAACAAGCACCAGTCAGAAGATATCCAACTGTTACACTGCTAGATAAACTAGAATTTACTTATAGCTTGTCTTAGAAAGTATAAAGCCATTTCATTTTCTCTTTGAGCATTTTTGCAGGCAAAATTCAGTACTCTAGTAGTCTCATCAGTGACTTTGTAGATAATTCTCTCCCCTTACTCTCTGTCCTGTTCTCTCTTTGTCTCCATGAGAATTTTACAGATTTTACTTTCTCTCTGCTTTCTATAGGACAACCACTCTCCCAAAAGCAGAATCTTAATGGTTTTTAGTTTTGTAAGAATGCATAGCAGGCAAAACTCTCCTCCTGAATTATGCCTTCAGTTTGATAGCCACTAAATTACTCAAACAAAAGTCTGCAGTGCATGCGAGATGGAGATTCCAGATTTGACACCAGAAAATATGTATGACCATTTAAAAATATAATCTAGCTTAATTCTTCTTCTTATAAAAAGAAGTTATACAGTTACTATTATTGGTGTTGCAAAGAAGTGAACTTCAGAGAAAATGTGGAATCTTCTAAACAACTTTCCTAGAGACACGTGGAAATTTTCTTTCACCGCGCAGGGCTGCACCTAACTTACAGACCTAACCTAAAGTTTCTCCAGCATTGAGTGGGAAGGGGGTGAACACCATTATTATACACAGTGTGGTTTTGCTGTGTGGGTTCAGGGTTATGATTACTCCCTCAGTAGTTTGTGTAAATTCTTGGGGTTCCATATGTTATAATTTCATATTGTGGATTTTTGTTTGGAAATGACTTTTTGGGGAGGTATATTTCATTTCACCCTTAAATAAGGAAACAGTAAGCCCTCAGTAAAAAAAAAAAAAAGAACTTTCATTTTGATTAAGAGTGCTTGGTTTTTAAATTTTTCTTTTTTGGCTGAGTCCATAGCTTTACACATCGGGGAGTATAATTTTAGGGAATGATTGTATGGTACCAAAACCATATGTTTTCTTAGCATTTGATATATTTAAGAATAAGGTTAGATTTATTTCACTACAAAAGTCTACCAAGGACCTACCTATAAGGTTTTATTTTGATATCGAGGAAAAATAATTTTAAAAATTATCCTAATGATACATTTAATAAAATTGAAATAGAAAAGTGAGGAGAACTTTAAATATATATATATATATTCTATTACTTAAAACATATGGAAACAGTACAGTAGTATGTGTGAGACCACAGCAAGATATTTCTCAAATTCTTGGAAATAGGTTTCTTTGAGAGTCAAATCCTAAAATAGATCAGAGAAGGAAATATATAGCTCTGCTGGGAGATATTAGTGCTCTCAGACCATTGGTTTGCCTAAAACCTGACTGGAGGCCTGAACAGGAAGGGGACTTGGGCTTCAGTGGAAGCATGAAGGAGGAGCTGTGGTTGGAAACCTCTACAAGGTCTGCGCGTTTACCAGGGCATAGGCTGCAATGTCAGGGGCGTTCAGTTGTCTGGTTTGCTAGACTGTTTTAGCCCTTCATCAATAAGAGCACCTCCAGTTCTAGTGTGGGAGGGTCAGCTGTCCCATATATTTGGTTGGCTAAAAAGTTTGTTCAGCTTGCAGGACAACCCAAACAAACTTTTTGGCTAACACAGTATTAACTATTGGGCCTGTCCATGGGGTTGGGCAAACTAGAGTGGTTACTGTTGAGCTGAGCTTAATGGAGGTGGTGCAGGAGCTCTGGGGAGGGGTTGGTGGTACATGTTTTATGCTTCTTTCCTAAATAACATTACAGTTCAATTTTTTAGCATTTATTTTTAGTGGTATCCCAGGGGCATTTGTGCCAGGGGCTGACAAATGCAGACTCCATTCAAGTGCAGTTATGGTGGTATTCTTGACCGTTTGAGTTGCTCCAAGCCCAGGGCCCTTTCCACTGCCTTTGTTCTGATTCCTTATACACCAGGCAATTATCTAATACTTCTGCTTCCTGTGTATTTTTCTGATGAAGCCAGAAAATATTTCCCAGTCTTTTTGATAGTTGTATTTCTGAAAAATGAGTGCACTGACATTCTGGTTTTATATATGCTGAGGGAGGAGGAATTTAGTTTTATCATCATAACATCAGATGCCATCTCCTAGGATGATCAGCTGAGATGATAGTCTGAGCCAAGACCAGACCCTGGACTGAGATGAAATCATTAACTCTGATAATGGCAGTAGATATCCTCCAAGTACTCTTGTACTCCTTCCACAATATAAACCTGTTACTAGGAAATAGCTCCCCAACTATAGATTGTTTTTCCCAGCACTTACTGTATCATTGTGCCTTTCTTTCCAAAGAATAGAGTAATAAGCAGTCACTTTTTGTACACTGAGAATAATTAACTGGCCTTGGAAAGTAATCAAACTTGGTTAATAGTTCATTTAATGTTTATGGTTTTCTTTGGGGGCAAAACCCCCAACAAATTTTTGAAAAATGTCAAGGATCATATCCTTTCCTTTCCAATGAGCGTTGAGCTTACTATGAATGATACCTTAAAGAATCGGGAGCCTTGAGTTCTAGTTTCAGCCAAGTCTCTTAACATGGGGCATGGCCTTGCTCTAGTCAGTTGACATCTCTAGTTCTCCTTCTTTTACTTATGTACTTTTTTTTAAATAAAATATTTTATGGGTAGGTTAATATAATCCTGCATGTCTGAAACTTCTTCCCTTTTGTTAAAAGTAACAAATATTTATGGAGCTCTTATTTCATGTCAGGTTCTATGCTAAGTGCATTATATAATATTTATTTGCCTCAGGAAGTTGGGACCATTTTATGAATGAGAGAATGGTGGTTCTGAGAGCGAAGTCAGTTGATCAAAACTAGTCGACAACAGAGCTGGAGCTTAAACACATGTCTGCCCAGCTCCACGCCCATAATGTTAATTAGTGCCGTGCTCCTTAGACTTGGCACATAATTTAAGGGGTTTTTAAATCCATCTTAATTTGGGACATGGTTTACTTTCTATAGGGTGATTTCTTACTTCCATCTTTATACTTTCTATATTTCTGAAACCAGAGGAATTGAAAGAACTTTTGTACTACTGTGTGTTTCATTTATAAATCACCCCAGACTGTTTGGAAACCCACTTCATTTTTGAAACCCAACGTGCTGGTATAGTTTTCAATTCTTTTCCTTCTCGGCATACGCTTTCTGTGCTTTCTTTGTGTAAGGATGACAAAAATGGAAACTTTTAATGTTATTGAATGTTAAAAATTTGGCTAAAGGAGAGAACTTTGGTTTACGCCTTAGGAGATTCAGGTTTATTTCTGTCTCAAGATATTTATGCAGAGATATTGTGAGAGTAACTCTTAGTACTGTTTTGCCATGTTAAGTTATTATCAAATATGTGAAGAGCATTTCACACAAAATCGCTGTGTGTCAGCAGTCATAGTATCTCACTGGATTGTTGGAACCAGAATTAAAGCAAAATAACTTTAGGCTTATTGTTGCTCTGTGTGGACCTACTTAAGATAATTGGAATTCGGGCAGTTTGTTAAATCCTTTTTATGTCCTTTGACTTGGCCTTAGCATAATGCCAATTGGACTGCTGCAGATATATGTGGTGCATACAAGCAGATAAATGATTATATTTCTGTCTGAATTATCTCAGCTATACTGTGTTCATTGATTAGGTCTAAAGTTAGGAATGTTTTGTTCTCTGAGCTGTGTCGAGTGAGACAAAAGAATAGGAAGGAAAACTGAATTAGGAGAGAGAGTTGGTGGAAGAGAAAAGAAAAGAAAGGCTGTTGGGGGAAATGAGGCTAAAAAGCATCATTCAGAACCATCCTGAGAACTGAATTATGAGTAAACTGTACACTACTCATAGGCAGCTTCTGAGGGGAGCTCATGACTTAACCATTTTGAGGGTGCCTTGCTCCTGAACTGGGCCAAGGACAGCTTAAAGATTTAGGGAACTGGTGGTGTTTTGTGTTAGAGAGAGGGGGAAAGTCACGGTTGGTCATTTTAGTAAACTCTTTAGCTTTTAATGCCCATTGTTTCACTCAGCATTTTCAGCATCTTCCAAACTTTGGTCATTCAGGCACCACCATCAACAGTTTTTGCCTTATCCATTTGCTTTTCTTTTAAACTTAAATGTATTTTAAACAGGAACTTTATGTATCTGTTGAAGTCTGGTTTGATATGATAGTTATAGCTTTTCCTAATGTGCACTGAAAGAAGCACATGAAGTTAGCATCAAGCCTAGCCACCAGTGTCCACCTAAAATTACCTTGAGAAATGCTCCTTTCATCTAATTCCAGCTCTTCCCTTGGCAGAGAGGGTACACAGAATGCCGAAGGTAGATGGTTAAAGGGAAACCCAAAACCTGGATATAGGGGCTTTTCAATAAAAACCTAGACAGATTTAAGACAGTAGATGAACACTAGGTTTCTTTGGGTTATCAGCCTACAGACTTTAGTTAAGTTTCATTTCTTTTCCTCTTTCTTTTTTTTTGGTAAACTATTGAATGTTTTTTAGGTTACAGGAGTGTCTAGGCCTCATGAGTATTTTTTTCTATTTGTTTCCTGGCAGAAACTGTGTCTCGAAAATTCTGAACTTGCTTTAGCTTCAAGTAAGGAGGAGTGAGATTTCTCCTTGCTCATTTTAGTGATAAGATCCCCTCTATCAGCTCCTAAGCCCAGAAATTCAGTATCTGTGAACTGCCTTGTACGTGCCAGGCACACACTGCTAACCCCTGCGATGTAAAAAGGAAGCTATGGTCCCCTCTTTGGTGAGGTCTGGCCTAAACAGCTGAAACAGTCCCATGTAATAGAGGCACCAGCCAGATACAGGAGATGTTAACTCTGGGTAGGTCAGCAAAGGCCTTCATAGCTGGTGGAGAAGGGGAGCTGGGCTGGTTGCATGTATGCCGTAAGGAGAACAGCACAGTTTGTGCCCCTGTGAGTGCCATAGTCTTTTCTCCTCCGTCTTCGTAGATGATCATTTAGCACAATTTCTGTGGGTTGCACCCTGGGCCACATATATTCCAACAGGAATGTTTTCAATGTGTGGTAACTCAAGCCTTGCTGCCCTGACACCTCCACATGAATTCGAAGCAATAACTAGGGAACCTTCAGTAACAGTTGGCATATTGAGATGGCATTGTTCCCAAAACAACATCTTAATGAGGTCTGTGCTTCAAGAGCAACGCTTCTAGTTTAAATATACTCGGGCATGTCCTGTGTAACTAGAAGCCATGTGGCAGAAGTGGCTGCGATCGCAGCCTGGTTCGGTCCTGCATTGGGAGGGTCTCATTGGAGCAGCTTCTCTAACCTCAGCGACTCCACACCTGGGTAGGAGGGTACTGCACATAAGGCAGGAGAAAGAGAATATAACAAATCAGGGACTTCTCAGTGATTAAGACTCTGCCTTCCAATGCAGGGGGTGTGGTTTTGATCCCTGGTTGGGGAACTAAGATCCCACATGCTGCAGGATGCAGCCAAAAATTTAAAAATAAAACTTTTTTTTTTTTTAGAAAAAGAGAAAGAATAAAACACATCAGCCTTGGCCCCCTTTAGGGAATGTGTGTGTAGAAGAACCCTCCTGCAAATGCAGGAGACAAGAGAGACCCAGGTTCAATCCCTGGATCAGGAATATCCCCTGGAGGAGGGCACAGCAACCCACTCCAGTATTCTTGCCTGAAGATTCCCATGGACAGAGGAGCCTGGTGGGCTACAGTCCATGGGGATGCAAAAAGTCAGACATGACTGAAGCAGCTTAGCACGCCTGCATGTACAAAATCTGAGATACAGATTCCAGTCTTCATATAGCTTCCAACTCATCCCTCCATACCCCATGCCCCTGCTTACCCACCTAGAACCTGAGCTGCACATTTAAAAACCAGTAGTTGAGAGAAGATTCTCAGTTCTATGTATGTAGAGGTCAGATAAAGGAGAAACCTCCAAGCCATCCACACTTTGGGTGCCTAAAACCCTCACAGTGCTAATTGCACTGATGGCCCCATCCAGTTTTAGACCTTTGGGGATTTAATATATGCAGGCTTTGTTTTTTTTTTTTTTAATTAGCACACTTGTTCTCTTAAAGAGCAGAAAATAAACGCCAGGGTGAGGGTGGTAGGGAGTGAGCTTTCAGACCAAGCCACGTCTCTTGTGTTACCAGAGACCACATCCCTCCTCAGACATAATCACCGAAGACTGTTTCTTTTGGCCAACTCTCTGACCTTGAAGGATCCAGCCAGCTGCCTTGAAGGTTTGGGTGCTAGACATAATACGGGTAGAGTCCAAGAGTTATTTCTATTTTATATATTTTATGTAGCTTGGCTATATTCATTTTTTGTTCATTAAAAGTTCTGTTCTTGAAGTAAGTCTAAAATACTTAACATACACACTGCCACTGACTTTTTTATATATAGGCTAAAGCACATTCAGAAATATAAAGAATGCTAGAATTTATGGTAGCATCCACAAGTGATACTGTGTTGCATCACTTGGACACAAACCAAGTTAAGAGTATGGATTGTTCTCCAATGTGTGTTAAACCCTTGGTTTTCTTTCTTCTGAATGTGATGAGGCAGATTTTCCTTGGAAAAATGGTTTGCGTACAGCTGGGGAGATTGATATTTTCCCCCATCAGTTTCTCCCTTTAATAATTGAAAACTACTGTTCATTATTTACATAAAACTGTCTTTTTCTGGTCTGCTTTCCATAACCTTTCCCCTCTGAAGAATTTTAAGAATTCCCTGACTTGCCTCTGGGGGATTTTATGCCTGCTTTATCCCAGATGTGGGACATAGACCAGGCTGAGGGGTTTCTTTTTTTAATGTTCCTACTTTGAAAGACATTCTTTAACCAGTGAGCAAAGCTGCCACTGAAGAAAAGGATTTTCAAGAAAGTTAAGCAGTTAAGAAAATATGTGAGCTTGGTTTAAATGTCTGACTTAGCTGAATGACACCAAAATCCCGAGTGCGAAATGAAAAAAGTAGACAGTAGTTTCAAATGATAAAGGGGAAATGCACATGTATTCTTTCAGGCTTTTAAGTTTGGAATTTTACTTTCTGAATGAAGGCATGTCAGTCTCCAGCCCCAGCAGCCCCATGTCTGATCTTGCCTTGCATGCCTGCTGATGTCATCCCAGGGAGCGCACGGGCTTAGCAGATGTTTACCCTACTTCTGTTAGTCCTCGTCCCCACCTCTGCTGACACAAAGAGGATATTCAGCCTTACTCATAATATTTTGTCTGCTCACATTCATATAGATGTATTGATCCTGATCCCTCTTTCAGAAGGGAGAATGTTAGAAGGAGGGGAGAACTTAGAGTGCCGGAGGCCGTATTGAGACAGGATTTTCTTATTTTTTTCCTAATGTCCATTCAGCTTCCCAGACATTTCACCACCAGCTTTTGGTTATTGTAGCCTTCATAGTAATGTCCAAAAATACCATAAAATTGAAACTCTTTTGTGCAATAAAATGTGAGAAGAAGGCCAGCAAGAGTTTTTCTTCTCTACTTGAGCACATATTACACCATTTTCCCAAGTCCAAAGTTCTGTTTTCCACAATGAATATATCTGTTGTATCATGTGTAATTAATTAAATTATTAGGTTTTAGTTTCTTCCGAGTTCAAATTTTTGTTGCATTTTTGAAATATCTGAAAATTCTTAAGCTTAATTTTCATAGTATGCAAGGTGGCTGCCTACCATGTATTTCCTGCTTCACCGTGGTCCCCTGGCTGACATAACCTCCTCTCCTTTTTATTCTCCTGTAGGATCTTTCGAAGATGGTTTGGCTGCCTTGGAGATTTGGAGATCTGATGCCACGATGAGGACTCACACACGGGGGGCCCCCAGTGTGTTTTTCATATGTTTGTTTTGCTTTGTGTCAGCCTGTGTCACCGACGAGAATCCAGAAGTCATGATCCCCTTCACCAACGCCAACTACGACAGCCACCCGATGCTGTACTTCTCCAGGGCCGAGGTGGCCGAGCTCCAGCTGAGGGCCGCCAGCTCCCATGAGCACATTGCCGCCCGGCTCACTGAGGCCGTGAACACCATGCTGTCCAGCCCCTTGGAGTACCTTCCTCCTTGGGATCCCAAGGAGTACAGCGCCCGCTGGAATGAGATTTACGGCAACAACCTGGGGGCCTTAGCCATGTTCTGCGTGCTGTATCCTGAGAACATGGAAGCCCGAGATATGGCCAAAGACTACATGGAGAGGATGGCAGCTCAGCCTAGTTGGTAGATTTTTGTCTTTTTCTTCTTACTGTATTAACTCTGTGATTTAATGAATTCAAAGGGGGATGAAATCTCAGAGGCCAGATTTTCATATACTCTGTGTGTGTGTGTGTGTGTGTGTGTGTGTGTATGTGATTGAAGGGGAAAGATTGCTTGTTATTTGTGTTGTCAGTGGCTTATGAATGGTCTCTAGTTTCAAAGACCTAGTAACTTCCATGTTTAAATTTAGAAGAAAAATATTTATAGATACAATCTAACCAAAGAAAAAATAATTTGCTGCCTTGAGTAAACAGTATCATCTTGATTGTTGAGATTTCTTTCCCGTTGGTTCACACACTTGTATTACTATAATCATCAGGTCTTAAGTTCTGACTGACCCCCATGTGGTTAAAACCTTTTGCCAGCAAGAGATTTCCTCCAATTAAGATTACTTTCCATTTTAGGACAATCAGGAGCTTGAAGAGCTAAAAGTAAATGTGATAGGATTAACTGGCAATTTATAAACAAGATCTTATCCAATACCCAGCAAATTGCCCAAACCTGTATGAAAACCAAAGTTGTAATATAATTATGTGAGGAATTCTAATTATGTAATAATTTACTTTCAGAAGTTCAAAATTTGAGAACAAACTTCCTGTCACTTCTTGATTAGCTTAAATTTATTTGTTTATAATTAATGTGCCTACCTGATTCCAGAAGGTATGTGATGAATTAATTAGAGATTGTGTGTATTCTTATTTAAACTGTTTTAATACATATTCATGGACCAGTTACATTAAAAAAAATTGCAAACTATATGAAATATCCTTTTAAAATTATATAGGCTGTTAATTGTCCTAGGGTTAGAAAGAGCTCATTTTTAAATGATTAGAAAAATCAGTGAATGCATTTAATGTTGTGGTGAGTTACATCTCACATATCATAGGGGTGAAGAATGGTAGCTTGCAAGCTTCCTGAATTCTGCCAATACAATAAATAAATTTAATTCTTCCTAAATTTCTGCAAATATGATAAAGAATGTTGTTTGCTTATAGAGTTTGAAGGATTTTCTGAAATTTCTTACTGAAAAAGATGATAGAAGTGTTGGTATTACATTCATATCAGAGCTTATTTTTAAGGCTTATATTTAGGTATATATAATCATTTTGAAGCTTACAGTATTTTATATTGAAAGAAGCTTTTTATTTGGATTGTTTCAAAGCTGAGCCCTGTATGCCATAGTTTCTGTTCTTGATTAACTCATTCTATTCCTGTCTCCAACAAAGAACATGAAAGGTGTATGACTTCAGTTTTTATTTGCCAACCATACCTCAGTAAAGCTTGGAAAATTTTTTTAAATGATAAAATATGATGTATGAAAATTGGATATTTGAACTATAAATTTCTGTTGGCAGGTATCACAGTTACTTGACATTGTACAGTTAGCTAAAAATGGCTGCCATATTTATAGTATTTGAGGAAAAAATCTTTGTTGTCTATAAAGGTAAAGTCCTTTTTGTTTTAGATAGATAAGTGAAATTTGACAGATTAAGATACTGATGAAAATGTTCCAGAGAGCCATTCTGAAACATTAATTTCACTTCATGAAAGAGTAGGTAACTGGGAAGTACCACTTTATAATGGAGACTTTATTAGTATAAATACAATCACATGAAGAGACTTGCACAAGACCTGTGCAATTTTATTATAATAAAAAACATTGAGGCATATAAATACCAACATAAACGAATGCTGTCATTAGAAAGGATTAAAAGAAGGAAAATAAAAATGATCATTTTAATAGTTTCTACAGGTTCAGAATTACTGGTTGATGGAGATGTGTAGAAATATACTAGAGGACTGGTACTTTTTTTGTGGTAGTTTTGATAAAAACAGGTATAACTCTATGCCGTTATCCAGTAACCCAAAAGCCAGTCGGTGATTTAATAGAGCTGAACAGTTGAGTTCTTTCTCTTGACCTCCTGGTAGATGAAGGTCAGAAATTGAGAATTTACCTTTATATCTGGTGTGTATTTCCAGAAGTTTTCCTAGCATAAAAAGTCAAGCTATGAAATATTTTTATCTTGGGAAGAACTGTTACTAGGTGGTACTTTTAAATGATTTTATGGAAATTACAAGTTTTAAGAGCTATTGCACCCAATCCCTAGACTCTTAAATTTTTATTAAATTGTAGTTGAATATAATCAGTCCCTTTTTGAAACTTAAAATACTGCTGAATGTTTTTGTAGTTCAACTATCCATATTTAAATCAACTAAATCATATGTCCCTAATATGCCCAGAGAAAGTATTGTAGGTGTTGTCACTGTCTTAGGATATAGTTCACCTATATTTGGTTTCAGAGAAAAATAAAAGACTTTTATTTATAAAAAAAGATCAATATTTAATACTATGGATTTTTAAAAAGCTTCCTGCAATGGCTTCATCAAACTTAATACATTTGCCATATTCCATGAAGATCCTTCCTACTCTTTATAAAAACCAATGAGTTAATTGTGTCCATTCACTTATTCAATTAATAAACATTAACAAACATTTATTGAGCATCTGTTGTATGTCATGTACCATATAGATGCTGGGGATTCAATGATGAAAAAAAAAAACTCTGTACATTTAAAATTTGCACCTAGGATAAGGGCTGCAAACACTGGGTATTTGAAACCTAAGCTAGGACTATATTCTCTGCTCGGAATTAAGTGTAAGGATCCCTTAATTGGGGGGCAGTGATCATTAGTTTTATTCATGAATTACTTAAAGATTTGAGGAATAAATGAGATAAGGCAAAATACTTATTAGCACAGTTCCTGTCACATAGTAAGCCTTCTATAAATAAGAATGACAGCGATAATTATTGTTACTGGTATTTACTTAGTATTTAGACCTTGTTTAGTTTATAATTTGGTGTATGTAGGCTGTAAGGAAATAGTATTTGTTTGGGATTTATTTGGAGACTTTGCTTATCTATATGTTCAAATTGCTCTCAAAACTAGAACATCTGTTTAGTGTATAGTATGTTCCTTTTGGCGTTGTTCCAAAAACTTTCAGTGTTGCTCCCTTGGGCCCTTTTTGTTAGCAGATAAGAATCTGATGGTAGCACCAATTGTGACAGCTTAGGGGGAAGGAACAACGATGTGTCTTTTGTCTGGTATTAAAAAGAAGTACTTCTGACATATATATGCATACAGATTTATTAATGTAGTTCATTTAATTTGAATATTTTGTAAGTAAAGAGCTAAAAGGTCACAGCTGTAGATTTACTTACTTAACAGTCTAAGGCCATTGGAAAAGTTAAATGGAAAATATTATCTAGTTATATACTGATCTTATGTGTTCATCTGATAAAGTAGAAAGGAATCTCATAGATTGATAATGATGTTGGTGATTGAAAAATAACCACATGCAGTACTGTCATCTTTTAACATGATAATTTTGTGTGTCAGTGAGTACCCAAAGATGAGACGTGTCTATGTCCTATATCTGCTTTTGTGGAGATGTCCATATTCTCTTTCAGAAGTTCTCTCTCCTCTGTTCTTCTACATTTTGTTAATGTCATGCATTCTTCATAACATTCTCTGTAACAGTAAAAGTAACAAGGTAATTGAATTATTCTTAATTTGATTGTAAAAATCAAATTTTAAAAGATGTTACTTTAACCTATATAATGGCACATTATTTTTAGCATCATCAATAATGTCTTTGACCTTTAAATTAAGCCCTTTTTCCTCTATAGATCTCCTCTTCCAAATGAGAGCTAGGATTTGGGTTACAGTTGGCCCTGTGTTATATAAAAGAGTGATTAGAACTTCATTATATAACTACTTTAAGAAATTTAATGAGCTGAGATCATAAATCTAGACCTGGTAACAATAGAAAATGTGTTCTATTACACTTAAAGTCATTTCATTTTTTTATATCATCTAATCATCAGAGCAAGTTCTATATATGGCAGTTGGCACATGGGGAAATTCTCTTTTATAAATGGTTGATTTCTGCATTCAGTCCTTACCTAATTAAAAAGGGAACACTGCTGGATGCCAAAAAATGAAAAATTTTCCATCAGTTTTTTTCCCTCAAGAACTTAAACTTTAAGGTGAGAAAATAATAAAAACAGATCTTAGTCAAGATTTAAGAGATTTCTAAAGAGTCAGATTTTGAAGTTTTGGACTAAGCACATATTGCTCAGTTTTCCTAAAATTTTCATATGTATGTATATTTTTATTTACTTATCTTTACTTTTTTCTACTGTACCTTTCTTCCCAAAGATTAGGGAAACAAAATATAATACTCAAATAAGAACTAGCTGAGAAAGAGGAGGAAAGGAAAAGATTAAGAATATCAGCTGGACTAGCAAAGAGGCAGTTGCTGAAATGCTTCTTCTGTCTGATGGGTGAAAGGGCCACAGGTGGGCCCTGAATTTTTTTAAAAGTAAAGAAAGTAGGTTCAGTTAGTTTTGAAGTATAGTGTCCATGGGATTAAAAATAGATCAGTTACTCCAGCTACTACTCTTGACTCAAGGATCAGAAGGAAATTTCTCCTGGAGTTTTCATGAAAAGCTCTCATGGTAGTTTCATGAACATCCTTCCAGTGCATGTGTGATGAATTGCACAGCGCTGTCTTTTTTTATACGATACTGGACTAGACTGAGGGCAGAACTGGATCTGTTTTGCTCATACGTACCTCTGTCATCTCCTAACAGAGTATCAGGTATATTTTTGCCCAATGAATGAATGCTCTAGTATCCTTGGATGAAGGTTCTTCAAAGTGAAATTGACTAAAACTACAGTGGAGGTAGAGGGGAGGGACGTATGGTTTAGTCCAGGCTACCCTACTTTTCTTTCCTAGTCTAGCTTAGTCCTTCAGCAAACTTTTGCCCGTGCAGAGAAGTGAGATGACGTATACCTGTCAGGCGGCCTGTCTATACATTGTGTGTCTCAGCTGAGCTCATGGTACATGGGTTCTCTGAGCTTGGTATTACACTACTCTGCCTATTGTTACAGTAATCTTCTATACCTAAAAACAAACAAAAAACTCACTTAAATGATCAGAAATCACGCCACACCTGAATCACTTAAGAAAGATACAGATAAGTTGACCATATCTCATCTACTATGAAGAAGTGAATGCATTGAACAGAGATTTAAAATAGAATTGTAACAAAAGATTTGTTGTTCAAGCTCTACTGACAGCATATAGTTACCCCATGTGCATCTCTGAGCAACGAGCTTTTCAAGGCTTTTGTCTAAACATCGTAAAGCTGGGGAAGGGGCCACGCATAAGGTCCTCGGATGCAGAGCTGCACTTGTATCCTGACTCTATTTTATTAGCCCTTAGCAGGTTTTTTTTTAGCTTCTGTAAAACCCCAGTTTCTTTGTCTTTAAAATGTGGATTGAGTCTTCCCATGCAAGCAGTGTTGTTCCAAGGGTTAAATGAGATAATGCATGTAAAGCTCTTAGCATTATGTGCCTGATATATATTTTACTAAAAAGTTTGTTTTTACTATGCAGAAATAGATATGATCATGTAGCTTTATTCTTGACACACAGGACTTCATTTTACCTACTCACTCTGGAGTTGTGTTTTTGAGAAGTACTCATTTTGCATCATTTTCTTCCCTTTCTTTATAGTATTTTTGCTTGCTTATCATCAGAAAGTAAATCACAGAGGAAAGAAATTACTTCACTCTTGTGTGGGTGCCAGTCAGCTACAGGAATTCAGAACTGGTGAGGGAAACAAAGAAAGTTGAACTTTTGGATAGAGAAGTAATTATCATTTTATTTGCAACAGACGGTGTATTAAATTCCTTGCCTGTGCAATTCAAACTTCTGGAGAGTGACATCTGAGGGCCCATTTGCAAAATAAAATACAAAAAAATAATAAAGTAAAGAAAAAAAATGCCCTTGGCATATCAAAGTGAACCAATCAGTTTTATTCCTGTATGTTCCAAAATGAAGGGTGAGCACGTCACGCAGCATGGTATGCTGGGCTTCAAATGCAGTTCCCTACAGCTGTCTCTCAGGCTTTTTACTTCTCTAAAGTGCACGGTAAAGCTGAGGATCAAAGTAGGGGAGGATGTAGAGCCACAGCACCCTAAGTAAAAGGATCGGGTTTTCCTCTCATGACCTTACAGTGGTGAAGACCTGGAGGCGTAGCCCATAGTGCGCCTGGAATCCATTCAAGGAAACAAATCCAGTGGACTCAACTGCAGGGTCTCTATTAACCCAGCCCCCGAGTCCCCTGGCTTTTTCTCCTTCATGCTTTCCCTCCCTTCTGCCCTTCCTCCTCCTTCCCCTTCTGCCTCTCTTTTTTCTCTCTGTTCCATTCATTCTGTGATCTAAAGAAAGACACTGCTTTTACCCTGCTATAAATCCTTGCAAACAGAAGTCTAAAACTGATGACAACAAGGCTTTGTATAATGATCAGATTCTTTCATATTTACAGAAACACGTTTTAGGAATCTGGTCATTGGGAATTCCCTTCTGGTATACCATTTAATGAACAGGTTTTTGCCAGCATCATTCCAGGTGAAGGCAGTGGGCAAGGATTGGTGTTGCGAGACCTGTGGCAGGAGGAGGCAGGTGAGGAATTGCTCAGGGTGAGGCCGAATCAGGTGTTAAGGTTGGCTGAGCGTCTCGGTGCTGGTTTTCATACGCGACAAGGAGACTCTTCTCCATTCAAATGAAGTGAGGTTAAAATAGTTTAATAATGCTTCTTTCTAACAACAAATGTGAGACATCTTATATCATCCCTGTTGTTGTCATTCAGCTGCTAAGTCATGTCTGACTCTTTGTGGCCCCATGAACTGTAGCACACCAGGCTTCCCTGTCCTTCACTGTCTCCTGGAGTTTGCTCAAACTCATGTCCATTGAGTCAATGATGCCATTCAACCATCTTATCCTTTGTCTCCCTTCTCCTCTTGCCCTCAATCTTTCCCAGCATCAGGGTCTTTTCCAGTGAGTCAGCTCTTAGCATCAGGTAGCCAAAGTATTGGAGCTTCAGCTTCAGTATCAGTCCTTCCAATGAATATTCAGGATTGATTTCCTTTAGGATGGACTGGTTTGATCTCCTTGCTGTCCAAGGGACTCTCAAGAGTCTTCTGTAAGCACCACAGTTTGAAATCATCAGTTATTTGGTGCTCAACCTTCTTATGGTCCAACTCTCACATCTGTACATGACTACTGAAAAAACCATATCTTTGACTACATGGACCTTTGTCAGTAAAGTGATGTCTCTGCTTTTTAATATGCTGTCTAGGTTTCTCATGGCTTTTCTTGCAAGGAGCAAGCACCTTTTAATTTCGTGGCTGCAGTCACAGTCTACAGTGATTTTGGAGCCCGAGAAAAGAAAATCTGTCACTGTTCCCACTTTTTCCCCATCTATTTTCCATGAGGTGATAGGATCGGATGCCATGATCTTAGTTTTTTGAATGTTGAGTTTTAAGCCAGCTTTTTTATTCTCTTCTTTTCACCCTCATTAAGAGACTCTTTAGTTCCTCTTTGCTTTCTGCCGTTAGAGTGGTATCATCTGCATATCTGAGGTTGTTATTTCTCCTGGCAATCTTGATTTCAGCTTGTGATTCATCCAGCATGGCGTTTCACATGATGTGCTCTGCATGTAAGTTAAATAAGTGGGTGACAATATACAGCCTTGACGTACTCCTTTCCCAATCTTGAACCAGTCCGTTGTTCCATGTCCCGTTTTAACTGTTGCTTCTTGTCCTGTGTGCGTGCATGCTAAGTTGCTTCAGTTGTGTCCGACTGTTTGCAACCCCATGGGCTGCAGCCCACTCAGCTCCTCTGTCCATGTTATAGTCCAGGCAAGAATACTGAAGTGGGTTGCCATGCCCTGCTCCCCGGGATCTTCCCAACCCAGGGGTCAAACCCAGGTTTCCTGCATTGCAGACAGATTCTTTACCACTGAGCCCTTCGTGTCTTGCATACACCTCTAAACATACCCAGTAGAAAAGAAATCCGAAGTCAGTTTTCCTGTGGGATATGTTTGTTGTTTGAATGTAACATTCAATATTGGTGCAACCCTCAACTGTCTCCATGATGAGTAATGCTCTCTCCTACCTCCTGCTCTGTTAGTGTCACTTGTTGCCTTTTTAATAAAAAAATTCACTGTGGACTTTCAGAGTTGTCCTAGGGAGTTGTGCTTAAGGCCAGAGGAATCCTCATCCTTCTTCTGAAGGGGTTCTAAATCTGTGCTGCTCACCCCATATATACAACAAAGATGCAAATGTGGTAAGTTCCACACCATCTTTACAATCTGGTTCTCACATTTATCTAATATTAAAACTTGCCAAGTATGTTGTTTAAATTTTATGCATTCCTTGCCCTTATCTTGAGAGATTTGAGTTAGCAAGGGCTAGGCATATATATATATGTGTGTGTGTGTGTGTGTGTATATATATATGCCTGTATTCTATTTCAATATTGCTTTATAATCTTTCTTAAATTTGCCTTTATTAAGTGAAATAGTACTAGTACCACTTAAGATGTAGGGCTTTGCTGACGTTAAGTTCTGACTAATGGTGTTTGAAGAGATATTTTTAACTCCTGGAGAATAGCAGTAACGTGAGTATGTCTGTGCAGTCTTTTCTAAAGCTGGCTGGTTCTTTTTACCATAGTTATCTTAAGAATGGCTCTTTCCTTCTTCATCTCCTTCTGCCGTATCTGTTACGAGAGCATGTTTTAGCTATGTTTAACACAGTCTCTTTCCTCCATCCTTCCTTTTTCATTGCGGTGTCAACATGCCGGCTTAGGATAGCAGGAGAAACCATAGTCAGGAGACAGATCATTACGTTTCCCACGTAAGCCTGCAATTTAGAAGCTTTGTGTGTGGATGAGGAGTAGAATCAGGAGGAGGGGAACTAGGTGGAAGCTTAGAGAGGAAGTGAAGATCACAGCTAAGCCAGAGAGGATAGGAACAAGAAGGAATGAATTTAAGGGACATTTAGGACAGAGGATCTACAAAGAGATTGATTGGATGTGGGACACTGTTTCTCAAACTATGGTTCCTTCATCAGAATCATACAAGTGTTCTTAAAAACAGAGCTTCCTGAAACTGGCCCAGACTCAGGGAAACACGATCATTTGGAGTAGGCTGAAGAACTTTTCCTTTTAGGGGAACCAAGTTCCCCCTATGGTTCTAAGGCACCTAAAATTTAAATAGCGAAGGGAAGGGAGGTAGAAAGCTTGGGACTTGGCTTTTGTCTTGGGCAAATGGGTGCACAGGGATGCAGACAGGAGATGGAATGTATAGTGGGTGTGTGGGAGAGAAAAGATAGTTCACTTTTAAAAATATATATTTATTTATTTTTTGGCTGCACTGGGTCTTCATTGCTACGTGCAAGCTTTTCTCTAGTTGTGGTGAGTGGGGGCTCCTCACTAGTTGCGGTGCGTGGGCTTCTGACTGCAGTGGCCTCTTGCAAAGCTCGGGTTCCAAGTTGCGCGGGTTCAGTAGTTGCAGCGTGTGGGCTCAATAGTTGCGGTCCTCAGACTCAGTTGCTCCTCGGCACGTGGGATCTTCCCAGACCAAGGATCAAACCCGTGTCCCCTGCATTGGCAGGCAGATTCCCAACCACTGAACCAGCAGGGAAGTCCCTAGTTCACTTTTTTGCATGACTTTGCTCTCATTTTAATGGTCTCACTTTGTTGGTATCACCAACTGTGTGGAGAGATGAATTTCAAAGCCCTCTGTCCTTGTAATCATTACAAGTGCTCATAGGTTCTCTTGGCAAATACTTTGGTATATATTTATTAGTATAGTTTTAAAGACTTCCTGGCCCTATCTGTTCATTTTTACACGTTCATCACCTTCCACTTTCTCTGTCCTGTGGCTGCCCCAGAACAGAGAAAGTGCCGCAGTCCTTGCCTCTAGCCGTTTTTCTCCTTTCTCCCGTTTATTCTGTGCTTCACTCTCACTACTCTGAATGCATTTTGCTGTTGGTGGTGGTGGTGTCATTGTTGGATATGGGTGAGCTCTTTAGGAAGAATTATCTTTAGGCTGTTAAAAAAGATCAGCCTGTCATCATTCCTGTAAAACATGCCCCCATCCAGAGCTTTCGGATTCTCGAAATCTTTTTATTTCCTAGAATGTTGTGATTTTAGTGTTTTAAGCTTTTCACCGGCAGGCATCGATGTGCATCCTCAGTGATTCACTGGGCCACGTGTCCTGACATTTTCAACTCTGCCTCGATCTGGGTGGTAATAAGTTTACAGACCAGCCCTCAGCTGAGCTTTCTGCCTGCAGGGATCCAGACTCATCCACCCCTTTCCTTCCTCCTTTTCCCCAACTCCATGTAGATGTCAGGATCCTGTTTAACTTCTCCTTCTTCCATTAACGTTTTCTCTAGTCCCTCATCCATCTCAATTCTCATAGGTATTATTTTTCATGTGACTTGTTGGATTTGCAGTAGTAACAGGGTTACTTACTTGGTTCTCTGATTAGGAGTGTGTGTCTTTAAGACGCAGCCTAAAGAAGCTTCTTCGTAAAAACCTTTTAAACTCCAGTTTCTCCCCTACCCTGGCCAGTGTAATTCAGGTGTGCCAAGGAACCCGTGCAGAACTCTCAGAGGATGTTTCGTCTACACTATAATTGTATGGATTCTACCATTTGTTTGCCTCTGGCACATAAGCTTATTGAGAGTAGCACCATCATCGTTTTACATCTCTGTCCTGAGAGCTGAATATGCTATAGGGGCCATAAGGACACTAATAATAACTTAAATTGAATGAATGAATGATCATATTTTGATGAGTAGTCTAGGCTTACCATGAGCAGGAGTCCAAGATCTGTTTTCAGTTTCGAATCTGATTTGGTGTCTTGTTCACTGTGGATGTTCGTACTTATTTGGCCTCACTCTCACTCTGAAGACCTCCCTGCTGTTAATCTGTAATCAGAGGTGTTGCACCTTTGGCCCACTTGGAGGCTGGTGGCGGGTATGTCAGGATTTGACATCTCTGTGTCTAGTTCCCCAGGGAGTCTCAGATTCCCTGCTCTCTGAAGCACTTCTGCACCTGGTATTCTCTCCTGCCTAGTCTCTTGAATTTTGGTGTCCATCATCTTAACTTCCACATAATATTCATGGGTACTCCTGGTCAGGTAACCCCAATAGAATTTTGTTTTTATTGTAAAGCCACCTGCTTCAGTATTTGGAATGAATGGTAGTGATGTTAGGTGGTGGGAGTGATACTTTATTTGAATTAAGATCAAGCACCATGGCGTCAGACATCCATGTTCTAATCCCATTTGTGAACCATATGACATGGAACATGTTACTTGATTTCTTAATGACTCAATTTCCTCATCTGTAAATTGGTGATAAACATTGTATAATACTTACCACATAGTGTTTAGAGGGTTAAATGAATTAATGAAACAGTAACTGGCATTAGGTGTTAGCTATTATTTTTATCTCTGTTGCTTTGCTTTTATTTTGTGTTCTTATACTTTGATGTCAGTAAAGGTAGTTTTCATTTATAAACAAATGTACGCATATAATTCATTAAGGTTATTGTGTACTTATTCTGTTCTAGATGTTGTGCCTAGGTATTGGGATATAAAAATTTGACACAAGTTATACATCTTGCCTAGGATTGTTGATCTAAGGAAAATATGAACTAATAGACAATATTAATGCAGATGATAAGGCTGTGATTGAGAAAGTACAGTGTGCAGTGGAAGACAGAGAAGTAATTAATACTTCAGCATGCCCAACATTGGAGCATTGGGAAGGCTTTCCTCCAGGGGCCTGAAGGACAAATAGGAATCAGCCAAGTGAAAGGGAAAGAGCATGTTTGAAAGTTCTAAGCAGAAGTAACTGGTGTTCAGAGGCCGAGACATAAGGAAGCACAATGCTTTTGAGGAACTGAAAATTTCATGTAGGGTGGAGACAAACAAGCATTGAGGCTTTAAGTGGACAGCCAGATGCTGCAAGACCTTGCCCACCCTGTGAAGGAGTTTGGACTTTTTCTTACAAGAACGTTGAGGCCACTGAAAGGTTTTAACAGGGTAACAACATGGTCAGATCTGTGTGTGTGTGTGGGTGTGTGTGACTTTTTCATTGTAAAATAAAAGTAGAACAGCATAGGAACAAATGTGTGGCTTAGTAAAGTATTTTAAAGCCTCCGCCCTGGTAACCACAGCCCAGCTCCAGAAATAGAACTTTGCCAGCCACCCTGGGGAAGCCCCTCGTTGGCCCCCTGTCACAGCTCCCCCTGCCTCCTACAAAGACTCCCCTGATTTCTAGGGTCATCAATCACCTCCTATGTTTCTTTATAGTTCATTCAAGTGTGCATCCCTAGGCACACGTTTAGTCTTGTTCATTTTTAAAAATGTTTTTTAAGTCTTTTTTATCTGCAGTTTCCCCTCCATCCCTTTATTTTTGTTACAGCTTATCTGTGGAAGAACTCGGACGCTTTGACCTGTTCAGCATCCTGCAGTCTGGATGTTGTTGGTTGCAGCCTCAAGATGCAGTGTAGCGCGTTCCTCCACCCTTGGTGCTTCCTAGAAACTGGCAGCTGGGTGCCGCAGCTTGATCCAACTCAGTTTTGATCACTTTAACGCAAGCA
Organism: Dama dama; assembly: GCF_033118175.1. Classification (NCBI taxonomy): domain Eukaryota; kingdom Metazoa; phylum Chordata; class Mammalia; order Artiodactyla; family Cervidae; genus Dama; species Dama dama. The sequence continues at coordinate 33,481,385 of NC_083708.1, read as the reverse complement.
TAGGTGGTGGCTGTTCTCTCATCAGGAGACACAAACAGGCTGCCAGTTTCTCCATGTGAAGGATTTGTGTTGTAGGAAGAATCTCTGATCACATGGGAAGTGGAGAGTGCAGAGGTCAAACCAGGCAGACCAGTTAGGCCTTTTATGTTTATCCAGATGACAGCCTGGATTAGGGGTTCTGAGAAGGGAAAGAAATGATGGGTTCCAGAAAGGTCTAAGGCTTCACATGTATGTGCTATGTGTGTTAAGTTGCTTAAGTCATGTCTGACTCTTTGCGACCCTATGGACGGTAGCACACCAGGCTCCTCTGTCCAGGGTATTCTTCAGGCAAGAATACTGGAGTGGGTTGCTGTGCCCTCCTCCAGGGGAATCTTCCCAACCCAGGGACCAAACCCATCATCTCTTGCGTCTCCTGCATTAGCAGGCAGGCTCTTTACCACTAGGGCCACCTGGGAAGCCCCTTAGCATGTATAAGACTTGACAATTATATTTGAGGATAAGAAGGACCAGAAACATTCTTTATGGGATGCTGAGAGGATGGTGGGACCTTTCAGTGAGATAGCAACACTGGGAACTCTTGGAGAATACTAATAGAGGGTTTGGTTTGGGATCAGCGAAGTTTGAAGAGCCTGTGGGCCCAAGAGGAGATGTTGAGTTCATGTCTCTCCGGCATTATTTTTAGCTACCTCCTGTTTGCTGGAAGTATACTGTGACTTTAAAAACTGTCACTAGGGGAAAAAAAAAGATTTTATCCAATAAAAAATTTGCTTCTAAATACGATGGACTTAGTTTCTGTTGATGATAGCAAAATTTAGAAGGAAAGTTCAGAGCAGGTCAGATTTAATTAAAGTAGGCTAACCACAATAAATAAATGAATAACAACAAGAAGAATGAGAAGGCAAGGTAATGTGCTAAAAGAACAGTACAGTCACTTGGGTGTCCTCAAATCACTTTCTGGATGTGAAGCCAAAATGAAACATCACGCAGGCGGCACTCCAGGAGGAAAGTATCCACTTGAGTGAATCATGCTGTTTTTCTGAAGTTGAGGGGAAAAAAAGAAAAAAAGATTCTTGATGAGGTATGGATGGCAATTTGGGCTTGTAACAATTTAATGTGCAGCTTTTGGTTTGTTTTTGTGATTCAATTACAGGGAATTCACTCTTCTAAGAAGAAATCTAGGGAAAGGGAGAGATGAGAACAAATCCACACATATTGCTTAAATTTTACATTAACTTTCATATCTTCCCACTCTAGACTTTGAGCCATTATTTTGAAAAACCATATGAAGTTTACTATTTTACTTTCTTTGGAGAACCTGTTGACATGGGGAAGATTTTACACTATTATTAAAGCCGGTTTGAATCTTCTGCTCTTTGCTTTTCTATCATAGCCTGTTACTTGGTAAAAGATGTGATTACCTTCAACCTTTGGGGTGGCTCATGAGTTTATGTGCTCAGTTCTTTCTGACTGTGCAACCCCATGGACTGTATGTAGCTCACCAGGCTGCTCTGTCTATGGGATTTTACAAGCAAGAATACCGGAGTGGGCTGCCATTTCACTTTTATTTTCAGTATGACACTTTTATTTTCAGTATAACACTTTTATTTTCATTATAACAGATAACTCTGGATAACTCTGGATCTAAAACTTGGGGATATGTTTACTGCCCTTGGCATGTTGAAGTGGCTTACAAGTTTGGCTCATAATTTAATCTAAATTTACTTTACCCATTAATTCTGTTTTATGGCAAATAGCACGTCTTCCAAATTTTTTATGATTCACAAAGAAAAATCCTAAGCTGGCTTTTTCCACTTTGTTGCCAGATGACTTTTTAAGAAATACTCTTTAAAATTGTGTCCCAAGGACATGAATGAAATAAACATTATTGGACAGGGTGCTGTTCATAGGTATTATTTCATTATCTCTCTTAAAAATAAATGACTTCAAAGCCAAACAGATTGTTTGGGGGGATGAGAAATGGGTTTTTTTTTTTTTTTTTTTTTTTGGTTCTTTTTCTGCATGGTGACAAATTATTTTTCGTTCTTGAATTGACTGTGTGGATCTGTTTGCTGTTTTATACCTGCCTCCATTGTATACCATCTTCTGCCCTCTTTAAACATTCTGAGCTTCTCTGGTGGTCTGGCTTCCTTTCCAATGAACTCTCAGTGGGTTTTCCCTTTTGGCTAGCTCCGGATCCTCTGCTGGAAAGTGTTCGGGGAAACCAGGTCTTGACCTCGATCCACGCACAGAAGCCAGGACCTGAGCCTGGGTCCTGTCCGCCTACAGGATGCATCTGATGTGGCACATTTATTCTCTAAGACAGTGTACTTTCAAACCTTTTTTGACTCTGACCTACAGTAAGAAGTAAAATAGACATCATAACCCAGTATACACATAACTCTACATATGTAAATGTGTAAGTAGAACCAGGCCTTGCATTTAAGTTATGCTCTGCACTCTATTTTCTATTCCATGCCATTCACTTCAGTTCAGCTCGGTTCAGTCGCTCAGTCATGTCCGACTCTTTGCAACCCCATGAAGCGCAGCACGCCAGGCCTCCCTGTCCATCACCAACTCCCGGAGTCCACCCAATCCCATGTCCATCGAGTTGGTGATGCCATCCAGCCATCTCATCCTCTGTCATCCCCTTCTCCTCCTGCCTTCAATCTTTCCCAGCATCAGGGTCTTTTCAAATGAGTCAGCTCTCAGCATCAGGTGGCCAAAGTATTGGAGTTTCAGCTTCAACATCAGTCCTTCCAATGAACATCCAGGACTGATCTCCTTTAGGATGGACTGGTTGGATCTCCTTGCAGTCCAGGGGACTCTCAAGAGTCTTCTCCAACACCATAGTTCAAAAGCATCAATTCTTCGGCGCTCAGCTTTCTTTATAGTCCAATTGTCACATCCATACATCACTACTGGAAAAACCATAGCCTTGACTAGACGAACCTTTGTTGGCTAAGTAATGTCTCTGCTTTTTAATATGCTGTCTAGGTTGGTCATAACTTTCCTTCCAAGGAGTAAGCATCTTTAATTTCATGGCTGCAATCACCATCCTCAATGACATTAATTTCCACTAAAAATATTCTGGTCACAGCCCCTTATATTCATTCCATAATCTATTAATAGCTTGTGATTTATAATCTGATATCTCCTTCTAACATTCTGATAAACACATTCCCTAGAATCCCTTCTTGAAGATATCCAGGGAGGGGACTGCTTCACTCTTTGAGGTGGCTTCTTTATTCCATAATTCTAGTGTTCAGAATATTTGTTCCTAAGATGTATTATTAAGCATCTTTTTTTCATTAGGAAACAGTGCAAGTCTGTGATTAATGATTACATTTCAGGTTTCCAGGGCCGAGTGGAATAAATTCTGCAGCACATTACTTCCAATTGGCACCCATCATAAAATCAACCACAGTTCATTCACTGTTTTAAAAGGGCAACTTCAGCAAAACCTTGAAAAAGCATATTGTAAAAGAGAAAAAGTCTGATAAAGCATAAAAAAGTAGAAATCTTGGGTAAATATTAACCTTATTGAGGAAACCATAATAGAAAGTAAAATATTGTTTCATGTATCCTAGCACCTTAAGGTCGGCCTCATTTTGAGTTTGATATTTTGCTACCATCAGGGTGGCAAGACTTAGCAATTTGAGTACCATTTTTGCCCTCACGTTTTGTCCCTCACCTTTTTTAATGTGTTTTTTTTTTAATTAATTTTTATTGGCATGTAGCTGCTTTACAGTGTTGTGTTACTTTCTGGTGTATAGCAAAGGGAATCGGCTATATGTATACACATATCCCCTCTTTTTTGGATTTCTTTCCCATTTACGTCCCCGCAGAACTCTGAATAGAGTTCCCTGTGCTATACAGTAGGTTCTCATTAGTTATCTGTTTTATACATAATATCAATAGTGTATATATGCCAATCCCAATGTCTCAATTCATCCCACCCTCCCCTTCCCCCTTAAAGTACCTCTCTCAGTTTTTCAACTCAATATCACAGGTAATTATTTGCCCTTTTGCATGTGGTAATGTCAGAATATAAGAGGATTGCTTTAAAATAAGTAGGAGTCACCATGTGTTCAGACAGCAGTGGGAAGGTGGAAGATGGTGCATGCAAGATGGTGGTGATGACAAGTCAGATTCTGTAAGGTCGGTCTTATTCTTAGGGCAGCTGTAACAAAGTACCATAGACTAGGTGGCTTAAAACAAACAGAAGTTGATTTTCTCACAGTTCTGTAGACTAGAAATCTGCAATCAAGGTGTCAGCAGGGTTGGTTCCTTCTGGAGGCTCTGAGGAAGAATTGTCTTATGCCACGGTCCTAGCTTCAGGTGGTTGTAGGCAACCCTTGGCATCCTTTGGCTTGTAGATGCATCACTCATCCATGTCTCACACATACCATCTAACATAAACACATACAGACTTCTTGTCCCTCCAGCCTTCCAATGTAGATATGTTGTGATTTTGATTGAATGAATATTGTTTGCATATTTTAATGAAGCAAAAGCTATTAACAGCTGAGCCATAACTTATACTGTGATTACATTCAATATGTGTACAACTTTTTGTTTTCCCTAGGGTTACTTATAGCCTTTTTGCTTTATTTGCTTAGTTTTCTATGCATTTATCACCAGTTGCCAACCAGACTCTCACGTGGTTATGTAAATCTCTTAACCCATTCCATCCAGATATTTTTAATCAGGCATTCTTAACAATTCATCTTTTTGAAGAGGGAACTGCCACATCGTTTGACTGGTTATAATCTAGATCTGCTGTATAGCTGTTGACTTACTCTTCTTTCCTCTTGGGTTGTGGATCCCCTGTGCCATTAATCTCATGTTGTCTTTTCCTTGGTATATATCCTAATTTGGGTGGAGAAATTAAATTCTCCAGTGGCTTCCAGAGGAAGTATTCGTGAGAGGTAAATTTTGAAACCTTGGTGTCTTTTTACATTGTGTATCTATTAAAAATTATTATTAAAAACTATTTACTTATTTGACTGTACCAGGTCTTAGCTGCCGCACACGGAATCTCTTAGTTGCAGGATACAAACTCTTAGTTGTGGCATGTGGGCTCTAGTTCCCTGACCGGGGATAAACCCGGCCCCCTGCATTGGGAGTGCGGAGTCTTAGCCACTAGACCACCAGGGAAGTCCCTAATAATAATTATTATATAGTTATTTTTTTAATGCCATCTTCTTTTAACTTTTATACTAGGTTTATAAGTGATTTACCCGCCACCGTTACACTATTACTCTGCATTTAAGTGTATATTTACTTCTACCATTGAATTTTATACTTTCATGTGTTTTCATGTTGCTAATTGGTGTCCTTTGATTTCAGTTTGAAGAACTCCCCTTAACATTTCTTGTAAGGCCAGTTAGTAGTGATAAACTACTTCAGCATATGTTTATCTGGAAAACTTTTTGTCTTTCCTTCAATTCTGAGAGACAGTTTTACTTGGTTATTTTTGATCCACAGTTGTTTTCTTTTTTCTTTCAACACTGTTAGTGTGTCATCTCACTTTGTAAAATTCTGCTGATAGTATTATGGGAGTTCCCTTGTATATAATGAGTTGCTCTTGTCTTCCTATTTTTAAAATTTAATTATGTGTCTTGCTGTGGGTCTCTTTAGAGGCATCTTTTTTGATACTCTGGTCTACCTCTGTCTGAGTGTCTGTTTCTTTCCCCTCAGGCTAGGGAAGTTTTCAATCATTATATCTTTGCATAAACTTCTCTTTCTTCTTCCCTCTTCTTCTTACCCCTATAATGTGTATACTGGTCTTAATGGTGTCCCAAAAGTCCCTTCCCTTGGAGCTCAAGGAGATTCAACCAGTCCATCTTAAAGGAAGTCAGTCCTGAATATTCATTGAAAGGACTGATGTTGAACATGAAACTCCAGTACTTTGGCCACCTGATGCGAAGAACTGACTCCTTTGAAAAGACCCTGATGCTGGGAAAGATTGAAGGCAGGAGGAGAATGGGACAACAGAGGATGAGATGGTTGGATGGCATCACTGACTCAATGGATATGAGTCTGAGTAAACTCCGGGAGTTGGTGATGGACAGGGAGGCCTGGCGTGGTGCAGTCCATGGGGTCGCAGAGTCGGACGAGACTGAAGTGAACTGATAAGTCCCTTATTCTGTCTTCACTGGGGATTTTTTTGTTGTTGTTGTTCTTTTTCCTTTTTTCTCCTCTGACTGGATGAATTCCACTATCCTCTCTTTAAGTTCACTGATCCTTTTTTCCACTTGGTGTAGTCTGCAGTTGAATCCTTTTGAATTTAGTTCAGTGCTATGACACTACAATGCTTCGTGCTTTTTAATATTTTCTATATCTGTGGAAGTGCTCTCTTTTATTCATGCATTGCTCTCCTAACTTTGAGCATGTTTATGACTGTTGTTTTGACTCTATCAGGTAATCACTCATCTCCATTTTGTTAAGATTGATTTCTAGAGATTTAGATTGATTTCTAGAGATTTATCTTATTCTTTTGTTTGGAACATATTTGATTTCTAGATATTTATCTTGTTCGTTTGGAACATATTCTCATATTTGTTCTTTTTACATTGAATCAAATCCCAAGTGTATCCTTTCATTTCAGTATTTATTTCTGGCTTATGTTTAATTTTAAACATATGAAATATTTACATGGTTCACAATTTACCATGTTAGGATCATATTACAAATAATGCCACGATAAATAACCTCATGCATATATGGTTTTCTGTTTGTGATATTACTGGCTCAAAATACAAAATCCATATAAAATTTGGTGCCAAACTCTGCCCCGTAGGATTTATACTATTCTGCATCCCTGACAGCTTTTTAAGAGTGTTTCTGTTTCTCCACAGCTTTTACTGGAGTATTTATCATACTTGATTTTTTTTCACTGATAAGATTAGTTGTTGCAGATTTAATTTAAATTTCTTTTTTATAATAAGTGGAGGTGAACATTTTGAATGGGAGATGTTTGCCTCTTTTTTGTTGTTGTTAACTGTCTTGTTTGTCACTTGCTCATTTTTCCAATGAGGTTTTTTTTTTTCTTACGTTTTAGGAGCCTTTGATATTATTAGGGTAAGTCTAACTGTATTTAAGATCCATGATTAAAATATTCTTCCCAGTTTACTTGTGTTTATTTGTGGTCTTGTTTTTCCTATGCAAAAAGGTTTTTGGGTTATTTTTGTTTCATTTCATTTATATGTGGCCAAAATTGTCACTCTTTTCTTCTGTTGCTCCTTGTTTTTGAATCTTAGTTGGAAAGGCTTTCCCTTCTGGTCACAAAGGAATTCATCTATGTTTTGCTTTAAGATTTATATTTCTTATTTTACATTTAGATGCCTAATTGATTTAGAATTTATTTTCTTATGTTCTGTAAGGTTTGAATTCAGTTTTCTTTTTTCTTCAAATGACTGTCTAGTTGTTCCAGTGTAACCTGTTAAAAGGTACTTCATTTCACTGTTGATTTTTGATCACATATCTTTATCATACACCAAGTTTGCATATGTTTTTGCATCTGTTTCTGAATTTTCTGTTTTGTTCCATTGGTATGTATGTCTATTCTTATGTTAGTACCACTGTTCTGAGTAGTGAAGTTTTGTAGTGTGTTTTCTTCTCTGGCAGAGCTAGTCACCCTCCACCATTGTTATTCTCATTTACTTCCCTGGCTCTTCTTGCATGTTTAATTTTTTCTTAAAATGAAATTGTCTACTTCTAGGCATTTTTTCTCACATAATCACTGGATGCTTGCATAGTCATTGACTAAAGTGATGACATCTATGAATTGTTCAACTGAAACATTTAGAAACGTTTTACATATATAAATATAAAGCATGCTAAACATATAAAATACCAAGCTACTTTTTAAATGGCCAAAAGTCATTTTATTAAGCTTTTCTGAACAATACAGGAAACTCTTGTGTTATTCTCTCCTACCACCTTTTCAAGTTTCAGAAATTTCTCCATTATAACTGATTCTTTCATAATTTATTATTAGAATTTGATAGATAAGCCTGTTTTAAACTCTAGTCCTTTGAGCTCTGCAATTCTTACAGAACAGAGGTCTTATTATCAAATTTGAATCATCTTACTTACAGTGTTTCTCCTACTTACCTTTTTAGGCTAGGCAATAGCCCAAAGAACACTTGGCTAGTAAAAATGGATTGCAATTATGAATGCTGTTTGGTTCCATTTATGTAGATTATACTTGGATAGCATAAATTGAGTATTTGGATAAAAAGACTTTGTGTCAGTGAATTAAACATTGGGATAATGACAGGGCAGTGCCATTTTCCATTTAACAACACTCTTCTACGTTTTATTTATATTAACTTGTTATGTTTTGACATTCAGACTAATTCATTTTTTCTGTAAACCATATAGAATACTTAAGTAAAAAAGAATATCATTTTTAGTTTCTGCTTTTGCATAATTGACTCCTCAATATTCTTAAGTAGGGCCAGACTGACCTAAACTTTTGTTAGAATTTAATATTTGCAATATTAAATGTATAGCTTTAAAATGAAGTTAAGTGGTAGTGAATATAAGTGAATATAAATATGTGAATTTATAAGTGAATATAAAAATGAAGATTGTGGAAGAAAATGGTCTTTTTTAGTTCCGAGTTTAGTTTTGATATGTCATTTTCCCTGTAGATGTCTTTATATACAGTCAATTCTAGTTCCGTCCTTCTGCTTATCCTTCTAGCGGTTGTTCTCAAGTGGCTTCCCAGGTGGGTCAGCAGATAAAGAATCTGCCTGCCAGTGCAGGAGACACAGGAGATGCAGTTTCAATCCCGGGTCAGGAAGATCCCCTGGAGAAGGAAATGGCAACCCACTCCAGTATTCTTGCCTGGGAAACCCCATGGACAGAGGAGGCTGGCGGGAGGCAATATGTAGAGTAACAGAGTTGGACATGACTGAATGACTACGCATGCATGCAGGGTGGAAAGTAGAAGTTCAAAAAGGAAAATTCATTGTCTATTTCTGTGTCTCTAGTCTTGGCTAGCTTAAGAAGCTAAAGATTCTCAGCATGCAGGTTCAAGCCCAACAGCTCCTGGACCAGCTGTCTCTGGAACAGTACATTAGGAGCCCAAGGCTCACCAGAGGTCTGCAGGGAGAAGAATTGTTTCAGGAATGTTTTGTGGTTGGAGTCACATGTTCTTTGGGTGGACCTGAAGAACCACGTGAGCACACTGTCATTGCTCAGGTCTGCCCCTTTCCCACATCTTGTATCTTATTTCTCTCTTGAACGTGGTAGGGTTTTGGAACTCTGTGTTACATTTTAGCATAAGTGCCCTTCTGCCTAGTTAGCTCTTGGTAGGTTTGCTGACTAACACTTTCTTCTGGCTGGGTTCCTTTGCAAAGTTCGTGACTTTCTTTAAAAGCACAGTACTTCCCATCAAGAAGAAGTAAAAATTCTAGATTCAGATAGTCCTGGATTCTGTTCATGGCTCATCATTTAACTTAACTATGTGATCTTCAATGAATAATTTTCCTGTCCAAATACCACTTTTACAATCCATGAAATGGGGATATTACGTCTAATGTGCGTTTTGAAGATTAAATGAAATAAGTATATAAAGGGCGTGGCACATACTACCTGCTTAATTAACATGAAGTATAAGTTTCTCTTTCCTCCCAACTATAGTTAATTTTGCTTTATGATGCAAATACTGCCCCTTAGTCTCCTGACCAAACACTTGGGATATGGAATGCATGCCAGGCCAGAGTTGAGTTGAACATGTCCCTTAGGTAGCTCACTGCCTGCTCAGAGGCCCCCAGATCAAGTTTCTCTATATTCCAGGCTAACTTGGCTCTTGTTGGCAGTTCACAATTCACAATTCTCAGGGTCCCACTCTGCTTCACAGACACGGCCAGGTTAGAAATCCACTTCCTTTGGCTAAATGTTGTAGGAATTACTTACAAAATGTAACATATTACTGACATTTAACATTTATGGCTAGTTTTTATGTTTAACTTAGCGGAAAAAAAGATGAATCACAACGGCCATTAGTCATATTTTTAAAAGCCTTGGTAACACAGGACTCTCCTAACTTACAGGAGTTTGTTTCCAAGCATACAGAGGCATTTGGTTGAAAAATGGAATGACTGTCTATCTGGTGACTGTCTTTAGGACACTTTTAGAGTGAATGAATTGGTTTACGTTTAAAAATAGAACTGGCCTTATATTAGCGTGTTTTGTTGGTATATCCAGGTACATGCTGTAGGCAAAGGTGTGGCTTATGTGCAGTAGACATAGCTTCAGTGAAGCTGGCAAATGTGAAGTTGGTGCTGCTCTGCTCTGTAAAGTTATATTTGGGAATTTCCGAAGAGTTTATCGCTGTATTCTACGTTCAAATTCTTAATTCCTTTAAAGCTTACTTCATTTTCTCTTAAATTTATGTTTACATAAACATCTACTGTCTAAAATAAACCAGATTTTTAAATGAGTCATCTACTTTATGAATTTACTATATAAATATTTTATAGATTACAAAACTATATGTTATCTCAAAATGAAAAAAAAGGATTATTTGGAGTTCTGCTTTTTGGAAGGTTTAATAAACAGTGGAACCTCATTCAGACATACTTGTAAAAACACATAAATTTACCTATGCCATGAATCAATCAAATTATGACCTTCAAAATGTAGTTACATATGAAAAGCCTGGTATAAAATTGTCAAGCTGTAAAAAGTGCTCAAAAACAGGACTAATAATCAAAATATTATAAATGGAGTTACATTAGCCCATTGTTTCTAGTATTTTTAAAAATAAACTGTTGATGCATTTAAATAAATATCAGTGATTTCTTGACAGCTCTTAGATTTTTAAATACAGAACCTCTATTACTCCAAATATTCACTTTAACAGTATTTGTCAATGAAATAGTATAAAAATTTAAACAATATTATACATAGAGTATTCTGCAAACATTATAATGCCTAAGGTTAATCTTAGATATGTAAGTATTAATCTTTTCACAGATAATAATTTTCTACAGACTATGTTTCAGACTATGTTTCTAAGACTATATGAAAAAGTTTTTAATATAATTATTTGAGCATTTAAAACTAAAATCTATGCAAATAAAAATAGATGTCAGCATTGTTACTATGTTAACTATTTTGTTATTTCATCAAGTCAGCTGTCAAACTTTTAAGTAATAGGCTCCTTAGATTACCTATTTTTGTACTCTTTACATAGTAGTTCAAAAGTGTTTATGATAATAGAAGCAGTCTGTCTCCATAAAATTATCATAAAAATTCTGATTAATGAAGCTACTAATTTTGGAAAGGTTACTATGTCTCTTCCTTTTACAGTCATAACTTGATTTATGGTAACAGCACATCATGATAAATCCTATGCCTTTCCCTATCAATACAGTGCTTTCCAACCTGAGCAATTCATAGTTTCTATGTTCACATCATTCTTTTTCACATAAATTCACCTTTGGAAATATTCTAGGCAGTAGATTTTAAAAATTTTGGACTCAGAGTTCTTTTACACTCTTAAAAATTAATGACACTGAACATCAAAGAGCTTTGTTTATGTGGGCTATGCCTATTAAAATTTACCATACTAGAAACTAAATCTAAGAAGTTTTTAAAAATATTTATTCATTCATTTGAAAAAAAGAAGTCCATTTCATATTAACATAGGTAACATTTTCAGGAAAAAAATAGCTAGGTTTTTGGAGACAAAATATTTAGTGTGAAAGAGGTCATCATTGGTTTACGCTGTTGCAAATCTTAAATATCTGCTTCTGTATTCACTTGGTTGCAATGTAGTATTTAGGTTGAAACACATGAAGAAAATCCAGCTTCATACAGACATGTGACTAAAAAGGGAGGGGTTTTGAGGAGTCTTTTCAGATAATTATGGATAGCTTCTTTGATACCATACTAGAACTTGACATGTGGTAGTTTTATATAAGTTTTATGTGGAATCTGGATTTTAAAAGTTAGTTTCAATGTGGATTCTGAAATTATATTAGTTAATAAGCTCCTTATATATTTTAACTGGTAAAAAGTCCATTGGTATGTTTTGCACTTAAAATGAATCTTTTTATCTTTGCATGGTTTTGTAATGTCATGCCTGTTTATTTGAATGTTTATTCTCTGAGTTATTCCCATCTCTGAAATGTTGACACATTTATGTATGCATGCTAAGCTGCTTCAGTCGTGTCCAACACTGTGACCCTATGAACCATATCCTGCCAGGCTCCTCTGTCCATGAAATTCTCCAGCAAGAATACTGGAGTGGGTTGCCATTTCTTTCTCCAGGAGATCTTCCCAACCCAAGGATTGAACCTGCGTCTTTTACATCTCCTGCACATTTGTTATCACTGACCTCATCAGAAAAGTCTTTTAAAGTATTGTTAAACTTTTAAGTTCATGGTAACAAGTTTTCCAAAATTCTTTTTTTTTTTTTTTTGATTGAAAGCTCAAATTTTGTCACTGTCAACAAAACCTTTTCCTTGAACTGGAAGGCTTCCTTGTTTCAAGGGAACTTCCACTTAAATACCCAAGTCTAAAAAACTGAAATTTGTCAGTTAATCATTGTCTCATGTAAAAATGATGTTTTTCATAAAAAAACAAGGAGCTGGTTCCGCTCTCAACTCAATGCGCAGTTTCTTCTCCTCATTACAGCTATTTACTTTGCTACCCACAGTGCTTTATACATACTTTCCATTTCATCACTCAGGATATTAGAAAGATATGTACTAAAAAGTTTGATATTTTATAAAATCAATCATTTTTACCACTTTATTAAGGATATTCTCAAATAAAACTGGGTTTATTAAAGATATTCTTAAGTGTAATTGTTCTTCTTTAAAACTTAGAGTGCATGGCAGTGTGCAGAATCTTACAAGGATTTCTAGAGCAGTTCAGTGCCCCTACCTGGATTCTTGCTGAGATGCCAACATTTTTAACCCACTACTGCTTCTGCACCATCAGTGTGAATATCAATATATAACATCTTTATAGTATTATGTGAATAATTTTTATTCATGAATCCCCTGAAAGAGTCTCAAGAGACCCCAGGGGTTCATGGGCCTTAATTTAAGAACAGTTCTCTAAACAGGTCAAAGACCTGTTCTCTAAACAGGTCAAAGTACAGCTTATAAAAAGAGGAATACAGTAAAAATTTTCCTAACTAACCTCTTAACTTCTTTAATTTTCTTAACTAACCACCTCTTAACTGAATTGCCAATGAAATTAACCTCCATCCCTTGTGTAACTGGCAGCAGCGCTCAGAGATTGCTGAATGTCAAGGCTGCTGGGCCACCTTCTACTGTGTCTATTCATTTCTGGTGCCACCAGTAGGACATTATGTGCTTAGGAAGTATCAGTTATATTTGTCCTCAAATCAGTTTATGCCACTTTCACTAATACATTGTTGTTGTTCAGTCGTTCAGTCATTTCTGACTCTTTGTAACCCCACGCATGGACTGCAGCACGCCTGGCTACCCTGTCCTTCACCATCTCCACGAGCTTGCTGAAACTCATGTCTATTGGTGATGCCATCCAACCATCTCATCCTCTGTCGTCCCCTTCTCCTGCCTTCAGTCTTTCCCAGCATCAGGTTATTTTCTAATGAGTCAGCTCTTCCCATCAGGTGGCCAACGTATTGGAGCTTCAGCATCAGTGCTTCCAGTGAATATTCAGGACTGATTTCCTTTAGAATGGACCGGTTTGATCTCCTTGCTGTCCAAGGGACTCTCAAGAGTCTTCTTCAGCATCACAGTTTAAAGCATCAATTCTTTGACATTCAGCTTTCTTTATGGTCCAACTCTCATGTCCATACCTGACTACTGGAAAAACCATAGCTTTAACTAGACAGACCTTTGTTGGCAAAGTAATGACTCTGCTTTATAATATGCTCTCTAGGTTGGTCATAGCTTTTCCTCCAAGGAGCAAGTGTCTTTTAATTTCATGGCTTTAGTTACCATCTGCAGTGATTTTGGAGCCCAAGAAAATAAAGTCTGTTACTGTTTCCATTGTTTCGCCATCTATTTGTCATGATGGGACTGGATGCCATGATCTTAGTTTTTTGAATGTTGAATTTTAAGCCAACTTTTTCACTCTCCTCTTTAACCTTCACCAACAAGCTCTTTAATTCCTTTTCACTCTTTGCCATACTTGGCTGTCCGGTGGCTCAGACAGTAAAGCGTCTGTCTACGATGTGGGAAACCCGGTTCGATCCCTGGGTTGGGGAGATCCCCTGAGAAGGAAATGGCAACCTAGTCCAGTACTCTTGCCTGGAAAATCCCATGGACAGAGGATTCTGGTAGGCTATAGTCCATGGGGTTGCAAAGAGTCAGACACGACGGAGTGACTTCACTTTCCTTTTTCCTTTCTCTGCCATAAGGATGGTGTCATCTGCATATGGCTTATTGATATTTCTCCCAGCAATCTTGATTCCGGCTTGTGCTTCCTCCAGCCTGACATTTCACCTGATATATAACTTAAATAAGCAGGGTGACAATATACAGCATTGATGTACTCCTTTCCGAATTTGGAACCAGTCCGTTGTTCCATGTCCAGTTCTAACTGTTGCTTCTTGACCTGCATTCAGGTTTCGCAGGAGGCAGTTAAGGTGGTCTGGTATAAGAATTTTCCACTGTTTGTTGTGATCCACACGGTCAAAGGCTTTAGCCTAGTCAATGAAGCAGAAGTAGATGTTTTTCTGGCGTTCTCTTGCTTTTCCTATGATCCAGTGGGATGTTGAGAATTTGATCTCTGGTTCCTTTGCCTTTTCTAAATGCAGCTTGAACATCTGGAAGTTCTTGGTTCACATACTGTTGAAGCCTAGCTTGAAGAATTTTGAGCATTACTTTGCTAGTGTGTGAAATGAGTGAATTGTGTGGTAGTTTGAGCATTCTTCAGCATTGCCTTTCTTTGGCATTGGAATAAAAACTGACCCTTCCAGTCCTGTGGCCACTGCTGAGTTTTCCAAATTTGCTGGCATATTGAGTGCAGCACTTTTAACAGCATCGTCTTTTAGGATTTGAAATACCTCAACTGGAATTCTGTCACCTTCACTAGCATTGTTTGTAGTGATGCTTCCTAAGGCCCACTCGACTTCGCATTCTAGGATGTCTGGCTCTAGGTGACTGATCACACCATTGTGGTTATCTGGGTCATGAAGATCTTTTTTGTACAGTTCTGTGTATCCTTGCCACCTCTTATTAATATCTTCTGCTGCTGTTAGGTCCATACCGCTTCTGTCCTTTATTCTGCCCATCGTTGCATGAAATGTTCCACTGGTATCACTAATTTTCTTGAAAAGATCTCTAGTCTTTCCCATTCTATTGTTTTCCTCTATTTCTTTGCACTGATCACTGAGGAAGGTTTTGTATTCTCTCCTTGCTATTCTTTGGAACTCTGCATTCAGATGGGTCTATCTTTCCTAATACATATAATCACTAATACATTTAATTGCACAGTTTTAATAATCTACAAATAGAATAAGTGTAAGTTTTAAAAAAAGAATGTTTCTAAATGCTTAAATGCTTTGGAATGACTTACTATAAAAAACTTCCAGCATAATTTAATGTGGATAAGATTAGTAAAAGTTTAGAGAAAAACTCAAAATTCTGGAAGGGTTCTATATTCCTTCACAAATATCTTTAATTTCTTCCTATATTAGAGAAACCAAGGCTGAAAATTGTGCTGTTATGTGTTCTTTGCAGGGAAAAATAATGACACCGATCCATAGACCCACATTCAAAGAGAAGGCTTTCGGCTCCCCTTGAAAAGATTGGTGGATATGTACATATACATATTTTAAAGTGAGATAAAATTCATAAATTAATATCTATCTTTTTTTATGATTCACCTCTTAATGTGATTCTTTAGTATAAACCTACTAACTGATGGTTAGGATGACACTGAGTAAGATAGATCCTTTATTGCCATTCATGAGCTAGAAGCAAATTTCCGTTGGTTTCCATGATAGTGAAATATACTCTCATCCGTAATTACTCTCTATATCTGCATAAGAATTAGTAAAGAATTTAAGTAATCTCTTAGAAATGTAGCTATCACAGGTCAGATTTCTTAATGATATAGTGATATATCTGATGGTACCAGGAACTTTTTTAAAAGATTTTTTTATTACATAATTTAAAGTTTTTTTTATGAAGCATTGACTTACAATGAGGAACTTTAAAAAAAAATTCAAAGGTTTTGTTGGATTGGAAACTGCTTAGAATAAGCAACTGTATGTGGGAGCTTGGAAATTGTTTTTTTACCCATAAAAGTAAGTTCACTGGTCAGTTCAGTGGTGTATCAGACAGGTCAGCCTGCAGGAGGTGGTCGCGGCTCATTGATGTCAGCTTTATCACAGCTGTGTGCATGTGCTGCCATTTATAGATGAGATGGTGCAGAGACACAGGGCTGGGGGAAAAATGCCTTGGAGTCTCTGTCTGGCTCCGCGGCCACCATGAATCAGTGAGGACTGTTTCTGACTCCCTGGCAGTGAGCTTGCAGTGTGAGTTGTTTTCTTTCCTAGAAACAGGGAATTAATTCACCCTCCTCACAGTGTGTTTACAACCACTACACAGACTGGCAAGCTGACTGGCAGGGTGGCTTAGTCCGTGGCCAACTGGGTAAGAAGCTCATCAACTTTAGTCATTTTAGCACCAGGCTGTATCATTAGCACAGCTAACCAAACACTGAGATTATTGTTAAATACCAAGTGATTCTTCCAAACTGCTGATTTCTTAATCATCACATATTCACTGTCAACAGTGTGGCCTGCAGGCTTGTTCCTTCATTTTTTTCTTTCTTCCCCAAAAGATTTATTGAAAGTCTCCTGTGTGCCAGTCACTGTTACGGGATTGAGGATCCAACAGTAACTACAGCAGAGGAGAAAAGATAACCCTGCCTTTTAGAACTTCAATTCTGGTAGAGGATATATACACATAAACCTGGGCTTTCCCTGGTGGCTCAGACAATAGGGAATCTGCCTGTAACGCGGGAGACCTGGGTTCAATCCCTGGGTTGAGAAGATCCCCTAACAAAGAAAATGGCAACCCACTCCAGTATTCTTGCTGAAGAATTCCATGGACAGAGGAGCCTGGCAGTCTACAGTCCATGAGGGTCACAAAGAGTTGGACTTGACTGAGCACACACATGTCTAGTGTATGTTACTTGCTCAGTCGTGTCCAGCTCCTTGTGACCCCATGGACCATAGCCTGCCAGGCTCCTCTGTCTATAGAATTTTCCAGGCAAGAGTACTGGAGTGGGTTGCCATTTCCTTCTCCAAGAGATTGTCCCAATCCAGGGATCAAACCTACGTCTCTGGCTTCTCCTGCGTTGACAGGTGCGTTCTTTACCACTGCTCCGCCCGAGAAGCCCACACATAGACACAGACATACTTAAATGCCAGGAGGACAGAGAAATGAAGAAGGTGAATGAAATGCTGTGGGTTGAGGAGTAACACTGAACTTCTGACAGAAGTTCTGAACTTCTGGGCAGAGAAGGCCTCACTGAGACTATCAAGTCTTTAGTATTGGATTGGCTGAAAGATTTGTCTGGAGTTTTCCATTATGGAAATGGAAATGATCCTATTGGTCAACCCAATATAAACTCCTGAAGGAGAAACACAGTCTAGAAGAAGTAGTTTCTCAGAACTTAAGTTTTCTTAATCTGTGTCTGTGGGGTTTGTATGAGAGAAATATTACATCTAAATTTTCACTGTACCTGAAATTTTAGCATCTCTTCTAAGTCATGTATCTAGATAACCAACTATAGTAATCTGAGGAGAACCTGTGTCTTTGTCACAGATATTTTCATATCACATACACTTATTGTATACATCTCAAAATATTATGTATATTCATCACTACTTACAAATTACCCTAGTTACTATCCTAGCCATTAAATCTTGAATTTTAATATCATAATAAAGAAGCACATATATCACAGTTTTAAAAAATATCTGTACTGATAATTGTGTTTCAAAATAATACATTTCCCGGTACCCCTATGTATTATGTGTTATGAGTTTTAAAACACATTGAGAAAGAGGCTGAGGCGTCACTAGTTTGCCAAAAAGAGGCTCTGGCATAGAAATGTTAAGCTTTTGTTTAATCCCTAATTGAGAGCTGTCTTCCACCTCCCAAAAGTACAGTACACCCTTCATTTGTTTCCCTCTTTGAGAGATTACTCAAATACATCCTGAACAGATAGGGAGGGTTTTCTGGATAATTCCATAGAACTGTGATTGCGAAAGATCCTTTTTAGCTTCCTGTTTCCTGCAGGCCACACACTATTAACGTATTAGGTTGGCCAAAAAAGCTCGTTCGGGTTTTTTTTTTGCCAACCCAATATTGCAGAATTACATAGCAAGTCAAGCAGACATGTAGCTTCCTAGAAAAGGACAGTTTAGTACTTCACGGATTAGCTTTTAGACTTCCTTAAAAAAGTACTTGAAGATCCTTGAAATCAGTGCAGTTCACTCTGAGAAAAAATGAGATGCAGAAATCTGAGTTGGAATCGGCTCGCTTTACTCACTTACACCAGCTTTTTAGCCACTCTCCTCATCATGAATGTTGACCAAGTGCCTCTGCCTAGATTGAGAGGACCTAGACTATATACCACGGCACCTTCACCTGGATCAGCCTATGGGAAATAAGATGGGATATTTATACGCTTTTAGCATGTTTTAGCTAAACTGTTTAGCATGACAGTCGTAGAACAGAGCCAAGAACCCTACTGCAGGTAGAAAGGGGAGGGCCAGCACTAGTTAATGCGTTAGTCCAGAGAATTTTGCTCTGTCACTGCATATTACGTACTTTCAATCCCTCGAGAATATAAATATACTCTTCTATCTCTCATCAACAGTATAAAAAAAAAAACTTAAAAATGAGCATTTTAATGTTACCAGAAGCTGGAAAGAGAAAATGTTAAGTCTGTAATTTTCACATTAGACAATCTTTTATGCTTGTGTCTTATGTGGAAGGAAATCTATTTTTTATGTCATTAAACCTGGACTGCACCTTCACTTGTGTCCTTTGTTGTTGTTCTGAGAAGTAGATACTTGAAAAGTGTTATGAGAGCTCTGAGCCATGTGGCCCTCATTTGCATGGTCTCTTTTCTTTTATAGGTTGGTGAAAGATGCTCCTTGGGATGAAGTCCCACTTGCTCACTCCCTGGTTGGTTTTGCCACTGCCTATGACTTCTTGTACAACTACCTGAGCAAGACACAGCAGGAGAAGTTTCTTGAAGTGATTGCCAATGCCTCGGGGTATATGTATGAGACTTCGTACAGGAGAGGATGGGGATTTCAATACCTGCACAATCATCAGCCCACCAACTGCATGGCCTTGCTCACAGGAAGCCTGGTTCTGATGAATCAAGGTGTGTACAGCTGAGGAATGCCTTGAGCTGACATCAGTTGCAGTTCCCACAATGTGAACCAAACATTTCTATAACTAGTCTAAGTACACGTTCATGCATCGCTCCTAACTAAGCCCAAGCCATGACAATACCTCTGGCACCTCTTGGAGAGTTGAGAGACCTCTCCTTCCTCATTTCTGCTTGTTACATTAGCCTGCTTGTTATTTTAGTATGCTCTTTTATTGTCCTAAGTCATATCCTTACACACAGGATCAGTGGTGAATATTCCTTTTTCCAATTTTTGACAGTGAAGGCAATCAGCCTGGATAGAGTTTATAAAAGCTGAACAGGTGGTTCATTATTTGAACTGAATATTCCTCACACAGAGGTTGTGTTTCAATATATTGCTACTTTTTTCCCCTCTAAAGACTTTAAAAGAATCTATCTAAGGACTACCTGGTGGTCCAGTGGTTCAGACTTTGCCTTCCAATGCAGGGCATCCTGGTTCAATCCCTAGTTGAGGAGGTAAGATCCCACACATCTCCTGGCCAAAAACCAAATATAAAACAGAAGCAGTATTGTAACAGGTTCAATAAAGACTTTAAAAATGGTCCACATCAAAAAAAATCTTTAAAAATAAAATCAGTTAATCTAGATCATTCAGGTCAAGTTTACAGTTGACTTTTATGGACCATTTAGCTGCTTTGCCTTATTGTATTGTATAATAGCTAATATCACATTTTCTTTTTTTATAATTAAATTTATTTATTTTTAATTGAAGAATAATTGCTTTATAGTAATTGTGTTGGTTTCTGCCATCACATTTTCTTTATTCTTGTAATTCTGACTTAATTACAACTCCTGTTAAGAGATATCTTTAAATAACTAAATAAGGTTGTGTTTAAGAAAAATGACCCTTGGTTCACAGTGAATTATTAGAATATTAAATATTCTGGGAAAATAACTGGGAAATCCAAAAGAGTTTAACTCAAAAAATAAAAAAAAATTTCCAGAGGAATCGGGTGGAGAGGGAGGTGGGAGGGGGGACCGGGATGGGGAATACGTGTAACTCTATGGCTGATTAATGTCAATGTATGACAAAACCCACTGAAATGTTGTGAAGTAATTAGCCTCCAACTAATTAAAAAAAAAAGAAAGAAAGAAAGAAAAAAAATTTAAAAAAAAGAACACATTACAAACTTCAAAAAAAATAAAAAAATAAAAATTTTTAAATAAAAGAGTTTAACTCTTGATTATTTTCCCTATAAGACTTAGTAAGCATTTTGTAGATTATCCAGCATCAGATTTTACCCAAGCCTAAGTTTCTCCCTTGTCATATCAACCATCACTTTTAATTAGGTCTTAGAGGAAAGGAAATTAAAATTAATTGAGCATATGGCATGTGCTAATCCTTGCCCATATTTTATTTCTCACATCAACTATATAAGGTAGCTGGGTTTTGGATCCAATTCTAGCCAAATTCAAATTTCATTGTCTTTCCACTATATTTTGTTGCCTTTCTGAAAATAAAAATTCAACTTATAGTAACTTAAGGAAAGCTTGATTAAGAGTGTAAATTTTTGCCACTCTCTCGCATACAAACCAAATTTTAAAAGTCAAAAAGTAAACCACATGAACACCTACCATCAGACCATTTATAAATCCTCAGGCCTGTGGAAAGATAGCATCATGAATTGGTGGAAAGAACCCTAGAGTGAGCTGGATGATAGCCCAGGGCCTTGGATTTTAGTCTAGTACAGTTTAATTCCCTTAGATAAATTTTTAGTTCTTTACCAGCAGGAATAGAACTTATTTCTTCATTCTCCACAATAGATAAAATTGTTCCAGATAATAAACAGGCACCTAACATACTGGCTCGAATTGGATTACAATTTGTATTTGGCCTTGGCAAGAGTTTTCACATGGATTTGTTTTCTGAGCAAAGTCATAAGGTTTGCTCTGGGATGCAGTCTTCCAGGGCTTTTCCACAAGCAGCGCCCACAGTGATGAGAAGAGGAAACAGAAAAAGGAGTGGAAGCCCTGGTCCTTCACCTCTCTGTTAAGTCATCAGGCTTACAGCCCTGGCTTTCTCAGCTGCCTCACTCTCACTCTAGGAGCTGCCTTGGCCACACTGCACTGATCATTCCATGTGCTCGGAGCAGCCTTGTAGATCCTGACTGCGGTAGCTTTGTCAGGCGTGGCTCCCACTGAATTCACGTGACATCTCAGCGGCGGGAGAATTAGGATTTTGTGGCTCCCTTGGTAAGGGATCCACCTGCAGTGCAGGAGACCTGGGTTCAATCCCTGGGTGGAGATCTGGAGAAGGGAGTGGCTACCCGCTCCACTGTTCTTGCCTTGGGAATTCCACAGATAGAAGAGTCTGGTGGGCTATAGTCCATGGGGTAACAAAGAGTCGGACACAACTGAAATGAACTAACACCTTCACTTTCTGTTCTGCTAACCCAGTCTGAGGCTTGGTACAGAGGGCCCACAGGATCACATGTATTCAGTTTACAAATCAACTGGAAAGAAGACAGAAATGAAATGTTTAAATGATTACACCATACTTGCAATAAGACCAGGGAATGAGATAAAGAGTATCATGAAGTTATGATTAAGTATCAAATGAGTGTATTAAGTTTGCATTCAGGAGAACAATTTCTTTAGATGAGTTTGAGATGGTTCATAGAACTTTGAAGGGTAGATAGGATATGGATAAGTGAAAATAAGGAGAAATCCAGGCAAGATATATGGGTGATAGGAAAAACACAGGGCAGAACATTAGTAATAACAATATTTGTACCTTGTATGGATAGATTTGAAGTTTACAAAAGTAGCCATTACCTCATCTCTCCTGGATAGAGTTTTTTAGAAGGGAAAAATAAGGAAAATCAGGTAATGAAATATATGAGGAGCAGTGAAATAGCAGTCCTGATTTTAAACATCAGTTCCATTGGTGTCTGGCTGGAGATGGAAGATACAGATGAGGAAAAGATGAAGATGATTGGGATTTAAACCCTAATAATTGGAAAATGGAAATTAAAACCTATCTGGAAGGCTGGTAGGTCAGGTGTGGAGCTGGCTGGGAGAAGGGGCCAGTGCCCAGCAGAGCCTGAGAATGGTGCTGCCCCCATGAGATGAGATCTGGGACTTACTTAGGCTGGGACCTTGGCTTTAGGCTGGGACACATCTGCTGGTACCTGGGCCTGCTGGTACCATGCCCAGCACATCTAGTAGGCCAAGGTAGAGGGTTCAGCATGGATGACCATGCACATGTCTATGGGGAAGAAATAACAAAAGTCTACTCACATTAGGAGACTGGGAGCTTAATTTGATCCTTAGGGGTTGTGTATTTTAAATACAAGCAAACAAAACAAACTTTAAAGATGTAAGTTCAGATCAAAGCTCTATTCACTTTTAGTCATGTGCCAGAGGACAAGTCAACCTTTCTGTAATTTTGGAAAAATCGTGCATAATTGAGTTGTTAAAAGGATTAAGTAAGGTTATGTTTGGTGCTATGTAACTTCCAAATGCTACAAAATGTGAGGAATTGTTATTGTTGCCTAAATGCTGGTTTCACAAAAATGATAGAAAAATAGCATTTCTGAGTCAAAAGGATTTTATAAAATATTTTAGACCTTTAATTCTCAGTTGGGGAAAATGAAAACGGTGGCAGGTGAAGAAGTACTTGAACAAAATCATGTAGCTCATTTTTGGCAGACTTGGGACTCCCAGTTGATCTTTGTCACCTTTAGATCCCCACTCCAATGGTCTCTCCACTCCACTGTGCTGCCTTGTCTGATGCTGTGACATCTAAAATCACATAAAAGACAAGATACTGTCTTCTAAGAACAGGATAAGTGGGAGACTGTTCATTTAGTATTTATAGTATTTGCAGCTTATTACAGATTTTGTAAAATAATGGTAACAGTTGTTGTGAAGTGGAAAACTTCAAAAATATTGTCAGTTGGTGTATTTTAGACAAATTGAATGAAAGTCTCAATATACAGATCTTTTCTTGCAGGCATGAAGTATGTCAATTTGTAACCTCAGATGTGGTGTGATTTTAATTTATTAAAGATTATTAAATTACTGATACTTATTTAAAGGTTTACCTTTAATTAATAAATGACCTGGATTAGCAAGATGCTGTTTATAACGTTGATAAGTGAGAGTTTTACAAAGCGCAATTGCAGTATAAAGTAGTCAGATAACTAAGGGTTTAATTTGGCCACATTTTTGTTTCTGCTTTCTTACATCCTTAGTCATTGTTTTCATGTGTTTGCATCCTTTAGGGTACCTTCAGGAAGCTTACTTATGGACCAAACAAGTTCTGACCATCATGGAGAAGTCTCTGGTCTTGCTCCGAGAGGTGACAGATGGCTCCCTCTATGAAGGAGTTGCATATGGCAGCTACACCACTAGATCACTCTTCCAGTATATGTTTCTTGTTCAAAGGCACTTTGACATCAACCACTTTGGCCACCCATGGCTTAAACAACACTTTGCATTTATGTATAGAACCATTCTGCCAGGTACAGTGAAGACTTAGAAGTGAAAAAAAAACATTAAACTATTATCATTTTTTCTGATTATGAAGATGGGCTAGATTAAGAAATGTGGGATTTGAGCCATATTGAGGTTAAAGGGATTATTTTTTTTTAATTGAAGAATTTAAGAGTTGTATATAGCCAAGAATATTCTGGACATTAGTGTGAGGATTTGTGATTTAAATATTATAAAACGTAGAGTATAACAGATCAAATATAATTTGTAGTCCCACAGTACTTTTATTTTTGTGTGTATACAAACTTGGGTACATATACAAATTCTTCTTCATGAATCTGAAAATATAAATATTTATGGTTACAGGTTATTTTCCTCTATGTGTAAATCCTAATTAATCCTATTTATGTATTTTTTTTTAGTTTTAAATTTTTTTCTTCTAAACTATACAGACATGATTCAAAAGAGGGATTACACTTGGAGGTTTAGTATTCTCTTTAAATATTTTTGGGTTTGATCCCTGGGTCAGGAAGATCCCCTGGAGAAAAGAATAGCTATCCACTCCAGTATTCTTGCCTGGAGAATTCCATGGACAGAGGAGCCTGGTGGGCAATAGTCCATATTGAAATAAATGGTATAAAATATAGAAAGCTAACCAAAAAATGAATTTCTATGAAACTTCTGAATTCTTGTTGTTATGTAGTAAGCTTTTAAGTAAGCATTTTAAGAGAACTGGCTTTTAAGAGAGAAGCCTTTTATTCTCACTAAATTCATTTCTAGGACAGACTATAACTCTGCGTACTTCTAAACAGGAGTAAATTTTCATCAGGATGGATTTTTCCCCAGTGAAATGCAATTTTTAGTTGAGTGATTCTAGACCTACAGCAAACAATCCAGGTTTTAAATCTTTATGCTCTGGATATATACACATGGATTGGATAGAACCTCTATTATTGCATTAGTTATCAAAAAAATACTACAGAGCCCCCAGAAGAACCATGTTATGATTTGGTTTAGACTCACATTCAGAACTCTATTGTTTTATTGCTTATCCTTGGACATTCAAGAGAGGCCTCTTGTTTCTATGTTTATCTTGGTAAACACAGGCCATCTAAAGCAAGTGCTTTTAAGAAGCCTCAAAGCTTTGTAATTTGATCTGAAATCTAATAATCCGCCACACTGGGGCTTTGACTTGCTGTGAACTGTGTATATGGCTACTTCCTAAGGTGGAAAAGACAATATAATCACCTTTAAGTGGAGAATCCATGTGTTTGTTTTGGTTAGTGAAAGGACCTTTATTGAACGTTGATGTGCCAGGCACTATCATAGGCAAGGGATTCAAAGAGTGATAAGACATACCATCTGCTTTTAAGATAATCACAGATTAGCAGGAGATTCAGAAAGTCACAATTTATACTAAGATTTACTTGGACAAACATTTACTAAATTGGCAGGAGCAAAAACATTAGCTGTAAATTATATAAATACGACCATGCAGGCATTTTTAGAAGGGATTCTGTGTTAAGTCAATCTGTTCTCAACAACGGTTTTTTTCCTCTACACTATCTATTCCAGTAACAATCATTCCTGTCTGAAGCAGAGTTTTCTCCCATTATTCTTTTTCAAGGATGCATGGAGTATATCTGTTCTTACCTGCTTCTGTTTTTCTGACCTATTCCAGTATGATCTTTGCATTTTTTTCTCTTTTCTTCAACTTCTGATAGTACATGTGGGCAGGATCTTCTCTGGGAATGGTTTTGTTTTCTTCCTACAGATACTCAGTTTCTCCCCTAAACCTTCTAATTTCTACTGTTGTTCATTCGCTAAGTCATGTCTGACTCTTTGCGACTCCATGGACTGCAGCAAGCCAGGACTCCCTGTCCTTCATTATCTCCTGGAGTTTGCTCAGGTTCATGTCCATTGAGTCGGTGATGCCATCCAACCTTGTCATCCTCTGCCACCATCTTCTCCTCCTGCCCTCAATCTTTCCCAGCATCCTGGTCTTTTCCAATGAGTCAGCTCTTGGCATCAGGTGGCCAAAGTATTGGAGTTTCAGCTTCAACAGCAGTCCTTCCAGTGAATATTCAGGGTTGATTTCCTTTAGGATTATCAGCTGGTTTGATCTCCTTGCAGTCCAAGAGACTCTCAAGAGTCTTCTCTACTTCTACTGTATTGAATGCCAAACTGAAGCACTTTATGTTATTATCTTGGCCTGGGATGTGGGATGTGTTGGTGGAAAAGCTAGTGCCCATTCCAGGTTCAGGGACTCACCATGCACAAGAGATAGATAGCCCATGTATCCATGCAAGTATAATTGTATATGGCATGAACACTGGAAAATGAGGAAGCTGAGCAACACACGTAAGCATTCCATTACCAATGACACGTTGCCATGTAACAAACTTACCCACAAGCTTTGTGGAAGACCTTTGGAAGGATTCTGATTAATTGGGGTAGAGCAAAGGGATCATGGTTCTCTTTCTTATTTTTATCCTAGAAGACAATTGATTCCAATTTGTAACCAGGATTCAGAATCATTGTTTGGGGTTTTATGGAAGTATGTAGTTTTTAAATTTATCTTAGTTCTCTCAAACGTCTTTCCTCAGGGTTTCAAAGAACTGTGGCTATTGCAGACTCAAATTACAACTGGTTTTATGGTCCAGAAAGCCAATTAGTGTTCCTGGATAAATTTGTCATGCGTAACGGCAGTGGCAACTGGTTGGCTGACCAAATCAGAAGGAACCGCGTGGTGGAAGGTCCGGGGACGCCGTCCAAAGGGCAACGCTGGTGTACTCTTCACACGGAATTTCTCTGGTATGTTATATTGTGCTGGCTTGAAAGAGAAACTGTACCCAGGGGCACCCTGTGTTAAATTTTTTTGCTTTAAAAAAGAAAAACTCATCTCTCCATGCCATCTACGCACTCGCAGCTTCTGTTCAGTTCATATTGCAGTTTTGAGACTCTGTTAGAAACATTTCCTCCCATTTAAGATCTAATTACTGTTTGCTGTTTTTGCTTTTCTTGCGTTAGAAATATCCTTGGCTCACACTGTTTCATAGATATGCATGTTTTGAAATCATCTAAAGAGAAAACCCACAAAATTTAGACCTAGTTTTTCTGATAGTCACACCGAAGGAAAAAAAAGGTAGTAAAATGTTTTGTTTTGGTAAATGGAGCATTATAATCTTCTAATAGCAAAGCTGTTCCTAAATTTTCAAAACTATTTAAGAGTGTTTGACAGTATTTGACAGTTTTACTTTGATAATAAAAGAACCATGTAATTTTTTTTGCCTTAATCTTTTAAGCCTAGAAAGAGCAGCCAGGGTCTCCTTTTTTAAAGTACTGCCAAATACATTGTTGGCATCCAATAAATTAAAGTTAAAATAAAAGTTACAGAGAATTGGTTAATTATTAATCCCTGATGTCTTTTCAAGCTATTGAAATTTGCATTCAACTCCAAAGCTTGCATGGTTTGATTGCTTCTTTTCATTAAAAAAAAAAAAAATCAAACAAGAGGAAGAAAAATGTTAGTAGAGTTATAACTGTCTTAGTTTAACCATATTTTTAAAAACAGTCTTCACAGATGAACTACATATATTAATATGTAGACCTTCCTGACTCCATTTAGGGTTATGAAGTAATTACTTAATAGTGTCTTCACTTACCCATTTTATAAAGTTGCTTCTCGGAGTCAGATTCCAGTACTCTTGCCTGGAAAATCCCATGGACAGAGGAGCCTGGTAGGCTGCAGTCCATGGGGTCGCTAGGAGTCGGACATGACTGAGCGACTTCACTTTCCCTTTTCACTTTCATGCATTGGAGAAGGAAACGGCAACCCACTCCAGTGTTCTTGCCTGGAGAATCCCAGGGATGGGGGAGCCTGGTGGGCTGCCGTCTATGGGGTCGCACAGGGTCAGACACGACTGAAGCGACTTAGCAGCAGCAGTAGCAGCAGGAGTCAGATTAATGGTAAGTCTAACTTGGTTCAGAATGTGCCTTTGTGGGAATATGAAAACTGACTGAGGGATTTCCCTGGTGGTCTTAGTGATCGGGGAACTAAGATCCCGCATGTCGTGTGGCCAAGAAAAAAAAAGAGAGAGAAATAAATGGTAAATACCTGAAAAAATGACCAAAGCCTGAGAGAAGGATGACCAGTTTGCTTATATCTGGATTTGTTAAATTGCGATAATTGAGCCAACCCTCTACTCAAAGTAGAGATTTTTGATGTCCTGGAACAAACTCCAGAACAATAGACAGAACAGCCCAAACCAAGTATCAATAAGCCGAACTCTACCACAGCTGACCGATTCACTTTTGAGACCTGTCTAAGAGCTAGCACAGGTCTGCCTTTAGTCCCTTGAGCAGCAGATCATATATGAACCTGTCAAGGCTGTTGTCTGAAGTCACCAAAAGCAAAAAGTCATCTTCATTATTATTTTTACAGCCGTTCTGAATCAAGATCTGTGTTCTTAATCATGGGTTAATTAAGTAATGTTAATTATTGTCTTTGATAATAAACCTGTATCATAAATTAAGGTAAGAAATTTATTATTAAAAAAGCATGTAGATTAAAACAAAACAAAACCTTTGGATTTTTGTCTGGGCTGAACAATGGGAGGAACAATCATAAATCCCCCCCACTATTAGATTGTTTTCTGAATTTCATGCATTTATATTCTTAGGTATTGCATTGGCAGTAAATTTTATCTAATATGTGAGATTCGACTGTATTTGAATTTATTTTTTTTAGAGGGGAGGAAAGTACCAAATTTGAATTTCAGTTGTTTGCAAAACAATACTTGCTTATCACTAAGTGATTGTGCTGTGCTATGCTTAGCCACTCAGTCATGTTCCATGCTGTGACTCCCTGGACTGCAACACGCCAGGCTCCTCTGTCAATGGGGACTCTCCAGGGAACAATACTGGAGTGGGTTGCCATGCCCTCCTCCATCCAGCAGGTCTTCCCAACCCAGGGATCAAACCCAGGTCTCCCACATTGCAGGCAGATTCTTTACCGACTGAGCCACCATGGAAGCCCAAGAATAGCGGAGTGGGTAGCCTATCCCTTCTCTGGGGGATCATCCCAACCCAGGATTCGAACTGGGGTCTCCTGCATTGCAGGCGAATTCTTTTACCAGCTGAGCTACCAGAGAAGCCCACTCAAGGATTGCTAGAGTCTAAATATTTTTTTAAAGATTTTTTTTTTTGATGTGGCCCATTTTTAAAGTGTTTATTGAATTTGTTACAGTATGGCTTCTGTTTTATGTTTTGCTTTCTTGTCCACGAGTCATATGGGATCTTTGCTCTCCAACCAGGGACTGAACCTGAACCCCCTGCATAGAAAGGTGAGGTCTTAACGACTGGACCACCAGGGAAGTCCCTAGAGTCTAAATCTTAGTGTGTGGTTTCCTTGAATAGGAACACCTCAACTAGAGGTTTGAGTGAGCTGCTTCATTCTGTGAGCCCCAGTCTCATTTGGGTGGCAGTTCTGAAATCGTTAGGTGAGGAAGGTCCACGTAGAGATGATCAGCAGCAGTCATTTCAGCCTCACACCCTTCACAGATGTCAAGGTATACTCGTCTCCCATTCACCAAGGACATTCCTCTTCTCCTGAAGACTGCATGGGTGTTTTCAGAAAAGTCCATGATGCAGTCACACCGCCAGGGCTCTGGGTGGCATTTGTGTGTTGTTTCCTCTAGCCACATTGCCACGTGGCATCACTGTTCTGATATGTCCTTTCACTTCTATCAGAAAATCATGTAGTTTTTAAAAATTAATTCTTTCAGGTACGATGCCAGCTTGAAATCTGTTCCCCCTCCAGATTTCGGCACCCCGACATTGCATTATTTTGAAGACTGGGGCGTTGTGACTTACGGAAGTGCGCTGCCTGCAGAAATCAATAGATCTTTCCTTTCCTTCAAGTCAGGAAAACTTGGGGGACGTGCAATATATGACATTGTCCACAGAAACAAATACAAAGACTGGATCAAAGGCTGGAGGAATTTTAACGCAGGGCATGAACATCCTGATCAAAACTCATTTACCTTCGCTCCCAACGGTGTGCCTTTCATTACTGAGGCTCTCTACGGACCAAAGTACACCTTCTTCAACAACGTTTTGATGTTTTCCCCAGCTGCCTCCAAGAGCTGCTTTTCTCCCTGGGAGGGCCAGGTCACAGAAGACTGCTCATCAAAATGGTCTAAATATAAGCATGACCCGGCAGCTAGCTGTCAGGGGAGAGTGGTTGCTGCAGCGGAGAAAAATGGGGTGGTTTTCATCCGAGGAGAGGGTGTGGGCGCTTACAACCCCCAGCTTCACCTGAGGAATGTTCAGAGAAATCTGATCCTCCTGCACCCGCAGCTTCTCCTCCTTGTGGATCAGATACACCTGGGAGAGGACAGCCCGTTGGAGAGGGCAGCAAGCTTCTTCCACAATGTGGATTTTCCTTTCGAGGAGACGGTGGTAGACGGGGTCCATGGGGCTCTCATCAGACAGCGAGATGGCCTCTATAAAATGTACTGGATGGATGATACTGGCTATAGTGAGAAAGGAACCTTTGCTTCAGTGACATATCCTCGCGGCTATCCCTACAACGGGACGAACTACGTGAATGTTACCACGCACCTCCGAAGTCCCGTCACCAGGGCAGCTTACCTCTTCATAGGGCCATCCGTCGATGTTCAGAGCTTCAGCATCCACGGAGATGCTCAGCAACTGGATGTGTTCGTGGCCACCAGCGAGCATGCCTACGCCACTTACCTGTGGACAGGAGAGACCTCAGGGCAGTCTGCCTTTGCGCAGGTCATTGCTGACCGGCAGAAAATCCTGTTTGACCGGAGTTCAGCCATCAGGAACAGCGTTGTCCCGGAGGTGAAGGACTACGCTGCTCTGGTGGAACAGAACCTGCAGCATTTTAAGCCCGTGTTCCAGCTGCTAGAGAAGCAGATCCTGTCCCGCGTCCGGAACACAGCCAGCTTTAGGAAGACTGCCGAGCGCCTGCTGAGATTTTCAGATAAGAGACAGACCGAGGAGGCCATTGACAGGATTTTTGCCATATCGCAGCAGCAGCAGCAGCAACAGAGCAAGTCCAAGAAGAACCGAAGGGGAGGCAAGCGCTATAAATTTGTGGATGCCGTCCCTGATATTTTTGCACAGATTGAAGTCAATGAAAGAAAGGTTCGACAGAAAGCTCAGATCTTAGCCCAGAAAGAACTGCCCGTAGATGAAGATGAAGAAATGAAAGACCTTTTAGATTTTGCAGACATAACATACGAGAAACACAGAAACGGCGATGTGATGAATGGCCGGTTTGGCCAGGCTCGGATGGTGACGACGACTCACAGCAGAGCCCCGGCGCTGTCCGCCTCGTACACCAGGCTGTTTCTGATCCTCAACATTGCTATTTTCTTTGTCATGTTGGCAATGCAACTGACTTATTTCCAGAGGGCCCAGAGTCTTCATGGCCAAAGATGTCTCTATGCAGTCCTTCTAATAGATAGCTGTATTTTATTATGGTTGTATTCTTCTTGTTCCCAATCACAGTGTTAGTATCGAAACTCTAAGTGGCTTGATTGTTTTGTGGTCACAAGTCTATGCAAAAAAAAAAGGAAAGAAAAATTCATTACCCTAGTTTATTACTGGATTTTTTTTTTTCAGATTCTTTTTAAAAAATTAAGGGGAAAGTACTTCCACACAAGAAATCAGGGACATGGAGAACTCAGTATGCATCGAGGCAAAGAATTAGGAATAAGGGTAGCTTGGTTGTCACACGGTGTTTCTGGAAATGTTTGGTTGGCTGATTTAGGAATCCATATAATACTACTCTTAAAAGAACAAAAAGTCTGGTTTTAAGTACTGTTTCTTCTTAAGAGAAAGAGACTTAGATAGAATTGGATTTTATTAATATTAATTTAATGCTATTAGCACTCTCCAGATACTATTTTATGGAAAGACTGAGGCACACAATTTTGAAAAATACAGAGTTTTTTAATGTTGTGATCATGTTGAAAATAAATGTCGGTAAGTCCTGGTTATGATGGTGTCAACTTCCTTGGAGAAAAATTCATGTGAATAACAGTGTCTGCATATTGGGTGACTGTTCAGATAACATGGTAAAATGATGGCAGAAGGTTGTTAAAAACTTGAGATATAGCTCCAGCAGAAAACATATATTAGTGAATGAACATTTCCTTGATGATGTTGGTTTCTGCATACACATAATTGACTGCTTTTACACATCCATTGGTTGTTCAATAAGTAAAACAATTACAGGTAACTTAATTTCGTATTTTCCTTCTATGGAAAACTGTTACAGATCCAATGACTAACTTCAAAATAAAATATTTTATATTTGACTATTGATTTGAATACCAAAGAAGATGGGGAAACTAAAATTTGAATGTAATTCTCATGTTTTTTTAATAGAAAACTTTCTTTAAGTTTATTTTGCTAAATAAACATTATAATTGTGATTTTTCTGCAGTGTCTTTCTTTTTTCCATTCCATTCAACATGTATTCAAAAGTTTTGAAATCTTTGAAGAAAACTGTTTATTTGAACTTGCATTAATTAAGCATAAGTTGGAATAAGCAAAATAAGTTGCTTATTTTCCTTTTTGTTGTTTAAACATATTTTAAACAGTTAAACAAAAGCCAAATTCTGATATTTAGGTAATATCAAACTTTAAAAATGATTTTTAACATTTTATTTAACGAATTAAATAAGAGCAAGGACTCCTCTCTGGTTGCCGCGTGTGGGCTTCTCCTCGTGTTGGCTTCTCTTGCTTCGGAGCAGACTCTAGGGCACTCAGGCGTCTGGAGCTGTGGGGCACCGGCTGAGTTGCCCCGAAGCATGTGGGATCCTCCCAGACTTGGGATCAAATCAGTGTCCCCTGCATTGCAAGGGGCATTCTTAACCAGTGGACCACCAGGGAAGCCCAGTACCAAACTTTTAAAACATAATATTTTCTAATTTTGAGTAAGTCCTCAGGAGGTAATAGCAGTACAGAATGCTGGATATGTATTCCACAGATTGATATTTCAGCAAAAGAAAATGATATCCTTAAAAGGAACTTGAGTGGGTTGTCTTACGTTTAGCATATTTGAGTCTTCTATATTTCTCCCTCGAAAACAGAGATTATGTTTGGCTCAAGTTTATAATAAGAATACATTGGCTGATACAAATCTAAGGTAATAATGACCACCTTTTCCTTGTACATGTCCTTTTGGTTCATGGAAATACTGATAAGTAACAAAACAAGAGCATGGAGAAACTACGAGCCCCTTTTCTCAGTTTTAATTTTGAATCTTCTTACACTAAAAAAAAAACCAAGTCTGACTTTTCACTGTGCTTCTTCCCTCATACTGGAAATCTAGAGAATGACTTCTGAGGAAGTATTTTTTGTTTTTTCTTTCATGGAAGAAATCTCTGGGGAGGATGTCATTACACACTGTTTGAAAGAATAATGTTTTCAAAAGAATAATGCTTCCGTTTGTCCTGCATGGATGCTGTTACGGGGTTTTGAACTTGCTTTATGTGACAGATTCTCCGTTTACTTAACCTCATTCGACATTCCTCTCTTCTACTCTTTCTCATTCAGAAAGGATGAATTGTCTGAAATGATCAAAAGCAAATTTTGAAAAAGAGGGTAAATTACTCTTTGAGGCTACCAAGCAAACCTGATCTCAGACCCAAAAACTCAGGCATACTTTCTCATAGAGATGAAAAGTGCTTTCCTTTTGTTTTCACTAGG
This sequence comes from Dama dama, assembly GCF_033118175.1. Lineage (NCBI taxonomy): Eukaryota > Metazoa > Chordata > Mammalia > Artiodactyla > Cervidae > Dama > Dama dama. The sequence continues at coordinate 33,447,773 of NC_083708.1, read as the reverse complement.
TTAGGACAGGCAGTGAATTTGTCCCCATAGCATGATCCAGTGTAATACATTAGCTCACTTATAAAGCAACTTTTAAAAATGCAGTAATTGCATATCTTTAAAACAAAATTAATTACAGGGTTTGTTTTCCTTCTAGTGGATCTTGTGTTTATTTTAATTGAAAAGAAACTTCCACAGTCAGGGACTTAAGTGGTGAAGCAAGAAAAAAATGCTAAGACAGATCACAGCTCTTTATAATGCTACATGCTTCATATCAGGGACACTGCATATTTGAATAAAACTTAAGGAACTCTTTGTATCTTCCAGAAAAACAAGTGATGTTAAATCTCTCTTGAAACTGAGTGAGTAATTAGGGAATCTGTTTTAGCACTGCTCACTTTGAAAGGAGTATTTCAGGTTTACTGGATAACATGGGAACTTTGTTCAGAGGATTGGCAGGACTTTGAGTCCTCACCCTAAAGAAAGTTCGGGCATCTTGAGCCTACAGAGCTTGTCTGTGTAGTGGAAGAGGCATGTTTCCTGCTTGGTAACTGATTAGGTTCTTAACAGCCATAATGATGGATGAGACCTATTTGCTGAGAGAAGTCTTTTGAGACCCTTGTTATAACTGTTAATAAAGTCAACTGGAAGACATTCTCAAACTGTTTTAATAATTAGAATCTATTATGTCACCTAGAATATTGAATTTAATTCTTCCACAAAGATTTTAGTCATGGTTTTTAAGAAGTACCAACTGTTCCAAGGTTACTAGAAAATAGTTTTAACATACACACGGTTTAATTTTTTAAGAAGAAAAATTTATATTACAACTTAACCTGCTTTTAAAAAATTTTTGACAGTTCACAAATCACCACAAGAGAATTGGAAATTTCTCCAAGTTTTTGAGAGCAAACAAGTTATGAAATGCTTGTATTTTTAAGTTAATTAATAAAAAGTAAATGCATGTTTTTCGTTAGAAATATAAATCAAGATCAACTGGGCACTTCTGAGAGTTAAAGAGAACCAAACAAGATTCTGAGACTGTTCTAGGAAAATTAGGACATATGGTCATCTGTGTCTTAGAGTAATTCAGGAAATAAAAGGGGCGAGGGATGTGTATGAAGATCTGAATTCAGTGCTTAAAAAAGAAGCTTGAGATGATCTTGTCAACTACAAATTGGCACTTGCCATTGGCTTGTCTACTTATCTGCCTCTACAAGGATTAAATCATGTGCTACTGCAGCTGCTGATTTTCAATACACCCTGAAAGGAGTTCAGGGTGAAGAGTAGAAAAGAGGCACTCCATACTCTGAAAAAATTGGCAAGACAGGTCTTCAGATAGTTAGATATTTTCAGGAGCTGATTTTATGAGCCCAATTTTTAGATCTCCCCATATCTAGAAAAGCACTAAATCCTTCGTGGTGATGACTGTTCCTCGTGATTAGCTAAGCTTCATGAGACTAGAAGAAATCTAAAAAAATATGTGCTTGATGGCAAGTATCCCCCTTCATCAAAATCACATAGGTACTGATCTCCCCTGCTTCTTGGGAGCAGTTTCTCAGAGCTCTCTGGGGGGTCGTCTCCCTAACTGCGGTAAACATGTTGCCCCCAATAAACTGAACTCACAACTCTCACGTTTTACATTTTTTAAAGTCACCAATCTGATTGAGCCTCCAGGTGCAGAAAAGAAACTCAAGCAAAGGGAGGTTTTATCTACTCATTCCTGTACTTACATCACTTCTGTTGGCAAATCACATGGTTTTTCCTCTTTATGTTCACGTTGAGAAGAGTTCAGTTTCTGCAGCTTATTTAGCTTATTGGCGTAGATAACTTGTTTTTCCCGCAATGTTTCAGCTAGATACGTACTTTACACTATATAACATCAGTGAAGTACTGACACGTTTTCGGGAAATGACTGAGAGAAATTATGCATTCCAATGCATACATTCCAATAAATATTTAAATTTCAGTCATCAATTATTTTAATAGGTACAAACCCTATTAAGCAAGATGTAGTTGCCATGCAAAAGATAAAAGTCGATGAAGTTACATTATGACTTTCTTGTTCTTCTTGGCTGTACAATTTCTTTTGGGGGTATTTTCTTTTTGTTTTTGTTTTCTGTAAGTTATAAGCATACATGATTGGAAAAGTAAAATAGCACTAGAAGGCATGGCTGATTCATGTCAATGTATGACAAAAACCACTACAATATTGTAAAGTAATTAGCCTCCAACTAATAAAAATAAATGAAAAAAAATTAATAATAAATAAATAAATAAATAAAAAGCCTCCTGCCCTCTCCCTTTTCACTCTAGATTCCTGCTTCCCGGAAGTAACCAAATTCAGACCATCTTAGCTGTTGGGTTCATTACATCCTTATTTGTGTTAAAGTCTAAAATTTCCTATCAATGAAAAGAGGATTCAGCTCTTTCACTCATCTCCCCTTACTTCACACTTGTTTCACGCACCACCTTTCTTCTCACAGATCTATCATAACTTTTGGCCCACTCTCTGAGGAATTTGTTCTCCTGACAGTACTTATATATTAAAACTATGTAAATATGACTCAAGGGCTAGCCGTGTTCTTACTTCCTTTCATATACAACTTTGGTTTTTCTAGAGTTAATGATGATTTCTTTTTTTTTTCTTCCATCTGCTTAGTCGTCAAGCAACATCATTTTATCCCCAGACTTTCCAATGTAAACATGCATCTTATTCTGTTCAATCACATCTAAGTCATCTGGCAGTTCTTTTTGTTCCTGGGACCATCCCTGAATGATGGTTGTCTTCAAATATTTCTCCATGATTCTGAGAATTCTCTGCACCTCTTTTCTGTGCAGATCTTTTGTTTCCTGGGTCCCACGTTTCCTTTTTCTTTATTAATATCTCTTTTTGAGATATTAATATCTCAAAATATTCCTGAGAAAGGGGGCATGGGGAGTAAAGTTTTGCCTCCTTCCATTTCTGAACAATTATTTATTCTCTCCTTCACTTGACTGATCACTTTGCCAACAATCTATCCTGGAAATAACTTAGAGTTGTGAAGGCAGGGCTCCATGACTTTCCAATTTCTGTTGTTGCCATTGTAAAGTCTGTTACCGAGTTTTCTCTTGGACAGAAGTTTTAACTAGAAAGTCTCCCACCTCCTCCCTGGTTAGTTCAGTGGAGAGAGGTTGGAGGAGGGAGTTACTTAACAGGCCTAACTGTTGTGTTCTCAAAGTCAGGTGGAGAAAGGGGCTAGAGTCTCAGCGTTTGCTAAGTAGACACGTATTCTCAGTACGTGCCTCCCCTCGGTTGTGCTGTGTCTTTAAACCACAATCCTCTTCTCAGTCCCTCCCGGGAGCGGAAGCCTCATCTTCTGCGGGGCATCCAGGTGAACTCTGCCTGCTGTGGTTCCATTTTCCACTCCCTTGCATTCCCACGCCCACAGGTACCAATTCCTGAGCATACTTGCTGTCTTGCTGAGTGAACTGGCTTGTTTCTGTCAACTCAGATCCCATTTTCTAGCTTGTGTGGACTTCAGCCTCCTGTTTAGTTACCATTTACCCACCTACCCTCAGCTCCCACTGTCCTGTTCTATTCTTCACTCATTCACTCTGAAAATATTTTTGAGTACCCACTAAGTATGAGGCACTGTTCTGGTGCTTAAAATACTCCATCTGTGAGTAAAATAAAGAAACATCCTGCCTTCTTGGCGCTTACCTTCTAGGAATGGGTCTGACGAATTTGCATAATTCATAAGTAAATTTTATAATCTTATTAAAAGCTAACAGGTGCTGTGAGGGGAAGGGAAAGACAGGATAAGGAAATCCGAGAAGGGAAGGGTGTAATGGGTAGTCAGAATTGTCTTTATTGACGTCCTCATTCCCATTCTCTTTTTCATTTTTAAAATCCCTTAAGTGGATTGCATAGAGTTTCAGTAAGGATTATAAATTCGTTCATATCCAGTATGTGTAGCTAGAAGCCCCACATCACCCTTCAGGTGACGTGTGTTTATTGAGTACCTACGACATGCCAGGTACTGTTTGAGGAACTGGAGATTTGGTGGAGAACAACAACAAAATAAAACCTGGTCCTCATCTAGTTGATGATACGTGTGAGTGGGTGGGTGGGAGGAGCAAAGAGCAACAATCACGACAAAAATACATTCTGTCAAGTCAGGCTGAGTATTGTGAACAGTCTAGATAGGAGATAATGAACTCCCTTGACTTAGTCTTGAGAGGGAATATTTAAGGCCCAGCTCATAGGCAAATATCTGACCAAAAGAGTGTCTGCTCTGTGGGAGCATGTTGATAAAACATGATGAATCAAAGGGCCCTGAGGATATTTGTCTCTGAGTCTTATTTACTATAGAAGAGCAGGCTGCCTGCCTTGGCTCTGCCCCAATCACCTGACTGTCCCTTAATAAACACAAAATTGTCCAAATTTTCTTGCCATTTCTATTTTCAGCCTGCTTGTCTAAGGAACTTCACCTAGACTGATGTGACTGGAGTGGAGGGTGAGTAATAATAGAAGGTGATGGGAAACAAGACTGTGAAGGTAAAAACAGGGTTAGGAAGGAGATGCTCCTTTCTTCTCTTTCCATTTAATTAAAAAAAAAACACCAATTGGGACTTCTGTGGCGGTCCAGTGGTTGTCTCCACACTTCCAATGCAGGGGGTGAGGATTTGATCTTCAGCTGGATCCCACGTGCCCACTGCACGGCCTAAAAATATTTTTTTAATTAAAAAAATTAACACCAACTGTACGAGCATTTTGAATAAGCATTTGCAGTACCTTCTAAATGAGAAAAGTTGATATACTGCTTCTTCTACATGTCTAATTGAGAAGTCTTTGTTACAGAAGAATCATATTTCAATGGTGAATCTCAGAGGAAACATCTATGATCTGGGATGGGCTTTTGAAGCTTTGGTTTAAGGCAGACTTTTAAGGCACAAGCTTCTAAAAACACTTCAATAAGCCCATCACTTTCCACATCAAACAATGAAAAGTGATTTTAGTATATATTTATGAATTATTTTCTGAGCAAAAGAGTTTGCAGTAGTTTAGGTACCTACTTTTCCTTTCAACAAAGTGGTAAGAGCAGGATACTGGAAATACTTTTTTGTCTGAGGGGAACATCTTGTAAATTTCCCCTACTTTCCTTTTTTTTCCCCATTTTTCAGCATTTATTATTTACCGCTTTTAAAATTTTGTCCAGGATAAGAGACAACAGGTGAAAGAAAAGAAATTCTCATGTATTGCCTTCCTGTGAGATATTCTTGATTTCTTAGCTCCCTCACCCCACTCTCTGAGGAATTTGTTTTACTGACAGAAGAATGGATTCATGACATTTGTTAGGGTCTGAGGAGAATTCTTAGAGCCCTGTGTATATTTAAAGCTCTGTTCTTAATACAAAAAAAAATTTGCAGAGAGGAAAATATGATTATTTTGAAAGACGAATTCACGGAACTTTTTGTCAAAGTTGAAAATAAATTGCAATAATAATTTAAACATTGCTGTTATTGAATACTGCCCTTGAGTTACACTTAAGAGACATAAAGAGATCATTAAAATTGCTAGTTCATCTGTCTTCCCCACTGGACTACACTCCTTGGACTACACTCTCTTGCTTATTATATATACATGGTTCTAACATATAACCTGGCACATACATGGTACCTAAAGATACTTGATGAATTGATTGACTGAATACATGAATGGAGCACAGAAGACTGCAGCCTCCCAAGACCTTAAGATACAAAGCTCCAGCTGATATCATTAACCTCCCACACATTAGATCCTGGAGTTTTTTCATCTCTGGGTTATGTGGTGGCCCTAAAAATCAATCTTCAGGGTAGGGTACATGAGAAAGACAGATGTGAACGAGATACACTTGCAGCTGCTCTATGGCCATTACACATAGGGTGGGCCCACATGGGATGAAAGCCCAGATGTCAAAGCACAACTTAAAATAACACACCATTAGAGTGGGATGTTGTAAACCACCAGTAATCAGCAGACTCTTGCTAAGCTTCAGCTATTATCTGTGAGAATGCCTTTTGAGTTCATGTCATTGTGCAATCTAGGGAGCGAGGCTATGCCAGCACAGCTGACTTCCTAGAGAACATAGGACAATGTGGCGTGGGCCCCAGGAATGTGGGCAGGCAGTGTGGCTGCGAGGGTGGGTTATTCATCTGGCTTTACAGCCACACCTACACCGTGGAGAGTCACACCTTGGCACCTCGGGGTATACCCGACTTCCTGAAAAAGACTCCGGCAAGGGGAGGCTCTCGTATAAGTTATTGCATGTTTTCCTCTATTTTTAAATAGAGTTTCTGTGTTGCCTAGTGGATGTTTTAAGAACCTTATAGATGATGAGAGGACCTTTGTGAATTCACTGCTGAGGAGAGGTCATTTCTTATTTAAAAAAATAATTTAGATGCCAGAGGAATAAATAGGGAATGAAAGAGTATTTGATAGTTCTGTAAAGCAAATTTTGTGGTTTTTTTTAAAACAGGATATAAAGAGCCCACACGCTAGGCTTATTTTATAAAATGTGCTAAGATTCTTGAAAACATTGCCTAGTTCATGTTTATACCACTATTATATTAAAGCATATGGATGGCAATGATGATAATAGACAAGAACTCTGCACACATCTGCACGCTGATTCTGTAAGGACAGAAGGAAGATGCTAGCTACAGCCACATCTTATAAGTAGGAAGCTAGGCCCAGAGAGGTTAAGGAATGTGACCAGAGCCATACACCTTGCAATTGTCATGGGCTAGTGCATGAAGTTCAATATAAAACAATGTTTTACTATTTGCCTTTAATTATTTGGAATGTTCAAAGTGCCCCATTATAATTTTTTAAACTATTAATTGAGTTATCAGCATAGTTATATCAAACATATTTTGATATATGAATTTTTTACCTTTAATCTTGTGAAACTGAAACGAGTAAGAAAATTTTTTTGGTCAAAGTAGGTTTTTAAAAATAAGACAGACTAGAGGATATCCCTATAATTTATTAAAAAAATAAGTTGGTAATATTTCCACATCCAATGTCATTATTACTTCATCACTCTGCCCTCATTTTAGAAAAGAGAAAACTGGGACTCAAATCATCAAATAATAATGAAGAACATCCCCATAATTTAGAAATCACTACAACTCTGTCATAGTTCAGGACCCTGCAGCATGGTTTACAGAGAGTATAAGCTATACAATCAGCTCAAAATCAGACTTTTATTTTTTATTTCTAGTCTCATCCTGCTCAAACTGTGAGTTATTTTGATTCTTCCAAAGTAGAAGAGTTGCATAAACATAAATTATTTACCAATTTGTTTACTTCCATCTTTAATTTAGTATTTTTTCCTGGATTTTTACTTTAGTCACAGATGCTTGCGGTTTTTCAGATGGTTGAAATCAATAAAGTCATTTTAAAACTAGTGCTTTTGGTTGGCTGGCCTCTACAAAATAAGCCACCTTTTCCTAAAGATGACAGAGATTTGAAATAACTATTGACAAGTGCGGAGACGTAGAAGAAGCTAAAAAATATTTCTTTCACAAACAATATATCTCTTAGACTTCCAATCCTTTGTCACACTGATCTTTTTAAACCCCAGACTTATATAGAAGAAGAAAAATGGAACTTTTGTCTTCTGTTTTGACAGATTCTCAGAATTCTCTGTTTTTCACTTTTGATTGAATTTTGTCACTTCTTGATAGTGTTTGTATTTTCGGAGACCATGACTGTTTCTTTAAAAGGCTAGAATTGTATTTATAGAATGTTAGCGTTCAAAGGGACCCCAAAGATGGTCTAGTCCAGCCCTCTCATTTTACTGTTGAGGAAACATCTTGCTTGGCATGGCTTCACTTTAGCTCAGGTGAGGGTACTAAATCATCATTGCTTATTTTGACTTTTCTACTGCTAGTTGGACCATCCCCAGGTTGGGGAATAAGGTTTATGATGCCATCAATGTGACTGTTCATAGAAAGATCTTCATGACCCAGATAATCACGATGGTGTGATCACTCACCTAGAGCCAGATATCCTGGAATGTGAAGTCAAGTGGGCCTTAGGAAGCATCACTACGAACAAAGCTAGTGGAGGTAATGGAATACCAGTGAGCTATTTCAAATCCTGAAAGATGATGCTGTGAAAGTGCTGCACTCAATATGCCAGCAAATTTAGAAAACTCAGCAGTGGCCACAGGACTGGAAAAGGTCCATTTTCATTCCAATCCCAAAGAAAGGCAATGCCAAAGAATGCTCAAACTACCACACAATTGCACTCATCTCACACGCTAATAAAATAATGCTTAAAATTCTCCAAGCCAGGCTTCAGCAATACGTGAATCGTGAACTTCCAGATATTCAAGCTGGTTTTAGAAAAGGCAGAGGAACCAGAGATCAAATTGCCAACATCTGCTGGATCATCGAAAAAGTAAGAGAGTTCCAGAAAAACATCTATTTTTGCTTTATTGACTATCCCAAAGCCTTTGACTGTGTAGATCACAATAAACTGTGGAAAATTCTGAAAGAGATGGGAATACCAGACCCCCTAACCTGCCTCTTGAGAAACCTGTATGCAGGTCAGGAAGCAACAGTTAGAACTGGACATGGAACAACAGACTGGTTCCAAATAGGACAAGGAGTATGTCAAGGCTGCATATTGTCACCCTGCTTATTTAACTTATATGCAGAGTACATCATGAGAAACACTGGGCTGGAGGAAGCACAAGCTGTAATCAAGATTGCTGGGAGAAATATCAATAACCTCAGATATGCAGATGACACCACCCTAATGGCAGAAAGTGAAGAAGAACTAAAGAGCCTCTTGATGAAAGTGAAAGAGGAGAGTGAAAAAGTGGGCTTAAAGCTCAACATTCAGAAAACTAAGATCATGGCATCCAGTCCCATCATTTCATGGGAAATAGATGGGGAAACAGTGGAAACAGTGGCTGATTTTATTTTTCTGGGCTCCAAAATCACTGCAGATGGTGATTGCAGCCATGAAATTAAAAGATGCTTACTCCTTGGAAGGAAAGTTATGACCAACCTAGATAGCATATTAAAAAGCAGAGACATTACTTTGCCAACAAAGTTCCGTCTAATCAAGGCTATGGTTTTTCCAGTGGTCATGTATGGATGTGAGAGTTGGACTATAAAGAAAGCTGAGCACTGAAGAATTGACGCTTTTGAACTTTGGTGTTGGAAAAGACTCTTGAGCGTCCCTTGGACTGCAAGGAGATACAACCAGACCATCCTAAAGGCGATCAGTCCTGGGTGTTCATTGGAAGGACTGATGCTGAAGCTGAAACTCCCAATACTTTGGCCACCTGATGCGAAGAGCTGACTCATTTGAAAAGACCCTGATGCTGGGAAAGATTGAGGGCAGGAGGAGAAGGGGACGACAGAGGATGAGATGGTTGGATGGCATCACCGACTCGATGGACATGGGTTTGGGTGGACTCCGGGAGTTGGTGATGGACAGGGAAGCCTGGCATGCTGCAATTCATGGGGTCGCAAAGAGTTGGACACGACTGAGCGACTGAACTGAACTGAATATAACTGTTGGATTGTTCTTCCCCTAAATAATGTCAAGTGAGTTATAGACTTAAATTTTTGAATTATATTGATTTATCTCTTTGAATCAAGATGGCTGATAATTTGCTTACTGAATATCTGATTCTTCCTTTGGTTCTTGTTTAGAAGAGTTAGTGAAAGTTACTCAGTCATGTCCGACTCTGTGACCCCGTAGACATCCATGGAATTCTCTATGCCAGAATACTGGGGTGGGTAGCCTTTCCCTTCTCCAGGGGATCTTCTCAACCCAGGGATAGAATGCAGGTCTCCGGCATTCTTTACCAGCTGAGCCACAAGGGAAGCCTTTAGATAAGCTAAGTGTAAATGCCCGTAGAGCACAATAAACCTATTATGTGGTGAATTAGCGCCCTCTAGCACGTGTCTGAGTCACCACTGTTGAAAAGTCTTTTACAAAGTGTAATTTGTGAAACTAAAATGTTCTAAATGCTGTGTTGGGTTCTTTACACTATCTCATTTTATTTTTAACACAAACATTGTATGACAAAGGCTGAGACATCTCTGTAAGGAGATAAGGCAAATATTCAATGTGGTGAGGGCTACCTCAGGTGTGAGGGGAGAGTTGTAGGCAGGGAATGACTGACTTTATCGAAGGATGCAGTGATGATTAAGGGGAGGAATTCTGGGAGCTCTCAGGTTAGTAGGGGAGACAAAACTCTGGAAGGGACTGCTGTAATAATCACATTAATTAAGAATGATTGCAGAACTATATTATATAGAGTGGGAGCAAAGAAACACTACCACTAAACTCTTGGGGTTCTGAAGGTAGTTTCAATGAAGAGATGACATTGGGCTGAGTATTAAAGAAGAGGAGTTTGTCATGTGAAGAACTGGCAAATGCCATTTAAGGCAGTAAGTGAGAAGGCAGAGAATTAGAGAAGACCATGACATGTAAGTACAGGAATGTTGGGGGGCCAGTGCTATCAGAAACTGAGGTACATGGGATGAAGTGGGGCAGAGATGGCTGGAGAAAGACTTGAAAGAGCCTCTGTGCTAATGTGGGAAGTATAGAACTTGTCCTCCTGACAACTAGGAGCACTGTGGGTTTTCAACTGGAAAATAACGTAATTAGATTTCCTTCTTTCCCTGACTTACGAGTTGAGAAATACAATCTATGGTCAGAAGACTACTAAAAGAAACATACCTTGTAAACATAAGCATAAAGCAAACATCTTTGTAACCCTTATCCTGGTACAGAAATATAACCTTGGAAACACCCTACCCCATCTCCCAACCCTAGTCATAATCCCACTCAAGCCCCCAAGACAACAACCACTTTTCTCGTGATTCTTTTTTTTTTTTTTTAAGACCTTACTTCCCTGATGCCTGATGGCTTTCAGGGAAGGGTTTTTGTTTGTTTTGTTTTCTTTTAAATACAGTATTTTATATTTTGTGTATTAATTTATTTTTGGCTGTGTTGGGTCTTCCTTGCTGCAGGGGGTTTTCTCTAGCTGCTGTGAGCGGGGGCTACTCTCCAGTTGCGGTGTGCAGTCTCCTCATTGCAGTAGCTTCTCTTACTGTGGAGCTTGCTCTAGAGTGTTCAGACTTCTCACCAGGCTCTAGAGCACAGGCTTAAACACTAGGGCGCAAGGGCTTAGTTGCTTCAAGGCTTGTGGGATCTTTCAGGACCAGGCATCTTCTGCATTGGCAGGCAGATTCTTTACCACTGTGCCACCAGGAAGCCCCTCCTTGTGATCCTTAATCACTGCTTTTTCTCTTTAGTTTTGTCACTTACATATACATCTTCAGCAAGTGAAGCTTCTGTTTCTGAACTTTTTATGAATGGAATCATACTGAATATATTCTTTGTGTTTGATTTCTATTGTTGAACATTATGTTTTTAAGATTCATCCTTGTGGATTGTTACTATAGGAGAATTTTTCTACATTGCCATATAGTATTCTCCTTTGAATATTTCACAGTCTATCTCATCTGCTGTTGTTTGATATTTGTTCTTTGATTTTTTAACCAATTTTTGCATAATATGAACAGTAGTACTATGATTTTTTTTTACCCTGTTCACAAGTGCGTAACAGTTTCCAGGGTATATTCAGATTCCTTTTTCAGGAAGTTAGCTCTGCCAGGACTATGTGGCAGAAACTAGAGTGGGATGAGGAATAAGGGCCTGTCCACTTTCAAGGATGATGAAGAGGTCCAGTTTGAGAAATGGTCCTCAGGAAGGATGGAGCTGCATGGAAAATGGAGTGGCACCCACAGCTGACCCTGTGTTTTATAGCTTGAAAGACTAATAGCCTTAAAACTCTGGAGGAGAAATAAGTCTTAGGGAAAAGTGAGTTCTGGACTCTGGAGTCACTCTGGAGTCGACTGCTGGACATCTAAGTAAAAATATCCACTAGGCAGTCAGAAATGCCTATCCAGAACTTAGGAAAAGAAGGGGCAGGAGATGAAGATTTTGGAAATGGTAACATACAGTTGGGATTGTCACAGTCAAGTGGAAGGAGAGTAAGGATAATGGGCAACACTTTTTGAGCATTTGCTAGGTGCCAGGCACTGTTCTGGGCTTCCCTGGTGGCTCAGAGGGTAAAGTGTCTGCCTGCAATGCAGGAGGCCCGGGTTTGATCCCTGGGTTGGGAAGATGCCCTGGAGAAGGAAATGGCAACCCACTCCAGTACTCTTGCCTGGAGAATCCCATGGACAGAGAAGCCTGGTAGGCTACAGTCCATGGGGTTGCAAAGAGTCGGACACAACGGTGCGACTTCACTTTCACTTTAGGCACTGTTCTAAGAATGTTAGCCGTAACAACTCACTTCATCTACACAAGAACCCAGTCAGGCAGGTAACGTTACTGTTTTCATTTTACAGATGAGAGGTATGTAGTTAGTGGTGGCACCAAGAGGGGATTACTCAGGCAGTTTGTGTGGAAAGGAGTGAACTTCAGTGAGTTGGGAGGTGGAGGAGCCTGGGAAGGAGACTCAGATGAAGTCATCGAGTTAGGAGGAGAGCCAGAAGAGTATAATTAATAATCAGACTTAACTTAATTAGGGAAGTACTGCAGGTGCCTGTCACTGCCGGGAGAGGTCAAGGTAGTGTGCCAAAGTGGAGTCAGAAACAGTCAAGCTCTGAGTCTAGGTGTCAAGGAAACCTACTCAGGTTTGGTTCATTGCTTCCAAGAAAGGAAGTGAAACCCCTTTAAGGAATCTAACAATAGAATAGAGAAAAAATAGTTATTTCCCTTTGGTTGCTGTCTACAGCTAAATTACAAAGAAAAATTCCTCCTCTAAGTAATTCACTTATGCATGCATATGGGAGGGGCTTCCCAGGTGGCATAGTGGTAAAGAACCCGCTTACCAATGCAGGAGATGCAGAGGACCCGGGTTCTATCCCTGGGTCAGGAAGATCCCCTGGAGGAGGAAATGGCAACCCACTCCAGTATTCTTGCCTGGAGAATTCCATGGACAGGGGAGATTGGCGGGCTACAGTCTACAGTGTTGCAAAGAGTCGAACACGACAGTTACCGAACGTGAACATGACCATAGGTATGAGAAAATGGTGCAGAAATCGGGCAGATAGTGGTAAAGTTGACCACTACATCCCAGAGAACTCTGCTGAGTAAACGAACTGAGCTGGGCAGGAAGGAGGGCAGCAGGAAGTCATGGGAAAGTCCCTGTTCCGCCAAGACCTGCAGCCCCACCAGCCCGCACTGTGGCTTGGAGACTCTGAGGAAAGAGGGTGGGAGTGGGTGTTCAGGCAGCCCTACGGCTGTATCCGGACCTGCCCGGGTATGGCCTTGTCTTCTTCCTGGTGTTGCCCTGCCCCTATCTGGATAGACTTACGTACAGTCGGTCAGAAGGTTGGCAATTCAAGAATCTTTATGTTATTCATAGCTGAATGACATGCACAGAAGGAATCAAGTTCTGAGCTGAATAAAGCAGGCATGGTGCTGACTTTGCAGTGAGAGCAGAGACCATCCAAGTCTGCTTCTCATTCATTCACTGATTCACCCATGAGTCCCACAAGTATTTATTGAACACTGATAATGTTCTGGGTACTATGCTAAGACCTGTGTAACCAAAGAGGGATTAAATCAAGCATGGTCCTTGCCCTCAGGAAATGGATGATCTAGTTGGGGATTTGAAAGACATAGCAAGCAGCAAATAGGAGGTTACAAAACTGTCATATGCAACAAGGAAATGAATATGAGGCTAAAAATAGTCAAGGGATGGGTCGAAATTGAGGGAATTGAGAGTCTAGTCATAGAAGATCTGGTGGACGTGTCCCATGTTCAGTTCTCTTCGCCGCTAAGCCCTGGGAGAAGACCATACTTATTCTTTCCCTTGCAGTTAGGTGAAGTTTTGTATCTGGTTCTGATCAGATGTTGCTACCAGAATAGGGCATTTCCATAATAAAAATCATCTTTTCTCATCCTCACTATTTGTCCCATTTCTCCACCTTCCTCTCATATTCATACATAAGTGAATTACTTAAGGGAGGGATTCTCTTCGTAGTTTGGCTGGGGGCAGCAATCAAAGGGAAAGAACTAGTTTTCTTTATTTTATAATTAGATTCTTCAAAGAAGTTTCAGTAGTCAGGTATGGATGTGAGAGTTGGACTATAAAGAAAGCTGAGCACTGAAGAATTGATGCTTTTGAACTGTGGTGTTGGAGAAGACTCTTGAGAGTCCCTTGGACTGCAAGGAGATCCATCCTAAAGGAGATTAGTCCTGGGTGTTCATTGGAAGGACTGATGTTGAAGCTGAAACTCCAATACTTTGGCCACTTGATGCGAAGGGCTGACTCATTTGAAAAGACCCTGATGCTGGGAAAGATTGAGGGCAGGAGGAGAAGGGGACGACGGAGGATGAGATGGCTGGATGGTATCACCGACTCAATGGACATGAGTTTGCATAAATTCTGGGAGTTGGTGATAGACAGAGAGGCCTGGCGTGCTGCGATTCACTGGGTCGCAAAGAGTTGGACACGCCTGAGCGACTGAACTGAACTGAAAGAAGTCTCAGTTCCTTTCCTAAAATATGTGGCAATAACTTAGCAGTCCAGTGGTGGACAGACAGAATGGAAACTGATAATGAAGGCTAGAGAGATGGCAATGCTTCTTATATGGTTGTTGATAAAATTGACTCCTGTATTAACTTGGAAAAGAAGATTATGTAGCTTAAAATATGTAACTCTGGGGGAAAAGACTGGAAAACAATGTTTCTAGTGTGTTGGTTGCTACTGGATATGTTTTGGCAAGGTTTTATAACCTCAAAAAAGAAACTGGCTGATTTGTAAGCAGAAATTAACAGGAGTAGAGATATTTCACAAAACTGAAGTTTGAAAAATTGGAAAACCTGATTGGTAACAGTCTCCATGTACTAAGAGAAAAATTGAGGAAACCTCAAAAGACAAAGTCCATTAAAATAGACCTGGGGAAAGGCCGAATTGAATGGTCTCCACATCTATTGATAACACCTCTCAGTAAGTTAAGGAGCTCCAAGGCAAAGATAAAATTAAGATATTCAACAGGATAAAGAGCCGGGACAAACATCAAAGTACAATTTTTCTGTAAAAAACATAGTCTCATGTTTATTCAGGGTACCTGTAATGGTAAGAAAGAGACAGCTTGTACCTATATCTATAGTCTATACCTTTGTCTATATCTAGAGAGAGAATGGAACAAGAAAGCAAAAGAACATAGTAGATGTGAAAAACATGTTTTGAAAATGACTATGAGTATAGGTATTGACAAATATGTACAGTTTACTGAATTAAAAAAAAAAGAAGCTTATGAAAATTTGAGAGACGTTTGAGCCAAAGGAACACAATCCCAACTGGACCTGTGGTCTTCCAACATTGTACAAGTAGCACATGAACTAAGAAAACTACTCAACCATCAAGGGCAAATGCCCATTAAGTATTTAGCTGAAGACGATAACGGACAACCTTTCAGAGAGTCAAGTCTTGAGAATCAAATAGCATTTTGCAGTTCCCAGGGTAGGGATCTTTATGGTGTTTGGTGATGGTTTAGTCGCCAAGTCATGTCCGAGTCTCACTTCCTCATGGACTGTAGCCTGCCAGGCTCCTCTGTGCATGGGATTCTCCAGGCAAGAATACTGGAGTAGGTTGCCATTTCCTTCTCCAGGGGATCTTCCTGACCCAGGGATCGAAGCCGAGTCTCCTGCATCGCAAGTGGATTCTTCACCGACTGAGCCACCAGGGAAGCCCTGGTTTTTGCCCAGGGGTAATTAAGAATTAAATAAACAGGTCAGCTGGTGGCTGCTGCTCACTTCCATTTTGCCCTTTCAGAATGGAGTGTTTCCTGCTGTTGTCCTTACCTTGTTCCTCCACTAGGCATTATCTATGGGAAACAGATTAATCTATTCAGTTCACAGTCTGAGGACCAAAGGGGTCACATGAAGACCTGATGTAGAGATTGTCACACACTACCCAGAGATTCGGGATTGTGAGCTCCATGTCATGACTGGTTTGGACTTTCAATGTTTTAGGGGGTGGGAGTGGGGAAGAAGGTTAGTGAGTTTCAGTCACCCACCCGCCTCCTTTCCTCTCCACCCACGTTTCCCGCCTGCCTTTCTCTGTCCCAACAGTGGGCGCAAAGCAGACTCTACAGAGCACAGTTGGAGCCTTGTCTGAAGGAGGCAGATGGCTCTTCCCTTTCTGTATCCCCCAGGGCCGGACAGACGCCACCCAATCCCATCTTCGTCAGGTCTTTTCCTCTTATCCTCCTACTGATCTCTGACATTTTTCAATTCTCAAATACTCAGTTCTTCATCTTCCATATTCTTTCATCACAGTCAGTTTCTCACTAGGATTTATTACTTTTGGCAATAAGAGGTGAGTTATTAGGATTCCAGGTTCAGGGATCAGCCCTTAATATGAGCCTTGTGTGCAAAGAGAGAAAGAGTGAAAAAGCCTCTTCCCAGAGTTGTTCCTTAGACCTTCTCATTACATTAAGACATTTTACATTAGCATTTTTTAATTGTCAAAATAACATATGCACGTTAAGAAACGAGATACCATATATATCTTTGATTTTTTTTCTTTATTTTTACACAGACGGATTGATTGTGTGACAAGCAGGGTTTTTGCTTGCCTTTTTCAATTACCACGTCTACTCTGCCTTTACAGCACAGACAGATCTATCTCAATCATATGAATCTGCTCTGTATTCTATTATATAGACGCCCATAATTTATATAAATAGTCCTCTACAACTGAACCTCACCTTGATTGTGAATGTTTTAAATATGCAGCATATTTCACATGGTTTATCCTTTTAGGGAAGATCTTTCACAACAGTTTAAGTTCTCCAACCGAGTTGTTAAATTTTTGAGATTTTGCAATAGTGACATTTATACTTTCAAGAAGCACAAATTTCCCCCTATGAAGTTACTTTCATTTTCTTTATCCTAATCCTTTAATCTTATTTGTTACTTATTATTATTGTCTTTGAAAATCCAAATCTTTGGTCATATTTCATAAACTAGCAAGCCAAATTTGAGTTCAGGGGAACTGAGCTTGTGGTAAAGCAAAGTATAAATGACCATTGGCAGTGAATTGTATCCCAGGTTAAAATCACCTCTAAAATAGCTATCTGAGTCTATGGGGAAACATAGTTGAATGTGTATTTACCAGAATTCCTAATAGTTGAAGATCTTAAGAACCTTGGAAGGAAAACCAGGACTTTAATAGCTTTTTATGGTATCAGATGATGATGATGATCGTGACAACAAAGACTGGCTACATCTAGGTCCTCAGAAATAAAATAATCATCTGCCATAAGAAAAAAAATTGGGGAAATCACAGAGTACTTAAAATTTTGTGATAAGTTTAGGAAATTCATGGTAAGAAAAGGGGAAACTATCCATTAAAAGGTATTTGAAATGACATGGGATTGCTACTTAACAAATGACAGTCCTGTACTAAGGAAGAGGTCTGATCTTTCCTTCTTTCTGCTTCATAACTTCCAGAGGAAGAACTATAATAGACATTCAAAAATCATATAATAACACATCCCAAATTTTCAAATATATTTCTTAACATAAAAATATATCCACATGCAGAAATGTATACTCTAAGAATGTCAGACTTTCTAAATTTACTTGTTATTTTGGTTTTTAAAAATAAGTTCATTTATTTATGTATTTTTGGCTGTGTGGGTCCTTTCCTGCTGTGTGGGCTTCTCTCTAGCTGTGGTTCTCACTGCAGTGGTTTCTCTTGTTGCTGAGCACGGGCTCTAGGGTGTGCAGGCTTCAGTGGCTGTGGTTCCCAGGCTCTGGGGTGCAGGCTCAGCAGTTGTGGTACACTGGCTTAGCCGCTCCATGGCAAGTGGGAATCTTCCTGGAACAGGGATCGAACCCACGTCTTCTGCATTGGCAGGCGGATTCTTTACCACTGAGCCACCAGGGAAGCCCCTACTTGTCATTTTGGCATCTAAAGTTGTATCTTGCACATTGCAGACCTTAATTTGATCTTACTCTTGCGGGTGTTGTGGCCAGGACTGACACTTTGCTGGAATCTAGCAGTTGTATTCCAAGCAGGAGCATACAATTAGTGTAAGTTCTCATGAGCGCTGCAGAGAATAATGTTTGAGATCCAGCTCACTTGAGGATGACTGCAAAGAACTTTCAGATGCACAGTGTGAATGTGCATTTCCATTCAAGAGTTTCTTTTGCTTTCCCTTCTGAGAAATGTTTTGTGGTCTCTGAAATCCATTTCTGACACTGGTAATGATAGTGCTGAGACACAAAGTACTACAGTTAACAAAACAGAACAAAACTCATAACCACTGGTTTTTTCACTGTGTTTAACATGAGAATCTCTCACTCATTTTCTTGACAGTTAAATAAACTGGTGCTACATTATAGATTTTTAAAACTATAAAGGTCTTTCATGGTTTCCCAAGTGGCTCAGTGGTAAAGAATCCACCTGCCAATGAAGGAGACTCAGGAGATGTGAGTTTGATCCCTGGACTGAGAAGATCCCCTGGAGGAGGAAATGGCAACCCACTCCAATATTCTTGCCTGAGAAATCCCATGGACAGAGGAGCCTGTCAGGCTACAGTCTACAGGGTCACAAAGAGTTGGACACAACTGAGTACATACACAACAACAAAAAAGGTCTTTCAGATATTATTCAGTGCAGTCTTAGAGAAAATTCTTGCATCTTCTTGAATTACCATTTACTCTACTTGCACTAAGGGCTGAACTTCTAAGCAATGTCCTCTCAGAATAGAGCTGGGTATAAAGGGCTGGACAATCTTCAATAGACCCAGAACTAGAACTACCCACTGTTGCAGAGGTGGTGGGGTGCATGTCTGGGTACTAGACTCAAATGCAGGGGCTGGGAGGAAATTCAGGCTGGCAGGCAGTAGTTGGACTCTAATAGTTATGAAAGTGCAAGTTGCTCAGTCATGTCTGACTGTTTGCAACCCTATGGACTATACAGTCCATGGAATTCTCTAGGCCAGAATACTGGAGTGGGTAGCCTTTCCCTTCTCCAGGGGATCTTCCCAACCCAGGGATCGAACCCAGGTCTCTCACATTGTAGGCAGATTCTTTACCAGCTGAGCCATAAGTGAAGCCCAAGAATACTGAAGTGGGTAGCCTATCCTTTCTCCAGCAGATCTTCCTGACCTAGGAATTGAACCTGGGTCTCCTACATGGCAGGCGGATTCTTTACCAACTGAGCTAATAGTTATGGAAACTTGTAGTAAGTACAGAATGATCATCTTACCTGGGAGATCTGTGAATGAGGGAGTACAAGGGTGGCAACCCCAGGAGGTGGTGTCTGGAGACACAAGCTGACCGGATAATAGGTGAGGATGCAGGTCAGTCTGTAAGTTTCAGGGCAGGATTGTAAACTGCATACTCTGGTCTACAGAGCCCCCAAATGACCTTCCACCTGCAGCTCTGCCCTCGTGATGTGCCGCCTTCCTTCTCAGCCTCCGTGCCCTCATCACTCTTGACTGTCTTTCTAAGCACAGAATACTAAGCTCCTTTACACACAGAGCCTTTGGCATTCCCATTTCTGCTTAAATGTCCTCTCCCCATAGAGGCTTTCTCAGGACACTCTGCAGCACATGATTCCATTTTAATTACCTGCATCACTTGAGGACTTTCCCCCTAATTAGCTACATCCTCTCCACTAGAACACAGGCTCAGTGAAAGCAGGGTATCTGTTCGTCTTGTTTCTTGTTGTGTACAATAATACCAGCTACTTTTATAGGTACTAGCATATACTGGGTGCTTTTTAAATATTTAAATGAGTGATTGCATCCGCAAATGAACTAATTAATACATTAGTTAATGAATTACTCGACTTGAAATAGGGAACTGACAAGATAAAAGTTTCTGTAACTTAAAATATTTGAAACCAAATCTTTGACAGGAACTGGTAAGAAGAGGAAGGCTGTCTCCAGACACAAAAGTCTTAGTAAATGAAGGGAATAAAAACAGACAGCAGGACTGAGGTGATGGAAGAGGTCATGCTAAGTAGATTGAGTCTTGATGGAGAATAAGACTTCTATTAAGAATATTAGACATGGTGGAAAAACCCAGGTTTGGATGTAGTAATGGGAGAATGCCAGCCCTCCCTCTTGTTTTGAGAAATGTGGGGGAGTAAATATATCTCATTCAAGAGAATGGGAGGGTATGTTTTAGTTCAGTTACTATTAAGAGGGATATGGATAAAGCCATCTACACGAAAGTGTTGACAGAGTGGTATTTGTTTATGACAGTATGTGAAAATTGTGGAAGAGGAGACAACATCTCAGAGGAGTGTGGTGGTGGTGAAGACTCCGCCAGTAAGAGGAGTATTGAGTAACCCAAAGGATAAGGGAAGGAAGCTTTTCTGCAGATGTGGGATTACAGAGATGCTAGTCATAGCAGAAGTGATTTGCCACAAACATGCAACTTAGGTGCAAGTTTACATGGAACCTGGTAGTACCTGGTCTAACCTCAGAGAAGAGGCCCCATCTGCCCCGCATGACACAAAGGACCTTGATCTGGGGACAGCTTCTTAACACTCACACAGAGGGAATAGCTTTTCATCACAATGCTGGGGAATGGTGGTTTTGTGCCAGGCACTGGTGGTGGGAGATAGCTAAAAAGGCAAGTTGGACTAAGAATAGGGTGTTTCCTGCCTCCTCTGCAACAATTCACTTGGCTCTGTAGGCTACTTATTCTTCCCAGAAAAAAATAAGGCAAACCTAGTGGATGGGCTTGAGCAGCAACCAGTTCATTCTGACCTGCCCATCCAGACTCTACATCCATGCACACTCCTTGAGGTGAAATGGACAGCTAAGGGCACACCGATTTTCTGAAGGTAGTCACTGAATACAATCCTTGGTCTAAAATGGAGCATTCGTTTGGATTTTTAAATACTACACAGCTATTTGTTGTCTCTTCCTAAAGTTGCAACGCAAAAGGTAATCTCTTACACTGAACAGCCATTAATAGGCATACCCTGTGTATCAGAGCACTCTATGGATGCTACTCACTTGTCTCAACAATCTCACACTGTCAGCACTATATTCTGCTTTTACAAATGAGTATGGTGAATCTTAGAGAAGATAACATATTAAACACACACACAAAATGCACCTAACTTCAAAACCCATGTTCTTTCAAGTACACCTCACTCTAGAGCCACATAGAGTAAGGCTCAGTTTCACAGACGTGGTTTTAGCTTGCCAGAGGAATGCTGCTCTGAGAAAACTGAAAGTGGAGGAAACAACATGTTAGATAGAGGTAGTTGCTGCTTGAAGTGTTTTTGGTTCAACTCGTGTTTTGCACCCCACTCCAGTACTCTTGCCTGGAAAATCCCATGGACGGAGGACCCTGGTAGGCTGCAGTCCATGGGATCCTGAGGAGTCGGCCATGACTGAGCAACTTCACTTTCACTTTTCAGTTTTATGCATTGGAGAAGGAAATGGCAACCCACTCCGGTGTTCTTGCCTGGAGAATCCCAGGGATGGGGTCGCACAGAGTCAGACACGACTGAAGTGACTTAGCAGTAGCAGCACTGTTTTTTGAACAGCCAGTACCCCTCTCCTCTGCTGATCAATTTGGTGGCCCCTGAGTAAGGATTTGATACACTTCTATGTACATAGGACATACCCTGAGTGGGGAGAAAAAGAGGCAGAAGTCAATCCAGTATATTCAGGCTAATGTCCTGCAGGAGGTCAGGTAGAGGAGAGAAAAGTGGCAGTTCTGTTCAGAAGGGGGACAAGAAGGGGACAGAATATCATGGATATACTGGAATTTGAGCGGGGTTTTGTTGCGATTCAGTTTATGTAAGAGAAACTGGAAATTTGCCCTTGAATAACGTTTTCTGTAAATGATGGAGGTTTGCGGGGGGTGGGGGGGGGTGGGGAGTGTTGTTGCTGGTAATTGCTTGGTCTGATAGGGAGTTGGTTCAGGAGCCAGGGTGGCTGCAATAGAGGAAAAGCTGGTGTTTTCCCCAGTTTACTCAAGTAAAAATTTTGCTTTCCATCGGGGGACTGCAGGGTCCCCCCGATCATTAAGGGATCGTTAAAGGAAAGGAAAGTCCTGGTTCCTTGTCGGTTTGGAGTAAACAAAAGCTACAGTGGAACAGGCCCTATCTTGCCTCAGTCAGAGTTCCTCAACTGAGGGATAAAGGTCACCAATGTGCCTGCTTCTGGAAAGGGGTGGGCACTGGGGAGGTCGACGGCGTCAGTGCTTGGATCTGCCACAATTAGTTGGGTTGAAATAAGAAAGTGAAAGCTCAGGAAATCCTGAGAAACCCTCTTCCCTTTTTTGGAAGGTGCTACTTAGCGGGGCACGGGAAAACCCCAGATCCCCCCAAATCAATTGAGGAGCTGGGCGGCGAAGAGGGAGAAGCGGCCGGGCCTGGTCCACGGCGCCCTGGGGTAGGAGAGCCATGGAGAAGTTTCGGGAGGTGTTGAACCTGCACCTCAAACACCGCAACGCTCTGGGCTACTGCCTGGTGAGCCTGCTGACGGCGGGCGGGGAGCGCATCTTCTCCACCACGGTGTTCCGGTGCCCGTGCAGCGCCGCCTGGAACCTGCCCTACGGCCTGGTCTTCCTGCTGGTGCCGGCGCTGGCGCTCTTCCTCCTGGGCTACGTGCTGAGCGCGCGCACCTGGCGCCTGCTGACCGGCTGCTGCGCGCGGGGCTGCGGCGCGGGGCTGCGCGGGGCGCTGGTCTTCGCGCAGATCAGCGCCACGGCCGCGGTGGCGCCGCTCACCTGGGTGGCCGTGGCGCTGCTCGGGGGCGCCTTCTACGAGTGCGCCGCCAGCGGGAGCGAGGTCCTGGCGCGGCACCTGTGCTTGGGCCGCGACCCGCGCTGCGCCGCCCAGCTGCCGCTGGTGCCCTGCCAGCAGGCCCGGGCGCCCGACGTGAAGGAGCTGCAGAGCGAGCTGCAGAAGGAGCTCACCGCCCACTCGCAGGTCGGGCGCCCGCGCAGGATGCGGGCCGGGGGGTCGGAGAGGGACTGGCTTCTGCGGGGCGGCCGGGGAGGTGGAAATGCGCGCCCTTGCTCCTGACGCCGAAGGCAAGCTAACTCGAATGGCTGTTGGCTTCAAATGAGCCAATGGGCAAATCTATCTATCATCTATCTTCCCAGGGCTTCCCAGGTGGCGCTAGTGGTAAAGTGCCAATGCAGGAGACCTAAGAGATGAGGGTTCCATCCCTGGAGAAGGAAATGGCAACCCTCTTTGGTATTCTTACCTGGAGAATCCCATGGACAGAGGAACCTGGCGGGTTACAGTCCATAGGGTCGCAAAGAGTCAGACTCCACTGAAATGACTTACCACAGCACATCATCTATCTTTCTTTCTTTCTCTCTCTCTCTCTCCCTACCCCCTCCCTCCCTCCGTCCCTCCCTTCCTCCTTCCGTCTCTTCCCCTTTCTTTCTTTCTTTCTTTCATCTCGGTGCTATTTCTTTCTTTTTCCCCCTTTAATTGGGGTGTAGTTGACTTACAATATTATGTTAGTTTCAGTCTTACATATGTGTGTGTCTTCAGAGTCTCTTCCCTTATGAAAGTTAAAGTGAAGAAATAGCTCAGTCATTTCCAACTCTTTGCGACCCAGTGGACTGTAGCCTACCAGGCCCCTCCGTCCATGGAATTTTCCAGGCAAGAGTACTGGAGTGGGTAGCCATTTCCTTCTCCAAGGGATCTTCCCGACCCAGGGATCGAACCCGTGTCTCCCTCATTGCAGGCAGACGCTTTACCATCTGAGCCACCTAGGAAGTCCATGATAGGTTTTTATAAAAAATGAGTATAACTAATGAAAAGAGGAAGGCACTCGGGCACTCTGTTGTGTCAGGCACGTGCCCCACACCCGACACCTTGCTGGGTCCTTTATCTCTCTTATTATTCTCTTTTGTCTTTACAGCAGGTACATTGAGTCCAGGTCTGGCTGACTTTAAAGCCATCACCCCACACTGCTTCTGGGCTTGTAAAGCTCAGAAGTTCTTAGAAATGAATACTTGCTTCACTGGATTTTCCGAAATTCCACATTTTGAGTTCCAGGGATTCCACATATAAGCTCCTCCATGGATCCTTGACATGACTCGGAAAAAGACTGACTTGTCAAGCAAGCAGTTCTACTGAGGGGTGGGGGGAGGGGTTACTGCTACGTCTTTCTCTTAAGGGAATAAGACCTAACTGTTGCTAGTTCATCATCTTAACTCTGAGTAGTTCAAAATTTACCTGTTGATTTAAAAATTTCCTTTTAAAAAAGTGACTAAACTGCCATTTTGTTGTGTTTACCTAAGGTGTTAGGCTGGGTCCTGATAGCCGTTGTCATCATCCTCCTCCTGATTTTTACATCAATCAGTCGGTGCCTGTCTCCAGTTAGTTACCTGCAGCTGAAATTTTGGAAAATCTACTTGCAACAGGAGCAGCAGATTCTTAAAAGTCAAGCCACAGAACATGCAACGCAACTGGCAAAAGAAAATATCAAATGTTTCTTTGAGTGCTCACAGCCACAGGAATACAACACTCCAAGCATTAAAGCCTGGCAGCAGATTTCATCACTATATACTTTCAATCCAAAGGAGCAGTACTACAGCACTTTGCACAAATATGTGAACAAAAAACAGAAGAATCAAACTAGCACGTCTTCTGAAGAAGATGCAATGGTTCCTGTTCTTGGTTTTGTAGATTCATCTGATATGAACAGCGTTGCAGACTTATGACCTTGTTAATGAATGGGAAAAGAAAGCTCTTCTGAATTATTGATTCCTTTAAAAAAAAAAATGTGGGTATTGTTTATGACTCCTCTGTTTGATCTTCCAAGTTATGGGAACATAGAATATTAAATAAAATAGAAATTTAGAACTTTATCTCTCTATTATTTTATTTAAAAAGTAAGCAAGGTTAAATGGTTCACTTAATGTGACAGTTCAATTCATATCAGTTGCTCAGTAGTGTCCAACTCTTTGTGACCCCATGAACCGCAGCATGCCAGGCCTCCCTGTCCATCACCAACTCCTGGAATTTACCCAAACTTATGTCCATTGAGTCGGTGAAGTTTCAGCTTCAATATCAGTCCTTCCAATGAACACCCAGGACTGATCTTTAGGATGGACTGGTTGGATCTCCTTGCAGTCCAACGGACTCTCCAGAGTCTTCTCCAGCACCACAGTTCAAAAACATCAATTCTTTGGTGCTCAGCTTTCTTTATAGTCCAACTCTCACATCCGTACATGACCACTGGAAAAACCATAGCCTTGACTAGACGGACCTTTGTTGGCAAAGTAATGTCTCTGCTTTTTAGTATGTTGTCTATGTTGGTCACAGCTTTTCTTCCAAGGAGCAAGTGTCTTTTAATTTCATGGCTGCAATCACCATCTGCAATGATTTTGGAGCCCAGAAAAATAAAGTCAGCCGCTGTTTCCACCGTTTCCCCATCTATTTGCCATGAAGTGATGGGACTGGATGCCATGATCTAAGTTTTCTGAATGTTGAGCTTTAAACCAACTTTTTCACTCCCCTCTTTCACTTTCATCAATTTGCCTCTTGTAGCATAGGGGCCATTATTTAGCGCTGGTCAGCAGAATGGGATATTCCGTTGTTGCGCATTGTATACTGCAAGAAAGTTGGCAGCAGAAACTGCACAATCCATTTTTTTTCTATTCCCTACTGAATGATTTTGAAAATCATATGTCTACTTTCATTTTTGCTTCATTTTAAAATTTCTTCAGTATATTCTTCTCTTCAATATTTTTCCTGGCCTATCATTTATACTCATGTATAATATTGTATTCAATTGTGTCATATGCTCTCCATTTGATTGACTTATGTTCCACTTTCTCTTGCATGGTCTTAATATTATTGTGGAAGTATATACATTTAAGATAAAAATGATTATAAGAGAGAACTATGTGAAAGAAAAAGTGAAATTACCTCATTCTTTTGCCATATGTTCTTCTCAGAAAAAGCTGCGCATTTTGTGTGTACACGAGCATTATCTCTTACTATAAATGGGATTCTGCAGCTTTTTCACATAAAATATCATTGTTCCATGTGTATAAATACATAGCAATTTATCTCCTGAAAAATTACTGCATAGTATTCTACTGAGGAGTAGGAAATGATTTCTTTTTTGTTAGAAACGAATATACACACTCATGTGCACATTCATACAGTATACAGAGATAAGCACAAGGCTTCCTTGGTGGCCTGGTGGTAGAGACTCTGACTGCCAATGCAGGACACACGGGCTTGATCCCTGATCCAAGAAGATTCCATGTGCTGCAGAGCAACTAATCCTGTGCACTACGGCTATTGAGCCTGTGCCCTAGAACCTGGGAGCCATAACTACTGAAGCCCGCACACTCTAGAGCCCAAGCTCCACCCCAGGAAAAGCCACCACAATGAGAAGCCCACACAACACAATTAGAGAATAGTCCCCACTCACCACAACTAGAGAAGAGTCAATGCAGCAACGAAGACAGCACAGCCAACAATAAATATTTTTTAAGAAAGATAAGCACCAAAGTGTCAAAATTAGTCAATTCTGAGGAGTAATAATGGGTCAGAGGATTCTTTTAAACCTCATGCACTTTTGATCTTTGGACTTTTAAATAATAAATATTAACTGTATGATTAGAAAAGATTAAAAAGAACCGTTATTACTGGTGCAGGACCTTATAGTCAACAAAGAAGTTTTGCATCTTTCACTTCATTTTATTTTCAAGAGTTTGTGGAACACCCATGAAACACATCACTCACACTTGGTTGTTTAGTTGCTGGGTTGTATCTGAATCTTTCGTGACCCCATGGACTATAGCCCACCAGGCTTGTCTGTCCATGGGATTCTCCAGGCAAGAATACTGGAGTGGGTTGCATTTTCCTTCTCTAGAGGATCTTCCTGACCAGGGATCAAACCTGCCTCTCCTGCATTAGCTGGTGGATTCTTTACCAGTGAGCCACCAGGGAAGCCCCTCATTCACACTTACAAGTAAGAAATTGAAGGCTAGAGAGGTCACGTTACTAGTCCAAGGTCACATGGTAGAACTGAAGCTAGGGGCCTAATCCTCTCTGGATCATGTGGTTCAAAGTGGCTGCTTGGCTGTTTTTATTACTGGGTTAGATCCCCACTCTCCACCCCCATTTTAAACCCATGAGTCCTGGTGGGGAGAAACGATACAGATGTCCTTAGTGACCCCCAGGAATTTTCATCTCATCCAGAAACTTGGTGACTCTTGATAGCTAAGGCCACTTTGAACAAGCATCGTGATATCAGGACACAGTAGTTATTTCTTGGTGGGAATACAGCCACCCCTTTTTCACTGGATACATATATCACGCCTCTGACCCTGGCCCCAAACAGGCTGTGTCATGGACTCAAGAAGCATTTCTATACTCAGTGTATACTTTTTTGCTGGCTCATCAAATGATTCTTCATAATCATGATGGCTTTATGCTGCTCTAAAGCCTTAAACTCAGAAGAGATGCAGACACAGCTGCTATTAATATTTGCTGAAAAACAACCATGTTGTTCTAAGAGATGATTCCAAAATATATTGAGTACTTGGTAAGATGATACAACTTACAGAGCATAAGATTAGGCATGTTCTTTTTGCTCCAGCCAAAGCCACGGACAGTAAGGTCAATGCTCAGTGAACTGTTTAAAGAGGCAAGTCTCCAGGAAAACTTCTGAGAGTAGATTAGCCTTGGACACAAAGGTCTCTGGTTGAAAAACATCTGGGAACATCTAATTTTGAAGCCTCTTATCTACCAGGTGACCTGTTATGAATAACTCCACCAGGATAGAAGATGGAGAAATGCTCCCATCTGAGTCAGCCCAGCAACAGTCACCGCTGCCTATTTTGTCAGCAGCAAACTCCCACTGAGCGCCTACGTGTATCCAGTGCTGGGCCTGCCTTGAAATCTAGGCTCTAGTTGTCTTGTTTCTTCCTTTTCATTACCTAGTTATGAACTCTTATGTATTTCAATGTAAGCACTGTGGAACTGATTATAGATGCTTACCTAAGGAAAGATACATATATTGCAAAAGGGATATGGGGACTTCCCTGGTGGTCCAGTGGTTAGGACTCTGTGCTTCCACTGCAGGTTTGATCCCTGGTCAGGGAACTCAGATCTTGCACAAAGCCCTGTAAACTTAGACCATGAGGTCAGAGTGGTAAGGAAGTAGGGGCAGATCATGGAAGACTTTGGGGCCGGTGTAAGGACTTAGGTGTTTACTCTGAATGAGCTGAGTAACTACCTTACACATTCCCTACAACAACTAAATCATCTGATGACTATTTCAGACCACTGAATCCTTGGGGATAATCAACAGAAGGCAAGAGCATGCTGACTCTAAAAAGGAAGCGATGCTTTCTTTTTGACTATAGTTGACCATAACCCTGGGAATAAGGAAATGATGACTAAGACCTAATGATAGTGTGGAATTAAAGTCAGATAGGAAGTATGTGAGTGTGTGTGAGTGAGTGTGTGTGTTTGTGTGTGTGTGTGTGTGTGTGTGTGTGTGTGTGTGAGTATGTGTGTACATGAGTTCTCTTATCAAGTACCTTTTTGATAGTGTGTTTTGCTAGGAGGATATTCACTTGAGAAAACTTGGTTTGGTAAAATAACTGATACTGGTGAGAAATGAAGCTGTATAGTCAGAAGTCACAGATAGCTTTTAAAACTCTGAAGCTCACATTTCAGTGACTCCCCTTGTCAAGTTTTGGGCTCCACTTAACCAGTGCCTTCATCTTCACCATCAACATTTTAATAGGTTGATTTTCATTCAAGAAACATTAAAACATATATTGAGAATAACTACTGTATGTGGGAGTCTTTATGATACCATGATTAAGAGCTCAGTCACTGGAGGCAAAATACAGCAGACTGGGTGGTGTATAAATAATAAAAACTTATTTGTCACAGCTCTGGAGGCTGGGAAGTCCAGGATTAAGGCACCATCAATCCAGTGTCTGGAGAGAGCTCACTTCCGGGTTCACGGGTGGCTGATTTTCTTGCTGTGTCCTACACGGTGGAAGAGGCGAGAAAGCTGGGGTCTCTTTCATAAGGGCACTAATCCCATTCATGAGGGCTCCGCTGTCACCTCCCAAAGGCTCAACCTCCAAACACCATCATGTTGGGGGTTAGGTTTCAACATATGAATTTTAGAGGGACACAAACATTCAGTCTATAATGCTGTGTTGATGTTCTAGCTCAGCCTTTACTAAGGAAATGACCTTAAACATCTCTCCAAATCTCAGTTTCAGCATTTCTTAAAAGTGTAGAATAATCATGAGCATTTACCCAAATGTTTTTTGTGAGGGTTAACTGAGATAATGTCTAGAAGATGTTCAATAAACATAACTTATTTCTATTATTATAAGACAGTTGGCTAATTGGTTTGGAGAAAAGGAGAGAAATAAGATAACACTTAGTCTCAAGGAATTGGTAAACAAGTAAGTAAACAGTTAACCATAATAGGCTTCCCTAGTGACTTAGTAAAGAATCCACCTGCAATGCAGGAGACCCGGTTTGGATCCCTGGGCCAGGAAGATCCCCTGGAGAAGGAAATGGCAACCCACTCCAGCATTCTTGCCTGGAGAATTCCACGGACAGAGAAGCCTGGTGGGTTACAGTTCATGGGTTTGCAAAGAGTCGGAGACGACTGAGCAACTAACATCCTCCTCCATCCTAACCATAACAGGAGTAGGAATAAGATACATGATAATAGAAACATAAGCAAAGTGGTTTGAGAAAAAAGAAAATAAATTCTGCCCAGAAATATTTAAAGATATTGTTGTGAAAGAGGATAGTTTAAGGCTTCCTAGTGAGTTGGATTCCGTTCATCAGAGAGGGACTGAAAAGTCAAGCCTACTAAAAGCGTAATAATCTCCCAGGTCATCCAGAGCCTCCCAGTGAAGCTTCCCTGTGTTACATTCCTATTGAGGAATGCCGCTTAAGAACACGGTAATCAGTATTAAGTCCTAAGGCATTCTCAAGCTACCCTACCCCTACCCCTCGAGGTGATATTTCACGGTTTCTCCACCACAGCTTTTCCTCTGCAGCATTCTTTTCTTGAACTCAACCTCTTTTGAGGGGTGGTGATTGTGTTTTTCAATGCAATGTTTCATTCTCTGTGTATAGAATTTTATTTATGTTTTAAACGGTGGCAGCTTAAGAATCTATCTAATTTAAACCAATACTGACTAACTCAGAATTCTTCCCAGCATGTTCACAGTGTCTGGTCACCTTTTCTCACGTATTAAACAGTGATTGTCACAAAGAACCCGATATTCATGTGTGTGTGTATGCTGTCATGGCCGACTCTGCAACCCCATGGACTGTAACCCACCAGGCTCCTCTGTCCATGGAATTTGCCAGGCAAGAATATTAGAGTGGGTTGCCATTTCCTTCTCTAGGGGATCTTCCCGACCCAGGGATCAAACCTGCATCTCTTGTGTCTCCTGCATTGGCAGGTGGATTCTTTACTGATGTACCACAAATGTTTTGACATTCATTGTGGATCAAGACACACCAGTTTAGCACATTAATTTTGAAGGGTCACAGATATCCGTCTGTAGCATCATCATTCAAAACATTTAAAATCTACCTGCCCTCCACTCCATCCCACCTGTCTACTGCTACTTTGTAATATTCTCCAATATATAATCTCAGATTTAATCAGTCTTCTGACATCGTACCACACACATTAAACAGTGTGAAAGTGAAAAGCTCAGCCTTTCCTCTTCACTCCACTGGTTCTCTTTTCAGTCACTGTCCTGATGTCTTTTCTGGGATTTGATTCTATCCCACTTACAAGTTAATAGTTAACCTGTATCACGGAGGCTGGCAGAAGAGACAAAATTTCTGGGCCAATGAACAAAAACTCTTACTCACAGCAGAGCAGACAGTGTGAGTGTTGTGTTTGCATTGGTTCCCTTTGCATCCTATGTCCTAGGGGGAACAACACAGAAAACTAAGATGGATTCTCGTACACATCATGCACCGTGTCGCAGGAGAGAACACGGAGCCTGGATCATCACTGCTTCATAGCAAGAGGTGATCCAGCCTGCTTTTTGTCCGAGAGAGATTATTCTCTCAAGGCGGGTTGCTGCAAACACAACCCTAAGAGATGCCCTAGTAAAAAGCAGTCAGAGCCTTGCATTCCTGGCATACTAGTAAGACATGCAAGAGTACGAGAGACTCCTGGAGGGCTATCTCCCATCACACAATATCTTCTATCTTTCAAGCCCCGTTTCAAATCATACCTCCCCCTCAATGCACCCCCCAACTACATCAGTCCACACAACTTCTTCCTTCTCTGAACACTCACAATGACATCTCTCAAACTCACTGTGGCACTTGATCATACACCTGTTTTGTTTCATATTAAAATTATGTGTTTTCTCTTCCAAGAATGATTTTATGCCTTCTGAAGACTTAAAAAAGAGATTATCTTGTAAATGTCACAAAACAGCAAAACTGATTAAAAAGTGAGAATAATTAAATATATTCTTTCATTAAGAAGAAAAAATAGTTTAAGTATCACAAATACTTCTTGAAATTTTAAGACACATAATCCATGACCATGAAAATATATCAATAACCAGAGATTGCATTTTGGTCAATACACTACCATTTCTTGACTTGAAAAGCATGTGTTTGTAAATCACATGATTTTTTTTTTTTTTTTTTTTGGTTGGTCTTTTGTGTATGGTACTCCATTTCTTAAAGGCAGATTATAGCAAAGAAAAACAATTACAAAAATATATTTAATATTTTTCTTGCATACAGTAATGAAGCAAAACTTAAAAGACAAAAGTTTTTTTCTTGGAGTATCCACTAACAACTTGAGTTACTGATGTTCCACAGAATGCAGTTTGGGAAACAGTACCTCCAATAATCAGAGGCAGATGGAAAATCAACTGTTGTTTGGACTGCCTCATAGTATTCTCAAATCACATAGTCTACCCAAAAATAGCAACTTGAATGAACTCAAGTCCGAGACATGGTCAAGTTATGGGGCAACATTTCAACGGCCAAGCAAGTAGATGGATACATAGGGGATTCATTAAACTGTAGTTTATTTCATGGAGACCAGATCATCATGTGTGTAGGCATCTTTAAAGATACTTAAAAGCACTAGGAGAGAGGGCAGTGCATAAAATAAAGAACAGATGTTGTTCCTCTTAAAAATCAAAACAATCCTTACCCTTTCTCAGCTCCCAGCTCTGCTCAAGATTTCTTGATGAGACAATGGTTCCAATTCAATTCCTATGCAATCTAAGAAGACTAATTTTAACAAGCCTACATTCTTTACCTTTAAATCTGCTTGCCACTGTTCATACCAACAGAATTCCACAATCCTGCCAGCTTCTTAACTACTGACACATTTATTCCCACTAGATGCTGCCTAACTCTCTCTGCAGATGTGTGCTAAAACTCTCTGTATAAAATAGGCATTATATTTTCTAAAAATTTACATCTTTACTCCATATTCTCAATATCCCCACTCCAATTTGAGATTCAATCATTTATACTTGTTTAAAGAATGCTTAATAAATGCAATCATCAGCAGTGAAAGGCAATCCAAAGAGGTACTTCTGGTTAAAATTGTTGGTTTGAAAGTACGTATTCAACCAATCAAAATAAAAAAATTTTTTTCATGTCATAAAGCAACCAGAGAAAAGGAGAGGAAAAAGCAGTACATTTTTTGGAAGTTGGAAAGCAGATGGTAAGTGGTGATTGTCCTAACAGACCTGAGTGAAATCTGAATCCTAAGCCAGAACAGGAGAAAGATAAGAAGTAATATGATTTGTGCCATAGAGCCTGTAAAAAAAAGCATGAGGAATCAACAGCACTGATCATCTTGAAACGGGGATGGCGGCAGAGTTAAAAGTATGATTGACTAAAACCTGGTTTAAGAATTGATCCCTCAGATCACTGCCTCCATTCCAAGCAGCTGGACAGCTATTTCTCCCTAGCTTAGCAAACATGGGAGTTTTAATCGCTAGATAGAGGGTTTCTTTTCTTTTTTTTTTTTAAATGTGGTATTTTCATCTTTATTCAGTTCAAAATTTGTCTTCTTGGTTGTGCAGCATGCAGGATCTTAGTTCCTCAACTAGGGACTGAACCCTTGCCCCCTACAGTGGAAGCGCAGGGTCCCAAACACTGGACCAAGTGAAGTTCCTAGTTACAATTTTTTTTTTTAAACATTTCTGAACTGAGACAACCAGCTAGTTGATGGCAGGAGTACTATACTGAACAAAGTGGAATAAAAGTTAAAACATACATACTGAATTTTATTTTCCCTTGCTTGGCTCCCAGAATGCTGGCATTTAGGCCTATAGTCTCCAGGCAGTAGGTCAGAAGAATAGCAAATTGAACTACCCAAGAGAAGAGAGCTCAATAAAATGACACATCTTGAGATTCACATTTAAATTCCCCAACTTGCCATACTGCCAGGGTGGCAGGCAACTGGGACAACTAACACCATGTCTGCAGTCTGAGTGGCAAGCCCACCAATTCCCTGGGGTGCTTTTAGCACACCAATTGAAAATGCAAAATCCTTTAAGAATTGATTTTTTTCTCTTTCTGTCTTCCCCACCATCTAAAGAAGGGCTGTATATCTCACTTATCATTCCCGCCCCTCTATGAGCCCTGAGTTTTAGTGCCAGAGCTCTCACACAAATCCAGTTTCACATCCTGAGTGGAATATAATTTCACAGGAATATCATTCTGGAATGATCTCATATCCAGCAGAGGCTATGAACAAACTTCAGGCTTGTCCATTCACACCCAGAGCCAAGGAGAACGCAGACCCTCCTCCCTTAAACAGAGAATGTGGTTGGGGTTCACAGCAAAGCCCACCAGCTGTTCATGGATATTATCCTGCCCACAGTCACCTGTCTGCTTGCAGACTGAAGCCTGGGCCCAAAACAGCCACCACTTCAAACCACTCTGCACGGTATGAGGAGAGACTCAAGAGAGCATCTGAGCAAACAGGCCTTGCCTCATAGACACTCCGTGTGTTCCACGGGAGGGATCTGGGTCAGGAAACACCAGCAGAAATGATTAACACTCCCCTATCACAGTCCCATGAGACAGAAGGATGTCCAGAAACCAAATGTTAAGGATCCCTCCTGTAGCTGCCTGCCATCCTTAACTCTTTAACTCAGTTGCTATCCAACTCTATTGACAGAGTCAGAAAGCAGGCTATTTAACTCTGAAACTCAATGTCAAAGCCAGGTCTAGCTCAGTCCATCAGGGCTGAGATAAAGTGCGACCAGAGAAGAAATAATGTGCTTTCAGAGGCTTTCCAAAATCCTAGCTGAAAAATCACCAGGTTGTAATTTTTCAAAAAAAGTCCTTACTCCAATCTGTACCCCACTCCCAATGAAACTTCATAAAATGATCCGGAAGAGGATAAAACAAGTGAGTGGCCTGAAGGGCTATAAATCTAAAGCTACTTTAAAATTAAATGTTTACTAAAATTAAAAAATGAGAAAATAAAATCTTTCAGTTTCTTATTCTATGTTGAAGCCCATAATCTGCAATTTCCACCAAAGTTCATATTTTATCCAATATGAGCAGAAAACCAAGGAGCTCCAGTGATTTGAGAAAAGTATGAAAGAAATCAAAACAAATGGAAAAAGTTACTGGAGGAAGCAACCTGTACTTTGAAGAAAACTTTTTTATTTTTTTTAAGAAAACTTTTAAAAAATCGCCCATTATAGATTTTAGAGATATAAGAAGAGACACGACATATATGAGATGAGAATAGAATTGTATTAAAAACATTTAAAGACAAAGGAGTTCTTGTGAATTAACAGCATGATAGCAGAAATTAAAAACTGCAATGGGAAATTTGGAAGATAAACTTGAGGAAATCTCCCAGGAAGTAAACTATTAAAATAAAGAGATGGAAAGGAGAGAAAATAAAATGAAAATAGAGAACCAGTCTAGGATATCGAACATCCTACTAATAAGAGTCTAGGGGAAAACAGGAAAAATGGATAGAATAGGATAAGAAATCATCAAAGAAATAAGTTGATATGCTTTTTACCAAATAGATGATAGATTTCTATATTTAAGAGTTCATCAGATGATCAGCACATTGGAAGGACACAGACCCACAGTGAGATGCATCATGGCACAATTTTGGAACAATGAGAATAAGAATATCCTAAAGCTTTCCAGAGAAATAACAGACCAAGAATCCAAAATCAATGGCACTGAATTTCTGAAAAACAGTTGGAAGCTTAATGATCATGTTTTCACAAATTTTATCCCCTATTCACTCTTTATCATGAAGCTCCCAAGGTATGCAGTTTCAGAAGAGGGAGGACTCTAAGAAAGGAAAGTCATAGAATCAAGGAAACAAAGGGTCTCAGAGAAGACAGAGGACAAGGAAATCTCTATGACAGTGAGAGGAAAAGACAAAAAGGATGGTAAAATTAACCCCTGAAAATAAGATTAGCTCAGGAGGAGAAGGGGACGACAGAGGATGAGATGGTTGGATGGCATCGCCGACTCAATGGACATGGGTTTGAGTGAACTCTGGGAGTTGGTGATGGACAGGGAGGCCTGGGGTGCTGCGATTCATGGCGTCGCAAAGAGTCATGGCGTCGCAAAGAGTCATGGCGTCGCAAAGAGTTGGACACGACTGAGCAACTGAACTGAACTGAGTAAGATTAGCTAGCCCTAAGATTAGTTGAGGGCTAGAGAGGAAGTTAAAAAGGTAACAAAGTTACACATCCTTAGTATTTTGATGGAAAACCAAGGAGACATCTTTCAAATAGCTTGTCGTGTTTTTAAAACACCTTCCTTAAGGAGATAGAGATGAGGACTTCCCTGGTGGTTCATTGGTTAAGACTTTACCCTTCCACTGCAGGGGCATGGATTCGATCCATGGTCAGGGAACTAAGATCCCACTTGCCATGTGAGCAGTCAAAAAAAAAAAAAAAAAGAGAGAGAGAGAGAGATGAATTCCCTTTATTGATTATGAGTTGAACTTAGTGACTCATTTCTAACAGATGGGAAAATAGTGGAAGCAATGATATTGGTGTCTTCAGAACTTAGGCCATAAAAATGTGCTGCCACCTCTTCTCTCCCTCCTAAATTGCTTTCTTTGGTAGAGTTTAGTTGCCACGTTGTGAGGGTGATAGAGCAGCCAGTGGAGAGGCCCATGTGGTGAGAAATTGAAATTTCCTGCCAGTAACCATGTGAGTGGCCTGTCTTGGAATGAAGCCCTCCAGTTTTCCTCAGCCTTCAGATGGCTACAGACTCTGCTGACATCCTGATCGCAGCTTTGAGAGAAACCTTGAACCAGAATGAACCAGGGTTAAGTGTTAGTCACTCAGTTGTGTCTGACTCTTAGCCCGCCAGGCTCCTCTGTCCGTGGGCTTCTCCAGGCAAGAATACTGCAGTGGGTTGCCATTCCCTTCTCCAGGGGATCTTCCCTACCCAGGGACTAAACCTGGGTCCCCTTCATTTGCAGATGGATTCTTTACCATCTGAGCCACCAGGGAAGCCCAGAACGAGCCAGGGTAAGCTGCTACTGAATTCTGGACCCACAGAGACTGTGAGATAACTAGTTGTTATTAGGTAAGTATTTTTAATTATATTAACATTTTTGGAAGGAAGAGGACCTAAAGGAAAATGAAAGGGTCTTAGAATCAATAGGCAGCTAAAATGGAGAAGAAGAATCAGGATGGAGAAATTTAAGATAAGTATTTTAACAGAGAATTGTCCAGTTTCAAACCTGGCACTCTGTCTTTATTTGGTCTGCGATCATAAAATTTCATAGGTTTAGTGGCTTAAACAACAAAAAACCATTTATTTCTCACAATTCTGGAGGCTGGGAACTTCAGTATCAAAGTGCAGGCAGATTTGGTGTTTGTGAGAGACCTGCTCCTGGCCTTCAGATGGTGGACCTGCTGTACCCTCACTGGGTCAGGAGAGCCATCCTGTGTCTCTCTTCTTAGAAGAGAATTAATCCCATCATGAGGGCCTCACCCTCAAGACCTTATCTAACCTTAATAACCTGCCAAAGATCCCACCTCCAAATATCACACTGGGGTGAGGGCTTCAACCTAAGACATTCTGTGGGAAACCAACATAACCAATGTTCAGTTCATAGAATAGTCTTTCTGCTAATTTTTTTTTTAAGTTTGCCAGTGAATGAATCAAGGAGACATTGGTGGCCTATTAAAGAAGCAGTGTCAAAAAGATATTTTTTGTTCTCTTAGGATTGTAGAGACTTGAGCATACTTTTAGGCTAATGAGAAGGAACCATATGGAACGTGAAGGCAGATAAGTGACTAGGAAAGGTTCCTGAGGAGGTAGTGGGAGCTACAGTGGGCCTGTGTCTCTACAAGCAAATCTATAGACTGGAAATTATTCATTAATTTCTCTTCCTGGGGTCTTCCTCCTGACATCAATATCAAGTTTTCAGGTCTCAGTAACCTTATTAATTTTTTGAAAAGTAGGGCTTTCTAGGTGGCTCAGTGGTAAAGAATTCGCCTGCATTGCAGGAGAAGCAGGAGACTTGGGTCCATTTCCTGGGTTAGAAAGATCCCCTGGAGAAGGAAATGGCAACTCACTCTAATATTCTTGCCTGAGAAATCCCATAGACAGAGGAACCTGGCGGGCTATAGTCCATAGGGTCACAAAAGAGTCGGACATGACTTAGAAACTAAACAATAACAACAAAGGATACTTTAGATAATCTCCACAACCATGTTTGGTACTAAACTTTTATTTTTATAGCTGTTTGTATAAAATCTACCATCCCCAAGCTGAAACGAACTTTCTAGGTTATTACATGGTCTGCCTGCTTACCGCCAAGCCAGATTTGCTGCAGACATTTTTGCCTCTAAAAGGTAGCTACCAGGCATATCATTGTGTTCAGGTACATTTAACTGAAATTCCAATACTTTGGCCACCTCATGCAAAGAGTTGACTCATTGGAAAAGACCCTGATGCTGGCAGGGATTAGGGGCAGGAGGAGAAGGGGACGACAGAGGATGAGATGGCTGGATGGCATCATCAACTCGATGGGCATGAGTTTGAGTAAACTCCGTGAGTTGGTGATGGACAGGGAGGCCTGGCGTGCTGCGATTCATGGGGTTGCAAAGAGTCAGACACGACTGAGCGACTGAACTGAACTGAACTGAACATTTAACTTTTGACTTTCAGGTATCACAAGTCTTCACCAAGAGATGGCTGGCCCAGTCTGTGCATAGAAACACCATCTTATTCAACTCTTGGACCCAGAGAAGTTGAATTCTTGGCAAAAAAATTGCCCCTGGAGCTGTCTAAAGTGAAGCAACTAGTATTGGGTCTCCTTTCCGCCATTCATTCATTTTGATTTGACATCCTTAGGAGATACCCCACCCCAACTGTTTAGAAAAGTTTAAAGAGGCAATTTCCACCTCTCAAGGGGGTTGAAAGGCACATGGTTGAGACCTGGAGCTCTTCCAGGTGACTGAAATGTCTTAGGCAGCCATATGACAGTCATAGGTTACAGATTTTAGGGACTGCTGATGGGGGATGGGGATTTGTTTCTTCCTGTTATTTTTTAAAAAGTTAACTTTTGTTTTATATATGGAGTATAGTTGATTTACAATGTTATATTAGTTTCAAGTATACAGCAAAGGGATTCAGTTATACATACACTCTTTCTGTTAGTTTCAGAGTATCTCTGTAGTAGTAAAATTTATGACCACGGACATTTTTTAGTTATTGGATCCAGCTTTCATGCAGCTTTTCCTGTTGTTTTTTTTTTCCAATAGTGGCATTTGTCAGCTTTTTACAGGATTCTGTGTGAACCTTTAGAAAATCTTTCCCAAAGGGAAACTATGCCATTTCTTCTAATCACTGGTAAAACGGTTTTAGAAGACTTGGTCATTCAGCTCTGTGACTTTCCACGGCCATCCTCAGCGGTCACTTTTTGGTGGGTACCATCAGCAGTTTCAGAACACAGGGTATTCTGGAGCAACTTTGTAGCCACAGTTCTACCCATCACGGGGAAGAGCTCCTTAAAAGACCCCACTGCCGAATCTCCCCGTCTCCTTCCAAGACAGAGGGAATCCTGCTCATGATCCAGGTGGAGTCTGAGGGAAGAGCACCCAGTGAGGCTGTTATACCCTGGGTGTTGATGGCAGGGTGCAGGACGGCCCATTAGAGCTCAGGGAAAGAAAAGGTGATCTGTATTTTCTCCTCAGGCTTGTGGACAGTCTTCAAGCTGAAGGTGGGGCGTTTTCTGTTTCTGGGTGTGAGTGCTGAGAGGATGGGCAGTGACCAGCCCCAGCAGGTATCCTCATCCAGCCTCTGCCCACCTCCATCTCCACAAAGACCTTGCATATGGCTTCATGGGAAATATTGAGGCCAGGGGGTCACCAGCTTCATCATGTCTGCCCCTCACACTACCAGTCCCACTCCTACGTGTGCCCACTCTCACCGTCATCACTCTTTTCTCAGGGCAAGGGGTAGTCTTTTTGTTGTTTAGAATCAAATGTTTTTCTTATGATCTGAATCTTGTCTGTGTCTACCTTCTAACAATCTTGTTTTATCAATCATTCTCTCCCTCCTGTATTTTTATGCCTGCATTCTTAAAAGATAAAAAGGAAAGAGCAAAAGCCCAACTTTATACCAACTATCCTACATCTCTTTCTATTTACAGTCAAGTTCCAAGAATCACCTGTCCTAGCATCCCACCTTGCACTGACCCTTCAGTCTACCATAATGAGGCTGCTGCCTTCATCCTGCCCTGTGGACAAAGACCCTCTCCTCATCAATCCAGTGTCCCTTTTCTGGACTAATTTTCTTGGCTGTTCTATGATACCTAATCCTTTGACCACTCTCCTCTCCTGGAAACTCTCTTGGCCTCAATATTACCAGTTTCCCCCATCTCCATCTCTGACTGAAGGTCCAGCCTCACTGGTGTTCTTCCTCTTTCTGTGCTACCTCTTGAATGGTGGTATTTCTCAAGATTCTATCTTTGCTCTTTGTATTTTGTTTTCTTTCTTTCCTTCTTTCTTTCATCTTTTGGCTGTGTGGTACAGCACGTGAGATCTTAGTTCCCCAACCAGGGATTGTACCCAAGCACCCTGCATCGGCAGTGTAGAGTCTTACCTACTGGTGCACCAGGGAAGTCTTGCTCCTTATATTTGCTGAAATCCATGCTCTCCCTGGATGTGGCCATTCTTTTTTTTTTTTTTTTTTTAATTTTTATTTATTTTTTTAAAATTTATTTATTTATTTATTTTTTATTAGTTGGAGGCTAATTACTTCACAACATTTCAGTGGGTTTTGTCATACATTGATATGAATCAGCCATAGATTTACACGTATTCCCCATCCCGATGCCCCCTCCCATCTCCCTCTCCACCCGATTCCTCTGGGTCTTCCCAGTGCACCAGGCCCGAGCACTTGTCTCATGCATCCCACCTGGGCTGGTGATCTGTTTCACCATAGATAATATATTCTTATCCTCTGCTGTTACTATTGTTCATATACTGATGACTCCAAAGTCCATCTTCAGTTCAGACTTTGAGCTCCTCATGTTGTTTGGATGTTTCAAAGGCATCTCAAGACTCAAAATGGTCAAAGCTTGTTAGCTTCTTTCCTAAGCTGCCTCCATTTCCTGCGTCCCTCACTCAGCCTCTGAAGTCTGATTGCCAACTCTCTTGACTTACTGCTCCCAGGAATAATTCACGTAAGGCAGGCACATTTAGACCCTTTGTGGTTTCAGCTCCAGCCCCTTCTCTCTGTTACCAACTTAATACCTCACAGCTTGTTATGAAAATGAAGTGACATACCACATAATTAACATGCCTAGCACCTGATAGAAATCTTAACTGAATTTAAAACCAAGAAAGCAGCCTTTCCAGGTGTTTCTGTTGTTTGATATATACGGACCACTGGGAGTGTCAGCACTTCCTTTTTAAAGTCATTAAAATCTATGTGGTTCACGGGCTACACGGAAATAGCAAGTCACTAAATACAGTTTGCTGACTTGAAAGATTTAGGCAACTGGGAGGCTCCAGAATTGAGAAGGTTCTGACTTGGAAATCCTCAGGTGACTCCAGGCATGATTTAAGTTTCCAGTAGAAATAGTTGAAGCAGCAACTTGAAATGTATGATTTTTTTTTTTTAAGAGCTACCACTGATTGAAAATGTTTTCTTTCTATGAAATCTCATTTTTCTGGAACCTGTGCCATGTAGACACACACTATAATTCAGGTTCTATTCTCTGTCCTGTAAACTTTTCCTCTCTGTGAGGAAAAGAGCTATTGTCAATCCAAATTTTATTCCACTGAGCATTCAATCATGTAAAAAAGTGCATTGATAAAGAGTTATTCTCTTTGGTATTCCCCAGTGTGTTGCAAATTGTCTGACCTATCACATATTTATCATGCCATGAACTTTGTTGCATTATTTTAACAGAAACCCAACTCTGTTTGCTTAAGGAATATAGTACATTTATTGCCTCATGTAACAGACAGGTTTTTTTCTCTTCAATCCATTCAGTCTTGACCCCTCCCTATGTCTGCAGTGGTGATTCTGGTCTGGCCAATGCCATGTCCCGATCGGCTTGGATCTAGGTGGCAAGATTTTAACCTGGGAAAAAGCCACTATGCTTAAGTAATAGCAGTGGAGCTGGGGCTGTGGATGACTTACCCTGAAGTAGACACATTGCCTCATAAAATGGTAGGCACCTGAATAGAAGCATGTCATTCTTTTACAAGGGGTAAGATACAGTCAGCCAACAAATGAACAAATGTCCATTACACGAAACATAGAGACAGAGAGAACTTAAAAAGGAAGTAAAGGAGTTGTAGGGACATTTCTTTGGAAGAAAACGTGTATGCAGTGGCACTAGAGCTCCTAGAAGAAATAAAAAAGCGAAAGACAAAAGAAACTGGAATAAGAAAAGCAAAAAAAGATCTAACTGGGAAAGACAGAGTCTGGGTATAAGGGAGAAGAGGGAATTATCCTAGGACATTTATTTCTTAACTCTTTTTAGTGAAGTATTTCCAACTGTTGATGTGCTTTGTTTAACCTCTCCTCTCTTAAGGAAACACTTGAAAAATAAAATTTTTGCTCTTTTGTGGCTATGGCTTCTTCTTTTTTTATTTTTAGGGCAACTATTGCTGATTGAATAAGGACCTCATGTTTCCTTCTCAGATCACAAATAGGTACCTTATACTCACTGCATCTCTTTTCTATCTGCCGATTATTTGCCATAGCCACTGTAGGATGACCACTAGTCATGCCCAGTTAAAGTTCTGGAAGGTTCCCAGAATAAGGAAGTAAAGCAACTGGACTGATTCTTTAAGGAATATGTAACCAAGTATAAAGGAAACTCGCTGGCTCTCTTTTTTGAAGAGAGAATCCTTTGTCATACCAAGTTTCTAGGGTTGGGAGGGCACCTTCATCAGGGACAGCTTCGGTGTTACTGAGAAGAA
The DNA here is from genome assembly GCF_033118175.1 of Dama dama. Taxonomy (NCBI): domain Eukaryota; kingdom Metazoa; phylum Chordata; class Mammalia; order Artiodactyla; family Cervidae; genus Dama; species Dama dama. Next base: position 33,405,292 of record NC_083708.1, on the reverse strand, counting down.
ATGGATTAGACTTTGTAGCTGGTGGATGAGGCTGTGAACTATCACAACCACCCAGAGTCTATGGTCCCAAATGGAGAGACACTAAGCAATGAATAATATATCTTTTAGCACTTACTGTGTTAACATTGAGCAGATATTGGTTAAAGTGACCTCTATGGTTATAAAATTTTAATATCATCTTTGCATGTCAAGCATCTGGTTTTCCGAATTCCTACTTTGGTCCTTCATAAACAAAGAGGAGAGGGAACTTTCCACTTATTCGTGATAGTCCATTGCAACTAAAGAGATCCAAGCTTCCAATAACTAGTGGGTGAAAGTGAGAGATTTGAGAAGACAACAAGTATATGAGCAGGCTGCTGAGAGAAATGTGTCTGATTCCCGGCAGCTTTAAATAGCTAACAGGCAACCGAAGCAGGCTTCCTCCGCAAACAAGCTGGGGAACCATCTGACGATGTCATTTGAATAGCACTAAATTACCCCTCTGTCCCAAACCTTTCTTCCCTTTTGCCTTTACCAAGATGATAGAAATCTCTGCATTGAACAAGGTTTTGGGTTCAGAGTGAAAGCTCTTATGAAATAAAGATATTTATATAACTCTGTAGTTTATGCTGTGCAGTTTCCACATTCTTTGTATAAAGACTCAACTTCACACAAAGGCAACGAAAATACACTTGGAGCCCAGCAGGTGGTGTGCAACCTTCCTTTTACTAAGAAATGTTTGTTTTCTTGAATCCCCACTCCGTTTGCAGAGAGACACCATTTCATGAATCTTGGATCTTCTCCCTCCTTATCTTTTATCTTTTCAATTCATCTCTTCTCTCCCTCTCCATGAACCTGGATCCTCCCCACTTATTCTTTGTGTCCAAGGTCGATTCCCTTTGACAGAAAATTCTGGACCTGTGTTACATATTACAGCAACTGAAGCCACATATAGCTATTGAACACTTACAATGTGACTAGTGTGACCGAGGGTAGGAATTTTTAATGTAGCTTAATTTTAACTAATTTAGATTTAAAAACTGAAGCTATCGAACAATGTTAAACACTGTTTGATTGTTTTGGTAGGACTGCATTTCACTGTAAACTTTGAAAATTTAGCATTGAATTGACACGTGCTAAAAGTGTAAAATACACACTAGAGCTCAAAGATTTAGTATAAAAAAGAATGTAAATCTATAGTAATTTTTACATTAGCTAAATATTAAAATAACATTGATAACTAGTCTAAATAAAATAAATTATTAAAATTAATGTTACTTATTTCTTTTTATTTTTTAATGTAAAGAATTTGATTAGAAAATTTATATATGTGTCTTATAATTTTATTGAATGGCACTTTCTAGATTCTCATTTTTTAGGAAGGAGCAACAATTGAATACAAACACGCCACTCTCTTGGTTATATGGATCACCTTTCATAACATAAATTCAATGCCAAGAGAATTGTCTCCCTCTCCAGGGTGAGGAAAACAAAAAAGGATGGAGAACAAACCTCATCCTGAAGCCACTACCAGTTTCAACACTCAGCGCCACTGAGAGCATTAGAAACAGAACTGAGTCTGTATGTTAAGCTTCCTGAGACCTAGTTGAGCTCCATCACTACTGTATCATTTACACCAGCTTTAACTGTTGGTGCCACACTAACTGTAACTTTTACTTATCATTTGAGTTCTCTGCAGAGCCTAGTAGATTCTGGACTGCTATATGCTTATGGTCTGGTAAAGATTATCATTTATTTAATCTAGTACATTGTGAATTTTAAGTATGTTCTGGTCACAGAATATACTTTGTTCAATTTTTAGGTGATAAAAATGACACCAAAATTTCTAACTGAAGATAAGAAAGTATTCTCAAAGAACATTATTTATCTCTCATCTTATTTCCTGGCCTGATCAACAGCAATATTTCATGAGAAAAGGAAGGAATTTAGCTAGTACCAGCTATCTAAAAATTAAATTATTTAAAATTAAATGTTATTTTAAAATATTTCAGAGTTAGCATCCAAATAAATAGGTTGTCTTGATAATTATAAGCCAGCAGTAACTTCAGTAGGCTGAAGCTATAAGCCAAGCCAATATATGAGAAAAGTCTATAGCTATAGATATTTAGTCTATATCTACAGCTTTAAAAAACTATGGAAAATTGTGGCAATTCTTTCTATAAAGAATGCAATATACCATGTCTAGAAACTATCTTTATATACTGAATCTTGTATCATTTCATCCATTTTTCCAAGGAGAAGAGATACATACACCAACTGTGTAGGTGGTATACTTCTTTTTCATTACCTTAAGTAAATGAAATAAACAGACTCTCTTAGAATAGACTATATAATATGTAGAATTCATGCTTGCTATCTTACAAGGAGTTATTTGTATGTGAAATCTTGTGGACTTGAGATTGAAAATGTGTGATTTACAGGCAAAGAAAAAACAGCTTTAAATCTTAGTGCCCTGCATTTCAAATTTCTGGCTGATTTATAAGCCTTTTAAATCCCATGCTTAAGAAATTCAAAATTTATATGGCTATATATATTTAGCTAATATTAACTCCTCAGCCAGCCAGCCTGTGGCATTTTGCATGCTTTTCTTCATTTTTTCCGTCTGTATTTTTTCTCATCTAGCTTTTTCAGAAATGTTATTCCTATTTCTGTCACGCTGTCGCCTTTTAGTCTGTCTTGCAAGAATGTAACATCAGCCGCCAAATGAACCTAGGAAAGGAAGAAAAAAAACAGGCTTATATCATTCAGCTTTTTAAAAAACTCTTAAATGTTTCTATTTTTCAGTTTGCTATCCCCAATAAAGAGCTTGCTTTCCTTGTGGAATGATAAAAAAGGGCTTGTTCTGTGGATGAAGGGCCCTTCACTGTGTGTCCTCCACTGATGCTCTGGCTGCGGTCATCTCTGTGTGTGAGTATGCAAAGAGAAGGGTGGTCCAGGACAGGTTCAAATCATCCTGGCTGATTCTCCGGCAAACCCAGAATGTGGGCCCGTTTTTGCTCACAGTATAGATCTAAAGGATGGATCCATCTCAGGAAGAACACAAATTCCCAACTCTGAGATGGCCTTGACCCAACGTGCCTTGCCAAACAGAACTTCCAAGGATAAATGGCTTCTTAAACGAATCTTCTCCAGCTGACTTCCAATAAGTCATTCTGTCATTAGCTCAACAACATAAACATTTGTCCTAACAACATTTAGCAATCACTTATGGCTTTGAGAACTATGAAACAACACCAACTAAATAAATTATAAGTATAAAATTAAACATTGAAATTATGGACTTGAATATTTGATACCCAGGCTTTCTTTTCCACAGTAAAGCATTTCTCATTTCTCAGACATTGAAGTAAACCCTTAGGGCTTACTTCTCTATTTGTTAAAATACACTCACAAAAGAGCAGCATATTGCTGACCTACCCTCAACAGAGTGCCTTTTCAGTTATTTTAAGTCACGAGAATAAATAAGATAAATAAGCAAAAATACCTAGTGAAAGCAAATAAGTGAAAAGGCCTGGGTCTACTAATTAATACTTATTGAGTTCTATCTGACTCATTCCCCTCTCTCGCTAAGAATTCCTTGGTCAACCAGCTTGCCTTTGTTAAACCGTAGACTTTGGTGTGCCAAACTATTTGCTATTTGAGTGCAAAAACCATACCTTTATGATCACCCAGTAAAAGGATGTACACTGCACTTTGAAACATGGAAGTTAAATGCACTCTCATTTTTTTCTCATAAGATCTTTCTTCTATTTGTCATAATTTAACTGAAAATCAATTAAAATAAGACTACATTGAAATTATTTGGGTATATGGGACCATGTATATGTCATTCAGCACATATAATCAATTGTTATCCATGAAAACTGAAGAGACTTCTTTATCCTATTTTGGACTTGATTTTTTTCTCTATCTATATGCAATTCACACTGAATTAATGCAACTTCTTTGTCCCTTGAATGAAACAAAAATGTGTATGCTTTTGGACATAGTTCTCCTTTTACCTGGAATACTATTTTCCCCTTACCCCAAGATCTTCACCTAACTGCTTTGTCATCTTTCAAATGTCAGCTCACAGTTTCCATAGGAAGGCTTCCCTCTCCCCACCCCTGTTCCACCCCAGGTCCTCCCATGACCCTGAGTCATTTGGCTCCTATACTGGACAAAAGACACTTGAAGGCAACAACTGTGTCTTATTCTTCTCTGTATGCTCAGCACTTCACAGACACTGATCCCTATCTTAGTTAAATCAATGAATGATCAGGTTTGATTTGATTTAACTAAGCCTCCAGCAGCCCCCAGTGACCCCATCTCCTGTCATTCAAGTAGTTCCCCCCAAAGTCCAGCAGAATTGACAGCGCCTGTGGTGATTAGAGCACTACAGAGACTTTGTGACAAGGAGATCAGGAAGCCTCTAGCCTGCTGTGAGCAAGGCACTGAAGCCAGTGAGTGAGCCTGGAAGTAGATTCCCAGCTTTGGTCAAGTCTTCAGAGACTGCAGCTCCAACCAGCTGCTTGACTGCCCGTGCACTATGCTGTGAAAGGCTTTGAACCATGCCCGCCTAGCAAGGCCGTCCCAGGTCTCTGGTCCTCAGAAACTGTGTGAGATAATAAATATTTGTTGTTTTAAGCAGCTACCTTTGGGGGTTATTAGTTAGCCAGCACTAGATAACGAATGCCAAGTCATGCTTAGTCGCTCAATCGTGCCCAACTCTGTGCGAACCCATGGACTATAGCCTGCCAGGCTCTTCTGTTCATGGGATTCTTCAGGCAAGAATACTGGAGTGGGTTGCCATGCCCTCTTCCAGGGGATCTTCCCAACCCAGGGATTGAACCCAGGTCTCCCACATTGCAGGCAGATTCTTTACCATCTGAGCCACCAGGGAAGCCCAAGAATACTCGAATGGGTAGCCTATCCCTTCTCCAGGGGACCTTCCCAATCCAGGAACTGAACCAGGGTCTCCTGCATTGCAGGCGGATTCTTCACTAGCTGAGCTACCAGGGAAGCCCAGAAAATGACTATACACCTGGCAAAATACAGTATGTGCTTTACCATTTCCAGGGCCCCTCTGATAATCCCACAGAGTAAGTTGCAGTAGCACAGAGAAGACCGCCCAGTGGGGAGCTCTTCCACAAACTCCACCAGAGGATTCTTGTCCAGAATCAGGGAAAATTCATTTCTGCTTGCATTGTTACAGGTCACACTTGGTGTAATTCCTAAGTACATCTTGAAAGCAACCTAGCAAACAGGAAAAAAAAAATTACTAAACTTGGCCTGGAATAAATAACTATTAGTGGAGAAGGAAATGGCAATCTACTCCAGTATTCTTGCCTGGGAAATACCCTGGACAGAGGAGCCTGGTGGGCTACAGCCCATGGGGTCGCACAAGAGTCGGATACCGCTTAATGACTAAACAATGAAACAATGACAACAAAGTGGCTGAGCTGTGTTGTTGTACAGGAGAAACCTGTAAAATATTTTTAAAATTTAAAATTTTAAAAATTTTAAATATTTTTATTTTTAAAGGTTTTAAAATAAACCTTTACAAAATATTGTAAAGCAGTTGTCTTCTGATTAAAGAATAAATAAATAAAAATAAAGAACTGTTAGTAAGACACCCAAATACCGTTCCAGGCACAATTGTTAAGCTTGTGGAGCTCATAGTCAGAAAGCCTGAAGTTCACACTCAGCTTTGAAATTTCCTGACCTTACGACTTGTACAATTCTTAAACTCTTTTCATGGAATCTCCTAAAGTATTAGTTTTCTTTGGAAACGGTATGGTTTATGAAACACAAAGTGAAGGCAGTATTTTTGAAAAACAAAATCTTTTTCAAAAAAAAATTCCTTAGAAGGGTAAGAAATTAAAATATTACTCAGCAGCAGCATACTAGCATAATATTTGTCACGTGAGCCCAGCAACGTCTTCTGAATTAGAAGGGGCCCGAGACACATGTGCCACAACAGGAAGCTGACAGAGTCGAGGACAGAGGGGGTCGAGCAAGGTTAAACCCAAGAGTATGCTTTGGGAGGTGGAGGCAGTCATATCACCAAGAATAACATCTCTGAGAAGGAGCAAGCAAGGGCCAGTGGTGGCAGGCACATAAGTGGATCATAAAGTAGCTTTTCAAGAAAGTCCGCTGTTTTAAAGAGCTTAAAGAATTTGACAACGGAGAGATAGAGGTCACCTTGCGGACTGTTTCTTTTATACCTCTAGTTTCACAAATGAGTAAACTGGGATTCGGAGAAGTAAAATGACATGGTTAGGATTACACTATAACTTAGTTCCTTGGCTTCTAGTCCAAGTGACTTTCTTGTCACAAAACATACAGACCTGGAAACTGAGGTTTATTAACAGAAATTTGTCAGCTTGATTGTTGTTGTCTTTCAAGTGATTTCATTGATTTTCATATTAAAAGCAGTGTAGAACTGAAGTGAAGACAGTTTCCTTAAATTGTACATAATTAGAAGTACTAAAAGTTTCATGATTCATTCATTCATTCTATAGTACACGTTGAGCACTGCCTGTCTAGCACAGTGCCTAGCACACAGTGGAATTCAACAACTATTTGAAAAACGAATTATTGAATAGGCATTCATCCTGTGTTTGACATCATCTTTACACAAAATTTATTAAGATGTAGTTCCTGTTTTATAGGAGCTTGCAGTTAAAAAGGAGCTATAGATATTAAATAAAGAACTGCACTATTATGATAAGCTCCACAAGTACAATGCTGTATATTAGGAAGTAACCCTTGAAATATTTACAGAGGAAGAAGCTTCTACACTGTTTATGAATACTGAGCGAGTGTTTGCCAGGTAGATAAGGTCAGGTGTGTTTGTGTGTCGGGGCATGGGGTGGGGGGTATATTCCAGATAGAAGGAACATGTCAAGGGCACAGAATACCATGATGAGGTTCAGGGGAAGTTCGCATTTATCAATTTGTGGGCAACAGGGAGCCCCAAATGTGTGAGTAGGCTAGGGAGGAACTACATTTCTACATTAGAGGGATCTCCTTCGTGTCAGCATAGAGGACGAATTTAGGGTTGAGAATGGGGGTAGGCATGAAGTCAAAGGCAGAAATATACTATGACAGTCTAGGAAAGAAATGAGGAGGACCCTTCTCACTTTGTCTTTCACTCAAAACTCAAACTCTCCATGAACTTTTCCATATAAATTTCAAACAGCCCAAATCCTAAAATTTGATAAAATCACAGATCAGTTAAAGAGGATGTAAAATGAAGCGTCCAGATCTTAAGTCAAAGCAGCAAAAGTTTTAAGTAACAAGAGAAAAATACCAACATGAAAGTCTAGGCTAGGAGACTTGATTTGGCTCCCAACCAATTGGCTGAAACCCGATTTCTGCTAATGTTTATTCCTTCGGATGGAAAATTCCTAAACTATTATTATCTGTAATAGTCGGAATTTCTTTCTGATTCTCAATCCAAGCCACATGGAAATAACATAAAAGTGGAGGCTATTCACTGTGAATTTACTCCTATTCTCAGTGTTTTGGCTCTTGTTTCATGGCCTAACATCCACCAGTAGGAGGCATTATCTGAACATCGTTGGGAAATATTCATTCCTAGGGAATGACATTGTTTCCTTATCTGGCTGAATTCAGTCTGAGAAGGAGGACTGTTGTTTCTAATGAAGAAAGAGCTCCACCCTCGGCCACTGCCACAGCGGCTCTGCCAACAAATACGAGCAAAGCGTTTTCCCTCTGTGTATCTCCAACATGGATGCTTTTCAGGGGTTCTTAAAATTCATCCTCAACCAGAAAACTGTTATTGGCTACAGCTTCATGGCTCTGCTGACCGTGGGAGGTGAGCGTCTCTTTTCACTCGTGGCTTTCAAGTGTCCCTGCGGCACTGAGAATGTGATCTACGGACTGGCTTTCCTGTTTGCTCCCGCCTGGGTATTACTGATCCTGGGATTCTTTCTGAACAACAGGTCGTGGAGACTCTTCACAGGCTGCTGTGTGAATCCCAGGAAAATCTTCCCCAGGGGCCACAACTGCCGCTTCTTCTCCGTCCTTGGGCAGATCATTCTGAGTTCACTGGTGGCCCCAGTGATGTGGTTGTCAGTGGCTTTGCTCAATGGGACTTTTTATGAATGTGCAATGAGCGGGACCCAAAGTCCAAGACTCCTCGATCTCATTTGCAAAGGCAAGCCTGAAGAGTGCTGGAAAGAACTTTACAAGGTATCTTGCGGAAAAACCAGCATGACTCCCACAGACAACGAAGAACTGAAATTGTCGCTGCAAGCCCAATCTCAGGTAAGAAGGGACACAGGTGTCTTTCCCCCACACCCCCCTGCCCCCCAGCGTGAGCTTGAAGTATTCTCTCTGTACTCCATTCAGCCAGGGTAAGAGCCTGAATCCTACCAGAACATTCTGAAACTCTGGAAATTGGAATGCAATGCAGCATTCAGACAGTCTCAGGAAAAGCTTTTCAGAGGTTGGATGGCTAACAAAATTGCTGACTGGATTGTCTTTTCCACTTCTGAAAAGAAAATCACCTCTTGAGTTAGACATCTGTAAACACTTAAGTACTTTAAGACAATCTCTCTGGGTTGACTTTGTAAATGATGCATCACACTAACTCATTATAGAGTGTTAATGGCAGTGCTGTAATTAGAAATTACTGCCTTCTATTAATTATTTTCAAACTGGTTTTTCAGAGAAATGCACACATACATACATAGCATACATCCATTAAAATACAGCTGAACCAAATGAGCTAATACGTTTCAAAGTTGCACATCATATAATTAGTGTAGAGATTCCATTGCATGATTTCTGGCAATTGCTATCTTTATGTGTAAATATTGTTAAGATGGAAAAGAACTTCCTGTATAAAATGGGGTGTTGGCAGACTTTAAATAGCCTTCAGTGAAACAGGACCATATTCTCCAGGGAGTTTTCCTCCTATGTTTTGTGCTCTATAGCTAAAATGTTCTTCTTACATTACTTCAGAGCTCAAGATTTGGGGCATTGTTTTATTTAACAGAAGGAAATTGTAGCTTTACCTAACTGATACCAGGAAGTAGCTTGTCATTCTTTCAGGGAGGTGAGCACAAATCCAGATGTGAGCCTGGCCCTGGCCTCAGGAAAAGACTGAATTCCTACTTGTGAGGAGCAGGAATGACATTTCACAAATCAAAACAAGCAATAGGAGTAGATAAACAGGTCCACAGTCTGTCAGGAAGGCTATTTGTTAAAGAATAAATGCCCTGAAAATACTGAGACTTAGCTCTTTTTTTTTTTTTCAATATAGACTTGCCTTTTCAACAATACATCAAAGCAAAACTCTTTCCCAAACTGGTTGGCAATATATTCAGACTCTCTTCATAAACTAATAAGCCTAAAAATGCTCCCCAACAAAACCTTTGTTTAATGCACAAAGCACATTTTAGACAAAAGCATGCCAGGCTGCCAAACGTCTTCCTTCTTTTGCTGAAGGAAGGTCTTAATTACAAATGTGATGATGCAATGAGTGATTTATGATTTGTGTCCTCAGGTACCAGCCCCATTCAGGTAGCAGCGGCTCCAAGCACTTACCACTGGGTGAGCTTTTCCTCCTCTAAATACAGGCATAAGGAAATCATGCCCGTCCTGCAACAGCTGAGCCTGGGTACACTGACCTGTTTACTTTTCAGAGGAATGAGAAGGACCTGGGGCTGAGTCCTTAGGGGATGATGCATAAGAGATGCAGACAAAGGGCGCTGTATCACAGCAGGTGCTGACCGCAGTGCTTCCGACAGGCAAGAGCAGCAAACATTCCGGACCCACAGCTGGGCATGGGGGTGGGGGTGGAACAAGTGCCACGTCCATGGGTGGGGCAGAGGAAAGAAGTCCAGCTGGCTGGCTTGCCGTCCTTCGGGTAGGTAGAGCAGTGGCAAGAACTCCGTCTTGGAGTTGCCAGCCTTGGGTTTGAATCCTGATTCTACTGCTTACCAACAATGTGACCCAGAGCTACTGTTTGACCCCTGAGAGCCCCAGTGTCCTCATAGTTGGGGGTAATAACACCTACCCTCGGAAGCACAGAGATGATGGACATAAATGGGCATAAAACTGCTGGCACACAGTAAGTATTTTAAACTGATGAGAAAAATGCCAAGGTTTGAGGGAGAAGACACATGCAGAATGGCATATTATTGAGGGATGGGGTGGGACCATCCATCAAGTCTAGTTAGATCCTGGGTACCATGAATTAGGGAAGAACAAGAGGGCTCAGTGCTCAGCACTCAAGTGAAAGCAAGTTGACGCTAAGGCCACGCAATGAGGGGAGGTGGGCCTGAAGCTGATCAAACAGTGAACAACTCAGCAGAATTGGTTTAGATACTGAAGTGAGATGGCCTACAGGCCTACAGGAGGATGGGCTGTGTGGAAAAAGAGAGAGGTAAGAGAAAAGAGGAAGATCTGATGTAAAACCAACCACAAGTGACTAAAGTAAATATAAGCACTGTCACATGATGGGAGCGGTACCTCATTTCTTAATCACGTCAGAAAGATACCCTAGGTTCAGGAAGGCCTTTACATAGACATGGATACGATTGAAAAATAGCAGCTCGTGCTAATAGCTGATACTTACTGAGTCACGTGGATTTCTACATCACCTCATTTTAATCCTCTAAATTATATTCTGAGGAGGGTAACCCCTACTTTACAATTGAGGAATCAAAGGCACAGAGAATACCTGTAAAAAAGTGAAAGTTGAGATTTAAACCCAACTGGTGCCAACCCAGAGCTGGCACTCATGTGAGGTCTGAGATCCTGCACAATGACCTCCATAGTCTGAGTCAGAGTTTGGAAACCATTGGTTTCCAAATAAGCATTGGAGTTTATTTGTTGTTCTATTACGGTCAGCCGGGGTTCATTTGCAGATTGTTATTTTTATGTTCAAATAGGCCCATCTGCTGAGAAATACTAAAGGGCCATTTAACTAAAATATTAAGAGAAACTTGGAAAGAGCTTTGTTAGTTGTTCACATATGAAAGTAACTCCAATTGTGAAAAATATTGGGTTGGCCAAAAAATTCATCCCGTTTTTTTTTTCACATCATATCCTTTCAATGTGTTATTTTTGAGAACTGATGTCCAAAAGTTCATTTTTTTCCCCGTGGCTTTTACGCAAGCTTCCAATTCTTATAGCTTCAGTTTCCTTATTGTGTTACATTTGTCTTGCTTTATAGTGAGACAGGATAGGGTAATGAGTGATGACACTTCTCTCAGGGAGGGTCTGCGGTTCTCTGTAAACAATGTAACATGGGAAAATCAGTCACTGGTCATGAATATCCACGTATCAATGCCTGAAGATACTCCACTAAGGAACTAGTAATATGCTCACACACAGAATTCTTTCCTGTAAAGCTAGTACTATATGAGGGCTTGGTTCTTCCAGTTCTTGATAATCTATATTTTTGCTTATTTCCATTTGCCTGCCTTCTGGGTATTTCTTTGCATACCAGCGATGGTGGGTAGGATAGAGAACAGAGGTTAGGTAAACCTTAACTTTATTTGACTATAAAAAAACAAAAAACAAAGAACAAAACTTGTTAATAATTAAGATGAAGGATGTCAACTAATTTCTGCTATTAAATTAGCCATACACTTCCCAACAACACTACCCTGTCTCTGTGAGAAGTGGCTTTGCTTTTGGTGTGCTCAATATTTCTTTCTTTCTAAGATTCTAGGATGGTTCCTGATTTGTTCCGCATCTTTCTTCTCTCTGCTCACCACATGTTATGCTCGCTGCAGATCTAAAGTTAGTTACCTTCAGCTGAGTTTTTGGAAGACATATGCACAGAAGGAGAAGGAGCAGTTGGAAAACACATTCGTGGATTATGCCAAAAAGCTGAGTGAAAGAAACCTGAAATGCTTCTTGGAAAACAAGAGGCCAGATGTCTTTCCCATGCCCACCTTTGCGGCCTGGGAGGCTGCTTCGGAGCTCCATTCCTTCCACCAAAATCGGCAACACTACAGCACCCTCCACAGGGTGGTAGAGGATGGTCTGGACCTTCGCCCGGAGGATGAGGAGACCACAATGATGCTTATGGGTACCGCCCAAAACGTGCAGCTCACCCACCATCACTGACACGCGGGGTCCAGACATCTTCCTCCCGCATCAATGGCTACCTGAGTATCTTGGCGTTTTCTTCCATTTTAGTATTTCTTAATCAGACAATAACACAAAGGGAAGCAGCTTTTGAGCCATGACAAGGTATCATGTGCTCAAACTGATGCTGAGTGACTGGCCAAAGATGGTGACAATGTGCTCTTGTATTGGTTGGGGGTTGGGGTTGGGGCTCAGGGGCTTCCGGTTCTAAGATTCGATGGCTGACAGTGAGACTCATGCAAGAAGTTCTGCCACTATGTAAATACAGTCACGGAATTCAGGGGGAGAAGTGGTGACTTGTGAGTCAGCGTGGTCCCCTTAACAGACTTCTGTTATTAACAGACTTCCCACTTCCACACAGTGGGATCTGCGATGTAGTTGGTAGAAATCCTCGTAGTAAATCTATCTTACTACCTTCCAAGGATATATGAAATGCTACCATTTAAAATTCATTTCCTTGGAAACTGAAGACATCAGTTCTCAAAAATAACACATTGAAAGGATGTGATGCCAAAAATTCAGAACTTTTCCCATGTTTCCCCTATGCACTGAAAGTAGACCCCTGGAGTCAGAGCTGTATTATGACTCTTGTGGGCTCTAGGCACTTTTGCCTTCTTGGGCTTATTTCTACATTAAAAAATACACATGTACACATACACATAAGCACACACACACCTATACTTATGACTATTGATATAAAGGCATAAATTAATATTATATACGGCTTCCCAGGTGGCTCAGTGGCAAAGAATCTGTCTGCAATGCAGGAGACCCAGGTTCAATCCCTAGGTCAGGAAGATCCCCTGGAGAAGGAAATGGCAACCCACTCCAGTATTCTTGCCTGGCAAATCTCATGGACAGAGGAGCCTGGCAGGCTACAGTCCACAGGGTCACAAAAGAGTTGTACATGACTTAGTGACTAAACAGCAAAAACAATATTAATATTATATGTTAGAACTTTTCCCCAACCTTAAAGTTCATTTATTACCTTGTGACTTTATAAGAAACTAAAAACACTTTAGTGGGTTCCTACAGAATGCAAATTTTGTGTTCTATTATATAATATATCCACATTAGTTTAAGTATATAGATATATTAGTTCCCTCTAAATCTCTGAGTGGAATCAATATTTAAGGAAGCAGTACCGTGTTTTAGGCTGTGGCTCACATCTTATACCATAGAGGGTCCTTGCCTCCTCATTGGAGAATCTTGGGGCTGAATTCCTTATTACCATGGTACACTATCCCAAATTGGGGAAAGGATCCTATAGGTTTAAGACCTGACACATATCCTTGGGAGCTTGGAGGTGCAGAGTCAGGTTGTATCTGTGTGTGTGTGTGTGTGTGTGTGTGTGTGTGTGTGTGTGTGTGTAGGTGGGAGAGTGCGAGGTGGGGGCTGTGAGGTTATAATATTGTTTGGGTTTTAAACATGGTGTGTGACAAATGTGTAACAATTGGTTCCTGAAAAAAAACAAGTGGTTATTTGAAGTGTTTGCCCATTTCTATGTTGTAATTTCAAGTTACCAAGGTGATATCACTGAAATCAGAGTTAGGAAGAGATGCTAATCATGGACAATATGAGCCAGAACTTTCTAAGAAGATTTTGTGGTGCATTTACTTTCATTCTAGCCAAACTGTCTCTGGTACAACTTTGGTGCGTCTGAGTTTCACTGCAATAAGACCTAACCATGGTAGATTAAACATGACTTAATGGCGCCAATTGAGAGATAGAGTCTTTTCCTCTTTTCCTTGAATCTGCCCCTTAATGAACCAACAATATGTAGCAGAGGTGAAGCCAGGTTGCAGAACTATTCCAGCTTATGCCTTGGTCTCTGGCAATGCTCAATCTGGTAAAAATAAGCCACCATGTAAGAAATGCAATTACCTTATTGAAGAGTCCCAAGCCCTGAAGAAGGCTAAAGTAGCCAAGTGGAGAGAGACAGACAGAGGGAGACCATAGCTGGCCAGCTCCAACTATTTGAGTCATTCTAGTTTAGTTACCAGGAATCTGAGTGAATAAGTCATTTGGACATTCCAGCTTCAGCAGAAAGACATGGAGAAGAACCAGAGAACCCAACAAACAGCCAGGAAAAAGATCCCAGATCTATGGTCTGAGTGAAGTCATACCAGCTATGCAGACGTCTCAGCCACACCATCTCAGACTGCAGATAATATAAAGGGGTCCCCACTGTGTCCTGTCAAAATCCCCTGAGCTTAAATAAATGTTGGTTGTTTGAAGCCAATCAAATTATGGGCATTATGAAGTAAGATATCCTGAACACTAATATGTGAAAATCAGAATTTGTTAAATGAGAGATTAGTGGTACATTGAATTTATATATAGATTATGCAAATATCTCCCTATGCATAGATTTTTCTTAATAACATTTACCTCTTGATTTCAGTAAACAGTGAATGAGCTGTGGAATGATTTGATAGATGCTGAATAGTTACTTCTCCAAACTGGCTCCACCAAAGCCTGAGATTCATTTTTAATGATTTTAGGTTAAATTTGGTTTGAGAGGAACACACTGCTATGAGTTAATCTGGTTTAAAATAAACAAATTACTGAGAAAGTGACATATTTTTAGCGTTAATACCCAGAAAAAGATGACAGTGGCAGGCACAGGACAGGCTGGCCTTGAGTAAGTTAGAAACATGTTGGTCTTCTGGTTTTGCTCCTGAAAATGTCGCATTCAAACCACAGCATCAGCATCATGAGGGAGCCTGTTAGAAATGCAGAATCAGACTCCATCCCAGACCTATTGAATCAAGCCTGCCATTAGACAAGATCTTAGGTGATTCTATGCAACTTAAACTTTAGAAGTGCTGCTTCTCAAACTTTAATGTGTGCCAAAAATCAACTGGATGGCTTGTTAAAATGTAGATTGCTGAGCCCAAGTGTCTGATTTGACAGGTTGGGGGTGAGAATTTGCGTTTCTAACAACTTCTCAGGTGATGCTGCTGCTGCTGCTGTAGGGACCACATCTTGAGAACAACAACTCTAAAGCAGAAAGCAGGCTACACTGGGGAAGGCAAGATAGAAGTAACTCGGAATCTTGGGCCCCACTCCAGATCTACAGAACTAGACTCTGTGCTATTATCAACCTGTCTTGAGAACATGGGGTGACTTTCCATGTATTTTCTATTTATTCAAGGCTACCTTTCATCACTTAAGGATATTTTTAGATTTCCTTACCTAAGTTTTGCAAATATTGTACATCTGCATTCTTCTTTGCCACTAGTCTAATGTTTTCTTTTTTCCATGGTATTTTCTAAGTTCTGGTTATTTGAGTACATGAAAAAGCTATTACTTAATGCATATATAAAGAAAGCTGAGCACAGAAGAATTGATGCTTTTGAACTGTGGTGTTGGAGAAGACTCTTGAGAGTCCCTTGGACAGCAAGGAGATCCAATCAGTCCATCCTAGAGTAAATCAGTCCTGAATATTCATTGGAAGGACTGATGCTGAAGCTGAAACTCCAATACTTTGGCCACCTGATGCGAACAACTGACTCATTTGAAAAGACCCCGATGGTGGGAATGATTGAAGGCGGGAGGAGAAGGGGACGACAGAGGATGAGATGGTTGGATGGCATCACTGACTCAATGGACAAGAGTTTGAGTAAACTCCAGGAGTTGGTGATGGACAGGGAAGCCTGGTGTGCTGCAGTCCATGGGGTTGCGAAGAGTCGGACACGACTGAGTGACTGAACCGAATGCATATATTTTAAACCTCTATACTTTACTATTATTTTATTCTTTGTAGAACTTTTTGCATTATAAAATAACTATTTTGCAGCCACTGATGACATAATGGATCTGGATAATAAATAATGAATTCTGAACTACTAGGTGAAGGCAGGATGGATGAAGAGCGTGCAGCTCAAAGCTGCTCATCTGTCTCAGCATCCCTTAAAATGAGCCCTTTGTTTCCAGTCGCTCAGTTATGTCTGACTCTTTGCAACCCCACGGACTGCAGGCCTCCAGGCTCCTCTGTCCATGGGATTTTTCCAGGCAAAAATACTGGAGTGGGTTGCTACTTCCTCCTTCAGAGGATCTTCCTGACCCAGGGATTGAACCCGCATCTCCTGTGTCTCTTGCATTGAAAGTGAAGGGAAAGGGAAGTCACTCAGTTGTGTCCAACTCTTTTCGACCTCATAGACTATATAGCCTACCATACTCCTCCATCCATGGTATTTTCCAGGCAACAGTACTGGAGTGGGTTGCCATTTCCTTCTCCAGAGGATCTTCCCGACCCAGAGATTGAACCTGGGTCTCCTGCATTGTAGGCAGACGCTTTACCATCTGAGCTACTAGGGAAGTCCTCTTGCATTGACAGGCAGATTTTTTTTTTTTTTAACCATTGAGCCCCCTGGGAAGCCCCAAAATGGGCCAACCACATATTATGTGCCTCCTAATGTTATGCAGTACAAGAGTTAGTACAGTACAACCTGTACAATACTGTTTCCTAAAAAAATAAATTCTGAATTTAATCAAGATCTTACTATTAGTGTCAAGGAAAAGTAGGCAAAAGAAAACAAGTTAATTAGCACCATGAGAAAGTAGCCAAGTAAATCTAGAATATAGGACATGCTATTGGACATATGACCCAGCTTTCCATAAACAAATGGCATTTTAAAAAGGAGAATAAAAGAGAAATAACAGCCAGAAACAACATGTGGGCCTTATTCGTATCCTGTTGCAAGCAACAAACAGACACAGGATATCTTTGAGATATTTAGGAAAATATGAATGAGTATTAAATGGAAATGAGGTTATTCAAGGAACTGTTCATTTTTATGTGCATGATAATAGCATGTTGGTTTATGTTTTACCAGTTTGAGATGCACATTGAAATATTTATATGTGAATTACCAGAAAGTCTAGAGTTTTCTGTAAAACATTTCATCACAAAAAGGGGGAGCTGATAGTTGAAACAAGATTGGCAAAATATTGATACTTATTGAAGTGGGATAGTAGGTTACATAGGACTCATTACATAGTGTCTGTATATTTGTATAGATCTGAAATTTTTCATAATAGCTATGCAATGAAATAAGTCATGTGCTCACCTCAGTTCTTCTGCTGAAATTTTGTCAGTCAACTCCTGCTTGCCCAGAATCTACCTTCTAGTAGTATTTTCAGAAAAAGTTCTCAGGAATCCTATTCCCTGAATTTTTATGTATTCAAGTTATTGGCCTACTCTGTACTTAAAGGACAGTTTAGCTGGTTCACACTTTCTCTACTTGCGTATATTTTATGTGTTACTCTAGTCTCTTCTGTCATTGAATTTTTTTAAGGGAGCATCTGATGCTATCTTACTAATATATTACTAACATCAATTTTTTAACCTATATTCTCAAAAAACCCTTTCTTCATCTTTAAAGTCCAATGACATACTAAATATACTTTCAGATAGATCTTTGGATCAATTTTCCCTGCTACTAGTTACGTTCTTTCATCATGGAGAAATATTTTCTCTCGTTTCAAGACAATTGAGTCTATGTGTTTCCCTTTATTCTCCTTGTCGCTCTACTTGATTTTCATGAAATCTTATGGTTTTAGATTCAGAACTAAGCTACAACTATGTTCTTATTGAAATGTCATTAACTGAATAATAATTTTAAAAAGCTAAGTTATCTTGGGGTCTTGATTCTTGTTTAACCCATTCCTACACTCTCCTCTTTGTTCACTCATGCAACCAGAATAAAGTCAATAGTTGACATTTTGACATTTGCAGCCCCTTACCTATGAAGTAAAGAGCAAGGAGCATTGGATCTGTACATGCTTCTTTTTTTTTTTAATTTTTAAAATTTTTTTATGTACATGCTTCTTTTATGTAGCAGCTTCAAGGATGACTATTCTCATTTGTGTGGTTGCTGCCTTGATTGTTATCATGTATTTAACCAATCTCTTCATTCCCCAAAGTTCCCAAGGGAGCCTAGATTGCCCTGAGGAGCTGACACAAGGAAAGATCTGGCTCCAGTTTTTATTGTTTAATGCAGTGGCTTCTGACTAAAACTTAATGAAGCCCTAAATGAGTACTGGGACATAATGAGGTTTTAGGAGAGGTAAGGAGGCAAGCTGAACTACTGAGGCTGAACTTGAACATGGAGGGTAACCCCAGAAGGAGGCCTGTGTTACCTGAAGGCAAGGCAAGTGCCAGTGCCTTTGTACTTATACCTACTGGAGTAGGGTTTTGGTGGAGAGCTTTAGGTTAGTTTAATTCATTTTGGAGGTTGGAAGATTCTTATTACAAATATAAAATGTCATATTTGATTCTGGAAGAAAACTGCTTTTAGGTTGCTTCAAATAACATTTTCAAAGTTCAGTTGTTTGTTAAAATTGAGTTATGCAGAAAGAATATTTGCCTGGTCAAATAAAAGAATATTTGTAAGAGAGATAATATTCTAAATTTTGCTACTACACTAAAGAGGAAAGGCAGAATTAAAATTTGTTAACAAACTATTATGTGTTGGATGTTTTACATATAATTTGTATTTAAATTTTCACAAGCATACTGGGAAAGATGATTGTTTCCACCTTTATGAATAATATTAAATTTCAAAAAGTTATGTTTAAGCCACAGGTAAGAGATGGAGCTTAAGTTTGAACCTGAATTAGTCTGACTCAACTTCTGTCACATAAATACCGCCTCATGGTGGTGTATTCTCAAGTGTTCATTTAATCTTTTAAAGCGAATTTCCTCACTCGTAATATTTGAGTGTTGGATTAGTACACCAGAGTTTTTTTTCAATTCTGTTGTCCTGAGTCTTAAGGCAGTAGCCCATAAATTCCTAGTTCCGTTGTCTTCTTGGTGTACTCCTGGGAACTGATGTCTATCTCCAAGCTTCTTGGTCTCTTTTTGGGCCCTTGGCCTCTTTCCCTTTCTGCGCAGTGTCTTCACTTGGGTTTCTAGACATTTGAGATAGTTATGCTGTAACTATGCTTCTTGTTCACCGTATTGATGAGGTGAACCAGAAGTGCAGTTAGAACATGGCATCACTGTCATATTTTATTTCCTCAGGTAAAAATTACAATTGACAAAGAAGAAATTTTCAGCGCTGGAAAGTTCATAAAAGATTTAGAAGAGTACCCCCGATTTAATATTTATATCTTTGAGAGCAGATCTTTCTGTCTGTCTGTATGACCAGCTATTTTTTCACAGTTTCAAATTTCCTGACCCTACAGCCACACCAATGCCAGAAAAAAAATCTTTAAAACATTTTAAATTGTAGTGACTGAGATTAAATTGGGGGAAATGAATTAATTTACTTAATCACATTCTCTAGATTGTTTCAAGGAAGAGGATAAAGTAAGAAAAGTTATTAATTCAGGTGAGGTTGAATAATTTTGCTTTAGAAAAACACCTCAAAATACACGAATCATTTGGCAGAGGACACAACCTATAAAATGCTTACTAGTTGCATGGTGGTAGTGGTTTAGTCACTAAGTCACCTCTGACTCTTTGCAACCCCATGGACTGTATTCTTCCAGGCAAGAATACTGGAGTGGGTTGCCATTTTCTTCTCCACTAGTTGCATGGTAACAACATTTTATTCTTAGATTTTTAACATAAAAGGATGTGCTTCTGCAATAATAATAATTGCTGATGGTATCAACAGATCAAGAAGATTTCTCCCAGGTGTTTTGTTGGTGTTTGCTCCAAGAGAAGAAACATGAGAGATAGTAATCAGGGTTTTTAAAAGGCTTGCTTCCTTAAACTATTGGCTAACTATGAGTGAGTGTCACCTGATGCGAAAAAGGAAATAAAGCAGTTAAAGAAATACATAGTTGCAAACATACAGTTACAAACTGGTGTTTGATCAATTTCATCTTCTTTGGCATGGCAGTTTCTTTCCCTACCTCCTCCCAAATGGGATAAACTAGTTATCCCAACACTGGTGGGCATTGTTTCAATCATGACTCTCCTTGATTACATCCCTCTAATGTTCTCCACATTTTTTCCCAATGACATTTTATTTTATTTGAAACACTTAAAGGCGATAAAAAGAAGTGGTAACTCTGGAAACATCTGAACTGAGGGAAGGAGGAGTAGCAGTCCCCACATGCCACCTCACCTCTGCAGCGATCACCCTGATGCTCACTGCTCAAGGAAACTCGTGCTCTAGAGCAGTGGGTGCCCTTAAAGATCACATGCGTGTGTGAATCTTAGCACATGCATGCTAAGTCGCTTCAGTCGCATCTGACTCTTTGAGACCCTGTGGCCCATAGTCTGCCAGGCTCCTCTGTCCATGGGATTCTCCAGGCAAGACCACTGGAGGGGTTGCCATACCCTCTTCCAGAGGCTCTTCTTGACCCAGGGATCGAACTCCGTTCTCTTGTGTCTCTTGCATTGGGAGACAGGTTCTTACCACTAGTGCCACCTGGGAAGCCCAAAGATCACACAGGGAGCATTTAAAAAAAATTCTGATGCCTGGGCCTTATTCCCAGAGACTATCATTTAACTGGTCAAAATTAGCGCCCAGGCATCAGAATTTGGGGTAGGGAGAAGCTGGTGAGTCTATGAAATGGTCAGGGTCAATAACCATTTCTCTGGTGCAGCATTGAGAGGTCAGGGCAAATCTGGACAGAATCTTACTTTTGACACAAACTAAGAGACTCACCAAGCAGGGCTGACTGCCCCAGAGCGTGACTGGCCTGCCCGTATGTCTCTGAATCTCCAGGCTCAGGTGGAGCTCGCATGAGCTTTTGGGGTTTTGTTTCCCAGAGTGTTTCCTCAACTGTTTTCACCCCCAGTTAGGAATTTCATGGTAAATAGTTACATTAATGAAATGCTCCCAATGCTATTGCTGTTTTCAACCTGAACACTTAAGTTTGTTTCATAAGTCAGTCTCTTTCATGAGTTTCTTCCAAATAAGTTAAGCCATAGGAATAAAATCAAGAGTCTCCAATGGAAAATTAAGGACAGCCTAGATTTCATGTGCTGAGATACCTGCAAGATTGAACACTTCCTTATGGAACATCTTTGGTAATAGTGCTAAGGAGACAAGATGCCTGGAAAGAACCAGTTTGCCTGTAAGACTTGATCATGAGCAGAAGTGAAAGACACATTCACAAGTGAGGGGAGGTAACTTGCAGAATTTACTGAGCCTTAAGATATACTTCTCTGTGTCTAAAAGAAAAATAATGTTATACAAATGTAGTCTAAAAAAAAGTTAAAGGGTAATTTTCCTGCAGGTGCCTTGGCTTCATACTGAGAATCTGCCAAAGCAATTGATGCGGTCCTCTGGGTTAGACCCCCTCAGCCTGCAGAATCCACCGACCTTGTGGTTATGCACACAAGCTTGTTCACAAAGGAAAACTTCCTACGCTTTTTTTCTTTCACCCCTCCCAGAGGTACAAAGGGAACAGAGCAAGTGTGTGGGTGTTTATATAAGGCAGTTCTTGCTACTCAGAGGGGAAAATTCAGTCTAAATAGTTATGTTTGTTTAAAAAGGTTTTCTTATTTTTAAGAAACACATTTCTGGACCAAATGGTAAGAATTTTCAAAATATTTTGTGTGTGTCCTTTGCTGTTAATATTCATCATTTTTAAATATTGAGAATTTTCTGACTATAAAGGGTTTTTCTTTCCTTTTGATTTTTCCGTCTTCTCTGCTCGACAATGTTACTAACAAGGAAAATGGTCTGACATTCAGCTAACTGTGAGACCAGGCTTCTCTGGAATGCTGTGTGGTGCCATGCTGTGACTTGCATGGAATTTAATCCCTGTTTACTAAGGGCTCCCACTTATGTTAATACCATATGTTGGAAAAAATTAAAGTAAGTCAGTAGGCCTCTACCACTAGATTATGAGCTAGTCTTTGAAAAATTGCAATTAATAGCAAAGAAAGGTGTTCTGTTGAGGCTTAGTCTGATTCCCTTCCATTGCTTGATTGCGGGAGGAGAGGAAGCAGGAACCCTAGGAAGGGGTAGGGGATGGGGCACGTGTGGTGCGTTAGCCCTGAAACCCACACCCCCGGTGCTGCGCTGGGAACTGCGCTCTGACCTGCTCTCCAGTTGCCTCCCTGTAGGTTGTGAACCGGACCCTCCTGGTCTTTCCAGGTGCTTCTGACGAGTGACCCAGGCTGTCACTTGGCTTCTTCCCCACCCCTGCTCAGCTCCCCGTACGCATCACAGGTAAGGAGTGCCTGGCTCCTGAATGCAAGGTAGACTCTGAGGACTCCAGTGTTCTAGGACCTCAGTTTCCCACTTCAATCTTTTGGGTGCGGATGGGAGCCCATATCATAATGTCTAAATCCTCAAACATCTATTTAAAGATTATTCTAGTATAAAGCAGTGACAAGATACCTGAAAATTCAGGATTGCGGGATCTTTGTCCCAGAGTCACAATTGTTGGCTGTTTATCAATTTCATGGAGGTGAAATTAGCGGTGGCCCCCTGCACCCTCTCCCTCTTTCCACCCCACCGCGTTAGGATTCCTGGCAGGTTATCTGGGTTACGGCTTTGAGTTGCCTGATGTGGAGAGATTTGAGCTGAGTGTGGAGAGCACGTGTGGCAGAAGAAGGAAGGAGTCTTATCACTGGTGATGTTGACCACTAACTATGCAGCATCAGAGGCGTGCTCCTGGCCCTGAGGCAGTAAAAGCAGCATGAACGCATTACCTTTCAAAAGGATCAGCGAAAACCAGTCCTCCACATTAGTGAGAGATTTTAACAAAGGGCAAGTGTTGCCTAGCCATAAAAATGTTCCAAGGCTCCCTTTATTTTATGCCATTCAGGCTGCATTTTTTTGTCTATCCCTTTAAGTAAGTGGTATGTAAAAGGCAAAGGTGTGTATCTGTTTATGTGTATCTGTGTGTTGCGGGGGTGGTGGGGGCATGGTGTGAATGGAGGCAACTTTAAAATTGAGATTTAAATTTTTATCCTGGTAAGAGAAAAAAAAATAATAAAACGTTAAAGCACAGAAAAAAGCCTCCCCGAGTTTTGTGCACAGAATTAAGATGTCAACATAATCATGTATGCTGTGCATGGTACTGGGTGCATTCCATTTAGGCTTACACTCAGAATTGGAAATGGCAACCCACCCCAGTATTCCTGAGCCTCGCTGGTGGCTCAGTCCGTAAAGAATCCACCTGCAACGTGGAAGACCTTGGTTCGATCCGTGGGTTGGGAAGATTTCCTTGGGGGAGGGCATGGCAACTCACTCAAATATTCTTGCCGGGAGAATCCCCATGGACAGAGGAGACTGACGGGCTATAGTCCATGGGGTTGCAGAGAGTCGGACACAATTGAGTGATTGATTATTACTACAGAATTGTGAAATATGGTGATTTTTGTGGAAGGTACTTTTTTAAAAAATAAAGTATATTGTTAAGAAAATGAAGGAAGCCAAATATAATCAGAAAAAAAAAGAGCAAAAGCAAAATAGAGAAGCATAAGGAACAAAACTGTTTGCTTTGCTTTGTTTTTAAGAGGAAAAAAAACACACTAAGATATACTGATGTCTCTGACTTGAATGGCCTGGTTTAAGTTCACTTCACTCAGGCAGTCTCTCTATTCACGTAAAAATATCAGATCATCTCTGGTAACATTCTCTGGAAAAACACAGAATGCCAAGAGAAAGGACTGCAAGGGGTTTAGAAAAAGAGAAGCAAAAGCAAAACCCCCATAGGATTAGAGGACCAGAACTTTTATGATTGGTTCTTTTATAAGAAATTTAAAAGAAAAACCAAATATTATCTACTGTAGCACAACATCATTTTTGTCTTAGGAGAACTTAGTTATCGCCCTTCCACCGAAGTATCTCTGAGTTTAGTGTTCTAAGAAATGTCTGCCCCACTCTTGCTAATGGTCTAAAATATTTACTTTCAACTAACAATGTGGTTTCACTTGGACTGCTTCCTAGGGGAAACATTTTCTTTTTTGGAAAGGTTTGCTTACTTGACTATTGTCTGCAAAATACGTAACAATGACAATTCTCTTCTTCATTTTTTTTTCCCCAGATCCAAAATTAGCGTTTTATTCAGAACGCTGGTGCCTTGTAGCTAGCATGCTAAATGGAGCCTGCTACACTATTGTATACAGGAATTCTAGCCGCTGGAACGAAGGAAAACAAACAGTAGCATCTGTAAGATGAATAAAGCAAGTAGAGTGTTCACAGGTAAAGTAAGACCCACAAATTACTGCTACCAATTTCCTAGATGGAAAGAATAAGGTTCTTTTTTCTTTTTCCCCATGTGGGAAAGTCTCAGGATGTTTTTTGTACCCGAATCCCCTCTCTGAGGGGCTCCTTTTGATGGCCAATGCTTTCTGTTTCATTATCCTGTTGTTTCTCCTGGGGACTCAGACGGTAAAGAATCTGCCTGCAATGCAGGAGACTTGGGTTTGATCCCTGGGTCAGGAAGATCCCTTGGAGGAGGGCATGGCAACCCACTCCAGTATTCTTGCCTAGAGAATTCCATGGACAGAGGAGCCTGGCAGGCTACAGTCCATGGGGTTGCAAAGAGTCAGACACGACTGAGCACAATGGACAAGGACAGGCCTTTGAAAACCAAGACAGTCAGTCCATAGTTTGGCTATGGGTCTGTGGAAGTGACTTAGTATGAAAACTCCACCCAACAGAGGGCTAGTGACTGGCGGCACAGGCTAGAGGCTCTCTTTTTGGGATTTTGAATGTGAGACACAGAGAGAATCACAGGTTTAATGATTGGGCAGAAAGCAAAAAACGCCTGGAGTAAATGAGTAAATAGAAATCAAGAGGCGGCCAAACGTGTGAGGCAGCAGAATCACTGAGATGGAGAGAAGATAAAGAGGAATAAAATGATATTAGTAGGTAGCTGCAAGAGCTTAATAACCAGAGTAGTTGAGTCACTAAAATGGCAGAAGACTGCAGTAAGGAACCATAAATGCCTGTACTGAGATGACAAGATACACTCCATTTCTATTCTTTCATGAGGCCCAGCTCTGGTGTCCCCAGCATCCTCACAGCAGGCCCCTACAACCTGACATCCTAATGCTGGCGACATACAAGAGGCTACCTAACACAGTTTTGTTCCATGAGGAGTTTTAGGATACATTTCAAACATTTTCCATGATAAATGGGAATGATTTATTTAAATGATCAATTTTGTCTCTTAGCTTCTCAAGATTGTAAAACTTAACCGTAAGTGTGTTTGGAAAGCATGAGAATATTTTTCTGTAACTAAGGAGATGTTTCTTAGACCTTAGACCAGAGAAAGGTACAACTGTATTTTTTGTTTGCCCTTATAATAAACTGGAAGACATATGAGCCCATTAAGTTAAGTGAAATGGGATTGGATTACCTCTTTAATGTTTGCATTTTGTAATCACAAAAATGGGATTGGATTACCTCTTTAATGTTTGCATTTTGTAATCACAATTGACACCAATGTAACAAGAATGAATCTTCTGAAAATTTCTACACTCCTGTAAATTATGGAAAAAATAAACATTTCAGTAAAATTATCAAGATGAGTTCATTGTCTGTTATTCAGGAAGAGTCAGTTATTTTCCTGTTCAGGATCCTTTTGTAATTCAAATCTTGTTATTGCTGATTTGCTGTTGTGAGCAACTAGAGACTTTTAGAGCACTGTATTTTCACCGTAGTAAATATTACTTGAAATAAGGGGGCTTTTGCAGATAATGAGAGTTACAGTAAGAGAGGAAGAGAGAGGAAAGAGTCTTTAATTTGGCGATGAATACGGCCCACTGCCCTCTTCTGGACAGACTAGGAGGAGCAACATGAAACAGATCACCAGCCCAGGTTGGATGCATGAGACAAGTGCTCCGGGCTGGTGCACTGGGAAGACCCAGAGGGATGGGATGGGGAGGGAGGCGGGAGGGGGGATTGGGATGGGAAACACATGTAAATCCATGGCTGATTCATGTCAATGTATGGCAAAAACCACTACAATATTGTAAAGTAATTAGCCTCCAACTAATAAAAATAAATGGAAAAAAATAAATAAATTCACTTCAACAATATTTAATGAATGTCTACAACGTGCTGGTTTGCCATGGCATGATGGGCCAAACCCCAAGAATGCCTGAAATTATCCTTTCCTTTGAAAAGCTTATAGACATGATGGGGATATGAAATTCAATATAATTTTTCTGGATAATCTATGTAAGTATCAAGTCAAATTTTATGTGTATTACCATAACTCAGGAAAACTTCATATTATTTTCAATCATTGTAAAACAGTTTTGTTCTTGTTGGATGGAGAACAGAAATATATATATAAAAGAAGCTGGCCAGCAGCAAATTCTTGGAAGATCAACCAGCATAAGACACAGTGAAACTGTGTGTCACAGACTGATCAAAAGATTGAACTAAAATACAGCCTTATGTTGCCCTATTTTCATAATAAAGATGTTCTCAGTAAGGT
Source organism: Dama dama (assembly GCF_033118175.1). NCBI lineage: Eukaryota > Metazoa > Chordata > Mammalia > Artiodactyla > Cervidae > Dama > Dama dama. The sequence continues at coordinate 33,378,802 of NC_083708.1, read as the reverse complement.
TGATCATGAGTTCCTTTACCTTTCCAAGGTTTCAACTGATACTATTCAAAGTAAAAGATTTCACTTTTGCTTTTCAGAATTTATTGCAAGCACAGTATATGGAGTTCCAATTTTTTTCAGCCTAAGGATCAGAATTTCAAGTTTCATAAGTCTGTTTCTATCTTTTATATATTTTATATCATATTTTTCTCTATTTAAAAATTTCATCTTACTGTGACAATGCCAATGATGTGATGTTTATTCTAGAAAATCATAAATTCCCTCTATATCCCTCAGAGCAACACTCATAAAGACATTGACCTAACAGTAAAAAGCTCTCCGGGCTTTGATGAACAGAGTTTACACCAGACCAACTATTTGTAAACACTATCAGTAATGAGAAGACACGGATGCTCTGAGAGAGACTTTGGAAGCGCCAATCAGCATACTCAGCTGTTTATGATTACAGTTCTGTGTTCAGAGTTTAGCTAGGGAAAGCAACACCTGAAAATCCGGAAACTGCAGCTGGAAGAGGTCTCACCTGATACATCTGGACATTGACCTTTGGACAAGCTGTATGATTTGCTCAGGGTCATAGAGTGGGGATGTGGCTGAGCAGGATGTGGACTCAAACTTAACCTCCATTACATTGAACTTGGTTAGACCACTGCTCCGAATCTGATGAGGATCGGAGCGCCTCACGTTTAAGCTACTTCTAAAGGCAACATTCTAATATTTCTTGTCAGGCCCATCCTTTATGATTATCTTGATTCAATGATGAAGTTTTTCTCTGACTCGATTCTTCTAATAATAAAATTTTTATCATAAATGTGTTTGGAAACCATGAAATACATTTTTGTGTAATAAGGAGCTCTCTTTTAGACCTTAGACCAGACAGAAGTACAATTTTATTTTTGACTTGCTGTTATAATAAACACAGGGATGTATGCCTGTTAAGTTTAAACTCTCCAGTATTTCATGACTATAACTAAAATCAGCTAGGGTAACTCTACTGCAAATTCTGCATTTTCATTTTTCTCAGAATGGTGGTCATAATAGGAGAAAAGTCTTCAAAGGTATATTTTATATTTTTATTGAAGTATAGTTGATCTACATGTATTAGTTTCTGATGTGCAGCAAAGTGATTCAGTTATATATATATGTGTGTGTGTGTGTATATATATATATATATATATATATATATATATATATGTATATTCTATTCAAAGGTCTATTTTAAAGAAACAATTAATTTTTGGAAAAAGCACTGGAACAAAGTCAGAAGAATTAAATTCTAAGCTGGCTCTTTTTCTCTGAAAGTTATACATTTAAAAAATTGAAGTATAGTTGATTTGCAGCATTATATTTGTTTCAGGTGTATAATAGTGATTTATATTTTTATAAATTATACACCATAGCATTAAAAATATTTTCTATATTTCTTGTGCTGTACATTACATCCATGTGACTTATTGATTTTATGACTGATAGTTTGTACCTCTTAATCCCCTTCAACCATTTTATCCCTCCTCTCATATCCCCCTGCTCTGGCAACCACTAGTTTGTGCTCTGTATCTATAAGTCTGTTTCTTTTTGGTTATGTTTGTTCATTTATTTTGCTTTTTAGATTCCACATATAAGTAAAGTCATATACCATTTGTCTTTCTCCGTCTGACATTCACTTAGCATAATACCCTCTAGGTCCATCCAGGTTGTCGCAAACAGCAAGATTTTATTCTTTTTTTATGGCTGAGTAGCAGTCCATTATATACACACACGTGTGTATGTGTGTGTGTGTGTGTATGTGTGTTTCACGTCTTCTTTATCCATTCATCTATTGAGGGCACTTAGGTTGTTTCCATATCTTGGCTACTGTAAACAATGCTGCAATGAACATAAAAGTGCATATATCTTTTCTAATTAGTGTTTTTTATTTTCTTCAGGTAAATATGTGAGTGAATTGCTAGTTCTATTTTAATTTTTTTAGGAATCTCCATACACTATGAAAATAGTGAATGCATCAATTTAGATTCACATCAACAGTTAAACTGGCTTTTCTTCTTTGTGTGTTCGTGGTGACATCATCTAAGTCTTAATTACATTGTCAGTAAAATGAGGCTAATGACAGATGCCTTTTTACTTCACACGGTTCTTGTAATAGAAAAATAGATAATAGGTGGAAATTACTTTGAGCTTTTCTGAAGAAAAGCTCTGTATTACTCACGTTTTAAAATACTATATGCTGCTGCATATCACGTTATAATGCTGCTAATTATTATATATTGTCTTACTTAAAATTTGTAGTTGTATTTCGAAACAATCATAAAAAGTACACTTGTATATGACAAAATTAGAAATTCACACATGTTTAATGTTTCAGGAAGTTGAGTTCATAATTAGCCTATGTCCTTTTTTATATAAAATGTAAAGCTAACTAAAGATTCTTTGGGTCAGTGATTTGGTGTCTGGCATGAGATTTCTTTTCACACCACTAGATGGCGCAATTTAAGGGTTCAGTTCAGTTCAGTCGCTCACCCTTGTCCGACTCTGCGACCGCATGGACTGCAGCACGCCAGGGCTCCTTGTTCATCACCAACTCCTGGAGTATACTCAAACTCATGTCCACTGAGTTAGTGATGCCATCCAACCATCTAATCCTCCGTCGTCCCCTTCTCCAGCCTTCAATCTTTCCCAGCATCAGGGTCTTTTCAAATGAGTCAGTTCTTCGCATCAGGTGGCCAAAGTATTGGAGTTTCAGCTTCAGCATCCTTCCAGTGAATATTAAGGACTGATTTCCTTTAGGATGGACTGGTTGGGTCTCCTTGCAGTCCAAGGGACTCTCAAGAGTCTTCTCCAACACCACAGTTCAAAAGCATCAATTCTTTGGCTCTCAGCTTTCTTTAAAGTCCAACTCTCACATCCATACATGACTACTGGAAAAACCATAACTTTGACTAGACGGACCTTTGTTAGCAAGATAATGTCTCTGCTTTTTAATAAGCTGTCTAGGTTGGTAAAGACTGTCAAAAGAATTTGTCAGAAGCCTAGTGACAGAGTGACAATCTGTTGTGTGGAAAAGACGAAATGAAGAAAGCGAGAAAGGGGGAAATGTTATTAATACCCAAAGTCAAATAGTTGTCCCCTCTCAGAGGCAGAGGCATAAAGTCAGGAGACCTGTTCCTACATGCAGTCTTTCACTAATCAGTTCTTCGGAGAATCGCTTCACTCGTATGGGCATAGATTTCTTCATCTAGTCAATTTCCTTCAAATGCATCCTCTTTCTGTCTTCTGTTGTTTGGAGCCAGGACAACAATCATGAGTTCTGTGGAAGCCATGATAGGTCAGTATACAGTAGGTACTCGGAAAGAATGATGGCAGTGTTGTGTACAAGTGCATGGTCTGAGAGGGCCGCCAAAGGGAAGTCACACCATTAGGTTCTGTTCCCGATTGTGCTGTGCCCCATGGCAGCATGTGGCTAGGTGAACGCCCTCTGACCTTGCCCCACTTCTCTATAACACCAGCTCCGGAACATTTTACACTTGCCTCCTGCAGGAGAGTTTACAAGGGCTAATGAGATAATGCTACCGAAAGCCAAACCTTTTAACAAAAGCTACTAATTATAAACAAAGCATCAGTGGCTGAGTATAAAGTCTGACCCATCATCTGTGTTAAAATGCTCTTGAACTGGGTGACGTCATCCCCACATGTAAAAGAACACTTTGCTGGGAGGCGGAAGTGATCTAGAGGGAGGAAATCAGGTCTTTGAAGGAAAGTGCAAAGGCCAAGAGACAGCCCCTCTGCGCAAGAGAAGGGTGAGGGTGACAGAACATTCTTTTCATTAATAAGGAATCTTGTATGGGAGTGAAAGTGGATGTTTTTTCCAATCACTGAAGATAGGAGGGGCTGACAAGAATTTACGTGACATTGTAAAGACCAAAAAGACATAAAATGTTTAGAGAAGAGATATTTGGAAAGTGCATGTTGCACATGTTCTTAGTTTTATATCAAACAGACCTGTTTCTTTTAAGTCTTTTTTACAACCTCTAGAACTTACTTTTTTGGGGGGGAGCTGCATGGCATAGCACATGAGATCTTAGTTGCCCAACCTGGGATCAAACCTGCACACCCTACATTGGAAGCATGGAGTCTTAACCACTGGACCATCAGAGAAGTCTCAGAGAGTTCAATCATCTTGCTTGACTGAAACTTTATGCCTGTTGATTAGTAATTCCTTATTTCTGCCTCCCCTCACCTGCTGGCAACCATCATTCTACTCTTTGATTCTGTGAATTTGACTATTTTAGATACTTCATATACCAGATTTGTCATTTTGGAATTGACTTCAACCATGTTGTTGCATATTGCAAAATGTCCTTCTTTTTAAAGACTGAATAGTATGCTATTGCAGTATTGATCACATTATCTATTCATCAGTCAATCAACTTTCAGGTTGTTTTCTAGAGTACTGGAGTGCTAGTATCTTTTCAAGACCCTGATTTCAATTCTTTCTGGTAAATATCCAGACAAGGCATGGTAGGTCATATGGTAATTGTATTTTTTAATGTTTTGAGAAACTTCCTTACTATTTTCCATAGTGGCTGCGTTCTGTATTCCCACTGACAGTATGCAAGGGTTCCAATTTCTGAGCATCTTCAGCAACATTAAAAAAAAAAAAAAAAACAGCCATTTTGGCAGTTGTGAGGTTATATCTTATTGTGGTTTTGGTTTGCATTTCCCTGACAATTAGTGACTGTTTTCATATACCTCTTGGCCATTTGTATATTTTCAAAAATTACTCAGGTTCTTAGCCTATTTCTTGTTTAGGTTATTTGTTTGGATTTTTTTAAAATTAGAGTTATAAGAATTTCTTATGTATTTTGGAGATTAATTCCTTATCAGATAGGTGGTTTCAAATATTTGCTCTAATTCCATAGGTTATCTTTTCACTCTGTTGATGGCTTACCGGGCGGAACCTTTTTAGTTTGCTGTAATCTCACCTGCTTATTTTGCTTTCATTGCCTGTGCTGTTGATGTCGTATCCATGAAATCACTGTCAAGACCAATGTCATGAGACTTCCCCCTATAGTCTGTTTCAGGAGTTTTAGAGTTTGGGGTTTTGTGTGTTTTTTTTAAATCCATTTTGAGTTGGTTTTGTGTATGGTGTAAGATAAGGGTCCAAGTTCATTGCTCTGTGCTTTCTCAGCACCATTTGTTGAGAAGGCTCTGCTTTCTCCATTGCCTCACTCAGTGGTGAAAACCAAGGGCTTTTCTCCTAAGATCAGGAACCAGATAGGGCTGCCTGCTCTTACTACTTCATCTCAACAGAGTACTGGAAATCACAGTAAGAACATTTAGGCAAGAAAAAGAAAGAAAACACACCCCAATTGGATAAGAAGTACAACTCTCTTTTTGCAGATAATATGATCTTATACATGAAAATCTTAACGACTATACAAAAAACTGTTAGAACTAATACATAATTTTAGTAAGCTGCAGAATACAAAATCAACATACAAAATCAGTACTGTTTCTATACACTGACAATGAACTATCACCACTCAAAAAGAAAAAAGAAAAAGCCCATCTATAATTTCCATCCGAAAAAGGATGAAATTCCTAGGAATAAACGTAACTAAGGAGGTGAAAGCCTTGTATACTGAAGACTGCAAAACGTTAATGAAAAAAAATTAAATAAGACAGAAATAAGACAAAAATTAAATAAAACAAAAAATAGAATTACATTTTATATTCATGGATTGGAAGACTTGCTATTGTTAAAATGTCCATACTACCAAGCGATCTAATGATGCAATGCAATCCTTATCAAAATCCAAATGGCATTTTTTTTTTTACAGAAATAGAATACAACCATGTACATTTATATATTTCAAGTATTTGCTTTCCATTAAAACAGCTAGTATTCTTGTAGTATTGTCCATAGCAGTGATTTAGTGAAAAATTATTTCATTTTTCAAATTACTGCTTCAGTATCTTAGTTACCATCTGCAAATATGGAAAGAGAATTTTTTTTAACCTGCTTAGTGGTATAACACTAGGACTGGAAGACCTGGATTTTAATTTCAACTACATGATTCACTAGCCACAAAATAATGAAAATAATAATAACAATATGTGAAAACATCTTTCATTTGGTTATGGTTTTTGTTGTATAATTTTTTTTCACATATAATATATTCAGTTTTTGGAGAAGGAAATGGCAACCCACTCCAGTATTCTTGTCTGGAAAATCCCATGAATGGAGGAGCCTGGTGGGCTACAGTCCATGGGGTCACAAAGAGTTGGACACGACTGAAAGACTACCATACCATATTCAGTTTTTATCATATTCTTTCTGGAGCTCAGATTTCTTAACTGGAAAATGAGGATAATAACTTCTACCCTGTCTACTTCACAGAGATACTTTAAGAATGAAAGACAAAAAGTATGTAAAATTGCACTTAGAATCACAAAGCAGTATGTCAAACCCTTATCACCACTTAGATGAAGAGTCAGTATGACAATGTATAATTATATTAAGAATGAGAGAAAAGGAAAATGATACTGACTTAACTGGTCAGTTGTGTGAACTGGAGGCAGCTTACTGACTCCATCCATATTTCACATCCATGCCTGCTTTCTAGGTCTTCCACAGACAGCACCAGGTTAATAACCATAAGGCCTGCAGATTAAATGAATTCTGGCTAAGGATTCATTTCCTAATCTTATATCCAAGAAATCTGAGCTTGTGCTGGATGATTCAAAGTTATTTCTTATATATAGGGGCTATGAAAGTTCTTAGAGCACATGCATTTACAGGAAGCTCATTTTTTCCTCTGGGGAAAACATTGTTCTGGGAACAAAATGACTACACCAATATTCCCTGAGCTAACCAAAGGTTACCTACATGTGCTGAGAATGATTATACAAAGAAATTAGTTTGGAGCATACGTGTTATGTGCATGTTAAGTCACTTCACTCATGTCCGACTCTTTGTGATCCGAGGTGCCACAGCCTACCAGGCTTCTCTGTCCATGGGATTCTCCAGGCAAGAGTACTGGAGTGGGTTGCCATGCCCTTCTCCATACCCTTATACGTGTTAGAAGGCTGCTTTTTACATAGCCTTTCTGTTTACCTTCTCAAAACATTTCTCCCAGTGTGGGACGTATACACCACACATGTGGTCAGAAAAATCAATAGCTGTTTAGAAGCCTAGAAGCATTTATCTCTGTTCACAGTAGCTTTATCTCTGCGCAGAAATAAAATGCTTTTTGATCAGAATTCCTTCTCTTAGCACCTAGTAACAAATACAGTTGAAACCCATTCAATTGGAGAAGAAAACCACCAAACAGGACCAATCAAAATTTTTCAAAACATACTGCCAAAGCTAAAATGCACTTACCTGGGCAATTATGTCTGCAATTTCTGAATAACTGTGACATCTTCTCACACATGATCGAGCCAAAAAGTCCTCTACCAGCCGTGTTCCAATACCGTATCCCCTGTGGAGGAAGGGAAAGAATGTGCTCTGAAAATAATATTTGAGACATTAGTGAAGTCCCTCCATGTTTCAGCGTCATCTGTTAGGATGTTTGTAAATAAATGATAAAGTAAACCAAGCTTGACAAGTCAAATGGCAATTTGGCAGGGGGTTCCTTATGACATTACTCATAGAGCACAACTCATCCAGGAAATTTTAACTAGTTGTTTTAACTAGTCTCCTTTAAGCAAAAAAGTCTGAGGAGTGAAGGCTGACCCAAACTTGACCAGTATAAATTAAAATTAAAAGAGGTTGGTGTTTGCAGCCTAATGTGTCTCATTGGCAGCTAGCTTTCTCATCATTGGCCATTATCAGAAACAGAATGAGGCTCTAGCTGACTTGTCTGCTATAGGTGTGGTACCTAGATGCTCATTCTTTTGTTAGCATAGTTACCGTGGTAGGAGAGCAGGTATGTCTGGGATCGGTTCTGGAAGAAGAGGAAGAAGGGAATGGAGAAATAATTTTTTTTGTGCCGTTTAGTTTTCAACTACACTGAAGTTGGAACACTGAAGTTTAATGAAAAGAACAAAAAAAGAATAGTTCAAAAAGTTCATTTTTTAAAAAAAATTTTAGGGAAAGTAAATGTATGGGACTTGGGAGAAGGTATTTGTATTATGTATTCACTCTATCTCACAGCAGATGGCTTGATTGGCATCCAAAGCACAATTCTGCAAGCATTTTATTGAGATGTGATAATGCCGGGAGCCGTTATGGGGGGTCCCGCCCGTGACGAGGTCATGAAGAAAATACCGGGTAGGCAAGGCCGTCTGGGACCCCATCCATGATGAGGTCACGAGGAAAATACCTGACAGGCAAGGCCGTCTAGGATAAGGGACCCTCCAGATTGGCCTCGGCCTCTACCCCATCCTGTATCCTCTCCACTTTTCTGCTGTTGTTCTTATTTGCCTTGCTGCAGATTCTTGTGTTGCCTGCCGAGAGCTCTCCTGCTGCTCTTTCACTGAATAAAGATCAACTTAAAAGCTAATTACTGAATCTCCTGGACGCTGGTACCCTATGAAGGGGCCAGGAATGAAGAAAATGCTTCAATTCAAACCCTTTTGCTGGCATTCTGGCTTGTTTGATAAATATGTGCTCTCATTGCAAAAAATGCTCTTGATTGTTCTAAACATCCTAAGCACAGTATGCTAACGAAAGAAACTATTAAGCATAGGCCCCTTCGCGGGGTGAGAAAAGCTCCACAAATGTTATAGCCACAAATGTGCCTAACAAAAAACACTTTAGATAGAGATTAGCTGGCGACTTCTTGCAGGTGGTTAACTTTTAGACTAAGAGCCTGTTTTGTGCCATATCTGCTGTTTCTGCAGTCCTTCGCATTTCTGTTCTGTAAAAATGTAATCCTATCTAGTTCCCATAGAGATGACGCTTATTAGAAAGAAAATAGATTAATTATAAGAAAAACAGGGTCGGCTACTGAAGTTGCTTAAGTCACACCAGGTGCAAGCCATAAAATGCTAGCAGGCCTGAAGGCCAAATGATAAGAAAGACTCTTGTGAACGAAAAAGTATGTGGGTGACATCCAGTTTCTGTTGAAGATCAAGTTGCTGTAATGTTTTGAGATGACCTGTGTGTAAGCAATATGCACTTCCCCCAAAAGATGCTGTTAAGGGTATAAAGGAGCCGTGCGAAAATATACTTCAGACTTAGCCCCGAGCTTTGTCTCACTCTCTCTCTCATTCGCCGACTCCGTTCATCCTGAGGGTTCCCCTGGATCCTGCTGGGGCTGGACCCCGGCATGATAATATATCCGAGCAAACAGATTCAACAAGATAGACCTAAAACTTTCAACCTACTTGAGGAATTATGACCGTAACAGTGGAAATGAAAGAAGACTGTTTTTGCTTACCAACTGGCACAAAATTGGTCTTTTAATGTCACAGACACGTGTGCATGGACTAGTGAAACAATTTGAACAGGACAACAGAAGGCTTAACAAGTTGAAAGACATCACAGTCTGTATGGGGCTATATTTGTTCCATAGGGTCTGAAAAGGGTGGGACTGAAAGTTCAGTGACCAGTCAACTGGGAGAGGGAGGTGGATTTGATGTCAAAGTGATTTACTAAATCTATGAGGTTATCTGTTTATATTCCTGAGTAGACAGAAATATTCAATTTAGCTTACTTGCCTTCCAAGAAAAATGCTTTGTGATTCTAGGGAGTTCACATTGAAAAGACTTTTAAAGAACAGAAACTATAGAAATAGTTGTACCAGGATTTTAGAAAAAATGTTTCCAGTGTTTTCTATATTATGCATATCTGTAGGCTCAGCTACTAGGACAGGTAATGGAAAGGCAGAATGTTGTAGTCAGTGCAGTATATATCTTGCTTTGGTCAAAGGGTATATTTCTTCAAAGCAGATATTTTATATATCAAATTAAAAATGTAAGATGCTCTCAGCAGAAGCTATTAAAGAAATCCAAATGCAAATTATTGTTTTTCTTATGGCAAGGCCTTTCTGCAGCCTCTCAAAATGCATTCTTTAACTAATATTTCATTTGTGTTTATTAAAATATGCACCCAAGTAGCTACCCATAGGTATTTTTTGGGGGACGGGTCAAGTAAATAAATGTCTTCATTTTATGCTGTTCTACAAAACAATGGAAATTTAACAAGTTAAATAATCTGACTTCTGAAAATATTTTATCATGTGTTTAAGAGTGACCTAAATATAAAATAGCTTAAAAAGCTACCACTGCTACAGACAATGTAGCTGAGGAAGTGCTCCTGACTAATTAAGAAGAAATTTTTTAAAAGAATATGTGGACCAAAATGAATAGAATTTAGAACAATGAAAAAGAACTTTCTGATGAAAAAGGATAAGCATATAGAAAGGGAGCAAAGCAAGAGCTCACAAAAAGATCTTTCAAGCTTTTCTCAATGTTGTCTTTTTTCTGTATTTCAATCAAAAATATAATGAGCATTTTAAAAGAGGTCCAAAATACTCATCTACACTAAATTTCCTCTTCTTTCTAATGAAACCTTCTAACTAGTGCAAATTTTCCAGTCATTGCTCTGTTAGAAACCTTTTAAGGATCCAAGATTAAGAGATTCAAGTATGTTTATAGATGTTTTATTGTTAAGCAGTAATATAATAATCATAGAATTGTTCTGAAAATTAAAGGCTGAATTAATGTAGGAGAAGTGTCTATTAATAAAGGAGAATGGACTTTTATTTTATTTTATTATTTTTTTTTCACTTATTTTTATTAGTTGGAGGCTAATTACTTTACAATATTGTAGTGGTTTTTGCCATACATTGACATGAATCAGCCATGGATTTACATGTACTCCCCATCCCGATCCCCCCTCCCACCTCCCTCTCTACCTGATCCCTCTGGGTCTTCCCAATGCACCAGGCCGGAGAACTTGTCTCATGCATCCAACCTGGGCTGGTGATCTGTTTCACCATAGATAATATACATGTTTCGATGCTGTTCTCTCAGAACATCCCACCCTCGCCTTCTCCCATAGAGTCCAAATGGACTTTTATTTTAAAAGGAAGGAATGAGTTCTTTATTTAATATGTTTTTAAGTAAAACTGAGTAATGTTAAAAGTGTTCAGGTGATAAAAACACTATGTAAGAAACAGTAAATCTCCCTTCTACGCGCAATCTCCTGCCCCACTCCCCCAGTTCTCTCAGGCAACTACTATTAGCAGTTTTTTCACAGATCCTTCCATAGTCTATGCTTACATAAACACATATTTACATTGATAGAAATTATGCTAGAACAGAAGACTTGAAAAGAAATGTGATGACCCACCATATTCTTTAAAGAGCAATTTCAGTTTTACCACGTCTTTTGCTTACAGATCACTAGCAAAGAAGTGATTTCTAATGAAAAAGAAAATGTCGCATGATTGATATTCATGGAATAAAAGCCCCTTTTTATTGCTTTAGGCTTTATGGCAACGCAAATGGCAGCTATTAGAAATTATGTTCCTCTCTAGATGGGATTTGTTGAACTAGAAGAGCAGCTAAAATGGAGCAAGAGAAGTCAAAAGAGGAAGACCAACCACATTCCACAAGAATGAAAGACTTCTACTCACATTGTATCTAAATATTTATTCACATCTTCATCTTTTTCATAATCCTTACAGAGTTGGGCAACCAGAGCTCCATAGGTGAGGACAAAGAGATCTTTATTCTGGGGAAAAAGAGATAGTTTTTTGTTATTGGCAAAGTTATGGGAAATATACTATTGGTCCTTTTTACAAAATTTTCTAGCCAAAAGCAGCCTTTGAGATCATCTGTTCCTTTCTTCCATCCCCTTCCCCATTAAGTGTGTGCGCTCAGTTGGGTCTGATGACTGCAATAATTTTCACTTTTGAGAACAAATTGTACCCATATTTGGATACATTGCTGGGGGAAAAGAGCTGTGAAATAAATTTCTTAACATGAGAACATCTTTCTATGCATTTGTTTATATAACTTACAATACATTTTCATGGAGGAAATTTTCTTAAATACTAATTGCTAATATAAATTCTTGTTGTTCTAGAATGGACTTTGGTATATTTTGACCATGTTTTCACTTGGAAGGAAAAATTGGGTGAGATGTCTCATGAGTCTGCACAATCCCTAATAGGTTTCAGATCTGCTAAGGAGACCAGCAGGCTGAACCCAACTATAGCAACAAATTTGGAGTGTTTCTTTATACTTAGAGAAAAAAGGAGAATTTGCACTTTTGTTACAGATCTCTAAAATATGTAATATTTTTCAGAATACATTAAAAATGAAAAGTAAAACTGAGAATAAATTGGGTTTAGTTTACCAAAGATATGTTGAAAATATGGAAAAAAGAAAACACAAAGTTCAATCAATCCCTTTTAAAAAGTCTCTTTGGTTCACTGCAGAACTATTCACAACAGGTAGAGCATAGAAGCAACTGAGATATCCATCAAAAGATGAATGGATAAAGAAGATGTGTTAAGGATATACAATGGAATATTATTCAGCCATAAAAAGGAATGAATTTGAGTCACTTGTAGTGAGGTGGATGAACCCAGAGCCTGTTATACAGGGTGAAGTAAGTAAAAAAGAGAAAAACAAATATTGTATATTAATGCATATATATGGAATCTAGAAAAATTGTACTGATGAACCTATTTGCGTGGAAGGATTGGAGACACAGACACAGAGAACAGACTTGTGAACACAGTGGAGGAAGGAGAGGGTGGGACCAATTAAGAAAGTCAAGAATACTGAAGTGGGTTGCCATGCCTCCTCCAGGGGAATCTTCCAAAGCCAGGGGTTGAAACCAGGTCTCCCGCATTGCTGGCAGATTCTTTACCAACTGAGCCACAAGGGAAACCCGAGAACACTGGAGTGGGAGCCTATCCCTTCTCCAGGGGAGCCTCCCAACCCAGGAATTGAACCAGAGTCTCCTGCATTGCAGGCGGATTCTTTACCAGTTGATCTACCAGGGAAGCCCCATACATACACTGTCATGTGTTAAAACGATAGCTGGTGGGAAGCTGATGTATAACACAGGGGCCCCAGCTGGGTTCTCTGTGATGACCTAGAGGGGTGGATGGGGGGATGGGAGGTAGGCACAAGAGAGGGGGGATATATGTATAATTATGACTGACTCACTGTTGTATAGCAGAAACCAACACATCATTGTAAAGCAATTATCTTCCAATTAAAAAAAAAAGTTTCTTTGTTTTGCATCTGCTATTGAAAACAAAGAAATAGAAGAGGATATCCGAGATAATTTACAACAATTCCCTCAGTCTTTCAGAGGAGGGAATGAGGCCTCATGAGGAATGAGTTACTCGCCCAGCTAGCCACGATTGGCAGAGCCCGGGTGGAGTCCGAGATTGCAGGCTCCCCTCTGTCACAGCAATTTTCTTTGAGATGTACAAAAGAAGGCACTGCCCGGAGTAGAGGTGAGTGGGAGAGGGAGGTAGGAAGGGGTACCATTGTCAAAAATAATCTTATTTTGTGCATAATCTTATATTTTCAGGAAAGATCAAACCTGGATTCCAGGTTAGAAGAGGTGTTTTTATCTGCAGGCTCAGGTATCTTGCGTAGCACAACATGGAGGGAAAGATCAGGCCTGATAATATGTATTCAATTATTTTTTCTTAAATAGGAAGTAGAAATGACTCAGAAAACCAATAAAATAGTTTATTCAACCAAGTGACTTCTTTGAAATGTTATATGATATTGATCCAAATACTTCCAAAATTGACCCACTACCACCAATGTCCATTCTCTTATGTACAGGTTTATATCATGATAAATATGTTTAATTGGTAGAATATTTATTATAACTCAATAAATTTTAAATCAAAAGAATTTAAATAGTATATGGTACATAGGGACATAACTTCTGTTGAAAAGCAAAATCAAAATGTCATCAACATGTGTAGAATATACATTAAATACATTAATTGACATTAGACACTAATGTACACAATTCAGATATAGAAAAAGAATGAGTACATTAATATTTCTAGTAGGAAACCAATGATGTAAAGCATGTGATTTAAATAAAAGTATTTGTTAAGCAAACCACTGAAGGGTCATCATGTATTCAGTTTTAATTCCGTTCTTATTTAAACCTTCCAAGAACCTAATCATAAATCACAAGAACTGCCTGTACATTATACACAAAATATCTGCCTTACATATAAGGAGCTACAGCAGAAGATAAATCACTGTTAAAAACCAATATGACAGTGTAAGAATAAGCAAAGTTGAAGGGGTGAGAGAAATGAATGAATGTGGTTGTTGCTGCCAGCAGTAAAACAAAAGAATTAGAAAAACAGAGAAAAGGAGATAAAATTATACCTACCTATGTGCCATAGCTCCAACATTGTGCCCATTTATAATTAAGGCTAAACTGAAAAAAAAAAAGGCATTTTCTTTTCTTTCCTCTCTCTCTCTCTCTGGTGAGTGGATACTAACTATGTTTTATTTCTAGCTGAGTTTTAAGCTCGGTGCGCATAAAGGCCAGTGTTCTTCATTTTGTTTCATGGTCAAAAACTGTATCTTGAAAACATGTCCAGAAGGGTCTCAGATTTATCACAAGAGAGATCAACATAAATTTATCGTCACAATTTTAAAAACATAAAAAGCAATAATTTTTTTACATAATAAATAGAACACCATTAATTATTTCAGGAGGTTTTGGATATATCAAGATAAGAATGTATTTTAACTGATATATAAATTAAGTGACTTAGGTGCAATATGAAGCACATACAATACTTTTCAGCATTTGAGGAATCCCATAAAAAAATGAAGATTCCAGACTGGCATCTGCAGCCATTTCCAACTGGGGTGTGCATGGGTTAGTCATAAAATTCTAAGTATCCATGCCCAGAGTTACTTACTTTTATGCAATGCTCTTGAGTCTGCTGAAATAATTAAGAGTTTTAAACTTGATGAATTTTCACATTTGTAACTTCTGAATGCTTCTAGTAAAAGAGAGTTAAAGAACAACACTTACCCAAATCTAATCCTCAAATAGTTAAGTTTTAAAAATAACTCTGAACTTGGAATATACAGGAAAGATAAGAGCCCACACCAAGTCACAATAATAATCATATTTAAGACCAGAAAATATATTTTAAAGGCAATCTTTTTAGTGTTGAGTTTTTGATGACCTATTCCTACTTAATGTAACATATAATCACCTATTTTGTATATATTTCATTTCTTATTTCATGAAGTATGAAATACAACCAATTACAAATATGAAATAAAAAGAACTGCTTAATCTTTTTTACTTTTACTGTTAGAGATAGAAGAAAATTTGACACTTCTATAGATATAATTAGTCAGAAAAGAAGACTTTAAAATATGTATAAAGAATTGATTATTCTCTCAGAGTATGTAAAAGATCATTGTAACTATTTCCAGAAGTATCATCTATGTTTCTCTCCACAAAACACTCTGCTCCACTGAAAAAGTCTACTTAGTAGCGTCACCTTTCAAAATAACTCAGAAATCACTTGGGAAAACATTTTCTCTAAAGCAGGAAAAAAAAATCTCTTTGAGAACATATTTATAAAGAGATCTTACTATTTTATGGTATTCTGGTCTTCGGTGTGCAGGACGAGACATTGTGCCCGGCAGGTGAAGAAAGTTCACCAATCTTTGTCCTTACGTGTTGCTTCCGTAAGTTCCTCCTTGCTCTGAGACACGGATGCTACTTCTGCACGCTACTGCTTTTGCTGTCTGCTGAACTGGAGAGGGAAAGAACCGTAAATAGGACTGTCTTATAGCCGAGTACAGTGCCAGCGATCAAATACTTCTTCACTTGCGGGGACGAGTTGTAAACTAAAGGCATAAAAGCTGAGAGTGAAAAGTCAGACCAGAAGCACCAGCTACTGAAAATTCTTTGGCCCAAGAGAATATAAGAGTGGTGTTTTGTTCTCATGCCAAGGCATTGTTTTAAAATCACAAACAGAAACCTTCACAATTCAAGATAGATCTAAATGTCAGCATTATTCAGTCTTTGTATTGATTTGTTGTGTGAATTTGAGAAAGGATCAGCAATTTATAGACACTAAATCCTGGATTCAAACCTAATTGACAGCTCTAATGGGTTTCACTTTATCTCCCAAATAATAAGTATGAAAGATCCCCACTTAGCGTGATTACAAATTCAAATTTGGTAACTTTTTCTTTTTCATAAGCAGCCATTTAAGGTGTGATAGAATTTGAGTGATAATATTTTCTTACAAAACTGTTGCTCAAAATGCATGTTCTTCTGTTTGATAATGCATAATGATTCTGGCAGAGAAAGCAAGCCCTTAGCTTTCTTTTGAAAGTACCTAATATATTAGCTATTTTATTTTATGCAGAAGCCTGTTTTATTTATGCAGAAGTAGAGATACCTCAAGTTAAAAACAAGAAACCCTCTCATCTTGACAACTGCAGGGTTCAGAGGATCAAAACCATTCCAGAAATAGAAGCATAAAATTCAATTTGAGAAAGGAGTTTCTTATTTCTTACAGACTGAGTCGATTAGCCTTATGTTTTCTGGAAAATTCTTGCTATATCGTGACAGACTACTGTCTACTTTGGAGAACAGTGTGATGTAGTTCAGAGAGCCTCGGAGGCTTTGGAAGACTCAGGCTTAGCTGCATTTGTACCATTTACTGGTTGTGTCACCATGGGCAAGGCATTTTATTGCTGTTTGGATTTGTTTTCACATCTGGAAAATGGCAATAACAGTGCCCACCTCACAGAAGAGTTGTATCAAAGAGATGATGTGTGCTATAAACCGACTCTTGGAGACCCCATGGACTGTAGCCTACCAGGCTCCTCTATCCATGGGATTCTTCAGGCAAGAATACTGGAGTGGGTTGCCATTTCCTTCTCCATTATAATGTACTATACAAACATGAATTACTGTAGATGATTTTTGTAGGTGATATATCAAATGGAATGCTGCAATATTTAAGGTGTTTTTATTAGTGCTTTTGTTCCAGGATACCATTATCAGGGAAAGCAGTTTTGCTGGGTTGTGAAGTGTGGGACTTTTCAGTAGCAGATTTTAATAACATCTTACGTTTATATAAACTGTACAGTTCACAACATGTTTTTCATTTTCTTTGGTAGTGGTGGTTGTCACTGAGTCATGTCCGACTCTTGTGACCCCATGGATTATAGCCTGCCAGACTCCTCTGTCCTTGGGATTTCCCAGGCAAGAATACTGGAGTGGGCTGCCATTTCCTTCTACAGGGGATCTTCCGACCTAGAAATTGAACTCACATCTCCTGTGTCTCCTGCATTGGCAAGTGGATTCTTTACCACTAAGCCATCTGGTCTCATTTTAATTTAATTACACCGTTGAAGTATTCAGTACTGTAATCATGACCATTTTAAAGGATAGAAATCTAAAAGTCAGAACTTAAGAAATTTGTTGAAGGTTAGCTAGAGAGTTAAGAAATTTGTTCAAGGTTAGCTGATACTGAAGTTGAAGCTCCAATATTTTGAACACCTGGTGCGAAGAGCTGACTCATTAGAAAAGACCCTGATGCTGGGAAAGATTGAAGGCGGGAGATGAAGGGGACGACAGAGAATGAGATGGTTGGATGGCATCACTGACTCAATGGACATGAGTTTGAGCGAGCTCCAGGAGTTGGTGATGGACAGGGAAGCCTGGTGTGCTGCAGTCCATGGGGTCGCAAAGAGTCAGACAGGACTGAGTGACTGAATGACAACAAGCTGGAAAGTGGACAAAAAAGAAGAATTTGCACTAAATCCGCTGACTCCAAATCAGCAATGTCTTTTTTAATTTCCACTGCTCATATGCAACTTACGTTAGAGCGAAATATTTTAGAGGTTGACTCACAAAATCTCAGAAGGTATGCTGACAATATGTTGCAGGGCCCAATTTGGGGGCAATTCTGGGTTCTAGATGAAAGATCCAGAGAAAAACAGAAAAAGCCTGTGTACTTGGTGGAAGGCGAATGATGATACACAAACTTTTTCTATAAAGGGCTGGATAGTAAATATTTTCAGTTTTAAGGCCACACAGACTCTTGTCACAAACTAGTCAACTCTGCTCAGGTGGTGGGAAAGCAGTTAGACAATTAGGAACCAGTGCAGATACGTGCTAATAAAATTTTATAAACACTCAGATTTGGATTTCATGTAATTTTCGCATTTCACAAAAGATTGAAACAAAATTCAAACCATTTTAAAAAATTATTCTTGGTTTAGAAGGCTTACAAAGCAGGCAGTGGGTCAGTTTGTTCCCTGAATTATGTATAGGTTGCCAACTCCTACACTATAGCATTCTATTGCCAGGGTTTCTCAATCTGTTTCCTTGTTATTAGACATTAACGCTGAAATTTCCTCTGTGATCTTGTATACGATCAGTATATTTTAACAAGTGATTTATAGAGAACTTATAAAAATAGTGCATTCTCTATTTTTATGGTATGGAATACTATACGTTAGGCAAACCTTGCTAATTTTTTTCTTCCATATCTTTTATATCCTTTCAATGTTTATCTCCTAACGTTTCCTTGATCATTTCTAATATGTATCTGTTTGATTATAAGAATTTCTCCTTATAATATTTTGCTTTATAAATTTCAATAAGACAGTCATAGGCAAGTTGATGACTGTCATATCTCATAGTGAATGAGACTTCAAAATTAGCCCTTCTGACACTTTTTGGCCTTTAGCTCACTTTTGCCTTATATTAATGTTATTATTTCCAAGGGTATACATTTCAGTACCTTTAGTTTTCAAGCTTTGTGTGTTTTAGGTGTGTCGCTTGTAAGTGGCATGACTATTTTTTGATCTCTGTAGGTGCATTTACACCAGCCCCGGTGTGGTAGTTACCGGAGTGCTGGTCCCGGCCCTTTCCCTCATCTCTGCGTGGCGGTGGGCAGTTTCCTCTATCTCTCCACACTACACTTTTCTCATCTGTAAAGAAGCTGAGGATAATATTAGTACCTCATCACAGGATTATTATGGAAATTAAATAAGATAATGTGCTTACCTGGCGTGTAGTGAGCCCTCAATAATTGTTAGCTATTTTAAGATGTTGTGTGTGTGATTATTGATGTGTTTGGTCTCATTTCTACCATTATTTTGTGTTTTCTGTTTACCATCCTTTTTCTCTGTTTACTATTTCTTTTCTTATCATTATTCTCTTTTTATTTTCCTCTTTTTCTGAGTGGTCTATGCACTGTTTCTATTGTTTAATAATTATACTTAAGACTTTTACTGCTTTATTAAGACATAAGTGATTTTACAGTTTGATGAGTTTTGACATATGTATACACCCCTGAAGCCATCAAATTTATCACCATAATTAATATATCCAGCTCTCCTGTTTTATAACTGTGTTTTCTTTGATTCTTTGTCTAATTTGCATCATTAACTGCACAGCCAATTTAACAGCTAAATAGTTTATATCTCTCGTGTGACCCAGAGTCCGTACACTGACCCACTTTCTTATCTAACTCTCATACACAAAGCCAATATTTCCTCTGCTCTTAATCAACCCAGGACCAGGTATCAGACAAATAGCAACATCCCCCATGCCCTGAAGCCCACCAGAATCATTTAAATTAGCCATTTCTAAGCTCTCTCCCTTCACCTGCCTTGACTTTCTCACAGAAACCCCAGGGAACGCTCTGGCTTCAGCTTCCCCTCCTTTTCTGCCTCCAACCCAACCTGGTTCTTCCCCAAGTGGCCCTGCATGGACTGGCATGCCCCTTTCTCTTGATAAATGTAAGTAATAAATTTTCCTTTTGATGGCTTTGGCCTCTCCGTCATCACTCAGTCACCTTCCTAAATTAAAATCATGGTCCAAATTTATACATTCCCCCACAAGTCTTCCCATGCCCCTGGCAATCCCTCTCTTCTTATTTCTTCTCCACCACTCTCTAGGTGAGCACTAGTTTGTTTTCTATCAGTAGAGATTAATTAACATCTTTAAGAATTTTATATAAATGTCATACATTATGTATTCTTTTGCTTGAATTCTTCCCTTTAGAAAATTATTTTTAATTCATTCTTTATTGTATATATCAATAGCTTATTCCTCATATTTTCTGAGTAGCTTTCCCTTACATGGATATAGAACAGTTTGTGGATAGCTTCTGTGCTGTTCCCAGTTTGCAGCTATATAAAGCTATAAAAAATACAAGCTAATAAAGCTTGTGTCATTCATGTACAGGTTTTCGTGTGGACATACGCTTTCATTTCTCTTGAGTAAATAACTAGGAAGGGAACTATATTGTATGGCAGGTACACACAGGTAACTTTTAAGGAAACTGACAGTTTTCAAAAGTGATTGTTTCATTTTACATTCCTAACATGAGTGTATATGAGTTAGTTGCTCTACAATCCTTACCAACATTTGGTATGGAGTACCTTTTTAATTTTTGCTGTTATATCAGATAGGTAGTGATATCTTGCTATAACCATGGATTATCTTATTTGTATCTTTTGAAATAAAATGTAGTTATTTATAGAAATAACTATAAATAAAGGAACTTAAAAAATATACTTGTACTCATCATCATTTTTAGCTCCTGTGTCTTTCCTTAGAGTTTGTTTTTCTCTTTGCTGAAACATATCCTTTAATAATCTTCCTAATGAGGTTCTATGGGTGGTAAATTCCCTTAGTCTGTCTCTATTTTGCTCTATCTCAAATGATGGTTTAGCTGGTACCAAGAACTCTGAAGATATTGTCTTCTGGTTTCTATCATTACTGATGAGAAGTGTGCTGTCAATATATTGCCACTTTTTGGTAAGTAATCTGTCTTTTATTTTTGACAGCTTTTAAGACTTTCTGTTTTTCACACTGTGCAGCTTTAATATGATGTGTCCGGTGTGAATTTATCTTTAGTGAAACTATTTAAAATAGATAACATTTCCTGATGTGAGAACTTTCTTTGATTCTGCAAAATTCTCAGTTATTTCTCTTCAAATATTGTCTATTCCTTCATTTTTCCCTCCAGAACTCCTACTAGACAGGTCATGGAGTTGCTTAATCTGTTTTATATTCCCTTTAACTCCTTTTAAAAATATGCTTTTTGATTTCTTTGTCTTTTTATACTGCACTTTGGGTCAATTCCTCAGCATTATGTTTCAATTCACTGATGATATATTTAACCAAGGCCAGCTGAGATTTATTTAAGAAGAGAAATTTGTATCTTATTCATTTTTATAAGCCAAAACAATATGGTTTTAAAAAGCCACTCTTTAAACAAAAAGCATTTGATGATTAAATATAGACATTTTATATGTGATCATATAATTTCTTATCTATATGTATATAAGTTTATTAGTTACCCAAATATATTTTCACATAACAAATGATACCATATTAACAAATTTGCAACTTAACTTTTAAGACAACCCATTGTTATGTTCTGTCAACACAAATATATTTTTATGCAAAGGTAGAATGTTTTTGTTGTGATTTGACTTTAGGGGTACCCAGGTCTTACTCATCTCTTTTGGGAAAACTTTTGGAATCTATATGGAAGAACTCTGAAATTATGGATGCATCAGATACTCCTAAATTTGGATTGCTCTAGTATTAGATAACTTCCACGGTTCTTTATGCTGTAATTTTATGGTAACAAAATCTTGGACCAGTACAAGGGTAAGAATGTTCTGATTTTCTTCAATACTGTATTTGCTGGTGCTAGGCATTTTGTGTCACGCAAAGGAGCACATAGAAAGATGGCAGCAGTTTGCTTTGCAATCCTCTTTTTAGTAGAAAGAGATACTGAAGAAGTTTCCCATCTCACTCAAGCCAGATGAATCTCTCCCTCAGGTCCCTCGGGCTGTACTCTGAAGTTCATTTATTAGCTCAGGATTCACAAAGTACAGAAGGAAAGATGCTAGAATCCTTTAAACATGTAAGGATGTTGGATTGCCTGACACAACCAGTTAAACCAGTAAGATCCCATAAAATGGTTATAGCTGGTGAGTCTAATGATCAGAAAGGGCTAGGAGCTGATTTGTGAAGGAGCTTCCCAAGATGAGCCCAGCTCTCTGTGACATTGTGTCTTCTCTGCAGAGAAGTGGAACCTTTATCAACACTCTGATTGCTGCTTTGACCATCGGTGGGCAACAGCTCTTCTCCTCTTTCACATTCAGCTGTCCCTGTCAGGCTGGGAAAAATTTCTACTATGGTTCTGCTTTTCTGATCATTCCTGCCTTAATCCTTCTGGTTGCCGGCTTTGCTCTGAGGAGCCAGACGTGGACAATCGCCAGTGAATACTGCTGCAGCTGTGTCCCTCAGCTCCGGAAGATCAGCCTCCTGGAGCGCAGGCTGGCTTGCCTTCACTTCTTCGGCATCACGGGAAGGGCACTTATTGCTCCATTAACGTGGCTGGCGGTGACCCTGCTGACGGGCACGTACTACGAATGTGCGGCAAGTGAATTCGCATCTGTGGACGATTACCGAGCGTTTGACAATATCAGTGCGGGCGAACGGCAAGAGATCCTAGCCGGGTTTCCGTGCTGCAGATCAGTTCCATCCAATATGATCCTGGTCAGAGACGAAGTAGCTCTGCTACATAGATACCAGTCACAGGTAAGTTCTTGCTTCTTACTTTCAGCTCTGCTATCGCGTATTAACTGGGGCTTCCCTGGAGGCTCGGTGGTAAAGAATCTGCCTGCAGCTGGAGATGAGTGTTTGATCCCTGGGTAGGGGAGATCCCCTGGAGGAGGACATGGCAGCCCACTCCAGTTCTTGCCTGGGAAGTCCCAAGGACAGAGGAGCCTGGCGGGCTGTAGTCCATGGGGTCGCAAAAGAACGGAATAGGACTTAGCCACTGAACAACAGCAATCTCATTTTAACTACAATCACTGGAAACATTTTCCATTCCTGCTGCTTCTCATATTGTCTGGTTATGGAACACAAACTGGATGCCACTCATCAGTTAGCGGCTGCATAAATATGGTTAGGATGTTGGGCTTTGGAGTCAGCAGACCTGCATTTGAGGCTTGCTTTACCATGTATTAACCTGCAAAACCTTAAGCAAGTTATCTAATTTCTCCATGCTTCACTTTTCTCAGCTGTAAAATGGAGCTATTATTGACACGATCTGTCATATAGGGTTGGAGTGAGTAATAAACAAGTTAATGCATCTAAAGCACTCAGTACTGTGTTCAGAACCTATTATATATTAAAAACAAGGAATTTTCAGTTCGGTTAAGTCACTCAGTTGTGTCTGACTCATTACGACCCCATGGACTGCAGCATACCAGGCTTTCCTGTCCATCACTAACACCCAGAGATTGCTCAAACTCGTGTCCATTTTATCAGTGATGCCATCCAACCATCTCATCCTCTGCCATCCCCTTCTCTTCCTGCCTTCAATCTTTCCCAGTATCAGGGACTTTTCCAATAAGTCAGTTGTCCGCATCAGGTGGCCAAAGTATTGGAGTTTCAGCTTCAGCATCAGTCCTTCCAATGAATATTCAGGACTGATTTCCTTTAGGATGGGCTTGTTTGATCTCCTTGCAGTCCAAGGGACTCTCAACAGTCTTCATCAATACCACAGTTCAAAAGCATGAATTCTTTGGCATTCAGCTTTCTTTATGGTCCAACTCTCACATCCATACATGACTACTGGGAAAAACCATAGCTTTGATTAGATGAACCTCTGTCAGCAAAGTAATGTCTCTGCTTTTTAATATGCTGTCTAGGTTGGTCAGAACTTTTCTTCAACAAGGAATTTTAGATATTGTTATTAAAAATATTATTACTAAATTCCATCTTTCTGCATGTGTATTCTTAAATATGCATTCTTATATATTTAAATCACACCTAAAATTACAGGAAGCTTAATTATAATTAAAAAATAAACACTGATGATAGTTCTAAATTTAGTGTCATTAGATAGGTTTGTGGGAGGGAGTGGAGTCAAGTGAGGGGAAGGCCTAAACCTACTAGGTTTATAGGTTAAATCTAAAGATGTAAAAGTACATTTTTGTCAGTACAGAAAGAATCATTGCTGTTTATCAGTTTCTCCCAGGAATTTGGGAGAAAAACATGTTCAAATCACTGCAATGCCATAAGAACACATTAATGTTTTTTAATTTACTTTTTATTTTATATTGCAGCATAGTTGATTTACGATGTTGTGTTAGTTTCAAGTATACAACAAAGTGATTCAGTTATACATACCCATATATCTATCCTTTTATTATTTTTCAGATTCTTTTCCCATATAGGTTATTATAGAATATTGAGAAAAACACATTAATTTTTAAACTACTTATTGCAAAGGCCTTTCTTGACCCATCACTTGTGTTATTGAAATTTAAAAGTGCTGATGATATAGTTGAAAAAATTACTGTCAACACAATAATATTGAAGTGTTAACATATGGACCAATTGAAACAAAATTAGAAATTTTATTAAGAAAGGATTTGTCTCAACCTATTTATACTGGCCTTAAATGTCAGGCAGAGGAGCTGTGAAAAGTGAAAAAAATCAATGGGACAATTTTGACTTTAAAAAATGTTCTTGCTTTAAAAAACTAAGGTGTAATATACAATGGTAAGGTGTTCTTAAGGTCAAAATAAAACATCTTGTCTAATGATACACAGACTTCTGTGAAAAGAGTTTTAGAGTTCTGAGTACCATGAGCAACTGGATTTTTTTATTTAGTGACAACACCACCAATATTTGGGCTTCCCTGGTAGCTCAGACAGTAAAGAATCTGCCTGCGATGCAGGAGACCAGGGTTCGATCCCTGGGTTGGTAATATCCCCTGGAAAAGGGAATGGCAACCCACTCCAGTATTCTTGCCTGGAGTATTCCATACACAGAGGAGCCTGGTGGGCTACAGTCCAAGGAGTCACAGAGTTGGACGCAACTAAGTGATATTTATTGACCACTAATATTTATTGAGATGCTTAGTCTATAGTGTACAAATATGTTATATCTTTAATCTTCATAATCCTCAGAGGTAGGTATAATCAACCCCATTTTACAGATGAGGAAACTGAAACTCAAAGAGTTTCTAACTTTCATAAGTTTATAGAGCTAATAAATGGCTGATCAAGCTAGCCAAGGACCAGGGGCTGTTTCTATTTGCCCTCCCACCTTCTACAGTTACTGCAAACTCCAATCTCATTTGAGGAATATGTACTATCTTTGTTGGATAATTCTGGGTTGGCCACCAGATCAAATTAAGTTTAAATCCTGTCTCTGCTTGTACCTTCTGGACATTTATTTCATCCCATTTCAATCTACCTTTTATACCCATGCCAAAATCTTCTAAGTGCAAATTGAATGATGAACCCTCCCTCCACCCCCTTGTTCCCCACACTGTCACCCATATAAAGTCCTTCAATGATTTTCTACCAGCCTAAGCACAAATCCAGATTCTTGGCCTCACATACAATATCCTTCAATATGTGGCCCCTGACCATTTCCCCACATGATTCCTATGACCTTGTGAATTCAACTTCTTGGAGTTTTCCCAACTCTTCACATGCTTCTTCTTCTTCTGACTTCTTCCCTAATTGGAATCTCCTCAACTTCTTGCATCTGGTGAGCTTGTCTTTAATAATTTACGTTTGAGCATCATCTCTTCTGGGAAGTGTTCCCTGACACTCTTCTCCTTTAAACAAGTTCATGTATCTTCATTGTCCTTCCTTAGGCTTTGTGTTTATGCCTTTCACTTTTCACTTTCATGCATTGGAGAAGGCAATGGCAACCCACTCCAGTGTTCTTGCCTGGAGAATCCCAGGGACGGCAGAGCCTGGTGGGCTGCCGTCTATGGGGTCGCACAGAGTCGGACACGACTGATGAGACTTAGCAGCAGCAGCAGCAGCTATCAAAACTATCCTATTTTACTGTATTTCTTGGCTTTACACTTTGTCTCCCTCCTTAGGCTTAAAGATTTGGAAAGAGAGAATGTATCTAAAATTATTTGGATCTGTGTCCCAGGAACCAAGCATTATATACAGCACATGGTGAGAGGTCAACCTCGGGTTCAGTAAATGATAGCTGATGAATTAATGGGCATCTGAGATGACCTTTCCTCGGCCATGCTGGCCTCTAATAAGTTAAATCATGACATGATGAGTATCACTTTGTAGGCTTCAGCCTCCCTAGAGTGAAGCTATCTTGCTGTGCACACACTGGTAATTCCAGGCCTGTTGGTGAATCACAAGCTGTGGAAGGGACCTTCACCATTTAGATTGTGGCTGCATACTGGAGGCTTCCCCAAGTGTGTGTAGCCCATCTGTCTCAGTCTACATAACAACCACTAAATAACAAAGAAAGAATAATGAAAAGGAAAAAAAAAAAAGGATTCTAAGCATAGAAAACAGTTGTTATTTGTCAGTCTTTAAAAGTGGAAACTAAATAGTTGCAAATAAAATCTAGTTGACTTTCCTTTCAAAGTATATTTCAAAAACAACCATAAAACTGGCCAGCAAATGATTATTTGAAGGGAGAGGAAGATGAAAAGGAAAACAATAGTTGCTGCACATTTAAGGACATGAGAATTTGCTCATTGACTTTCTTCGGTCACAAAAAAATAAAAGGAAATAGCAATTTGGGAAGAAATGTCAGTGAATACTTGCTGGCACATCATGGAGCTTGGTAGCTTACAAAACTACCATTATTATCTATAATATCATAATTTTCATTACTATCATT
The DNA here is from genome assembly GCF_033118175.1 of Dama dama. Classification (NCBI taxonomy): domain Eukaryota; kingdom Metazoa; phylum Chordata; class Mammalia; order Artiodactyla; family Cervidae; genus Dama; species Dama dama. The sequence goes on along the minus strand of NC_083708.1, from coordinate 33,352,143 downwards.
ATTAAATATATATTGTGTCCAAAGAAATGTATGAGCCTACACCTGATGCTTGAACTAAAATAAAAAATGTAGTTTATGTCCCTTATGCAAAGATAATAGGAAGGTTATAATGTTTGCCACTTCCAGGACAGTATCTAGAATCCACTTCAAAATCTTCGGAAATTCCGCAGATCCAAAAATGCTTTGTAATCCCAAAGCCAAGTTGAAAATGGTTGGGCCTATATCCTGTGTCACACCTGCACCCAGGATCAAATGAATAGCACCTGTCAATATGCTAAAGCCTAGAAAAGTAAGTTTCTCACCCATATTTTAGTTCTCAGGTTTGTGGGGATCCCTCCCATCAGGGTTGTTTCTGGAATATTTAATAGATTGATGCTTTCTGCTTTCCTTTTGAATAATTGTGTGAAGATGCTGGGCTGGATTCTGATCACCTTGGCAACCATCACTGCCCTAGTCTCCTACTCTTTGGCAAGATGCTGCTCACCCCTCACCGCCCTGCAGCATCGCTACTGGACCAACCACCTCCACAACGAGAGGGAGCTCTTTGAACAAGCCGCAGCACAGCATTCACGGCTCCTCATCCTGCAGCGTATAAAGAAGCTCTTTGGCTTCATTCCTGGAAATGAAGATGTCAGACACATCCATATTCCTTCATGTCAGGACTGGAGAGAGATGTCAGTCCCCAGCTTTCTCTGCATGGGTAATGATGTGCAAGGTAACTACAGCTTCCTTGCAGGCAGGGTGGATGAGGATAATGAGGAAGGCAGATCAGGAGGTATTGAATTAAAACCTTAATCATAGCACCTTTCACAATTCAAATATTTTATTTTTATGAGGACAGAGTTTCCATGTAATCTCTTCATCTTTTCCTCTCTGTTCTGATATTTATGTCCGTTCATCTGAAATGCTATTTCCGAAATCAGTTTATCTGATCATGGTAACAATTTCTCATTTTGAAAATTCATTGATGGTCTTGTAGTGCATATATTGGTCTGATTTTTTTTTTTACAAAAATGAAAACTGTAGTCATATCAAAATTTGGATCCTAGTTTTGTTACTTAGTAGCTGTGCAAAAATGAATATCTTTTGAGTGCTATTTTGTATCTGCACTCAGATAGCAGCTACTTCAGAGCTTTTGTGAGGACATACATGACAATTAAATATGATAATACAAGCTAAGTACTCAGCACAATGCCTTTCATAAAATAAGTGCTCATAAAGGTTATTTTTGCCCTTCCTCTTTGCATTGCTTGTCTTTTATCATTATTTTCGCTATCTCGAAGTTTTGTTTTTAAAATTTTCTACCTCTGTATAATACCCAGTGACTTTTCACTGTTTCTTCCTCTTTCTTTAAGCTTAAATATCTGACCTTTTGGGAATCAGGATAAAAAAAAAAAAATCCCTTTCTAGACTGTTACCATGTAGGGGGAAGCCCAGACAAGAAGGTCCTGAGTCATCTTACCATACCCAAGGAAAGATGGACACATATTGTATCCTCACCAGTGTCATAAGTGTTATTTGTGGCACCTCCATAGTGGAAGCATTTTTACTGCTTTGATATAGAAAGTTTATTCTAGAAATTTCCCTCTGTGTCCCACTACCAGGACACCATCTGTGTCTTTTTGTTATCACACCTTTGTACTCAAAATCCATTTTAGGAAGGAAGGCTGCAAGCTATATTTCTAGATCCATTATCTAAACTCTAAAAGGGAAGACCTACCTAAATTTTTACTTCTAATATTTGACAGTTTTCTATTTTATCTTCATTATTTCTGATATATATATAGTCTCATGCATGATTTTTGCCACATTCACTTGAACAACTGGTTCATTGGTCAAAATAAGCAAAATGAGGGTTTTTCTTTATCTTTTAAACAAAATAATGGCTACATACTGGGCAATGGACCAACTGCCAGGAGTCAAGGTGACTTTCAAGATTCATTTTCAAGGACACCAGAGGTTTTGGCCATCTAAAATGCAGTCACTTACTTGGTAATCTTACAGTCATGGAAGAGTCCATTTTTTGTGAAATTATGGGTCTTTCAAATTTAATAGAAACAATAAAGATGAATATTAAGAAGACTTTTTTTTTTTTTTTAACCAAGAAGAGATACATAGTATAGTAGTTTGCCAGGACAGGAGACCTGTTCCTCCCTCTCCATCACTTCCTGGGCAAATTGGTTAGTCTCTCTGGAATTCAACTGTTGCATCTATAAATAGGGATAATGATACCTTATCTGCTAGAAGGGAAGGAACTGAACCAAATGAATTCTTGAGGTCCTTTCTAAGACTAATAAGATGTTTATATGTATACAGGCGAATAAGTGTACAATCTTCTGAAGCAGTAGTAGTTTAGGTTGTTTCTATTGAAAGGAAAATATCACTGAGTTTGGTTCTGAGCTTTCCTCTCTAGACATTCACTGGCATTCCACTTTAAATAAAATGTTGTGTGAAGTTGCTCAGTTGTGTCCGACTCTTTGCGATCCCATAGTGTACTGATTTTTTCAAGTGGCCGAGAAAAGTTATTCCACTTATCTAATTCTGTATACAATTCTGATATGACATGACAAGAGGGATCTTTAAAAAATAGAAGTAAGTATGGAAGTAGGGTCTTGGTTTGCTCTGATATAAATGAGCTGTGTGATTATGGAATCGATGCTTTCGAACTGTGGTGCTGGAGAAGACTCTTGAGGGTCCCTTGAACTGCAAGGAGATCAAACCAGTCAATCCTAAAGGAAATCAATCCTGAATATTCATTAGAAGGACTGATGGTGAAGCTCTGATACTTTGGCCACCTGATGCGAAGAGCCGACTCATTAGAAAAGACCCTGATGCTGGGAAAGACTGAAGGCAGGAGGAGAAGGGGACGACAATGGATGAGATGGTTGGATGGCATCACCCCCTCAATGGGCATGAGTTTGAGCAAGCTCCAGGAGATGGTAAAGGACAGGGAAACCTGGTATGCTGCAGTCTATGGGGTCACAAAGAGTCAGACAGGACTGAGCGACTGAACAACACCACATTGTGGAAGGTCACCTCACTTTTTTTTACAGTCTTCTCCAGCTCCAAATCCCATGGCTCTGAGAATCTTTGAAGTTCCTTTGTATTGGGACACACTAGTTAAAGTAACATTTTGTACCATGATCCGAGTTACTTTATTAATTTTCAGGAAATATACTCTGATAGAAATAATATACAGAAATTAGAATAAATACTCTTTAGTAAGATTTTCAGTTATCAAAATCAGAATATATGAAGTTAAAACTTTATATCATCAGAAAGAATAGTTGTTTGTATACTGACACCACGAAAGTTTCTTTCCACTAAATTCTAGAAGCACTTTCTAAATCAAGCTATTTCAGAGTATTGCATACAATTTATCTTTTGGACCACTTAATCATGATCTTTCACTTTCTGTCAAAGGATTGTAAATATTTTGGAGCTTTTCTGTATAGCTTCAAAGGGTTTTGTAGCATCTGTATGAACATTTAAAGGGTAGTACACATTCTTGAGTTTTATTGTATCTTATCTATTTCAAATTAAACAAATTAAATTGCCAATTTTTTTTTTTTTGGTCTAGAATATTCTTCTGTTCCATAGCCAGTTAGAAAAAAGTTTTCCATTAAGAACATTGTGCTTCCTCTCCTTTATGCTTAATGGATTTATGTAATTTTAAAACATATAATTAAAATCAATTATGCGCTAATATTACCTTATATTTTGCTACCAAGTGGGTTTGGATACTACATCAAATGCTGTGGCTTGGCATAAATACAGACTTGCTCATTTCTTACCTTTATCAGCTCCCACATCTGCCTCCCACAATCCAAGCTGCCTCCTTCCCAGGAGACAAATACACTCCCAATGTTTAGACGTGTTTTACTCTGCTCACTTATGCTCTCCAAAGCTGATCTGCAGAATCATACTTATACTAGTCACCTTTGTCTTCCTTCTCTGTTCTCAGTCTCCAGTTCCATTAAAAAAATTCTAGCACATGATTGTAATGCTGCTGCTGCTGCCACTGCTAAGTCGCTTCAGTCGTGTCTGACTCTGTGCGACCCCATAGACGGCAGCCTACCAGGCTCCCCCGTCCCTGGGATTCTCCAGGCAAGAACACTGGAGCGGGTTGCCATTTCCTTCTCCAATGCATGAAAGTGAAAAGTGAAAGTGAAGTAACTCAGTCGTGTCCGACTCTTAGCGACCGCATAGACAGCAGCCTACCAGGCTCCTCCGTCCATGGGATTTTCCAGGCAAGAGTACTGGAGTGGGTTACCATGGCCTTCTCCGATGATTGTAATAAGAAACAACAATGTGATTTTACAAAGTGTTTTTTTGCATTCTGTTCATAGCACAGGGGGAAATCACATTAACCTTAAAACTTTGAAATAGCACAACCAATCAGAGGCCTTCCAAATGCAAGACTCAGCAGCTGTTTGCTACTTCAAAATATATGGTTTAGAGTTTTCATTTTACCTTCTAAACAAACCTACCAAAATTTGGCACTGGTTACTGAAGGAGTAGATGTTGGCAAGCTGTCCTTAGAGTAGACAGCTACACAACTGGCTCCATGAGCTGTGGGGCACAATTATAAATGTCACCTCTGGACCAAGGAGCAATGATGTTACACAGAGAGACAAATTTCATTGTCCCTGACCCGAATTACTCTTCTGCTCAGTTCAGTTCAGTCGCTCAGTCGTGTCGGCCTCTTTGCGACCTCAAAGACTCAGCATGGACTCAGCCTCAGCATGCCAGGCTTCCCTGCCCATCACCAAATCCTGGAGCTTGCTCAAACTCAAACCACCAAGCACAATTAAACTCTAATCTCAGTTCACTAGAACTTCAGAAATGTTTTTCAAATTTTGTTTCCTCCGCTGCCCTCTCGTGGTAGAGACAGATGGCTGCACTCGAGTACAGCGGTGGCCACAGCGGTCGCTGTAAAAGGAATTTTTCTGTTGCTGTTGCTTAGTCACTAAGTTGCATCTGACTTCTGAGAGCCCATAGACTACAGCCCACCAGGTCCTCCGTCCACGGGATCTCCTGGGCAAGAATACTGGAGTGGGTTGCCATTTTCTCCTCCAGGATATCTTTGCGACCCAGGGATCAAACCTGCATCTCCTGCATTGCAGGCGGATTCTTTACCATTGAGACACCTGGGACGCCCAAAAGAATTCTTAGTATTTACGTATTATGAAGCTAATTTAAACAAATGATCCCATTCTTTCTTTACAGCAAAATGGTAGAGTCACATATTAGAAAATGAATTGCTGAAATGACATTAATGACATAGAGAATGTGAAGGAATTCAGAGTGGTGTAAATTCTTAAAGGAATAAAATGCCTTCTTATGACATAATTATTTTTATTTGATAACTGGTGAATCATTGCTCATAATTTGAATCCAGTCTTATTTGACCCAAATAAAATAAATTCTCCCATTTTATGGATGAGGTAAATGGAGATAGAGAAGTCCAGCACTTTGCTAAAGTTCCCTGCTAGTCTGACTTCTGACCCTGCACTCCAAAGCACTGAATACAGCAACATGAGGCATATCACAAACCTTCCAGGGCCTTGTAGACATCAGGAGGTTCTCCTCCTTCCCCTGTCTGTGAATCACTAAAACATCCTGAGTTCTAAAAATAAGATGCCTATCTTACCTGCCTATCTCTTTCTACTTCCCCTGCACCTACATAGATAACGGTTCACTTTCAAGGCAGTGTTCTGCTTAGCAAAGTGACTTGTCTACTGTCACTTTGGACCTGAACTACTCAATGACCAGTGACACTGATTTTATTAGCTACAGACTAGCTGCAAGCTTGCCCCGGAATCCCCGGTGTTCACTTTCTCATTCTGGGAATGGCAGAACACTGCTATAATCTGTCAATTTGTTTTTGATAGGGTATAGTTATGAAGGGTCAAAGTGGAACAAAGGAAAACACACTCTCTCATCATTCATACTGTCTTATAAAAGTCAATCTCTCTGGAACGAATTTCCCTTCCAAAAGATAGAGAGGTTGATCAAATTGTGGGAGTTAAGTGTTTAAACTATCCTGAGTCACAGACCCTTTGAAGAGCCATTCTGGGAAAAGTCATCTTGAGGAAATATCCAGAGACTGTGCAAACGTACCCACCCAGGCTCACATACCTCAGAGACTGTACTGCGGTAGACTAAATGTTGGTCTTCTGAACACGTTCACATTCTAAGCCCTAGAATTTGTGAATCATACTTTATTCTTTGCATGGCAAAAGAGACATCGCAGATGTCATCAAGTTAAGGATCTTGAAACAGGGATATTATTCTGGAATATCCTGGTGGACTCACTAATCACAAGGGCTCTTATAAGAGAAGGAACCAAAGTCAGAGAAAAGGCCGAGTGGCAATGAAAGAGGAGTGTCGTGAAGTGACAGAGAAATTAGCCATAGCTGGCTTTAAAGATGTCAAAGATCCTGAGCCAAGATGCAGGCAGCTTCTAGAAGCTGGAAAGGCCAGGAAATGGATTCTTCCCAGAACCTCTAGAAGGAACATAGTCCTGCTGACACCTTGATCGGAGCCACTGAGACCTGTGTTTGACCTGTGTTTGACAGTAAGAAATATATACCGTTCTCACAGTTACAAACTGTAAGATAATACATTTGCATTGTTTTAAGCCACTAAGTTCGTGGTAATTGGCTACAGTGGAGATAGGAAGCACACACATATATCAGTACATTTCAGGAGTTTATGACCCCACAAGCCTGTCATGAGTGACATGCTTTGGATTAAGGCCTCTTCAAGGTTACTTTCTAGCATAAGCATTTATGCATTGATACTCTGCCCTAGGCAACCGCTGCTCTAGGAAAACAAATATATTTATGCTATAATATAAAAATTTCTAAAGGTGTTCTAAAGTGCTGAAAGAACAGCTGAATATACATTTTGTTTCTATAGATGTTTCAATCCAAACAAATAAAAATCTTTAAATTACGTTTAATGTGTCCTTGCCAGTTAATGACATCAACAGAATCATATGTTATACTCTATGACATATTATGGATATAATCCAGCATTTGAAATGAAGGAAAACAAATGCCAAAGGAAAAAAACTAATCCTGATCCATGTGGTGTTTATTTATTATTTAAATTTCATAAATTAAGAATAGTTGGCTAGTAAGTTCACGCTTGCCATTCTTTCCCTTGGAGATAACTTGAATTTGAGAAAGATGCTTTTGAGAAAGAGTATAACATACAGTTCTATTGATGTCAAGCATCTTTACTCCATTAATGATTTAATGGATCCTAAGAGTACTGTGAGAAAGGCCTTTATTTTGCAGGGAAGATAAAGCGAAAAGCAAAAACCATCCAAGTTATCACGGGCAGAGTTAGAATAATAAAATGGAGTAAGTATGCAGTTCTGGGCTGCCTGTGGTCAGCAAGCTCTGCGTTTTGCGCTCATCCTTGGAGATTTTCTGGGGCCCGGCCGCTTGGGCCGGTTTCTTTATTTCTGTGCGCTCCCAGACGCTCTTCCCCGAGCTTGGGGTGCCGGGGGTATTTCGACCAGAGGAGCCAGCTTCCGGCTACAGCGTCTGAGTTGGCCGTGACGGCGGCCCCTCTCCTGGGGCGCAGCACCGCGGCCGCTCAGGGTGGACCGCGCGCCGGATGCCCGCCTCTGACCGCAGTGGGTGAGGGTGGGCGCGTGGTTGGGTGACGGTGGGCGCCTGGGTGGATGGGCGGGGCCGGCGGCAACAAGTACTCAGACGCCCTTCTCTTTGGCTGCTAACGGGGTGGTGACGCTGCGCTCTGCTGGGTGGGTCAGCTCCTTCCTTGCATGCAAAAGGGACCGTTGTTCTGGCTTCGCTGCAGTTTCCTGTCTGGTCCTCCCAGCTGGTGGCAACTTGTGGAAGGCGGCGTGCATCCAACTCCAAAACAGATCCCAGGCTAGGGATGCAGTGATTATGGCCCAAAGAAATCAAGCCCTTTTTGGAAGATGGTAAATCTAATGTGACTGGAAAACAAATGATCATTTACACTTTCCTGCATATCCTGAGTAAGAATTGTATCTGTGGACATCATCTAGAGTACATTCTTCAAGAAAATTGTTGGAAGCCAGTGTTCAGGAGCAGCACCATGATGATGGAGTTAATGAGTAATGATGTCACCTGCGAAATGGTATTAGAATACTGCAGAGGCAAGAACTATATTGTTTCCATAGAAATTACAAAGAGCCACAGTATTGACAATAGTTACAACACTGCTATGTTTTAAAAAGTCATTGTAGGAGATATGAAATTAGATGGAACCAGTTTATCTGACGATAAAGAACAGGAAGAGATGGGTGTTCAACCTGAGCAGGAAGGGATGGTGCATGGACACTGATTAAACAGTAAACTAATGTGTAAGTGTCTCTCTTTATTATTCTACATCAGTTAACCACTGGACCTTACATGTATAAAAAAAATACATCTTTTAATATCATTACTTATTGTATAGCCAAGGACCCCACAGAAATGTTTGCCCAGGACCTTGCACAAACTTAGGGGCAGCCCTGGCTCAACCTTCACTATATTCTTTCGGGAAGCCAAAAACATAATCTGACTTAAATTTTAGCTTTCTACTTTAACCTCCAAGTTTGTTTTCCCTAAATACATTTAAAAAATCATGTTGCATCTCACTAACCCTATCTTCTCCCACACCTCTTTTGCTCCTTTATTTTCTCTCTTCCTTCTCCACTCGGTCCCTTTCAAATCCAAAGCAAAGTGCATGTACCCGTGAGTGCACATGTGCGTGTGGGACAGAGAGAAGAGGGAGGAAGAGTAAGAGAAGGAGGAAAAAAGAGAACAAGTGATGGAAATGGTCCTTACTAGCTGGAGAAAAGGAACATGTACAGATGTAAATGTACGTCATTCTTATGTGCAGGGCAACGTTGGAAGTGCAGCCCACTTAAAACTCATGTTGTCCCTACTTTGTTGTTCTCCAGAACGGAGGCCCCCATCTTGTTATTTGGCTCAAAAACGTTAGTGTCAGGGTATTAGGAATATAACAACTCCATCCACAGACACCACTCCTGTGGCCATGACACCTTGGGTCAGAGATGTTAACCACTAACTTTGAAGTCTGATTTCACACAACTATCTCCAGTATATACATGATCTTGAGGAATTATAGATTCTTACACATAGAAAGCATCAGGAAGATAATTTTTCCCAACAGCCCCATTTCACAGATGGGGAAGCTGAGACCCAGAGAGAATGGGTCTGATCCAAGCACATAAGGTAATTCAATTATAAAGAAGGGCTATAGTTTTATAACTCCCTAGTCCAGTGCTTTTAGAACCATATCATGTTATCATTGCACAGGATTCACTCCTTCAGAGAATATATATATTTTTTGAGTGCCTATTCTGTGTCAGGGACTACCCTATATCATAAAGTACAACAGTATCACTGACCCTAAGGGTTTACATTCTAATAGAATAAACATAACACATACTGTAATTTTAAAGTGTCATGAGTAAAATAAAATAGGATAAAGGGAATCAACAGTGGCTGTAATTTTTAAGTACAGTGGTTGAGGTAGCCTCATTGAAAAGTCACATGTGAAGAAGATGCCAAGGAGATGAGGGAGCTGACCATGTGGGCATGGGAGGAACAGCATTCCAGATAGAGCAAATAGAAGTCCCTTTTCAAGAGGACAGCCTGTCTTGCATATCTGAGGAACAGCAAGGAGGCTAGTGAGGCTGAAGCACAGAATAGGTGGCAGAGTAATAGGAGGTAAGGTCAGAGAAATTGCGAGGTGCAGGTGATGGTCAGGGAGCCGCTTGTACTGTCAACACATGGGCCTTTAATTTGAGATGGGGAGGGAGCAGTCATGAGCAAAAGAGTAACACGACCTGATTTACATTGTAACAGGATCACTCTGGTCCCTTTATGTTGAGTCAGTCAGGAAGATTAGTTAGGTTGGAAGTGATTCCAGATTCACTACCATTCAGAGGAACTCTCAGAATCAGAATTTCATACGGGTATTTGCACTTATGAGGGTAATGAGTCTTTGAAACATCTGACTAAATGAAACATTAGCCACATGAACTGTTTGAGAATTAAGATTAACCTTTAAATAGGGAATTCTCAATTCTGCACCTCTGAGAAAAGTGAGATGGCCTAAAAAACTCATAAGCACAGAAAAGCAAAAATAAACTTGAAAACACATTTTGAAGACTGCTAATTCTGAGAAGGGGACGACAGAGGATGAGATGGCTGGATGGCATCACCGACTTGATGGGCATGAGTTTGAGTAAGCTCCGGGAGTTTGTGATGGACAGGGAGGCCTGGCGCGCTGCGATTCATGGGGTTGCAAAGAGTCAGACATGACTGAGTGACTGAACTGCCTGGCTGAATATTAGGAAGTAGCAACTGTGACTGTGCATTATTTGCAGAAAAAAACACAAATGATACAATGAATCTCTCACGGACATTTTTCTTTAGCAGGAAAGATTAACAGAGAAGAGAAAAAACAACTGCTTCAGAGGACTATATACATATTTCTATACATTTCTAATTACTAACACTGATAACCTATTTGATAATTTGTAGTGTGCTTTCACATACATCATGTTATTCGAATGATCTTAAAAGTTTATATAACCTGTAAAGGTTAGTGCTAAGGCTGGACTTCCCATTTCTGGCTTCAGATCCCATGATGCTTGGCTCCACTATATCGTTTACCTGTCTGCAGAGCTTGAAACACACTTATCCTGTAACATCTTTAACTACAAATTAAAAATGAGACAATGAAAGAAAGCCAGTCTGTCTCATAAAAATCACCCACTTTCAGGTGGGTGTTCTGTGAAGTGTCTCTGTGTCAAAAGGAAATTAGAAATCAACCAAAAATACTTAATGATGCCCAAATAGGTGACACAGATTTGGAAGTAAGTTCTCTTGCTTACATTAGCACTGGAAGTTATCTTTAGTATTAAAAATTAAAGAACCACTCTTGAGCATCCTGAAATATGAAGGTTTTACAGTAAATATACAACGGATTTGAAAATGATGTTTTACTAAAAATTCTGTTAATAAAAAAGTAAAGCAGATAAAGGGGCACTCCATTTACAAGATTAAAACTTGTAACCAACCTTCTTTTCCTAATATAAAGCTTAAATTGGTTGCTTCACTGCACCTATTTTGACAACCTGTGCTTTGATTATCATTTAGGAAATTAACAATTTTTTTACTTGGCATTTTTCTTTGATCCATGGATTAAAGGTGCTATCAACTTCTTTGCCAAACTCATTCTGTCTCCCTCATTTGTCATTTTGGTCAAAAGAACTTCATCTTTCCAGTTTCTGCCAAACATCACACCTTACTCATCCTTTTCTTACAACCCATATCAAATCCTGACACCTTCAAAATATATCCAGAATCTGTTTGCTCCTATAGCTTTGGTCCAAATCATCATTGTCTTTGTTTAGATTATTGCTATGGCCTAACTGGTCTCCACACTTTCAGACTTTGTCCCTCTTCCACCTAAATCCTCCAATGATCCTATATGATCCGCAGACTCCCACACCAGTTCACCATGCATCAGCCACACTGGCTTCCAAAATAACAAGTAGGCTCTCACCTTAGGATTTTAGCACTGGGGCTCCCCTTCGCACAGAACCTTTTTCTCCAGTAACAAATCACTGATTTCCGTAAACCGAGGATATCCAGAAGCAGTACCTTGTATTTGCAAAGTTACTTCACGTATTTCCTGTGATTCTTACCATCCTCAGAAGAGTTCCCATTTTTTTCTTGAAAATTTAAAACAATATCCTAATCAACCCTTAATGCGGAAGACATGGAATCAGTACCAAAGCGAACATGTCCGTTTTCACATATCCTTATGCTAAGTAGTGTGTGTGTCAGTCGCTCAGTCACGTCCGACTCTTTCCTACCCCATGGACTCTCGCCCGCCAGGCTCCTCTGTCCATGGAATTCTCCAGGCAAGAATACTGGAGTGGGTTGCCAAGTAGGCAATAAGTCCCAAGAAAATATCAAGATACCTTCTGGTCCATGGGACATCATCATTTTAACAAGAGAAAACTTCAGAGCCTTTATCGCTAAGCTTTAATACAAAAACAAAAAGAAAAATAGACGAATATGAAATTTTTTTTTAATGTTCTTGTATTTTTCTGCATTAAAAAACTAAAAATCTTCCTTTATTATACACATAAATGGATCTTTAGCTTTCTTTTCATAAAAGTACCATGTTTGGCCATTTTCTTAGTTTGTGCCATTACAGTTTTTTTGAAAACTCTCTTTGTAACTGCTGTGATGAACTGGAAGGTAAGAGATGTATATGTATTAAGTACTATTACTTCTTCAGTTTCATTCTTCCAAATCAAAGGTTCTGAGTATTTTTCGGAGACAATACTTACCAAAACTGTTACCGAAACTTACACCCAGTTCAGAAATACGCGATCTCAGAATATTTAGATCTACATCGTGCCGCGTTCATTTTACAAATTCAAAAGATCTCAGGACTTTCACTTGCTTTCTCCCTCAGGTCCACTGACTCGTTACTCGGAAGCTGGGTCGAGCTTTCTGGACCCGCCTGATGTATTACGAGAGCTGTTCCTCTGCCCACTGGGTTCTACAGTCTTGCGGGATGCCGAGAACTAAGGTTCCAGAAACGTAGAAATCACCTGGGACACGCCATTAGTCAGCACTAGGACGTGGGCATCCGCCCTCTGGACGCTGCCACAGGGTTGCAACCCGGAGACCTGCAGCGACCAAGTGCAGGGAAGCCCCAGCGTCCCGCGTCCAGCCAGACAGTCCCTCCCGGGTACCCGATAAGACCAGATTAGTAGAGCGAGGATGCGGCGCTCAGGGCCTTCTCGGGTTCTGGTCCAGTAACCAATCCTTAGGTGTCCGTGGCAAATGCCAGACCAGGTGTCATCCCCCATCCCAGCAAGTCCCGAGCGGGCGTGGGACAGGCAGCCCAACGGCCAGGCCCGACGAGTCGAACGCGGAACGAGAGAGCAGGCGGAGGCCGGCGCGGGGTTGTTGCTCAGCAGGCCCAGCCTGGCTGTGGGCCCCAGGCCTCTGCGCCTGGGACTCTGCGCCTGCGCCCGCCCGGCCGCTGCCTGCTCTCCCAGCGCGGCCGCGGTCCAGGCTGCAGCACGCCGCCTGGGTGTCTGGGCGATCCATGGGCTGCAGCGAGGGCCGCGATGACAGATTACGGCGAGGAGCAGCGCAACGAGCTGGAGGCTCTGGAGTCCATCTACCCTGACTCCTTCACAGGTGACTTCCGCGGCCGCAGGCCCGCAGCTACCCGGGGTGGAGTGGGACGGGCCGCCGCCTCCACGGCCCTCGACATCCCCGGCCAGGATGGAGAAGGGAACAGCCGGGCCGCGTGGCCACCTCGCTCGCCACTCTCTCCTCGAGCGCTTCTCTTGAAGTGATCAGGCGTTTACTAGTGACTCTACGGCTGTTTTCTTCTCTCCGCTAATTCCTTGAAATCTGAAAGTCCGGGCGAGGCTAGCAAGGTCCCTGGAGTGTCAGGCCTGGAATTCAGTCGGGTGCACTTTGGTTTCTGTGTCGCTGCAGTCCATGGGGTCGCAAATAGTCGGACACGACCGAGCGACTGAACGGATCTGAACTAACAGCAGCGTGAGGTTTAGTGAAATACACGGATGAAGGTACTCCAAGTGGGAGTAGTCTTTCCAGAGCCGCAGAAGTGACAGTTTTCACATTTTCACCATTATTCAGGCTCTTTTCTCATATTTGGTGTTTTAAAGTTTGTGGATTCAGAATTCTCAAAGTTACCCAGGATCAGTTTTGAGAGTTGTCTTGTCCCCGAAGTTTGTCGTTTCTCTCTTCTCTTCTTTTTTATTTTTTAATGTTCTGAGATTCTGCGGATTGCCCAATGAATGAGTTGGCTCAAATTCCAGGTCCACTGTAAGATCACAGGTAGTTAGACTTGTAGCAGGATATTAGACGTCATGGACGGAGGAGCCTGGAAGGCTGCGGTCCATGGGGTCGCTGAGGGTCCGACACGACTGAGCGACTTCACTTTCACTTTTCACTTTCAGGCATTGGAGAAGGAAATGGCAACCCACTCTAGTGTTCTTGCCTGGAGAATCCCAGGGACGGGGGAGCCTGGTGGGCTGCCGTCTATCGGGTCGCACGGAGTCGGACACGACTGAAGTGACTTAGCAGCCTGGCTTCCTCATGCCAGAAGCAAGGTAGTGGAGGCTCAGGAAAGGCAGGCGGGTGGCTCTGGGTTGGCCAGCAAGTTAGTAGCAGGACTGGTAATGAGAGTCAGGTTTTGAGAGGTGATCTAAAGCCAATATGAGCGTGTATAGCCTAGGTTTGTGGGACTTACCTTCCTTATCCCGTCCTTTGAGTGTCGTCCATCACTGACTCAGAATTCAGAGTGTAAGGCCATGTTATTTTAACTCATAAACTCCAGCCCCTCTCCCTTGTCACTGTTTAGCTTAGTTTTCTTAGCTCCACCCTTTGATCACTGCTTGCAATGGTAGCAAATTTTGTTCTGCTTTGCCAACAGGCTTTTGTCTCTCAGCTCTCCCTGTATACTTCCAGTCCTGTTCATGTTCTCTCTTCAGCAGTACAGCTGTGCTGTGAGGATGTTAAGGGGATGAGTGAAGAGGGGTTTGAGAGTGTCGTTAACTGGGTGAGTGTGTATGGAGTCTGGCTCCCTTCTCTATCCTTGCTTATGTATCAATGTCTAAATAAAACAGAATATAGGGTCAGTTGTTGGATAGACTCTTAATCGTGACGTTTGGTCATTTCTGATACCAATACCATTTCTGATATTGGAAATGGGACAGGCATGGGCACAGCATAGGCAGACTTAAGAAGGCACAAGATGTGCTCTTCTCATTTCTTTGGGCATTGAGGTATACTCATTAAATATTGTGCTTATAAACATTTGTAAAAGTGATACATTGTAACCCTAAAATAATTGGATGGTTCTTTCACATCGTACTAGGCTCTGATATAGTTGGGTATGTGAAATTCTTGTCAGATGCAAAAGTGCTTGAGAATTCTGAGTCAAGTTAATAAAAGAAAATTTGTGGATCTTGGATGCCTCAAGTACTCTGCAGTATCAGCTGAGCTCTTCTGTCTCGTAGTTCCTATCAGCACCCCTACAGTTGCATTAAATGAGTTAAAATGAGCTGTCCTGATTTATAGTTATTTAGGAACTTTGGTCAACTTCTGTATGAAGTCTCAAGGCAAAGGCAAGCGGACTTTGGAGTCATTTATTTCTGTGTTTGGTCTTTTGGAATCTTTTGAGGATTTGCAAGGTATACTATTTTTTATAGCTTTCTTATGTGTTGATGATTTCATACTTTAGTATTTTCATACCTGGTTTAAGAAAGAGAGCTTGTTTGTAATAGTTTGCCAAGGAACAATAACTGGCAGTTTTTAAATCTCATGTTGAATTTCATTGAATATTAGATTTGGTAGATGCTCAATGCTGTTGATGAAGTAAGTGTGTGTGTATATATATATATATATATATGTATATAATTTTTAAAATAAATGATAGAGTGCATCATGGCCCCCTTGTGGAGGCTGAAGTGGCACCGTTCATTCAGCTGTAGTCTTAGGCACATAGACCTAATCTGACTTGAGAACTGATTTCCTGGCTATTTGCAGAGAACTTTTGGCCCAATGTTGCCTCTGTTGTGAATTATAACAGATCATAATACAGTTTCTTCTTTGTGTCCATTCTGTAACTTGATTGCACACTAATCCAGTCGTCCTAACAACTAGTCTTCTAAAATACACATGGATGCTCCTGATACCACTTTCTCTTTCAGTTGTGCTTCACTTGACAAGATCCTGCTAAGATAGTTGAATTTGGTTATTTCCATTTCTGTATCAAAGTCTCTGGCTATATATGGGGAGTTTTGTTGGATCAAATTGGTTAGCTTCAGGCTAAACAAAAGTCAGGTTCCCTTAATTCTGTTTGATCTTACAAAGAGGAGTATGTAATCCTGTATTTGCTTGCGTTAGTACCTCTGAGTTAACAGCCATGAGCTTAACAGTTATAATTGCATTTAGACACCAGGCAGAAGTCATCTTGTGAAAGCAGTTTTTCTAGGACAGTTGCTCTCTAAGACCCATAGGGACTTCCTTTAAAATGGGCTGATCTGGTTTTTTGTGTGAAAACCTGTCATTTGTGCGTCCCTTTAGTCTACCTTTCAGCTACTACCTCCATTTTCTCTGCTCTTGACAAAATTCTTAGTTTTGTCTAGTTTACCATCATCTGTCCCTGTATCACCTAACACTTCTCCTGCCCCTCCACTGGTTCCTTGCACAGTGCCCAACAACTTTATTCTCTCTTTCAAAAGGATTTTGATCCACTCACAGTGCTGGATATCTGGTCTCTTTGTTGTTGTTTTTCAGTTGCTAAGTCATGTCTGACTCTTTGTGACCCCATGGACTGCAGCACACCAGGCCTTCCTGTCCCTTGCTATCTCCCGGAGTTTGCCCAAATTCAAGTCCATTGCATCAGTGATGCCATTCAACCATCTCATCCTCTGTCACGCTCTTCTCCTTCTGCCCTCAATCTTTCCCAGCATCAGGGTCTTTTCCAGTTGGTCAGCTCTTCACTTCAGGTGGCCCCTGTATTGGAACTTCAGCTTCAACATCAGTTCTTCCAATGAATATTTGGGGTTGATTTCCTTTAGGATTGACTGGTCTCTTTAGTGAAAGCTAATCCTCAACTTGCCTCAGCTCACAGTATGGTAGTAATGCATTGGAATAGGATTATCACTTCATGAGAACTCAGGAATAATTCATCTTTGCAAGTCCAGTTAAGTAAGTTTCCCTATTTTAGTAACCTCCAAGCTTTGGAATATTATCCCTTTTCATTTTCTGTTTTTTTTTTTTTAAATTAAGTTTAGCTATGACAGAAAACCCCAAATAGCTGGTTTTTAAAAGGTAAAAGTTTATTGCTCTTGCACATAAATGAGACTTGTGTAGCTCTAGTTCAAGATTTCTTCAGGGACCCAGTCTTCTTCCTAGTTCTCTGTCATCCCTAAGATGTACCCTCATGGTGAGGATGACAGCATTCCTTTTCCAGGCAGTAGGATAGATAAAGGAATGAAGTTGGGGTGGGGGGAAGTAGGGGGGAGAAGTAAAAGACAGCAGTTCCTTAAGGAAATTTCCTCAAAAACTATCAAAGGACTTACTTCCTTCTATCCCATTGGCTGTAACTCAGTCATTTGGTGAGACCTAACTGGAGGGAGGCTGGGAATGACAGTATTTATTCTGGATGCGCAGTACACTCAGTTGAAAATGGTATAACTGGAAGAAGGGGAGAGTGGCTATTGCAGAAATTAGCATTGTTCTCCAGAACCTTTGTTTGTTCCTGATTCACCATTTTTTCTCTGTAATGGCAATTTGGTGCAGTGGGTATAAGCTCTGTGTCCTTGGACAAATCATATAACCTCTCTAAGGCTTAGCTTCCTTATCTATTTAATAAGGAATAATGTAAGTGTGAAAGAGTTAGTCGCTCAGTCATGTCCGACTCTTTGCAGCCCCATGGACTGTATCCCACCAGGCTCCTCTGTCCGTGGAGTTCTCCAGGCAAAACTACTGGAGTGGGTAGCTCTTCTCTTCTCCAAGGGACCTTCCACCAGGGGGCTTCCCAGATGGTGCAGTGGTAAAGAATCCACCTGCCAGTGTAGGAGATGAAGGAGACTCAGGTTTATTCCCTGGATCGGAAAGATCCCTTGGAGGAGGAAATGGAAACCCACTCCAGTATTCTCGCATGGAGAATTCATAGACAGGAGCCTGGTGGGCTACAGTCCACAGGGTCGAAAAGCATTGGACACAGCTGAGCATGGGCACTAATATGAGTGTGGATACTTTATAACTGTTAAACAAAGATAAGATACTGTTTCCTGGAAACTTGCCATCTTAGTTGCTGCTGCTTCTGATACTTCTTCGTAACTCCTGTCTTTATCAACAAACAGTTTTGATTTCTATTTCCTCCAACTGCACGGGATGATAGGCACAGCTTGGAAATGCCATCTTTAAAATACTCGCCTCTGAAATTCCTCTTTCCATCCATAAACTTTGTAGCCCTGCAGTTCTTTCGTTTTCAGGCTTTTACTGAACATGGCTCTCATCACAAATTTTCATGGATTGGTAGTTTATCAGCTTTTATCTTATTCATCGTTGTCGGGCAGTTCAGTGATGTTCTTGCTAGCATTCCCCTGTTCTCATTTACCAAATGGTTTCCTCACTTGCCAAATGTTTACTGTATGTACTGTTAGGAGCTCAGTCTCTTGGGCAAAGACATCAGATAAGTAATTTACAACACAAGGGGATGATTCTTTCATGGAGGTATATATAGAATGCAGCGGGAACTGAGGGAGAGGGGTCTGAGTGGTTTTGGAGAGCTGGGGGGTGATGTGTAGTTACATAAACAAGACTCGGGGAGGCGGCACATGTGAGAGCCATGTGTGCAAAGGACAGGTAGTTGGGTATAGCTAGAGTGTAAAGTGAGAGACACAGAAAATGAGGCCTGACGCGTGTGCAGGGGCCAGATCACTAAGGGCCTTGATAGGGATTTAGGTGTGACCTGACAGACTCCTTCTCCGTTACCCTCACCCATAGCTCCTCAGACACGTGGCGCTTAGACCTGCATCTCTGGGTGCTTGGGCTTCTCTTGAGGGTTGACCTGCCATGACTGCTTTTCTTTCAATCTCTGGAACTATTTCCTCCTCTTGCTTTTGTTCCCCAAGTTTAGAACTCCTTACACCGCTGATCCTGGCCCTTATTTCTCTCTCTGCGTTCTCTCTGGTGATTTCATTTAGTCAAATGGCTTTCCCTGTTACCTCTCTGTGGATGATCCCGAATTAAATTCCAGCCCAACTTTGTTCAGTGTCATTTGCCCATTTCTGATTGCATACTTGATATTTTCAGCTGAAAGTACCCTGTGTCCTTCAAATATGTCTGGTCTTTCATTTCTAGTCCTTGTTTTTGTTCGTGGTCCTGCCTGCAAATTCAGGTTGTCACCCATCACCATCTTCAGTTTCTTCCTGTTCCCTGCTTCCATTGTTACCAGCCTAGTTCAGAACCTCATTGACTTTGCTGAGACAGTTTCAGTGGCTCTCTGGTTTCATCCTGACCCTCGTCTTGTTTTTCTCCTTCTGTTTTATGCACTGTTGCTGGATTTAACTGTTGCTGGATTTAACTTCTGTGTTTAGAAATAGAATTCTGACCTTATTACTACCACTAAAAAAAGCTATCACTATCCACACTAAACTTTCAGCTGTTTGTTTTCAACCTGTTTTATTTGCCACATACATCCACCAATGGAATAATTCCTAATTCCTTGTATGTTCCTTAAGCTCTCTTACCATTATACCCTTGCTGCCACGTTACTCTAACCTGCATTCCTTTTCTCCATCTCTACTTACAGAGTATGCCTTTATCTACCACCTAGCTCCAATGACTTCCCTGGAATTTCTCAGCTGGATTTATTTATTTTTTTTCTTTTTAGATGAAACTCTATACAGTTTATTTAGTCCTGCCAGTTACTAGTTGTATAGCTTTGGGCACATTATTTAAAAGCTTTTTTATCGCTGTTTCCACATCTCTAAAATTCGAATGATACTGTATTTAATTGATTCTAAGACATCTTAACACTTAAACATCTTTGAAGTCTTAATTTGCCTTACAGTTGACTACATATCATAGTTTAGTTGGCAGTTCCTTTTTTCTTTCTTAGTGGTGCATAAAGTAGGGTTCATCATATACTTGATGGCATCTTAAATTTGGTACAATATGATGATAGTATAAAATCACCGTTTTGGTGTGAGAAATAAAGGATTTTGTGTAAATGCATAGAAGAGCACAAGTGCAAAGTAATGCTCAGTAAATGTGAGCTGTTACTGGGTATAGGTTCCCCTAAATTACAGCCTCATTGAAGCCTTATTTCTGTAGTTGCAATGTTTATATTTCATGACATGTAAGTGCTAAAGTTGGTTATGAAAAAAATAGGATATATTTTTTTCATATATATATGAATGTATATATATATAAAAATATATATTATTTAAAAATAATATATTTTACACACGTTTGTTAGGAAAAAAAGGTAGGGCCAGTCGTATCATAAAAGCTTTACTACTATAATGGCCTTTTAGGGATTTTTTTCAACATAGGCTGAGACCTATTAAAATACTCATCCAGTGAGTCTTTTTTCTTTTCTGACAAACCCTCTCTACTAGGCATAGGTGTTCCTCATTGCTTCAGGTACTTCCAAACTTCAATTAGAATGAGGGCATATGTCTTGAAAATTTTATTGATAATGAATATTTATGAAGACTTCAGAAATTACTGAGTAGGCAAAGCTGAGTCCTTTTCATGGTGACGTCTTCAGGGAGCCCCTTGTCAGAAAGAGGCTGCTGAGCTGTTACGAACCTTGATAGGGTAGGGTTCGTGCTTCCCAGGCCTGAAGTGAGGTGCAGACTTTTGTGGGTTCAGCAGTAGTCAAGGATGGCTTGAATTTTCCTCCCTTAGTTTTCTGATGGTTCCGAATATGAGCTTTAATTGTTATTGTCTTTCTCCTTTTATTGTTTAGATCTTTCATTGAGCCAGAATTTATTGAGTTTCTAGATACTGCCTGGCACTGATCCAACAGTTCTCAGCGTTCTTAAGAGTATTCTTGTCGGGGAATAGATCATAAACAGATAAATAGTATCAGATAGACAGGCAGTAAAACAGCATATAAAGCTTTCTTATTTGCATAAATGCTGATTGACATGTCTTGCTTAACAAATTGGAAGTAATTTGATATTTGAATTCATGGATAATTTTGTAATTCCATGAAAGATGGTAGGTTTCAATAATTTGTGAAAGAACAAAGTTTTTAGAGATAATGTGTGAGAAAGAGATACCTAGAAGATACAAACTCTTACAAATTGATACTTACTGATTGTCATAGAGATTCTGAATTGTATTTCAAAATATATAAGTATAAAACTTAGTGATAATACTGAGTATTTATGAGTGGGTAGGTTCTGATGAGAAACATCAAACTTTTTTTTTTTTCCATTTCATTTGGAAATTTTTTAGAATATGACTTTCCATGTGTGGGTGGAAATTTTGAATTAAAATATAAATTACTTAATTGATAAAACTCCAAGAGAATATCAGGGATTTTTTCCCAGATTAAAGAAAACCCTAGATTTAAATAGAAATTGATGGATGTTTTATCATCTGAACTGTTACTATTAAGTCTGTATTTGTGGAAATGGAAATACAGGCTAGGGATCAGTTTCCAGAACTGGGAATTGGTATTTTGCTAATAAGGAAAAGCTTGTGCCTTATGTTAATAACTTAACCTCTGTGTATATTTTCTTGCAGTATTATCAGAAAATCCACCCAGCTTCACCATTACTGTGACATCTGAGGCTGGAGAAAATGATGAAAGTAAGTCTAGTCAAAAATACTTTTGGATTTTCTACACTTCTCAGGAATTTTATTCATTCTGCAGCCATTTAGCAGGCCATTGGCTGTGTGGAGGTGCTAAGGTGCTGTTAAGAATTTACTATGATTGTTAACATGTTTCTAACCAGTATTTACCATATAATAGTGACTTCTGGAGAAACAGAGAGGAAGTCAAGGAGATTTTCTGGCAGAAAAAGCTTAATTTTTAAAGTGAAACAGAAATGTAACAATATAGCAGATAGAGAAAGGGGAGGAAATTTTTGTCAATAAGACTGCACACACATAATGTAGTGGTTGTGTGGTTTTCCATGGCATGCCATTGACTTTTTTCCTCTTTGGATATTTAGATTGTTTACTAGACATTTGTTGTTATAAACAGGGCTGGATAAATACCTACCTGCATTTTCCCTCTGTCTTTTTAGATTGGATAGTGTACTGTTATTTAAATATGTGTATACATAAAGCCAGATAAACCAATATTATATAACTGTCGAACTAAGACAAATATACAAATTGAAATAAGGGAGTTATAAAACTAATAAGATTAAATTAATTTGGCACATGTTGGGGGAGGCGTATCTTAAGTTTATTTCTGCTTTGGTCAAGTTCAATTAATATTGTAATTTGATAAAAATGTTATATAAGTTGGCATTAACCTCAAGAATTTTTTTTTTTTCCTGTTAAGCTAGTCAACTAAAATTCTGTCATTGGTAGTCAGTTACACCAGTTTTAGTGGTATCACTTGATAATTCTAAATCTGTCTTATAGAATTGAAAATGAGGTTAATACTGATATTACTGAAATCTGAAATAAAGAGATACTGAATACAGTTATTAACATATTTATATAGATGGATTTTATTTATATGTATAAAGTCTCAATTACACATGAGGAGCCTTTGACATTTTGTTTAAAAGACTATATGCATACAGAGATACTTTAAAGTATCCTTCTAATAGTACTTTTAAGATACTTTAAAGATACCAAAATGGTAACAGTAATCTCTTTCTGAGGATGGAATCATTATTGATTTTTTTCCCTTTAATATATTGCTAAATTTTGTGTAATGAATTTCTGTTACATTCCATATAGTGGAATCAATAAATTAAAAAAAAAAAAAAGAAAACTTGTGCTAGCAATGAAATTTAGAAACCTGTTAATTAAAAAAAGAAAGAAAAGTACCAAAAGACACTATATTTCTTACCTAACATTCTATCTTATATCCGTGATTCATAAAATTCTTTGTTGACATCATACACAAAAATAATCAAGCGAGCAGATTTTGAGGTTTTTTTTTTTTCCATTCCCATGGAGAGAAATCTAGATCTTAGTTTAAATCATCAAAAGCAGGAGGTTTTAATAATTAAAATATGAGTTACAGGAAAGGCAAAATGGAGACAAAGGGTCATGCTGACAAATAGGTTTTAACAAAAAATATTTAGCACTACCGCTCAGTTTTAGATTGCCTGGCAAAACTGAGAATTCATCAGACTGGGTTGCAGAGAGATACTTCACACTTAGGTGCCTTTAAGAATGTCACGCCTATACCAGTGTCATATCTGTGAACCGGCACAGGCCAAAGACTGGGGGAGAATGTGTCAGTGAGTCAGGTGAAAAGTTTCTCAGACAGCCTCTCGAACTGTCCAGTCTACAACCGCGTCCTCTAGCAGTCCCCCGGCAATGCTCTGCTGGCACGGTGCCGATAGCAGTGTGGACTCCGCAGCTAAAGTCGG
The DNA here is from genome assembly GCF_033118175.1 of Dama dama. Taxonomy (NCBI): domain Eukaryota; kingdom Metazoa; phylum Chordata; class Mammalia; order Artiodactyla; family Cervidae; genus Dama; species Dama dama. The sequence continues at coordinate 33,328,964 of NC_083708.1, read as the reverse complement.
AGCTTCTGCGCTGGGCGCCGGCTCTGGGAGCGGCCTGGAGATGAGCCTGCGTTGGCACTTTCTCCATGTCATATTCAGTGCGTTGTGCTCATCTTAAGGAGGGTTTTAAAAGGAGTGTCTTCTTCATCCTCTTTCTCTGACATGCAGTAAGATAAAATACTCATAAGTAGCAAATGTATTTCATGTGTTAGATGTGATCTTTGGTATTCCTGTGATTTGTTTTTACCTATATTTGTGGTACATGTTGTGTATGTTAATGATTATCTGGTCTCATAGTAACCCTGTTTTCCTTTTGTAGGAGAATCTTTTGTGCTACTTTTCATTGACACAATGTCAATTAATTACTAATTCAACAAAGATTCTGACCTCTCTCTACATTTTAAGGTATTTGTATTAATCTCTTCTCTTATGTCTTTAGCTGTCCAGACAACCCTCAAGTTTACATACAGTGAAAAATACCCAGATGAAGCTCCCCTTTATGAAATATTCGCCCAGTTAAATCTAGAAGATAATGATGTAGCAGACATTTTAAAATTATTAGCATTACAGGTAAGGAAATAACACATTTTGTAATGGCATTATTTTATTGGCCTTAAATATTATATATTAATCTTGAGTCAAAAAATTAAATATATATAATGAGTGTACTGAACAAGCAGAATTCATGATGTATGTGTATACACACACACACACCCACACACACACACACACACATTCACAAAGCATCTTTATTATTGTTCCCTCCTGTACCTTTAAATGGAGAAGGAAATGGCAGCCTACTCCAGTGTTCTTGCCTGGAGAATCCCAGGGACGGAGGAACCTGGTGGGCTGCCGTCTATGGGGTCGCACAGAGTCGGACACGACTGAAGCGACTTAGCAGCAGCAGCAGCAGTACCTTTAAAATTTGAATAAGAGAAGTTCTCCCTATACCCTTGTTTGAAACTCAGCCCAGTGACTTTTAGGTGATAAAAAGTTCAATTAGGTACAGTAAGTTATAACACAATCATAATTTGGTTTTCAGAATGTCTAGTCCCATGCACACTTAAAAATCCTAACTTAAAAAAAAGTAAAACTCCTAAGCCCTCTGATCTGTTGCAGTCTAGTTACCTGCAGTTTGGTGAGAGGAGTGGTGATTGATTTTTTTTCTTTCCTATCTCTCCTGCTCCCTAAACTTATGAACAGCAATGCTGGTTTATGACCCTTCCAAGAGCAGGTGTTTACCTGGAAGAAAAAACGGGTATTGGAAAGTTCTTACCTGGCTAGTTCTCTGATGGGTCGGGCTAGTCACATCTAGGTGTGGTGGATATTTAAAGCTCTGTTTTACTTGGGTAGAGTTTTCATAGATTCTTCACAGTAGAGAGTAGGGAGGGCAAATAAAATCTTATTCCACCATCTTAAAAGCAGAAGTCCTAGTTTTGTTTGTTTTTCTAAGAAGAACTGACAGAAAACGTCTCCACTGTAAATATGACTAGTATATTTCAAGAACTGTGGGTGCTCTCACTGTTGACATTTTAAAAATATCTGGAGCTATTAGAGAATGAGGAGTGAAAGAAGATATATCAAACATTAATTTATGCTGATTCTAGGTCCTGTTCACTTCATTACCCAGTGTGAAGTCATATTATTTCTATATCATTTAGTTTAAAGTACTTCATTTGGAAACATTGTAGAAAGCCTGGAATAATACACTGTATTCAGTCACTCATGTATTAATATAAGTTTCTTGGTCTGAGTGATTTTTATTAATATGCATTTTATATTTTATTTATATTCAAAGTCCTTTCTTTCAAAAATGAAGTTTTGATTTCTGATACGTACCTGAGATCAGAGGTACTGAGGGCATATTTGTATCTTTTTTCTCAGTTGTATTAGTTTTTAGTTATCAAAATAATTTATATTACAAACAAACTCAGAAAATACAGAAAACAATGAAGAAGAAAATAAAGATTATTCTTAGTCTCATCAGTCAGGTATAACTGCTTATTAACACTTGGTGTCAATTCAGAAAACTTTTTCCTACAGCATTTAGCAGTATCTAGGATGTTATCATCATTTTAGTTCTTTGGGGATATTTTGAGAGCAGTGACACTAACCTGAATTTTGAAGGCAAAATGATTTTCTAACATAATAACAATGTAGACACTTTTCTGATTTATCTTTATGTATCTTTTTTCTTTCTTCTTGTAATGATTGAAAGCTAAAATGATGACTATATGCTGGAGAACTGATGTTAGCTACTGTAGAAAAAGGGTTTCTGAATTCTACCTACATATATGATTACTATATAGAATTTATTGAAATACCTATTTTCAGTTGAATATAGCAAATTATAAGACTTTTAAAATTTAAGATGTTGTATATGAGCTTCCCTGGTGGCTCAGCTGGTAAAGAATCTGCCTGCAATGTGGGAGACCTGGGTTGGGAAAATTCCCTGGGGAAAGAAAAGGCTACCCACTCCAGTATTCTTGCCTGGAGAATTCCACAGACTGTATAGTCCATGGGGTTACAAAGAGTTAGACACAACTGAGCGACTTTCACTTCACTTCACTTTATATGTATACACACAAGCACACACACACATCGGTTCAGTTCAATTGCTCAGTTGTGTCTGACTCTTCGCGACCCCATGGACTGCAGCACACCAGGCTTCCCTGTTCATCAGCAACTCCCAGAGCTTGCTCAGACTCATGTCCATTGAGTTGGTCATGCCAACCAACCATCTCATCCTCTGTCATAAATGATCCGAGTCTGAACTGATGGTGTAACTGAGTTAGTGATCATATTATAAATGTATGAATGCAGTGATTATGCTAAAACACCTCCACCCCACCACTGGTTAGTTGTTTTTATTTTTCTGAGAATTATATTTCTAACTACAACCTTTTTTTTTCTTTTTTGGTTACGTAGGCAGAAGAAAACCTTGGAATGGTGATGATCTTCACCTTAGTGTCAGCTGTGCAAGAGAAATTAAATGAAATAGTAGATCAAATAAAAACTAGAAGAGAAGAAGAAAAGAAACAAAAAGAAAGAGAAGCGGAAGAAGCCGAGAAGGTACCTTTAAAGTTGCCTTTTCTCTCATCATTCTTTAACTCTGCCATTTGAGGTGTTATTGTTTTGGGAATTTCAGTAATTTGAGAGGAAATCGCAAAAATAAGCACAAGTGACATTTAATAAAGCTTTACTAAGTAAAATTTTAGAAGGTCCCTCATTTACTTGGTGGGCATCACACAATAATGATCAATCGGTTGGTTAAAGGTTAATAAAGTGCATGCAGGTAAAATCAAGAAATATAAATTATTTCACTTACAGTATAAAGGTTAGAATTATAAAGCTCCTGCCAGAATAATTTAAATATTTACTGAATTTAAAGAAAACCTTAGATTCTAAAATGAAGTAAAAAAGGTAAGCAGGGATGTTAGTGTTATAAATTGATGTATATTTAAACATATTAATGTTGACAATAGCAGCTTTCTTCTTAATTGTGAATAACAATGGGAACACCTCACATATTATCCTTGGTTTTTTTGTAATAATATAAAAACGGACTTTTCTAGAGTAAATTGCCAAAACCAATGAGAGTAGCCAGTGCAGATAGAAATCAGACTAAATATTATGGACCTGAAACCATTTTTCTCTTTGATTCCTCTCAGTGGCTATGTTCATTAGTCTAGAAGTTCATTAGGCTTTATTTTCTAACTGTTGTTTCATTTATCTGGTGACATGTTTTTTTCTTTCCTAAGCAATTATTCCATGGTACTCCTGTTACAATTGAGAATTTCTTAAACTGGAAGGCCAAGTTTGATGCAGAACTCTTGGAAATTAAAAAGAAACGGATGAAGGAAGAAGAGCAAGCAGGAAAAAATAAATTAAGTGGTATGACACTACCTCCCACCCAATATCCTGTTCCCTTTAAGCCCTCCTATATTACTTCTTATATAGCAAGAGGATCGTTTGGATAGATATCTGTAAGAAAATACTATACTTAGGCATATAGGGCAAAAAGAGGATGTTATCTCCATATAATGATGTTTCTTCACACATAATTATCATTAATTTTTATGGCTTATCTTTCATCTATTGAAATGGATAGATCTTCAGATATAGCTGCCAAGACTTAGGATCACAAGACTTGAGTGGTGGAATCAAACCCATTTGTTTTTCTGGGACTAGGCTTTCATTTGTTCCATTTTAATGCCAATACATTTCATATGCCTCTTAGCTACTTACTGAGTTCCTACAATTTATTGAAATTCACAGAAAAATGGGTTTTCAGATTTTTTATATCTTTAACTTTTTAAAATTATTATACCTTTTAAAGGGTTGTAGGGAAGATGGAGAAAAACTATGCCATTTCTAATTAAATATGTGTATTTCTCTTAGGGAGACAACTGTTTGAAACAGATCATAATCTTGACACATCTGATATCCAGTTCTTGGAAGATGGTAAGATAATACTGGAATTCCATATGTACATAATGTGCTGTTTTTAATATTAAACCATGAAAATCATAGTGATAACTTAATGTAAATTTGTCCTCCCAAGGCTCTAAAGAAACACACTTTGAAGAATAAATTCTAATGTTTGATCAGGTTATGCATTGAACTATGGCAGTGTATTTTTTAAAAGTTTTGTGATAAGGAAAATCAAAGATAGCAATAGGTAAACAATATGGTCACTTTTGCCTGTAACACTTGGTAAAGCAGGTCACTGTGACTCAGATCACCTGTTCTCCTCAAAGTTATAGTATCACAAATCTACAGGAACTGTAATCCATGGTCTGTCACGGAGCTTTATAAAAACTGCAAACCTGGAACTAACCAAATGTCTTATATTTCACACCAGTCTTACTGTCTTTGGAACATCTAGTCCCTTGTGCTTTCCTTCTCTTTTTTATCCTAACCCTTATCCTCTTGCTGTCTTCATCTACTCATTTCCATCCATCCACAAATATTTATTGCATCCCTGCTATGAGCTTGGCACTGTCCTGGGCACTGAGGATACAGCAGAGAACACTTCAGATAAGTCCCTTGCCCTCACGGAGCTTGAGGCCACTGAGTGTCTCTTAGATGTAGAGCTCCTTACTCAGTCACCCTCTAGTAGCTCCCTGAGGTCTGTACTCCATCATCCTTCTGTCATGCCCATCGTGCCTGCTGGGATCCTCTAGTATCTGGCCTTTTGACCGTATTCCTGGACTGCCTTTTGGAGAAGGGAAGAAGGTTAAGTATCAAAGGTCTTTTTAAAAGTTTTACTGTCTTTACTCCTTTTTGACTCTTTTTCCTGTTTGGTGGATCAAGTATCTCTTTATAGCCAAAAACTTATCAAAAGTGCTCTGTTGATTCTGCCTCTGAAATGTCTTTTCGACTCTTTCCTCGTGATTTGAAAATTTGTTATTTTTCAGCTGGACTTTAGTGGTAGCTTCATTGTTTCCCTGCCTCCGTCTCTTCCTCCTACTGCCCTTCCCTACCTTGTAGCTACCACCTCTGAGGCAGAATTTCTAAAACCCATGTTTAATCATGCTGTTTCTTCCCTTAAAATCCTCCGGTGGTTCTCTGCTGCTTAGAGGAAGGGGTTGACCTACTTTGGTCCTTTTATTTGGCCTTCATCTGTGTTATTTTTGGATGTTTTTCTTCATGAATCTTGTGTTCCAATTAGAAGGATTCAAGGTCTTAATTTTTTTCTCTGCTTTTGCATAATGTTCTACCTAGAATCACTTCATCCTGGCTCCTTTTCTTCTGGGTAGTTTCAAATTAATCATGAAGATATTTCAGATGTCACTGCTCTGTGAAGGCTTCACTACTTCCTCTCCCAGGCCTAGTCAATTACCCTTTGGCCTGAGCATACCAAATTGTACTTTATTATTGAACTGCTCTTAGTCTTCATGAAGCAGGCTTTCTTCTCACTAAGTTGAATGTCAGTGGACTAGAGTCTGAGAGGGAAGGAAGGTGAACAACATTTGGTGATTTAAGAGTACTGTAAATCCTACTTCTGTGTACTACAGACAGACTGAAGAATGAAGTTATTTCATGCAAAGCCTGGGTATTGCTTCCAGTAGGGCTTAGACATTTGGAATCTTGGAAAGGCATGCCACTGGTTACAGGCGAGCTGGATGAGAGTGAAGAGCGAAATAAATTTGTCAGCTGATTATGAGTATAGTTGAGCTTTAATGATGTACATACATATCTCCAGTATGGAAAGAGATGAACTCTTGGTACAAGTCTCCTGGTCAGTGATAATCAACTTTGTATCATCGTCGTCTCCAGCTTACAACATGCCGGATCATAAATAGTTCATTCTAGGAAGGCCTTTTTGGTAGTTGGATCTTTTTAGACTATGAACTGGAAGCCTGAAGATGCTCTTAAGATGTGTGAGTCTCTGTTGACCAGTGCAGATCATCGCTGGTGTGATTTGCAGTAGCAGTTCAGGATTTCGTCACATGCACTGCAGATGCATGTGTAAGAAGTCTGTTTGGTCCTGCCAGTGGGTTGTATCTTTTATTTCTCAGTACAGGACTGAAGGGGACATCTTCTGTCTTTTACAGCTGGAAACAATGTGGAAGTAGATGAGTCTTTGTTCCAGGAAATGGATGACTTGGAGCTGGAGGACGATGAAGATGATCCAGACTACAATCCTGCTGACCGGGAGAGTGACTTGACCGACTGATGGACTATTCCCGTCTGCAGAGAGGCCTGACTGCCACAGCATCTGTGGCTTTGCTGAGAGGGTGTTGATTTTCCTTTCTTTTTTCTAAGAAAAAAATAATTTTCAGGAGAATATTCTTCTGATGGCTTTCATCATTGAACTTAATAAATTGATCTTAAAAATTTCAAATATTAAAATGTTCACTTCCTCTTATTGGTGGGAAGAAGGTCACATGTTTATAAAGCCATTTCGTGTTGGAAAGAGATCCTGCCGAAAACACCCAGGCTGGAAGATGTGCCATTGCTCAACACAAGTGTGGGTTTATGTACAAGGAATTGGAGTAGGAATTTTTGTGTGGAGACAGTGGTGACTTTCAAACTCTAAGGGTTTTCATTCATATAAAATATTAGAAGACTCAGTGAGCAGGGCATTAAACCTGAATTCTAGCCTTCAGACATGATAAATTTAAGTCTTAAAACCAGAAGCCCATGTAACAGTCAGGAGTAAAATGGACTTTAGTCCTATAATAGTACCTGAATCAGAATCATCTTTGGAGTTATGGAAAAGTGCACTCCTAGACCATTCTCAGTGAAGCTGAATAAACACTGAGCCTCAGTCTGAGCCTCATGAGAGATCTCATGGCACAGACACGGTGATTGTGACGCACACTCCTGATGAAGAAACGCTGTCCTACAGTTATCAGGTCTATAGATTGTGACGTTTCCAACTTTTCTAACTGACCAGTCTGAAGGGATCTGAATTCATGGGATTGTTCACTGTACACATTCACATTCATGCATAGGAGACCTTCATGATAACACGGAATGACTGACTCGGGGGCTCTAGGTAGGAGTGCCAGGCTTCATGCAAGTTATCCAGTCTCTGCGGTTTTGGAGTGCTGAATCTTAACCCCAACAGGAAAGCAGTTGTGCTATGACAGATGGCTGTCTGTGTTCAGAAGTACAAGAACTGTATACCCACAGAGCGGCAGTATCCATGTTTATTTTTAAAGTCAGGCTTTACGATTAAAGTTAAGACAAAACCATCATTGAGGAATTTAACACTTATCACCCACCTTGATCTTGAACAATAAAAAGAAATTGCAGTAATATTCAGTATTTCTATGCAAAGAGAAGTCCAAAAGTTTGTTATGTGAGATTTTGCTTTTCCTAAGGTGAAATCCTTTCTGTAGCTAATCAATTGCCTAAGAACCTGAAAGAGTGGTTCGATTAAGGTTAAGAAAAGCAGTGGTGAGCCGTGTAGCATGAGGTCATAAAGATTTGACCTTGAAGTGTAAAGAATGATTACACTTGCCCCTCATTTAAGTCTATGTTTTATACATTTTCTACAGGTATCGAATATCCACCTTTGTCCTTTCACATGTAGGCAGAACCTAATGAAATGGAAATGAAGACAACCTGGTTAGTTCTAATGATACTCCCACATATATTCATCTGAATAGAAATTTACTGTTGACTGTATTCTGGGAATTAAGCAGACTGCTTCTCAAACCGAAGCACACATAATTGCAAGATGTGTAACAGTGTGTGTGTGTGCTAAGTTACTTCAGTTGTGTCCGACCCTGTGAGACCCTGGGGACTGCAGTCCACCAGAATCCTCTGTCCGTAGGATTCTCCAGGCAAGAACAGTGGAGTGGGTTGCCCTGCTCTCCTCTAGAGGATCTTCCCGACCCAGGAATTGAACCCTTAGTTCTCTTAGGTCTCTTAGTCCTCCTGCCTCGGCAGGCGGGTTCTTTACCACTAGCGGTACCTGGGAAGCCCCACCCAGTAACAGCATGACTGGGTGGTATTTGAAGCAATAATTGGCCCATCTTGAGTTACCAGTTTTGCTCTTGAATCGGGGAAAACTGTTTCAGTTTTTTAACTTGTGTCAAATGGTATACAGTATTACTAGGTGAAACACCTACACAAATGCTTGTGTTCATTGCTGTATCCCTGGGACAAGGCACTGAGTAGGCACCTGATTATTGAGTGAATGAATTACGGAATAGAATGCAAGATGATTATACGTTTTAAAGACAAAATATGAGATTTCAAAGGAATGTTCTGTTTGCTGTCTGCAGCTTTGAATAATGCTTCTGGTTTCCACTTCACATTCTTTGATGCCTTAGGAAAAACAGTGGGTAAATACTACTTTAACACATCTAAAAGATTACATGAACATTTCCTAGTTGAGGTAAATCTAAGAGAGATGTCAATAACATCTCTTATGAGTGAAAAGGATGAGGTCATTGACTGTAGTGGGACAGACTGGCGAGATACATGTGCCAGGAAGTAAAGTGATGTGTTCTTGGATTCCAGAAGAAAGGAAATTGTGGGTTTTCAATATTTATGTGCTAGCCAGTTAAGTGTTGTGAAGCTGCAAAAAGTAGATAAACTAGTGCAAGTAGCTCCCAGTGTCTGCCTTTCAGAGAACACACATGGCAGGCAGCAGCGTTAGGGATTGTATGATTATAAATGAGTCACACAGTTTAAGAACTAGGGCATAATTTTAGACCATTGATTTCTAAAGAGACAGGGAAAGTTTTCCACTAAGGACACATGAAGTGTGAATTCCTATAAACAGCTCAGTGTGAATGACACTAGCTTGCTTGCTGCGTTAGGACATTTGTCAGGGTAACAGAGATGACACAATGTTGCCAAAAGGTCTCTTTCTCCTGTCACCTTTGTTGGGCAAACTCATCAAAGGACTGGGAAAGAAAGGGGGTGGGTTGGATTCCAGATGTACTAAATCTCTTCCATTAATTAAGATGGGAAAATGCTGGGGAAGGTTCAAGACTATTATAAAGGGTTATCAAAAATGTGACAGTGCTGTGCAGAACCATAATGGCACCTGAGGTAAAAGGAAAAATTCATCAACTACCCATTTAACATGAATGAATTCTACAGCATGTATTATAAATCACAACTCAATTTAAACAAAAAAGTATTATGAAAAAAGACTCCCCTGCCCCCCTCCACCGAGGATATGGAGGATATAGAGCTGAAAACATTTTTTTCTAGGACACAAATTCCCTCTAGCTCTTATATAAAGGGTGAAGAAGGGATAATAGAACCTACTGACAGGAAGAGACCTGGAGTGGGGGGATAAGGAGGCTCCTGAGGAGAAGGAACTCAAGAGCTCAGGTAAAGCAGGTCCACGGTCACCACCAGCAGCTGCCAGTTTCAGGCAACACAAAACTGGTGGAGGCCCTGGTGGAAGGAGAGACGTCTCCCTGGGTCTGCAGAGCTCAAGAAGACAGAACACAGGCCAGACTAGCTGAGCCTACCCCCACCCCCCAAAACGCAGACACTCAGCTTCTTCTGTGTCATATTCCCTTTTGAGAAGGAGAAATAGGACGCAAGATACGTTAGGAGGGGAGAAACAGCCTTGACAGAGACTTTTAATTGTCTGAACATGTCAAGTCCATGTTCAACACTGGAGGAGATATAATCTTAATCTATAGTTTCATTACTTATTTATTTTGTTGGCAGGAAGGAGGATTTGAGAATAAGATTAATTGGTACAGAAAACAAAATATTAATATATACTTTTTCACAAAGTACTTAGGCATGGAGTGTAATTCAATTTTGTTACAGGAGAATTAAATTGAGGTAATATAATTAAAGCCTTGTCTTGTATTTGACTCACTGCTAGGAGGCAGTTTCAAGGTAGCAAGTAGCTTAGCTAATAAATAAGCATGGATTCTACTCTATTAAAAATCCCCCTGGGTATGGAAATCATGCAAGTCTTGCAGTTAGGCTTCAAGAACATTAAGTTCTAGCAATATCAACAAGACAGCAGCGCTTATGTTGTAGCAAGTGAGAGGAGTTTCTTTTTTTTATTCATACTTTTATGATAAAAAATAAAAAAGGTTAAGCATATGTCAAAGCATGATTGTGAACAGAGGAGTGAAATTTTTGTGAATTTTACTCTGGGTTACCATATGATACAAATACATTACTACCATTTCATAAGAAATTTTTGCTCATAATAGAATCTTAATTGTTAAGCACAGTGTATTATTGAAATTGCTTGTTTACTCTGTAAATGGTATTAAATTTAAATACCTCTTTTGATTGTGAAAAGGCCTGTATCCTATCTATAAATCAAATTGAGTAAATTGTCTCGAAAATTCTGGGTTAACTGGTGCCATCTAGTGGTGAAGGATTGAATCTATTGCTTTTTAACCACCAGTATTTTGGGACCGCAGTGGCTGGCTTCAGGGACAAAGCAGGCAAAAATCAAAACTAAACAAACGAAAAATAGGCAATCATCCCCACGCATGACCAATTGTTCAAGTTTTGTGTCCTCTCCACAAAATGTCTGCCTTTGTTTACTCTTTGATGTATTCGTCTAGTTGTGGGTTTTTAAATTCACTTGTCCGGAGAATTTATAGATATTTGAAAGATGGGCGAAGGGAATTATGCCACCATCCTGCAACCAGAACTTGAGTGATAGGGTTTTGATTCTAGAATTTTATGTTCCTTTGAGCGAACTTGATGGGCTTTAAACTCCTCTAGATTGGATTGATATCACACAAAGTTCTGTCTCCCAGATAGGCTTCTCTCTCTCTTCTTGCATGAACAATATTTTTATACAGTAAAAAAGGCACCTATAGTTGTTCCTTGAAATGTGGCCTGTCTTAGGTTCCCTGCCTAAATTTTCCTGCATCCCCGTTTTTCTGAGGAAACGACTGTATTGTATTTAAACCTTAAATCAGCTCCCACTTAGAAAAAAATTTCAAAAAGATTTGTTTTTCCAACTCTCAATCATACCCATTGAAATAAAGAACCCAGAGAATGACATCAGCATCTTCGTGGCATAAGATATTCACTTTCTCCTCTCCTTTGATTTAAAGCTAATCTGATATATATAACCAAACAAAAGTGTCTGTGTGCAGCGCATTAGGACACCTGGGAGACACATCCATTTTCTGCATCTGAAAGGGAATGGACTGGACCTCAAACAGGACTCGGGGGCCGTGAGTATCACAGCTGCTGTGGAGGCAAAGGGGCAGTCGTGGTCCCTCTAGCAGAGGAGGTGGAAAGGGAAGTGTTTAGCGAAAATCTGTCAGCCTGCTCAGGTACGGCTGGAGAGCCCTGCTGCTCTCCAGGAGCACCTGGATCTGTGAAGCAAACCCGGGACGCAGGAGGGAAAGGGGAGGGAAGAAAGCAGACAAAGAGAATGAAAGGATCACATTTCCTGCTGTCCACTCCGTGATTTCAGCAAGACGACAACTCACAGTCCCCTGGGATTCCCCCCTGGGCTGCCGACACAGACAAAGCCCCAGGCCCTGTGCACATACCTCCCCACTCTGCTTCCAGCTTCTTTTTAGGCCACAGTTTGTAGGGTCACGCCCAACTTTGTTGCAAGTCAGATCCACTCGGAGAAACCAAAAATTTGTGCTAAGAGCCATCTTCTGGAAAACAAAAGAAAGGTTTCTGTCAATCTGTTGAACTGTTGAATCAAGGTAAACAAAACTTTCCCTAAAGAAGAAAGGCATTTGCCCTTTCAAATGAGATTTTTATCACAAGCTATGAAATAGCACAGTAATACAGTATCGCAGGAAGAAAATGGCAATTCTTAAGCAAAGGAGCTGACAGACACATACTATTGCAATATAACTGATAAAGAATTCAAATGGCTGTTATGAAGAAATTCAACAAGGTACAATTCAACAAGGTACAACTCAGAAAGACAATTCAAAGAACTTAGGAAGAAAATTAATTCTATGGAGTCTGTTTCTCCAGGTTCGTCACTAGCCTTGACTAGTTCTGCAGCCTTCTTCCTCACAATCATCACTGATGTCTCTACTTTTGTGCATGTATGTGTATTTTATTCCCATTTTACAAAAATCTTGGCTTCTTAGGTGTCAATCCTGTGTCAGCAGGTAAGGAATCCGCTGCAATGTAGGAGACCCTGGTTTGATTCCTGGGTCAGGAAGTTCCCCTGGAATAGGGAAAGGTTACCGACTCCAGTATTCTTGGGCTTCCCTGGTGGCTCAGATGGCAAAGAATATACCTGCAGTGTGGGAGACCTGGGTTTGATCCCTGGCTGGGAAGATCCCCTGGAGGAGAGAGTAACAATCCGCTCCAGTATTCTTGCCCGGAGAATCCCCATGGACAGAGGACCTGTTGGGCTACAGTCCATGGGGTCGCAAAGAGTCAGACACGACTGAGTGACTAAGCTCACTGGGTCAGTGTCCTAATAATCAGCTAGTAATCGTCCTAAGTCATGCAAACACCTTTACTCCACCTTCTTGCTGAGCTATGTGGGTGTGAGTTGGTGTGCACATTCAGACGTTCAGGCAGTTAACAAATATTTCATGATTTTTTCCTTAAGCACAGGACATCCTATTTCGCTCTGGAATGATGATGGGTGGAGAACAATACATTCTCTCCTGTGTGTGCATGCATCCCTGTGCATATGTTCAGACTTCCAGACCCCCTGAAATATACAGTTGATTATCAAAGTCCACTTATGGCTCTTGCATCCTCTGTGTGTCTCTGTTAACATTTCTGGTTTTTCTGTTCATTGGACAAGCCAGTATCACATCTGCAATACTGACTTTCCATGAAGGCTTCCCACCATGATTATGATTATTTTTAACTCTGTCCCTTGGCCCAAGGCTTTTCCAGGTTCTAGTCCAAATCAAACATTTAAATTAAACACAGCATTAAAAAAACAAAGATCATGGTATCTGGTCCCATCACTTCATGACAAATAGATGGGGAAACAATGGAGACCGTGGGACTAACTTTATTTTCTTGGGCTTCAAAATCGCCTCCAACTAATAAAAATAAATGAAAAAAAAAAAGTCACTGCAGATGGTGACTGCAGCCATGAAATTAAAAGACGCTTGCTCCTTGGAAGAAAAACTATGACCAACCTAGACAGCATATAAAAAAGCAGAGACTTTACTTTGCCAACAAAGGTCTGTCTAGTCAAGGCTATGGTTTTTCCAGTAGTCATGTATGGATGTGAGAGTTGGACCATAAAGAAAGCTGAGTGCTGAATTGATACTTTTGAACTGTGGTGTTGGAGAAGACTCTTGAGAGTCCCTTGGACTGCAAGGAGATCCAACCAGCCCATCCTAAAGGAGATCAGTCCTGAATATTCATTGGAAGGACTGATGCTGTAGCTGAAGCTCCAATACTTTGGCCACCTGATGTGAAGAACTGACTCATTGGAAAAGACCCTGATGCTGGGAAAGGTTGAAGGCGGGAGGAGAAGGGGATGACAGAGGATGAGTTGGCTGGATGGCATCACTGACTCGATGGACATGAGTTTGAGCAAGCTCCGGGGGTTGGTGATGGACACGGAGGCCTGGTGTGCTGTAGATCATGAGGTTGCAAAGAGTCAGACATGACTGAGTGACTGAACTGAACTGAGTTTTCAGTTTTAAATCTGTCTATCCTAAATCAAGATCCAGTGCATAGTGAAGGTGCAAGAATCTGGGCTGGGAGGACTTCAAAATCCTCTCCAGAGGAATGGATAAAGAAGATGTGGTACATATATACAATGGAATATTACTCAGCTATAAGAAGGAATGAAATAATGCCATTTGCAGCTACATGGATGGACATAAAGATTGTCATCCTGGAGCTTCCCTGGCGGCTCAGTGGTAAAGAATCCACCTGCCAATGCAGGAGACATGGATTCAATCCCTTGTCCAGGAGCATCCCAAATGCCGCAGAGCAACACATGCCTGTCTGTCAGAACTATTGAGCCTGTGCTTTGGAGCCTGGGGTCCTCCTATACTGCCTCAACTATTGAAGCCTGTGAACCCTAGAGCCCCTGCTCTGCAACAAGAGAAGTCACTGCAATGAGAAGCATGCACAACGCAACCAGAGAGTAGCCCCAGCTCGCCACACTAGAGAAAAGCCCCCGCAGCAACGAAGACCCAGCACAACCAAAAATAAATAAATAAAATTTGAAAAATATTCTTACTGAGTGAAGTAAGTCAAACAGAGAAAGACAAATTTATGATACTGCTTACATGTGGAATCTAAGAAAACGGTACAAATGAACTTATATACAAAACAGAAATAGAATTACAGATGTAGAAGCAAAGTTTATGGTTACCAGAAGTAATGGAGCCATAAATTGGAAGATTGGGATTGATATATACACACTAGTATATATAAAATAGATAAATAATAAGGACTTACTGTGTAGCATAGGGAACCCTACTCAATACTCTGTCATGGCCTATATGGGAAAAGAATCTAAAAAAGAGTGGATATATGTATATGTATAACTGATTCACTGATTCACACCTGAAACTAACAGAAAATAGTGTCAATAAATCAGCTCTACTCCAATAACAGTTTAAAAAAAACAGTAAAGGTGAAGAAATTACAAAAACTAAAAGAAGAAAAATATTTTGAGCCACATGCAAGTTATATGATGTTCAAATTTCAATATAATGGATGAAGTTTTGTTGGCACACATGCTTATTCATGTCCACATGTCTACGGCTGCTTTGGCACTGAAATGGCCAGGTAGAGTAAGAGTGACAGAGATAAGTCACGGTGCTCAACAAACTCTTTGCTTCCCACTGCTGCTTGTTTCCCTGCAAATCACAATGATGTCTTCATAATTTGGCTACTGTTAATAATGCCATGATTAGCATGGAGTGCACATATTTTCTTGAATTATTTCTTGTATTCTTTGGATAAATACCCAGAAGCGGGATGGCTAGATCATATGGTCGTTCTATTCTTAAATTTTGAGCCGTCTCTATACTATTCTCCATAGGGCATGCACGCTCAGTCGTTCTGTCCTTTCTGACTCTTTGAGACCCCATGGAATGTTGCCCGTCAGGCTCCTTTGTCCATGGAATTTCCAGGCAAGAATACTGGAGTGGGTTCCCATTTCCTATTGCAGGGGATCTTCCCGACCCAAGGTTCAAACCCATGTCTCTTGCTTCTCCTGCATTGGCAGGTGGACTCTTTACCACTGAGTCACCTGGGAAGCTTGTTTTCCATAGTAACTACACCCATTTACGTTCCCTTCAACAGTGTATGAGGGTCCCCTTTTCTCCACATTCCTGCCAACGCTCATTTTTTCTTGCCTTATTTGGTAAACTCATTCTAACAGATGTGAGGTGGTATCTCATTGTGGCTTTTATTTGTATTACCCTGATAATTAGTTTTGTTGAACATTTTTTCATGTGCTTGCTTGTTGGCCATCTGTATGTCTTCTATTCCTCTCCTCTGCCCATCCTTTAATTAGGTTGTTTTTGTTGTTGTTGAGTCATATGAGTTGTTTATGTTCATTATGGCATCATTTACAATAGCCAAAATAAGGGAACAAACTTGGTGTTCAATGACTGATGAATGAATAGAGATGTTTTACATGTTTCCATTTCTTTCAGATTAAAAAAAAAAAACTTCTATTGAAAAATATAATAGTTCCCATACAATAGTTGCAATTCTGTGAGAGCAACATTTACAATTCAGTTTCACTTCTTACTCACACACAGCATTTTCTCCAATTCATTTGGAAAAACATATTAGATCCTCAAACCTCAGAAGCTTCATTCAGGGACAGGAAAGTATGCACATTCCACAAAAAGTACCCTTGTTTAAGAATCTCCTATTGTTAGAAGACTAAAAAGTGTAGAGATTAAAAATATAAAATTCTAAGAAACTCTATGATACAGTGATTAATAGCATGGGCTCTAAGGCCAAACTGTCTAGTGTCAGGTCTACCATCTGGGCCTCTTTGAACAGGTTGGCAAATGTCCCATGCTTCAATTTCCTCTTCCTTATATTTTGAATCACGATATTACCACTCTCGTGAGGCTTTAGGAAAAGCTACTTAGTAACCTCTTAATATCTCAGTTTCCTCATCTGTAAAATAGTGACAAAGCAGTACCTCTAGCAATGTTGGCTAGCTGTGAAGAGTACATGATATAGTATGTGTTAGATGGTTAGTATCAGAATGAGTTGATATACATGGGACATTTATATAGTGCTTGGCACATACTGAGCACTCAGGAAATGTTAGTCATTATTATAAAATACTGAGAACTTGAAAAGAAGTTTACCTGCTTTTACATTTAGATAATGATTAGAGATAACACAGACATAATTACTGAACTTTAAAAGCTATTATTTTCAAAGTTCTTTAGTTAATGTTGACCTACAAAATCTAAATGATTTTGAAATTACAGACGATAATGTCTTTATGATAACATATCTAAAATTTGGCAAGTTTGAAGAATGGGACACCTGTTTCAGTCTTCACTCTGATTTGATAATATACGTGTATAGACATGCCTGTTCCAAACATTGACAGTAGCTTATCCGCAGAATCAGAAAAAATGTTAAATAAATTTTGATGTAAGATCATTTGAAATGCATATACTGTCACTTCTGATAGCACATATGAAGAACCCAAATACTGAGCAAATAGCCAATATTTCATAAATATTTAGTAGGAGATGGAATGAAGTATATTTGAAAACCCAGCAAGATTTTTGTTACCAAATTATCTCAGTCAGAACTAATTCTTAATGTCTTTCAGTTACTCTAATTGCTTTGTATTTCTCTGTAATAATGCAATAATTTTAAATTAAAATAAATTATCCTCAAATCTTATATTGCAAAAAAAACCCCTTATTCTTAAATTGTGCTTTTTAGAACATGGGTTGATTTGTGAGTGCCACTGAAGCAATGTTGTACTGAGTGGTTAATGTTTGCTAAAAGATTCACTGAAGTTTGAGTCAATACAAAAATATGTTATTCCTGATTTTCATGAATATGCTGCAGTCCCTATTTTTACCACCTAGGTTGAAATTCATGATCTTATTTACTTTCCCAAGGTAGTAACACATTTTTTTTATTCCTGGAATCTTCTACTCTGCAAAGTTTTCATTATACCTATAATTGTTTTGTTTTTCTCCTCCTTAGAAGTTGGTGGCATCTCCTTTGCTTAGTTTTAGGTCAAGCACTGTGTCCATAAAACCATCTAGACTTGGGAGTGTCCCCAAGATTCACTATACACTGTATCAAATCTATCATGGTCATATATCAGCTGAATAGTGACATTTGTAAGATTGTTGACATCACACGTCTTTTAGAATGTTGATGGTATGTCAATGAAAAATCCTAAACCAAATATAAGCAAAACAAATCAGGCAATGTTAACAATACAACCTGACCAAGGTGGGTTTATTTCAAACATCAAGATTGTTTTCCAAATTTATTAGTGCAGTTTACCCATACTATTAGAGTATATGAGAAAGGCTGAGTTGTCATCTCATTACTGCAGAACAAGAATTCAATGAAATTCAGCAGCAGTTCATAATAGAAATTACTAATAAACTAGGAAACAAGGGAATTTCTTTAACCTGATAAACAGAGCCTACCAAAATTACCACAAACATCAATGCAATATACATCTATAGTGAGAAGCAGGACAAGAATGCCAGCTATCTCTACTTTTACTCAACATTCTATAGGAAGACCTATGCTATACAATATGGAAAAAAAAGAAATGAAAGGGGCTGCATTCTTAATTTGTCCATACTTTTAAAGGTAAAGGTCTATGAAAGCAGGCTAAGGAAGAAGAAGCAGAGGAGTCACACAAAATCGTAAAATGAAATCTTAGTTGAATTATAGTTAACAGAGAAGGAGCTGAAGGGTTAATTTGAATCACTACTAGAATAGAATCAGAAAAAACACAGCCCTTCCGTGTGAAAAAGGAACTAAGAGCCCTGATTTTATCTTTATCCATTTTAAGGTAAAACATAAACAAACAACTTGTGGGAGTTCAGTGGCATCTTAGAGTGGTTAAGGGAATAAAAAGCTCCAAAGAATTTTGAGATGGAATGTATTACTACTGATTATTGATTACAAATTAATCCAGGATTGAAAAAAGATTATTTTTACAGATACCCTTCAGACTCAACAGATATTAATTTAAGCTTGGTTTATCTGGCGGGACATTGAACTGAAATCCTGGAAACATTTTATAGAGTCTATGGATAGCTGTCATCTTAGTGATTCAGCAGCAGAGTCACTGAAAAAATAAAAATACAAAATTATGTTGTATTTCTTCACACCAAAAACACAACAGAAAGAGATGTTAACAAATAATCCTATTTGCAATTGCATCAAAAAGAATTTAAAAAAGAATAAAATACCTATGAATCAATTAAACCAAGGAGGTGAATACCTGCACATTGAAAACTATGTCACTTCTGGAATTTTCTGGAAGAGTTTGAGTAAGATAGGTCTTAGCTCTTCTCTAAATTTTTGGTAGAATTCAGCTGTGAAGCCATCTGGTCCTGGGCTTTTGTTTGCTGGAAGATTTCTGATTACAGTGTTGATTTCCTTGCTTGTGATGGGTCTGTTAAGATCTTCTATTTCTTTCTGGTTCAGTTTTGGAAAGCTATACTTTTCAAAGTATTTGTCCATTTCTTCCAAGTTGTCCATTGTATTGGCATAGAGCTGCTGGTAGTAGTCTCTTATGATCCTTTGTATTTCACTGTTG
This sequence comes from Dama dama, assembly GCF_033118175.1. Classification (NCBI taxonomy): domain Eukaryota; kingdom Metazoa; phylum Chordata; class Mammalia; order Artiodactyla; family Cervidae; genus Dama; species Dama dama. The sequence continues at coordinate 33,309,817 of NC_083708.1, read as the reverse complement.
TCTGTTGTGATCTCTCCATTTTCATTTCTAATTTTGTTAATTTGGTCCTTCTCCCTTTGTTTCTTAATGAGTCTTGCTAACGGTTTGTCAATTTTGTTTATTTTTTTCAAAAAACCAGCTTTTAGCTTTGTTGATTTTTGCTATGGTCTCTTCAGTTTCTTTTGCATTTATTTCTGCCCTAATTTTTAAGATTTCTTTCCTTCTACTAACCTTGGGGTTCTTCATTTCTTCCTTCTCTAGTTGCTTTAGGTGTAGAGTTAGGTTATTTAGTTGATTTTTTCTTGTTTCTTGAGGTAAGCCTGTAATGCTATGAGCCTTCCCCTTAGCACTGCTATCCATGGCTGATTCATGTCAATGTATGGCAAAAACCACTACGATATTGTAAAGTAATTAGCCTCCAACTAATAAAAATAAATGGAAAAAAAAACTATGTCACTGATGAAAGAAATGAAAAACGACACAAGTAAATGGGAAGATATTTCATGCTAATAGATTGAAAGAATTAATAGTTTCAAAAAGTCCGTACTACCTATACAACCTATCAATTCAATACAATTGAAAATTTCAATCACTTTTTTAGAAATAGAACATTCCTAAAATTTGTATGAAGCCACAATAACCCCAAATTGCCAAAGCAATCTTGAGAAAAAAGAACAAAGCTGGAGGCATCATACTTCCTGTGTTCAAACTACATTGCAAATCTCTAATAATAAAGCAATTATGATATTGGTATAAAAATAGACAGACACAATGATCAGTGAAACAGAATACAGAGGTCAGAGATATATTCAGACATATATGATCAATCAGTTTACGACAAAGGAGGAATATGCAATGGGGAAATGGCAGTCTACTCAGTAAATGGTAATGGGAAATTGGTCAGAAGCTTCTATTCAACTTCCAATTTCCATTCAACTACAAAATTCCGTCACATGACCAACATAGACCATTCTGTTGTGAGGGAGAATGAGATTGCCATGGACATCTTGGATCAATCAGGATTATTCCATTATTGGGCTAGACACTGTTGCCAGAACCAGAGATCACTCAGCAAGAGAGAAAAGAAAGATTAAAATGCAGAGAAGAATTGGCTTCCACCTGTTGAATATTTGTAAGTACCTTTGGTTAAAATCTGCCCTAGATTCTCCTTCTGAATCCAAATCACCCACCGACAAAAATTCAAGTATCTGGCTGCTTTGCAAACCTTTCACAATATGGCCCGCTCCAGTTCCTCCAGCCACATCTCCCATTTTCCATCCCATGCTTGTCCCCATCAAGCTCCAACATGTAGCTTTTCTGTGACTAGGCATTTCACACTTTTCATGCAAAATATAGACTGCATATACTACTTTTTTCCTCTGGACTCTGTTCTCCAGTTTTGCCTATCTATAGCATCTCTGCTTTTCCTTTATGACTCAGAACTAATTTATCTTCTTGTTGGAAATTCTCTGAATTTTGTTGCACAGTTACTCTTTCCCCATAGGTCTTGAACACAACTTGTAGCAGTGATTCCATTGTTATCCCTCAGTTCACCTGCACCATTACTCAGGGCAGTGTCTGACATATAGCAACTCCTCCCCAAACGTTTCCACAGTGAGCACAGATAAAATGAAATACAAGCACCCTTAAAATGTACCCAAATAAGCACTGTGCCTGTAGACAAATGAAAGACAAATATACCTTGAAGGGACAAGAAGTGAAGTATTGGTCGCTCAGTTCTGTCTGACTCTTTGCAACCCCATGGATTGTAGCATGCCAGGCTCCTCTGTCCATGGAATTCTCCAGGCAAGAATACTGGAGCAGGTAGCTATTCCCTTCTCTAGGGCATTTTCCCAACCCAGGGATCAAACCTTTGTCTACTACTTGATAGGCAGATTCTTTACTGTCTGAGCCACGAGGGAAGACTGAAAGAGTAAGAAAGTCATTTTTAACTGTGCAACTATTTATTAATAAGTCAGCTTTAGCACCTATAATTTTACCTACATGATACATATCACTGTGACATTTGTACATTTTTCTTCTTGTAACTTTCATAATTTACCATTATCACTCTAATAATGGGATCAGAGTGATATTTGGGGGTTATTTTGAAATCTCAGAAGTTCTGTGTTGAAGCTTGCAAATTTCTTGGAAAAGAACTGAGTGAGAAAGCCATGGATGATGCTGTGAGACAGGCCACATTTCAGAACATGCCCCAATAGCAAATTAAAAAATATCCTGAAAAGCCAGACTCGGGTAAAAGGAAAAGAAGGCCACTTCCTTCCCAAAGGTGAAGTTCACCAGTGAATGGTTGTCTTGGACCATGGTACAAAGGAACCACAGTGCACATTGCTAGGCTTCTTCCTAGAGCTTCCAAAAAGTAGAGCCCTTACAGTTGCCATCCCCTCTCTAGACTGTTTATTTTCCAATATTTCTGCCTGGTGGTTTTCATGAGACTGTAGTATTTACTTCATGAAGGTATCCAATGTCACCTAAAATGACCTGGTCTATTGCATGGCTCCTGAATACCTACCAGTGCCCAGAGGTGCCTGAGGAAAAAGTGGATGTTCACTTACAGTTTAACTTGTTGCCTCATCGACACTGGCCACAGCATCTGATGATATAGCAATGAGAGATCTTTCAGCCATCATTGGCTGCTCTTGCATCTTAACAGTTTGTACTGAACTTCCCCCTGGGAAGAGGCAATGCCAAAATTTGAACTTCTTTCCTTATTGGGAGGGACTATTATATGCTTTTCATTAAACCAGAATCTCATACCATAGAAATTTATAATAATATCTCATTTATCTGGACCTCCAATAATCAAGTGTTTAGATTATTTGTATAACTGATAAATATGAACATGTTAAAATATTTTTATTTTATATAATCACTCTGAATTACATTTTATGATCTTCTAACTTAGTACATAGAAATGTGTAATGTAGAATTATAGGCATTGATATTGCAGTTAATTCCACAACAAACTGTGGAAAATTCTTGAAGAGGTGGGATACCAGACCACCTTGCCTGTCTCCACACAGGTCCCTATAGTCAAGCTATGGCTTTTCCAGTAGTCATGTATGGGTATGAGAGTTGGACCATAAAGAAGTTTGAGCACCAAAGAATTGATGCTCTTGAATTGTGGTGCTAGAGAAGACTCTTGAGAGTCCCTTGGACACCAAGGAGATCAAACTAGTCAATCCTAAGAGAAATCAAGCCTCAATATTCATTGGAAGGACTGATGCTGAAGTTGAAGCTGCAATACTTTGGCCACCTGATGCAAAGAACTGATTTATTGAAAAAAACAAAAAACAACCCTGATGCTAGGAAAGACTGAGGGCAGGAGGTGAAGGAGACGGCAGAGGCTGAGTTGGTTAGATAGCGTCGCTGACTCAATGGACATGAATCTGCGCGAACTCCAGGAGATGGTGAAGGACAGGGAAGCCTGGTGCGCTGCAGTCCATAGGGTTGCAAAGAGTCAGACATGAATTAGCAACTGAACAACAAATGGTGCAATATGACTCTATGAGAAATAACAATAAGAATTGACTTTGATTTCTCTTAGTTAGTATTTGTTCCTTTCCTCTCAGATCATCTTTCCCTCTTCTCAAAAATATGAAGCACTGGTAACAATGTAGCCTACCTGATGAGAGCACATATCCTTGATACTCTTTTGCCCTGGCATATTCTATCATGTTCTAGATTCTAAGGTCATTGTCAACTGCCTTGCCTGTTGCTTTTTTTTTTTAAAGAAAATTTTCTGTGTTTCTATGTCTTTAACAAAACCTGAAAATTAGAGACTTAAATGTCTAAAAAGAAAAATAGTAGAAGCAAAATTTCTTTGAGGAAGTAAAGCATATACCCAGGTTTATTTTACAGAAGCGAAGGCACTTAGCTCTGGGATATTACCTACCTGAACTTCATTTGTATTGGCTTTTCTACACTTGCATGAAGTTTTTGTTTGTGTTTTCCATTTGTTCAGTGTTTCAGTTTATTTAAGTTGCTTATTTTCACTTCAGTGTGTTTTTTTTTTTTTCCAGTGTGTTTTTAAAATTCTTTTCTGGCCTCTCCTATCAGCTTGTATTTGTCATGGCAGCTTTGTATCTCTGTTAATTTAGCCTAAGCCTGTCTCATATTTAACAAAGGAAAAGATGAAGTGAATTCAGGTCTGCCATTCTAAATTATGTAAACGTGGATTGCTTTTAATAATCTCTCTGACTCTTCAAGTCCTTGTCAGTAGATGCTAGCTCAAGGACATATGATTTTGTCCTTCGTTTGTCCTCATCAGTAAATGTTGGCTCAATGATATCTGATCTTGTGGAATTGTAAAAGATCTTGTAAAGATACAAGATACTTGCATAAGATACAATAACTAATGTCAGCCTGGTAAAAATTCATGATTCTGTTGTATTAATTTTTCTTTTTCCCAAGTGACTGATGCTGAGTAGGGAGACTAATTAAATCTACTAACAGTATAATTGCAATGATAAGATTGTTTACCTTCTTGCCATAAGGTGGGAGACCCATGGCCATGTGGAGGAGTGACCAGGAACTTAGTGGAAAGAAAAATAAAAGTGGAGGAATAATGTTTTATTCAACACTAAATTATCATGTTCCCCTTCCCCCCAAACCTCACTGAAGCAATTTTTTGTTTTCCCTCTCATTTGCAACTGGAAACTCGATCACATGACTCTAGCGGATAATTAAAAATTTCACAAGCTCTTCCAAAGGAAGGTGAAAGATTTCCCTTACGTTCACTTGGTGGGGACATAAATTAAGAATAGAAGTTCAGCACGTAAAAATTCCTTTACAGCACTCTCCGAAAAAAATACATTTAGGGTGGGATGAATTGAGAAAGTTGCATTGACATATATACACAACCATGTGTAAAATAAACAGCAAGGGGGAAACTTACATAACACAGGGAGCTCAGCTTGGTGCTCTGTGATGACCTAGAGGGGTGGGATGGAGGGTGAGAGAGGGAGCCTCAAGAGGGAGGGGATATATATATATATATATATATATATATATATATATATAGTTTCAATTGAGTGTATGGCAGAAACCAGTACAACATTGTAAAGCAATTATCCTCCAATTAAAAACTACATTTTAAAAGATATATTTAAGGAGCTTACATATTATGTAATGCATGAGACATCACGAGGTTTGTTTTCTGGTTTCTCTTATTGTGTTGTGAAATATTTAGTTGAAATATCCAGCGTTTTGTCATGGTGGTTGATTCCCATATTTGTCATCACTTTTGTTTTCAGGCTTGTCCATTAGTCATGGTGTGACCCAAAACCAGATTTTCTATGGAAAGAGGAACAAACTATGTTGCTTTTATATTTTACTAATGATGCTTGCCCTGTTCAGTTCAGTCACTCAGTCGTGTCCGACTCTTTGTGACCCCGTGAACTGCAGCACGCCAGGCCTCCCTGTCCATCACCAAATCCCAGAGTCTACCCAAACTTATGTCCATTGAGTTGGTGATGCCATCCAACCATCTCATCCTCTGTTGTCCCCTTCTCCCCCTGTCCTCAATCTTTCCCAGCATCAGCCCTGTAATGACAAGTAAAACACCTTTAGATAATCTGTAGATAATCACAGTACTTGGCACATATTAAGAATGCAACAAATCACAATATTATTTAGCCTGCACAACCAGGAGAGTGAGCCTTCTGCAATTATGGCTGAATTCTGTTTTCAAATCAATATTATCCTACCCTGTGAGATAAAATGTGTGTCAGTTCAGTTCAGTCGTTCAGTCGTGTCGGACTCTTTGTGACCTTATGAATCGCAGCAGGCCAGGCCTCCCTGTCCATTACCAACTCCTGGAGTTTACCCAAACTCATGTCCATTGAGTTGGTGATGCCATCCAGCCATCACATCCTCTGTCGTCCCCTTCTCCTGCCCCCAATCCCTCCCAGCATCAGGGTCTTTTCCAATGAATCAACTCTTCGCATGCAGTTCAGTTCAGTTCAGTGCTCAGTCGAATCTGACTCTTTGCGACCCCATGAACCGCAGCATGCCAGGCCCCCTGTCCATCACCAACTCCCGGAGTTTACCCAAACTCATGTCCATTGAATTGGTGATGCCATCGAACCATCTCATCCTCTGTCATCCCCTTCTCCTCCTGCCTTCAATCTTTCCCAACATCAGGATCTTTTCAAATGAGTCAGCTCTTTGCATCAGGTGGCCAAAATATTAGAGTCTCAGCTTCAACATCAGTCCTTCCAATGAACACCCAGGACTGATTTCCTTTAGGATGGACTGGTTATGTGTCAATAATACAACTGTTGTCTCAGCCCCATGGTAATATTTTTTCATAGTGATGTGATGAGTATCAGAACTTTGCACAAATCCACACTCTCATCTTGACTTTTAGTTAACTTTTAAGACTTAAGTTGTTTGGGGACTGAGTTACTATTTTAATGTATTCAAATCTACCTTTGTTTTATCCTCATCCCATTGACAGCCCAGTAAGTATCTTTCTTTAGCCCTTAAAAATGGGAGTATTTAGTTATCATTCTCTGAAGTGCTGATTTTAGTTCTTTATAATCTCCTGCCCTAAAGTTTCAAATTCTGACCCAAGTCCAGAATTCACACATGCACCCTGAAAAGAAAACCAGTAGTGCTTCTTATACAGAAGGGCTCTTCCTCTCTAGAATGTTAGTTAATCTAGTACTTATAGTTTCCAGACATCTAAGGTTTTTTAATTTTGATTTTTGTACTTTACCTGTTTTTTACTGGATTTCACCATGGAAGCATAGGCTTCTCATGACCTATTGGTGTGAGTGTGTGTGCTCAGTCATTCAGTTGTGTCCAATTCTTTGTGACCATATCGACTGTAGCCCACCAGACTCCACTGTCCATGAGATGTCCCACGCAAGAATACTGGAGTGGGATGTCATTTCCTCCTCAAGGGGATCTTCGTGACCCAGGGGTGGAACCCGGGTGTCTGCATCTCCTGCATTGGCAGGCAGATTCTTTACCACTGAGCCACCTGGGAACCCCAGGAAAGAAAGTTGTAACCCAAATTTAAATGATGATTTGTATTAAGTTTATTACCATAGCTACCCTCTTAGGTGCTGTAATTGACCATTTATGGTAACCATCCTTCAATTCTGAAGAGTTCAGCTTGTCTTTCAACTGGAGCCTTAGATGCCAACTGACACTTTGGGGTTGGAATTCCACTCTTGCTGTTTTTAATCTTCAAATACAGTTGCAGAAAATCATAGGTCTAGAGCAAGAGAGTGAGAGTTACAACCTATAAGTCAATTAGCTAGTCCAAGTGCATCACCCTAAATAGCACAAGTACTTTATCTAAGTATTCCTCCAAATGTGACATACTTTGTCATTTAAAATCGTTCCTGTGAACATTTCCTGAGTGTGTTCCACTTGTCCCATTAACACAGAAAACCCTTTTATGTGTAAGTTTATTGAACTATCACGTATTCCAAGAAGAGAGAAGCTGATGAACCTAAATTCATCTGTTGAAAAATCAAGATTCCTGATATGTAACCCTGAAAAACATTTTAATAATATAAATTTTGGGGGGACACCAACATTTCATCCTTAGCAGTGGACTTCTTTACTATAATTTGGGTAAGTAAGGCAGGTGGAATAAGGTTCAGTGGGAAAGGTGGGAAAGATTTGTAGACAAAGGCCTGTGAAGAAGTTTGCTGTTAACTCTCCAGTTTTGAATTTATTAATTTTACTTTAAATTATATTTTTCATATATAGAATATACATTTTCCAGATGAGAAAACTGAGGAACAGAGGTTATAATAATTTTTTTCAAGCTCCCACAGTTAATAGAAGAGCCTGTTATTTTAATTTTCACTCCCATTTCACCAGAATCACCTCATATATTTTCATACCAAGAAATATGTTAAATTTTGTGATGGACTAAAATAATCAGGATGAAATATTAAACCTTCACATTTCCTGCCCATTCCCCCACCCCACCCCAATGCTCAGGATCCTTGGGACAACCTCAGAGTGTATTGGTTCATTATGAATTGAGCACCAGTGTCAGAAAGAGTTAAATCCCAACCATCTCACATAAAAAATTACATGTACACAGAGACACTTCCTACCTCAAATATAATCCCATAAAACTAGTCAATAATAATAAGTAAAAAGACCAAGACATAAATGCAAACCTTTGAGAATGTGCCTACCATTCTCCTTCTATGATATTTTCAAAGACCTTAGCATCAATATTTACCTTTTAAAACAAACACATTTAGTAACAGACCCAAATATCTTAAGGTCTTTAGATAAATAGATATGAATCCATCTGATATTATAATGACAAAATATTAAATCAATATTAAGAAATATTGAAAAAACACTTTATCCAAAAAGTACAGGTGGAAAATGTTCTAGTTCCATATTATCAAAACAGTTTCAATCTCACAATAATCAGTCTATTAAAGATACCACTAATTTGGAATACAATTCATTTCACTTAATGACAACCTCACATTAAATATGATTACTATTGTATGGTCAAAGCCCATAACCCACTTTTAACTGTCTTAGTCATGTGACAGTAGCCCAAATTCCAGTAATTTTCAGGTCTTTAATTATCTTAACTCTGCTTGAGGTTGTCAGTAATATGGATTATCATTGTTTGTCCACTGAGCACATTCATTCATGCAGAGAAGACTCCCTTACCTGAAAGTGCCACAAGGTTCCACCTTCAGGCCTTTCTACATAACGATCTTCAAGATGGAGGCCAGGGAAACCTGAGAGTCTTTTTGAACTGCTAAGGATTATTGGAGGAGATGGAAGCACTTATCCTGTATGCAAAATTACGGCAGCACCAAAACCCAAGTAATCAAGGTAAATAATATTTTAATGCAATATTTTAAAATATTAAAAAAGTAATGTAAAACCAATGGCAAACAAAATATTCAAATTTTAAATAATTACTGATGTTCCTTTTTGTCTTTGGTGCCAATATGATGTTAAGGCTGTATATTGTTACCCTGCTTATTTAACTTACATACAGAGTACATCATGCAAAATTCCAGGCTGCATGAAGCACAAGCTGGAATCAAGTTTGCCGGGAGAAATATCAATAACCTCAGATACACAGATGACACCACCCTTATGACAGAAAGCAAAGAAGAACTAAAGAGCCTCTTGATGAAAGTGAAAGAGGACAGTGAAAAAGTTGGCTTAAAACTCAACATTCAGAAAACTAAGATCATGGCATCTGGTCCCATCACTTCATGGCAAATAGATGCGAAAACAATGAAAACGGTGACAGACTTAATTTTGGAGGGCTCCAAAATCACTGTAGATGGTGACTGCAGCCATGAAATTAAAAGACACTTTCTCCTTGAAAGAAAAGTTATGACCAACCTAGATAGCATATTAAAAAGCAGAGACATTACTTTGCCAACAAAGTCAAAGCTTTGGTTTTTCCAGTGGTCATGTATGCATGTGAGAGTTGGACTATAAGGAAAGCTGAGCACTGAAGAACTGATGCTTTTGAGCTGTGATGTTGGAAAAAACTCTTGAGAGTTCCTTGGACTGCAAAGAGATCCAACTAGTCTATCCTAGAGGAAATCAGTCCTGAATATTCATTGGAAGGACTGATGCTGAAGCTGAAACTCCAATACTTTGGCCACCTGATGTGAAAAACTGACTCATTAGAAAAGATCCTGATGCTAGGAAAGATTGAAGGTGGGAGGAGAAGGGGATGACAGAGGATGATGTGGTTAGTTAGATGGCATCACTGACTCAATGAATATGAGTTTGAGTAAGCTCTGGGAGTTGGTAATGGACAGGGAGGCCAGTCCATGGGGTTGCAGAGTCATGACTGAGCTATTGAACTGAACTGATCTTAGAAGACTCTTGGTACATTCCACAACCATAACCACTTTTTATATAGGATTGTGCAAATAAATGCATTAAAAATAAACACCAGCTCTGTGAAAGAGATACAAAAGATTTTACTAACCACCTTTCATACTGAAGAAGTCATTGCTATAGCTTTCAAATATATCTTGTTGTGTTTTGGAGAGTTGACAAAGTTAAGTACACATGACTACTGGTTACACGCAGGTCTCCTTAGTACCGATAACAGTTTTGACTCCTTTGCTGTTTCTGGAATAACCAGATATCATTCTCCTAATATCATCAAAATCTTACCCAATTTATTTATCCAAACTGCACTACCTCCTGCCACCCCAGAATGATACTCATTGATCAAGACAAACTCTGCAGGGAATACTCTTTTCTCAACAAATTAACCCCTATCATCCTTAAAGTTGCATCAGAAATGGATTTTGTTTCTTCAGTTGACTTGTAACAGTGAGTAGTAAAAGGGTAGATTTTGAGGTCTTTCAAACCTTACCCTCTCTTTAGTACACAAAGGAATTTATTCTTTCATCAATTTTATGTTTTTCCTTCTCTGTTTTTGAACTTCAGTGCAAGAATAAGAGAGAGACAAAAAAAATATATCCTTTACACAGTCACTTTCTTCATATTAATCAAAGAAAGGCAAACAATATATATTTTGCAAATATCCATATCCTACAGAAATCGACCCCTTATCTCACTCTTTTCCTCTTGTTTCTATGGCACAACTGTTAGCATTCTCTCTCTGCTGAAACTGTGCTTCACAAGTTAAAAATAAAAAACAGCACAAATGGAATGATGTTCAGAGTGTTTGTGTGGGCTGGTTGATACTCTTCTCTCTTTTCTCAGCATCCAGATTTTCTGGAATTTGTTTTTCAAGTCTGTGTGTTTGGCACTAGGGGGTGTCAGGAAGGATGTGATAGTGACTCATGTTTTCTTCTCTGCTTTTTGCTTTGACTGTACTCCCTACTTATGACTTCTGCATTTGTCCATGTTTTTCAAGAGACAGAAAAATTATTCATATTCCTGGAAAAAAGAGAAATAAAAAGTATATGCATTAAAGACTTTTCTACTTCTATACAATGAAATATGTGTAAAGAAGAAAAATATAATATAGTAAGAAACTGCATGATAAACTGATAAGTATCATGGATTCTGTAGGGCTTCCCTGGTGGCACAGATGGCAAATCATCTGCCTGCAATGCAGGAGACCTGAGTTCAATCCCTGGGTTGGGAAGATCCCCCGGAGAAGGGAATGGCAACTCACTCCAGTACTCTTGCCTGGAGAATCCCATGGACAGAGGAGCCTGGTGGGCTACAGTCCATAGGGTTGCAAAGAGTTGGGCACAAGTGAGCAACTAATACACTCATGGATTCACACTCATGGACACCAGAATAGAATACTGGAGTGGGTAGCCTTTCCCTTCTCCAGGGGATCATCCCAACTCAGGCATTGAACCCATGTCTCCCACATTGCAGGCAGATTCTTTATAAGCTGAGCCACAAGGGAAGCCCAAGAATACTGGAGTGGGTAGCCTATCCCTTCTCCAGTGGATCTTCCCAACCCAGGGATTGAACTGGGGTCTTCTGCACTGCAGGTGGATTCTTTACCAACTGAGCTATGAGGGAAGCCCCTGTGGCCATATTTTCCGGCCTCAAATCTTGCAGCTCTGCTAACCGGGCCACCTTGAGTAGTTTGCCGAACTACCTGGCCTGTTTCCTCATGTAGGCTTGGAATCATGATAATACCCACCTAATGGGATTAGAAAAAGCTATTATTCCCCTTAGTATCTTACTTTCCTCATCTTTAACATAGTAGTAATAACAATACCCGCCATAATGTCCAGTTCCTGTGAAGATTAAATGATTACCATATGCAAGCTTGTTTCTATGGTAAATGAACTGATAACATATATGACATTTAATGATGCTTGGCACATATTCAACACTCAGGAAGTGTTAGTCATTAGTGCAAAATAGTCAGAAATTGAAAATAATTTTACCTGTTTTTACTCGTAGATAATAATTGTGGACAACAAAGACATATTTATTGAACTTTAAAGGCTGTAATTTTCAACGTTATAGCTTTGATTTTGACTTAATGAAAAATCTAGATGATTTTGAAATTAGAGATAATGATGTCTTTATAATTACATATCCCAAATCTGGTTAAGCTTGAGGTATGTGTCACCTGTTTCAGTCTTCACCCTGCTTTGGTAATACATGTGGACAAATGTGCCCGACCCAGGTGTTGAGAGCAGCACATCTGAAGTTAGACAACTATTTAGGATCAGAAAAAGTTAAATAAATCTCAAGCTTCTCTCACAGAAGTTCATTGGAAATGCATATATTGTCATTTTTGATGGCAGATATGAAAAGCCCAAATACTGAACCAAAAGATTACTGGTAAGTGGTGAGCTATTGTGTTGGCCTGAGAATGGAAGAACATACATTTGAAAACCAACCAGAATTTTTGTTAGCAGCATATCTCAATCAGAATTAATTCTTAATACACTTTCCAATTAACTTTGCATTTCCCTATAATAATGAGCTAATTTTAAGCTAAAATAAAATGACCTCAATTTTACATTACACAAAGAGTATTTAAAAAAATTGTACTTTTAAGGACATAGCATGTTTAGTCCCATTGAAGTAATATTGTATGGACTAGTTAATATGTCTCAATACACAAAAATAGAGTGGAATCTAAGTCAATAGGAAAAAAAATTCCTGATCTTCGTGAAGATGATCCAGTGTCCCTTTTTCTGCCTACTTTGAAATTTAAGACTGTTTAATCTTCAAAAAGGACCTACTTGAATTATAGAGAACAGGGAAGGAGCTAAAGGATGAATCTGAATCACTATCATGGAATCAGAACAACCATAGCTTTTCAAAATGAGGAAAGAATTGAGTCTTCATTTTTATCTTTATTAACTTTAATGTAAAATACAAACAAATAAAATTTGGACAAATTCATTGAGGTCCTTAAAATGGTTAAAAGAAATAAGCTCCAAATAATTTTGAGACAGATGGCATTCCTATTGAACATTTATTAAAAATTAAGTCAGCATTGAAAACAAGATTATTTTTACAGGTACCATCTGGACCCGGCAGATATTAAGCTTGATTTATTTTGAGGGACATCGTAACAGAACCTAAAATGTGCAAACACTTTACAAAGCTCCCTACCAGGAATACAGTCGACACAACTGGGACCACGCCAAGAGACCATCCGCTCACCCCTCTTTTCTTCCCACATCCCATGTTATTTAGCAACAAAAGGCCTCAAGAACGAAAAAGCTAATGTGTGTCATAGAAGTAACTTATAGACCATTTTATAAAGAGAAATTTTTTTTTCAAATTGTTCTCCAGCTTCACACATTCCACTTTCTCTTGATTGTTATAATCTTTATGATTTTACACATTAAATATATATATGGAATTATAAATATATAGATAAATTAGGTCACCACAGACATTGTTTGCAGTGTAGTTATATAATATGTTGCAAGAATTCTTTTATGTCAGGCCATAAAATTCTATCCTTTTTAATGGTTTAGTAGAATTATATTGGATAGCCATGCAATATTGAATGTATATTGATGGAATGGTAGATTGCAACAAATGTATATATCACACAAACATTCTCAAAGATCTTTGCACTCTTTTGACCTTGTCAAATGTTTGTCTAAAAGACGAATTTTCACTTTAAATTTTCTAAATATTTTAAGAATCGGTAGGCATCATAGATTGCCTTCTACAGTATATCAACTTATATTTCATCACAGAGCATATAGGAATGCTTTTTTAGTCATGTACTCAGCATTGGTTGGAATTATCAGTCTTTGCTGATATGCTAGGTATTATCAATTTCATTCTTTGAATACTATTTCCATAGTCTCTCCCTCTGATTCTGCACAAATAGAAGTTTAACATGTGGCAGTTCTTCACTGTTTTAAACTTGACAACTGATATGGTAAATCTTCATCAACTTTATTTTTAAAACGTTAATTCCTTAGTAATATTTAAATGTTGATGGAATTGATGACATATACAGATTAATTCAAGGACAATCATTATCATTGCTATATTCCAAAATTCATTATGCTATCACTCTTATTTACCAAGTCATCTCTCCTGTCTACCAAATGTACTATTGCTGCTCTATGTATGCTTTTTTCAATATTTTTATCAATTTCCAATTTTTTATTTTTTAAAGACTTTATGAACTAGACACACTTTCAATGTATTTTCTGTTTAGATTTTGCTGTTTTAAAGGAAAACGAGTTGGTTTTTTCCTCTAGTATATTTGGCTGCCTTAATCTCTTCTATTATTTTTATTAATTTTTCTTTTATTCTTTAGGATATATATCATCCTAAATTAATAACACATTTTATTTTCCTTTACAATATACTTCACAATAAGTGAAAGTCACTCGTCATGTCTGACTCTTTGCAACCCCATGGACTGCAGCTTGCCAGGCTTCTCTGTCCGTGGGATTTTCCAGGCAAGAATACTGGCCTCGGTTGCCATGCCCTTCTCCAGGGAATCTTCCCAACCCGGGGATCAAACCTGCGTGTCTTACGTCTCCTGCATTGGCAGGTGTGTTCTTTACCACTACCACCACCTGGAATACCCCTCTTGTCCTTTAAACTAGCATTTTTAGTATTTTTTCTTGTTTTTGTGTTTTGATTTGTTTTGAAATTGCTTTCTGTGAGACATAAGGTTGAGGATTTTTTTCTATTCTTAGTTGATTTAAAGTTTTACATTCACTTTTGTTTTTGTGCTCTTTAGAAAAGGTCTAATGACATAAAATGCCTTTTGGGCAATTCTGAAGATGCCATGCTCCTGTTCTTTAATCCATAGTGAAATAAAAGTCAATAATATTTAATGAAGTTTAATTCCTGGAATAAACTCTACTTGCTTATAATGCTTGTTTTAACATAATGCTGGTGAGTGCAGGAGTTTTTATGTGCGATTATTTAGAAAATAGACTTTAATTTTCTATGATTATTTTACCTGTATTTGATTTTTATCACTGTAATTTTAGTCTTGTCAAATTTCAAGGCTCTTTGTAGTTTTGCTAGATATCAAGTAGATTAAAAGCTATGAATGAACTGAAACAGGAAAAATTTGATTAAAGTATATAATATATATATGATCCTGTCAGGTATTTATAATCTTATCAAGTTTATTTATAATCTTACCACATTTTTGTTTTCTCATCAGTTTACTTAAATCAGTTGCCTTTTCTTAAACTGGTATTATATATTTTTCCAAAGCAAATTATTCCCATAACATCTAGATTTCAAAATATAAAAAATTTTACATCATAAATTTTCCTGATCTAAACAGAAAAACATCCTTTATTTTCTTAGATATCAAATTTTGCTTTCATATTTAAATCCTTAATCCAACTATAAATGCGTTTCAGTCTAGGGTATGAGATAGAAATGCATTTTATTTTTCTTTTTCCATATGGATAATCATTCTAAAATCATCTATTAAGTAGATTTTCCTTTTTTCACTCATCTCCAATGTTACCTTGACTGTGTTTCAAATATCACTTAATGCTTACCAAGAATAAATCGAATATCTCTGCAAGATAGTTTGTGATATTAATCAAAAGTGAAAATAAATTATTTCACTTTGAGAAATTAGTCTTATATGGTAGCACATGTAAAATGTCTTTGAAATGAAATTATTTATTCCATAAGTCTTTGTAATAGCAGATATTGGGAATAACCTAAATGTCAATGAGTAGCAAACTGATGAAATGAATTATTCTTTATTCCTGTAATTAAATATTATGTAGGTGTTAAAAACAAAACCTGTAAGGATAACCAAGAACTGCTAAAATCGTTTCATTATTTCCTCTGCAGGTTATTTACATCTACGGAAAGCCTAAGGATGTTTTGGTCTCAGTTTTTCATTTTTCAAATAGGATAGCTATATTTGAATCTTCAGATAACATAGAACATTTCATGAAAAGGTTTCTAGAAGGAAAAGGTAACTCTAAATTTATCAAGGAACATGTTTTGAGACAATGTTGCCATTTAGCTAAATTCTCAAACATAAGAAATAGTTTTAAGAATCACAGAAGGCAGAGTGCATACAAGTGGTCTCTATTGTCTGTCCACTTAATCTGTCACCCAGCGGCTTTCTAATTTCAACAGGACTACTTGGGGATTGTCAAGGTTGCAAAGGGACATTGTTTAAGAAACCATTCTGACCAGATCATAAAAGAATCAAAAGCAATCTAGTAATTCATCTAGCTAGATCCAATGCTGGACGCTTGTGTCCTAGAACAGCCAATGTTCAGGGCAGGTGGAATTTTCTGTGTCCTGTCATGGTCCTGTAGTAGACTTTATAAGGCACCTGTGGAATATTCATTTCAACTCTGAAGAGGATATATGAGGCTACAGACTTTTGTAATGTGGAATTTGGGCTCTTAGTCATTTAGTAGATTATATTCCATTTCTGATCCATTACAATGCGTAGCTAAAGTTGTTACCCACAGATCTTAAAATAAACAATAAGAGGGAAAATAAAGACACATGTTTTCAGGAAGAGGAAGTAGGAAAAGGAAGAGATTTGCCCTAAAGAAATGTTTACAATTAGGTGTCCTTATTTCTACAGTCCCACTTTCCTACAGACATAGAGTATCTTGCAAAGGCAAGTTTCTATTAAAATCATGTAATTGTTCCCACAAAACCATTTTTCAAAGGCAGCATAGATGCCCAGTGTAGGAGCAATTTTGTCATTCTAAAGACTCCAGAACAGAAAAGAAAGGCAGTCATCTATTCTTTAACATCTATCCTTACTTTGTTACTTACAAATTTCCACAGTGTTAGGAAGCCTTTGGTTTGATCACATCAGAGGCTGGTATGAGCACAGACATGACTTTAATATGTTGTTCTTGATGTATGAGGAGATGAAGAAGGAAAGAGAAGGGTTTTTTTGTTTTTTTTTTTAAATTATTTCTTTGAAACCCTTTCCTCCCCTGGTTTCCATGAGCCACCCTCTCCTTTATCTTTTTATCTAATGACTCCAGTTCTTTATACCTAAAGACGTCTCAAACTTTTAAAATCTAATTCCTTCTCTTCCCTTTATTACTGGTCTTTCTCAGAGCACTTTTCTCCCTGTCCATGAACATCAATTATGATTCCTTACTGAAGTGAGAAACCACTAAGATGTGAATAATTGGCCAGAGAAGAATGTGGCCCTGTGCTGCAAATTCTTTGCATTTTTTAAAAAGAGAATCTTGAAATGTAGTTTTCCTATGAAACCACATAATGCTTACATTTGATATCCAGTCAGTGCTGTTTTAAAACATTGCATAAACCAAACAAAATACTTTTGAACTTCACCATTTTGTGATCTCTGATTAATATGTTGATTCACTAATGCATTTTTACTGCTTGAATTGCTAAAGTGAATTAATTTATTTTTCAATTTATACTGTTTTATTATGGGCTTCAGCCATGAAATTCAATATATTGCATTTTGTACAAAAATAAGGAAATTGATTTAGGATGGTTCTTAAGTACATAAGGGAAATATATGGATAAAAATGTAGTAGAAATGATGGAAATATGTTGTTATATTACTTGAAATCAGGCATTTTTTGTCTAAGTTCTGTGAAGCCTTATGCTTTTCTTTTTTAAAGTTCATAAAAGAATAAAGTGGAATTATGAATCAAGATTATAGAAACACAGACTTTGTATTTGTCCATATATTTGTCTTTATTGGAAATCTTTTTATTTTCATAAGGATTTGAGTTACTGTGCTGTGACTTTCAACTTAGACTCCCTTTAGCATTTCTTGTATGGGCAGCCTTACTGGAAATGGACATCTTAAATTTTTGCTTATCTGAGATTGTCTTAATTTCTCTCACATTTTCAAAAGGAGAGTTTTGGTGCACTCAGAATTCTTGGTTGGTAGTTTTTTTCTTTCAGCACTTTTAATGCATCATCCTCCCTGACCTGCAAATTAACTGTTAAGAAATCTGATCATTATTTTATTGAGGATACTTTGACAAGTTGCATTGTTTTGCTACTCTCAAGATTGTCTTTGACATTCAACAGTTTGAATATAACATATTGTACTGTAAGTCTCAGTGGGTTTCTCCTACTTGTTTGTTGAGCATCTTTAGGTGTAGCCACTTGTTTCCTCAACTTTAGAGGTATTTCAATGATTATTTCTTCAAATGGGTTCTCTGCCACTTTCTCTTTCTCTCCTATTTTTGGCAGTCTCATAATATGTATCATTCTCTCTTGGATGATATCCCCAAAGTCCATTTAGGTTGTATTTACTTTTCTATATTCGACTTTATTTTGATGCTTCAAACTCCATAGTTTCAAATGACCTGCCTTTAAATTTTCTGATTCATTCTTTAAACTTTTCACGACTTCTGTTGAACCCCTCTAAATTTCAGCAAATAAATTTCTCTTACTGGCTGAGACTTTATCTGAGTTCTGTTTCAGAATTACTCTCTCACCATAAGTCCTTGTATTCCTAGCCCTGTTATTTTTCTGTTCACTTGCACCATCACCTGAAACAGTTTGACATATAGTAGGTACTTTCAAAATATTTGCTGAGTGAACACAGATAAAATGAAATGTCAGTTTAGTCACTCAGTCATGTCTGACTCTTTGCCACCCCATGGACTGCAGCACGCCAGGCTTCCCTGTCAATCACCCATACCTAGAGCTTACTCAAACTCATGTCCATCGAGTTGGTGATGCCATCCAACCATCTCATCTTCTGTTGTCCCCTTCTCCTCCTGCCTTCAATCCTTCTCAGCATCAGGATTTTTTTCTGATGAGTCAGTTCTTTGCATCAGGTGGCCAAAATGAAACGTAAGAACTCCTAAAATGCAACCATATAAGCACTCTAGCAGTAGACAAGTCAAGACTAATTTACCAAGAAGGTAAATCAAAATTAATATACAGCTTAAGCACTTACATTTTTCATCCCCATAATGATATTTAGCTGTGACATTTGTATAAGCCTTCTTTCTTATAATTTGCATAATTTTCATACCCTTAGGATCTCAGAAATTCTGTGTTAAAATTCTGTGAATTTCTGGGGAAAGAACTGAATCAAGAAGCTGTGGATGATGTTGTTAGGCCACATTTGAGAATATGAAGTATGACCCAGTAGCAAGTTATGAAACTATAATAAGCCAACATTGTTTATCAAGAAAAGAAGGCTGTTTCCTTCAAAACGGTGAAGTTTAACCGTGAATGGTTGTCTTGGACTGTGGTGCAAGTGAACCACAGTGTAGTCTTTGGGTTTCCTTCCAGAGTTTCCAAAAATAGTGTCCCTTTTGCCTTCTTCTCTTACCTAGTTAGTTGAACTTTCATGATTTCTGCTTCTTGTCTTACAAGAAACTACATTATGTTTTCCTGGAAGGTATCTGATAAATATCCTAGAATTGTAAGTTCTTCTACCTGACACCTGAAAATCTACCAATGCCTAACACAGTGCCGGGCACAAAGTGGTTGTTCCTTTAGTGTTCATTTAACTTTAAACTCTTTCACCTCATTAACAAGACCACAGAACTGATGATGTAGTGATGACTGTACTGTTGTCCATCAGAGGCTGCTTTTACATCTCCATAATTTATCCTGAACCTCCCCCTGGGGAGATTTGATAACACAAATGGCTTTTTTTCACTATTGAGAGGGGCTATTAGAATATCTTTTATTATACCAAAATCTCATATCATAAAATTTATAAAAACGTCTCATTTATCTGACCTTTGGTGATTTGCATTTGCAGAATAAATGAATTCTTCATATAACAAATAAACTGGAGCACATGAAAGGTTATATGCGTCTACGTCCAGTAGCAATAAACATTGGCTTTGTATTTCTGTAAGTTAGTATTTCTTTCACTTAATCTGAGGTATAATTGTCCTCTTTCTCTTGAAAAATAAGAAGAACTGGTAACTCAAGACTTTACCAGTCTTCACTAAGTTTTTGTTTGTGTTTTCAGTTTATTTGGAGTTTCATTTGTTTGTATTTCCGTGTATTTTAAAAATCATTTTCTTTTATTGCTACTCCTCCTATCAGCTGTTGCTTATCATCAGAAATCAGTATCTCTGTAAGTTTAGTTTAAGGTTATCTCACGTCTAAACTGGCTAAGGTGTAATAATTTTAGCTTTGCCATTATAAATGTATAACGTTGGACTACTTATGAAAATCTCCGTGTGAAAATTCATGTTCTCATTGCTAAATATTAGCTGACGGATCTTATGGAATTTTTAAGTTCTTCTGTAATGTACAATAACCAGTGTTAGCCTGGAACAAAACAGTCATCAATTTATAGTAACTTTCTTTTTTCCCAGGTAGTTGAAGGCACATTGTCTATATGTAATTATAATAGAAATACAATGGTACGTTTGTTCGCATGCTTCCATAAAGTGGGTGAGTCATGGCTTTGTGGAGGCATAGCTGGGAACTTCACAAAGAAAAAAGTAAAAGAGGAAAAATAATGTTTTTTCTAACACAAAGTTATCATGTTTCCCCATCCTTAAAACTTCACTAAAGCAATTTCTTTGCTGTCTGTCCCAAGTACTGTTAGAGACTGGAAAAATCACATTGTATGTGGCTCAGAGTGAAAGATTTCACAAGATTTTCCAAAAGAAGATGAAAGATTTCCCCTTGAGGTTCATCTGGGATATAAATGAAGAATAAAATTCTCAGCTAAATACAAATAATCCTAAGAGATCAAATCCCAAAGACAATTTTTTAAAATGTTGTAATCCTTGACTGCCTTTGGCTCATTAGTGAAAACCCGCAGGGATTAATAAATATTAATGTAGTAGCTTTATATCATGTGCATTTGTGACCTGTTTTTTATTTCCAGGGATTCCTCAGTTTCTGATCAAAAGAAGATTCCCTTAATATTGTGGCAAACAATTATGGGATATCTCTAAATTTTTCATTGAGTAATTCCTGAAGTTCTTGAGCAAAAGGGGCAGTCATAACATGTGATCAATCTGTGATCTTTAGGCACTATCAATTTAAAATAAACTGCTTGTGGACTATTTTCACTTTTAAGATTTTAATTTTTAAGTAATCAAATGACTCAACCGTGTTTTATGACTTATACATCTTGTGTTTTACTTATGAGCATTTGTATCTCACAGAGGAGCCTGGCGGGCTATAGTCCATGGGGTCGCAAAAGAGTGGGGCATAACTTAGCAACTAAACAACAATAACAACATCTGTATCTCAAATACTGCCATATATTCATCAATTATATCTTATTTCATCTGGATATTATTTTTATGTTTAAGAATACTCTGTAATGAGTATTCCCATATGGGAATAGAACCTAAAAAAGAGTAGATGTGTGTGTATGAATAACTGATTCCCTGTGCTATATGGCAGAAACTAACACAACTTTGTAGATCAGCTACTGTTGCTGGTGTTACTGTTCAGCTGCCCAGCTGTGTCTGACTCTTTGCGACCCCATGGACTGCAGCACGCTAGGCCTCCCTGTCCCTTACCAGCTCCTGAAGTTTGCCCAAGTTCATGTCCATGGCGCTGGTGATGCCATCAAGCCACCTCATCCTCTGTTCCTCCTGCCCTCAATCTTTCCCAGCATCAGGGACTTTCCAATGAGTTGGCTATTCACATCAAGTGACCAAAATTCTGGAGCTTCAGCTTCAGCATCAGTCCTTTCAATGAGTATTCAGGGTTGATTTCTCTTCAAATTAACTATACTTCTATATAAATTTATTTTTAAAAATTAAAAAATAAAATTAAGAAAACGTATTTTTTTTTTCAAATAAAGCAAATTTACCCAGCATTGTTTATTGAATATAATATCATTTTCTTACAAACTATAATAGACTTCATTATCTTGTAAATAATTTTATGTATATGATTTGATTCTTGTATAATGACGCATTGGCTGATAAACTTTTTACAGAAAATTGACATTTTAACTTATAAATTTATTGCTCTCATAAAGAATCCTGTTGGAATTTTGTTATTGGTTTAAATTATAATTTAATAAGTGACACCTTTACAAATTGAGTATTTCCATTTGGAAATACTGTGCTTACCATTTATTTCTGTTTTCTTTCAGGTCACTTGGTAAAGAACACTGCTCTTATAAAAGCCTTGCTCCTTTCTTGTTAAATTTATTCCTAAACCTATATAGATACTTTTTGTAGCTACTGTGAGTAGAATACTGTTTTAGCTACATTTTCTAACTGCTTTTTGTTGCTCCTGATTTTTGCTGGCTCCTTGAGAATCTGGGTTCCTGGAAGTTAATCAGGCTGAGGGGGAAGTGATGCAGTTTGTGTGAGGTCCACAGTAGAGCAGGTGCTGCCCTTCCAACCTGAGATTCTGCATCCACTGATGCTGGGCTTAGACACTCAGTCATGTCCAACTCTTTGCGACTCCATGGATTGTAGCCCACCAGACTCCTCTGTCCCTGAGGGTTCTCTAGGCAAGAATACTGGGGTGGGTTGCCATGCCCTCCTCCAGGGGATCTTCCCAACTCAGGGATTGAACCCAGGTCTCCTGCGTTGCAGGCAGGTTCTTTACCATCTGAGACACCAGGGAAGCCCGCATCTACTGGTACTTCTCTGCTAATTTGTGCTCAACTTAGGGTTCCTGGCTGCTTCACTTGCTTTTATTTCAATTTGCTCATAACTCTGTTTATCTTTCCCAAGAAACATATATGATTTTCTTTCCTAAGTTCTTACTTTAAACAAAGATGGAATGAGTCCTGATTCTTCCATCAGAAGGTTTCTCATTTTCCAGGTCTCCTCCTGGTTTTACCTCCTACCTTTATGAACTTCTCTGTTGGAAGGACTCAGAGCTACCACACATGGACTGAGGAAGGGACATATGTCTCCAGAGAAACATTGTATTTTTTCTCCTTTATTCTTTTCCAACAAAGGTTTGGGTTAGTAGTTACAAAGTTTATATAACACAACCCATGTTACCTCAAAAAATGATCACAATGATGTCATTATAAATAAACTACCTTACAGAGTACATATGACCATACTTTAATAGTTTACTTGTTATTACCAGTACATTCTTATCATGGAAAAATAAGAAAAATAGATTCGAATGTCATGCTTTGAAGGCACAGTGGAGAATGGATTACTTTTACTGATGAACAGATAAAGCAGTGTTTTTATTACACAATGATGCTATCTGGTTGTTTTAGCTGCTCAGTCGTGCCTGACTCCTTTGTGACCTCCTCTGTCCATGGGATTTTTCAGACAAGAATACTGGAGTGGGTTGCCATTTTCTTCTCTGGGGGGGTCTTCCTGACCCAGGGATCAAACCCACGTCTCTTGCATTGGCAGGTGGATTCTTTACCACTGAGCCATCAGGGAAACCCTAATGATACTATAGCTAAGCTAAAAGGATACAACATGCATTCATCTAACCATACTAAGTAGTTGTCACAGTATTCCTAAGTTACATGAAAGAAATGGACAGAAAAAATACAAAATTTTAAACAGAATTTCTCGTCTCAACAAAATGGCTTCACAAAATTTAAATTAAAAAATGATTCAGCAGTCAAAATAAATTTGCAGTGATTCATTTCTTAACCAAGCAAGATAAGCTATTTATCTATGTTGGGTCTAATAGTTTGAGTAAAGTATCTATCACAGGGTCAGGAAGACCCCCTGGAGAAGGAAATGGCAACCCACTCCAGTATTCTTGCCTGGAAAATCATGTGGACAGGGGAGACTGACGGGCTACAGTCCATGGTGTTGAAAAGAGTTGGACACAATTTAGTGACTAAACAAAAAGCATCTAAAGAAACATGTCCATAGAAAACATACGACTGTAAACTATCTTCTAACATCTGTGAATCTGACCTTGTCTTTAGTAGATGTGTATTACAAAGAATTATTATAAAGTATAAGCTTGAATGAATTCTTACAAAAAAATCCATGGATTTTTGTTTCTTGTTATATAAACACTTAGATAATATTTGTGCTGTAAAACTAAAACCTTTACTGGCCTATTACCAAAAAAGTTGGCTGATACTTCTCATTAGGCTCATATCTTCTTTCTTATTTAAAGAGTATAATCTGTACTGTCATTATTTAGTGTTTCAGATGTCCCAGAATTTCTCAGATGCCTTGAGTCCAAGTTGGCTTTCATGTGCTTTTGACATGTCTCCAGTGTTTTTCGTGTTCTTTCTGGTGTAGGAGATGTTCTAGTCTCATTTGAACTTTCCTTGCACCACTGCAATCAGCCACTTACTGTGTTTCCTCTAAATAGAGAATGGTATTTAGAAATCAGGAGATAGGCTTTAGGTGTGCTCATTGCTCTGACTTCTCATTGCTTCCAGGTCCCCCAGCAGACAGAACTAGGTAATATAAAATGGTACAATTTTATGTGATGATATGATAGGCTCCCCATTACTTCTACTTTTTGGGCTTCAAAATGACAAAATGAAAAGGTTAATTGATTACTTAGAGTGAAGAAGAGAACAAACTGCAGCACAACATCAAAATTATATAGGCCTTTCAAAAACATTTTCTCCATTTCACCTTTAGTTAATATTTTGGGCAGACCTTTACTGGAATAGGGCATCCCCTCCAACATTTCAGAAAACTAAGACTTCAGTAATCATTAAAAAGTGCTGAAGAAACAAAAAGTTACTAACATTCTTAGTTGCAAGCTGTACTGCACCTTTTTTTGCTGTTGTGGCTGTTATGGAAATAACAAAACTAAACCAATTTTTAAAATTGTAAATGTGGTACTGTCATTTTCACTCTTATGTTATTAATGACTTCTCTAAAGAAAGATGTCAAGCATCTCTAAAGGCCCCTAAAGAATTCATTTCAATGAAAATTCCTGCCATAAAATTAGAAATTACTGGGGTAGCTATCCACCTTTGTAAGTGTTCTAATCTCTTTGATTCCTACTTTTCAGGTTCTCAAAATGTATTTGTGTCTTAATTCATGAACATTAGGTGAAACAAGAGAGAAGATGAACATTTCCAAGCATAAATAACCCTCAGATTAAACCCTATTTCCTTATCAGTGCCAATTTGGACATTGAAGGGATTAAAAATCTCCCCTGGAATTAAATTCTGTGTTTAGTGGAAAGCTGAGAATCACTATCAAAGAGAAGCTTATGCAAGCATGATGACTCCTGCTGCTGCTAAGTCGCTTCAGTCTTGTCTGACTCTGTGCGACCCCATAGACGGCAGCCCACCAGGCTCCCCCGTCCACGGGATTTTCCAGGCAAGAGTACTGGAGTGGGGTGCCGTTGCCTTCTCCCATGAGGAAATGTCCAAAAGATATGTTAGGATAGATCTGAGACAAATTTCAATTATTGTTGAGTTCAGAAAAGATGGGCTGGGATGTGATAATTTCTGCTCTTTTTATTTCTCAATATTGCTTCAGCTATTTGAGGACTTTTGCTATTGCATGCAAATCTTTAGATTATGTGTTCTAGTTTTCTGAAAAATGCCATTGGTTATTTGACAAGCATTGCATTGCATTTGTAGATTGCTTTAGGTAGTATGGACATTTTTAAACTTCTGCTTCTTGTATCCATGAGCATGGTATACTGCTCCCTTTTTTCAGTTGTCTTCAGTGTCTTCCCTGAATGTCTTATAGTTTTCAGAGTACAGTTTTTTTACCTTCTTGGTTAAATTTGTTCCTAAGTATTTTATTATTTTTTATGAAATTGCAAATGAGATTGCTTTTCTTCACTTCTCTCTTGGTTATTCAATATTAGTATATAAAAATGCAATAGGTTTCTATATTATAATTTTGTATTATGCAACAATACTGAATTTATTAGTCTAATAATTTTATATTCTCTGCAGCCAAAGATGGAGAAGCTCTATACAGTCAGTAAAAACAAGACCAGGAGCTGACTGTGGCTCAGATCACAAACTCGTTGCAAAATTCAGACTAAAATTGAAGAAAGTAGGGAAAACCACTAGACCATTCAGGTATGACCTAAATCAAGTCCCTTATGATTATACAGTGGAAGGGACAAATAGATTCAAGGGATTAGATCTGATAGACAGAGTGCCTGAAGAACTATGGACGGAGGTTTGTGACATTTGTACAGGAGGCAGTGATCAAAACCATCCCCAAGAAAAAGAAATGCAAAAAGGCAAAATGGCTGAGGAGGTCTTACAAATAGCGTGAAAAGAAGAGAAGTGAAAGGCAAAGGAGAAAAGGAAAGATACACCCATTTGAAGGAGAGAGAAGAAAGCCTTCCTCAGTGATCAGTGCAAAGAAATAGAGGAAAACAATAGAATAGGAAAGACTAGAGACCTCTTCAAGAAAATTACAGATACCAAGGGAACATTTCATGTAAAGATGGGCACAATGAAGGAGAGAAATGGTAGGGACCTAACAGAAGCAGAAGATATTAAGAAGAGGTGGCAAGAATATACAGAAGAACTATATAAAAAAGATCTTCATGACCCAGATAACCACTCTCACTTACCTCTATTGAAATGATAATTTATGGCTTACCAGCCAGTCTATTCTAACTCAGGTCTCATGAGTAGAGAATGCCTGGATTTCAGCTTCAGTGAGGAAACCTCTAGCCAGTTAGTAAGGCCTTATCTCGAACTTTTAACTGGGTGTCAAATAACATCTCACAAAGGCTTCTCTGGAGGTTGAGAGAAAACATTCATCAAAACCAAGGCAATGCCTTATCACTTATTATTTTGATTCTGAACTTTTAGTGTGAATGTTTGAATTGCTAAAATGCAGATTTTTGATAACAATCTACCGAAATTCTTATTTATCCAGTCTGGTGTAGGACCTATAACCAGGAACATTTGTGCAGAAACCCAGGGACTCCCATGAAACTGGTTTTCTACTCTTTTTACTCTGTAAAATTCTAAACTTTGACTCCCTTTATTAATCAAGTGAGTTAGTGAGTTACATTGGATTTTTAAAAAATTACAGTTTTTTTCTATGTAGTTTAGACAAACCCATATTTGCAACTTTCTAACAAATTTATTTTCTTGCTGTGCATGTGAGAAGTGAGTGAAGTCCCTCAGTCGTGTCCGACTCTTTGAGACCCCATGGACTGTAGCCTGCCAGGCTCCTCCATCCCTGGAATTTCCTGACAAGGATACAGGAGTGGGTTGCCATTTCCTTCTCCAGGGGATCTTTCTGACCCAGGAATCGAACCCGAGTCTCCTTCACAGAAAGTAGACTCTACCATCTGAGCCACCAGGGAAACCTTGGTGTGCATAGAAATTTTAGCAATACATAATGGAATTATGAGGCTTCCCAGGTGGCACAGTGGTAAAGGATATGCCTGCAAATACAGGAGACACAAGAGACCTGGGTTCGATCCCTGGGTGGGGAAAATCCCCCGGATGAGGAAATGGCACCCCACTCCAGTACTCTTGCCTGGGAAATCCCATGGACAGAGGAACCTGGAGGGCTACAGTCCATGGGGTCACAAAGAGTCAGACGTGGCTCAGTGACTGAGCACATACACACGCAGGGGAACTTTATGCTGCTTCTAACAATGTCATTACAACTTCTGGGATTTCCTCATCTGTCTAACACTCAAAAATAGATATTTTAGGTAGAGCTAATAATACTTGTCTAGTTTGTATTTTGGACATATATATCAAAATGCTTGCTTTTCATTTTTATTTAGACTTTCTTATTTTGATTTCTTTAAGATTCCTGATTTTAAAAAAACTTATTTTCAAAAACACAATAATTACCATACTTGAAATTTCTTGTATCTTGAAATTTCCTCAGTGGCTCAGCAGATAAAGAAACTGTCTGCCAATAGAGGAGAAGTAAGAGATGTGGGTTTGACCCCTGATTTGGAAGATCCCCTGGAGGAGGAAAAGGCAACCTACTCCGGTATTCTTGCCAGGAGAATCCCGTGGACAGAGGAGTTTGGTGAGCTATAGTCCATAGGGTCACAAAGAATTGGGCATGACTGAGCATCTGAGCACACATGCACATCTTGAAACTATGAGGGCAACATTTCTATTTAGGTTTTGCTATTATAAAGGAAAAAGGCCATGAATGTTTTCTCTACTACATTTCACTGTATGAGTGGTTACTGTGCCTCAAAGATACACTGGGATCTAAGTCAATAGGAAAAAAAATTCCTGAGTTTCATGAAAATGTCCTAGTGTCTCTCTTTTGCTGCCTAATTTGAAATTTAATACTTTGTTTAATTTTAAGAAAGGACCTTATTTGTACTACAGGGAATGGAGAAGGAGCTGAAGGGTGAATCTGAATCACTGCTATCATGGAATCAAAACAATCGTAGCTCTTCAGAGTGAGGAAAGAACTAAAAGCTTTTGATGTTACAATATGCTTACTAATTTTATTGTAAAATACAAATAAACAGAAAGATTTTGGACAAGTTCATTGAGGTCATTAGAAGGATTAAAAGAAAAAATGCCAAATAATTTTGAGACAGATGGGTTTCCTATTGAACTTTTATTAAAAATTAAGTCAGAATTAAAAACAGGATTATTTATTTTTAAAGGTACCATCTGGACCCAGCAGATGCTAAGCTACATTTATTTTGAGGGACATCATAACAGAATTGAACATGTGTAAACACTTGATGGAGTGTCCTTCCTGGAATACAATCTACACAAATTGGACCCTGCCAAGAGACCACCATGCTGAGAGACCATCCTCCTGCCTTTTTGCTTCCTGCATGCCATTATTTAGCACCAAAAGACCTCAAGAACAAAAAAGCTAAAATATGTCATATAAATAGCTAATAGTCCTTTTTATAAATAAAAATACTTTTTTCAAATATTTTTCCCTAGCACCAATCATCCACATTTCTTCAGGATTATTATAGCTTTTATTATTCTATACATTTAAAATATATATGGAATTATAAACATATACATAAATTAGGCTGCAATATACATTGTTTGCTGAATAGTTATACAAAATATTGGAAAAATTCTTTTATGTCAGGCCATAAAATTCTATCCTTTTTAATGGTTTAGTAGAATTATACTGTATAGCCATGCAATATTTGATGTATATTGATGGACTGGTAGGTCATAGCAAATGTATATATCACATAAACATTCTTAAAGATCTTTGCACTCTTTTGACCTGGTCAAATGTTTGCCTAAAAGAGAATTTTCAGTTTAAATTTTCTAAATATTTTAAGAATTGGTAGGCCTTATACGTTGCCTGCTGAGGCCAGTGCAGCGGGTAGGGATCAAAAGTGGTCAACACACAGTTTTGGGAAAAAAAAACTAGAGACAGAATTAAAGTTTTAAAGATGGGACTGGGGGACTCAAGACCTCTTGGATCAAGAACCCTGTTCCCCAGAGCCACATCATCTTATTTAGTGTCTTGGCAAGCAGAAAGTATCTGTTGTGCTCCGATGAAGTCAGCCTCCTGAGTCCCTGGTCATGTCTCCCATTTATTGATGACTTTGAGCTATCTTTGTTATTTTCTTGTACAAGGGGTATCACCTAGCTGGAGATCATAGACCCACATGTGCCTTGGGAAAACATCTTAGTGTGTGCATAAGCAGTGTTCTGAACTTGCACTGACCTGACGTTCCAAGGTCGACACTATCTTTTCTTTTAGCTTAGCAGGGCATGGCAACCGACAACTAATCAACCCCATGTACTTTTATTTGGGTTATGCTGTATTGCTATATTTTGCTTTTATTCTTTTCCCATGGTGATTTTCTCATGGCTTAGCCAGAGTAACAGTCAGCTGACCATTAACCCCTGTAACTTTCTTCTATAGAATATCAACTTATATTTCATATTTCATCACATGGCATATAAGAATGCTTTTTCAGTCATGTACTCAGCATTGATTAGAATTACCAATCTATGCTGATGTACTAGGTATTATCAATCTCATTGTTGAACACTATTTCCATAATTTCTCCCTCTGATTCTGCAAAAATGGATATATGTTTAACCATGTGGCAGTTCTTCACTGTTTTAAATTTTACAACTGATAAGATAAATCCTCATCAACATTATTTTTAAAATGTTAATTCCCCCAGTAATTTTTAGATATTGATTGGAATTGATGAAATACATAGATTAATGGAGGAATAAAGGGACAGTCATTACCTCCACAATATTCCACCAAACCACACAGCATTATGCTATCCCTCTTGCATCAGGTCATCTCCTGTCCACCAGATGTGCTAGGCTGTTCTGTGTGTGTACATGCAATCTTTATGAACTGTGGCCCGCCAGGCTCCTCTGCCCGTGGGATTTTCTAGGCAAGAATACTGGAGTGAGTTGCCATTTCCTCCTCCAGGGCATCCTCCCAGCCCAAGGATTGGATCCATGTCTCCTGTGTCTCCTGCTTTGCAGGCGGATTCTTTATCACTGGGCCATGTGGGAAGCCCAGTATGTTGTTCTGTGCATTTTACAGATTTTCCCTCAGTTTCCACTTCAAAAATTTTTCCTGAGGCTATTATGAACTAGAACTATTTGGCAATGTCTATTCTATCAGGGTTTTGCTGTTATAAAGGAAAAGGCCATGATTTCTTTCCCTACTACATTTGGCTGCCTTACTCTCGACTATTATTTTTATTAATTTTCCTTTTATTTTCTGGAGTACATTTCATCTTAAATTAGTAACACATTTTATTTTCCTGTACAATATTTATACTTAAAAACTTTAGTAGTTAAAATCTGCAGAAAAATCAGAATGATAGGGTGACTTACAGACAAATAGAAGAGTTATCCAAATATTGAGTGTTCTCACACTGTTCGCTGAACCCAGGGAAAACAAGGCGTGTGCAGGGAAGTTGGAAGAAAACTCTAGGAGCCATTGGGACTGCAAACACATTTATTTTCTTCAGGCAACAGCAAAACGGGGTTCCTCAGGTAAGGCTTATATACTCTTACAGAACAAAAGTAGCCCGTGACCAAGTGGGTACCACGTGACGCGCATCTGCAGTGCTACAGGTGATCTCAACTGTTACATAACCATGCAAAATCCTCGTTTACACAACATGGGGCCAGAAAACCTGACTGGCACCATCTTGTTTATTTCCCCACAATGAACAGCTCCTTTTATGTTTACCTTAAAATTTTTTTAATAGTTTATTTGAGCAAAATTCCATTTGAGTCAGGCAGCATCCAATCCAGCAGATAGAACGTCTCCAAAGAGCTATACAAAATGAGTTTTTTACAGGCAGAGAAGAGAGAGAACAAGGAAGTTGTACTTTGCAAAAAGGGCAGGTTGGTTATTACAAATTTCCTTTCCATTAGGGGATCCACTGGGGTGTCTCAGGTAGGTTACCTAGCTAGTGTTCATTAGGTGACTCCTGACTGACTGACTGGTTTAAGATTTCATTTCCTGGAGATCTAGACTGTAATTGCTTGTCTTGCTTTGGTTATTTGTGGCTTAGCATAATCTCCATTTTGGGCCTGTTGTCTTATATATAATACTTTCTATTAATTTTCCTCACAAACTCAGTGATCGCCCCTTACAACTTGTTACCATGAAGAATTAGGTTGATCATTATACCTGACTTGAGTGGTTTTCCTTTGTTCCACCTTTGTAGCAGTGTTTTCCTAACAATTCTTTTCTTTTACTGGAAGGACCAATCGGTAGTTTTGTGAGGTGGGTTTGGGTGAGGCTGGAACAGAGAGGGAGCCAGGCTGCAAATCCCCTCAAATGCCAAAATAAAGGCTCCTAATCTCCAGGGAGAACACTTGCACTTATTCCTGGGTAAGGCTGCCTTTGATATTTTTGTTATATGTGTATTTTTCTTTTTTCCCAGCATCTGATAACAAAGTCCAGACTTTCTTCAAGCTCTGCTCTCTCCCTTGGGTTTTACAACCCACCGGTTACCTAGACAAGCCACTGTTTCAAAGAGTGGTTCTCAAGATTAATTCAAGTTAAAGCTTTTCTCTACAGAACCCAGAAATCGGGAGAGGCAACACCCATGCAACCAGCTG
The DNA here is from genome assembly GCF_033118175.1 of Dama dama. Lineage (NCBI taxonomy): Eukaryota > Metazoa > Chordata > Mammalia > Artiodactyla > Cervidae > Dama > Dama dama. The sequence continues at coordinate 33,278,019 of NC_083708.1, read as the reverse complement.
TCTGGAATTAAGGTTGTTAACCCTGCCCCAGGGCTCATGACCACAGCTGATCCTTAGTCTGGTTGCTTCTCCCTGCAGTTTTCTCTGAACTCTTCTGGGGAGAACCACGCTTTTCTCTGCTCTCCTGGTTGAGTGTTTCTCCTAGTTTTTACTTTTTCCTTTGGTCTGTTTTTCACTATCTGGGAATGTAGTGTTTCCACGTCATGTTTTCCAACCTTGTTATGGTTTTCTGCGACCCTTTAGGTTTTCTTTTTGCCCTTTCATTGAAATCATGAAAAATAACAGAAGGTAAGCGAACATATTGTTTTCCTTGGTTCACAGTGTATGTAAGGCAGCCTCCTGAGGTGGAAAAACCAAACCAAAGCAAGAGAAAAATCTCACCAGGCTGACACAGTTTTGCAAAGTGCTGACATAATGTTGTAGTCCTTTTGAGAAATACTTAGCTACTAGAACCTTGTGAAATAAGTGTCCTTATCTCAAGTTTAGAGACTAAAACTTAAAACAGTCTAGCTACATGGCCTCAACCAGTAAGTGAATGAGTTGGGATTTGGTTCAAGTTTCATCCTTTTATGTTTACATTTGTGCCTATTTCTGGTTATATTTACAGATAGATCAACAACCCTGCTGATAATTTGATCTGCCTGACTGAAGTAAAAAATCATTCACCCATCCCAGAAACATGTTCCCCATTTCCTCAGTGTATAGATGTAATGGTTTTCTCTTGTCCTTGATACTAGTATTTTTAGTAGCTTTTCTTGTCTTTGTGTTTTGGCATGTTTTGAAATTGTTTTCTGTGGAACATGATGTTGAAGATTTTTTTCTATTCTTAGTTTATTTGGAGTTTTACATTCACTTCTGTTTTCGCACTCTTCAGAAAAGCTCTAATGACATAAAATGCCTTTTTTGGCAATTCTGAAGATGTCATGCTTTTTCCTGCCCTTTAATCCACAATGAAATAAAATTGAATAATAATGATATTTTATTCCTGGAATACATTTCACTTACTTATAATATTTGTTTTAACAAAATTCTTTTGAGTGCAGGAATTTTCATGTGTAATTATTTAGAAAATATACTTTAATTTTCTATGATTATTTTATCATTTGATTTTATTATGGTAAGTTTAGTCTTGTCAAATAAATTTCAAGGCTCTTTGTAGTTTAGCTATGTTATCAGGTAGATTAAAAATATAAATAAACTGAAAAATGAAAGATTTGATTAAAGTATATTATAAATATGTATATGATCCTGTCAGGTATTTATAATCCTATCAGGTTTATCTATAATCCTACCACATTTTTGTTTTCTCATCAGTTTACTCAAATCAGCTGCCTTTTCCTAAACTGGTATTATATATTTTTACAAAGCTAATTGTCCCCATAACATCTAGATTTCAAAACATCAAAAATGTCTACACCATACTTTTTCAGAAATATATCTTTTATTTTCTTAGATGTCAAAGTTTTGCTTTCCTATTTAAATCCTTAATCCAACTGTAAATGCATTTTAGTGTAGGGAGTGAGATAGAAATGCATTTCCTTTCTCTTTTTCTATATGGATAATTATTCCAAAATCGTCTATTAAGTAGTTTTCCCTTTTTTTCACTCATCTCCAGTGTTAACTGTGTATCAAATATCACTTGATATTCACCAAAAGTAAATAGAATATCTCTGCAAGATAAAAAGTAAATTGAATATCTCTGCAAGATAATTTGTGATATTAATCATGTGTACAAACAACTTCACTTTAAGAAATTAATCCTATATGATAGCACATGTAAAATGTCTTAGAAATGAAGTTATTTATTCTATCAGTCTTTGAAATAGCAGATATTGGGAACAACCTACATGTCCATTAGTAGCAAACTGATGAAATGAATTATTCTGCATTCCTGTAATTAAATACTGTGTAGAACTGGTATAGAATTTAAAGGCTCAAGACAATTTTCTATGATAGGTTAACCTGGGGTATCCTCTAATGCACATTAATGAAATCTCCTTTATGTATGGTTGGAAAGGTCCCCTGGAGGAGAAAATGGCAACCCTCTCCAGTATTCTTGCCTGGAGAATCCCATGGACAGAGGAGCCTGGTGAGCTACAGTCCATGGGGTCACAAAAAGTTGGACGTGACTGAGCGACTAATACTTAGGGTGTTAAAATAAAAACCTGTAAGGATAACCAAGAATTGTTAGAATTGTTTCATTATTTCCTCTGCAGGTTATTTACATCTTTAGAAATCCTAAAGATGTTTTGATCTCACTATTTCATTTTCAAATTTGTTAGCTACATTTGAATCTTCAGATAACATAGAACATTGGATGAAAAGGTTTCTGAAAGGAAAAGGTAACTAAATTTATCAAGAAACATACTATGTTGCTCTTTAGTCAAATTCTCAAATATGAAGAACAGATTTAGGGAGAAGGCAAATGGAAATCATGAGTGAGTGAGTGTTAGTTGCTTAGTTGAGTTCTACCCTTTGCAACCTCATGGACTGTAGCCTGCCAGGCTCCTCTGTCCCTGGAATTCTCTGGGCAAGAATACTTGAGTGGGTTGCTATTTCCTTCTCCAGAGCATCTTCATGACCCAGGGATCGAACCCATGTCTTCTCCACTGCAGGCAGATTCTTTACCGTCTGAACCACCAGGAAAGGCATAGAAAGTAGAATGCACATAAGTGGTCACTATTGTCTGTTCATTTAATCTATCACCCAGGGACTTTTCTAATTTCAGCGGGACCACTTGGGGATTGTCAAGGTTGTGAAGGCACGTTGTTCAAGAAACCATTTTGACTAGATCATAAGAGAATCAAGAGTAATATAGCAATTCATCTAACTAAACCCAGTGCATGTGTTCTAGAATAGCCAACGTTCAGGGTGGGTGTAATTTTCTGTGTTCTGTCATGGCCCTGGCGTAGGCTCTATAAGGCACATGTAGAATGTTCATTCTAACTCTGAGGAGGATTGATGAGGTAAGAGTCTTTTGTAAGGTTAAATTGGGGCTCTCAGTCGTTTGGAAGATTACATTCTGTTCCTGACCCGTTGTAGGTAGCTAAAGTTGCTACCCAAGACAACAAGACAGAAAAATAGAGATATACTTTCAGATAGTGTATGCTAAGTCGTTTGAGTTGTGTCCGACTCTTTGCGATGCTATGGACTATAGCCCGCCAGTCTCCTCTGTCCATGGGATTCTCCAGGCAAGAAAACTGGAGTGGATTGCCTTGTCCTCCTCCAGGTTTCAGGTAGAGAAAGTAGGAAAAGGGAGAGATTTACCTTAAGTAGATATTTACAATTAGGGATCCTTCTACATTCCTACTTTCCTACAGACTGAGTACCTTGCAAAGGCAAGTTTCTATTAAAATCATGTCATTGTTTCCCAGAGAACCATTTTTCAAAGGGAACACATGTTTAGTGGTAGTAGCAACTTTGTAATTCTGAAGAGTCCAGAACAGAAAAGAAAGGTCCTCATTTGCTCTTTAATTGGTGCAACATGTTTACCTTGTTACTTATTAATTTCTACTCTGTTAGGAAGCCTCTGGTTTGATTGCAACAGAGGCTGGTACCAACATGGGCATGACTTCAATATTCTGTTGGTGATGTATGTGGAGATGAACAAGGTAAGAGAGAAAGGTTTTTTTTTTCTTTTTAAAAATTATTTCTTGGAAACCTTTCCTTACCCTTGTTTCCATAAACCACATTCTCCTAGTTGTCTTTACCTAATTGCTTCTCAAAACCGTAATTTGGTGCTCTTCCCTGCCATTTAACAAAGGCATACTCAAGTGTATGGAGCACCCACAGTTTAAAAGAAAGAAAAGGCACAGGGATGCACTGAAGTTAGAAACCACTAAGATATGGCTAATTAGCCAGAGAAGAATGTGGGCCTGTTCTACAAGTTCTTCTCATTTTTTTTTTAAATGTGAATCTTGAAATGTGGCTTTGTTGTGATGCCAATAATGCTTACATTTGATTTCCATTCAATGCTGTTTTAAAACATTGCATAAATCAAACAAAATGCATTTGAATGTAACTATTTTGTGATCTCTGATTAATATGTTGATTGATTCACTAATACAGTTTTACTGCTTGAATTGTTAGTGAGTTAATTTATTTTTCAATTTAAAATGAAATTTTATTAAAAGACTTCAGTCATGAAATTCAATATATTGCATTTTATTCAAAAGTAGAGAAATTGATTAGAATGGTTCTTAAGTGTATAAGCAGAAATATATTAATAAAAATATTATACAAATTATGGGTTCTGTCACTAGGAAGTACATTATTACATTTCATGGAATCAGGCATTTATTTATGATCTAAATTCTATGACGCCTTTAGTAATAATTCTTATGCTTTTCTTATGTAAAGCACATAAAAGAATAGTGGAACTGTTAGTCAAAATGATAGAAATACAGGTTTTTATATTTGTCCATATGTTTACCTTTACTGGAGTTCATTGTATTTTTGTAAGGATTTGAGCTACTGTGCTGTGGTTTTTTGTTCCAACTTAAAGGACTCCCTTTAATATTTCTTGTAAGGGCATCTTGTTGGTAATGGAAATCTTAAAATTTTGCTTATCTCAGATTGCCTTTATTTCTCTCACTTTTTCAAAAGGAGAGTTTTGGCGCACACAGAATTCTTGGTTGATAGTTTTTCTCTTTCAGCATATTTCATGCATCATCCCTCTTCCTGACCTGCAAAACAACTATTGAGAAATTTGATCACTATCTTATTGAGGATACTTTAAGTTACATTGTTTTGCTATTCTCAAGATTCTTTGTCTTTGACATTCAACAATTTGAGTATAATATGTAGTACTGTGGTCTCTGTGGGTTTCTCCTACATGTTTGTTGAGCTGCTTCTTTAGGTAGACCTGCTGCTGCTGCTAAGTCACTTCAGTCGTGTCTGACTCTGTGCGACCCCCTAGACTGCAGCCCACCAGGCTCCCCCGTCCCTGGGATTCTCCAGGCAAGAACACTGGAGTGGGTTGCCATTTCCTTCTCCAATGCATGAAAGTACAAAGTGAAAGTGAAGTCACTCAGTCGTGTCTGACTCTTCGCGACCCCATGGACTGCAGCCCACCAGGCTCCTCCATCCATGGGATTTTCCAGGCAAGAGTACTGGAGTGGGTTGCCATTGCCTTCTCCCATGTCTTTCCTAAATGTAGAGATATTTCAGTCATTATTTCTTTAAATACATTCTCGACCCCTTTCTCTTTCTCTCCTATTTTTGACATTCATGCAATAGATTTATGCATATTAATTCTCTTTGATAATATTCCCAAAGTCCATTTAGGTTGTGTTTACTTTTTGTCATTCTATTTCTTCTGACTCCTCACATTCTGTAATTTCAAATGACTGGTCTTTAAGTTTTCAGATTCTGACTATTCAAGACTTCTGTTGAATCTGTCTAATGAATTTATCAGTTCAAGTACATAATTTATTTGGTTCTTTTAAAAAAAATGAATGCTTTATCTCTTTGTTGATACTGTCATTTTGTTGATTAACCATTTTCCTAGTACCATTTATTCCTATCTCTGTTTTCCTTTATCTTGTTGATTTATTTCAGACAATTATTTTGCTTGTTTTGATATTCTAGTCAAATTTATTTTTAGTGTTTTTTTCAGGGTTGGTTTCTGGAGATTAATTTTTGCCTTGGATTGTGGCTAATTTTCCTGTTTCTTTGTATAACTCTTGAATTTTTGTTAAAAATTGGGTATTTGAAAAAATACATCTCTCGGTCTTTGTAGACTGGCTCCAGGGCTTCCCCTGTGGTTCAACTGGTAAAGAATCCACCTGCAATGTGGGAGACCTGGGTTTGATCCCTGAGTTGAGAAGATCCCCTGGAGAAGGGAACGGCTACCCACTCCAGTATTCTGGCTTGGAGACTTCCATGGACTGTATAGTCCATGGGGTCGCCAAAAGTCGGACACAACCGAGTGACTTTCACTTCATTTCCATCCAGAGGAAGACCTTCACTAATCAGCCCAGTGTGATTTGAAGCTTTAGGTATTTTTTGGATATGTGTCTTCCCAGACTTGGGCCTGTTCATTTTCCCCAGTTCCCATGTATACACAGTTAGTTTTAAATGTCTTAATTTCCCAGAGTCTCTTGCCTGCTTCTTCTTAGGACTGTACATGTTTTACTGTATTCAGTTGCCTATAAATATCTGGTCCTGATACCCATGGGGTTATAATCCCACTGTGGCTCCCTCAAACTCTGACATCAGCCACAGCTTTCTTCAAATTCCAACTCCTTTGTATCAATTATGTAAGAGAGAAGCAAGTTTTTGTGAATTATTCAGACTATTGAACAATTTTCCTTTCTCCTCCTTTCATTCTAAGTGAGGAAATGGGAATCTGGCAGCTTCTGCTGATTAGTTAATGTCTTATTCCAGGGAAAGTCCAGGCAAACTGAACAAAATTATTACATATTTTCCTACCGTCATGACTAAGCTTTTTTTCCCCTCAGTTGAGAGTTTGTTTGGTGACTGCACTTTCTTAACTGGCTTCTAATATTCCCTCAGAGGTGCTTTGGTCAATGATATTTACTCAGTGATTTAGTAAAGTCAGATACAAAATCTATATATAAAAATGTGCTGCTTTTCTAATAACAACTAATAGCACTGTTGTTAACACTGATAACAAACTATCAGAAAGAGAAACTAAGAAAACAATCCCATTTGCAGTTGCCTCAAAATCAATAAAACGTCTCAGAATGAATTTAACCAGAGTTGAAAGATTGAATACATTGAAAACAATGATACTGATAAATTAAAGAAGACACAAAGAAGTGGAAAGATAATCCATGCTCATCAACTGAAAGAATTAATAGTGTCAAAAATATCTTACTCCTTCAAGCTATCTTCAGATTCCATGCATCCCTATAAAAGTTCCAATTTTTCATAAAAATAGAACAGATAATCCTTCTAAAATGGAACCACAAAAGACAGTGGGTAGCCCAAGAAATCTTAAGAAGCATATAGCTGAAGAAATCACATTTCTTACATTCCAACTATATTAGAAAGCTATAGGAACAAAACAGTATATTAGCATAAAAACAGACACAGAACCGTGGAACAGAATACACAGCTCAAAAACAGCCCACAGATATAAGGTTAATTAACTTAAACAAAGGACCCAACAATATAAAAGGAAAGCCTTCTCTCTTCCATCAATGGTGTTGGGAAAACTGAATTGGAGGCTTATGTGTGTTTCAGTGCCAAATTGGGTCTTGTGACCACTCTGGAACAATCTCTTGGAGAAAGGCTTTCTATGGGGATTTTCAGCCAGTCAAGATCATTTCTGGAATGAGCCTGGGTACTGTTGTCAGAACACAGCCCAGGACCTTTGGCCAAGAGAGAAGAGACATAGCTGAATTGTAGGCAACAGCAAACAACTGCTAAATATCTATAAATAGCTTTGGTTAAAATCTGCCCTGAAGTCACGATACTAAGCCTAGACTCTCCTGTTGAATCCTATTACCTACAAAGGAGTCAGGTCCTCTTGTGACAGCATAACCCCCTCCAGTGCCTTTAGCCTCTTCTATCTTTATCCTCATACCAGGTCTCTTCCCTTAAAGCTCCAGGGATGCTGAATTTCTAGCCTTTCTATGACCTAACATCTCACACTTTCAATGCAACAGTTGTATTGCATATATTCTTTCATTTGTCTAAATTATATAACTGATGTTTTGTTCACGTAGAGAATTCCTGTTTTTTTTTGTGCCAAAACAAATTTCTGTTATTTGTTGAAATTTTCTCTGACTTCTGTTCCAGAATTCCTTTCTCAGTATAAGTCCTTGTACTCAACCCCTAGCACTGACTTTATCGTTATTTTTCTGTTCACTTGCACCATGACCTGGGGCAGTCTGATATATAGTCCCAAAATGTTTGCTGAGTGAACACAGATAAAACAAAATGTAAGCACTCTTAAAATGCAGCCAAATATATACTATAACAGTAGACTAATTTACCAAGAAGAGATAAGAAATTTACCTCTCACTGTCCAAATCAAAATTAACAAATAACTTAAGCACTTTCATCTTTCATTCCCTTGATGATACTTAGCTGTCATATTTCTTATAATTTGCATAATTTAATATTCTGATTTATTTTAGAGTCTCAAGTTCTGTGTTAATATTATGCAAATTGTGGGGGGAAGAACTGAGTCAGGAGGCTATGGATGAGTTAAGCAGGCCACATTTTGAGAATATGAAATATGAACTAGTAGCAAATTATGATAGTATGGAAACAACCAACTTTGGCCCAAATGAGAAAGCCATTTCCTTCAAAGAGGTGAAGTTTAGCATCTTCTGGATGTCTTGGAATGCGGTGCAAGTAAACCACCATGTAGCCTTTGAGTTTCCTTCCAGAGTTCCCAAAAATGGGGTCTGGTTTGCCCTCTTCTCTGGTTAGCTATATTTCCATGATTTCTGCTGCTTGTCTCACAAGAAACTACATTATCTTGGAAGATAGCTGATAGATATTTGAAAATTGCAAGTTCTTCTACCTGACACTTGAAAATCTACTGGTGCACAGTGCCTGGGACAAAGTGGTTGTTCGTTTAGTGTTCATTTAACGTTAGACACTTTTGCCTCATTAACAACCTACAAATCTGATGATGTAGTGATGACAGGTCTGTTGTCCATCACAGGCCCCTCTTATTTATCTATGGTTTATCCTGAACCTCTCCATGGGGAGGAGTAATTGCACAAATTTGACCTTATTTTGTTATTGGGAGGTGCTAGTACATGTCTTTTATCATACCAGAATTTTATTATTAAATAAGATGTTTATAGAGGCATTTCATTTATTTGACCTCTGGTGATTTGAGTTTGTAAAATGAATGAATTCTTCATACAACTGATAAATTGGAACACATGAAAATACTTGTGTTATTTTATGCATTCATTCTAAATTATATGTTATGATTGTCTAACTCAGGACATGGAAACCTTGTAATATAAAATTATAGACAAAGATTTTGACCTTAACTATGAGGTTATATGCCTCTATGTCCAGTAGCACTAAACACTGGCTTTGTGTTTCTCTAAGTTAATATTTCTTTCCCTTCATCTGAGTTATAACTTTCCCCCTTATCTTGAAAAATAAGGAGCACCAGTAACTGGTAAGAAAGGGACGTACCGTTTACTATTAGCCTGAGCAAACTCTGTTGTGTGCTGATGCTAAGGCCATTTTCAACTGCCAATATTGTTGCGTTGCTATTTTGTTTTCCTTTGAGAAAATAAACTTTCCTGTGTTCCCATGTCTTTAATATGGGGCTTCCCTGGTGGCTCAGTTGGTAAAGAATCTGCCTGCAATACAGGAGACTACCTGCAATGTGGGTTCAATCCTTGTCTTGGGAAGATCTCCTGGAGGAGGGCATGACAACCCACTGCAATATTCTTGCCTGGAGAATCCCATGGACAGAGGAGCTTGTTGGACTACAGTCCACGGGGTCACAAGAGTTGGACAAGACTTAGCAACCAAACCACCAACACCTTTAATAACACCTGCAGGGAGAGTGTGACATCATTAATAAAAAAGTAGAAATGAGCAAAATTTCTTTGTGGAAATGAAGCATATTCCTATATGTTTATTTAGCAGAGACCCAAACATTTTTCTTTTTGATGCTACCTACCTGAACATCATTTGCATTGGCTTTACCAGTCCTCACTAAGTTTTTGTTTGTGTTAATTTGTTCAGTTTCATTTGTTTATATTTCTGTGTATTTTTAAAATCAGTGTTTCTTTTATCGCTGCTCCTCCTTATCAACTGGTATTTGTCATCAGAAATCAGTGTCTCTGTAAGTTAGTTTAAGGCTGTCTCGTAGTTAAGTTGGATAAAGGTAGAGTAATTTTAGCTCTGCCATTATAAATGTATAGTAGTAGTAGTGAAAGTCGTTCAGTTGTGTCCGACTCTTTGCGACCCCATGGACCATACAGTCCATGAAATTCTCCAGGCCAGAATACTGGAGTGGGTAGCCCTTCCTTTCTGCAGGGGATCTTCCCAACCCAGGGATCAAACCCAGGTCTCTCACATTGCAGGAGGATTCTTTACCAGCTGAGTCGCAAAGGAAGCCCAAGAATACTGGAGTGGGTAGCCTATCCCTTCTCCAGCGGATCTTCCCAACCCAGGAATCGAACCAGAGTCTCCTGAACTACAGGCAGATTCTTTACCAACTGAGCTATCAGGGAAGCCCTTAAATGTATAACATTGGACTAATTATGAAATCTCTGTGAACATTCATGTCCTCATCATTAAATATTAGCTGACAGATCTTATGGAGCTTTTAAAGTACTTCTGTAAAATACAACAACCTGTGTTAGCCTGGGAAAAAAGAGTCATCAATTTGTAGTAACTTTTTTTCCCCAGGTGGTTGAAGGCACATTATCTATATCTAATTATAATATAAATACAATGGCAAGTTTGTTCATATGCTCCATAAACTGGGTGAGTCATGGCCATGTGAAGCATAACTAGAACTCAATAAGGAGAAAAGTAAAAGGGGGAAAACTAATGTTTCCCTTGACACTAAGTTCTCATGTCCCCCCACCCTTAAAATTCCACTGAAGCAATTTCTTTGCTCTCCATCCCAGGTACTATTGGAGAATGGAAAAGTCACCTGACTGTGGATCAAAGTGAAAGGTTTCACAAGATTTTCCAATGGACGATGAACAATTTCCCCTTGGAGTTCATCTGGGATATACATGAAGAATATTAGTTCTCAACTCAGCACAAGCAATCCTAAGAGGTCACACTCCAAAGGAAATATATTTATTATATACTCTAATCCATGATTTCCTTTCACTTATTACTGAAAAGCCTCAGTGATTAGTAAGTATTAATATAGTAGTCTTTATTTGCATTTATGGCCTTTTTGTTTTTTTTTTTAAGCTTCGTTTATGTATTTATTTTTGCCTGTGCTGGGTCTTGGTTGCTGAGCAGGCTTTTCTCGAGTTGCGGCGAGCCGGGGCTGCAGTGTGGTTGAAGTACCCGCACTTCTCATTGCGGTGGCTCCTCATGCCGTGGAGCACAGGCTGTCGGGTGCACCGGCTTCAGTGCTTGCGTCACGTGGGCTCAGGAGTTGTGGTTCCTGGCCGGTAAACACAGGCTCCATAACTGTGCTGCGCATTGCTCCACCGCGTGTGGGATCCTCCTGGACTAACCGCAGGGACTGCACCCATTTGCCCCTGCATTGGCAGGTGGATTCTTTACTACTGAGTCGACAGAGAAGTCCTGTGGCCTGTTTTTTATTTCCAGGAATTCCTCGGTTTCTGATCAACAGAGAATTCTTTGGCAAACAATGATGGGATGCGGGGAGCGGGCCTGACTGCTCAGGCCCCTTCTCGGCCCTGAGAAGGATCCAAAGGTCCCTCTCTGTCCCGCCACCCCTGATTTATTAAAGTGCAAATTGGCCTTTCTCACCTCCCTCAAGGAAATTGCTGCAGCCACCATTTGCCCATTTTCCTGACTCCGATAAGATTATCGGGCTCCTGTGAATGGTTTATGTCTAGGTAGTCTTTAACTGATTGTAAGACGCTGGTGCCATGCTCTGCTAGAGTTGAGATAAAACTCCTGAGCTGAAACTAGTGTCTGCAGTTCTGCACGTATGCATGTCTTTGATCTAAAATTTGGTGAGTCCTGTTAGCATATATATGTATGTTACCCCTCAGTAAAGTCGTTGGAATCAGTCACAAGCTGACTCCGTCCCTCTCAACCCCATCTTTCCGAGTCTTTCGTTTCTCAGGTGCTCTGGTGATTGCGTCCTCGACCTGTTCGTTTTGCTGGCAGGTCCGGCAATGGGATACCTCTAAATTTTACATTCAATAATTCCTGAGTTCTTGAGCAAAAAGGGCCATTATAACATATGATCAAAATGTAGTCTGGAAATGGAGGCCTTGTTAATTTAAAATAAACTGCTTGAGAAGTTTTTCATTTTTAATATTTTAATTTTTAAGTAATTAAATGAGTCAACCTTTTTGAGCTTCTAGGTCTTGTGTTTTACTTATGAGCATCCCTGTCTCATATATTTTTAATATACAAAAATCATTTCATTTCATTGAATGTTATTCTTATGTTTAAGAATACCTTGTAATGACCTATATGAAAATAGAATCTAAAAAAGATTTTATATATGTATAACTGATTTATTTTGCTGTACAGTAGAAATGAATACTACATTGTAAATCAACTATACTCTAATAAAAATTAATTAAAAAATAAAATTCCAAAAAAGGAAGTGCTCTTTTCAAATAAAGCAAATTCACCCTTCATTACTTATTGAACATTCCATCATTTTATTACAAGCTAAATTAGAGTTCATCTTCTAAATAATTTTAAGTACATTATTTGATTCATTTATGTGTGTGTTAGTCACTCACTCGTGTCTGACTCTTTGTGACCTCATGGACTATAACTGGCCAAACTCTTCTGTTGGTGGAATTCTCCAGGCAAGAATACTGGAGTGGTAGCCATTCCCTTCTCCAGGGGATCTTCCTGACCCAGGGATCGAACCCAGGTCTCCTGAAGTGCAGACAGATCTTTACCATCTGAGCCCTCAGGGATAATGACACAATATCCTGCTGCTATACTTTTTCAAAAAATTGACATTTAACTTAAAACAATTTTATAACTCTCATAAAGGATCATACTGGAATTTTGTTAATATTGCATTAAAGTGTAATTTTAAAAGTGACACTATTACAAATTGAGTTTTCCCATTCAGAAATATTGCACTTACCATTTATTTGTTTTCTTTCAGATCACTTGGTAAAAAACAGTTCTTATAAAAGCCTTACTCCTTTCTTGTTAAATTTATTTTAAACCTGTATAGATACTGTTTGTAGCTACTGTGAGTAGAATATTGTTTTAGCTACATTTTTCTAACTCCTTTTTGCTGTTCCCGATTTTTGCTGGCTCCTCAGCTGGTAAAGAGTCCACCTGCAGTGCAGGACACCTGGGTTCAATCCCTGGGTTGGGAAGATCCCCTGGAGAAGGGAAAGGCTACCCACTCCAATATTCTGGCCTAGAGAATTTCATGGACTACATAGTCATTGGGGTCACAAAGAGTTGGACACGACTGAGCAACTCTTGCTTTTGCTTTCCAGAATCTGGGTTCAGTTCAGTTCAGTTGCTCAGTCATGTCCAACTCTTTGTGACCCCATGGACTGGCCTCCCTGTCCATCACCAGCTCCCAGAGTTTACTCAAACTCATGTCCATTGAGTCAGTGATGCCATCCAATCAACTCATCCTCTGTCGTCTCCTCCTCCTACCTTCAATCATTCCCAGCATCAGAGTCTTTTCCAGTGAGTCAGTTCTTTGCATCAGGTGACCAAAGTATTGGAGTTTCAGCTTCAGCATCCATCCTTCCAGTAAATATTCGGGACTGATTTCCTTTAGGATGGACTGATTGGATCTCTTTGCTGTTGCTAGAGGTTAATCAGGCTGAGGGAGAAGCGACGCAGTTTGTCCGTGGCCCACAGTAGAGCAGGTGTTGCACCTCTGATCTCAGATTCTGCATCCAGTGGTACCTCTCTGCTAGTTTGTGCCCAGCATAGGGTTCCTGGCTGCTTCACTTGCTTTTATTTCAATTTGCTCACATCTCTGTCCATCTTTCCTAAGAAACACATATGGTTTCTTTCCTAAGTTCATACTTTAAGCAAGGGTGGAATGAGTCTTGTTTCTTGTATGAGGAGAGGATTTCTCATTCACCATGCTCCCTTCTAGTTCACCTTCTCTTGCCTTGATAGAAGAACTCAGAGCTTCCACACATGGGAAACTTTATTTCTTTGTGAACAAGATTTTATTTTCTTTATGAAGGCATAAAGGATAATTAGAGATGTCTTATTTACTAAACTGATATCAAGCTTTTAAATTTTATTGGGATAATCCCTATGAGTAAACCTGTTTTTACTTTCACAATCTAAGGATTACGTTGATGCTAATCTATTGAAAAGATCATTATAACAATTTTGGCCTTTACAATTCTTCAGAAAGCTTAACTTAAAAAAGTGAGAATAGCCACTGACCATATAACAAAATAGGTATACATTTAAATACAAATAAGGCAGACCACAATGGTAAGAAACATTGCTACTTACTATATGGCTGAAAAGCACTCTCAAATGATTATATTATTTAAAGATGTAAATCTTAAAATAAACCAGTATCACTTTAACTTTTTAATGCTATGAAGAGAAAGTTGTTGAGAGAGGGGATACAGCTTTGCAAAAAATAACAAATGAGAATGTCATTAACTCTTGGTAAAAGTCAAGGACAAATCATGTGACAATCATGGCTAACTGGCTGAAAGTGAAAGTTGCTCAGTCGTGTGTGACTCTTTGTGATCCCATGGACTATACAGTCCATGGAACTCTCCAGACCAGAATACTGGAGTGGGTAGCCTTCTCCAGGGGATCTTCCCAACCCAGGGATCGAATCCAAGTCTCCCATGTTGCAGGCAGATTCTTTACCAGCTGAGTCACAAGGGAAGCCCAAGAATACTGGAGTGGGTAGCTATCCCTTCTCCAGGGGATCTTCCTGATCCACTGGGGTCTCCTGCATTGCAGGTGGATTCTTTATGAACTGAAATACCAGGGAAACCCTGGTTAATTGGCTAGTTACCTCTATATCCTCAGATGATCTGCTCCTGAATGTGCAGATAATTGAATATTTTGTTTCTTATCGCTAACTTGTAATCATTACTCTGGGCATGTTAAGTTATTTGAATCCTTATTTTTCTTTCTTTTTTTTTTTTTACATCTTATTTTACACAAATATATATTAACTAAACTACAGTATTTTTTTCTCATTTGCTTATTTTTTTTTAATTGTTTTTGGTTTTCATCTAGTAATTAAGAGGATTTACTAATATACTCCTCTAGGCCATGGACTTACCATGGTTTCTTACTTTGCACTTCTTTGTTCTATGCCCATTTTTCTTCTTTTTTTTTTTTTATTAGTTGGAGGCCAATCACTTCACAACATTTCAGTGGGTTTTGTCATACATTGATATGAATCAGCCATGGATTTACACGTATTCCCCATCCCGATCCCTGCTCCCATCTCCCTCTCCACCCGATTCCTCTGGGTCCTCCCAGTGCACCAGGCCCGAGCACTTGTCTCATGCATCCCACCTGGGCTGGTGAACTGTTTCACCACAGATAGTATACATGCTGTTCTTTTGAAATATCCCACCCTCACCTTCTCCCACAGAGTTCAAAAGTCTGTTCTGTGTTTCTGTGTCTCTTTTTCAGTTTTGCATATAGGGTTATCATTACCATCTTTCTAAATTCCATATATATGTGTTAGTATGCTGTAATGTTCTTTATCTTTCTGGCTTACTTCACTCTGTATAAGGGGCTCCAGCTTCATCCATCTCATGAATCCTTATTTTTAAAGTCTTTATTGAACTTGTTACAACATTGCTTCTGGTTTATGTTTTGGTTTTTTGGCCTCGAGGTATGTAGGATCTTAGCTCCTTGATCGGGGATGGACCCTGCATCCCCTGCATTGGAAGGAGAAGTCTAAACCACTGAACCACCAGGGAAGTCCCCTGAATCCTTATTTAAAACAGTGTAATTTCCCATTAGTTTCTCTTCACAACACAAGTAATGCTTGAGGAACTTCTTACAGTGGGACATGGACCTGCTTCTTTTCCTAGTAAGCAGGCACATGTCAGAAATTTCTGGCAATGTAGATTTAGCAGGAATCCTTAGGATTTTACTGCTCAACCTTAAATTTTTGAAAACCAATCTCTCTGTTGCCTCATATGCTCTTAAAAAAAAATAGTTGGTATAAATCATCAAGTTAAATTATCAAAGTTCATGAACCGTATGTGTACATAATGAATCTATAAAGTGAACACTAATGCAACCATCATTCAGGTAAGAAAGAAAAGGCATTCTGGGTATGCAATTTTGATTTAGTTCATCTAGGCAGTCACTTCAATTTTTATGCTTTAAAATTGTATACATTTAGGTACTGTTCAGATAATAATCACGTTATAGAGTAATATTCAACCCAATATTTTTGACTAGAATTTAAATCTCACCAAATTCTTCATTTCTATTCATGTGTTGGGATCTCTTGTAAATTTTCTATCTTATTATTTTTATAGTTTCCAGTCAAATTTTAATCTAAATTTTATCTTTGATATCTTAAATAGCATAGTAATTTAATTATTTCAGATATTGCAATATGTGTAGTATCTTCATTCTATTTCTATTAGTTTCTGCTGTTTTTGGCTACATATTCTTATCTCTTCCTGTTCTTGCATATCTTGATTTTATATTAGTTATCTTATACAAATATTATTTAAAGAAATAATTTGATAACTAAGGTCCTAATATTTTAGTCACTCCATCACACTCAACCTCTGTCACTGACTAAAAGGGAAATATGATCTATCTAAAATATAAAGGTACTAAGGTGCTCATCAGGCTTAGAAGGTCATTCATCTTGTATCCAATTTACCAGTGAATCTGTCTAGTCCTGGGCTTTTCTTTTTTTGTGCCCACTATATTTAATTGTTTGCTTTACTCTTTTCCTCTTGAAATTGTGAACTCTTAACAAGCAAGCTATCAGAATGTTGTTGTCTTAACTTCCAGGACCCAGTACAGTCTGAAACATATAAGATCCTAAAAGTGTTATATGAATATAGGAAGGTGATCTATCCTTATAAAATTAAAGGTGATCTATCCTTATAAAATTAAACGGTAGGATACTCTCACAGAGGTGACAACCAGAGCACTGATTTTCATAGAAGGAATTAGAAAGTCAAACTCTGGATGTAGAATAAGCCCAAGACCTTCAGTTTTACAAAATACGATGAAGATGTTGAGTTGCAACTCATAGATTCCTTATTGGTTAAGTACTTTCTCATACTCACAATTCTTTCAGAATCTCAAAAATTCCAGCTTAAAAACAGCAGTTTTCTTGAGAAAGAACTGAGTGAGGAGAATGTAAAGGTTAGTGTGTGTTGGTCCTTTAAAGGACCGGAACCTGGTGGTCCGGAGTCGACGATAAGAAAGTAAGAGAGAGCGCTTGTTGGTCCTTTAATGGACCGGAACCTGGTGGTTCCGAGAGTAAGAGAGAGAGAGAGGCTGACATCCCCTGGTTTTCGCGGAAAGCCAATAGAGCCCTGTTCTCAGGGCTCGCGCTGCTGCACGTGGGCACCGGGCGCTCTCTCGAGTGGGTGAAGGCACAGTGCGCCTTCTCGAGAGGATCTTAGAAGCCCGGGCAAGAAAGTGAGCTCAGCGGGCCTCCGCGCTCCAAAGAATTAGCCAGAAATAGAGAGAGAGAGAGAAAGACAGAAAGAAGGAATAGAAAGAAAGAAAGACCCGGGGACCAAAGCTCTGATGGAGCAAAGGTGTTTTAATCAACATGGCGTGGGCATATACACTGTAGTAATTCTCAGCAAAGATAAAGATTAAAATTCCAGACTTACAAAACATAAGATGATCCCTATCAAAGAGAGAGAGTTGCAAACAATCATCTTTTACCATTTGGCTCATAATAAGGAAGAGGGTACTTATCACTGTAACGAGAAATGCCTGGATTCCTCAGCCCCGGGAAAGGCGTGCCTCTCCTCTTAATTCCTGAATATTCAGGAATCAATAAGGGCCAGAGGGTTCCTGACAGATCCAAAACAGCACACAGGAAGCCTCTTGTTAAATGCTTCCTGACAAGTGTGAACCAGGCTACCTTTCAGAACATGAAGTTCAATTGCAAGGCAACTATGATATAATTCTAAAATATGAATTTGGGACAAGAGGGAATGAGGCATATTTCCTGCACAAAGGTGATGCCTTATAAAAGTGGTAAGAGTCCTTGGGCCCTAGACTAGTTAAGAAAAGCCTGCAACAGATTGCCTCATTAACCTAATCTTCTATAAATTCAATTACTCACCAATATGCAATGAATTTTATTGTGCTCCTATAACATGCCAGGAATTGTTAAGAATAAATTTTCCTCCTGAATAATCTTAAATTCAAAAATTTTTAATTTAAACTTTTTAAAGTACATTGTTCTAAAACATAATTTTTACTGTTTTATTTTCTTCATATTTTATTCTCTAACATACTAATAGTTAAGCATTATGATAATGGATAGTAGAATATTAACTACTTAACTGTGTAAATATACTCTAGATACTAATATTATTACCATTATTATTCTATTTTTTCTTATTTATTAACAACGTTCAATTTCATTGCTCAAGTAGATCATATATGAAGCCTTCTCCATTCCAGTAGTAGCTTGCTAACTTTTCCAAATGCCAATCATAATATCTGCACTAGAAAATTCGACAGCTTGAGATGCTAAATTATTTATTTAAAAATTGTCTGAATGGTGGTTTCTAGCTCCTATCAAGTACCCTGCAGCAATGGCAGCTCTGGGAACTCTCTGTCATCCTGACTTTATTACTTGAAAATTTCACAATCTAATTCATTTCAGTTTTACGAATAAGAAATACTTACCTTTTAAGGATTGTTTTAAGAATTAATATTACACGACAGATGTAGTTTGCCAAGAATGGTACCTGTCATTTAGTAAAATATATTTAAGTTTTCAAATCTTTTCATGTATTTTAGTTTTTTTTTTTTTCCTCCCAAAGAAATGTTATAATTTAATGGTAATGGTTGTTAGAAGTCTAACTGATAATGTCGTGGGCTAAATCCTACTTTCAGTCTTCCTACATCCTAAATTTGGTTCTTAGCTGATAACTGTAAAAGAAATGTGAAAGAGCATACACTATGGAGACCTAACATGTTTAACTGACTTGAGAACAGATTGAAATAAGTTGGAGAACAGATTTAAGTGGGGTGGAGGAAGTTTTTGCTCCCATAGTGCTACCTTTTTACCCAGTTGTTGATGTTCTTGTCCCATTAGGTAGCCTTGGAGACTGGAAACATCACTTGACCATGGAGCAAAAATGAAACATTTGACAGGGTATTCCAAAGGAAGATGAAAGATTTTCCCTTGAATTTCATTTGGGACATAAATGAGGAATAGAATCAATGGAAAATAATCATAACAGTCTACTAAATTAGTGGGCATATTTTAATATACATTTTAATATGTACTTCTCAAGCTAATGTTGATGATAAAACTTTACTATTAAATAAAATTAGTGAAGAGTGCTGACATTCATTGCCATGAGTTTGATGAACATTTTGAAATTTCAAACATTAAAATGATTTGGGAGATAACCTGCTTTGGTAACCTGTATGATACAGGGAAAAACAGAAATTATGCAAAGTTAATTGTAAATGCCTCAAGAGAGTTTCCAGTCCTGTGTACTTTATCTACAATTAAATTTTGGATCAAAGATTAAAAATCCTTTCAACTTTCTAAGTGTACTTTATACTTCAGTTTTAACCAATGTGAATGTCAAAATAGAGAATTCACATGAAAGGCATGCATCATGCTTTCTTAATCCTGGCAAAACCATTGCATCTGAGAATTATGCTCAGCAAATCAATGAGATACACCAAAAACTGCAATGCCTGCAGCCCGCATTAGTCAACAGAAAGGGCCCAATTCTTCCCCAAGACAGTGCCTGACTGCACATCGCACAACCAACGCTTTAAAAGTTGAATGAATTGGGCTACAAAATTTTGCCTCATCTGCCACATTTACCTGACCTCTTGACAACTGATTACCACTTCTTTGCATCTTGACAACTTTTGACAGGGAATACACTTCCACAAACAGCAGGAGGCAGAAAATGCTTTCCAAGAGTTTGCCAAATCCGGAAGCACAGATTTTTATGCTACAGGAATAAACCAATGTATTTCTCATTGGCAAAAATCTGTTGATTGTAGTGGTTCCAATTTTGATTAATAAAGATGTGTTTGAGCCTACTATAATGATTTAAATACACAATCCAAAACCACAATTATGTTTGCACCAACCAAATATTTTTGTGGAAATTGAGATCAGTTCAAATCTTCTTTAAAACTCTTTTGAAACAGAATCAAAATAATCATATTCTATGGTTTCTAGGAAACTTCTAAATTCCTATTCAACTAAATTAATTTTATACAATTTAAATGTTATCTTCATTACATTTACTTATTAACTAACATGCTTCCATGCAATTGCCTTATTTTTATTGCACAAATGAAACATCTTTTTATATTTTGTGGAGAACATAAGGCTGCAGTTCTGTCTCATTTTAGAATCTTTCTGATGCCATCCTGGTTAAGCAAAAATTTTTTTTTTCTTAAAGAATAACTTACTTGTAACTAATTTATGCAAAATAAGGTGATTCATCAAAATTCCTAGAACACCAGAAAAAAAGAATTGTCATAAACTTCCTGAAGAACTAGAACTAAGAAGTATGAGACCATCAGGGATATGTATATGTTTTCATCTTTTTTTTTCTCTCTGTCTCCTCATCTTAGAGTTTTATGTTTCTCACCTCCGTGAGCTTCAAGTGTGGGATTCATTTTTCCTTCCTTAGCCTCTGAAAACTGGATTTACTTTAACACTATGCCAGTCATACACTATGTCCAAGTGACCTCACTTCATACAACAAAACAGAGATAGGTTGGTGTTGTGGAATTCAAATTTAAACTGTGAAAACAAAACCTTAATGGTGTAGGTTAGGTCTCTTCACTTCCTGGAGCAATCTACCTATTGTCAAGGCAAAAGAGTCATGGAGTACAAACACATTACCAGAACCTGGAGTATCTTTGAAATAATGGGATAAGCAGTGAAAAAATCTATTATTCTTGATTTTGCTTCAATTAACCCCAAAGGATATGTTGAACTGTAATTCTCATTACCTCAAAATGTGACAGTATTTGGAAATAGAGTTATTGCAGATGTAATTAGTTAGATTCAGGTACTGGAATAGCATGGGTCTTTAATCCAATAAAATCGGTGTCCTTAAAAAAGAGGAAAGAGATACAGAAAGAAAATGGCCATGTGACAATAAGAGTCTGAGTTTGGAGTGATGCATTGATAAGCCAAAGAAAACCAAAGTTGTGAAGGAGGAAACAGACAGAACAGGCTCCTTCTTGAAAGC
The DNA here is from genome assembly GCF_033118175.1 of Dama dama. Taxonomy (NCBI): domain Eukaryota; kingdom Metazoa; phylum Chordata; class Mammalia; order Artiodactyla; family Cervidae; genus Dama; species Dama dama. Next base: position 33,256,990 of record NC_083708.1, on the reverse strand, counting down.
ATGACTCCATCTTGGGCAGGACTGTGAACTTTGAGCTATATGTCCAGTATCTATGGAAACAACATACCAACTGGAAAACCAGATCCCTGGTGGGAAGAGTCCCAAGGCTCGTACCTAGACTCTCCATCACCTAAAAGAATACCCTAATTATCTGTGTAACCGAGTAGAATCATACATTCTATTATGCTTATTGGGGTATGACCACAGGCCTATTGATAATTGTCCTCTGTTAACCACCTAGGCTTAAGGCATATGAATCAAGGGTTAACTTTGTATCTTTCTTTTCCTTTGTTCAGATTAGTTTCAGGGAATTTGGGGAGGTGGGTTTGGGCCCATAAACTTAGGGTATATAAGGTTTTCACAAAAACTGGCCGGGGTCCTTGGCTAAGAGGAGACTCTGCCTTGGGTGCGCTGGTGTAATAAACTGCACTCCACTATCTGCATTGTCCTCTTAAGTGAGTTTGTTTCCTGGAATGTGTGGCTACAACACTTGGAAAACACCAGACCCTAGAAGATGGAAGTAAGGGCTCTCTCCTACAGGTTTCAGAATCGGTATGGCCCTCCTGACATCTTGATTTTGAAATTCTAGCCTCCAAATGGTGAGACAATAAGTTTCTATTGCTTTAAGCAGTCTGCATATCAGTATTTTATTACAGCAACCATAGCAATTGAATACAGTATTCTCCAACTCAACTGAAGAATTGCTATTCTAAATCACAACCAATAAGGCAGGTTCTGGAGCCAAACCAAAGAGGTAAGTAAGGTAGCATAATGCTGATTAGCTCTGACTGCATGACATTAAAAAAAAAAAAAAAAAAGAAAGAAAAGAAACCTAGCAAAACTGTAATAGTAACTGGAGATTTAGCTCTGTTCTCTCTCTCTCTCTCTCTCTCTCTCTCTCTCTCTCATTAAGCATAGTACTGAAGAAAGGTCACCTGAGACAATATGTCAAGAGGACACAAAAGCTATATAGTTTAGAAAGAAGAAACAAAACCATTTCTGTTTGCAAACATCTTGATATTCTATACAGACTATTTCAAGGGATAAGCAAAACAAAATAAAAATTACCAAAACTAATTAGTGAGTTTGCAAAGTTGTAAAATATAAGTTCGCAACACAAAAAAACTCAGTTGTGTCTCTGTATGCTAGCAATGAACAAAGAAAAAATTAAAAACAAAATACCATTTACAATTGCTCCAAAAAGAATCAAATATTTAGGTACACATCTAAAAAATATGTACAGGGTCTGCATGCTGATGAACAACAACAAAATGTTAATGACAAAAATCAAGAAAAACTAAATGAGAAAATGTATGATGCTCAGTGATTGTAAGATTTATCATACTAAAGATGCTAGTTTTGCCCATTTTAAACTTTGGGTTTTGAAGGAAAGCTACACGGCTCAAAATAGCTTGGAGTTAAAACTCCCCTCCAGGTCCTCCCCATCATTCTATAAAAAGTTCTATAATGAACTTTCTCCCCCAGAGAAAGGAATGGACATTAAGATTGATTATGTTCAGCTCCCAGCCGAACCCAGTCTCTGGCCGGTCTCAGGAATTCCTTGCCCCAGTTGTTGAAAGCTAACTAATAAAAAATAATCATGAGGAAAAACAGACCCCCTCAAAACGATGTATCTCTGCATATATATGTTTTCTATATATACCTACTCTCTCCTTGACTTAGCGCAGCAACTCACTAATCTGACTGCTGCCCCTTCTTGCCTCATTAAAGGTGATCTGTTCCTGTAAAGTGCTGGTCTTGTTTATTTTTTTTTCTCGAACGTTGCCTTCTCTGACTCCTTTACCTTAAAGGTTTAATTAAATTACTGCTGCTGCTAAGTCACTTCAGTCGTGTCTGGGTCTATGCGACCCCATAGACGGCAGCCCACCAGGCTCCCGCGTCCCTGGGATTCTCTAGGCAAGAACACTGGAGTGGGTTGCCATTTCCTTCTTCAATGCATGAAAGTGAAAAATGAAAGTGAAGTCGCTCAGTCATGTCTGACTCTTAGCAACCCCACGGACTGCAGCCTACCTCCATCCACGGGATTTTCCAGGCAAGGGTACTGGAGTGGGGTGCCATTGCCTTCTCCATAATTAAATTACTACCAATATCCAAATGTAATTCTTTGTAGCTATAGAAAAGCTAATTATCAATTTTACAACTTACTAAAGATCAGCAGCTAATGAAGACAGCATGGTGTTGCAGAAAAACAGAATAGAGGTTCCACACACAGAGCTACACAGTACACCAGCTGAATTTTGATAATTGTTCAGAAGCAGTCCCATGGAGAAGGAGAAATTACAGCAAAAGATGTTGAAATAGTTGGACATTAATATACAAAAACACTGACAGCTGACGTAAATATCATGCCTTTACAAAGGAACTCAAAAAACTTTTTGGTTCTAAATATGAAACAGCATTCTGTAATACATTTAGAAGAAAACATAGGAGAAAATATTCATGACCCTGGTGTTGACAAGGAACTCCTAGACATAATGCAAAAGGCATTAAAGAAGATATCACAAATTAATTTTATCAACATTAAAAAAAAATTTATCAAAATGTAAAAACAATCAAAATGTTTAAAAAAAAATAACCACATAGTCCTTGTTTGGAGATTAAAAAGGAAATCTACAAAATGGGAGGAAATATTTGCAAATCCTATATTTGATAAAGGAATTACATCCAGAATTCCCTAAATTCAATAGTAAGTAAACCAGTAGTCCAATTAGAGGAAAAAAAGACACTTTACCAAAAGGAGGATAAAGGAATGGCAAGTAAGCACTTGAGAAAATGTGTACTTCCATTAATCATCACAGATATGGAAATTAAAAGTGCTGTGAGATACCTCTGCGTGTTTATTATAATAGGTGATCAGCTATTAGCAACATGATGTCTGACAAAGATGTGAGGCAAATGGATCTCTCCTACATTGCCGGTGACCACATAAAATGGCACAGCTAGTTTGGAAGGCAGTTTGTCAACTTCTTAAAAAATCAAGCATGTACTTAACATAGGATTCAGTAATCCCTCTGTTGGGATTTATCCTAGAGAATGAAAACTTATATTCACACACAAACTTGTACATAAAATTTCAAAGTATCTCTTGTAATATCCCCAAATATGATGCATCCCAAGAGAATAAAACAAACAAACAAACACAAAACTATAGGATATCAATACGGTGGAATTCCACCCAGGAATTAATTGCAAGGGCATTAAACTAAGTGAGGAAAACCAAATGCAAAATATCTCAGTGTTTATGATCCTATTTTTATGAAATTCTCAATGTGACAACATTATGGTGATGAAGACCAGATTCATGGTAGCTAAGTGTTACAGTTGAGGGCTGCAGTGATGACTAAGATGAAACACAAGAAGTTTCTTTGTGGTGCTGGGAGTGTTTTGTGTGCCAGTTGTGCTGATGGTTACATAAATCTGCATGTGGTAAAGTTTCAGTGAAGTATAATCAACTTATGCCTTCAAAATGCGTGTGTAAAAACTAGTGAACTGAAATAATGTCTGTATTTGGGTTAATAGTCTTGTGTAATGTCGACTTCCTGCTTTTGATAAAGTATTCTGATTATGTAAGATACATATTAAATATCATCTTTGGGCATGCAGGGTAAAGGGAACATCAGGATTCTGTATTATTTTCTATCTCTTATGGCTCTTAAACTATTTTTCAAACAAATCTATATCATAAAATAGAGTAGTTAATTAATCTTGAAGAAGAATAAAGCTGGGGAATTCATCCTAGAGAGTCACCAAAATATATTTTAATACTTTTTATTATTAAATAAGAGATTACAGAAGACTTCCAAAGGTAGTAAAAAAGACTTTTGACATTCCTTCTATCTCTCACAGTAAGAAACTGGTACCTACAATAAACTTGCTTATTTGTTCAGCCCAAGTGTGAAAGTGAAAGTGTTAGTCACTTGGTCATTCATGTCTGACTCTTTGTGACCCCACAGACTGAAGCCCACCAGGCGCCTCTGTCCGTGGAATTTGCCAGGCAAAAATATTGAAGTGGGTTGCCATTCCCTCCTCCAGGGAATCTTCTTGACCTAGGGATCAAACCTGGGTCTCCTGCATTGCAGCCTGATTCTTTGCTACCTGAGCCCATGAGTACATGTAAAGTAACTTAAGAATTACTAAATCATACCAACTGGATACAGAGTCGACATTCAGTTTTGTCTTTAGCCTAAGAGTACCTAGACAAAATGCCAGTATCTAAAGTTCTTCAGATCAGATATTTTTCCTCCATCCAATTCAGTAAGGCTCTATTATACATCTGAAATACAGTTAGATCCATTTTTCACGAGTTGAATTTCATTCTGCATTCCTCTGGCAACTTGGTAGCTTTTAAAATTTACATTTGGGAACATTTAAATGTACCCAAGTAAAAGCCTTTTTTTTTTGGTATGAAATGATAGGTGAAGTCATGTAACCTCCACTTCGGTATTTCTAATGGACTGAATGACTGTGTTCCCTGAAATTCACTCTTCTTTTGTTATTGGGAGGGACTATTACATAGCTTTTATTAAACCAGAATGCCACATTATAAAAATCTGGAGTAACATCCCATATAGCTGGCATCTAGTGATTGAGATTTTGGAATAAACAAATTCTTCACACCTGGGTGCCCTTTCCCAGTAAAATCGCTTGCTTTGTCAGCACATGTGTCTCCTTGGACAATTCATTTCTGAGTGTTAGACAAGAGCCCAGTTTTGGGCCCTGGAAGGGGTCCCTCTTCCTGCAACAAATGCCGACTCTGGTGGGGACTTTTCTTCACTGCGACTGACATCCTGACCACTTGGGGTACTCAGGGAACAGCTTGCTCGCTGATGGACCAGACCCAGCAGCTGTAACTGGGACCCTTTTGTCGCTGGTCTCCTCCTGACGAGGACAACTGGCCAGACTGCCCCTACCCAGTAAGGAACAAGAGACTTCATTGCCCTCTCTACCCTTCCCTCTCTCTTTTCTCTGCTTAACCCTTCCTGTCCTTCCCCCTTTTTCTAGTCCCCCAGTCCTGGACACAGGAATCTGGTCAAAGGGCCTCAGCGTGAGCTGAGGATGGGAGACTGATCATCTCCTCTTGGCAGACAACTCTAACTCTAGGCTTCCCTGATAGTTCAGTTGGTAAAGAATCCGCCTGCAATGGGGGAGACCTGGGTTCAATCCCTGGGTTGGGAAGATCCCTTGGAGAAGGGAAAGGCTACCCGCTCCAGTATTGTGGCTGGGAGAATTCCATGGACTGTATAGTCCACGGGGTCACAAAGTGTTGGACACGACTGAGCGAATTCCACTTCACTTGAAATATAAGGAGCACTGGTAATACAAAGGTAATGTGAAGAGGGCACCTGTCTTTTACTCTTAGCCCCAGAGCATAATATTGTGTTCCTATGCTAAGGCTGCTGTCAACAGCCACTATTGTTGCATTCTGTTTATTTTTTTGAAAAAAGAACATGTTCTGTGTTCATATGTCTTTAATAAAACGTGAACATGAGAGACTGAAATAGATAATAAAAAAATAGTAGTGAGCAAAATTTTCTTATGGAAGTAAAGCATCTTCCTATGTTTTGATTTTGTACATATACAAAAACTTCTCTCTTTGATAAGTCATTTGCATTGACTTTTCCACCCCTGCACTAACTTTTTGTCTGTGTTCCTTGCTGGCTCAGTGCTATCTGATTTTATTTTAAAAATGTAAATGCTTCTGTAAAATACAATGATATTAGCCTAGAACAAAATAGTGATCTAATTTGTAGTAATTTTCTTTTTTCCAGATGACTGACAGCTGAGAAGATGGGGCTAATTATATCTAATGATTGTATATTTGCAATGTTTGCTTAATAATTGTCATAACTGGGTGAGTGAAGAGTCATGACTATCTGGTGGAGTACATAAATGGGGAGAAATATAATGAGAAAAATATTGTTTCTCCCAACACTGAGTTCCCAGGCCCTTTCCCACCCCCAAAACTACACTGAAGTAATTTCTTTGGTCTTCCTTCCAAATACCACTGGAGATTGGGAAAAACACACAATTGTGGAGCAAAGTAAGAAGTTTCACAATATTTTCCAAAAGATGAAAGGTTCTCTTTAGATGTTTATTTGGCATATAAATGAAGAATAGAATTCTAAACCCAGTGTAAGAAATCCTAAGAAAGCATTTTCAGAAAAAAAAAAAAATATATATATATATATATATATATATATATATATATATACACTTTAATCTTTGACTGTCAATGTATAATTATTGATAAATGTTATTGATACTGTTATTGATAAATGTTAATATAATATCTTTACAGCATCTGCCATCTGTGCCTGTTTTCCATTTCTTGGGATTCCTCTTTTCTGGTCAAAAGAGGATTCCCCTTCTTTTCAGGCCTATCACTATGGAGTCATTTTTTTTTAAATTTTACTTTCAGAAATTCCTAAGTTGTCAAGCAAAAGAGGGAGATTGTAACATGGTCAGATTGCTGTTTGGAAATGGAAGTCTTGCCAATTGATAAAAACTGTGTATGTTCTTTTATCATATTTAATATTTTAATTTTTCTGTATACAAATGTCAACCTTTTATTTTATCAGACATTATCTTATATTAAGAAAGCTATTTTTAAAAATATATAGAAAACTGAAACATCATTATTGAATAGTCCATACTATTTTATGTTATCATATTGTAAATAATTGTATGTATGTGAGTTGGATCAAGTATAATTACATATTATCCTGCAAATATACTTTTCTTATTAAAGACATTGACATTTTAATTTAAAATAAATTCACAACTTGTGAGAAATCATATTGGAATTTTGTTAATATTGCTTCTCACTTAAAAAGTAATTTAAAGACTGACATCATTGAAAATTGAGTCTTCACCTTCAGAAACATGGCATTCTTACTATTTGTTTAGGTTGCCTTCTAGGTCATTTGGTAAGGAACATGGCCTTTGTAAAAGCCTTGTTTGTTTCATGTTAAGTTTATCCCCAGCATGTATAGATAGTATTTGTAGCTATTGTAAGTTGGACATTATTACAGTTACAGTTTTCTATCTACTAGTTGCTGCTCATGGAAGGTTTTCATGCTCACCCATAATCTGCGTTCTGGTATTAAACCTGTCTGGGGGCGGTCCTAAGATGGTGGATAAATAGGACGGGGAGGCCACTTTCTCCCCCACAAATTCATCAAAAGAACATTTGAATGCTGAGCAAATTCCACAAAACAACTTCTGAATGCTGGCAGAGGACACCAGGCACCCAGAAAGGTAGACTTCGAAAGGAGGTAGGACAGAATATAAAAGATAAAACGAGAGACAAAAGAGTTAGGGATGGAGGCTCATCCCAGGAGGGAATCGTAAAAGAGGTTTCCAAACACCAGGAAACCCTCTTACTGGTGGGTCTGTGGAGAGTTTTGGAATCTCAGAGGGCAACATAACTGGGAGGAAAAATAAATAAAACCCACAGAGAGAGAGAACTTTCCCTCTAAAAGCCCTAACCTAAGCACTGCTGGGCCCACTCACACAACAAAGGACTGAGCGAATACCAGAGAAGAGCTAGCCGGCTGCAGACCGGCCCATCCCCTGTTGGAGGCAGAGACGCAGGTGGGCAACAGCAAGAGCTGGAAAGGGGCAATCTTGGCCTCAGAGACGGCATCCTCTATGCCATCTGCAAGCAGGCTCCCAGTTGCTAACCAAGTCTTCCTGGGATCCTGGACGGTTGACATCTGCCGGGAGGGTGGCAGGCAGAGGTCAGCTCCCCAGAAGAGACACACAACACACCTGAGATGGCGCTCCCCCTGCGCACCCAGGAAACCGAGTGGCTGGGACAGATGCACCGCTCCTGGGGAGTGTGCGCTCACCAAACACCTGCCGCCTGAGCTGCTTGGACCTGGGAAGGGCTCAAAGCGTGGGCCCAACTGAGTGTGTGCCTTTGTGGAGTACCCGAGAACCTGAACCTGAGCGGCTTAGACCTGGGAAGTGCATGCAACCCAGGGCCTACTTTAGACAGTTCCCCTGCAGAGCAACCTGGAGCCTGAGCAGTGTAGACACGCCATGAGAGGGGGCAAACCCAGTGTGGCTGAGACACTGCGAGCACTCCCCACACACGCCCGTGATATTTGCAGTGTTCCTCCCTCCCCACTGCACGACTGAACAAGTGAGCCTAAAGAAGTGACCACCTTTGCACCCTTGTGTCAGGGTGGAAATTAGACACTGAAGAGACTTGCAAACAGTAGAAGCCAAAATAAACAGAGTGAACCGCTTTGGAAGTGACAGGTGCAACAGATTAAAACCCTGTAGTTAGCACTGACTACATTGGAAGCGGCCTATAGATCTTGAGAAGTATAAGCTGGAACAAGGAACTATTTGAAACTGAACTGACCCCACGCTGCCCGCAACAGCTACAGAGAAATTCCTAGATATATTTTTACTATTGTCATTTTTTAAATTAAAAAAATTTTTTTTAAATTTTAAAGTCCTCTATTACTCCTTTAATTTTCATTTTTATAACCTACTATTACCTTGCAAAAAAACAAATACCCTGTTTTTAAAGCAAACTTCATATATATTTTTTATATTTTTTGTGATTTTTTTTTTTTTTGTAATATTGTATTTTTGAGAGTCTAACCTCTACTCCAGATTTTTAATCTTTGCTTCTTGGTATTTGTTATCAATTTTGTACCTTTAAGAATCCAATCTTCAGTACCCAGTTTTACCTAGGAGTGTGATTACTGGATTGATTGCCCTCTCCCCCTTTGGACTCTCGATTTTCTCCCCTAGGTCACCTCTATCTCCTCCCTCCCCCTTCTCTTCTCTGCCCAACTTTGTGAATCTCTTTGGGTATTCCGGGCTGTGGAGAACACTTAGGGAACTCATTACTGGCTAGATCTGTCTCTCTTCTTTTGAACCCCCCTCTTCTCCTCCTGGTCACCTCTATCTCCCTCCTCCCTCTTCTCTTCTCCATGTAACTCAGCGAAACTTTCTGGGTGTCCCTCATTGTGGAGAATCTTTTCTCCATTAACCTAGATGTTTTATAATCAGTGCTGTATGGATGGAGAAGTCTTGAGGCTACTATAAGAATAAGACTGAAAACCAGAGGCAGGAGGCTTAAGTCCAAAACCTGAGAACACAAAAGAACTCCTGAATCCAGGAAACATTAATCGATAAGAGCTCATCCAAAAGCCTCCATACCTGCACTGAAACCAAGCTCCACCCAAGAGCCAACAAGTTTCAGAGCAAGACATACCACGCAAATTCTCCAGCAATGCAGGAACATAGGCCTGAGCTTTAAAACACAGGCTGCCCAAAGTCACACCAAACCCATAGACATCTCAAAAGTCACTACTAGACACTTCATTGCACTCCAGAGAGAAGAAATCCAGCTCTACCCACCAGAACACTGACACAAGCTTCCCTAACCAGGAAACCTTGACAAGCCACTCGTTCAACCTCACCCACAGGGAGCAACCTCCACAATAAAGAGGAACCACAAAATGCCAGAATACAGAAAGGCCACCCCAAACAAAGCAATCTAAACAAGTTGAAAAGGCGGAGAAATAGCAGGTAAAGGAACATGATAAATGCCCACCAAACCAAACAAAAGAGGAAGAGATAAGGGGTCTACCTGAAAAAGAATTCAGAATAATGATAGTAAGTAAAAATGGTCCAAAATCTTGAAAACAAAATGGAGTTACAGATAAATAGCCTGGAGACAAGGATTGAGAAGATGCAAGAAATGTTTAACAAGTACCTAGAAGAAATAAAGAGTCAATCAATAATGAATAATGCAATAAATGAGATCAAAAACACTCTGGAGGGAACCAGAGTGGAATAACTGAGGCAGAAGATAGGATAGGTGAGGTAGAAGATAGAATGGTGGAAATAAATGAAGCAGAGAGGAAAAAAGAAAAAAGAAGTAAAAGAAATGAAGACAACCTCAGAGACCTCTGGGACAATGTCAAACGCCCCAACATTCAAATCACAGGAGTCCCAGAAGAAGAATAGAAAAAGAAAGACCATGAGAAAATACTTGAGGAGATAATAGTTGAAAACTTCCCTAAAGTGAGGAAGGAAATAGTCACCCAAGCCCAAGAAACCCAGAGAGTCCCAAACAGGATAAACCCAAGGTAAAACACCCCAAGACACACACTAATCAAATTAACAAAGATCAAACACAAAGAACAAATATTAAAAGTAGCAAGGGAAAAACAACAAATAACACACAAGGGGATTCCCATAAGGATAACAGCTGATCTTTCAATAGAAACTCTTCAGGTCAGAAGGGAATGGCAGGACATACTTAAAGTGATGAAAGAGAAAAACCTACAACCCAGATTACTGTACCCAGCAAGAATCTCATTCAAATATGAAGGAGAAATCAAAAGCTTCACAAACAAGCAAAAGTTGAGAGAATTCAGCACCACCAAACCAGCTCTCCAACAAATGCTAAAGGATCTTCTCTAGACAGGAAACACAGAAAGGGTGTATAAACTCGAACCCAAAATAACAAAGTAAATGGCAATAGGATCATACTTATCAATAATTACCTTAAATGTAAATGGGTTGAATGCCCCAACCAAAAGACAAAGACTGGCTGAATGGATACAAAACAAGACCCCTAAAAATATTGTCTACAAGAGATCCACCTAAAAACAAGGGACACATATAGACTAAAAGTGAAGGGCTGGAAAAAGATATTTCACGCAAATGGAGACCAAAATAAAGTAGGAGTAGCAATACTCATATCAGATAAAAATTAGATAAAATAGACTTTGAAATAAAGACCATGAAAAGAGACAAAGAAGGACACTACATAATGATCAAAGGATCAATCTAAGAAGAAGATATAACAATTATAAATATATATGCACCCAACATAGGAGCATCACAATATGTGAGGCAAATGCTAACAAGTATGAAAAGGGAAATTAACTATAACACAATAATAGTGGGAGACTTTAATCAGACCCCAATCACACCTATGGACAGATCAACTAAACAGAAAATTAGCAAAGAAACACAAACTTTAAATGATACAATGGACCAGTTAGACCTAATTGATATCTATAGGACATTTCACCCAAAAATGATGAATTTCACCTTTTTCTCAAGTGTACATGGAAACTTCTCCAGGATAGATCACATCCTGGGCCATAAATCTAGCCTTGGTACATTCAAAAAATTGAAATCTTTCCAAGCATCTTTTCTGATCACAATGCAGTAAGATTAGATGTCAACTACAGGGGAAAAAAACTATTAAAAATTCCAACATATGGAGGCTAAACAACACGCTTCTGAATAACCAACAAATCACAGAAGAAATAAAAAAAGAAATCAAAATATGCATAGAAACGAATGAAAATGAAAACACAACAACCCAAAACCTGATAAGAAAGCTGTGGTACATATACACAATGGAATATTACTCAGACATTAAAAGGTATGCATTTGAATCAGTTCTAATGAGGCAGATGAAACTGGAGCCTATTATACGGAGTGAAGTAAGTTAGAAAGAAAAACACCAATACAGTATACTAACACATATATATGGAATTTAGAAAGATGGTAATGATGACCCTATGTGCAAGATAGCAAAAGAGACACAGATGTATAGAACAGTCTTTTGGACTCTGTGGGAGAAGGTGAGGGTGGGATGATTTGAGACAATTGCATTGAAATGTGTATATTATCATATGTGAAACAGATCGCCAGTCCAGGTTCAATGCATGAGACGGAGTGCTCAGGGCTGGTGCACTGGGACAACCCTGAGGGATGGGATGGAGAGGGTGGTGGGTGGGGATTTCAGGATGGGGAACACATGTACACCCATGGCTGATTTATGTCAATGTATGGCAAAAACCACTACAATATTGTAAAGTAATTAGCCTCCAATTAAAATAAATACATTTTAAAAAGTAAAAATAAAAAAATAAACCTGGCTGAGTGGAAAGCAATGCAGTTTTCCTGAGGCCCACAGTAGAGCAGATGCTGCAACCTCCAACCATCAGATTCTGCATCCATTGGTAACTCTCTCTTGATTCATGCCCAATGTAAAGTTGCTGGCTACCTGACTTGCTTTCATTTCTAATTTATTCATCTCTCTCTTCATCTTTGCTAAGAAACAGGATCATTTCTTTCATAATTTGATCCTTTCCACAAGAATATAGTGGCTTCAGTTCTTGCATCCAGAGAGGATTTCTCATTCCCCATGCTCCCTTCTGGTTCACAACCTTCTGCCTTTCTGAACTCCTTTGCTTTCAGGAGCTCATAACTTCCATGAGGCTTGGGAGAGACAGTCAGAAGAGAAGTATTCCTTTTCTCCTTTCTTCTTTCTTCTCCAGCAAGGGCTTGGGTTACTAGTGGGAGAGAAATCTCACACTTTAAAAATGTAAATATTGGCACCTTATGCATACAAGAATTCAGTTTTAAAATGTATATGAATTATCTCTTCTATTAACAAAAACTTTATGAGGTAGGTACTGTTTCATAAGTGAGAGAACAACAAGTGTAGAGAGGTAAAACACATTTTAAAGTATAATATTTGGTGTTTGTTAGCTTGTTATAGCCACGCTTTCTGGGAAACAAATTCACTCAGAAGGACAATGCAGATAGTGGAGTGCAGTTTATTACGCCAGCGGGCCCAAGGCAAAGTCTCCTCTTAGCCGAGGACCCCGACCAGCATTGGTGAAAATCTTTTATACCCCATGTGTACGATGTGTACGTGTTCAAACCCACCACCCCAATTCCCTTGAGACTTACATAAACAAAGGAAGGGTAAATACAACTACAATAACCCCATCATTCACGTGTTATGTGTTCAAACAGTCAATAATCAATAAGCCCGCAGTTACATTCCAAATAGTTAATAACTGATAGGCCTGTGCTTACATTCTGATAGTCTCCGGAGGCAGGGGTGATTAGTGTCTGTTTTCTCTTAGGTGATGAGTAACCTGGATATGATCTTCAAGGTCCCCCTGTCCGGAGGGGGTCTTATCCTTCCATTGTCGTTCCCACAGGCACTAAGCAGAGAGTTCAGAATCCACTGGAGAGGTGGCCGAGCACGATCAGCACAGACAGGCCTGAGATGGAGTCCAGGCCCTATGAGTTCCTTCTTCATTCCCCCGTCTTGATGCTCTTAGTTTCCATAACGAGCATCATTCATTGAGACATATTGTACCTTAACCCTCCTGCCACCCACATGAGAGAATGCTATCAACCTCTGCGTCACAAAATTCACAAGGCATTGTAAGAGGCAGGGCCCACAAAGCAGTATGATTAAGATTACTATAACAACAGTTACAATGGTTTTCCACCAGTCTCCCTTTACCCAGGAGAGGACGGAAGTCCAAAAGGGAATATTTTCATTAGACATGGCTTTCCCTTGATTTTGCATATCCTCCAAGGCAGTAGATACATTTCCAGACAGGTCAGGGATGTACACGTAACATTCGACTTTAATTATGGCGCAAGTCCCTCCTTGGGCTGCTGTGAATATGTCTAATGCCATCCTATTTGAATTACTGCCTTCCTCATCTGAATGTGTTCCTTGTTCAAAGCTTGAATGGCTTTTGTACTGTCTAAGAGGGCCTGTTTAGTGAAATTAGTTAAGGCCTCTACCTTAACCATGATATCCGTTGTCCCTACAGAGGGTACAAACAAGGGTACAAACAAGGCAGCAAGATAGTCATACCATTGGAACACAGATCGTGTCCATCTTGCATGCAGATAAGGCAGGTTTACTGGAGGCTGGTGTAGGCTAGGCTTAATTCTGCCATGGTGAAAGCAAATCCTAATGTGCAATGCCGCACCCAGCCAACTGGTAACCATGGCCATAAGTTAAGCCCACAGAGTCACTGGGTCCCATTGGGGACTACCCAGTGCATTCCAGGATTATATTTCCAGTCGGAACCAGGCCACTGAACAGACTGATTGGGGTGATAGGTAACTTCCAAGATTTGTTTACATTGTTCAAGGGACAAATAACCCATATATTTTAATTCTTTTGGGTCTAGGGGATGGTCTCCAAATCCAACTTTCTGTTCTTTTTGTTCCCAGCAAATAGTAGCAGGGGTAATCAACTGTCCTTTCTCAGGAGTCATCCAGAAATATTCATCCCAGACCTGGTAGTATTGCTCAAGGTACCGGGAGGCCTGTCCCTCTTTTGTTAAGGGAGCCCTTTTCCTCTTTAATTTTCATATATGAGGTATAAGCCTTTGTTATCTCCATAAGGCTGGTGTTCATGTTAAATGTAACCCTATGTCCCTGGCCCATTGATGGCTTCTTCTTACACCAGGAGAGCAAAGAAAGGTTATGGTTGGTGAGAGAGAGGAACAGAGTGGCGATACCCACCAGGAGAGTCTGTCCATTACTGACAGGGGCATAGCCCCACATACCCAACAGTTGGCAGAGTTGTGGCCCACGAGATGAAGACGTTGTCCTGTGCAGGAGCAGTGGTCAGGTTCAGAACTACATTTGTGTGGCCGAGCAGCAGGAGTCATTTACCCAGCTCCACCCTGTAGAGGGCTCGTCCGGGACCTCGTTTTCTTCTTCCTCCTCAGAATGATCTTGGTTTCCCGTGGGTCGGTGGGGTCCTTCTGGGTGGTCCACTTGGTGTCCTCCGGGTCAGTGTGGTATGCCTTCTTTGCTCTGGTGTAATGGATCAAGGGACAATATCTTCAACTTTAACTGCAGTAGGGGTAGTTAGAATAACATAAGGGCCCTTTCACCAAAGGGCTAGCAAATCATGTTTCCAATCTTTGACCCATACTTGGTCACCAAGTGTAAACTCATGAATCTGTTCCCCAAGGGGGAATGGCACCCTTTCTTGTACAAACTTAGTTACCCGATTTATTACCTTACCCAGTTCCATCTGCTGTGAAATCCTATCCCCCCTTACCTGAGGCAAATTTGTTGACACCTGTTTCATTGTGGGAGGAGGCCTCCCATACACAATTTCATATGGAGAATAGCCTTGGGACTGTGGGGTCATCCTGAGTCTGAGCAGAGCCATCAGAAGCAAGTCCACTCAGGAGCAGTCAGTCTCTCTGATCCACTTGGAGAGTCTCTTTAAGTGTCTGGTTGGTTCATTCCACTATCTCAGAACTCTGGGCCTATATGCAGTGTGCAGTTTCCATTTGATATTTAAAGTTTTGCTTACTTGTTGTACTAAATCATAAATCAGCTGCAAAAGCCGGGCCATTGCCTGATCCAATGCTGGTAGGAAATCCAAATCTGGGAACCATTTCCCTAAGCAGGCACCAGGCTACTTCTGATGCTCTTTCAGTCCAGGTAGGAAAAGCTTTTACCTATCTCAAGAATGCACATAGCAGGTAATGGTAGTGTTGGTGAGGTTTCATTTCAGTGAAGTCTACTCCCAGGTGTTCAAGGGGCAGTGTGCCTTTCAGCTGAATACCCAGAGGTTTTTGTCTGAATACCCGAGAGGCAGCATTAACCTGTGAGCAGGCAGCATGGCCTAGGTGGGTCGCTTGGTGTGTTTGGCTTACCAGAGTGTGTGCCAGCTCCTCCGGTACCAATAATATGTCACTTGACAATTCCCACCATCTCTTTTCAGTCTTGATGGCCCCTTCTGCTCTGGCTAACCCAACAGCTATTGTCCTTGTTTTATCAGGCTAGTGCCATCAGTATATAGGACCCAATTAGGGTCTGGAACCTTGAGCCCTTCTTTAAAACAACGCCCAGATACCTTACCTCCTCTTTGTAGATTGTGCCTTCTTTTTCAACACCTGGTAATCTGCTTCCATCAACAGCTGGAGCAGTGCATTTGTCCCTTTCCAGCATTTTTTCTTGGTCTCAGGCAGCCAGCAGCAGTTCATCCCCGTATTGTAGGAGCTGACATCCATACTCTTCCGGATGGAATGAGTCCAGATCAGAAGCCAAGGCTTCCCCAAAGATGGCTGTGGAGTTAGCCTTTGTTATCTGGTGCTCCCGACTGAATCTTCCCGTTCAAAGGCAATGATGGGCTGTGATGCTGGGGCGAGGTATATGCAGAAGAAGGCATCCTTGAGATCTAGGCAAGTGTAAACTTTAGTCCTCGGTGGGAGGAGGCTAAGCAAGGTATAGGGGTTTGGAACAGTGGGGTGTAAAGTCACAGTAGCCTGGTTGACTAGCCTGAGATCTTGTACAGGCCTATAGTCCTGTCCTCCTTCCCTTTTGACTGGCAGGATTGGCATATTCCAAGCCGACTGGCACTCTACTAGAATGCCTGCTTGTTTCAATCTATTGATGTGGGGCAATATGCCGGTTCAGGCTCCATCCATAGCGGGTACCGGCGCCCTCTAACCAGGATGGTACCTGGTTTGAGTTCCATTATCACTGGGGCGTGATGTTCAGCCAGCCTGGGGGGGAGGGGGGGTTGTCTTCCACCCAGACCTCAGGGAACAATTGAGTTAGCTCTCTCATGCTCTTCCGGCCAACCCGGCTCTGCCCTCAGGGGCTCATGCAACCTCCACTCATCTTGGGTTGGCACTGAGAGAGAGGGCGAATAAGTCATAGAGTCCGTCCAGAAGGTGGGCCTCTCCTCAGGGGAGAAAGTCACCTGTGCTCCTAGTTTGGAGAGCAAGTCTCCTCCCAACAGGGGTACTGGGCACTCAGGATTGTCACTTGGTGCCCCCCCCCCCCCCATCTGACATTTTCTGGGCTGGCAAAATGATTTAGTCATCTCTTCTCCCGATACCCCAGTTACAGCGGTAGTCTTTTTGGACAGAGGTGCCACAGGTTTTGTTACTACCGACAGTTCTGCTCCTGTATCCACCATGAAGTCAGTGTTTTGGTCCCCCACTTTTATGGTTACCATGGGCTCTCAGGGACCTGATATCTCTGAGCCCTGGCAGCCCTAGTTAATTTCCAAGTCAGCAAGCCCCAAAACTGTAGGAACTTCCTCTTCCTTCCTTGCCTTAGGGCATTCATTCTTCCAGTGGCCAAAAGCTTGCACCGGGCACAATGGTTTGGCTGTAACGGGGACCGGGGCCTCCCTTGGGACCGGTTGAAGGACTGTCCTGTCCCTGGGGCAGATGAGGTTTTCCGGAGGGCCCGAGATAGACTTTTCCAGAGCAGCAGCTAGCACTGTAAGGCTCTTGTCTGTTCTCTTTTATTCCCTCCGGCTCTCTGGCAGAGCACAGTCTCTGCTTAATTCCAACATCTCCCTCCCCCTCTTGTCAGTACTCACAGGGAGAGGCGGGTATAGCTTGGGCGGTTCGGTTGGAGCCGGATCCTGGAAGTGTTGGCCAGAGGCTTCTGTCACAGGGATCAGAGCCTGCCCAAACGGCGGCTCTACGAACTCTGGGAAAGCTGGCGGAGGAGCAGTGGCTGTTGCAGAAACTTCACCTGGCCCTGGATCGGGCATTAAGGCGGCCTCCGGTCCTGGTGAAGCACTGGGAGGCAGGCGTGTCCTTATCCAGCATGGGGGAGGGGTCAGGTCATCCCCGTCCAAATCCTGTAGAATTTCCTTTTTTATCATCAGTCAATTTTTGTGCCCTTAATATTTTTCCCTTTCCCTTCTGGATACAGAAGCTTGTCCAAGTAGGAGGGTCTCAAGCTAACCCTAGCCATGAGTCAATAGATGGATATTGATCCAGGTGTCCTGGCTCTCCTGTGACTACTGTATAGATTGCTTCCACTATTTTTAAGTTCACGGTGTTCTCTGGTGGCCATCCTGCTCCCATAGGGGGCCATTCGACCTCACAGAGTATGTGGAGGCAGTTAGGCTTCATCTTCACCCCATAGTCTCCTCCTAATCCCTTCTTTAAAATTTTAATCATGCACTCCAATACAGTTGCCTTAGATTCACTTTCCCCCATCTTGCTTACCTTCTCGGACTTTCTTCTACTTTTCCTTTTCGTTCTGTCTACGAAGTTCTCAGTACCCTATGTACTTCTGATATTTCCACTCAGTGACACTTAAATTGCCATTCTGCCTCCTTCCTAACTGGGGCGAGAAGAGCCTTACCTGCCAGACCCCAGAGGGAGAAGGGGGATCAGCGTGTCTTCACCTGCCGGTCAGCACAGCTGAACCAGAACATCACATGGTCCAAGACTGTTTCTCCCTTAAAGTCCATTCTGCCTTGGTGGGCTTGATCAGGTGCGAATGAAAACACAGATGGGTTAAATATCCCATGTCCCAGGCCATCTCCGGAAAAGCCAATTCATACTCACTTCTGTATCCCCCTCCTTCTAGCCTAACAATTCCGAGGGGGTCAAGAATTTCACAGCAGACAGGACACCTCCTGGGGGAGGGCAGAATATGAGCATACAAGGACCAGTTTCTTATCCTAAAAATCCCCTGGCGATCGCTTGGTAATAATTTTCCCCGAGACGGCGTGGACACACCTCCTAAATGACCTTCACAAATTTCCTTCCTAAACCCTAGCACACTCGTCGACCTGTGTACCAAGCAATCGCCGCCTGCCTATTCCAGGCGCCTGTGGGTCCCCGCTCCTTCTAGTCCCTCCCAGGGGGGTGATCAGGCCCCCTCTTCCACCCTGCTGGGTGGGCTCCTCCTCACCTGAGCGCTCAGTTCCCCTGCTGCTGTCCACTACCTGCTGACGTGAAAGGTCCGGGCGTTGAGAAGCAGAATCCTTCCAGAGGGGTGAGGCGCCTTCCCCCCCTCTAGGAGATTCAAGCTACAAAGCCTCGGGGTGGCTTCAAATGAGACCTGTCTCCTCAAAGCGAGGAGTTTCCTGACCAACGCACCAAAAGTTATAGCCACGCTTTCCGGGAAACAGACTCACTCAGAAGGACAATGCAGATAGTGGAGTGCAGTTTATTACACCGGCGGGCCCAAGGCAGAGTCTCCTCTTAGCCAAGGACCCCGACCAGCATTTGTGAAAATCTTTTATACCCCATGTGTACGATGTGTACGTGTCCAAACCCACCACCCCAATTCCCTTGAGACTTACATAAACAAAGGAAGGGTAAATACAACTACAATAACCCCATCATTCACGTGTTATGTGTTCAGTCAATAATCAATAAGCCCGCAGTTACATTCCAAATAGTTAATAACTGATAAGCCTGTGCTTACTTTCTGATAGATAGTGTCCGGAGGCAGGGGTGATTAGTGTCTGTTTTCTCTTAGGTGACGAGTAACCTGGATATGATCTTCAAGGTTCCCCTGTCTGGAGGGGGTCTTATCCTTCCATTGTCGTTCCCACAGGCACTAAGCAGAGAGTTCAGAATCCACTGGAGAGGTGGCCGAGCACGATCAGCACAGACAGGCCTGAGATGGAGTCCAGGCCCTATGAATTCCTTCTTCAAGCTCAGTAATTCCAATCCTGTTCTGACTCTAAGACTGAAAACTCTTTAATACTTTTCACTGAGCTTTTGGTTTCCAATTAGGGGTTGAGATGGTTTGGGACTAAGTTGTTATTTAATATAATTCAATTTCTATCTCTGGTTAATCCCCATTACACTGAGAACCCAGAAGATTTCTTTTTCTTTAGGCCTTGAAAGTTGAAGTATTTAGTTTTTTTCTTTGAGGTGTTGATTTTAGTCCCATACTACTTTGTCCTAAAGTTTTAAAATCTGGCCTAAACGGAGAATTGGCAGATGTACTCAGGGAAGGAAATAAAAAATAATTCAAGTTTTTAAAAAAAGACTATTTTCTTTTTTCCTCTGGTATTTTAGTTAGCTTAGTCCTATTGTTCCCAGAGATCAAAGGTCTTTAAAAACGTGACTTTTATATGTTAACTGCTTTTTAAGTGTTTTTCCATGGGAGCATTGATATCTCATGACCTACTATATCTTTTTTACTCAAGAGAGATGCTTGTAACCTAGTCTTTAATGATATTTTTTATTGGAGTTTCTTGCCACAACTACTCATTTAGCTGCTGCAATTGATCAATTATAGTGGCCACCCTCAAATTCTGAAGAGTTCATGAAAATATAACTAATTAAACTACTTTTGGTGAGACTGTTACTTAGTCTCCATCATTATATTAGTACTGTTTTTTCCCCTTTATTCGAGGCATATAAGAGGCACATAAAAGGAAAGTCTATGAAAAATAAACAAAGATTTGTGACAAAACTGAATTCAATTATGTTAACTTTCAGAGTTACTGAGAATCCTGAACTGAGCTACAGAAATTTCTTCCATTATTCTATTAACCTTGCCCTTGGGGATAAAAGATAAAGAAAGGGGGAATTTACTTCAAAATTTGGAGCTTATTTAGGAACCATATTCACAGTGAAAATGGTTGTTATATTTTGGGTTGTATATCAGATGAATTTTCTCTGGGTTCTTTTAATGGCTTTACTTGGAAATTATTTACATACCATAAAAATTAATCCATTTTTAGTCTGTGTTTCAGTGATTTTTAGTAACTTATAGAGTTGTGTATTCATCACCATAATTCAGTTTTCAAACAATTTTGTCAGCTCCAGAATTCCTTAAGGCTGATGATAGTTAATCCCCATTCCCCACACCCCATATCCAGGCTTATTTCTACTTATTTCCACACTAAGCTACTTTCTGCATCTATTGAGTTGTCTCTTCTGGACTTTGCAGTTCATGCTGTTGTAGCATGTATTTTGTTTATTTTGTTTATTTATATCCCCAAAGAATATATCATTGTATGAATATACCACATTTTGTCTGTTCACCAGGTGATAGACATTGGAATTAGCTCCACTTCTGACTGTTATAAGTAATGATGCTATGAACAATCATGCACAAGTATTTGAAAGGATCTGTATTTTAATTTCTTCTGGGTAGATATCTAAAAGAGGGAATGCCAACTCCTTTCCAAAGAGACTGTACCATTTCCAGCCCTTCTACATGTGAGTATTCCCATTTATTCACAGCTTTGCAAGTACGTTTTGACTGTGGTTTTACCATTTTCATAATAACAGAGTTCTGGGAACTTTCCTCATGGTCCAGTGGTTAAGACTCTGCACCTTCCACTGCAGAGGGGTGCAGGTTCAATCCCTGGTTGGAGAACTAATTTCTCACATGCCCCACTGTGCAGTAAAAAAACAACCAAAAACCTTCCAGATGCATTTTCCTAACAGAATAACAGAATTTCTCTGATAACTGAGTAAGTGTTGCATGTGCTCATTAGTCATTTGTATGTTTTGTCATAAATGTCTATTTAAATCTTTTGCCCATTTGTTAATTGGGTTGCTTATGTTCTTACTATCGAATGTAATCATCTGGCTTTGTGTTTTTTTAATCAATACATGATTCGCAAATATTCTCTTAGTCTGTATCTCATCGTCCCATTTTCTTAACCATGTCTTTTGAAGGGCAAATTTTTTGAAATTTGTGGAGGTCCAAATTATCCATTTTTAATTTTATGGACCTTGCCTTTTCTGTCTTAAGAAATTCTCGCCTATCATAAGGCCAAGAAAATTCTTCCCAGGTTTATTTCATGGTTTTATCATTTTAGCTTTTGAATTAGGATCTATTCATTCTGAAGTAGTTTCTGTGTTTGTGATAAAGGTCTAAATTCATCTTTCTGAGGTGGATATCTAAGTTTCAAAGCACCATTTGTTGAAAAGACTTTCCTTTCTCTCATTGAATTACCTCAGCAGCTATGTAGGGAATAAATTCAGTATAAGTACAAAAGGTTATTTCTAAAGTCTCAATTCTATTCCATTTACATATTTGTCTACCTTTACACTTGCACTGCACTATCTTTATTACTGTTCTTTTATATAAAGGTTTGAATTCAGAATCCAGTTAGGAAGAGTATGTTTTCCTACTTTGCTGCTATTCTTCAAAGCTTTAAAAAATGAACTATTCTAGGTTCTGCTTATTTCCATAAAAATTTTGGTATAAATGTTAACAACAATAGTAATTTTTTCAGTCCCATGAACATGGAATGCTTCTTTTATTTAGGTTTCCTTTAATTTTCCTCAACAATGCTACAGTTTTGTGTGTATGTCTTGCATTTCTCTTTTTAAAGTTGTACCCAAGTGTTTTAGTACTTTTGCTGATACTGTGAATGGAAGTATTTTTGTTGGATTGTTTATTGCTTGTATGGAGGCATGCAGCTGATTTTTGTGTACTGATTTTCTTTTCTGGTGAGAACCTCTAGTAACATATTGAACAGAAGTTGTGAGAGTGAACATCATCACTTTGTTCCTACACTTGGAAGCATTCAGTTTTTCATCATTATTCTTACCAGTAGATTTTTTTTTTTCAGTAGATTTTTTTTTATAGGTGCTTTTTATCAGGTTGAGGAAGTTCCCTTCTATTCCAAATTTGGTGAGAGTTTTGTTTGTTTTTGTTAATCATGAATGGGTGTTCAATTTTGTCACATGCTTTTGTACTGCATCAATTGAGGTGTTCATGTGGCATTTCTCCTTTATTCTATTAGCATAATGTATTATATTGGTTGATTTTCACACACTTAACCAACATTTCATTTCTGGAATAAATTTCAGTGGGTTTTAAATTTATAATCCTTTTTGTTTGCTGCTGGATTCATTTGATGGTAATTGTTTAAGGATTTTGTGTCTTTAATTACCAGGGACATTGGTTTATAATTTCATTTCTTATACTGTCTTTGTCTAGCTTTGGTAACAGAGTAATATCACACTCAGAGAATGATTTGGATTAAGTTTCATCTTCTTTATTTCCTCAAAGAATGTGGAAATTCTTCTCCAAATGTCTAATACGGCACCAAGGATGCCATATTGGACTAAGCTTTTCTTTGAGGGAAAAGTTGCTTAATTGCTAATTAAGTTTATGTGTTAAAGTCTTGATTCTTTTACCTCCACATGCCCCCTACACTGGTTTATTTGTTTCTTGTTGTTATTTTTGGCTATTTTTTGTTTGGTGACATGCTTTGACTAATTCGAATCTTCTTTCCTGCAATGATCATTGATATCCCTTGTGTTTATTTATTTATTTTTAATTCTCATTTTTATTTGTAAGTCTGGCTTCCTAGGTGTCAACCCTGGGTCAGCCTGGCTTAAAGATAAGGCAGTAAGTGTCATAAGTTGTATGTGAACACCTTGAGTTAGTAAGGTTTCTACCTTTTTGCTGAGGTATATGTGGGTTGGTGTGTACATTCAAAGTTAAGACAGTTTACAAATATTCCATGGTTTTTACCTTCTTCTAGCACAGGACATCATATTCACGAGCGAAAGGCTGATAGAGACTGCTCAATCTTTCCTGTGTGTGCATATGCCCATATCCATGTGTCCAAACTCCCAAATTCCAAGGAATATATGTTTGATTACCAAAGTCCACTCTGGCTGTCTCATTCTTTAGATTTTTCTGTTATGTTTCTGGCTGTTCTGTTGCTTAACCAGCCAGTATCACAGCTGCAATACTGACCTTCCCTGAATGGTTGTGACCACTGAGATGATGACTGTTTGACTGTTTTCAACCAGGCCACCGACCATGGGGCTTTTTCAAGCTTTATTCCAGATTGGGTCAGCTCCCTCAAGTCAGTAAGTTTTATGGAACCTCCAAGTTACAAAATTTTCCAGAAGGAATGGATCATCACCATGTTAAAATGCTACTGAATCATTTACTGTTACTGAGATTCAGTAGTTTTCTTAAAGAAATACTTCACAATTTGTCCTAAGCCTTTTGCCAATTTCCAGATGCATGAAATGGTTTCTTTTTTGATAATTGTGCCTAGTGTTGCCATTTGTTTGAGGGAGAGAATTTTCTGAGGTCCTCATTCTGATATTTGGAAGTTCTGCCTCCCTTCTCTGAGCTTTTGGAGTGTATGCTTTTATCAACAGATCAGCCCTAAAAACTGAAAGAAAAATCACCCTGAGTATCCTTGAGGATTCCCTGCTATCAGCCCACATCAGTAGAAAGAGTCAGTGTTTATTAAACATTCATCTGTTTGAGTGTGCCATCTAGTTCCTGGGGGCAAAGAATATATGTGCTAAAATGACTGCAATCAGAGAAGTATTATTTACAATTCTCATTAAGAAACTCAAGGACTAAGAATTGCACAAATGAGGACTACGCTACAGTGACTTGCAGAATTGAAATTCAAACAACCCTAATGCGTAACATTAATCAGTTCAGTTCGGTTCAGTTGCACAGTCGTGTCCAACTCTGTGACCCCGTGAACTGCAGCACGGCAGGCTTCCCTGTCTGTCACCAACTCCCGGAACTTGCTCAAACTCATTTCCATTGAGTCAGTGATGCCATCTAACCATCTCATCCTCTGTTGTCCCCTTCTCCTCTTGCCTTCAATCTTTCCCAGCATCAGGGTCTTTTCCAATGAGCTAATTGTTCACATCAGGTGGCCAGAGTATTGGAATTTCAGCTTCAACATCAGTGCTTCCAAGGAATATTCAGGACTAATTTACTTTATCATGGACTGGTTGAATCTCCTTACAGTCCAGGGGACTCTCAAGAGTCTTCTTCAACACCACAGTTCAAGAGCATTGATTCTTCTGTGCTCAGCTTTCTTTATAGTCCAACTCTCTCATCCATACATGACTACTGGAAAAACCATAGCTTTGACTAGATGGACCTTTGTTGGTAAAATAATGTTTCTGCTTTTTAATATGCTGTCTAGGTTGGTCATAGCTTTTATTCCAAGGAGCAAGCGTCTTTTAATTTCATGGCTGCAGTCACCATCTACAGTGATTTTGGAGCCCAAGAAAATAAAGTCAGTCACTGTTTCCATTGTTTCCCCATCTATTTGCCATGAAGTGATGAGTCCGGGTGCCATGATCTTAGTTTTCTGAATGTTGACTCCTCTTTCACTTTCATCAAGAGGCTATTTAGTTCTTCTTCGCTTTCTGCCAGCAATCTTGATTCCAGCATGTGCTTCCTCCAGCCCAGCATTTCTCATGATGTACTCTGCATATAAGTTAAATAAGCAGAGTGACAATATACAGCCTTGACGTATTCCTTTCCTGATTTGAAACTAGTCTGTTGTTCCAAGTCTGGTTCTAACTGTTGCTTCTTGACCTGCATACAGATTTCTCAGGAGGCAGGTAAGGTGATCTGGTATTCCTATCTCTTTAAGAATAATGTTCACACTGGTCAGCAATATGGAACATGCCAGCAAAAGAGATGAATAATATGTGGTGAATTACATTAGCTGTAATCATTTTCAGGAAAAACACAGTGAACTCTACTCAGTATTCTGTAATAACCTACATGGGAAAAGAATCCTACAAAAAAGAGTGGATACATGTACATGTAGAACTGATTTCACTTTGCTGTACATGTGAAACTAACACAACATTGTAAATCAACTATATGCTAATAAAAAATTTTTTAAAAGGGCAGTGATGTAGAATCTTTGTTGGTAACTGTTTTATACATTTGCAATCCTGTGATCTTATTAAGAGGATATGATAAAGACAATTGAATTATTTATTTTCGTTGAATAAGTATTTACTGGCTGCTCACTCTGTTCCAGACCCTGAGGTCACATGGGAACAAAAAACTGGTCCCTGTCTTCAAGGAAATTGAAACCTACACCTAAATTTATTATGCAGTCATTGAAATGACTATAAATATATATGAGAGAATGTGACAAGTGGGAAACTTAAGTGATAATTAAGGTATCATATTATGACATCCCAAATTTTTTTTGGTAATAAAATTTGGACACACAATTTTGCAGTTGTGCTTAGAACTGATTCCCAAGGATTCTTGCTTTAGAATAGTGGGAAAGTGAATGTCCTTCCGTCGTATCCGACTCTTTGCAACCCCATGAACTATAGCCTTCCAGGCTCCTCTGTCCATGGGATTTCCCAGGCAAATCTACTGGACTGATTTGCCATTTCCTTCTCCAGGGGATCTTCCCAACCCAGGGATCGAACCCAGGTCTCCTACACTGCCGGAGGATGCTTTACTATCTGAGCCACCAGGGAAATCCTTGAATGCTGTACCTGGCCTTAGAGTTTATTTTAATTCCCAATGTTTTACAACTGTGGAAACTGAAACTTAGACAGATTAAATAACCTGCCATACAATTAGTAATTCATAGAACTGCAACTAGACACCAGGGCTCCTCTTCACATGAAGCCTAAGTAGTTCTTATCTTTTAATACTACATAATCCCAGCTCCTGAACATTCACAGCTCAGCCTCATATCAGTTGTCCAACTGATAGTTAGTCTCTGGACACTGCGCTTTTAATGGTGACATTGACAATAACTAAATCGTTGAAGTGTGTTGAATAATAAATATAATGGGCTTTAGTTTTGTATAACTACATAACACATTATCACAAGCCTATGGTTTAAAATAGCACCCATTTATTATCTCAGAGTTCTGCAGACAAAAGGTCCAGCATGATGTCTGGGTTCTTTGTTTAAAATCACCAAGGCTAAAATCAAAGAGTTGGCCAATTTTTATTTCTTTTTGAATACTCTGGGTGGGGGGCGGGGGAACCCACTTCCAAGTGCATTCAGGTTGTTAGAAGAATTTAGTTAGTTGTGGTTGCAAAACTGAGGACCCTGTTTACTTGACAAGTAGCCCCTTCATCTTCTAGCAAGCCATGGCCTCTTGAAACCCTCCTGTTCTTCAAATCTTGCTGACTTTCCTTTCACCTTCCTCTTCTGCCCCACAGGTTCACTGGATCATATTGAGCCCAAATGGATAAGCCAGGATAGTCTCCCAACTTTAATTAAGGTCAGCTAATTAGTAACCTTAATTACATCTGCAAAGTCCTTTTTTGCCATGGAAGGCAAACACATGCATAGTTGTACAGAATGGCGGAACTTCTTGAGAGAAGATTCGTAACTCTGCCTATCCCAGAATGTTGATTTGATTTAAGCCCCATAGCAAGGGCTCATCAATTTCTATGAGGATGATAGAAATACTAAGCTACCCCTTTGTTCACTTGTCCTCTGCCTTTTAAAGGGATGGTTAGAGAAGGAAATGGGGAGAATCCCCATCTTAAGCAAACTGTCTTTCTCTCCATTTAAAAACTTTGAACCTTGGAGTAGAGGCATCTATGAAGGCAGTAAAGGCTTTGTGGAAAAAGTAGTCCATAAGGACCACTTCCAGAAAGGGGGAACCTTGAAACTAAAAGTGGCATGTCCTCCTTTAATGGTGGACCTTAGTGACTTTTTATTGGTCCAGGCTGCACAGCATGCAAGCTGTATCTTAGTTCACCAACCAGGGATCAAACCTGTGCCCCAGAAGTAAAAGCACATTCTTAACCACTGGATGGCCAGAGAAGTCCCCCTTAGGGATTCTGTAACATGGACTTCAGTGAAGGATTTCTTTGCAATAAAGAACACACAAAAAAGAAGTACTTAAATGAAAAGTGGGAAACTAGTCAGATATGTGTAGTCTAACCAATGGAAAACAATGGGCTTGTGTGCTCAGAGGACCAGTGACATTATCAATAATCTGGACTATTCCCCAAGTATTGCACCTCATACAATACAGTCCACACTCCCAAGTGAGAAATGGGCCTCTCACCTGCACCCTGAATTCGTATCAATGGGAAAGAACCCAGGAATCTGGGGGCATGCCAAGAAGTTGGGATAAAAATGATAATATAGAATATTAGGTTGTCTTTTATTATTTTAGTATAAAGTACAAAAAAATTGGTAATTCTATAATTATAAATAAGTCTACAAACTTATTTCCAGTTTTAGAAATAAGGTATTATCTCACCACTGTGACTTAAGTTTCCGTTCAAAATATTAACTAAAGGCAAAATGGAAGAAAGGGTTTAAGATTCATATTGTTCCAGAACTGGTCAGATGCAATATTTCAAGGCTGGTTCTGGTGTCCTTTTGACATGTCTCCAAGATTGTTTGTATACCTCCTTTCTTTCTAGCATAATAAGATGATCCAAACTCATTTGCATTTTCTTTGCCCCATCTCTGTAATCTGTTATTTCTCCTGATTTCTGTAAATACAGATTGGTATTGAGAAAACAAGATCTTGGTTTTATTTGCTCACTGCTCTGACTTCTCATAGCTTTTTATGTCCCCCAGCAGACAGACATAGGAAATATAAAATGGTACAGTCTGAGATGATATGAAATAATGTGCTCCCACTTACCTCAAGGGACATAGAAAGAAAAGATGAAGTGATTATTTGAAGTGAGGAAGGGAAACCAGTTACTATATCACAACTATACAGGACTTTCTAAATCCTTTCTTCCATTTTGCCTTTAGTTAATATTTTGAACAGACAATTATGGTACCATCCAAAACCTTAGAAAGCTAAGATTTCAGTAAGCCTTGGAAAGTTCCATGGAAAAAAAGATTACTAATATTCTCACTTGCTACATGAACCATATCATTGTTTGGTATAGAAATGAGACAACTAAAACAATGCTTTTGATCACTGATGCAGCACAATTTTTTTTTTTAAACTTGTGTTACTGCAGACTAATCTAGAAAGAATGGGGGAAAGATCTCAGAGCATCTCAAAAGACACCTAAAGTATTTAGTTTAATGAAAATTCATGTTATACATTCAGAAATTCTTGACTGAGATATTAATTTTAATAACAATTCTTTTATCATTGATTTTTATTTTTAAGGCTATGCCACTCTCACAAAATGGATTAGTGTTTAGTTTACAAACATTGTAAGAAACCAGATAAATGGAACATTTAGAAGCTTAACTCCCCTTCATATTAAACACTAGCTCATACCAGTGAAGATTTGTACATTGAAAGGATTAAAAATCTCCTCTAGGATCAAATACTGGGCTTAGTGGAAACCTGGGAATCATTATTGAAGAGCAGCTTATGCAGGTTAGCTAACAGAAGAATGAGTGAAATCTCCAAAGAGATGCTAGCACAGATCTGAGACAAATGTTAATTATGTAGAATATAGAAAAGATGGGCTGAATCTTCTGTAACATCTAATAAAAAAATAAAGAGAGGTGAAATGCATCATTTAAGTGATGAACAAATCTGGACACTTTGAAAAATGGACTTAATACTCAGTGAGTTTATAAGGCTTTTTTTATATTTTCATAGCCAGTTTTACATGGGGTGATATAAAGAAATGAAGAATGCACATCTGCCCTCTGAGATATATCTACGAGATTTTACTAACCACCCTTCAGGCCCAACAAAGTTGTTTCTATAGCTTTCAAATATTATACATCCTTTTGTGTGTTGTACAGTTGTTAAAGTTAAGTAAATATGACTTACTGGCTACATATATTTCTCTTTAATATCTCTGACAGTTTTGACTACTTTATTGTTTCTTGAGAAACCTGATATCCTTTCCCTAATGTCAACAGAATTACTCAATCTGTTTATCCACACTGGGCTACTAGATGACATGCGAGAACACTACTCATTGGTCAAATCAAAATTTGCAGGAGTATTTCTTCCTCAGCAACATGTCAATCCCTAACACCCCTAAGGCTGTATCAGAGGGAATCCTGCTTCATCAGTTCACCTCTAACAGTGAGTAGTAACAGGGAAGACTTAGGCTCTTTCAAGCCTTACCCTCTTTTCAGGACACAAACACATTTAATTTTTTCTCCTCAGTTTTCTGGGTATTTTCCCCTCTCCTTTTATTTTAAACTTCAGTGCAAGAATAAGGAGAAACAAGATGTCCTTTCTCTCTACTCTCACTTTTTCCTATATTCATCATGAAGGTATATACAAGTCTTGCCAATGCTGAGTTCCTGTATGAATCCACCCCATAACCAACTCTTCTCTTGCATCTGTGACAAACAACTCATGATTTTCTCTTAAAGCTGTGCAAGACAAACTGAACTATTAATAGCAAAGAAGTGGTATTCAGAAGGTTTGTGTGGACTGCCTGATACGCTTTCAACTTTTCTTAGCATTCAGTGCCTGGAATCTGTGTTTTCTAAGCAGTTGTTTGGGGCATTGTGGGGTGTCAGGTAGTTTGTGATATTGACTCATTATCATCTTTGCTTGCATTTCAACTATAGTTTCTATTTGTGAACTTCTGCATTTGTCCATGTTATACAGAAAAAATGCTGCCACACAACAATCTTCAGTATGAATTCTTCAAGGTTTTTCCATGCATCTTTGTGATGCCATGTCAAAATAGCTCTACATTTATTGAAACCATTCTTTGCAGGTTATCATCTATTCTGTTCTCAGTCCTCACTAGCTGAGGTTCTGTGGACGGCAACTTGAGTGAGATAACTACCAGCAGGTTGGTAAAACTCTAACTGAATCTTCAATTGAGAGGTAAATTGTTGCTGTTGTTTACTTACCAAGGCTTGTCCCACTCTTTTGTGACCCCATGGACTATAATGCACCAGGCTTCTCTATCTATGGGATTTCCCAGGCAAGAATGCTGGAGTGGGTTGCCATTTCTTCTCCAGGTGATCTTCCCCACCCATGGTTTGAACAAACATCTCCTGCATTGCAGAACAGCATGCCCCAAAGGCTTCTCTGAAAGTTGAGATAAAACATCAATTGAAACAAAGATAGTGAATTAACATTATTTTGATTGTCATTTTTGGAAAGGCTAGTTTGTTAAAATGCAGATTTCCAAGTCACACTCCTCAGAAATTCTGATTCTCCCAGTCTGAAATAGGGCCTACAATATGAAAGCTTGCCCAGACTCCCAGGTGATTCTAATACTCTTCCTTAGAAAACTAAGCCTAACTTTTATCTCCCTTTAATGATAAGGCGGTCTTTTCCAGGTGGTTCAGTGTAAAGAATCTGCATGCAATGCAGGAGATGCAGGTTCAATCCCTGGGATGGGAATATCCCTTGGAAAAGAAAACAGCAATCCACTCCAGTATCCTTGCCTGAAAAACCTCATAGACAGAGGAGCCTGGCAGGCTATAGTCCATTGGGTCACAAAAGAGTCAGATACCACTTAGTGACTAAACAACAACAGCAGTGATCAAATGAGTTCGATTGTCTGAAAGGATTAAATGTTTCTTTGTGATTAAGTTATATTTGCAAAATTTTTAACAAATTCATTTTCTTGGTGTGCACAGAAATTTTTAAAAAGTACATAACTGAAACATATGCTGGCTTTAAATATAATATTATTAGAACTTCTTGGATTCCCTCATCTATTTAACAATTAGGAATAGATTTCTCCCTAATAAAGGGCCACTGGACAAGGGCCCTGTCCTTTCCTCACCCAGACCCATCAGCAAATCTTACTGTCTGACAAAAATAATTATTAATAGTAAAGTCTTAGACATGGATTTAAAAATAGAATAGATTTCTCTTTTGGAGCTAATGAAGAAATGTTTGGCACGCATGATTTTTGAAGATGCATCTTTAGACTGCTTCCAATTTTTGCAATTTTCTTTTTTAGACTTATTTCAGAATTCTGATTCAAAAAGCAAAACGAAACCTCTATTGGAAAATATGATAATTACCAAATAGTATCTTGCAACTATATGAAGGAATATTTCCAGTGTAAATACAATTGGTATTTCTCCCACAGAACATATACCACAATTCATTTGAAAGAGCATATCAGATCCAAGAACCTCAAAAGCTTCTTTCAGGCATAGCAGATTCTTCATGTTCCAGAAGAAAAAGAGAAGTTAAAAGTACATTCATTAAAGAAATGTCTACTTCTAAAACAATGAAAAGCATGTAATGTGTAAACATATAAGATCATAGGAAACTGTCTGATAAAATGTTTAAGACCATGGACTCTGTTGCCAAATTGTCTGGCATCAAATTGAAAGGTTGTTGCTGAGCTGTGAAAGACGCTGGGATTCTTGGCCTCCAGAGGAGAATTCAATCCGGGGCCAGCGGCAAAGTTTGATTGTTCAGAACTTTTGTGTAATAATGTTTTATTAAAGTATAAAAGAGAGAAAGCTTCTGACACAGACATCAGAAGGGGGCAGAAAGAGTGCCCCCCTGCTAGTCTTTAGCTGTATGTTTTATAGCTATTAGCAGTCAGCTAATTAAAAAAAGGAAATGTCTCAAAACTCAGAGAATGGCACCAGGCCCCTCACCCACAACATGCATTCTGAGATAACATTGGCATAGTGTGAGTTGTCCTGGACCATAAAAGGATTGCCATGAATCTTTTTTTTTTTTCTCCAGGCAAGAGTTCTGTTTTGCCATGAATCTTGAAGAAAGGCAGGTATCCAAGCAAATACAGTCTCATTAACATGGCTTAAGAGAACATTTGCTTGAGTAAAACATACTGGTTTGTCAAAGTCAGTTCTGAGTCTTAGGCAAGAACTGACTTGAAGACAGAGTCTAGGATAAATAGACAGTTCATTAACATAGCTTAAGATAAACATTTCCATAAGAAAAATGCATTGGTTAGCTCAAGGTTTGAGAAAAGTTAAGTTCAGGTGGAACCAGGTGTCCTCCTTATGTCAACACAGAATTTTAAAAGAAATCTCTTTTTAAAAGAAACTCCTTTTTGAATTTGGATAGAGAAGGGGAAATATCTAACACTTGTAGTTTGTTTCCTCCTGCTGCTTAAGAGAGAGATTAAAAATGTCTGACACTTGCAGCCTATTTCCTCCGTTTGGAGACCCTGGCCTTTCTGCCTGTTGCCCTCTCAACATCTTGCAGCTCTGGTAACTGGGCCACCTTGAGCCGTTTGCTGATTTACTCACCTGTATGTTTGAAATCATGATGATATTGCCTTCAAGGCAAGCACTTTAACTTAGTATCTTCCTTACCCCATCTTTAACACAGTGGTAATAACAATATCTCTAGAAACAAAGGGTTCCTCTGAAAATTAAATGATATATACTGTATGTAAGCTGGTTTCTCTGGTAAACAAGTTGATCCATATTGAAAATTCAGGAAGTCTTATTCATTATTGTAAATACTAAGAATTTTAATTGCATTCTATCTGTTTTTACTTGTAGGTGATAATTATGGGTGATGAAGACACATATTTATTGAAATTTAAAGGCTATAATTTTGAACGTTCTTTGGTTGATATTGACTTTCTAGAAAATCTAGATGACTTTGAAATTAGAGATGATGATGTCTTCACCATTACATACCCCAAATCTGGTAAGTCTGAGGAGTGGCCACCTGTTTCATTCTTCATTCTGGTTTGGTAATACATGTGGACAGATGTACTCTTATCCAGACTTTGACAGTAGCCCAGTCAACAATTAGGTAACCATTTAGGATCAGAAGAAAAGTTAAACAAATCTCATATCTCTATCTTATAAGGTCATTTGAAATGCTTATATTGTCATCTCTGTTAGCACATATGAAGAAACCAAATAGGAAGCCAATAGGAGATACTTGGTAAATGCTGACCTAGGTCTGAGAATGAAGGAAAATATACCTGGGTTCAGTCCCTGGATTGGGAAGATTCCTTGGAGAAGGAAATGGCAGCCTATTCCAGTATTCTTGCCTGGAGAATTCCATCGACAGAGGAGCCAGGCAGGCTACAGTCCAGAGGGTCACAAAGAGTTGGACACAACTGAGCAACTAACACTTTCCATATGATAAGACAATAAATTTATCTATGACAAATTGTCCTCAACATGAAAGTTTTACAATTTATTTTTTAATATTGGGCTTCTTTGATGGCTCAGATGGTAAAGAATCTGCCTGCAAAGTAGGAGACCCAGGTTTGATTCCTGAGTTGGCAAGATCCCCTGGAGGAGAGAATGCTACCTCTTCCAGTATTCTTGCCTGGAGGATTCCATAGACAGAGGAGCCCAGTGGGCTACAGTCCATAGGGTCCCGAAGAGTCAGACACGATTTTTCATATCAATTTTTTGTATTACTCTGTTTAGAAGATAAGATGACTGGCACCACTGAAGCAATGTTGTATGAAGTGAATAGTGTTCTCAAAGACACATTGGAATCTACGTAATGGAAATAAAATTATTCCTGATTTTTACGAAAATACTCCAACTCTTCCCTTTACCATCTAGTCTGAAACTCATGACCGTGTTTACTTCACTGAATTAGTACTACATTCCTTTACCCCTGGATTCTTGCACTCTGTACAACTTATTAACACCTCTGATTGGTGATTATTTTTCCTCCCTTAGTTGTCAGTGCCATCTCATTGTGCCTTGTTTTAGTTCAAACACTGAAGTCCATATCGAGTTTTTCCTTTACCCTTAATTTTGCCCAAGTATTACATCAAGAAACAGTAAGTAAGCAAAAAAAAAAAAAAAAAAAAAGAGGTCTTGAGTGCTTGATTTGTCTATTCTTTTAAACGACAAAGCTTTAAGAAAGGAGACTAAGGAAAGGAAAACAGAGGTAGGCAGAGAAAATTGTGGAAACAGACTTTACTTGAAGTAGAGGAAACAGAAGGAGCTGAAGGATGAATCTGATTCACTACTATTATGGAATCAGAACCCCCACAGCTCTTCAGAGTGAAAAAGGAAGTAAAACCCTTGATTTCATCTCTAATAATTTTAATGTAAAACGCAAACAAACAGAAAACTTGGACGAGTTCACTGACACCTTTAGGGTGGTAAAAAGAAAGAAAAAGCTCCAAATAATTTTGAAATGGGTGGCATTATTATTGACATTTATTGTTCAAAATTAATTCAAGGTTGAAAATAAGACATATATTTTTACAGGTACCATCTGGGCTCAGCAGATATTAAGCTTGATTTACTACAAGGGACATCGTAACAGAACTGAAATTGTGGAAACAATTGACAGAAGCCCCTTCCTGGAATACAATGTACGCAAAATAGAATATGAGAAAAGACCATCGCCTCGCCTCTTTACCTCCCACATCCCATACTATTTAGCGCCAAAGGGTCTCAAGAACAAAAAAGCTAAAGTAAGTCACACAAATATCTTTTGAATCTTTGAACAAACAAAAATAGTTTCTTTACATAATGTCCTCCCAACCTCACTCATTCACATTCTTTCTAATGTGATTATTATAATATTTCTGACATTGTGCTTAGCCGTTCAGTCCTGTATGACTCTTCACAACTCCATGGACTGTTTTCCATCAGGCTCTTCTGTCCATGAGGATTCTCCAGGAAAGAATACTGAAGTGAGTTGTCATGCCCTCCTCCAGGGGATCGTCCCAACCCAGGGATCGAACCCAGGTCTCCCATGTTGCAGGTGGATTCTTTAGAGTCTGAACCAACAGGGAAGCCCACGAATGCTGGAGAAGCTTATCCCTTCTCCAGGGGACCTTTCTGACTCTAAAATCAAACCAGGGTCTCCTGCACTTCAAGCAGATTCTTTACCACCTGAGCTACCAGGGAATCGCCGGTACCCCACCAAACAAAAATATTACTTTACACGTTAAAGTTGTATATGAAATTATACCTATATACATGGATTGGGATCTCACACACATTGTTTGCTGTGTCATTATAAAAACATATAGCAAAATTAATTTGTCAGCACATAAAATTCTATTGTTTTTAACAATTTAGTAGGATTTTATTCTGTCTATGTATATAATATATATGATTGTGAATTGATGAACAGGTGAGTTTTAGAAAATGTATGTACCATATTGCAATAAACAGTCTTATAGATCACACTTTTTTGTTCTGGTGAAGTGTTTCCCTAAAAGTGAAAATTTCAGCATTAGATGTCCAAATATTTGAAGTGTTGGTAGGTGTTATCTACTTGCCTTATAAAATCTATCACTGACACTTCCTCAAATAGCATATAAGAATGCTTTATTCCTTACACACTCACCAAAGAATGAAGTTATCTTTGCTAAAAAAATCTTTGCTAATATGTTATGTAAGAACTATCTTATTCTCGAGTAACTGTAGTCCATTTGGTTTTAATAAATTTGAGCCCCTTTCTGCTTATTCTAGGCCTTGAAATACCCTTCATATCCTTTGCCTATCTTTCTTAAAATTTTTCTCTATTTACTGTTTGCTTGAAGCATTTATATGGGGTAAAAATTGTTCCACTTAAGAGTTTACCTTTAAACTTGTTGAATGCTTTTAATTTCATGTAACCAACTTAACAATCTTTCCTTCATAGTATCTTGCCATCAAGTTTTGTTAATAAACACCTCCCAGCCAGAAAGATTATGCAAATACTTTCCAGTTTTCCTCTCTGTTTTGATTTTTTACATTTAATGATAAATTATATCAGATATCACAGGTGATTTGAAATATGACGATTGCATAATAATTGCCAATAGGATTTGCCAATTGATCCAATATGATTTCAGCATTTAGTCTTTCCCTACTGTTTTCAAGTCTACATTTTGATATATTATTTCCATATTTCCTTCCTCTGATTATTCATTCTTCATTCCCAAAATTAATAGATATATTTAATATGTGCCCATTCTTCACTGTTTTGAATGATGTAACTGATAAGGAAAATCCCATAAAGCTTATTCTTTATATGTGAATTTCCCAATAATATTTAGATACTGATTAGCATTAATAAAATAAGATTAAGTCTGAGAAAATCATTATCATTGCTCTTTTCCAACAACTGCTGTTTTCCATCCAGCAATATTCTATTGCTCTTTATTTATCAGATGTCTGGGCTTCTCAGGCAGCTCAGTGGTAGAGAATCTGCCAGCGAAATAGCAGATGAGGGTTATATACCTGGGTTGGGAAGATCCCCTGGAAAAGGAAATGACAAACCTCTCCAGTATTCTTGCCTGGAGAATCCCCATGGACAGAGAAGCCTGGCGGGCTGCAGTCCCTTGGGTCACAAAAGTGCTGGACATGACTCGGCAACTAAACAAAAACAACATTTCTGTCCACCACGAGTGTTGTAATGCTCTTTGTATACTTCCTACATTTTTTTCCCCCGGATTACCAGTTTTTGGTTTAAATTTTACATATGTAATTAATTGGTTTTCATTATTGCCTTCTCTATTTAGCTATTACTGTTATAAAGTAAATGATACTGATCTTGTTACACTATTATATTTGGCTCCACAAATCTCTTCATTTGTTTTATTAATTTTCCCTATATTCACTGAAATACATTTTATTTTAAAATCATAATATATTCTATGTTTCTCTGCTTTTCAATATTTGCACTTCCTTCTTTTCTGTTTCAGGACTTAAAAATCTGTAGAAGAAAAATAGCATATTGAGGTGATGAGAAATATTATGTCCTTGACTGACATTTTTTAGTATACTTTTCTTGACTTTGTTTTCTGTTGCAATGATTTTGAGGTACACAATGCTGAGAAATACTTTCCCCCCCTTTCTCAGTACTCTTGAAATTTGAATTTTGTTCTTCAAACAGTTCTAATCACTTAAAAGTCCTTTTCTGGCACCCTATAAGTACAACATTCCCTCTTTCCCACCTTTAAACTAAAGCAAAAAGAAATTGGTTAGATATTTATGAATTTATTTCTGAGATAAATCTTACATTTTTATATTATTGTATTTTATTAACATTCTGTTGTAAGAGTTTTATTTATTTTTTCAGGAAATTCTATCTGTAATTATTTTTAAAATAGACAATTTTCTATGATATTGAAAGATATTTGATTTTAATATCACCGTAAGTCAGTTTGTAAGACAAATTTTGAAGCTTTTAAAATTTGGTTAGTTTTTCAAGTATTTTAAAATTACAAATAAGAAGAATATTTTGAAGATTTAATTAAATTCCACTACAATATGTCTCATACTGATAACTCTATAGTTCTAAAACATTTTCCCTTTTTCAGTTTAATTAATTTATTTACCTTTCCCTAAATCATTAGTATAATTTTACTTTCAAAATAAATTATCATCCTTTCATCTATATTTCAAAACTTGGAAAAAACTGCAGCATATACTTTCATAAACTAATGAATATTTATCTAATTCTATGGTTACATCTTATCATTCATTAGTAACAGTGAAAATTTTTAGGTTCTTTCCTTTGTACATTTTTCAGTCTATGGACATTTTCTTATTATATATATATATTTTTTTGCTGCAAAGAAAGAACTAAAATTTTTAAACATAATTTAATATTCTCCACTTCATTGATTTTTGCTTTGATTTTAACTTTTTCTCATATTTTGTTTGAAAATATTTTTGTCATGTGGTATCCAATATTTATTTGTTAAATATGGACATTTTAAAATGATGAATATCGATTTCAGCATTGCTATGGGTATAATGTTGTTAGCATCAAAGTAACCTATCTTTTCATTTTTATTTTCTCATTGGTTCAAATTATTCTGAAGAATTTTTATTTTCAAATAAAATGTTTATAAATATTTATAAAACTAAAATTGTTTTTCAGTGTTGATAATTAATATTATGAAAGAGTAATTATGGAATCAGGTAATGGTATAGTAAGAATTCTAAGTTTTGAAATTCATTAAGAAGTTTTATGGCCAATTACATGTAGATCAATTTTTCAATACATTCCATGACTACATGAGAAAATAATGTATATTCTCTGCTTGGGGCACCAGAAATTGAAAGTGTTAGTCATTCAGCTGTGTCCAACTCTTTGTGGCCTCATGGACTGTAGCGTGCCAGGCTCCTCTGTTCCTGGAATTCTCCAGGCACGAATACTAGAATGGGTAGCCATTCCTTGTCCAGGGGATCTTCCTGGCCTAGGGATCAAACCCAGGTATCTTGCCTTGCAGGCAGATTCTTTATCATCTGAACTAACTTGGGATACTAACACAAACATATAAAATAAATTTTTCTAAATAATTTTATAAATTTTTTATGTTAATCCTTTATGCTTATGTCTGAAGATAAGTGTGTAAATTTTCATGATTGTTACTAAATTGAAATCTTTACAGAATTTCTAGACATTGTGCTATTAACATTTTTCTATTAATGCAGTATACAGATTCCTATTCTATTGGTCATTAGAACCAATTTTTTTATCATCCTATTAAAATATTTGGCTTTAAATTCTACTTAGCTATATATTATCAATTGTTTTCCCTTTCCCTGAGGATTTGACATGTGTCTTTTCTTGTTCTTTATTTTCAATATTATTTTTGACTGCTGTATAATTTTGTATGTTATGTAAGTAATTCTATGAGACCCATACTTTTCCTTCATTGAATACTTAGGTTATTCCATTATTCTGTTATTAGAACATGCCATGTTACATTACATTCTTGAGCATGTCCTGTGGTGCACGTCAGCATGAGCTTCCCTAAGCACCCAAGAATAGAATTGCAAAGCCACAAAGGACAAAAATATTAAACTTCATAAAATGATGCTATTTTTCTCAAAGTTATTGCAGCATAAACAGTGAAAACTACAAAATATGAGTTTTTATTTTTCTTTTAGTATTTTTTTTCTATTGGATTTCCTAATTTTATCAATTTGGTGATTATAAGATGCTATCTAAAATTGATCTTAATTTCCATTTATTTAATCAATGATGAAATTAAGCAGGTTTTGAAAAGTTTATTGCCCACAGTTATTTCTTTCTTTTTTTTTTTTTTTGTTTTTTTGCGTTCACTAACGTTTTATTCATGTTCTGTTTTTTTTGTTGTTGTTTTTGTTTTTTATTATTATTATTATTTTTTTTTTCCAGTGGGTTTTGTCATACATTGATATGAATCAGCCATGGATTTACACGTATTCCCCATCCCGATCCCCCCTCCCACCTCCCTCTCCACCCGATTCCTCTGGGTCTTCCCAGTGCACCAGGCCGGAGCACTTGTCTCGTGCATCCCACCTGGGCTGGTGATCTGTTTCACCATAGATAGTATACATGCTGTTCTTTTGAAATATCCCACCCTCACATGCTCCCACAAAGTTCAAAAGTCTGTTCTGTATTTCTGTGTCTCTTTTTCTGTTCTGCATATAGGGTTATCGTTATCACCTTTCTAAATTCCATATACATGTGTCAGTATGCTGTAATGTTCTTTATCTTTCTGGCTTACTTCACTCTGTATAAGGGGCTCCAGCTTCATCCATCTCATTAGGACTGGTTCAAATGAATTCTTTTTAATGGCTGAGTAATATTCCATGGTGTATATGTACCACAGCTTCCTTATCCATTCATCTGCTGATGGGCATCTAGGTTGCTTCCATGTCCTGGCTATTATAAACAGTGCTGCGATGAACATTGGGGTGCACGTGTCTCTTTCAGATCTGGTTTCCTCAGTGTGTATGCCCAGAAGTGGGATTGCTGGGTCATATGGCAGTTCTATTTCCAGTTTTTTAAGAAATCTCCACACTGTTTTCCATAGCGGCTGTACTAGTTTGCATTCCCACCAACAGTGTAAGAGGGTTCCCTTTTCTCCACACCCTCTCCAGCATTTATTGCTTGTAGACTTTTGGATAGCAGCCATCCTGACTGGCGTGTAATGGTACCTCATTGTGGTTTTGATTTGCATTTCTCTAATAATGAGTGATGTTGAGCATCTTTTCATGTGTTTGTTAGCCATCTGTATGTCTTCTTTGGAGAAATGTCTGTTTAGTTCTTTGGCCCATTTTTTGATTGGGTCATTTATTTTTCTGGAATTGAGCTGCAGGAGTTGCTTGTATATTTTTGAGATTAATCCTTTGTCTGTTTCTTCATTTGCTATTATTTTCTCCCAATCTGAGGGCTGTCTTTTCACCTTACTTATAGTTTCCTTTGTAGTGCAAAAGCTTTTAAGTTTCATTAGGTCCCATTTGTTTAGTTTTGCTTTTATTTCCAATATTCTGGGAGGTGGGTCATAGAGGATCTTGCTTTGATTTATGTCGGAGAGTGTTTTGCCTATGTTCTCCTCTAGGAGTTTTATAGTTTCTGGTCTTACATTTAGATCTTTAATCCATTTTGAGTTTATTTTTGTGTATGGTGTTAGAAAGTGTTCTAGTTTCATTCTTTTACAAGTGGTTGACCAGTTTTCCCAGCACCACTTGTTAAAGAGGTTGTCTTTTTTCCATTGTATATCCTTGCCTCCTTTGTCGAAGATAAGGTGTCCATAGGTTCGTGGATTTATCTCTGGGCTTTCTATTCTGTTCCATTGATCTATATTTCGGTCTTTGTGCCAGTACCATACTGTCTTGATGACTGTGGCTTTGTAGTAGAGTCTGAAGTCAGGCAGGTTGATTCCCACAGTTATTTCTTATTCAGTGAAATTATTATAATTTTTGTCAGTTTTTTTATGTTACCTTTTTCATAGAGATTTGTATACGTATCTTTTGTTTTATTTTGTTGTTGTTGTTGTTCAGTCTATAAGTCATGTCCGACTCTGTGGGACCCCATGGACTGCAGCATGCCAGGCTTCTCTGTCCTATACTATCTCCTGGAGGTTACTCATGCTGGCCAATCATCTTCTCCTCTGTCGCCTCCTTCCTCTTTTTCCTTGAATCTTTCTCAGTATCGGGGTCTTTCACAATGAGTAGGCTCTTTGCATCAAGTGGCCAACATATTGTACCTTCAGTTTCAGCACCAGTGCTTCTGATGAGTTCAGAGTTGATTTCCTCTAGAATTGATTGGCTTGATCTCCTTGCAGTCCAAGGGACTCTCAAGGGTCTTCTCTGGCACCACAATTAGAAAGCATCAATTCTTTGGTGCTCAGCCTTCTTTATGGTCCAACTCTCCCATCCATACATGACTACTGGGAAAAACACAGCTTTGACTATAAGGACCTTTGTCAGCAAAGTGAACTCTCTGCTTTCTACACTGTCTAGGTTTGTCACAGCTTTCTTTCCAAGGAGCAAGCATCTTTTAATTTCATGGCTGCAGATACCATCCACAGTGATTCTAGAGCCCAAGAAAATAAGATCTGTCACTGTTTGCACTTCTTCCCCGCTATTTGCTGTGAAGTGATGAGACTAGATGTCATGATTTTAGTTTTTGAATGTTGAGTTTTAAGCTAGCATTTTCACTCTCCTCTTTCACCCTCATCAAGAAGGCTCTTTAGTTCTTCTTTGCTTGCTGCCATTAGAGTGGTATCATCTGCATATTTGAAGTTGTTGATATTTCTCCCAGCAATCTTGATTCCGGTTTGTGATTCATCCAGCCCGGCATTTTGTATGATGTACTCTACATAGAGGGCTTCCTAGGTAGCGCTAGTGGTAAAGAACCCACCTGCCAATGCAGGAGACATAAGAAGAGTGGCTTCGATCCCTGAGTCGGGACGATCCCCTGGAGGAGGGCTCACAACCCACTCCAGTATTCTTGCCTGGAGAATCCCATGAACAGAGGAGTCTGGTGGGCTACAGTCCATGGGTTGCAGTGAGACAGACATGACTGAAGTGACTTAGCACACAAGCACTCTGCATAGAGGTTAAATAAGCAGGGTAACAACACACAGCCTTGATGTACTCCTTTTCAATTTTGAACAATCTATTGTTCCATGTATGGTTCTCTGCCTTTTCTGAATCCAGCTTGTACATCTGGAAGTTCTTGGTTCACATACTGCTGAACCCTAATTGCAGGATTTTGAGCATTACCTTGGTAGCATGCGAATTGTATGATAGTTTGAACATAATTCTAGATACTAATCTATTCTTGGTATCTGTGCTGCACTTATATTTTCTTGCTTTTTGTAAAGTTTTGGTACATTTTGATGAACAGCATTCTTATTTTAATGGAGTCTGATTGATCCATTTTTATGTATTTCTGTATGGGAATATTTTCCTGTTTGAAAAATAGTTTCTTTACACAAGGTCAGTAATACGTTCTTTATCTTTTTAGATTCTAAAAATTTGCTTTCAAAGTTAAATCATTTATCCTTTGGTAAATATGTTTCTATACATTGTGTGAAGTAGAAATCCATTTTTTAAACATGGATTATTATTTACCCAACATCATCTGTTAGGTAGATTTTCCTTTTCTCACTGATCTCCAATGCTACCTTGTCTGTATATCAAATATCACTTAATGCTCACAGAGGGTAAATGGAACATCTTTTACAGAAGGTAATTTGCAAACTTAATCAGCCTTACAATAAATAATTTCAGTTTTAGAAATTAGTCCTATATGCTCACACAAGTGAAAATTCATAAGAATTAAGATTTTATTGCCATGATCCTTTTGATAGAAAAAACCTTGAGAACAAGTTAATTTCTGTCAGTAGTAGCCTGGATAAAATAAATTACTTTGCATTCACATAATGAAATACTAAGTAGGTATTAAAAAATCTGTAAAGATAACCCAGAATTGTTCAAATTCTTCATTATTCCCTCTGCAGATAATTTACATCTACAGGAACCCCAAGGATGTTTTGACCTCATTTTTTCATTTTTCTAATTTGGCGATTAAATTAGAAGCTTCAGATAGCATAGGACATTTCATGGAAAAGTTTCTAGATGGAAAAGGTAACTATGAATTTATTTATCAAGCAACATGTTTATGAGGCCACGTTGTCATTTAGCCAAATTCTCAAACCAAGAGAACATATTTAGTGAGAAGAGAAGGCTAATCATAATATGCTCAATATACACAAGTGGTTGGTATTGGATATCTACTTGCCACCCTATAGGTTTTTTTTTTTTTTTAACTAGGACCACCTATACTGAGAATTGTCAAGGCTATACAGTGTATAAGAGAAACTTTGACCAGGGAATAATAGAACCAGAAAAGGTCATTCCAGATCCAAATCTCA
Organism: Dama dama; assembly: GCF_033118175.1. Taxonomy (NCBI): domain Eukaryota; kingdom Metazoa; phylum Chordata; class Mammalia; order Artiodactyla; family Cervidae; genus Dama; species Dama dama. The sequence goes on along the minus strand of NC_083708.1, from coordinate 33,213,667 downwards.
TTCCAGAGTAGCTAATCTAGATGCTGTTTTGTGCTCTGTGATGGTCCTGGGGTAGACCTTATCTGGCAGCTGTGGGATTCTCATTCCAGCACTGAGAAAGATAGACTGATGCAAGCGATTTGTGGAGTGTGGGAACCGGGATTTCTCACATTAGAAGTTTATATTAATGTGCTGGTTTGTAGGTAAATAAAGTTGTTATCCACAGATCTTTAAATCGACAATAATAGGAGAAATAAAAATGTATGTTTTCAGGTGAAGGAGGAAGAAGAAGGAAGGGAGTGATGTTAACAAAATCTTAGTTCTCAAACTAATCTTAATTCTTACCTAAGAATTTAGTTCTTCAAGATTCTTTTCTCTGCATTGCTGCTTTCCTACAAACATAGAATAACTTGCAAAAGCAGTTTTCTATTAAAATGGTGCAACTGTTTCCCACAACTCCACTTTTTAAAAGATAGCATAGATGTCCTGTGGTTTGGAGCTTGGTTTGCCTTTTGAGGATTCTTGAACAGAAAAGACAGACTATAGCTTGTTATGTAATAAGTGTGACATCTTTACCTGCTAACTTATTAATTTTCCCACAGTGATAGGAAGCCTTTGGTTTGATCACATCAGAGGCTGGTATGAGCACAGACATGACTTCAATATCCTGTTCATGATGTATGAGGAGATGAAGAAGGTAAGAGAGGAAAGTTATTTTTAAATTCTTTCTTAGAAATTCCTTCTTAAGGTTTCAATGAACCATGTTCTCCTACTTATCTTTGTGTGGTTGACTTAAAAAAATGCACTATGAAAAAGCTGTGAGTTAAGTTTTATTTGGGGCAAAATGAGGGCTACAGCCCAGAAGACAGCACCTCAGACAGCTCTGAGAAACTGCTCCAAAGACTCAGGAGGGAAGGTTGGTATATGTGTGATTTTGGTGAAGGGGGATACATGCAATCGAGCACATGTTTTCCCAGAAGGTTTCTTCTAGTCTTGTGGAGCTTTTTCTATCCACGGGAACAGTCGTCGTCATGCAGGATTTTTAGTGCTTTTCTAGATATGAGAAGATATAAGAACTGGGCTCATAAAATCAGCTCCTGAAAATATCTAACTAACTGAGGACCTATCCTGCCAGTTTTTCCCTGAGCACAGAGTGCCTCATTTCTGGTCTCCAACTGAACTCCTTTCAGGTGGTGTTAAGGTCAGCAGCTGCAACAGCTCATGATTTAATCCTTGTAGAAGTAGATGGCAAGTGCCAATTTGTAGTTGACAGTATCTAACTACTTTTCAGGGTTATTTTTTTCTTGGAGGGGAGGGGTTTAATTTTCTGCAGCTCATTCATTACTGGCCTTCAATGCTCTCTTCTCACTGTACCCGCTCCTCATTTTTGATTCCTCTTCATATAACCATCTGTCACAATAAAGGCATACTCAACTGTGTAGAGCACTCATACTTTAAAATAGAGAAAGGGCAGTAGGCACCACAGAGGTGAAGAGCTACCAAAACAGGGCTAATTAACTGAGGTGAATGTGTGCTCTGTGATGCAAACGCTTCCTGTTTTGTTTTTTAAGAAAAACTTTGAAACCAGCTTTCCTGCATAATCTCATAATGTTTATTCTTTGTCATTCAATTAGAGGTGTCTTAAAATATTGCATAAACCAAACAGAAAACGTTTAAGTTCACTATTTTGTAATCTGTGATTGATATGTTCATTCACTAAGACATCATTTCTTCACTCATTTCATCAAAAATTATTGAATGCCTAAAATGTGACAGACAGTAAATTATGAGAAAAAGAGAAGTGAACCTTTTATTTGCACAGTTTGTCATTTAACAGGAAAGACAGGTATTCCCAAGCAAATATAAATAATTAAAAACTATGATAAGTAATATTAAGAAAAACCGCTGATTTCATATAAGTATATAGAAGAGGATCTGGTATCATCAAAGGTGATAGGCAGTGTTTTCTGAAAAAAAGTAACCTGAAAACTGCAAGCTAATAAATATGTATTAACAAAAAAGAGAGGTGGAAAAAGGAAGCCAGAGAAAGAGAATGTGCAAATTTTCTGACGCATTAAAGTGGATGAAAAATGAAGGAAGAAGAACAGGCAAAGTGAAAGTATTAAAAGATTAAGAGAGGTCAGTAACAGTCAAGCTGCTTAAAGACTGTAATAAATGATGGTGATTTCTTTCACCTTAAAGGCAGTAAGAAGTCTTTTAAAAATCACAAGAAGGAGCGTTATGTAATGCAATTAATATTTTTAGAATATCATTCCCTTTTGTGGATTGAAAAAGATGGTAGTGAATACAGGCAAATTAGTTAGATACTAGTGTGATAACCCACTGAACACCAGCAACGCTTTAGGTTAGAATGGTCACTCTGAGACTGGAGAAACTGCGGAGTTTTAACACATATGTTTACAGTCAAAAGGAAAGGGATTATATACAGGAAAAAAGAAAAAGCGAGAAATATTAAGATGCTTTCTATATTCTGGCTCATATACCTGTGTTGACAATGATGTAATTCATTTACTGTTTAAGGAACACCCAAGCAGGGTAAAGCTAAGAGAAGATTGTGAGATCTGTTTTAACATATGGAGTTTAAGATGATTTAGAAGTATCCAAGAAGATATTTGAAAATTAGGGGAACATACAGGTCTACATTTCAAAGAGGTTTGCTCTAAAATTATCAATGATATTAATTTGGACATCACTATATAGACTATAGTTGAAACCATGATTATGCTTAAAATTGAGAGTGAAGAGGAAAAGGTCAGAAAAAGAGGAGGAAAAGAGAAACAAAGAAAGAGAGTGTATGGGAGAAAAACAAGGGGGACGAGTACTATTTCTGAGAGAATTTAAAACATAACTTTTGGGTAGAAAGGGTGAGCCCACGAAGGACACTGAAAAGGAACTCTCAGAGAGGAAGGGAGAAAAACATTGTGTGTGCTGACAGAAGCCAAGCAGGTGTGTCAAGAAACCTTTTTAAGACTTTTTAACCTGTCAGGACTGAGAAGTCAAGTGAAAATGAAAGTTTAAAATATCCATCAAATCTAATTACATGAAGTATAGAGTGCAGTAGTGTAAACTGGGTTGGAGGGGTTGGGGTGAAATTGATGAATCCCAGATGTGTAACACTGGCACAGACACATGTATTAATATATTGCAACTGTCTTCTATATACCTATTTTTATAGCTAATATTTGAACTTCCAAAAAATCCTGCCCCCAGTAGAATTATCATCTCCCAACAGAAGTTGCCTGTTGTCTCATGAAATATATGTTATCTCGTGATCAAAGTCAGAAACTAGCCTTCATGCTTGATATCTCCTTCTCCCTTGCCTCTTAATTTAACTAGTTAATGTCTGAATTCTGTCTCTGATTCCTTTGTGGAAAACGCAAACATATCAACCTATATTGCCCCTTCCATGGTCCAGATCACCATTATCTTTGCTTAGCTTCTATAGCAACTCATCTAACTGATTTGTCTACTTGCAATTCTCAGCCCATCTCCATTTATTCTCTATTCTTCAACCCATGTTATCATCTTAAAATGCAAATGTGTTCCCTTCCTTATTTTTATATTTGAGCTGTTCCATGAGAATGTGATCACAAAAATATATTCATAAACAACAGATTTTGCTGAAAATGTGGACATAGAAGACACTGAGTAAGCTATGCAAAATCCTGGAGTATTTGTCTGTTCTGTCATCAGTATACTGTCACCAGGTATCAATTTTATCTTACCTTCCACCAAGCTGCCCATTGTTCATATATTTTTGGTCTAGTTTTTTCATCAGCCTTTCAAACAAATATTTTTTTCACCATATCTTGGGGAGAAACTCTTAACTTTCTCTCTTCAGGAAAATAGAATTTGGTCAACTCAAGTTTCTGCCTTAAAGCCGTTTCTAAAACAGAATCCCTATGTAGCTCAGTACCATCAATATTGATGTAGATTTTGAGGTCTTCTTTGTCTACTACTTCCCTTGAATATTTTTTGATAATTTGAGCTAATACAATTTATGTCTATTCTTTGATTGGAATTGACAAGTCCATATAGATGATCACAAAGCACTTTGAAGATTTCTCACAGAGCTGAAGGTGGTATTCTTAACTATATAGTGTCTATACAACTGTAGAAAATGTTGAAACATTTTCTAGATACTCGTGAAGTGTATCGAAGTATGTAGTTTAAATGAAGGCAGAAGTAGCTATGTTGTTTGGAGATTCATAACTAAATTATAAAATTATAAGTAAAATCAAAGAAGTAGTTATATAAATAAGGATAGTGGTTATTTGGGGGCAGTAACTGCTATCCTTATTTATATAACTACTTCTTTTCTGCCCCTACTCCCATATCACTGTCACTCTATTCTTCTGCCTATAATATGTGAGTAAACTTAATCACCAAGGTCTTCATTTCTATTCATGAATTGGGATCTACTAATTTATTCATACAGCAAAATATATCAGTGGGTTTTGTCATACATTGATATGTATCAGCCATGGATTTACATGTATTCCCAAAACCCACTGGAAAAAAAAAAAAATAATAATAATAATAAAATAGTTATATTAAAAAAAAATATATCAGAATTGCCTTCCTTTTGAAGGGTGAATGATATTTAATTGCATCTATGTATTTTGTTTATGCATTCATCCATTGACAGACACATGGATGACTTCCACTTCCTGGCAATTGTAAATAATGCTATTACCATGAGTGTACATATCTGATCCTCATCTTCATTTCTTTTGCATGTATGCCCACAAGTGGACTTATTGGATATGGACTTTAATTTTTTGAGGACTTTGAAAGAGTAGTAAACTTTGAAAGAGGAAGTCTAATGCCTTTATATGTGATATTCTCATTCAAGACTCTATTGGATATCTAATGCCCCTTGAGATTCCATTTGAATTTTACAATGAATTTTTCAATGTGTAAAAATATCATGGGATATTGATAGGGATTGCACTGAATCTGTGAATCACTTTTGGTGGTATTAACATCTTGACATTATTAAATTTTCCAGTTCATGACCATGAGATGTTGTTCTAGTCAACTTTCTAAAATATTTTCCAGAACACAAATATTTCACCACATTGATTAAACTTATTCCTAGTATCTTATCAGTTTTGAAACAATTGAAATTAGAATTATTTTGCTATAATTTAGCCTTTTGGAGAAGGAAATGGCAACCCACCCCAGTATTATTGCCTGGAAAATCCCATGGATGGAGGAGCCTGGTAGGCTACAGTTCATGGGGTTGCAAAGAGTTGGACTGAGCAAATTCACTTTCACTTTTAGCCTTTGGATTGTTCATTGTTAGTGTATAGAAATATGAGTTTTGCATGTTGGCTTTGTATCCTGCAACTTTGCTAAAATTGTTTATTAGTTCTAGCAAGGTTTTGTGTGTGTGTGTGTGTAGAATATTTAGGATTTTTCTAGGTATGAAATCATGTTCCTGTGAACAATTTTCCTTTCCAATTTAGATGCCTTTTATTAATATTTGTTTATTTTTTCCTAATTGTTCTGGCTAGGACTTCCAGTACTATGTTGAAAAGTGGGGAGAAGTGTTGAAGTGGACAGAACGAGAATCTTTGCCTTGTTCCTGATTTTAGTAGAAAATCTTTGAGTCTTTCACCATTAAGTGTGATGTTAGCAGTAGGTACTTTATATAGAGCTTTTTCTTATTGAGATAGTTTCCTTTAATTCTTCATTTGTTGAGTGTTTTTGAATCATGAAAACATGTTGGATATTGTCAAATGCTATTTTTGCAATAAGTGATGTGATCATGTGGTCTTTCCCTTCATTCTGTTTATGTGATATTACACTAAAGAATTTTCTTAGTTTGAACTATCTTGCATGCCAGGAGTAAATCCAATTTTATTATGGTTTTTAATCTTTTCAATATGTTGTTGAATTTGTTATTAATTTGTTGAGGAATTTTGCACCCTATGTTTCATAAGTGATTTTGGTCTTTAGCTTTTCCTTACACCGTTTTTCTGGCTTTTGTACCAAAGTAATTCTTGCTTAAATGAATGCTTTTGGAAATCTTTCATACTCTTCAATTTTTTGGAAGAATATGAAGAGAATTGGTGTTAATACTTTGTTAAATATTTGGTAGAAGTCACTAGGAAAGTCATCAAAATGGGTTTTTCTTTGTATTCAGTTAGTTGCTTTATTCATTCCCTTATGAATTATGGACTCCCGGGGGCTTCCCAGTTGGTGACAGCAATAGAGAATCTCCCTGCCAATGTAAGAGAAGCAAGATATGCGATTTTGATCCCTGCGTCAGGAAGATCCCCTGAAGTAGATAATGGCAACCCACTCTGCTATTCTTGTCTGGAAAATCCCATGAACAGAGGAGCTGGTGGGTTGCAATCCATGGGGGTGCAAAGAGCTGGACATGACTGAGAGGCTGAGCACACACACCACAAACACAGAGAGAATGTTCTGACCTGATAACACACTGCAGAACTTGGTCGTTTCTGAAATGCATGCATGTGTGCACGCTGTCACTTCAGTCATGTCGGACTCTTTGCAACCCTCTGGGCTATAGCCCACCAGGCTCCTCTGTCTATGGGATTCTCCAGACAAGAATACCTGACTGGGTTGCCATGCCCTCCTCCAGGGGATCTTCCCGACCCAGGGATCGAACCCCTGTCTCACACGTCTCCTGCACTGGCAGGCAGGTTCTTTACCACTAGTTTCACCTGGGGAGCCCTCTGAAGTGTATATAATAAGTCTCAAAGTGTTGCTTGAATGAGTGACTGAAGTTGAGCTCTCTTTATAAAATCAAGTGATAGGAAACTCTAACAAAGCTGACAACATCACTCAGTTTAAAAGATTGAATGTTACAGATCTTAGCCAAACTTTGGACTTGGAAAAAGCCCAAGCACTCTCAGTTTTCTAAAATATGGTAAAGATGTTGGGCTATAACTCAGATGTTCGTTATAGAATGAACAGTTTCTCATACGATTCTTTCAGGATCTCAGAAGTTCTGTGCTGAAAATCAGCAGTTTTCTTGAGAAAGAACTGAGTGAAGAGGATCTGGATGCTGTTGTGAATCAGGCTACATTTCAGAACATGAAGCTTGATCCTCAAGCTAATTATGATAGTATCCTGAAAAATGAAGTCGGGATGAGAACAAACGAGGGACACTTCCTGCGCAAAGGTGGGTTAAGTGGGTAATAGAAGCAAAAGTGTTGAGACTTGTCTTGAGTCCTCGGCTGCTAGATTAAGTTAGATGTGGCCTGCAACATGTCTCTCCAAGAATCACCACTGAAGCCAAACAGAGAATCAATGATCCTAACTAAGAAGAACCTGAAAATTATCCCAGGAAACAGAACAGAACTTCAGCAACTGACTAATAAATATTAGGTTCCTTCTTTCTAGACCATATGACCCTATTTTTAAAAATTTGTTTAAAAGTCTTACCAAAAGGCAAAAGATATGTGTCCAGGAGAGCTCCAATTCTTGATTTACCTTATTGCTCTTTAGAACATTCTAGACAGAAGGTTAATATGTATTTTGTTTGGAGAAGGATTTTTATATCATTACTTTCCCCTCAAGTTCATTATTCTTCATTGTAAAAAGTGGATTAATACCTCATTAACCCAATCTGCTATGAATTCTATCATCCAACAATATGAATAAATTTTTTTTATGCTCCATTAAGTTGCCAGGGGTTGCTAAGAATAAATATATTTTCTCCTGATACTCCTTAATTTCAATTTTTTCATTTCATCTTTTTAATGTACATTATTCTAAAGCATAATTTGCACTTATTTACATCACTAGACTCATATTTTATCCTAATATATTCATTACAGCACTAAGACAATAGACACTGGTTAAATTTTAATTATGTAAAGATCTTATTAAAATTACCATGGATACCAACATTTTAAAAAGTCATTGCTTCCTCTTTGTCCCATTTATTATCAGTTTTCACTTCTCATTGCTCAACTAGATCTGATATAAAGCATTTCTCATGCCCATGTAACTAACTTACTGCCAAATGACCATAATATTTACAAAATAAATTCTGATAACTAAAGATGCCAGTTTATTCATCTTTATTACATAATTGAATTAGTGTTGGTTTCAAACTTCCATCAAGTGAAACTTTTGTATTAATGACAGCCCGTGGCACCCTCTTTTCCTTGAATTTATGACTTGAAAATCTATTTGTAATGGTTCCTCTTTCCATGGGATGCTCCAGGCAAAAGTACTAGAGTGGCTTGCCATGCCCTCCTCCAGGGAATCTTGCTGACCCAGGGATCAAACCCCAGTCTCTGTGTCTCCTACACTGGCAGGCAGGGTACAGTTTATTTACAATATTATATTAGTTTCAGTTGTACAGCATAGTTCAGTTCAGTTGCTCAGTTGTGTCTGACTCTTTGTGACCCATGGACTGCCCATGCCAGGCTTTCCTGTCCATCAACAACTCCTGGAGTTTACTCAGACCCCCTGTCCATTGAGTCAGTGATGCCATCCAATCATCTCATTCTCTGCCATCCCCTTCTCCTCCCGCCTTCATCTTTCCCAGCATCAGGGTCTTTTGTAATGAGTTGGTTCTTTGCATCAGATGGCCAAAGTATTGAAGTTTCAGCTTCAACATCAGTTCTTCCAATGAATATTCAGGACTGATTTCCTCTAGGATGGACTGGATAGATCTCTGTGCCATCCAAGGGACTCTCAAGAGTCTTCTCCAACACCACAGTTCAAAAGCATCAATTCTTTGGCTCTCAGCTTTCTTTATAGTCCAACTAGATGGACCTTTGTCGGCAAAGTAATGTCTCTGCTTTTTAAAATGCTGTCTAGGCTGGTCATAACTTTTCTTCCAAGGAGAAAGTATCTTTTAATTTTATGGTTGCACACACGACCTGAAGTGATTTTGGAGCCCAAAAAAATAAAGTCTGACACTGTTTCCACTGTTTCCCCATCTATTTGCCATGAAGTGATGGGACCAGATGCCATGATCTTAGTTTTCTGAATGTTGAGTTTGAAGCCAACTTTTTCACTCTTCTCTTTCACTTTCAAGAGGCTCTTTAGTTCTTCTTTGCTATCTGCCATAAGGGTTGTGTCATCTGCGTATCTGAGGTTATTGATATTTCTCCCAGCAATCTTGATTCCAGCTTGTGCTTCCTCCAGCCCAGAATTCCCGCATGATATACTCTGCATATAAGTTAAATAATCAGGGTGACAGTATACAGCCTTGATATACTCCTTCCCAATTTGGAACCAGTCTGTTGTTCCATGTCTAGTTCTAATTGCTGCTTCCTGACTCACATACAGATTTCTCAAGAGACAGGTCAGTTGGTCTGGTATTCTCATCTCTTTTAAGATTTTCCAGTTTGTTGTGATCCACATAGTAAAAGGCTTTGGCATAGTCAATAAAACAGAAGTACATGTTTTTCTGGAACTCTCTTACTTTTTCGGTGATGCAACGGATTTTGGCAATTTAATCTCTGGTTCCTCTCCTTTTCTAAATCCAGCTTGAACATTTGGAAGTTCATAGTTCACATACTGTTGAAGTCTAGCTTGGAGAATTTTGAGCATTACTTTACTAATGTGTGAGATGAGTGCAATTCTGTGGTAGTTTGAGCATTCTTTGGCATTGCCTTTCTTTGGGATTAGAATAAAAACTGACCATTTCCAGTCCTGTGGCCACTGCTGAGTTTTCCCAGTTTGCTGGCATATTGAGTGCAGCACTTTCACAGCATCATCTTTTAGGATTTGAAATAGCTCAACTGGAATTCCATCATCTCCACTAGCTTTGTTCACAGTGATGTTTCCTAAGGCCCACTTGACTTCACATTCCAGGATGCCTGGCTCTAGGTAAATGATCACACCATTGTGATTACCTGGATCATGAAGATAGTTTTTGTCTTGTTCTTCTGTGTATTCTTGCCACCTCTTCTTAATATCTTCTGCTTCTGTTAGGTCCATACCAGTTGTGTCCTTTATCGATCCCATCTTTGCATGAAATATTCCCTTGATATCTCTACTTTTCTTGAAGAGATCTCTAGTGTTTCCTATTCTATTGTTTTTGTCTATTTCTCTGTATTGATCACTGAGGGAGAAGGCTTTCTTATTTCTCCTTGCTATTCTATGGAACTCTGCATTCAGATGGGTATATCTGTCCTTTTTTCCTTTGCCTTTCGCATCTCTTCTTTTCACAGCTATTTGTAAGGCCTCCTCAGACAGCCATTTTGCTTTTTTGCATTTCTTTTTCTTGGAGATGGTCTTGATTCTTGTCTCCTGTACAAGTCACGAACCTCCATCCATAGTTCTTCAGGCACTTTGTCTATCAGATCTAATCTCTTGAATCTATTTGTCCCTTCCACTATATAACACAAGGGATTTTATTTAGGTCATACCTGAATCATCTAGTGGTTTTCCCTACTTTCCTCAATTTTAGTCTGAATTTGGCAATAAGGAGATCATGATCTGAGCCAGAGTCAGCTCCCGGTCTTGTTTTTGCTGACTGTATAAAGCTCCTCCATCTTTGACTGCAAAAATATAATCAGTCTGATTTCGGTGTCGACCATCTGCTGATGTCCATGTGTAGAGTCTTCTCTTCTGTTGTTGGAAGAGGGTGTTTGCCATGACCAGTGTGTTCTCTCGGCAAAACTCTATTAGCTTTTGCTCTGCTTCATTCTGTACTCCAAGGCCAAATTTGCCTGTTACTCCAGGTATTTCTTGACTTCCTACTTTTTACATTCCAGTCCCCTATAATGCAAAAGACATCTTATTTTGGATGTTAGTTCTAGAAGGTCTTGTAGGTCTTCATAGAACCGTTCAGCTTCAGCTTCTTCAGCATTACTGGTCAGGGCATAGACTTGGATTACCGTGATATTGAATGGTTTGCATTGGAAATAAACAGAGATCATTCTGTTGTTTTTGAGATTGTATCCAAGTACTGCATTTCAGACTCTTTTTCTGACTATGATGGCTACTCAATCATATATGTACAGCATAGTGATTCACAATTTTTGGAGGTTATACTCCATTATAAATTATTGCAAGGTAATTGCTATAATTCCCTGTGCCATACAATGTACCCTTGTTGTTTATCTACTTTATGCTGGAATCCTGGGGCCCAGAGTTCTCCAGCCTCTCTAACTGTCCCAGTGGTTTTCCAACCAGCCCAAGTCTGAGACGCCCAGATCATGGCTCGATCTGTTCACTCCCCCGTATCTTCTCACGTGATCTCCCTTTTCCTCTGAGTCTCTCCCAAGGGTCAGAGGTCCTGACCTCATCACCCTTCTTCCCTTCATCCATGTGCTACATGTGTACCTTTCTGATAGTCCTGGTTTTCCAGGAGCCTGACTGCCTGTTTCTAGGTAGAATTCTTTCTGTGAGAAAGAATCAGTGAGAAGCAACGTTTCAATGAGAATTCTTTCACACGAAGGTGGATTTTTGACATGTTCTTGGGGAGAGGTGAAGTTCAACTCCTTTTGCTCACCATCTTGATCTCTCTTCTACTTAAAAATCTTTGTGTCTCTCTCTTTTTTTTCCTGCAACTTTAAAGATGAAGAAAATACTTACTTTGAAGGGTATCATTAAGAACTACATTATGTGATATAATAGATGTGGTTTGCCAAGTATGGTGTGTGGAACTTTGTAAGATATATTTAAATATTCTAATCTCTTTGCATATTTAGCTTTATTTTTCCTTCTTAAGAAAGTTCTATATTACTGGTAGTGGATAATGAAAGTATAAGATAAGGAAGTGGATTATAGCTCTATTTTCTGTGCTACCGTGTCTTAAGTGTGTTTTTAGCTCAGCCATGTATAAGAAAAAGTGAGGCATCAAATTCCATGGAAAACAAATAGATATTTATCTCCTTGTGAAGATAATAAAGTGGATTGAAGGAAGCTTTTGCCCCAACAGTACTACCTCCTCACCCAGGGCTGTCCGTGTGTTTGTCCCACCAGGTACCATTGGAGACTGGAAACATCACTTGACGGTGGAGCAAAATGAACGATTTGACAGAGTATTCCAAAGGAAGATGAAAGATTTTCCCTTGAAGTTCATCTGGGAAATAGATGAGGAGTAGGATCAGTGCAAAGTACAATAATATTGTAAAAATCTAACAACTGGAAAGCATATTTTAATATACACATTAATTTGTGCTTCTCATACAAATGTTAATTATAGAACTTTCTTAATTAACAAAATAAGTAAACTGCTTAGATTCATTTCCATGCCTTAATGAAACTTTGCGATTTCACTCATTAAAATGATTTGGATAATCTGCATTGTTGGCCTATATGATAAAGTGAAAGAAAGAAAGCATGCAACATGAATATTTTGAGAGTGTTTTCCATAGCAGGCATTCATTATTTATCTATAATTTTCTAACTGAAATTTGATATTTTGGCTTAAAACCAATGTGAATATTGAGTAAATAGAGAAATCATATGCACCTGAGAAGCAGATGCATCTGTTTAACGATTTACCAGATCACAAAGTTTACACTAAGGAATTAAGGTTCAAAGGTAGATTGATCATCTAATGGTCCAATTATTTAACTATTTGAATGGAAAGAAATATTTGTATCTTTATCACTCACTAAAATAATTCTATGTGTATTTAAGAGTTGAATATTTAGAATAAAATTACTTTGAACAACAAGAAAAATATAGATAAATGTGTCTTTTAATTACTAAATGGAGAAAACCTTGTGATGAATAAAAGTGTTGTAACAAAACTAATAAAGTTTATAAATTCACAATCAAACACTTCAAGGTATCACCCTTCATAACAGTCAATAAATAAAAACAACTCGATACTTAAGTATAGTAAAAATAAGTAAGTACATTGTAGTATTTCATATAAGAAAACTCTATACATCAGTAAGGATGCAAGAATTGTCATTACATGGTAAACATATGTTAACCCCAGGAACACGGTATGCACTGGAAGAAAATCTGTATGTTTGTTTCAGAATTCATTATACAAGACAGGAAAATTGATAAATTTAAACTATAGATTTAGAAAGGGTGTGGTGAGCTTTGCAGAGGGAGGAGTATAGTAATTGGTCAGGCAAATGAGATCAATCATTCCTGGGTATTCAGTCAATTCAGTTGCTCAGCCATGTCCAACTCTCTGCGACCCCATGGACTGCAGCATGCCACTTTTCCTGTCCATCACCAACTCCCAGAGCCTGCTTAAACTCAAGTCCATCGAGTCAGTGATGCCGTCCAACCATCTCATCTTCGGTCATCCCCTTCACCTCCTGCCTTCAATCTTTTCCAGCATCAGGGCCTTTTGCACTGAGTCAGTTCTTCACATCAGGTGGCCAAAGTATTGCATGTTGGTATTGGATCCTGGGGGTTGGTAATACTCTGTTTTTTTTATCTTAGTACTGGTTCCATAGGTGTGGTCACTTTTTCAATATTACGAAGCTGTACTTGTGAAATTTTGTGCATTTTGTCAAATGTTAATAAAGTATGAAATAACTAATAAACATGAAATCATTCTGTTAGAGCAGATCTCTCCCCACAAATTCTTGAAGTTTATAGAAAAGACAAAACATTGATTCAAAATAAGCAAAAGTTTAAAAACTAAGTAATGCTCAATGTTAAGAGAGAGTAAGGTAAAATAAATGTTCTCTTAAATAAACTGTGGAAATGGAAATCAGTTCAAATATGCTTCATAACTATTTGAAACAAATTTTTAAAATCCTAAAAAATAGTCATATTCTATAATCCTGTAATTTTACTTTAAAAATTTCTGATTACTTCAATGAACTCAATTTTCTGCAATTAAAATTTTACCTTTACTACATTTCTTTTTTAACCAACAAACATTTCCATTTCCATGAAATTGGTGTATTTTTACTGCACAGATATACACACATTCATCTGTTTGTGAAGAACAGGAATGTGGAGTTTTCTCTCATTTTTTAAACTCTTTCCCCTTGCATCTTGGTTAAACACTTTGTTACACATAAGAATAATCTACTTCTAACCAGATTATGCAAAACAGGGTTCATGTGTGCGTGCTAAGTCACTTCATTTTTATCTGTCTCTTTGCAACCCTAGGGTCTGCAGCCCGCCAGGCTCCTTTGCTTATGGGATTCTCCAGGCAAGAATACTGGAGTGAGTTGCCATGCCCTTCTCCAGGGGATCTTCCCAACCCAGGGGTTGAATCCATGTCTCTTGTATCTCCTTCATTGGCAGGTGGGTTCTTTACCACTAGCGCCACCTGGGAAGCAAAACAGAGTGGTTCATCAAAATGATTAATCCCCATTCTTATATCCAAGATCCAGGCACATACTAAGGAAGTAAACAGCATAATTTCTGCCTCTATGACTTGACTTTTCTGGACATTGAAGTTCATTCATGTTGTACCATTGTATTAACATTTTTTTCCAGTTTTATTCCTAATAGTGTGCTGTTTTATGGATATACAATAAACATATTTAACAAAATTTACCAACTATATACATAACATACATTAATTTTGTGCAATGTTAATTATAGTTCAGTTTTAGCAAGAGCATTGTGAGAAAGAAAAGAAAGAAAAATAGAAGAGGTGGGGTATGGTAAGGTGCAGAATTGCTTTCCTAGAGCATAGAAAAGTCCCATCAAGCTCTATGAAGGATGAAGAAGTGATAATAGAACCTACATAAATATTTATGAATTTTGTAGAATGTAAATTACCTGCATAATAAGAGGCAATCTGTGGCATCAAAATACAAAAGGTAAGGAGAAAAGGGTAAATTCAATAAAGGCAAATAAAGATAAGTTTTTAACAGCAGAAAAAAAGACTATTTTAAACTATTCGATGTTTTATGTAAGCTTCTAGACTAAAGATATGAAACAAATAAAGGGGGACCTAGCACATTACTATGGAAAAACCACCAATTCATAAAGAAAGAAAGAGAAAAAATAGAGTTACAAAATATCTAGAAGTCTGGGGCAGTCCATGGGGTCACAAAGAGTCAGACAGGACTGAGCCACTGAACTGAGCTTTAAGAAACAGTGTAAGCAACATGAAAGTGTGTAGTCACTCAGTCGTGTCCGACTCTTTGCAACCCTGTGGACTGTAGCCCACCAGGCTCCTCTGTCCATGGGATTCTCCAGGCAAGAATACTGGAGTGGGTTGCCATTTCCTTCTCCAAGGGATCTTCCCGACCCAGGGATTGAACCCGGGTCTCCTGCATCACAGGCATATGCTTTACCCTCTGAGCCACTAGGGAAGCACAAGGAACATGAGACGGTACATACTGAGTGTGAAGCAGGATCAATAAAACCTTTGAATGCTATGACTTGGGCAGCTCGTTGAGGACAGCAAATGGTAAATAAAGACAGGCATTTTGCAGAGGAGAGATAAAAGTTGAAGAAGTATCCAGAATAGGACCGGGAATAAGTTTTCTGATTTTGTTTGTTAGGTTTTGATTTTTGACCTCTGTGTCCCTGGAGTTGGCCTCAGCGGTCCAGCAGTGTTGTTCTCAGTCACTTCAGTTGTGCCTGACTCTTTGGATCCCTTGGACCAGAGCCCTCCGGGCTCCTCTGTCAGGCCATGAGCACTGTAGTGGCATGCTCTCCTTCAGGAGATCTTTCAACCTAGGGGTCAAACCCTAGTCTACTGCCTTGCAGAGGGATTCTTTACCTGTGAGCCACTGGGGAAATTGGCAACTGAAAGCACGATAGAGTCTTTAATCACTAGATGGCACTTGAGAACCTAACATTTTTCAAGACCATGGTCTTGATCTGGTTGATAGGTGTTAGAGGATTTGGGAAGGGTCAAAAAAGACCAACAAAGGTCCATCTAGTCAAAGCTATGGTTCTTCCAGTAGTCATGTATGGATGTGAGAGTTGGACTGTAAAGAAAGTTAAGAGCTGGAGAATTCATGCTTTTGAGCTGTGGTGTTGGAGAAGACTCTTGAGAGTCCCTTCAACTGCAAGGAGATCCAACCGGTCCATCCTAAAGCAAATCAGTCTTGAATATTCACTGGAAGGACTGATGCTGAAGATGAAACTCCAATACTTTGGCCACCTGATGCGAAGAACTACTTATTTGAGAAGACCTTGATGCTGGGAAAGATTGAAGGCAGGAGGAAAGGGGATGACAGAGGACGAGATGGTTGGGTGGCATCACCGACTCAATGGACACGAGTTCGAGTAAACTCTGGGAATTGGCGTTGGACAGGGAGGCCTGGCAAGGTGCAGTCCACAGGCTGGCAAAGAGTGGAACACGACTAAGCGACTGATCTGAACTAAACTGAAAGAGGATCCTCCCTTGTGCATCTCCGTTCTTGGGAATGACACAAAGAAAAAATCTGAAGTCTTACCCATGGCAAAAACTGGTATATTAAGGAAAGAACAGAAAGAACATATGAAGGAAGAGGTGGACCAAGCCAAGAGAGGCACTGGCCCCGGATTTCGAGAAGAAAGAACAGAAAGAACACCTGAAGGGAGAGTTGGGCCAAGCCAAGAGAAGCTCTTTCCTCGGGTTTATTGAAGAAAGAACAGAAAGAACACCTCAAGGGAGAGATGAGCCAAGCCATGAGAGGCTTTGGCCCCAGGTTTACAGAAAACAGAACAGGAAGATCCCAGGGGAGAGATGGGCCAAGCCCAGAGACGCAATGGGACTGGAATGATCAGGTATGGGTGTGTGCAAGACAGGGCTCTTCCATGTACATCTAGGTGGTCGTGGACAGACAGATTTGATAGACAGTTGCAAGTTACGTAACAACAGGCTTGAATGCACATGCCTTTCCCATAATTCAGTCTGTTATAATCAGATGTATGTGTGTATAGAATGTTTGTGAACCCTCAGTGGGCTCCTGGCTGCCTAAGGTCACCTGGAGACACAGCTGTGCCTCAAGGATGCATGTGCCTGAGTTGGAGAAGCCACTGTGGTTAGTCTTCTCCACTGTGTGGTGCCTGGGCTGCACAGGGGAAGTTGGAACAGTCTTTTTGGCTATTTTGTAGCATATGTGTGAGCTCTCTTCTGCCACATTGGCATGTGTGTGGGGTGGGGTTTAGAGAGCAGCTTGAATCTCTTTCGGCTAGGCCAACCCCTGTGGCTCACGCCTAACTTATTACCTAACAGGTGACAATGGTGTACTTTTCTTTATCAAAAGAGATATTTTAATTTATCATCATTTTTATTTTCACTAGGATAAGCATCAGGATTACACTCTGTGTTTTGCAAAAGGAACTCGATTATGAACAAAAAGTTTCTTATGAAACTGTATAGATGCATTTGTATCATATGGCAGTTCTCAAGAAATTTTACATAAATTAGTAATAAAATTGACATGTCAGATAAGCTTGACACATGCTTATTTTTTGCTTCTTTTTTCACTATAAAATGATAAACCATCAATAGTAAAGAAACTCATCCCCCTTGCTCCAGAACAAGCTCTGCTGTCTTTTGAAATAGCTGACCCAAAATTCTTGAAGTGTATCTATAGGACCTTTATGATTTCATATTCACAGGGATCTTTAACAGATTCTCTGCTTATTCACTGGCAAAGCTGGCTCCCTGGAAGCCAGGTGCTAGGACTGAATCAAATTCAAGACATTTAATTGTATTTAATTCTCCCACAATCAAGTAAATGGATTACACTCTGTGACATGTGTGCAAAAATAAATTATTTTGTTTGTATTACCAATTCATCTTATTCTCAAATTCCCCCTCCCGCTCATAAATAAATAAGTAAATTAATAAATGAATAAGTGACACTTTGAGATTAAAGGTCACCTTTCTTTTCATAGTTCTCCTATTGATTCACATGCAGTTTCAATTGTTTTTGAAGATGCACTTGTTTTCAGCTGTGCTGTCCTGGTTGCTTCTCCAGTTGTGGTACACAGGCTTCTCACTGGGGTGGCTTCTCCTGCTGTGGAGCACGGGCTGTGGGTGCCCAGGCTTCAGGAGCTGCTGCACGTGGGCGCAGAAGTTGCAGCTTGCAGGCTCCAGAGCACTGGCTCAGTAGTCGTGGTGAAGGGGCTTCTTTGCTCTGAGGCATGTGGGATCCTGGGCCACGGATTGAACTGGTGTCCCTTGCATTGCAAGGCGGACTCTTAACCACTGGGCCACCAGGGAAGTCCCCTCATGCTGTTTTAATTTACATTGTCAGATAGGTAGTTACACATGTTTTTCACAGCCATGATGGTCCAGTGGAGTGTGAGGAATTTGTGCAGGATTCAGAAACAATTTGTCATGTTGTGACGCTGTTCTTCTATCAGAAAACAGTTAGTGTCTCTGACTCCTAGCCACCCTGCTAACTGTGACAGCCACAACACCCCACCCACACTTTAACAACCCCCACCCAGAACCACTTCCAAGCACCACTTAGAGTCTATGGGGAACCAAGGGCAATGTCTCAAGATTCATCCCACCAAAATGTCTTCATATGTTCTGCTTTATTGTTGTTCTATGTTTGGTTCACCCTGATGCTTTAAATTATGTTGTAAGTCATTTTAGGTTGGATTTCCCAGGAAACAGACTGAGATGTGCATGCAACCTGGAAAACAGTCTCAGGGACAATACCTCTGAGGAAGTGAAGGAAGCAAGAAAGGGCTCAGGGAGATGTTAAGCTGCAGCGTGGTGCAACAGAATCCACAGGGGACCATAAACACGGGCTCAGAAGCTGGGATGCCCTTCAGAGCTGTTTTCACTTGAGGCAGTTTTGCTGCTGCAGATGCAAGTGCATAGCAACACTTCTGCATCTGTCACTGCATCTGTATCCAAGCTGCAAATGAAATCTTTTGTTTTTTTCTGAATTTGATTTTTTGATGAAACACCAGCAAAGGAATATGGAGGAGTATTTATTTTAGTCCATTTGGGCTGACACGACAAAACAGAACACTCTAAGTATTTGAATTTATTTCTTACAGTTCTGGAGGCTGGGAAGTCATGGTTGTGACACCTACTTCATGTTTGGTGAGAATCTGCTTCCTAAGCTGTCCACTCACTGTAACCTCACATGGCAGAAGGAGCAGGCAGCTTACAAGGGCCTCTTGTACAAGGGCACTAACCCCATTCATACTTCCTAAAGAACTCACCTCCCAACATCATCACCTTGGGGGTTATAATTACAACATATGAATTTTGGAGGGACACAAGTATTCCATTCATAGCCATGGACTTCATTTTGGTATTTCGTTTGTGTAGTATGGTTAGAATAAGATGAAGCAGGCAAAGTGGAGATTTGTAGACAAAACCCTGTGTAGAAATTCATTGGTAAATGGACTCTTTTGGGCCATTTTTAATGTTTATTTATTTTCCCTTTTAAACTAATTTTTTTAATACATAAATTAAGGGAGAGTGGTAGCTCAGCTGGTAAAGATTCTGCCTGCAATGCTGGAGACCTCAGTTCAATTCCTAGATTTGGGAGATCCCGTGGGGAAGGGATAGGCTATCTATTCCAGTACTCTTGGGCCTCCCTGGTACTCAGATGGTAAAGAATCTGCCTGCAATGCAGGAGACCTGGGTTCAATCTCTGGATTGAGAAGATCCCATGGAGAATGAAATGGCTACCGACTCCAGTATTCTTGCCTAGAGAATTCCACGGAAATAGGAACCTGGCAGGCTACAGTCCCTGGGGTCAAAAAGAGTCCGTCAAGACTGAGCAAATTTCACTCACTTATTCATTATAAATCTCACTGTACAGAAGAGAAAATTGAAGATCAGATGTCATATGATTTTTGTCTAGCTCCCAGTTAGTAGAAGAGCCTATTACTGCAATTCTCACACTTTTTTCACCAGAATCATCTCAATTATTTGTATACCAAACAGTGTGTTAAATTTTAGTGTGATCTCCAGTATTAGGTACTAAATATTAAACCTTCATTTTATTTCCCCGTTTGCTCAAGCACCCAGGGGCTGGATCATAGTTGTAGTTCAGTCACTCAGTTGTGTCTCACTCTTTGTAACCCCACGGTCTGCAGCACACCAGCCTTCCCTGTCCTTCAGCATCTTCCAGAGTTTGCTCAAAATCATGTCCACTGAGTGGTGATGCCATCCCACCATCTCATCCTCTATTGTCCCCTTCTCCTCTGGCCTTTTATCTTTCCCAGCATCAGGGGTTTTGGCCAATGAGTGGGCTTTTTGCATCAGGTGGCCAAAGTATTAGACCTTCAACTTCAGCACCAGTGCTTACAATGAATATTCAGGGTTGATCTCCTTTAGGATGGACTGGTTGCATCTCCTTGCAGTCCAAGACTCTCCAGAGTCTTCTCCAACATCACAGTTCAAAGGCAGCAATTCTTCTGCACTCAACCTTCTTTATGGCCCAACTATCACATCCATACATGACTACTGGAAAACCCATAGCTTTGACTAGATGGACTTTTGTTGTCAAAGTAATGTCTCTGCTTTCTAATACACTGTCTAGGTTTGTTGCAACTTTTCTTCCAAGGAAGAAGCATATTTTAATTTCATGGCTGCAGTCACCATCTGCAGTGATTTTGGAGCCCAAGACAGTAAAGTCTGCTTCTGTTTCCAGTGTCTCCCCATTTATTTACCATGAGGTGATGGGACCAGATGCCACAATCATAGTTTTCTGAATGTTGAGTTTTAAGCCAGGATTGAGATTTTTCACTCTCCTTTCACTTTCTTTTTTTTTTTCAAAAATATGGAACGCTTCACGAATTTGCGTGTCATCCTTGCTCACGGGCCATGCTAATCTTCTCTGTATCATTCCAATTTTAGTATATGTGCTGCCGAAACGAGCACTCCTTTCACTTTTGACAAGAGGCTCTTTAGTTCCTCTTCCCTTTCTGCCATTAAGGTGGTGTCACCTGAATATCTGAAGTTATTGATATTCCTCCTGGCAATCTTGTTTCAGTTTGTGCTTTTACCAGTCCAGCATTTTGCCTGATATACTCTGCATATAAGTTAAATGAACAGGGTGACAATATACAGCATTGACGTACTCCTTTCCCAACTTGGAACCAGTCCATTTTTCCATCTCTGGTTCTGACTTTTGCTTCTTGACTTGCATATCCATTTCTCAGGAAGCAGGTCAGGTGGTCTGGTATTCCCATCTCTTAAATAATTTCCCATAGTTTGTTGTGATCCACACAATCAAAGGCTTTAACGTAGTCAGTGAAGCAGAAGTAGATGTTTTTCTCGATTCTCTTGCTTTTTGTATGATCCAGTGCTAATCATGATTTGATCTCTAGTTCCTCTGCCTTTTCTAAATCCAGCTTGTCAGTGTGGAGGTTCTTGGTTCACCTACTGTTGAAGCCCAGCTTGAAGCATTATCTGGCTAGCATGTGAAATGAGTGTCATCGTGTGGTAGTTTAAACATTCTTTGACATAGTGTGGTGGTTTTTAATGATGGAGCATCAATGTCAGAAAGAGAGAAATCCCAGTCTCCCTGAGTAAAAATTACACGTGCACCAGGAGACACTCTGTATCTCAAGCTGAATCCCATAAAACTAGTTCATAATTGCAGGGGAGACATTAAGTGCTTACCCTTGAGAATGTGCCTAATATTGATGGCCTCCGTGTCAATATTTACCTTTTAATACCAACTCCGTCAGTAACACTTGTTCATGTCTTAAGGGCTTTTACACAAAGATGGAACATTCTGATACTTTAAAGAATAAATTGAAAGACTAAGTTAGAAGTTACATCCAAATAAACATTAAGAAGTTTCTTAAATAAAACTTTATGTCAAAATTATAGTTGGAAAATGTTCTAAATCCATATTTTCAAAACAGTCTCACTTCCTCAAGAATCAAACCACTAAAAATACTACCAAATGTGAAGTATAATTTATTTAAATACAGTGACTATAGCACATTGAGATATGTTTGGACTGATGTGGTCAAATCCAATAATCTATGTTTTAATGTCTTGGGCACTTGTCAGCAGCTCTCCTCCCAGTAATTCCCATATCTCTAATGGCTCATCTTGGCTATCTACTTGGGGGTGGTAATACTATGTCTTCATTTTCTTTGTCCACTGAACACTTTGATTTATGCACTGTATCCTCCCTTACCTGAAGGCTCACCATGATTGCATCTCCCTGTCTTTCTACCTAATGTCCTTGGGAATAGAAACCAGAAAAACCTGAGTGTCTTTTGAACCACCAAGGATGATGAGGAATGAATGAGGCACTTGACTTGGGTGCAAAATTGAAGGTGGTATGCAAAAGCCAGTAATAAAGATGAAAGTATTTGAGTTCAATATTTTAAAGATGAAAACTGATATAAGGTCATTGATTAAAACATTCAAATTTAAAATAATTACTGATCTTTCCTCTGCCTCAGGTGCCAATATGGCTATACATAGTTCTATTATTTGAAATTTTTACTTATTAACCTACTACAATATTATTAAAGTCTCTTCAGTATAAATATGGAGAAAGAAATGGCAACCCACTCCAGTATTCTTGCCTGGAGAATCCCATGGACAGAGAAGCCTGGCAGGCCACAGTCCATGGGATCACAAGAGTTGGACATGGCTTACCGACTAAACCACCACCACCAAAGTAAAATAACAGACATTAACAAGCATTGGCAAAGATGTATAGAAACGTGAATCCTCACACACTGTGGGAATGTAAACGGCACAGTATCCTTGGGAAACAGTTTGGAGATTCTACTTCTAGATATCTACCCAAAAGTAGTGAAAACATAAGTAATGAAAATATAAGATGCTCATGGCACCATTATTCACCATAGACAAAGTGGAAATAATTCAAATGGCTATCGACTGGTGAATAGACTAAAAATATACAATGGCAGACTATTCAGAAGTAAGAATGAACAAAATATTAACACATACAACAACATGAATGAATTTCATTGCCCAACAATGAAAAATCAATGGAGGCAGAAATTATGTGCTTTTATTTTCTTAATATATGCTTAGGTCTGGGAAGTGGAAATGTGTATTATATTCATTAAGTACTCTATTTTGCCAAAACTTGTTAGAAGTACGCAAAGTGCTTATTTATAACAAAGTGCTTGATTAAGATGACAGGAGAAAGTGTTTCAAAAATGAGATAAAACCTCAGACTTCATATTCTCCACTGAGGTATAAATAGATATTTTATATGTGCAATACAAATAAGCTAATTTGTTAGAAATGGAAAAGTATGCTAACTGAATAATGAAATGTAATGAAAGTAAAATTTCAGAAAATTCACATAAATGGAGGTCAGATTTTTAAAAAAATGACAGGATTATAAAATGTGACTATTATTGAGACTGTTGATTTTGTTTCAGATTGTTAAAACATTTGAACTGATTTCCATTTCCAAATCTGTATAGGACTGCATTTATTTCACCTTGCTCTCTGTAACATTGAGTATTCTTCAGGTGATAAACTTTATTCTTTTGAATCAGCATCTGTTTTTTCAGTCAATTGCAAGTTTGTTTTTTTCCCTAGTCTAGTAGAATGTTTTCACTTCATGAGTTATTTTACTAATTTTATTAACATGTGAAAAAATACAGAAAGCTTCACAAATCATAACTGTACAGCTTGATAGATATGAATAAAGTGACCACACTGTGGAATTAGCATTAAAATCAATAAACAGAATATTACCACAGCCCTGGGAATTCTCATCGACTGACTGGTACTATACAACACCCCACAGATAATCATTTTCTTTCTAAACCAATACATTAATGTTAGCAATTTTTTAAATTATATGCTGAATCATGAGTAAGTGATGGCTTTTTTCCCACTGAATATTATTGTGTGTTTTAGTTTCATGTATGTCTTCCACATAGTTGAAATTCAGGCATCCTATTGATGCATTGTACTTGCTTATGTGAAATTCACAGTTTGCTTATTTGTACATGAACATTTGTACATTTGTTCACTGTACATGAACACTGAGTTATATTTGTTTACTCTGTGGAGGGTGGTGCCTTGAAATGTTTGACTTTAAATTTACTAACCTTTTCTTTTAATTTTCTTCCTCTGCTTTTACTCTTCATAAATTTTTCTCCATTTGGGAATTAAAATAAATCTCAATAAACAAATTCACCTATATTTTCCTAGTTATTCAAAAATGATTTTATCTTAAATATTTAGCTATTAAATATATGTGGAATTAGTTAGCTGAATGATATGCTCTGATACAGCTACTTTTTCCCCATTTAATTAAATGATTAGGCCATTAGATAGATAATCCTCCTGTTAATGACCAGGGCTCTTGGCCTCCTGAATCAACAGAAAGTGATCAGAGGCAAGAAGAAATTCAGACAAGGCTTTACTGGGGCCCTTGTTGTAGTAGGAGGATGCAGCAACAAGCAACAGATTCCTTTGCTTGATCCCTCGCTGAGATGGGATGAGCTGGATCCTTATATGGGTTGAGAGTGGGGTGTGTCCAGGGGTCAGGCTAGAAGTGTTGCTTCAGTGGTTTGCCCATCCCTTTCTTGGTGTTTGTGGACAGGGGGCATGCAGAGTACCCTGCTTTTGCTACCGACTCTTCAGAAGCAGCAGTTTTTTTTTGTTTTTTTTTTATCTTGTTGGTGATGAGTGAGTGAAATTAGCTCAGTCGTGTCTGATTCTTTGCGACCCCATGGACTATACAGTTCATGGAATTCTCCAGGCCAGAATACTGGAGTGGGTTAGCCATTCTCTTCTCCAAAGGAAACTCACAACTCAGGGATCAAACCCAGGTCTCCTACATTGAAGGCAGATTCTTCTTTTTTTTTTTTAATTTATGTCTTAATTGAAGGATAATTGCTTTACAGAATTGTATTGTTTTCTGTCAGACTTCAACATGAATCAGCCATACACATGCATATATCCCTTCCCTTTTGAACCTCCTCCCTTCTCCCTCCCCATCCCATGCCTCTAGGTTGATACAGACCCATTTGAGTTTCCTGAGCCATACAGCAAATTCCCCCGTTGGCTACCTATCTTACATATGGTAATGTAAGTTTCCATGTTACTCTTTCCATACATCTCCCCTCTTCTCCCCTCTCCCTATATCCATAAGTCTATTCTGTATGTTTGTTTCTTTATTGCGGCCCTGCAAATTAATTCTTCAGTACCATTTTTCTAGATTCTGTATATTTGCATTAGTACAGGATATTTATCTTTCTCTGTCTGACTTAATTTCACTCTGTATAATAGGCTCTAGGTTCATCCACCTCATTAGAAATGACTCAAATGTGTTCATTTTTATGGCTGAGTAATATTCCATTGTGTGTATGTAGCACGACTTCTTTATCCATTCATCTGTCAATGGACACCCAGGTTGCTTCCATGTTCTAGCTATTGTAGATAGTGCTGCAATGAACTGTAGGATACATATGCCTTTCTCAGTTTTGGTGTCCTCAGGGTATATCCTATGAGTGAGGCTGCTGGGTCATATGGTGGTTTTATTCCTAGTTTTTTAAGGAATCTCCATACCATCTTCCACAGTGGCTATATCAGTTTACATTCCCACCAACAGTGCAAGAGCGTCCCCGTTTATCCATATCCTCTTCAGCATTTATTATTCATAGACTTTTTGATGATGGCCATTCTGACCGGAGTGAGGTTATATCTCACTGTGGCTTTGATTTGCATTTCTCTAATAATGAGTGATGTTGAGCATCTTTTCATGTGTTTGTTAGCCATTTGTATGTCTTCTTTGAAGAAATGTCTGTTTAGGTCTTTTCCCCACTTTTTGATTGGGTTGTTTGTTTTTCTGATATTGAGTTGTATGAGCTGCTTGTATATTTTGGAAATTAATCCTTTGTCAGTTGTTTCATTTGCCATTATTTTCTCGCATTCCTACGGTTGTCTTCACCTTGCTTATAGTTTCCTTTGCTGTGCAAAAGCTTTTAACTTTAATCAAGTCCCATTTGTTTACTTTTGCTTTTATTTCTGTTACTCTAGGAGGTGGGTCATAGAGGATCTTGCTTTCTTTGATTTATGTCATCGAGTGTTCTGCCTATTGTTTCCTCTAAGAGTTTTTATAGTTTCTGGTCTTACATTTAGGTCTTTAATTTATTTTGAGTTTCTCTTTGTGTATGGTGTTAGGAAGTGTTCTAATTTCATTCTTTTACATGTAGCTGTCCAGGTTTCCAGCACCATTTATCAAAGAGGCTGTCTTTGCCCAATTGTATATTTTCCCCTCCTTGGTCAAAAATAAGGTGCCTGTAGGTGCGTGGGTTTATTTCTTGGCTTTCTGTCGTGTTCCATTGGTCTATATTTCTGTCTTTGTGCAGTACCATACTGTCTTGATGACTGTAGCTTTGTAGTATAATCTGAAGTCAGGAAGATTGATTCCTCCAGTTCCATTCTTCTTTCCAAGACTGCTTTGGCTATTCGGGGTCTTTTGTGTTTCCATATGAATTGTGAAATTTTTTGTTTTAGTTCTGTGAAAAATGCCATTGATAATTTGACAGGGATTGCATTGAATCAGTAGGTTGCATTTGGTAGTATAGTCATTTTCACAATATTGATTCTTCCTACCCAGGAATATGGAATATCTCTCCGTCTGTTTATGTCACCTTTGATCTCTTTCATCAGTGTCTCATAATTTTCTGTGTAGAGTTATTTTGTCTCCTTAGGTAAGTTTATTCCTAGATCTTTTATTCTTTTTGTTGCAATGGCAAATGGGACTGATTCCTTAATTTCTCTTTCTGATTTTTCATTGTTAGTATATAGAAATAAAGGTGATTTCTGTGTATTTATTTTGTATCCTGTGACTTTGGTAAGTTCACTGATAAGTTCTAGTAATTCTCTGATAGTATTTTTAGGGTTTCCTATGTACAGTATCATGTCACCTGCAAACAGTAGAATTTTACATCTTCTTTTCCGATCTGGATCCCTTTTATTTCTTTTTATTATCTGACTGCTGTAGTTAGGACTTCCAAAACTATGTGCAATTATAGTGGTGAAAGTGGACACCCTCGTCTTGTCCCTGATCTTACAGGGAATGCTTTCAGTTTTTCACCATTGAGAATATGGTGAAACAACAGTATTTTTTGAAGCATTTTAATAACAAATGGGTTCTGAATTTTGTCAAAGGCTTTCTGAATCTACTGAGATCAACATATGTTTTATCTTTCAATTTATTAATATGGTGTATCACATTGATTAATTTGTGTATATCGAAGAATCCTTACATCCCTGGCATAAACCCAACTTGATCATGTGTATGAGCTTTTTAATGTTGAATTCTGTTGAATTCTGCTAAAATTTTGTTAAGGATTTTTGCATCTATGTTTATCAGTGATATTAGCCTATAGTTTTCTTTTTTTGTGTTGTGTTTGTCTGGTTTTGGTATCAGGGTGATGGTGGTCTCATAGAATGAGTTTGGCAGTATTCCTTCCTCTTCAATTTTTGAAAGAGATTTAGAAGGATAGGTATTAGCTCTTCTCTAAATGTTTGATAGAATTCTCCTGTGGAACCATCTGGTTCTGGGCTTTTGTTTTTTGGGAGATTTTTTATTACAACTGC
Source organism: Dama dama (assembly GCF_033118175.1). Lineage (NCBI taxonomy): Eukaryota > Metazoa > Chordata > Mammalia > Artiodactyla > Cervidae > Dama > Dama dama. The sequence continues at coordinate 33,186,288 of NC_083708.1, read as the reverse complement.
AATTTCAAAAGAACTGTACACAGAAAATTATAAGACACTGATGAAAGAGATCCAAGATGACATAAGCAGATGGAGAGATAGTCCATGTTCCTGGGTAGGAAGAATCAATATTGCAAAAATGATCATACAACCAAATGCAACCTACCGATTCAGTATAATCCCTGTCAAATTATCAATGGGTTCTATTGGATTGTTCATAATTTCTTCCTGGTTCAGTCTTGGCAAATTGAACTTTTCTAAGAATCTGTCCATTTCTGCCAGGTTATCCATTTTATTGCCATATAGTTTTTCATAATAGTCTCTTATAATCCTTTATATTTCTGCATTATCTGTTGTAACCTCTCCTTTTTCATTTCTAATTTTGTTGATTTGATTCTTCTCTCTTATTTTCTTGATGAGTCTTGCAGGCAGATTCTTAACCAGCTGAGCCACCAGGGAAGCCCAAGAATATGGAGTGGGTAGCCTATCCCTTCTCCAGAGGATCTTCCCAAGCCAGGAATTGAACCAGGGTCTCCTGCATTGCAAGTGACCAGCTTTACCAGCTGAGCTACTAGGGAAACCCCTTGTTGGTCATAAATGGCCCCCACTGCACAAGTAGGCAGTTAATTTTAGTCCCTTATAGCTTCTTCGTATTTTGTTGCCCAAGGAGCTATTTGTCTAGGTACAAGCATTGCAGCAAAGGATCCATGGTACCAGACAGTTTCTTTCCTTTGAACATTTGATCTTTAGTGTAAACTTCATGATCTGATCAGTTATTAAACAAATGCATGTGTTTTATATGATTTCTCTATTTGACAGGCATGCTGATTTGTACCCAAAAAATTAAAGTTAAATTAGAATGAAATGACTTTTTTTTAATGCTTGATTTATCCTATATTTAACTGTAAAGAAATAATGCATGCTACAGAAAGCACTCAAGACATTTACAATTCCTGTTGCATGCTTTCATTTGTTCACTTTATCATATAGGCTAATAATGAAGAGTATCTCTCAAATAATTTTCATTTTTGAGATTTTAGGGTTTCATTCAACTTATCACAGTTTGATTTTTACTAATTCTTTTTATAACACTTTAATATAAACATCTATATGAGAAATACAAATTAATATGTATATTAAAATATGTTCTCTATTTAGTAGATTTTTATGTGACTTTTTTTTTTCTGCATTGATTCTACTCCCCATCTATACCCCAGATGAACTTCAAGGGAAAATCTTTCATCTTCTTTTGTAATTCTCTGTCAAAACTTTCATCTTGCTCCACTGTGAAGTGATGTTTCCAGTCTCTGATGGGACAAGCACATGCACAAGTCTGGGTGAGGAGGTAGCACTGTCATGGAAACACTTCCTACAACCCACCGTAATCTCTTCTCATGCAGCTGAATATTGAGAGTTCTCCATGGGGCTTAATACTTCAATTTTCCTTGCACACGGATGAGCTAAGAAACAAATTTAGTATCGAATAATTCTGAAAATGACTTAGAGTCCACTTTCTTATCTGTTCAACTTCCATTAATCATTACCATTAAATAAACTTTCTTTAGATGGAAAAACAAACCTAAAATAAATGACATGAGTAGAATATTCAAATATATTTCAATAAATGCCATGCACTGCACTTGGTGAACTGCATCTATCATGTAACATAGTTCTTAACACTCCCCTTCAAAGTAAGTGTTTCTTCATTTTTAATATTGAAAAAAGAATAAGATTCAAAGACATTCAAGAAATGAAGTCAAGCTCCCAGAAGGTGCTCAGGCATGTAATTGCTATAGTTTTACTTGATGGAAGATTGAAACCATTATTGAGCACATTTTTTAATGAAGATAAATAATTTGACATTTTTCAGCTATCAGAATTTCTTGTGTAAAGTTAATTATTGGCATGGTAGAAATAATAAGCTCATATGAGTATGAGAAATGTTTTATAACTGACCTAGTTGAGTAATCAAAATGAAAGTTGATAATAAATGTGACAAAGAAAAACAAATTTTTAAAAATACTAGTATTTACAGTAACTTCAATAAGATCTTACACAATTAAGAAATAATCAATGTCTGTCATCATGATGCTATTCAGAAAAAAATATGAATAAAATAGAGAGGTAAAAATTATGTTTTAGAATGGTACATATTAAAGTGTTTAAGAAAAAATACATGACCTTAAGGGTATTAGTAGTAAAATATATTTATTCTTAAATATCCTTGGCAAATCATGGAGCATAAAAAATTTATTGCATGTTGTTGAGTATTTGAAATCATAGCAGACTAAGTTAATGATGTATCAATCTATGTTTCACAATGAAGATCAGAACTTGATGGAAAAGCAGGGTTACAAACTTCTCCTCTGACCCTGCCCATGACACAAAAAATAAATGTTAAACTTTCTTCTAGAATGTTCTGGGAGAGATAAAGGACACCAATAATTGGAATTGCTGAGGTAACTGAGAGAATTCCTACAGTCTAGATAATATTCTGTTTTATGATCTTAGTGGCCACTCTGTTAATATTCATCAGTCTGTGCATATATGATTTACAGATTTCTGTATTTGTCATATATTAATAAAATTTAAGAATAATTAATAAAAACACACAACATAAGACCTGTGTGTTTCAGTTTTATTTGGGGGCTTTCTGAGGATTATTGCCTGGGACACAGCCTCTCAATAGCTCTGAGGAACTTCTCTGAAGAGGTAAGCGGGGAGGCCAATGTATATGTGATTTTGGAGAAGTTCAGTTCAGTTCAGTTCAGTCGCTCAGTCCTGTCCGACTCTTTGTGACCCCATGAACCCCAGCACCCCAGGCCTCCCTGTCCATCACCAACTCCCAGAGTCCACCCAAACCCATGTCCATTGAGTCGATGATGCCATCCAGCCATCTCCTCCTCTGTCGTCCCCTTCTCCTCCTGCCCTCAACCTTTCCCAGCATCAGGGTCTTTTCAAATGAGTCAGCTCTTCATATCAGGTGGCCGAAGTATTGGAGTTTCAGCTTCCACATCAGTCCTTCCAATGAACACCCAGGACTAATCTCCTTTAGGATGGTCTGGTTGGATCTCCTTGCAGTCCAAGGGACTCTCAAGAGTCTTCTCCAACACCACAGTTCAAAAGCATCAATTCTTCGGCACTCAGCTTTCTTTACTGTCCAACTCTCACATCCATACATGACCACTGGAAAAACCATAGTCTTGACTAGACGGACTTTTGTTGACAAAATAATGTCTCTGCTTTTTAATATGCTGTCTAGATTGGTCATAACTTTCCTTCCAAGGAGTAAGCGTCTTTCGATTTCATGACTGCAATCACCATCTGCAATGATTTTGGAGCCCAGAAAAATAAAGTCAGCCACTGTTTCCACTGTTTCTCCATCTATTTGCCATGAAGTGATAGGACCAGATGCCATGATCTTAGTTTTCTGAATGTTGAGCTTTAAGCCAACTTTTTCACTCCCCACTTTCACTTTCATCAAGAGGCTCTTTAGTTCTTCTTCACTTTCTGCCATAAGGGTTGTGTCATCTGAATATCTGAGGTTACTGACATTTCTCCCAACAATCTTATTTCAGCTTGTGCTTCATCCAGCCTAGCGTTTCTCATGATGTACTCTGCATATAAGTTAAATAAGCAAGGTGACAGTATACAGCCTTGACATACTCCTTTCCCTGATTGGAAGCAGTCTGTTTTTTCATGTCCAGTTTTAATTGTTGCTTCCTGACCTGCATACAGATTTCTCAGGAGGAATGTCAGGTGGTCTGGTATTCCTCTCTCTTGAAGAATTTTCCACAGTTTGCTGTGGTCCACACAGTCCAACGCTTTGGCATAGTCAATAAAACAGACGTAGATTTTTTCTGGAACTCTCTTGTCTTTTCAATGATCCAATGGATGTTGGAAATTTGATCTCTGCTTCCTCTGCCTTTTCAAAAACCAGCTTCAACATCTGGAAGTTCACAGTTTACATATTGCTGAAGCCTGGCTTGGGGAATTTTGAGCATTACTTTACTAGAGTGTGAGATGAGTGCAATTGTGCGGTAGTTTGAGCATTCTTTGGCATTACCTTTCCTTGGGATTGGAATGAAAACTGACTTTTTCCAGTCCTGTGGCGACTGCTGAGTTTTCCAAATTTGCTGGCATATTGAGTGAAGCACTTTCACAGCATCATCTCTAAGGATTTGAAAAAGCTCAACTGAAATTCCATCACCTACTAGTTTTGTTCGTAGTGATGCTTTCTAAAGCCCACTTGTCTTCACATTCCAGGATGTCCGTCTAGGTGAGTGATCACACCATTGTGGTTATCTGGGTCATTAAGTTCTTTTTCGTACAGTTTTTCTGTGTATTCTTGCCACCTCTTCTTAATATCTTCTGCTTCTGTTAGGTCCATATCATTTCTGTCCTTTATTGTGCCCATCTTTACATGAAATATTCCATTGTTATCTCTAATTTTCTTGAAAAGATCTCTAGTCTTTCCCATTCTATTGCTTTACTCTATTTCTTTGCACTGATCACTGAGGAAGGCTTTCTTATCTCTCCTTCCTATTCTTTGGAACTTGGCATTCAGATGGATATATCATTCCTTTTCTCCTTTGCCTTTCACGTCTCTTCTTTTCTCAGCTATTTGTAAGGCCTCTTCAGACAATCATTTTGCCTTTTCGCATTTCTTCTTCTTGGGAATGGTTTTGATCACCAACTCCTATACAATGTTATGAACCTCTGTCAATAGTTCCTCAGGCACTCTATCAGATCTAATCCCTTGAATCTATTTGTCCCTTCCACTGTAAAATCGTAAGGGATTTAATTTAGGTCATACTTGAATGGTCTAGTGGTTTTCCCTACTTTGTTCAATTTAAATCTGAATTTGGCAATAAGGAGTTCATGATCTGAGCCACAGTCAGCTCCTGGACTTGTTTCTGCTGACTTTGTAGAGTTTCTCCATCTTTGGCTCCAAAGAATACAATCAATCTGATTTCAAAATTGACCATCTGGTGATGTCCATGTGTAGATGTCCTTGTGATGTTGAAGAGGGTGTTTGCTATGAGCAGTGTGTTCTGTTGGCAAAATTCTGTTAGCCTTTGCCCTGCTTTATTTTGTATTCCAAGACCAAACTTGCCTGTTATTCCAGGTATCTCTTGACTTCCTACTTTTGCATCCCAGTCCCCCGTGATGAAAAGCACATCTTCTTTTTGGTATTAGTTCTAGATGGTCTTGCAGATCATCATAGAACAATTCAACTTTAGCTTATTTGGCATTAGTGGTTGAGGTATAGACTTGGATTACTGTGACATTGAATGGTGTGCCTTGGAAACGAACAGAGATCATCCTGTCATTTTTGAGACTGCACCCAAGTCCTGAAATCTTCTGGACTCTTTCGTTGACTGTGGGAGCTACTTCATTTATTCTAAGGCATTCTTGCCCACAGTAGTAGATATAATGGTAATCTGAATTAAATTCACCCATTCAGGTTCGTTTTAGTTCACTGATTCTTAAAATGTTGACGTTCACTATTGCTATCTCCTGTTTGCTCACTTCCAATTTACCGTGATTCATGGATCTAACATTCCAGGTTTCTATGCAATATTGTTCCCTATAGCATTGGACTTTATTTCCATCACCGGTCACATCCACAGCTGTGCGCTGTTTTGGCTTTGGCTCAGCCCCTTCATTCTTTCTGGAGTTATTTCTCCACTCTTCTCCAGTAGCATATTGGGCACTTACAGACCTGGGGAGTACATCTTTCAGTGTCATATCTTTTTGCCTTTTCATACTGTTCATGTGGTTCTCAATGCAAGAATACTGAAGTGGTTACCAGATCACAAAGTCTACACTAACAATCAAAGGCTCAGAGGTGGAGTAATCATCTAATGGTTCAAACATTTAACTATTTGCATGAAAAAAAAATTGTATTTATAATATAACACTCACTGAGCTAATTTCACATGTATTTAATAAGCTAAATAGTTTAAGATAAAATCATTTCAAATAACTAAAAAAATATAGGTGAATCTGATCACAAATTTCAACTGGGGGAAAATTGTGAAGCATAAGAGCAGTGGAAGAATGTCCTTTAAAAAATGTCCTTTAATAGGTGATTGGATTAAAAAATCTCTAGTGTATTTGTACAATGGAATGTATGAATTGACATGAACAGGCATGAACAAAGCACAATAACTTCAGTGGACTGCAAGGGTGTTATGTTAAGTGAAGAAAGCCAAACACAAAAGGTTACATAATTCATCATCTCATTGTTATGACATTCTCAAAGTAACAAAGGTATAGTGAGGGAGAACAGATCAGTGATTTCCAGGTGTTAAATTCGGGGAGCATTTGTGAATATTAACAGGTGACACAAACAAGTGTGTAACACAGGAAGTGTTTCTTCCTGTTGAGGAATCAGTTTGTACCCTGGCTGTGCTGACAGTTACATGAAACGACACACATGTGCTTGTCTTAGTAGATATGGTTGGAAACTGGAAGCATCACTTGACAATGGGGCAAAATGAAAGGTTTGACAGAGTATTCCAAAGGAAGATGAGACATTTTCCTTTAAGTTCATCAGAGATATGAATGAGGAGTACAATTTACAAAAGAATCATATAAAAAAATCTACTAACTAGAGAGCATATTTTAATATACATATATTTGTATTTCTAATACAAATGTTAACTATAAGTTAACAAAATAAGTAAACTGTGCTTGGATTAGTTGTCATGAATTTGATGAACACTTTGAAAGTTCAAAAAATAAAATAATGGACTGCATTGTCAGACTGAATGATAAAGGAAAGACAAAAAGCATACAAAAATGTCTTGGGTTTTATGTAGTGTGTACTTTTCTTTATCTCAATTAAATTTAGGATCAATCAAATGTTAAACAGTCTTTTCATCCTTTTAACTAAACTTTAATGCTTTGGCTTACAATCAATGTAAACATTGAAATTGAGAAATCACATGTAAATACACACATCTACTAATAATTTACCAGATCAAAGTTTTCACAAAAGATTAAAAGTTCAAGGTAAATTAATCATTTAACTATTTGGATGAAAAACATAGTTACGTACATCACTAACTAAATTAATTCTGGCTATATTTAATACTTAAATATTTAAGATAAAACCATTTTGAACAGCTAGAAAAGTATAGGTGAATCTGATCATAATTTCCAAATTGCAAAAAACTTGTGAACCATAAAAGCAGTGGAAGAAACTTTAAAAAATTAGTATATTTACAATAATAAACATTTTGAGGACTACTATCCAGTAAATAGAAATAACCCAATACTCACATATAGCAATACAAATAAAGAAATTGTATGACTTTGTATAAGGAAACACTATAAGAATGCATGAATTACAACTACATGGAAAACATATATGAATCTCAGAAATATAATATTCAGTGGAAAAAACAGACACATCACACAATTCATTATAAGAGTTTAAAAAACAGCAAGATCAATCTATGGCTTGAAAAGGAGAGTAATTACCTTTTGAGGATGGTATAGTAACTGATTAGGTAAATGAGAACAGTCTTAAGGTCTTAGCAATATTTTTAATTGAGTTATAGTTGCTGTACAATATTATATGAGTTATAGATGTATAATACAATGATTCAAAGTTTTTAAAGATTATACTCCATTTATAGCTATTATAAAATATTGGCCATTATTCCCTTTATTGTACAATATATCCTTGTAGCTTATTTTATACATAATAGTTTGTACCTTTTAATCCTCTACCACTATATTGCCCTTCCTTACTTCCCTCTTCCCACTGGTAACCACTAGTTTGTCTTCAGTTCAGTTCAGTCGCTCAGTCGTGTCTGACTCTTTGCAACACCATGGACTGCAGCATGCCAGGCCTCCCTGTCCATCACCAACTCCCAGAGTCCACCCAAACTCATGTCTATTGAGTCGATGATGCCATCCAACCATCTCATCCTCTGTCGTCCCCTTCTCCTCCTGCCCTCAATCTTTCCCAGCATCAGGGTCTTTTCAAAAGAGCCAGCTCTTCCCATCAGGTGGCCAAAGTATCGGAGTTTCAGCTTCAACATCAGTCCTTCCAGTGAACACCCAGGACTGATCTCCTTTAGGATGGACTGGTTGGATCTCCTTGCAGTGAAAGGACTCTCAAGAGTCTTCTCCAACACCACAGTTCAAAAGGATAGGCACTCAGCTTTCTTTACTGTCCAACTCTCACATCCATACATGACCGCTGGAAAAACCATAGCCTTGACTAGACGGACCTTTGTTGGCAAAGTAATGTCTCTGCTTTTAGAAATAGTTTATTTCTTGATCTTAGTGCTAATTCCATAGGTTTAGTCATTTTGCAAATATTATTATTCACAATAATTTGTGAATTTTCCTGTATTTGTGTCATATTTAGTAAATATGTGAAATAAATAACAAATATGAAAACATTTGTAAACACAAAGCTTGTCATTTATAGAAAAGACAAAACATTAATTCATAACTGCATGCAAGCAGTCATGTTGAATGCTTTGCGACCTCATGGACTGTAGCCCACCAGGTTCCTCTGTCCATGGAATTCTCCAGACAAGAATACTGCAGTGAGTTGCCATGCCCTCCTTCAGGGAATCTTCCTGGCCCAGGGATCGAACCCACATCTATTATATTTCCTGCTTTGGCAGGCAGGTTCTTTACCATTAATGCCACCTGGGAAGCCCAATTCATAATTAGCAAAATTTTAAAAACAGAGTAATGCTCAATGTTTGAAAGAGTAGAGTGAAATAAACATTCTTATACATTTTTGTGAAAATGGAAATCAGTTCAAATGTTCTTTATAGAAATTATGACACAAAATTTAATTTCAAGAGACTGTAGAGGAGCAGTTAATCAATACAGCATTGTATTGGCAGAAGAAGACACACAGACCAATGGAACAGCATAAATGTCCCACATATAAAATTACAGAAGTACAGCTGAATTTTGAGAAAATTGCAAAGGCCATTACATCAAGAAAAATAGATTTTTTAGCAAATGGTGTTGTAATAACTGGACATTCATAAACAAAAACAATGACATTTGATCTAAGTATTATATCTAATAGAAATTAACTCAAAGTTCATTGTGGATATAAATATAAAACATAAATCTATAATACTTTTAGAAGAAAACATAGGAGAAAATATTCATGACTTACGCACAAAGTTCTTAGCCTTGAAATCAAGGCATCATCCATTAAAAAGATATAATGAACCTGTTTAAAATTAAGAAAAAAAAACACACTGCAAATGATCTTCTTAGGAGACACAGAAAGCTTTTTAATTAATGTAATATACTATGAATATTCTTATTTTAATAAAACCATTTATTTTCAAAGAAAGACAGAAAAGCCATAGACTGGAAGGAAATATTTTCAAATCACATACAGTATTTCCTGAAGGACTTGTATCCAGAGAAAATGAATTCTCTAAGCTCAACAGTCAGGAAACAATCGGTCCAACCAGAAAATTAGCAAAAGACTTGAAAGACACTTTATCACAGAGGATAAAGGAATGGTGAATAAACATTTCAAAATATATATGCCACCATTAGTCATCAGAGAAACGGATAAAACAATTGTGAGATATCACTGCATACTTATTTGAATCGGTTTTATGAACTACTGACACCACCAGATGCTGCCAATGATATGGAGCAAATAGATCTCTCTTACATTGTTGAGTGATACACAAAATGTCACAGCCACTTGGAAGACAGTTTGGAAATTTCTTATAAAATTAAACATAGACTTAACATATGATTGGGTTTTCCTGCTGGCTCAATGGTAAAGAATCTGCCTGCCAATACAAGAGATGTCTGTTGGACCTCTGGATTAGGAAGATCCCCTAAAGAAGAAAATGGCAACCCACTCAAGTATTCTTGCCTGGGAAATCCCATGGACAGAGGAGTCTGGGAGACTAGAGTCCATGGGGGTTACAAACAAGTTGGACACAACTTAGGGACTAAACAATAGCAACAACAACATGTAATTAAGCAATCCCACTGTTGAAGCTTAATCCTAGAGAATGAAAACTTTTATGCACATACAAAGTTGTACATGAATTTTTATTACATCTGTTTGTGATAACCTAAACTAGATGTATCCCAAATGTCCCTTCAGTAGGTGAACGGATAAAGACACCATAGTATAGCCACACAATGGCATTTCACTCAGGAATAAAAAGAAATGTACAAAACACAATAACTTCAACAGATTTCCAGGGCATTACCCTAACTGAAGAAAGATAAACTCAAAAGGTAACATAGTTTATGATTTTATTTTCATGACATTCTCAACCTGACAAAATTACAGTGATGCAAAGCAGCTAAGAAAAATCCAGGTGCTAAAGTAGATGGGTGGGTATAACTACTAATGGGCAATGACAGGAGGTTTCTTTATGGTGATGGGGTACTTTGTATATCCTGATTGTGCTGAAGTTTACATGATTCTACACGAGATAATGTTTCATAGGAGTATAATTACCTCAATCCCAAAAAACAAGTGCATGTAAAAACTGGTGAAATCTTAATAATGTCTGTTTTTGAGTTAATAATATTGCACTAAAATCAACTTCATGCTTTTGATAATGTATTATGGTTAGGTAGGATATCATTATTGGGGAAAACATGGAGAAGGGAACTTCATGAGTTTTTGTATTATTTTTACATGTTCTTATGGATCAAACGCTTTCCAAATAAAAATTATAAAATAGAACCTCAGTTTAGCAGTCCTTAAAGAACAAAGTTGGAGAATTCATCCTAGACAGTTATCGAGATCTATTTTCAAACCTCTTTATTTTTGAATAATTAGATCTAAAAAAGTTTTTCAAAGATAGTGTATAGTTCCAATGTTCCCTCTTTCTCTGAGAAAGTGATCTCTATAATCCACTTGCTTATATGTTCAACACTAGTATACATGTAAGTAGTCTAACAATTGCTAAGTCATATTTCTATGAGAAGAAATTTACCAACTGGATTACAGTGTTGGTATTCAGTTTTTTTTTATTTTTAGCCTTACAATGTATGGACAAAATTTGATTTCTACAGTTTATTTATTTATATTTTATTTTTTATTATTTATTTTTAATTGGAATACAATTGATTTACAATACACTTGCTCCTTGGAAGAAAAGTTATGACCAAACTAGACAGTATATTAAAAAGCAGAGATATTACTTTGCCAACAAAGATCTGTCTAGTCAAAGCTGTGGTTTTTCCAGTAGTGATGTACAGATGTGAGAGTTGGATTATAAAGAAAGCTGAGTGCTGAAGAATTGATGCTTTTGAACTGTGGTGTTGGAGAAGACTTTTGAGAGTCCCTTGGACTTCAAGGAGGTCCAACCAGTCCATCCTAAAGGAAATCAGTCCTGAATATTCATTGGAAGGACTGATGGTGAAGATGAAACTCCAATACTTTGGCCACCTGATGCACTCTTTTGAAAAGACCCTGATGTTGGGAAAGATTGAAGGCAGGAGGAGAAAGGGATGACAGAGGATGAGATGGTTGGATGGCATCACCGACTCAGTGGGCATGAGTTTGGGTAGACTCCAGTAGTTGGTGATGGACAGGGAGGCCTGGTGTGCTGCGGTCCATGGGGTCGCAAAGAGTTGGACACGATTGAGCGACTGAACTGAACTGAACTGAACTGATTTACAGTGCTTGTTACATATATGCGGGTTCGATCGCTGGGTCCAGAAGATCCCATGGAAAAGGAAATGGCAACCCACTCCAGTATTCTTGCCTGGACAGAGGGTCCTGGCGGGCTATAGTCCATGGGGTCACAAAGAGTCAGACACAACTTAGCGACTAAACGAGCTCACATCCTTCACCTCAGTACCTTAGCCTTAAAAATCTAGTGTGGCTCGTCCAGGTCTAACTGCAACCTCAGCCTATACTGCTGAGCTTTTCATTTGCTATTCTACAGCCACTTTGTCTCCTATCAGTTTCTACAGAGCCACAGTCTCTTTGACCAATAGTCCTTTCACCCACATCTATATTCTCTGTAAGATTTCCCTGATTCCTTAACGTGGTGTAGGTCACTCAATTGCAGTGTTATTGATTCATTTACTTTTTCACATTACATTTATTGCAGTCTACAGTTCTATATTTGTGTATTTTATTTAACACTTCTCTCTCCATTCTTCTTCTTCTTTTTTTTTTTTTTAATGTATTTTTTGACCACACTGCCTGCAGCATGTGAGATCTTAGCTTCCTGACCAGGGATCGAATCCACACCCCATGAGGTGGCAGTGCGGAAGTCTCACTGCACTCTCCACCCTTATGCTGGGACTAAATAGGCTGTGAGAAAAGGGACTCTATTCTGTTATTTCACAGGGTCTGGTACATAGTAATCACACACAAAAAAATTGTTCAATGATTTAACTCTCAAAGGAGTATAAAAGTAACTAGGCAGACAAAAGAGCGAAATTACTCCTGGGAAAACAAGTAGGAAGTATGAAAACTCACAAGATAAGAAGAGTATTGATGCTTTTGTGAATCGCCAAATAGTTTGATGTGGCCAGAGGTCAGTGTGCACACAGTAAAGGGTAGACAATATACAGAAAAGGTGGATTTGAGGACAAATTCCCAGAAAATCACCTAAGGATTACAGGATAAAAGGAAAGAGATAAGAAAAGTTAATAAACACATAAGCACGTCCAGTAATGCAACTAATTCTTTTAAAAAGAAGGAAATACTAATATTTCCACTATTGTTTTTTAAATTATGAATGGATCTTCAAGTGAACAACAAACCATGAAAAGTGCATGTGTATATGAATGGAGAGTTCTGTTAAATGTTTTTAATCCAAATAATTCTGGCAGAATCGCTGATGTACAGAATCACTTGTGATCGTCATAACAATTATTTCTAAACAGGAAGCATTTAAATAAATAGACAATTTCTTCATAACCTTGGACAAAGGAGAATCTATTATCTCTATCTGATCTTGCCCCCAACAGAACAGCTTCTGTTGTAGCCTATAGCAGGTTCACTAATGTGTGTGTGGCAGGTAAATATTGTAAACAATCTAATTCCATTAAACCAGACATACATAGATGAATAACCAGACCAAGTCCAAGTCTAATGATTCAGTAATACAACCATTTAATTGACGCTTTTCCACAAGAAGAAAATAGGTATTGTATAGCAAGGTTATTATACAGCTATTGCAATAAAAGGCTTCCTTGGCAGCTCAGTGGTAAAAGAATCTGACTGCAATTCAGGAGTTGCAGTACAGGAGGGTTCAATCCCTGGGTCAGGACAATCCCCTGAAGGAGGGCATGGCAATCCACTCCAGTATTCTTTCCTGGAGAATCCCATGAACAGAGGAGCCTGGCGAGGTATCGTCCATAGTGTTGCATAGAATCAGACACAACTGAACCGACTTAGCATGCATGCATTGCAATAAAAGGAAAGCAAAAAGAAGTGTTATGAGGAAACAGAGATAGATGTCATATTCAAGGCTATTGGAATGATGGTAAACATGAGTGGCTGCTGATCCTGGAGTTACTTCACTGTGACAATCTTTTCTTTCTCATCAAAGGGGAAAACAGAGAACCATTGTGAAGCATACTACCAGAGATAAGACTGAATTGTAACTGAGGGACCATATTCATGAAAGGATCCTATGGAAATAGTCTTCCCACCAGTCTCATTTTTCTCTCTTGGTAAACAGAGGTATGGGAGTTTAAAATAGTCTGTAAGTTAAGAAGCAGGAAATGTGTCTCCTCTAAGTAGTCAAGGTCAAAATTTACCCCATCTAGTCAAGGGAAAAAACTATGTCCAAAATTAAATTCAAAGCTTAAAAGAAGCAATGTAGGGCAAAATATTAAAAAATCAAGAAAGCACCTGCACTGTTTTACATACCTGTGTCATTCTAATGCACAAATATCATAGGTGATTTTCTGTTGCCTTGAATTTAAAGCTCATTATTACCCCCAGATAAACTCAATAGGAATATTTTTCATCTTTTCCTGAAAAAAAAATCATGATTTTGTTGCTGTCAGTTGCCAATAACCATATGTAACAGAGGTGGGTACAGATGGGAGGAAATAGTAAAAAGGTCAGCTGCAAGTGAGTTTTGCACAAGTAAGGTATATTTTGTTGAAAGCCTCAAATCTCTGAGTAATTTACTGCATCCTGGCCACTTTTAATTTAGAGAAGTGTGAGGTAGGTGGCTCAGATGGTAGATTCTGCCTGCAATGTGAGAGACTTGGGTTCGTGGATCCCTGGGCCAGGAAGGTCCCCTGGAGAAGGGAATGGCTACCCAGTCCAGCATTCTTGCCTGGAGAATTCCATTGTCAGAGGAGCCTGGAGGGCTACAGTCCATGGGATTGCAGAGTCCAACATGACTGAGTGACTAACACATACACACATGAGGTGACACCTGGCTCAGGTCTGCAAAGCTATCACTTCATTTTCATGATCCCAAGTTAACAACTGGCTAAACTGTCACATAATGTCAGTGAAGTCTGGACCCTAAATTATTTTAAATGAGTACTGAGATTTATAGCTACTATATTCTTAAACTTCAAAATTGTTCATATACCTACATATGCATAAAATAAACTTAATGGCCTAATTTAAGCAAACAAAACATAATTTGGACCATCCTAGTTGATAAAATCAATTTAATAAAATAATAACGTTAAGCTATTTGAAATACATTTCTACAATGAATTACCAAATTCCTCTGTATTCTGCTATGTCAGCGTTGCCCTACAGTTTATGCTCTCTGATTTATACCTTTTTCTCTTGTTTCCCAGAAGCACAATTTCAACATCAGACATGGCTCTCCTTTGTGCCAGCAGAATCTCACTGAAAGTGGTTAGCCTCTCTGAGATTGGCCTGTTTGAAATAAGAATATCCTCCCTTGACTCAGTTCAACCCTCTTTTCTAAGATATCTCTTCTGAACGCTCTGCTCTTTCATAACGCACAGATCTCCTCTCAACAGCCTATAACATACAGGTCTGAGACACTATCTTTCTCATTTGGCTCATATAAAATGTGATCATATGCATATAATACAATAAACTGGAATGAAGTTAAGCTTTATCTCCATTACAAATGACTCACCTCTAGCTCTTAATAGTTGGAAGATGTTCTTCATATCATTAATTTCCAGCTGTGTGACCTTGGGGTCAAATGTACCACTCCAACTTTATATTTCTGACATATGTTAGGGAGAAGAGATGTACATTATAAAATTCATGTAAATAAAAGTAAGATTATAATTAACTTTAAATAGTCATAGGGAAAATTATCAGCATCACCGACTCAATGGACATGAGTTTAAGCAAACTCTGGGAGGTAGTGAAGGACAAGGAGGTCTGACGTGCTGCAGTCCATGGGGCCACAAATAAGACAGGACTCAGCAACTGAACAACAACAATATTTGCATTTTGTAGTAAATTTAACCAACAAACACTAGGTTTACAGAAGGTCAAGGGCTCACTGCTAGGATCTCTGTGGTTAAAAGAATGGGGAAGTCATACTATTACTTCCATGAACAAATTTATACTCTAGTTAGGGTAATGAGGTAATCCCAAATATAAAAGAATATGTTTTAAAAAACAGAATTTTGTGATTGAATTTAGAATGCACATTCCAAATGAGATCAGATGGAATTAAATATGATCATGAATGTAGTAGGTAATAAATTTTAAGATGAATTATAAACTTATAAGACACACAGGTCATTAAGAAGTAGACATAGAACACAGAAAAGGGCAGAAGTCAAACGCTTGGTTAGTAAAGAACCTTGACCAGAGGCTGCAGCTCTGGACCAAGCTCTCTAGATATTCTAGATACTGAGAGAGAACTTAGAGGTTTCCAGTTTGAACTCTCATAAAGTAGGAACCGCCCCTCTTTGCAATCTCCTAAAACATCACACTGCTTCTCATTAAACTCTAACATTCCAAAGAGCTTATCACTCCCACAATCACTGAATCAGTGTTGAGACAATATAACCTATAAGAGAGCTGTTCCCTATAAAATGAGCCAAAATTTAGGAGTGAACTGCCTTGCGGTCTTTGAACATATTTTGCCTTTGATCATCATATCAGGATTTGAGCTTTATTGAGGGCACCTGCTATAAGCAAGTATAAATGGAAATTCTATGAAATTGACTAAATGAAAACAAAGAATGTAATCTAATCTGCTCAATCTAAATAGTTTTAATGGTAAAGGATTTGGGAGTTTACTAGAACTGGCTTAAGAAAATAACAAATACAGCCAATAAATTGATCATTATCAAACCAATGGCAAACTCACACGATAAAAGAGAGATTCCATCAAAAACAGGGCAGTCTCCCAGAAAGGGAAGGCAGATGGAGGAGAGATGCTGGGGCAGCCCACCGCGTGGTCAGGCAGCCGTTGGGTGGATGCCCTGGCCTTGGCGCCTCCGCCCGCTGCGTGGCCACGGGCAAGCTCCGCGCCCACTCGGCGGGTTATCGTGCCCACTCGCATCAACGTGGCTGCTGGCATGCCCAGCGGCAAAGTGAGATACGCAAAGCTCCCCAGTCCCGACGGCGGACATATTAACAGTCAGAAGGAAACTTCACCTGCCAAGGAGAGCTTAAAGCCGAAAAGATGCCCAGGTGTCGTAAGACCTCATGTATTGGAGAAAAGCCGTACTGACATTCCTTTTAAGGCCATCGCCTGCGCCTTCTCACAGTTTTTGGTTGGTGCTTTTCTCATTATTACGGGCTGCCTCCTGCTGGCAGGCTATATCAGCAAAGTGGGCGCCAATCGAGCCTTCCCAGTCCTGACTGTCGGCATCCTGGTGTTCCTCCCCGGGTTTTACTACCTGATCGTCGCCTACAGAGCCTACCGAGGCTGCCCGGGCTGCTCCTTCCGTGACCTTCCGGACTTTGATTACTAGCCCCCACCCCAGCCAGAGGAGTCACAGGTAGGGGTGAGCAGGGTTGAAGGCATTGGACAGAAGTTGTGGAAATCGATGCTTAAGAATTAAGGAAATCTACCGTTTTGCAAATAAATGTTCCGCACCACTATGGCCAGATTTTAGAAATCCATCCTCCAAATGTTAATTGAGTTTACAGTTAGCCGACTAGGAAGTTAAGAGAGGACGTGTCCTATTTTTATTTTCCT
This sequence comes from Dama dama, assembly GCF_033118175.1. Classification (NCBI taxonomy): domain Eukaryota; kingdom Metazoa; phylum Chordata; class Mammalia; order Artiodactyla; family Cervidae; genus Dama; species Dama dama. Next base: position 33,169,189 of record NC_083708.1, on the reverse strand, counting down.
GGCCTTTGCAGAAGCCCATGACAAATTTTTCCACTTGGATGTTAATTGTGTGAGGAAGTGAAAAAGTTACTCTGTGAAAGCAAAATGTTGCCACCGCCACCTATTCAGAGCTGAATGTTTCTTTTAAATAGTCCTCATGGACAATTTTATCTTGTGGCAAATAGAAAAATGCAATATATTATGTTAAAATTATTACATAGTGATTATTACAAGTGATTTATTTGAAAAGTTTCTGTTTTAGCCCTCATATTAATCTCTAACTTTGTATTCTGTGAATGATAAACCAAATATCAATTGAGGAAAAATTAAAAGAGCACTACAGCTGTGTTGTATGGAGGCCCTACAAGCTGTAGGGTCACACAGAGCTTGGTTTAAATCCCAGAGGCAAACTTTCCAGCTGTATAAGCTTGGACACATTAATACGCTGAGACACAGTTGGGGGCCTCAATTCCTACAGTTTTGGGTTCTCAGTTCAGTTCAGTTCAGTCGCGCAGTTGTGTCCAACTCTTTGTGACCCCACAAACCACAGCAGGCCAGGCCTCCCTGTCCATCACCAACTCCCAGAGTTCACCCAAACCCATGTCCATTGAGTCGATGATGCCATCCAACCATCTCATCCTCTGTCATCACCTTCTCCTCCTGCCCTCAATCTTTCCCAGCATCAGGGTCTTTTCCAATGAGTCATCTCTTCCCATCAGGTGGCCAAAGTATTGGAGTTTCAGCTTCAGCATCAGTCCTTCCAATGAACACCCAGGGCTGATCTCCTTTAGGATGGACTGGTTGGATCTCCTTGCAGTCCAAGGGACTCTCAAAAGTCTTCTCCAACACCACAGTTCAAAAGCATCAGTTTTTTGGCGCTCAGCTTTCTTCATAGTCCAACTCTCACATCCATACATGACCACTGGAAAAACCATAGCCTTGACTAGATGGACTTTTGTTGACAAAGTAATGTCTCTGCTTTTTAATATGCTGTCTAGGTTGGTCATAACTTTCCTTCCAAGGAGTAAGCGTCTTTTAATTTCATGACTGCAATCACCATCTGCAGTGATTTTGGAGCCCAGAAAAATAAAGTCAGCCACTGTTTCCGCTGTTTCCCCATCTATTTGCCATGAAGTGATGGGACAGTTTGCCATGATCTTAGTTTTGGGTTCTAGTGGGGGTCAAATAAAAAATTCCATATCAACAACATAGCACATATGTGTTTTCAAAAGTGTTAATTTCTCACTGTAAAATAGGGTTCTATAGGAGAATGCACTAAGCCATAAATGAATTACATCTATTCACCTCAAACAGCATAGAAGAGCTGGCCACCAGACAGAATTAGACTGCTAATCTGCAAAGTTACAAGTTTAAATCCAGACACAGCGTTACTTTTTATTTGCATGAAACTTCTCTTGATTCCTATACAGGAAAATAAGGCAGATCCAGGCTTTGTGGTGCCTAAATTTTATGTAATTTGGATGGGGGGGGGGTCTCTTAAGAAATACAAAGAAATAGAATGCAAATTTGTGAATTCAGAATTAAGCAGAGGGCTTATCAAGGGGCATATACAAGGGTGGGGCCCTGACGCTAAGTCTCATTAGCTTCCTGATAAATTTGGCTGTTAGAGAAGGTGAAGAAAGGATCTAGAGAAGAGGACTGAATATGGAATCAAGGCCGTGGCTCCAGATTAAAGGTAATATTGAACAAACTAGTAATATTTTCTAGAGGAAAGTATATCATCCTATAAAAACAAATACCTTTTGAAGTGTTGTAATAAAGAACATAGATTTGTGAAAGATAAGGAAAGGAGTGTATTTTCTGGACAAAGAATACTGTCAATTCATAAAAGAGAAGGAAGATACTCTCAGATGTGTTACTGTTAAATAAACAGGATGTAGTCAAGTTGATCTTCCATGGGTATTATATTATTGTTCATACCTAGACATATACCGAATGAATGTGAAAAACAAAGCTCTAAATATTAGTTTGATATTTATCAAATTGTGCTAAATAAACAGGGATAATATGAAATGTAATTTGTTTGGGCTCTGATAGCATTATCATAATCCACTCTCTTATTAGAAACCACAGAATATACAGAAGAGTATATTGGGAAAGTAACTGGTAAAAAGTTCACCACAGCTTCAATATGAGTAATTAATATTAAAGAACAATAAATCTGTGCAACATTAGCTAAGGAATGCCAACTCATGAAATCAAAGATCCAAATAAAGTCAGTAGTGGTAAACCTTTGTTCAGAGATGAACCTTATCCCAAAGAGCACAGTTAGGCCAGTAAAGACATGCTACGAGAGCATGATCATACGACAGAAGATGATACTAGAAATCCAAACATTGTTTTAACTCCACATTGTATGGATAGTATATATGGTAACTTTATAATTTTAGTTTACCAAGTCACGTATCTAATAACTCTTCTTGAATTATAACTTATATTTATATTCCTTTTCTTTTGTTATACAGAGTTTAGACAAATTTCCTAGAACAACATCCTTTTGAAATGACTAGATTTCCAAGCAATGCCTGACAGCCATCTGATAACAGTTAATTGGCTCACCAAGCCGAGTCATTGGACACAAGAGATGGTGAGAGAGTGTAAGAAGCAAAACCCATCTCCAGACAGAATATTTCTAACAGCATTCTGATAGTAGGAGTTTATCCTTGATTTTGAAACAGAGCACAGTACTTCATTAATTTTTGGAAGAAAGTCTTATTTCTCTGTCCTCCCAAGCGTGTGGGCCACAAACTCATAATTTACTCAGAAGTCTTCTTCCATGGTTTTGAAAGTAGCCTGTTTCACTGTGTATTCCACAAGCTCATTCATCAGCTGCTTTTCAAGAAATTTGTAGAACGTGTCGTCTTAAAACCCATACTGAATTGAGAATATCACCTGTCAAAATTTTAAACAGACTAGATGCACCTGCCCAGTAAACTTGGGTCCCGTCATCAAGATTTGTGCGGGAGGCCCAAATACAAACACCTATCCTGGACAGCTTCAAATATATCATTTAAATGAATGTGGGGGAAAAAACAAGACACTGGTCCTGCTGAACGGGTGCTAGTGGAGCAGTCAAATGAGCTTTTTTCCCATGCCTTCTCCTTCTGCCTTTCCCTCCTCAAAATACTTTAGGAAGGGCTCTATTTGACAAAGTTGTCAAGTTAAAGTATTGGAAAAACAAGAACAGAACAAAACAAAAAAGCAGAAAACAGGATCTTATAGAGCTATACTTGGTGGGAAGTAGAAGAAAATGTTTCCAGCCTTGAGTAGATCCAGCTCACACTCTAAAATCTTTCAAGTTAGTCATCAATGATTGGGAATTCTTGGGCTCCCTCAAGAAAGAATGGTTTGTGCATTTAACAATGAAGTGATATATTCCATTAAAACTGATCAGGATACACATACTTTCTTACACCTTTCTTCTCTTGGGACATGTTTGGGAAAAAATTATTCCTAAAAAATGATAATAAATACTTCTAACAATATTTTCTAGTGATTATTGATATATACACTGTTGCTGCTGCTGCTAAGTCGCTTCAGTCGTGTCCGACTCTGTGCGACCCCACAGACGGCAGCCCACCAGGCTCCCCCGTCCCTGGGATTCTCAGGCAAGAACACTGGAGTGGGTTGCCATTTTCTTCTCCAATGCATTAAAGTGAAAAGTCAAAGTGAAGTCGCTTAGTAGCGTCTGACTCTTCGCGACCCCATGGACTGCAGCCTACCAGCCTCCTCTGTCCATGGGATTTTCCAGGCAGGAGTACTGGAGTGGGTTGCCATTGCCTTCTCCAGATATATACACTAAAAATGTTTTAAAAATAAAAATAATCATATGACTTACTATATTTCAAGTAAGAATCAACAAAGATGAGTAGCATGGATTTCAAAGTCTGCCAGCACATTTAGAAAATTTGGGTTCAAAAGTGGGCATGAAAAGTTAGAGCTCTGAAAGTTCCACTGGTTATCAACTGCCTTTGTTTTGATCTGCCATTGTTCAGTGAAATGCTACTAAAGCAGAGTAGCAGTTTAGAAAAAGTGAGCTTAATTTCTTTACTAGTCACTGTGTAACAGGGCAGTACATAGGGAATAGAAACAAGATAGTCTGGACTCTTGGCACTACTGCCAGCCAATAAGGTGCTTTAAAGTCCGGTATTCTTACACAGCTACATTTAGCTTCTAATTTTAAATGGTTCGTTAGATGTTTGTGTGCATTATCCGAGTGCTAAGTTGTAAAGAGTATATCACATAGCATGTACATCAGTACAAACTTGTTCTGAATGGCCAAAACACTAGATCATGGTATTTATTTGTATTTGCATCACATTCTCTGTGACATATCAATGTAATTGATATATTGATATTTTAAGATGGTTGCATTGCTGCTTCTCCATATAAAAGTTTAACTGGAAAATGAAGCATTTATAAATACAATTTAATTGAAAATTCTTTGTACAGAATCAGAATATTTCAGGTAAGATATTATTTAACCAACTGACTTGTTCAGTTGCTCAGTTGTATCTGACTCTTTGCGACCTCATGGACTGTCACACCAGGCTTCCCTGTCCTTCACTATCTCCCGGAGCTTGCCTTATTGAGGTTAATTTATAAATATGAGCACAAGCCATTCATATCTACACAACTCAAATAATTTGTCAGTTAAAATACTGCCCCAGATTTTTCAGACATCTTAAAAATGTGACAATTGTAGAATGTCAATCTTTGTTGTTGTTATTTAGTCACTAAGTCACGTCTGACTCTTTTGAGACTCCATGGACTGTAACCCTTCAGGCTCCTCTCTCCATGGGATTTTTCAGGAAAGAATACTGGAGTGGGTTGCCATTTTCTTCTCTAGGGGATCTTCCAGACCCAGGGATTGAACCCTTGTCTTCTGCATCGGCAGGCAGATTCATGAGGGAAGTCATTATCAATCTCGTTAGCTATCACTTGACCATGTAAATAAAAATTTTAAACGTACATAACTTCTGACCCAGAAATTTCACATTTAGAATTTATCACATATATATAGATATATATACACACATACAATATATACTTTATGATATGAACAAACATAATTGTGGTAAGATGTTTAGTGTTACATTATTTCAAATATTAAAAGTTGAACAACTAAGTCTCCATCAATAGCCATTAGGGTTAAATAAATTATAGAACATATTTAATATCAAATATGTTATACACACATATATGTACAAATTTTAGAATGTGTTGAATAATTATTGAATGTAATAAACAGTTCTAGAATAGTGCCTAGCATTATCCCATTTGTTTCTTTACAAAGTACATTCACAAATACATATATTCCCTCCTAGTTTAATAAAAAAGATAAACTAAACAGTGGGAAAATATTTTTTCTAAGTTCATGCATTTTTATCAATTGGCTTAGAAATATACACTATTACAACATTCATATTTGATTAATGAATTCAAAATTGCATATACATAAACTTTTTTACATTATACTGTTTAAATGTTTATTATGAGCACATATTATTTCTGTTTGAGAACTACTTTTAAGTACCCTGAATAATGAAATTTTATCCTATCAAAAATAAACTACATGTACTAGATCTGTAATTTGTGTCATTAAAGCAATCAGGTGAAAGTACTTTAGAGAATGTCTCCAAATACTAAATTCAACATAAGATTTATATCTAACTGTATTAAAAATAATGATGTTAATCATAATAAATACCACTATTTGACCACACATCTTGAAATTCTTACCACAACCCTTTATAGATGTTAGTCCCACATTTTTATGGATAAAATCTGAGGCAAGAAGTCTTTAAGAAACTTACCTATGTTTATCACATAACTAGTAAGTAGAGAGCCAGGACTGGAATTCACAATTCTATGTGTTTAAGTCCTTGCAAAAAGAGAAAAAGGAATACCAAAGATGGCGGTGGAATCACAACCAAAATCAACAGGTCCATGCCAGAAAATTAAACAGAAAGCTGGACAGCTTCTAAGGTTAGAGGGCTAACAACATCTTCCAAGTTATAGATTTAATTCATCCTGTTTTTACATAAATACTTGATAGACTTTTATCCCGTGAACAAACCCAAATGCCTCTGCCACCCTTCATCTTAAGAATTGCTAGCATTGTCTAAAATGATAATAATGACATGGTAGAGAAGGCAGTGGGCAGAATGAAAAAGCATATCTTTAAAATGGAAAGAGTTTGCGAGTATATTATATAAATTATATCCCACATTAGCAAGATCTATTTCAGGAGCTATTCATTGTAAAAAGTGTACAGTGGCTCTCAATAAAAAATTTGAGAGCCAAGAGCCTATTTATATAAGAAATTCCCCCAAAATAACCTGGTATCAAGTTGGATATTCATTGTCTGCAAAAGTGTTTCTTTCAGAGTAATTTGATAATGACAAAAGAATTAGAAGCCTCCCTTCAAGAGCTAAAGAGTAATCTGGCCCTAATTTGAGAGTCTTTAACTCATGGGCATTTCTTCAATCACAGAAAGACATATAACTGTCAGGGAGCAATTGGTTTGTTTCTAAAATCTGAGATAACAGTGAAGTCTGAGTGAGCTAATGTGATAGGCTATTATAAAGGTCAGAGGTTATTGAGATGCAATTTTAGTTCTTTTTGTCTTTTTTGCATTCTTCCAGTATTTTTATTCTGTAATGAAATTGGTCTACTAAATTGGCAGTTAGTAGAAACAGGAAAGCAAGAGGACGATGATATATCCATTTTTTGTCTACTTGATACTCATTCTCCGTACCATGGACAAAGAATAATGATACTGAACGAAGTACAAGTAGTTAGGGGTGTTGGATTCCTGTATATACCAATGGTTTTGTTTGTACATTAGGCATGTCGGTTACAATTATAAAAGATTTAACAAAGCCAATTCTATCTAATATACAAGAAACCCACTTTAAATATAAATACACATATCAGTCAGTTCAGTCACTCAGTCATGTCCGACTCTTTGCGGCCACGTGGGCTGCAGCACACCAGGCATCTCTGTCCATCACCAACTCCCAGAGCTTACTCAAACTCATGTCCATCAAATCAGTGATGTCATCCAACCATCTCATCCTGTCGTCCCTTTCTCCTCCTGTCTTCAATCTTACCCAGCATCGGATTTCCCAGTCTTTTCCAATGAGTAAGTTCTTCAAATCAGGTGTCCAGAGTATTGGAGCTTCAGCATCAGTCCTTCCAATGAATATTCAGGACTGATTTCCTTTAGGATTGACTAATTTCAAACAAAGCTAACTTCAATACCAGGTAACATCAAAATTTGGGGAATGCAGCAAAATCAGTATTTAGAGGAAAATTTATAGAAGTGAACACATATCAGAAAAAAAGTAAGATCTAAGTCATATAAGCTTCAATCATCTAAACTTCCATCTTAGGGAACTAGAAAAAAGGAGCAAATTAAATCCAAAGTAAGCAAAAGAAGAGAAATAATATAAATTAGAGCAGAAATTAATGAAATTGAAAACAGAAAATTAACAAGACCAAAAACTATTTCTATGAAAGGGTCAATCAATTAATCAGCCTCTAGCAAGGTTAAGTAAAAGAAAAAAAGGAGAGAAGCTGCAATTACTAGTTCAAAAATTAAAGACATAGTACCACTAGTGGTCCCATAGACATTAAAAGGATAATAAAAGATTCTACGAAGAAGTCTAGGTTTGTAAGTTTGATAACTTAGGTAAAATGGACCGATCCCTTGAAAAAAGCAGTCTGCCAAAACATACATAGACTCATATATAGAGGCAATTTCCTCATATATATGTGTGTGTGTGTGTGAATCAATTGAATCAATAATTAATAATCTCTAATAATTAATAAATTAATAAATAATTGATAATCTTCAAAAATAGGTCCAGATGGGTTCACAGGTGAATTCTACCAATTCTCTACAATCTCGTCTAGAAAATAGAACTAGAGAAGATACTTTCTGATTCATTCTATGAAGTTAGAATTACTCTAATAACAAAACCAGACAGACATTACAAGAAAAGTAAACTACAGACAAACACTTCTTGAGAATACAGATGCAAAAAACTGTTCCTTATCCTTTTCTCCTGGTCTTACCATCCTGCTCTGGCTTGTCAGTCCAAGAAAAGAGCCTCCATCACTTCTTGCCAGCTTCAAGGGTGGAGAGCATAGATCTATGAAGGGGAATAAAATGCTATCCCCCCTTCAATCCTTGTACCAATTACAAAAAAAAAAATCTCCAATTTATAATTCTAGTTTTTCATTTTGTTTTTTGAATCTATTCTAAGAGATCTGTCTGAGGCCTCTGACTTCAAGGAGTCCCTGAACCAGAAGAAATTACATACAACATTCCGTGTGTGCACGCCGATGTACATTTTGGGAGGGGTAAAGATCCACAGCTTTGAACAAAGTTCTGTGCTTTTTAACCTCCACTAAACTCGGGGTGCGTGGTGGTAAATATGATGCTCTTTCATGAAGTTAGAATTTATGACCAACAAATTGTTAATTAGAAGCTATATCAAGGATCAAGTGGCTTGTTTTAAAAGAGAGATACAGAACAAATTAACATGAAAGACTTTAATTGATTTACAGTTTTAGTCAAGGCCAGATATGTATGATTCCATCCTCTATACATTCTTTTGGTTGGAGATGGAATAATATGAATTAATAGTCATAATCATGACCTTAGATACTGCAAAATTATGAAATCACAGGTGTATTATCAAAGAAAGATTACATTATACTAATATAGCTTTAGGGTTAATTTGAATTTCAGTTATTAGAAAACAGGTAACCCATGAATTATCTATTTACATAGGGTAACCTTCTCATTGCCTTCTCCTTGAAGGTAATTTTCTGCCTACTTATCTGGCGGATTCCACAGGAGGGAGAAGAGGAAACTCAGGACTCCCTTGTTTATTGTCTAAAAGTCTCTGGTTTGGTTGGCACAGACGAGACACCTTTGATTTCTGAGTTTTGGACTCTGATGTTCTGCACACTGGAGACTCCTTGTCACCTGAACCTCCAGATTTCCAAGATCTTCACCTCGCCCTCACCCTCAATCTCTTCTCCGTTACACACACACACACACACACACACACACACACACACACTCTCTCTCTCTCTCAAACACACACAAGCTCTGTAAATGCATTCTCCCCCTCCCCCATTAACACAAGACTCACTCCTCAGCGCGCAACCTGAATCAAGATATTAGTCTCAGACCCTGAAAGTTCTCCCGGGGCTCCTCCTCTGCGTCGGCCCAGTTCTCAGGTTTCCAGGCGGGCCTGATGGACGGCAGATTAGATTGGCTGAGCTATTAGGGAGCAGAGGCTCCGCCAAATCACAAATCCAGGATTCTCATCTTTCTCGGTCTCCTCCCTAGACTCCTGGCAACAGGCGCGCGTTGTTTCTCTTAGGGGGAACCCAGCCTGGGGTTGCTATGGAGACCTGACGCTGCGACTTGCAGAGCTGCTAGAACCTAGATATCGCCTTGCAAACCTAAGCAAAGCCAGTGCCCTGCGCTGCTACCTTCCATATCTGCACGCCCTCTTCATCCAAAACTTTTTTTTCTCTTGACTTCTTCCATGGAAGACTCCATCCCCGTCAACCAAAAAATAGAACACCAAGAACTTGGGGAAACAGGGCGGCCGTGGGAAGAAACGGTAACTACTTCCCAAGATCCTGAGCTTGGGCTATCCGAGGTCCTAGAGTTAGAGCAGAGGCCAGAAACTGGACTCCAGCCCAGGAGCAGCCCTCCTAGGACGCCCGGCTCTGGAGCCAGAACGCCGGATCGACCTGTGGATGACCTCGTAGGACAATGCTCATCGTTTCCACCTTCCTCATCTCAGGAGCTCCCTTCCACTCTTTCTCCCCTGGCTCTGGCCAGGCAGGACTTTATGGCACCATCGCAGTCAGACAAGACCATTAGTGTTATTTCTGAAGCTGAGACACCTCATTTTGGCCATTTGGAACAATTATCTGATAAAGGCGGATCAACTCCTCATCAAACATGTCAATCAGAGGGAAACACCTTTCATCAACCTCAGCAAACCAAATATCTGCTGCATGAACTGAGGGATGTGAGCCACCACACCTCTAAACAGAAAGAGCTGAGATTTGACATTTTTCAAGAAGATGACTCAAACAATAACTATCATCTGGATCAGCCTGAGTCTGGGGCTTCTGAAGTGGCCCCCAGCATGCTTGAGATTGCCATTCAGAATGCTAAGGCTTACCTACTGAAGACCAGTAGCAAGTCGGGCTTAAATCTGTAAGTCTTGGAGGAAAAGAGAGAGGAAAATGTGGCAAAAGGAGGGGGTATGATTATCTCTGTGTGAGGATGTGCTTCTGTGGGTGAATGAAAATATATCTGAAAAGTCTGGATTAGTGAGAGAGTGACTTCATAACTCTTTGAATTGTAGGACTCAAGACAGGTCACTGGTGGAGTTTCTTTTAGCTTCTTTAAAAATCCTAGATACACACAAATAAAATCTAGGAATTATGGAATCTGGGGTTAGAAAGAAACCATAAAGTATCTCTCCAGGATGCTTGTTAAAAAGGACTGTCTACCAAAATCTAAGCATTCTCAGTGCTTGTATGGCGTGGTTTCAAGTCCCTACCCAGGCCAGTGCTGGAGTGATAAACGTCTGCTTCACCTGGGACTGTCCTGACTAGGCATGGCATCCCGAGGAACTTCTCAGTCCAAGGCAAATCAGGAGAATTCCTTGCTATACAGGCCACCCCAAGTACATGCCATTTTATCCAGATCTCTTTTAAAATGTGGTAACCAATGACCCAGGAATTTTCTGACCATCCTATTATAGCTAAGATTCAGGTCTCATCATTGAGTCTAGATTTCTAGAGGTTCTTGCTTCCAGGGTTACATAATCATAGGGTCAACAAAATTATAGGGCTAGAAGGGACTTGAGAAAACGTCTAATATAATCCGCTTGTTTGTTAAATGAAGGGACTAAGTCATGGAAAAATTAATTTGCGCAACATTTCTCTGGCTACAACACTGTCTGACTCTTAGCTTTCCTCCATCGCTATGCTCCAACCACATGGCCTCGTCAGTTTGAGTGTTGCTCTCTTGGCCCAGACGGCTTCTTCCCTAAGTCCTCCTTAGCCTTTGCTGGCTGTCTTCACATCTTTTAGGAATCAGCTTCCATAGAACTCTATTATAACTGCCTGCTCTTTCCTTCATAGTACTTAAGGTCATTTATAATTGTATAGAGACTTACAGACTTATATTTAATGTTTGACTCTTCCCTCTAAAGTGCAGGTCCCCAGAGTACAGGGACCGTTTGAGTGTTGAATACCACTATATATTTAATGCCTAGCACAGTGCTATCAGCTATTTACTGAATAAAGAATTAATTAATTAATGGCAGTACAGGAGACACACTCTAGACCTTTTGAATCTAGTTAATCCTCAACATGGGGGCTTCTTTGGTGATTCAGTGGTAAACGACTCGTCTGCCAATGCCGGAGATGCAGGTTCAATTCCTTGGTTGGGATCCCCTGGAGGTGCCATGGAGAAGGAAATGACAACCCACTCCAGTATTCTTGTCTGGTAAATCCCATGGACAGAAGGAGCCTGGCGGGCTACAGACCATGGGGTCGCAACAGAGTTGAACACAACTTAGTGACTGAACAATGACAACAATCCTCAATTTGCTGAGATGTCTCCTGATTAGTCGGCAAACATTAAATGAATGTCATTCAATATACGTATGTGGCAAAGCTATTACTTGGCTTTTAAAAATATGAAGTATAATCTTAAAGTCTGAAGAATAAGATATCAATTAATATTTAATGTGAGAGGTCTTCACAGAACCCAAATTAAATATTATTTATAAATAACTGTTTCTAACTACAATTTACTTAAACTTCAGGGATGTGATTTGCTGGATTCTACTTGAATTGCTGATATAAACTTCTTGTCACAATTCCCTGGGTAAATAATAAGCAAGTATTTACAAACTTTGATAAAATGTCAAAAAAGTTCATTATAAATATTTGAAAGTTCACAATTTAAAACTGAATACAAAACATAAAATGGGAAAATTTCTTTTACTGAATTATTTTATAACTGACATTACTTAAATAGCCAAATTTAATTTAGTGTCCAAATGCTAAGTCTCTGAGGTAATAAATGAATACCATCCATCAGTTCAGTCACTCAGTCGTGTCTGAGTCTTTGCGACCCCATGAACCGCAGCACTCCAGGCCTCCCTGTCCATCACCAACTCCTGGAGTCCACCCAAACCCATGTCCATTGAGTCAGTGATGCCATCCAACCATCTCATCCTCTGTCATCCCCTTCTCCTGCCTTCAATCTTTCCCAGCATCAGGGTCTTTTCAAATGAGTCAGCTCTTCACATCAGGTGGCCAAAGTATTGGAGTTTCAGCTTCAACATCAGTCCTTCCAATGAACACCCAGGACTGAATGCCATCCATAATATTCACTATTACTTTCTAAGTGCTGTATAGACTATAGTTAAAAATGGCTCATTAAAGATGAACTAAACTCCATATCTTATACACAGCTCTTATTTGACAACCTTGAAAGCTATTTTTTTAATTACCGTTAAAACAATTTTGACTAAAATACAAAATTGGTTTTCATATTGTTGAATAAAAAGCCTGCAGAAAAAGACTGCTTTCTTCTTTTCTGTCAGTCATAACATTTCTGTTCATTTATATAAAAATAGCAATTTTTGGAGAATAAGATATCCTTCATATATAATATTTGCAAACTGTCCCTCACATTGGTTGTGCATATAATTTACCTATTTTTCGTTGATGTTCTTAAGATCCATTAGATAAATACAGATATTAAAGAAAGAATTAAATAACTAGGGCAGGTTAAAGATAGTAGGGATTTATTGAACTTCCATTTTGTTTCACTATAATAAGGAAAGAGATATATTAAAACAATAAACAAAAACCTAATTTCAGCCCTGGAAGAACCTACTGCAGTTGCTGAATGAGAAATATATAATGTACACAATTACACCACAGTGTTTCAGTGATTTTAGAAAGGCCCAGTCCACACTGAGGAAGAAGAGTTTCAGGGATAATCTGAGTGGTAAGACTTTGAGGATTAAGTGTATTTTAAATCATTTCTTGAGAAAAATATGTATAGGACACAGCAAGCAAAGGATCTCAAGTCAGATAGCAACAAGATGAAAGGGCTATTTGGTAGATTTACCTTGCTGGGCAGCCATTCTAACTGAACTAATTATTAGAAATGAAAGAAGAGATACAGTGCTTATCCACCAGAGAGGTAATTTATGCAAGTCCTCACACTGGACAGAGGAATTTCTATCTTGCCTGAGAGCAGTTTGACAGGCATTTTGGGTTCTTCAGTAGTAAATTTCACATTGTAAAACTGGTATCTTAAAAAGCACCTCCTAGCAGTTCTGTGTAAAATGTAATGAATTAATGAGAGATTAGAGATTAATTAATGAATCAATAGAGAGGTTAGAGGCAGCTTCACTAACTCAGTTATGAAATAAAAAGTTACAGCAGTGGTTTTAACAGAAAAGGACAAAAAATATTAGAGTGCATCACATTTTAATAAACGTGAGTAACATCAGATGACATTTTTCTCTCCATTTGTGTGTGGGGGGTGGGTTGGGGTTGCAATATGAAATGTATTTCTTGTAGGTCTAAAAACAATGAAGTATATAACTGGCTTAGGAAATGTGTAAAAAGAGAACTGATCTTAAGAGAGTCAGCTGGATTTAAAAATCAAGTTGGATTTAATGAGGGGTAGGAAAGGGGGATGGAAAAGAAGTTATGTTAAAAGAGTGAAAAATAAGCTTAGTCACTTTTAAATATAAAACTGAGAGATTTTGATCTGAAATAAAAAGTGAAAAATGTAGCTGATGTAGAACATGTATCTTGCTGTAATGTGTTTTTCTTTAATAAGTTAAATATTCATATCATATTGAAGGAATTTCTTAAAAAGTTCTAGGATAAGTTATTCTTGGCAGTGGTAAAAGTTACTGAGTTTTTCCACTAAAAATCTCTCAAGTCTTCAGGTTGTTGAAGTTTCCTAAAAACCCATTGAATATGTATGAAATATTTCTTCAAGTGCTTTAGACAGGGATATTATCTGGAATTTTCTCTTTGGGTAGATATGATCATCTTTCTGAAATGCTGACCAAGGTCTTAGATGAGCGTCCTGAAAATGCTGTGGACATCATTGAAAATATTAGCCAAGATGTCAAGATGGAACATTTTAGTAAAAAATTAGATACACTCCAAAATGAGAATGAGATGCTTGCAACCTATGAAATAGCAGAGAAGCAGAAAACTCTTTTTCTTCAGGGAAATTTAGAAGGAGCTGACCAAGAGCTGGAAGATGAAATAGTAAGTCACTCTTGTAAATTTGAATAGGTCAATCTTATGGGTTTTTTGAGGTGAATGGGGTGTGACTTTAAATTCATACCCACTGCCTTTTTATAGCTTATTAAATAGTATTTGCAACCTCATTTCACACCACTCATTTCCTTGGTTAGAGTTTCTTATGTTTTCACATTGTGTTTTAGTATTTCACAGATTTAGCTATTTTATGTTTGTGGGGCTAAACCCCTTGGTATCAGCAGAAATGGTTCCTTCATCTTTTATATTTTCCAAAATGCCTGAGACAGCCTGAGTGCATAGCTGTTTCTTACTGAGTATTTGTTGAATGAATGAATAAATGGCACATAAAATTTGGCTTTCAATCAAAATGCATATTTTCCCCTTTAATTTACTGGAAAAATTAAAAGAGCTTCTAATGTCATTTGCATTTTCTTCCAAGGCTACTTCTTCATATTGCACCTTGACAGTATGTATATTATGTCAATCAGACATAATAGGAGAGAAATAAAATATTTCTTTTAATCCCCGAAGATAAATTGTTGAAAATATTTACAGAGAAAGTTGGTGACAGAGATTAAAAGCTATCACTCAAGAATAAAATCAGCTGTATTACAGAAATTTTACCTTCAAATATTTCAAATCAGTATCCGCTTTGTTTCCTAAAAGCCTGCATATTTGCAATTTATTCTACTGAGTAATTTATACTGTACATTTACTGAGCTTCTATGTTCCATTACTGTTAGGCTATTTAAAACCATCTACATACTTGCAAACTTGATGTTTGGAGTAAGATATGTTCAAAAAAGGACACAGAGTTCAGTCAAGGATAGATAGGAGGGGTAGGGATATACAAGGTGGATCTAATGGTAAAGAACCCGCCTGCCAGTGCAGGAGACCTAAGATACGCGAGTTAGGTATCTGGGTTGGAAAGATCCCCTAGAGGAGGACATGGCAACCCACTCCAATATTCTTGCCTGGAGAATCCCATGGACAGAGGAGCCTGGAGGACTGCAGTCCACAGGGTCTCAAAGAGCTGGACATGACTGAAGCAACTTAGTAAACACACACACAAACCCTCTAGAGCTCTGTAGCCTTCATAAGGAGACGCAAATGGCATAGTGAGATATAGACTAGTCAGAAGGGACAAGTGATAGGTGTCAAGGACTTGACATTAGCTGATCTTTTCTAAAAATATCTTACTCCAAACACTTGGTTATGTAGCTGTATATAGTATTGACAAGACTGGGGACAAACAGCATGTGGGGATCAAATATTTGTTATTTTTGCTTTTATTTCTTTTGCCTTGGGAGACTGATCTGAGAAAATATTGCTATGATTTATGTCCAAGAATGTTTTGCCTATGTTTTGTTCTAGGAGTTTTATGGTGTCATGACTCATATGTAGGTTGTTAAGCCATTTGAGTTTATTTTTGTAGATTGTATGAGGGAATGTTCTAATTTCACTTATTTGTATGTAGCTGTCCAGCTTTACCAAAACCACTTGCTGAAGAGATTGTCCTTTCTCCACTGTATACTGTTCTTGCCTCCTTTGTTGTAGATTAATTGCCCACAGGTACACAGGTTTATTTCTAGGCTCTCTATTCTGTTTCATTGATCTATATGTCTATTTTTGTGCCAATACCATGCTGTTTTGATTATAGTAGCATTTGTAGTATTGTCTGAAGTCTAGGAGGGTTATACCTCCAGCTTCTTTTTCCCCTCAGGATTGCTTTGTCTATTCTGGGTCTTTTGTAGCTCCAAATAAAGTTTAGTATTAATTGTTCTAGTTCTATGAAAAAGGTCTTTTTTTTATAGGGATTGCATTAAGTCTTCGGGTTGTAAGCAGTTCTCTTATGGATAAAATATTAATCACAGTGCTTGTATTCCCAGGCAGAACACGCTCTTCCAAACATAATGGAATCAGCTTTTTATTTTGAACAAGCTGGAGTTGGTTTGGGCACAGATGAGACTTACCGCATATTTCTTGCCCTCAAGCAGCTTACTGACACCCACCCAATCCAAAAATGTCGTTTCTGGGGCAAGATCTTAGGTCTGGAAATGAATTATATTGTAGCTGAAGTGGAATTCCGTGAGGGAGAAGATGAAGAGGAGGTGGAAGAGGAAGACGTACCTGAAGAGAGGGACAATGGAGATAGTGAAGCTGATGAAGACGATGAAGATGAATTACCAAGGCCCTTTTACAAGGTCCCACAGGCTATTCCAAAAGAAGAAAGCAGAACAGGTGCCAACAAATATGTCTATTTTGTTTGCAATGAACCAGGAAGACCATGGGTGAAGTTACCAGCAGTGACACCTGCACAAATCGTTATTGCAAGAAAAATCAAGAAGTTTTTCACTGGGCGATTGGATACCCCCATTATAAGCTACCCACCCTTCCCAGGAAATGAAAGTAATTACTTACGAGCACAAATTGCCAGAATTTCAGCAGGGACCCATGTCAGCCCTCTAGGATTCTATCATTTTGGTGAAGAAGAAGGAGAAGAGGAAGAAGAAATAGAAAGTGGGAGAGATAGCTTTGAAGAAAACCCTGATTTTGAAGGCATCCAAGTGACTGATCTAGTGGAATCCCTATCCAATTGGGTTCATCATGTACAACATATCCTCCCTCAGGTAGGAGTTTTGCAATTCTCAGCCTATCAGCTAGTCAATAAATATTTGTTAAATTCTGTCTATAATGCACACAGTATATTCAAGACAAAGGCCTTCAGACTGTAGACAAAGACAGAGACAATTAAAAAAATCTAAACACAAAGTGGTATATAATTGTCAAGTCGTTTAGACCCAGGATCTTCAAACAGATTTTATTTCCAAATGGAAGTAAAATGGGCTGTATTTTATTTGAGCTTCCCTCGTGGCTCAGATGGTAAAGAATCTGCCCGCAATGTTAGAGACCAGGATTTGATCCCTGAGTTGGGAAGATCCCCTGGAGGAGGGAATGGCAACCCACTCCAATGTTCTTGCCTGGAGAATCCCCATGGACAGAGGAGCCTGGTGGGCTACAGTCCAGGGGGTTGCTAAAAGTCAGACACACTGAACGACTAAGCACACACATGGAGTATTTGGCAAGTTATGGAAGAATTTAGGTTTAAACGTGTTGTGAAATTATTTTTACAAGTTAAATATAAATGGGTACATTAATTTTGGGAAGAGTTCTTTTATTCTATTTTTATTAGCCAAGGAACTTTTTTTGCATGAACAATAAAAGATTTTAACAAAAACAAGTGTCATATAGTAGTTACATAGAATCTATTCTGCCAGTTTTTAATAGCACTTTATATATAGTAGCTCATTTAAAACTCACACCTGTATAAAAGACTAATATCCTTATGGTACAGATGAGGAAATTAAGGCAGAAAGTTTAGGAAATGTCACAAGGGAAACATATCTAATAAGTTTCGGATGTGAATGAGCAGAATGGATCCAGAGTCCACACTCTTAAACAATCCATTAAACGGTCTCATTGGCAGGTAGAATATCTTCACTATACTTTGATGTAGATAAGAGATATTCTTAAATATCTCTAGATGAGTTAATTAAATGAGAAATTGTAACCTCAAAACTTCATACCTAATCTTATTATCACATTGTTGCTATTAATAATAATAGTAACTTACCGTCATATAAATTAGTAAAATGCATTATTACATTTTTCACTAAGGTTTGAATAATTTTAATATATAAATACCCTGTAACAATATTTTGCTTGAAATAACATAGATCAAGATAGCATTTGGTAAATATACGTTGAATGAATGAATGATCAATATGCCACACAGTGGAACACCATGCAGATACTTACTTCAATCCAAAGGAATATTCTGGCATTTTAAGGTCCTCATTAGATCACTAGATCTTGCAGTATTTTTACCCAGGGTCGCTGTAATTGGTTCAACCCCATACAAAAAAGTGAGGAGGAAGAGGAAGAAGAAGATGAAGAAAAAGAAGAAGAAAAAGGAGAAGAGCCTGACGACATAGAGCAGGAAGTGGGGCCTCCACTCTTGACACCAATCTCTGAAGATTTAGGTAATTTTACATATCCTACATATGTATGTGTGTTCATATATGTATACATATGTGTGTGTGTTTATACAGGCATACATAAATACGTACACATGTATATACGAGCATGAAAGTGAAAGTGAAGTCGCTCAGTCGTGTCTGACTCTTTGCGACCCCATGGACTGTAGTCTACCAGGCTCCTCTGTCCATGGGATTTTCCAGGCAAGAGTACTGGAGTGGATTGCCATTTCCTTCTCCAGGGGATCTTTCTGACCCAGGGATCAAACCCCGGTCTCCCCCATTGCATGCAGACGCTTTACCCTCTGAGCCACCAGGGAAGCCCATATAGGAACATACCTTGGAGATATTGTAAGACAGATTCCAGACCACTGCAGAAAATGTGAATATTACAGTAAAATGAGTCAATTTTTTGGTTTCCCAGTGCACATAAAAATTATGTTTACACTCTACTGCAGTCTATTAAGTGTATAATAACATAATATCTAAAAAATGTACATGCCTTAATTAGAAAATACTATATGAGAGAATTGGGTGAGGGAGATTAGGAGAGACAGATTTCCAGTTACAAGATAAATCACTCATGGCTATGAAAGGTAGAGTGTGGGGAATATAGTCCAAATAACATAAGATCTTGGCATGGTGACATGCTGCATGCTAAGTTGCTCAGTTGTGTCCGACTCTTTGTGACCCCTTGGACTGCTGCCCACCAGGCTTCTCTTACCATGAGGATTCTCCAGGCAGGAATTACTGGAGTGGGTAGCCATGCCCTCCTCCAGAGGATCTTCCTGACTCAGGCATCAAACCGGGGTCTCCGATATTGCAGGCGGATTCTTTACTGACTGAGCTATGAGGGAAACCCATATATTAATATATACACAGGTATTTCTTGCTTTTCAAAAAACCACTTTACAGCACTTTGCTTTTCTGAGAGAACTACATCAGTACCAATTTTCACTGATATAAATTTTTTTTTTAAAAAGGCAAAACAAAAATAATGTTCAGCATTTTTGCTGTGAGCAGTTATAGGGCCCCACACACTTCAGGCTGTCAGAGCGGCACCTCCAAGTTCCTTCCCCAGGAACTACACTCAGCATCAAGTTGTCATAGCTTTGAATTGTGTTTGGAGCTTCTGTGCTTTATCTCAGTTTATCTTGGCAATCTATTAGCAAGATGTGTCCTAAGGTAATTGCTTCTTTGCTCTATGTCATTTCGGCTTACAAAAGGTTTCATAGGAGCGCTCTACTTTTGGATAGTGCGGGAAACCTTTACACACACACACACACACACACACACACACACACACACACACACACACACACACACACACACACTGTAGTTAATGGTGGGAGTAAAGAATGTAATGTGGCCAGCCCCACAAAGAACTTTCTAGGACAGAGGTTGCAGGAGTGTATTGCAGAGGGGAAACATAAGTTGGCTCTCTTACTAGAAATGCTGACAGTTATCTTTTTTTTTTTTTTTTTTTAATCATACTTGTTCTGCATTCTACAGATCGTAAACACATGACATAGAGTAAAGTATCAAGGAGTACTATTTTTTTTTCCAATATACTATTGTTCTCATATTCTTCTTTTCTTCCTATTCAGTTTTGGAGTGTTCACGCTCCAAACCCTAGCTCTCTTTCACAATAATGATTTGGTCATCACATATTTTTCCCCCTACCACACAGGCCTCCTCTCCGTTGGTAAAACTTATTTTCTCTGTTGTTCAAATGTACACACATATATAAACACAAATATATATAAACACACATTTTTTTCAAATTTCATTGTTCCACGATGTTCATATAATACCCTCCTGATCCTATGTTAAACAGATGTTTTAACTTTTCTATGTCAAGTGTGTGTGTGTTTTAAGGTTTATAAATATAGCTTTTCTGCTACACAGTATATGCTTGTCTATTTAGGAGTTAAATCTATTTTGAATTTCTCTTTGGTTTACAGAGATCCAGAACACATCGCCTTGGACAACACGGTTATCCTCAAATCTCATTCCTCAATATGCGATTGCAGTCCTTAGATCCAACCTTTGGCCTGGAGCATATGCCTTTTCCAACGGCAAGTAAGTATGTGCCCACTTATAAGGCTGTTATTTTGATGATTTAACTTCTGGAAATTATAAGTTATCACTGGAATGTTAAGTTACTACTGTTTTAACTCTTCTTTGGCATGTCGTCTGTAATGGCATAAGATGAATTCAAACAACATCCATCTTATACAACAAAGCATCAAATTCAGAACATTAGAGTAATTCAGACTTCTGCGTTTTCATCTGAATTATCCAATTAATGGAGCTAAAATGTTTTTTATTCTACGGTTATTTGAGTAATTGATAATCATTTCATGGAGGTAATTCTAAGCAGTGTTAAATTGAGTCATCATTTTTGTTAGATATCTTGAGAAAAGATAATTTAAAATATGTATGATTTAGGCTATCACTTTCAAGAGAATTAGGATAAGAGGATAGTCAATGTCCTTTTGTCACCCAGAGCATATATTTCCATTTGTCTTATGCTTCCATTTCTTACTTAATAACCTAAGGTCAGAAGCTTGGCTGAGCTGGAGAACTGAGTGGTCAAATGTCAGAGTAGCCATGAGATCAACAAGCCAAAAATGAAAGTGTTTTCAAGCCTTTAATGACTTACTGTGATAGCATAAGCAAGTTGAAGCACTGATTCTACTTGCTGTCCACCACCTCATTCCATTTGCCCACATGGAATGCCACACTGGTGGAAAGTCAGATGGGTCAGCACAGTTGTGAGGTCATCCCATTGACAAGGAAGTCCTCAACATAAGGCTCTTGCAGTTGTATGGACCTGTGACCAGAGGAAGGTGGGGAGGGCTAGAAAAAAGGACTGGGTACTGGGGCTATCATGGTGGTTCAGCGGTTAAGACTCTGAGCTTCCACTCCAGGGGATGCAGATTCAATCGCTGGTTGAGGAACTAAGATCCCACATGCCATAATGCCAAAAATCAAAAACAAAACAAAAAAGCTACTAGGTACTGAGGCAGAGTAGGGGAAAGCATCTATAAGGTCTCCTTTTTTCTTACTCAACCCCCATTAGGAAGCCTTGGCAGAGGGGCCTGAAGACTTCTGCTGAAGGCCCCAGATGAAGAGGCTTGGGAATAAAGGCACCTGGGCCAGAAACACAATTCTATCAAGAGCATGACAGGCCAGAGGGGCCAGAGTCCTTGCCCACAACTCCTTTGAGACTGCAGTGCCCCGGGTGTGCACCAAGTCTGGTGTGGAGAGAGCAGTTTTTCCGTGAGGTCTACCAGGGGAAGCTTTTGTGATTGCCCAAGGTTGGACCTGAAAAATCACACATAGGTTTCTAACCACAAGCCCAACTCCTCATGCAGCCGTTTGCTAGACTGGCAACTTCTTAATTGTTCCTAACTCTAAGGAATGTATGCAACTTTTAACTTTGTTGTTTTGTTTTTCTGAAAATAATTAAAAGATCAAAGGCTGTGGTCCAGGTGTAGGGTACATTTTGACAGGGTCTGGCTCTATGTTTTCTTAACCAGCTTGAGCAGTTTGGGTCATAGTAACCCCCTGTGGGCTTCCCAGGTTATGCTTGGTAAAGAATCTACCTGCCAATGCAGGAGATGTGAGAGATGTGGGTTCAATCCCTGGGTCAGGAAGATCCCCTGGAAGAGGTAATGGCAACCAGCTCCAGTATTCTTGCCTGGGAAGTCCCATGGACAGAAAGGAACCTGGCAGGCTATAGTACACGGGGTCGCGAAGAGTTGGACACAACTGAGCACAAACACACACAACTCCCTGTGGTAGAAGAATCGTGTAGGGATATTTCAGCTCTAATGCATTTTAAATATATTGTACTGTTTTAACATTATGGGACTATGATACTCTTAAGTACTTTATTGTTACAGAAAAGGATAAGTTTTTCTTACTGAAAAATTATATGATCTACATTTTTTTTTTAACTTACAGAAAGTTTGAAAATCTCTACATAGGCTGGGGTCATAAATATAGTCCAGACAGCTATACACCTCCAGTTCCACCACCCGTTTATCAAGAGTACCCCAGTGGACCAGAAATTACGGAAATGGATGACCCTACTGTGGGAGAGGAGCAGGCTTTCAGGGCTGCACAAGAAGCAGCAGCAGATTCAACAGAGGAGAATGAAGAAACTGAGGAAGAGGAAGATGACGAAGATGATTATGACTAATACAAGTAGAATTAGCCCAGTCTTATGAGACTGATACACACATACTCCTTATTTGGGACTGATTTATATATATAAATTAGAACTATTCATGTGTAAAATATCATTCCCTGAAAATAAAAATTTGGAATTTCATATTTGGGACTATTAATATGTACTTTTAGAAAGATGCTCAACAGATTTTTCAGAGGCTAAATGACATTTTCTTAATTACTGTTCTGATGGCTTCAGCTAACCGAATTATGTACTTCTGTATTTTTTAAGCCTCAGGTTGAATTTCTAATGGGCAAACATGGTAATATATACCCCACAAAAGCTACTTGGGGGCTTAAATATTTTTTGAGTGTCAAGGAATACTGAGACCAAAAATATTGATAACCAAATTAGAGCATGTGTTCTTCAGCAATTTGTGATACTGTTGCAAATACTGTATGTATATACATCTATCTGTATATACATATATATTCCCCCCAACCCTCTATGTGGAGAGGGTATACAATTCCATTACCTGCTCCAAGACTGTAGGAACATTCAAATTTTTTAACTTTTACCTGTTACTTCTTAAAGAAATTTCTCAATGTAACTCTTCTTTCATCCTATAGAAATTGGTTTTTATCTGATTTGGGGGAAAACTATTTGCAGAGATGGCTAGCTGGGACCTCCAAAGACTTCAGACTGATATTTTCTATCACTGCTTTTCTAAACTGGTTGTTTTTATTCACTAAAAAAGTATTTTTAAGTCCTATATCCCTGGCACTCCAAGGCTACTGTTAAAAACTAGGCATTGCTTCAGAAATCTTAGGAGCTTACATTCAAGGAGGGAAATATTTTGTGATACAAATATTATGCCATAGTACAGTGTTTGTCAAGCCCTGTGGTGAAGAACCAGTTAAAAAATAAAAATAAAAAACCTTTCTACTCCATGGTTATTATCTGTGTAAAATAAAAGTATCAGTAATTGTAGTTTCTGTAATTTTCTTGTCATAGACTGGCAATTTGCAGATCAGTGATCTTACCTTCGAGCAACATTGCTTATCAAACCCTTAGAAGGTGTATTTAATCCAAACTTGAGCAGTTCAGGAAGCCCTTCTAAGAGGAAGCCCTTCTAAGAGGAGAACTAAGGAGGAAAGAGTCCTAGGCAGCACCAGTTGTATTTTGGCAAAGGACTCTAGGCTGAAAGGAGTGAAACTTTGAGCATGGTGAGAGATGAAACTGAAGAGGTAAGCAGAGCCCAGATTGTGTAGGACGTTTGGATTTTAACCATGAGCAATGAGCGGGACTCAACCAGGCAGTCACAAAATCGTATTTGTATTTTAGAACAATTTGGCTTCTGTGTGGAAGATGGACTGACAGAGGATCAAGACAAACAGACCAGTTAGGATATTACACTGTCTAGGTAAGAGATAATGATGGCATGAAGCACCAGAACTGCATGGGGATATAGAGTGGAAACCTGTTTACCAGTCTGAATGACAGTATTAGAAAGGAGGTTTTCTATAATTTTCCAACTGGCAATACTATTCATTCCAGGAGTGCAACACTTAGTATTTAATACAATAGATAATATTCATAGAACTTCATTCAGGTAAGTTCTTGTTCACTTTTTAATGGGGTAGCAGCCCCTTACTGCTTCTCCTTTTTAACATCTTTTTTCATCTACCCAGATTTCTTTTTGAGAAAGTGCCTCTGACCCATGGCAGACGGTCACATACTAATTAGATGTGCCTTCTCTGGAATCTGAAATCTAAGCAGACATTCTACCTCGACTCCTAACCTGATTGCCCCTGTTATTATTAGGCCATATTCTAGCCTCAACTGTTGCCTTTGTTCTAGAATAGTTCCCTAGTTACCTGCGGATTCTGAGAACTTCTGATAATTTGAACAAATTCTTTTCTGCTTAAAACTGGCCAGAATAAGATTCTTGCTTCAACCTTAACTAGCAAATCTAACATGAAACTGAAAGATTCCTTCTTACAGGACACATTAAACATAAGACTCTCACAGTTATATAAGAGTGTAAATATTTAACAAAAGCAAATTACTCTTTTCAGAACTATGCCTATGAAGTATTAAGGTTCTTTCTATCTAGTGAGGAAGGAATTTCATTATATATATATTAATAACAGAATAAAGCAGAATGCTCTAATGGTAAGAGCTTGGAGGTGAGACAGTCTGGGTTCACATCTTGGATTAGGGCCACTTTC
This sequence comes from Dama dama, assembly GCF_033118175.1. Lineage (NCBI taxonomy): Eukaryota > Metazoa > Chordata > Mammalia > Artiodactyla > Cervidae > Dama > Dama dama. The sequence continues at coordinate 33,144,380 of NC_083708.1, read as the reverse complement.
TTGGGCAAATTACTAATCTCGCAAGTTTCAGCTTCCTCACGGGGCTAATAACAGTATTTATCTCACAGAACTATAAAATATTTTGGAAATCAAGCTAATTAATACATGCAAAATACTGAGAATACCTAACACGAGTTAGAACTCAACAAATAGTCATATGACTATAACACAAAACTAGTTTCTAAAACATGAATAAATCAAGAAATACAAAACTCACAATGCAAGCAAGGTATTTTATTGGAATAATTACTAAACAATGAAGCACTAAAGGTATAATTTAGGCATTTTAGAAATTAAAACATAAATGGAGTATTTAGAAAATCCACAGATTCATATGTTGCATTAAGGTTAATACCAGAATTTGGAAAACAAAGTAAAATTCCACAATCACTGCAATGCCGACTTCTTCAAGGGATCTTCTCAGCTGTAAAGACTTGAGAAGCTTGTCTCCTAGCCTTGAAAAGAAATTTTAAAAATGTTAAGTATGTGAGAAGTCAATTAATTAAAATATGCATTATCATCTAGTATCAAAAAAACTGAAATCTGGGATTTTTTTTCTAGATAATGAAAATCCTGTAAGGAATAGTACAACTTCAAATTTAGGAAATCATTTTAAAAGTCAAGCCATAAAAAATTAAAGAAAATTTGAGATAAAGATAAAACACAAAAAATTTTTTTAAAATATCACCTTTTTATGGAATAATGAATCAAAAGTAAAAATCTGGCTGAAACTCACAGAGACAAGTAAAAACAGGGAAGGAGAGATAAAGATGAGACTATGAGCAGAGAAATACCACCAACGCCTCACTTTCAAGACCAGAAGGACAACAGCCAAATAAAACACTCAGCTAAATTCCATCTTTGTTATCTAACCTCATCTATGATCTCAAACGTTATCTGTATATTGGTGAACAAGCATCTTGCTTTTTCTAACAGTTAAAATTAACTTCTAACTTTATTCAGCCAAATAAATGATAGGGTTAAAAAAAGGAATGCAATTTTTGTATTTAAGTCATTGCAAAGAAACCTCTTTGCACAAACATTTGCAAAGAAACTTATAATTAAATTGAAGAACTTCTTCAACAATCCTTGCCTTTACATCCCAAGTTGTGAGGCTACAAAGATTACTCTCTCTAAATGAAAGAGATCTCATTTCAAACAACTTTAGTTCTTTTCCTCATGATCCTATTATTCTTCATAACTGCTCTTCTCTACTGCGGTGTCTCTTCTCCCTTTGAAAGTGAAAGTGAAAGTCGCTCGGTCGTGTCCAACTCTTTGTGACCCCACAGACTATACAGTCCATGGAATCTCCAGGCCTGAATACTGGAGTGGGTAAGTGTTCCCTTCTCCAGTGGATCTTCCCAACCCAGAGATTGAACCTAGGTCTCCCACATTGCAGGATTCTTTACCAGCTGAGCCATAAGGGAAGCCCTTTTCTCTTTAGAGGGAAACAAATGTGGAGTACTCTAATAGGGACTTTTTCTCTTCAAGATTAGAGAATTGTGCATTTTCTAGATTTGATATGCTATCATATAGCTTCTGTTTATACAAATGGAGGGGTTCCACTTCCTAGGAATTTTTCTATAATGTACTGCTCATCACTTAAATGCAAGGGATAAAGAGGCAACACTACTGGAGTTAATTTCTGGAATTGTATATATCCACTAAGTATTATGTGTATGAACAGTTCTTGAATCTAAAAGAAAAACATGTCCCTCAGAGAACTTAACTCTCTCAATAGTGTGATAATTATATCTCCAATAGTACATCCAATATATTCAAGTGCCTAACACAGAGCCTCAGGAATCTCTAGAATCACATTTAATCAACTAAGACCAATATGAGCTGGAACTCCTTGGATTAAGTTAGACTTTCTTATCATACTATTGCCATTTTCATTACTCCCCCAATAATCAAAATTAAATTATATATTATAAAATTAAACATTTTTATGAAGTTCTGAGCAAAGTATTTGACAATATTTGGGTATCATGTGAAATTTAAAGATGTCCATTCTGGAATTAAGTGACGTAGTGAACAACAACATATCTTTGCCAATCTAATGTTATAGACTGAGGTGTTAGGAGTTACAAAGGAATAACATTGATTTTTAACTTAAAAATTTTATACTCTGAAGTTCAACCTGTCCAAGCGTCACATGAAAAATATTTAGATACTTACAATTTTCTCCTCTGAAGAAAGCACACCTTCTACTGCCACTATCTGGTATTGTTTATGTTTTAAATTCCCCACAAACTTCCGTAGTTGCTTGAGACTGCTAACTTCCATGTCTTGCTTTAAGAGTTTCTGCATTTCTCGAGAAGGACATCCAGGATCAAATACCAGTAAACATAATGTTCGGTTTTTTCTCTCTTCAATTCCAACAATTGTTCGACTATGACCTATAGAAAAATAAAAAAAAAGAGTACGTATATAAATGTGACAGAGATACCTATTTGAGCAGCTACGTATAGGTGTAAGTTACTATACACACACACACACACACACACACACACATATATATAGACACCCTATATATACTTTTTATGTGTGTTTTGAATATAAATACAGTCAGTCCCTCTGACATATTGGTTATCTGAGTTCTTTCAGTTCTCAGACACAAAACTTTAGTTCTACTTCCTAACCTTCAGTTTTCTTTTGTTCAATTTTAGTTTTCCAAAGGCTTCATAGCAAAATATTCTACTTCTACTATGCCAAATATTTTAGTTTCCTTTCCTAATCCCATAGTCCTTTTTATTCAAGTGATCTCAGATAAAAGGATTTGAAATTTAACTGCTGGAAAACAAAAACTCATGGTTCCAAAAGGTAAACAAAAGTTAATTTATATATAAGAGAATTTCAATGGGAAGGGCTTAACTTTTATAGCTTATATCCTAAACAATGAAATTCCTAACATTTACTTCTCCTTCTTCCTGTCAATCCAAATCATCCACTTGACATATTTCATGAAACACCCATACATCAAGCACTGTTCCAGGCAGTTAGTGACACAAAAGCAAACAAAACAAACATGTCTGTTTTCATGGAGTTTACATTCTAATAGGAAGAAATACTCCATAAATAAGGTAAATGAGTAAAGTCTATATATGTTAGCTAAAGCAAAATAATGCAGGGAAGAAGGTAAGGAAATGCCAGTGCTAGAGAGGGATAGAAAAATGAGCTAAAACATTTTAAAGGGTGGTCAGGGAAGGCCTCACTGAAGTGAGAAAAGTCCTGAAAAAAATTAACGATGAATAATAAAGGAAGAGGTAGCCCTGAATCAGGTACCCCCAAAGATATCAAGGATATCATCCATTACTGCAATGTATTATGATGACAATATAGCTCTAAAAATCAGAGTACTGTCAGTATACTCCTCTCATTATCAGAATCTTAACATACCCTAAAGCAAAAGCTGATTAGTTGTCTTATATAAATAAACCATCTTATAAGTTACACTCAGTATCTATAAATTATACTAACCTTGATGCTGAAGATAGATAGGAGGTTTAGACGTACACACTACTTTTGGACTTCCTTCTCTCTCTGAAGCATAGTAGCTCAATATCCATTCAAATAAGCGAGGGTGTGTACCCAAAGGACCAGTTGACTTGTGAAAGTCAACAATGCGGCATCTATAAAAAAAATTTACAAAATGGATTATTTAGAAAATATTTTTGAAACTTTTTATCAATGGAGTTATAAAATGCAAACATTTTTAATTAATTTTATTTCATCATTATTTTCCTAAGAAGAAATAAAATTTTATTATTTATCTGAAAACTGTTATTTTAGGAGGAATTTCTTTAAATAGGTTGATAAAAAAATAAGGTTGATGACAGCTATCAAAGTTACAAAAATTTTCTCACACAGAAAATCTCCCTTCGTAGTAAATGAGAATCATACCTGATTTTAAAGAGTCTACATATAACCTGAGACATGGGGACTTTTATTCTAAAGTCTCTAAACCTGATGATTAATTAAAAGTTGATTTTTGATTCCTCAGCAGCCATAAGGAGCTATCAAAAATATCCTAAATATTTTTCCTGTCAGTTCTCTCAAATTTCAATAATAGACAAGAAAAGAATACCTGTAAAGGTCACAGAAAACCTGTGTGTACCCCCATCTATACATCTATCTATCTATCTACTATTTGGCAACAGACCATGCTGGTACTGTCTCCTCAAAAGGAAGTCAACCATGAATAAACCAAATTATTTTAACCAGGAGCGTTATTTACACTTCTCAACAACTATTTTAAAAAGACTGAGTATAAAGGAAAGGAAAAACAATTAAAAGATTTATTTTCACTTTAAAGTATAGCACAGATATCCTATTCTTGTCTTGCTTGGCCATAAAGTTTCCAAATACACCCACATTATACTAGTTGCTATCTTCAACGTCAGCAAGTTTAATGTTGATAACTTTCAGCTGATTACTCCTGAGCTTTAAATATTGAAATAAACTTCTGGAAAAACTATCAAAAAGTAAGAACAGTGATCTTGGGTTAGCAGTTGACTACAGGTTTAGATTTAGAATCAGAATAGTATTCTATGGATAAATTCATAGAGAGCAAAAGGAAGACATTTAAATAACTAGTAAACAAATTGAGGGTATAGTAATAAAAAGGCTTTACAAAGAACTAACTTATTTCAGGTACTAAGAAAACAGCTTGATATATCAGGTACTTTAAACAAAAATTTTCCTTTCCTTAAAAATTACTTAAAAGCTCAAAACATGATATAGTATAAATAATCTGAAGGTGTGAACAAACTGTCAAAAAGGAAAAGAAGAAAAATTTAAAGGGCATTAAAACAGTCCTTTGAATTTAATAATTCAAGAAAATTATTATACACACATTCATTTTTCTGTTTAAAATTTAAGAAGTATTTTTATCTCTGAATATAACTCATATATAGAAATGATATAAAACACTGGCAAAATGACTTGGAAACAAACATAAAAGGAAATATACAGTCATGAAGCTTAAGGCAAACTTTCTATTAAAGATGATCATAAGCATTTATCTCTGATGCCTCTTGAAAGCCCAACAACATAATACTGAAGGAGAAAATGATTTAAACACCTATGGAGAAAAAGAATAGGGACCGACAAGAAACAGGCACACATTTCTGGAAAATGGATAGCAGGAGAGAGGAAACATAAAAGTGAATACAAAGAAATAGAGACAACTTTCTTAAAACGCAAAAGAGGACAGAAGTTTAATGAACACCAGGTATTGGGTAGGGTAGTACTGAGGCTGAAAACAAGAGATTAATTGGAAGGTTGAATAAATAGAGCAAATCAATAATCAACTCCTCACCTCTACTGATGGAGGAACTACAGGCAAGAACGGACTCAGAAAAGACTTTTGTCTTATACTAATAGTTGACAGTCTCCAACCACACAGCAAACTTCCACCTCAGAAATGAAGTTTTCTCAAGTACAAGCTCCATGAAACCCTACAGGAATGCCAATCAGCTTTTTTAGTGCTGCATTCTTCACTTTAGGAAAAATAGTAAGGATTTTTAAAAGTTAGAAGTCTTCTAAACAAACAGACTAAAATAAATAGACATGAAACTAATTTAACATGGAGGAAACAGAAAAATGCAAGGAATAGAAAAATTTTACAACCACAAAAGGCTGTGATGCTATGAAATTACTCCTTAAAATTGAAAAACATTATTGTTAAAATAAAAATTTCAATAAAGTAGTGAGGAGATAAAGTTGAGAATCCAGATAGTAAAACAAAAAGCAAAGATCAAAATGTGAGACACGACCAGTGAACTCAAAAAGTCAAAAAAGTTCAGGGGCCAACAAACAGGAGTGCCAGAAAGCAAAATAAAGAAAATGGAGAGATCATACTCATCAAACAACAGTGAACCCTTAAGCCCTTACCACATGCCAGTCACAGTCTTAAGCACTATATTATCACTACAACTCTATGAAGCAGTCACTATTTACATGTTCTTTTTTCAGTGGTGGAACTAGGGTACGAACAAGTCAAGTCATAGAGCTAGTAAGCAGAGAGCTAGAATCAGCTGTAGGCAACTTCACTTCAAAACGTCTAAGCTCTTATCCACTATGTGCCTAGTCCCTTAGTCATACCCAACTCTTTGCGACCCCATGGACTGTAGCCCATCAGGCTCCTCTGTCCACGGGATTCTCCAGGTACGTCTTGCCTTCTCATTAAGTAATACTGATTATGAGAAGCCAGTAGAGGAATGACAAAATCTGATTCATAAATGATTTTGAGTTAAGAATAATACAGCAACACAAACTATCACTCAGTAATAAGACTAGGCATCCTTTCTTAGGAAGCTAATAAAGGAAGTGTTCAAGTAAAAGAGAATAATCCAAAAACGAGAAAGACATGGAATCCAGGAAAAACTCTAGGATCCAATTCAACAGAGTGAAGAAATACTACACGATCAGAGCTATGGAAAGATCTAGAAGCAAACAATCCAGACTACAGAAGAGGACAATCGGCTTCAAGAAAAATATCTCCAGGAATCAGGAGTACCTCAGATTACATAAGTGGAGTTATCTGTAAAAACGTAAACATGATGCAGTCAAACAGTAAAAGGGAAAAGGAAAGGCGATTCTTAAGGAAAGCTTTAAAAAGCTTTTCAGGAAAGACATAAAATCATCAGTGAATAATATTTACATGGTTGACTCTAACTTAATAGAAACTGAGATTTAACCGTGTTACAAAAAGTGAGGAGAAACAGGTGGGAGATATAAGGAGAATGCAACAGACAATGTCTAAAGCTGACAAACCAAGATAAAGCCATGAAAGCATATTATTTAAAAAAAATGAAAGTGACAGCGTCTCTAAGAAATAAGACTTGAGAATAGAGAAGAGCAAGAAACAGGGTACGTGTGGTTGGTTTTCATTATAAGACTTTCATTTTATTAATGCTACTTAAATCTTATTTTTAAACTATCCCTTTGATAAAAAACACAAACAACAAAAACTTCCTAGATGTGACAATAACATTAACTTGGCTTTTTAGGTACATACTTTATCCTCAGGGAGGTGAGAAGGGTATATATTTCACATGCTCCAATCCAGGCCTTTGTTCCCTGTAACCTGTTATTAAGCTGAGAGGCACCTTGGGGATCAAAACCTTCCTTCCAAGCATCTTCAATCATAGACTGAATTTTTGGAATGCAAGGAACTGACATATCTAAAATTATACAAAGCAAACATGTAATATGACAATTACTAAAGTACTGAATAATATTTAGCAGTACATCACATATTCTACAAGAACCTATCATTTTTAAGACAGTTATTTCTGACATCTGCTATTTTCTCTTTCTACAACCAGAATGAAGATTTTTAATGTAAATATCCACTAAAATACATCTTTATTAAAGCTATTAATTTTAATATGCATACTATATACTAATTCATTCCACATATGTACTTTATTAGATGGTAAATTCAGAGTCTGTATTTCACATACCTTTCAAGCTATCACCATAAGCATCATTTTGCAATAATGATGAAAGCAGCATTTGGAAATTTCTGTAACCACAACCCCAACCTTTATCACCAAAAGATGAATGAAAGTGATCCACTCCTGCAGAAAGCCACACACGCCTCACATCTGTGGCAGCATTCTGATAATACCTGTAAAGTGCTTCCATAACTCCTAAAGTGGAAAAGAGATTTAGAAGGCTTAGAAGGGTATCACCTTTCATGGATGTCTCATACATTTCCAGTATCAGCCTCTTTCTCAAGAGCACATGTAAATGCTGCCAATTCCATCTTCTACCTTTTTACTGACATAGTCTTAGTTATTGTCCTGCTTGTTTTACACAATGCAAGGTTCCTAACACTAGCATATTACTTATTATGCTGAATTGAAATTGTTTGCCTTTTTCATTTCTGCATCTGCAGGGCCTAGCACATGAAAGTACACTGCTTAACTGTTTATAATAGCCAGGACATGGAAGCAACCTAGATGCCCATCAGCAGATGAATGGATAAGGAAGTTGTGGTACATATACACCATGGAATATTACTCAGCTATTAAAAAGAATTCATTTGAATCAGTTCTAATGAGATGGATGAAACTGGAGCCCATTATACAGAGTGAAGTAAGCCAGAAAGATAAAGACCAATACAGTATACTAACACATATATATGGAATTTAGAAAGATGGTAATGATAACCCTATATGCAAAAGAGAAAAAGAGACACAGATGTACAGAACAGACTTTTGGACTCTGTGGGAGAAGGCGAGGGTGGGATGTCTCGAGAGAACAGCATCAAAACGTATATTATCTAGGGTGAAACAGATCACCAGCCCAGGTTGGATGCATGAGACAAGTGCTCGGAGCTGGTGCACTGGGAAGTCCCAGAGGGATCGGGTAGAGAGGGAGGTGGAAGGGGGGATCGGGATGGGGAATACATGTAAATCCATGGCTGATTCATGTCAATGTATGACAAAAACCACTACAATATTATAAAGTAATTAGCCTCCAACTAATAAAAATAAATGGGAAAAAAAAAAAGTACACTGCTGAATGAATGTCCTTATCTCTCCATTTTATTATACATTCTGCTGGACATCATTCTCTCTGCTCAGTTCTAATCAATTTGCTCCCAATTTAAAAACTTCATTATGGTTTATCACAGTGAGTTGATTTTTATGTGATATAATTACTTCCAATTGGCATAAAAGAATACCAAGATCTACATGAAGGAATTGTTTTTATGTACATATACATATATAATTTTTTTAACTTTTTATTTTATATTGAGTATAGTTGATTAACATTAACAATGTGATAATTTCAGGTATACAGCAAAGTGATTCAGTCATACATAATTCTGTTCTTTTTCAAATTCTTTTTCCCATTACGATTATTATATAATATTGAACAGAGTTCCCTGTGCTATACAGTAGGTCCTTGCTGGTTATCAATTTTAAGGGTATAAATATTTAAAGACAATATAAAGGGATATGTTTATGATATCAAAGATGGAGGAATTTCTTAAATAAGACACTTAAGACACAAGTAAAGGGAAAGATTGAGAAATCTGATTACATTCAAATTTATAATTCTGCCTAATTAAAGACACCATATAAAAATGTGGGCTTCCCTGATAGCTCAGTTGGTAAAGAATCTGCCTGCAGTGCAGGAGACCCCGGTTCAATTCCTGGGTCGGGAAGATCCCCTGGAGAAGGGACAGGCTACCACCGCAGTGTTCTCGGGCTTCCCTTGTGGCTCAGCGGGTAAAGAATCCACTTGCCATGTGGGAGACCTGGGTTCAAGGCAAATTATAGATTTGAAGAAGAAAACTGCTCCTCATATAATCAACGAAGAATTAATATCTTGAATACTTAACGGACTTTCAAAAATCAATAAGAAAAAGACAAACAACCCAACAGAGACGAGAAAATGGACTAGGTTATTTACAGAAGAAACGAGCTCAGGAGTCATCAGAGAAATACAATTAAGAGATGCAGCTCACCATTAAATGGCAAAAACTTAAAAGAGTCACAATATAAAGTGTGAGTCAAAACACACTGACCTAATGTCAGTTACAAACATTCTAAAAAACAACTTCATAATACTCTTAACAAAATTAATTATGCAAATGCTCTTTAACCTAGCATTTCTAGTCTGGATGTTAAAGAAACTTTTGAGGAGGAAACCTGTTCATAATTTTTAAAAATAAAACACTGGCAACAAAGTAAGTCATAAAAGCAAATTCTATTCAGCAAAGTGAAAGCAGCACAGTTGTAAGAATAAACATATTTAAGCAAATCCAATCAGAGCATACATATTGTACACCAACTTACACATAGTTTAAAATATAAAAGATTATATATTACTATGGAAACTTACATACAAGATAAAATTACTAAAACATATATGAGACTGATAAATACCAAATTCAGGATGATGATTCCCTTTGTGGAGGAGGAGAAATCAGAAATCAAAGAGGGGTATACCAGGGGTTTAAAATACATATAAAAGGTTTTACAGCTTAAAAACATTAAGTTTCATAAAAACTGGGTGGCAGGAACAAAGTTGTTTCCATATAATCTTTTTTAACTATACTAACAGGTATGTTTTTTAAAAATGTGGACAATATCAGGAAAAAATACATTCTTTGGAACAAGGCAGATCTGATTGTGAATGCCAACTGGGCCAATAACTAGCTATGCAACCTCACCTTGTGCTAATTTGCTTCAGTCACGTCTGACTCTTTGCAACCTTATGGACTGTAGCCTTCCAGGCTCCTGTTCATGGGATTTACCAGGCAAGAATACTGGAGCGGGTTGGTTGCCATGCCCTTCTCCAGGGGATCTTCCCAACCCAGGGGTTGAAACTGTCTCTCTTATGTCTCCTGCATTGGAAGGCAGGTTCTTTACCGCTAGCGCCACCTCAGAAGCCCAACCTTACCTTAGGAAAGTAATTTAACCTAAGTCACAATTTCCTCAACCAGAAAAATCTAATACACAGATTTTTCTTTTGAGAGTTACATGATACAATATATATAAAGGTCTTAGTGTCTAAAACTAGACTGAACAATATGGCAGAAACTATTTGCATATGGCTATCTGAACACCTGAAATGTGGCTTGTCCAACCTCAGATATTCTGCAAACTAAAATACACACTGGATTTTAAAGAATGTACAAAGATTGCAAAATACTGCACTGATAATTTTTAATACTGATTACACATTGAAATATATTTTGGACATACTGGAAAAATATTAAAATTAATTTCATCTAGCCTTTTCTTATTTTTCTAATGTGACTATTGGAAATTTAAAATTATTTATGTGGCTCACTTACATTCTACTAGACAGCAATTGTCTGGAAAATAGTAAGCTCTCAATAAAAACTATTCTCACAGGTCCGTTTTCAAATGTCAAGTAAATTGATACAGGATAAAAGTGAATCATTCACTATAAAAATAAAAGTTCAGGAGTTTTAAAACAACACACAAAAAAATTATTTGAATATATGGTCTCACCTAAAAATATATAAACTGTGGGTTGTGAAAATCAAGCACAATTCAAATAATCCTATTACTTCAGTTATGTATGCAGTATTAAAACCATGATTTGGATGTTTAAATACTCACCAGACGTTTTTGTTTTTCCATCATCAACACCAATAGCTAGTGATTCCATCATATCAGCTTTTCTTCTATGAAATTCAGATGGATGCATTCTTCCCCTATTTACTTCTATCTCCATATTTCGTAGCTGCTGTTGTTTGTACCCTCCAGAATTATCTAAACCGTATTGTCTCTATTGAACATAAAAACAGATGACTTAATTTTTATGTCCCTTTACATCAATGAGGTGAGAAATTTACCACTATTTTATGTATCTGGAAATATATTTTGAAACATTCTGGTTTATAGACTTCTATATGAGCCAACTTACAGATTTTTATGAAAAATGATAACACAACAAAAAAATCCCTGAGTTAATAACAGGATTTTGTAGAGAGCCTTTCTCTACAAACAACCATCTTGGCAAGAGACTTGTTTTCCTTGAAGTAGGGAAAGTAGAGAATCCAATCTTCCTACTAATGGTAATGTGACAAGCAGATGAGTTCTGACCATACTGCTGATTTTTTTCAAGACAACCTGTCAAGGAACCTGTACTTGTTACTTGGTTCCTAGGCTAGCTTAAAAAGGCCTACTTAATCCACAATTCACTCAGGTATTCACTCTATGCAGTAAATGAACTATGTTTTTTCACACTGACAGAAAATCTAAAATAATATGTTAAAACAGCCCCTACAAAAATATTTCTGAGATCTAAACAACTAACCTGCAAAGTTACATAATAAACTTATACTCCCTTAAACACTGAAAACTTTTTGTGTTGATAATATAAGGTAGAGAAGATATAGGAAAAGTCAAATTTTTCTTCCTCTGAATCTTGGTGGGAAAATAATTATGCAAATAGATGAACCACAGGTGAGAAAAATAGCCTAAATTAGATATTGTAAAGAAAGAATAGCCATGTGCAAGAAATCAGAGGAAAAAAGTTAGAGGTCAAACAAGTTCAGGAAGATTATGGTATGTACAATGCATATTAGTATATTAAAGGCTTTAAGAAGACATCAGGTACACAAACCTGTTTAACTGAACATTTTCAAACCTATTCATTCATAAATAAACCCTTTTTATTCACACATTATCCTATAAGCACATACAAAAAGAATGCTTAAAATCTATAAGCATTATTAGCAAATGACTACATAGTCTACAGCAAGTTAAGACTGAAAAGAGTAGAAAAAGCTGTTAAAATATAAAAGAAGCTACCAGTTTAGTTCAGTAGATACTACCATTCACCTAAGATTGGCTCAAACTTCATAAAAAAGCATTATCCATTAAAAATGGTTCTTTCTAAATTCCTGAACTGCAGTCACTAAAAGAATTTAAGGCTCAAGAGACATTAATTCTAAGTTCATGTTTTAAGTATTTATACAAACATTTAAAATTCTGAGTCTCAATTTCTTAGTTTTCTCCATTAACATAGGTTTAAAAGTAGGCTTCACCATTTAATACTGCCCAATCCTGAACCAGTTAAGCTACATAAGCACTCTGTTTCCATTTCTTCACCTGCTATTCAAAAAAAAAAATCTAAAATAACTTCATGGGAGTATGGAAGACTGTAAGATACTTTACATTAGGGTACCCAAGCCCAGGGCCACAGACTGGTACCAGTTCATGACCTGTTAGGAACCAGGCCGCATAGCCGGAGATTAACAGGAGGTGAGTGAGCAAAGTTTCACCTGTATTTACCACCGCTCCCCATCACTTCCATTACTGTCTGAAACTTTTGTCAGATCATCAGCAGCATAATAAATATAATGCACTTGAATCAATCTGAAACCATTCCCCCTGCCACTCCAGGTCCATGAAAAAACTGTCTTGGTCCCTGGTGCCAAAAAAGTTGGGGACTGCCACTTTAAAAGAAGTGTTTACCCCAGTATGTAAATGTATACTTATGAATGGTGGTTGTTATGAACTATAAAAAATATATGTAAAAAATATTTTGTATTATAATAAAGACAAAAATAATAGGCTGAAGTCTTAACAGCATGTTTGAAAAATAAGAACTCTAACTAAACCGAAATAATATAATTATTATTAATCTTTGTACCTGCAACTTCTGAAATTCTTCCATTTCTTGTCTTGATTCATCAGATCTCCTCTTTCGGTCTTCTTCTTGTTGAAGCTGTTGAGCCAACTCTAGATCTCTAGAACACTGCACTCTATTCACACCTATTATATATTTTTAATGTTTAGAATAAAACACTGCAATCAAGGCTCACTTATATGTTAGTACACATTTTTTAAATGGAGTAAAGGCTATTATTTTGCCATTTATGCATGACTATGATGTCATAGAAACACTGAGTATAAATCCAGCAGAACTTAAACTGCCTCTATAAGGGTACAACCTCCACTTAAATCACTAATATTCACTGAATGTTTAGGCTGTGACAAACACTTCTCATTATCATCAATTATCTCATTTGGATCTTCATAACAGCTAGGAAGTATTATTATCTATTGAAGAAACCAAATCTTAAGAGAAATTAAGTAGCACCCTGGAGTGGTGCCCCTCATAAATACATATAAGGCAGATTGGTTTTTAAGAGAAATACTTGGGGGGAGGGGGCACGGTATGTGGAAATAATTAAGAGAATAAAAAAACAAGTGAGCAAAGTACAGATATTAGATCATAACCTAATGTCTGACCTCAAGCAAATAGTATAACTTGCCCATTTTGCTCTCTATCCAGTGTCCTACACATCCATTATTCAGTGCCCTCTGGCTAGCATCTCCTTGATCTCCCAATTTGTTGGTTTAATTATGTATCTGAATATTCTTTCTTTCCCTTCAAATCTCTCAGCCTCTGATACCTCTTCCTAACTGGTCCCCACTTCTACTGGTGGAGATATGCAATTCAATACTGATTTTTAGCATACTTATGAGGCTATCTACAGTGATTTGCTCAGATTCACCTCAGACTCCAGCCTATGGAGTACACACAGCCCATGTGTAAGCCTATGGAGGTTACAGAGTAACTCATGTATCCAAGCAAAGCTTGGGTTTCCCTGGGGGCTCAGTGGTGACTCAGCAGCAGCAGCATACAAAGCTTATCATAAACAAAGAATTATCAGAAACTCAACTTCAGAGTTATTCTCCCACAGTAATTAGTAAAGAACCAACACAGTGAAGAACTGTTCCATCTTTACTCCAGCAATTCTCATCTTGGTATTAGGCTGAGTGGTCGGTATAATGCTATCCATGGACATCGCTAACTGGTACTAGGATCGTTAATAATGAATACTACAAACCTCTGCATTGACAGGAGATATCTATGTACCTTAAGAAACTGATATCCAGTAGAACACAATGGTTTCTCTTTTGGTCTACTTTATATTTTGTTTCAATGGAATTGTGAAACTCATATAGGATCTTTCCACTTCTAAGGCACCATCATGATTACTTAATCAATGCCACTAGCAAAAAAGATAGGGGAACAGAAGAAAATTTTAGAATCTCTTATAAAACTAGTCAGTGGTAATAAAGAAGCTAGAAGAGTAGTTGAAAATGTACTTGAAAAACTTTGAAGTCACATACTTCACATTCTTTTTAAAATTACATGTGCCATATGGCAGCTTCTGAGTTCATGAACAATTTTTACTCATAAGATGTCAAATTCAATTAATTCCAGCTGCTAAAAGAATGGCCTCAAATTTCAAATCAAAAAGATTTTAAAAATGGTACAATGTGTCATTATCTTCTGATGTTCTGGGTCAAAACCTTGGATGTACACCCCTAATTCAATTGTTGGTCACACCAGTTAATCCTTTACAATCTTTTCTGTGAAAAATTTGTGACAAGTTGAAGCTGTATTAAAATTTTTTAAGGGACAGATTTATTTTTAACCAATGTATTTTCTTCCCCTCTATAACACTAATCTAAAAAGTAGATAATGTCCTAGGAAATAGAAATTAAATCATAACATCCTTATCTTTAAACATATAGTCATACCTTGTCCAAAGCTGCTTTCTTCCAAATGCAAGTCAACGTGTTCCTGCAGAATATGGTAGTTTGTACAAATAAGCCCACACATAGGGCAGTCATAGAGTAGTTGATTACAGTCTGTATTAGAGATATAATTTAGTTGATTTTATTTTTAAAATCTTTAGATTTTTCACATCAAGTCAAAGACTGTCTACTACTCACTAACTTTATTAAGTAAAAGCTCTTTGTAGTTAGATTCAAAGCAATTTTCTACTTCTAGATGAAAGACTGAGCATAAGCACAAACCTCTTATCACTACAGTGAAAGAAAACATTAACAATAAATATTCAGCTCTGTAGTCAAAATAAGAAAAGTAGAAAGGGAAATCACATGGTAAGTAGTGGTCAGTCTAGAAATGGATTTTGCAGGCTGGATTCTCAGTACCCTCCAAACTAAGTGGTGATATGCAGAATTCAAGCATTCAGCATAAAGCTGGACACTGGGATCAAATGCCCTAGTTGGAGGCATAAGACCAAAGAGCTGCATCCATTAACCAGCATTGCAGACAGACAGGTACAACTTGCCCAAGAAATGGTACCTCTATAAGACCAAGACCTAGCTGATACTGGGTATAGAAGATGTTATTAGAAAATTACAAATTAAAATAAAACAACACTACATACATATTAGAATAACCAAAATCTGGATAGTCAAAATCTGTGTGATCAAAACTCTGGTTTTTCCTAAGTTATGTGTGGATGTGAGAGTTGGACCATAAAGAAGGCTGAGTGCTGAAGAATAGATGCTTTTGAACTATGGTGTTGGAGAAGACTTCTGATGGTCCCTTGGACAGCAAGGAGATCAAACCAGTTTATCCTAAAGGAAATCAACCCTGAACATATTGGAAGGACTGATGCTGAAGCTGAAGCTCCAGCCATCGGCCACCTGATATGAAGAGCCATTCTTTGGAAAAGACCTTGATGCTGGAAAAGACTGAGGACAAGAGGAGGAGTGGGTGACAGAGAATGAGATGGTTGGATGGCATCACTGACTCAATGGACAGGAGTTTGAGCAAACTCAGGGATATATCAAAGGACAGGGAAGCCTTGTGTGCCACAGTTCATGGGGGTCACAAAGAGTTGGATGTGACTTAGTGACTGAACAACAACAACAAAATCACTGACAACAGCAAATGCTGGCAAGGACACGAGCAACAGGAACTCTCATTCACTGCTGGTGGGAATGCAAAATGGTCCAATCACTTTGAAAAAGTCTGGCAATTTCTTATAAAACCAAACACACTATTATTACATGATCCAAAATCACGAATTCCCTTGTGTTCACCAAAATGAATTGAAAACTACTGTCCACACAAAAGCCAGTACAGTTTATAGCAGCTTTATTCATAATTGCCAAAACTTGGAAGCAAACAAAGGGACCTTCAGTAGGTGAACAGAAAAACTGTGGAACATCCAAAAGATGATTCTTCAATGTAAAAAAAAAAAAAAAAGCTATTAAGCCATAAAAAGATGGAGGAATCTTAAATGCACATTGCTAAGTGAAATAAACCAATATGAAAAAGCTACATGGCATATGATTCCAATTATATGACACTCTGGAAAAGGCAAGAATATGGAGACAATAAAAAGATCAATTT
Organism: Dama dama; assembly: GCF_033118175.1. NCBI lineage: Eukaryota > Metazoa > Chordata > Mammalia > Artiodactyla > Cervidae > Dama > Dama dama. Next base: position 33,127,688 of record NC_083708.1, on the reverse strand, counting down.
TGTAGCCAGTGGCCACAGGGAGGGAGGGAAGGATGAACAGGTGGAGCACAGGGGATTTTCAGGGCAGTGAAGCTATTCTGTATGATACTAAATACTAAATGGTGGGTTCATGTCATTATACATTTGTCAAAACCTGTGTACATCACCAAGAGTGAACCCTAATATAAACATGGACTTTGGGTGATATTGCCATCAATGTAGATTCACTGACTTTGACAAATGTATCACTTGGTATGGGCTGGTTGTTGAATGCCAGAGGAGTTTATGAGGATACAGGGAGGGGGGTACTTGGGTACTCTCTGTACTTTCTATTCAATTTTACTGTAAACCCGAAACTTCCTTAAAAAATAGCATTTATTAAAATTCAAAACACAAATATATGCCCTCTCCTTAACCTTTCATAAAAATTATTCAAATGAATCGGACTTAAATGTAGAATTCAAAACTTCTAGAAGATAACATGGGAAAAGTGACCTTGGGTTTGGCAGAGTTTTGATACAACACCAAAAGCACCACCCATGAAAAAAAGAAATCAAATAAGGCAAACTTCATTAAAAGTAAAAACTTCTGATCTGTGAAAGACACTGTTAAGAGAATGAAAAGACAAGTCTCAGACTGGGAGAAAATATCTGTGAAATATTTGCAAAAAAAATTTGCAAAATCCAATAAAGGACGTGCATCCACAATATATAAATTATTCTTAAAAATCAACAGTATCAAAGAGACACATGATTCTAAATGTGTATGCACCAACAACAGAGCCTCAGATACATGAAACAAGTCTGATAGAGCCTAAAGGAAAAAGAGATAAATATACTGGGATATATAGATATACAGAGATCATGATTGGGAACTTTAACCTCCATCCAAAAACTGGTAGAACAGCTAGATAGGAAATCAATAAGGACATGGAAGATCTGAACACAATCAAACAACACACTGTAACTGACAAATATAGAACACTTGATCCAACAACAGCAGAATATATATTTTTTTCCTCAAATGTCTATGGAACATGTGAACATGTGCTAAGACAGACCACACCCCATATCTTAGGCCATAAAACAAGTTTCAACAACTTCAACAAATTCAAAAGAACTTAAATCATAAAGTTTGCTCTCTAATCAAAAAAGAATCATAGTAGAACTCAGTAACAGAAAATCAGAATCCCAGACGATCCAGATGTCACTGGCCTGGTGGTAAATAAAAGAATACCCTCTGGAAACTGGTCTTCCCTGTGGCTTAGATGGTAAAGAATCTGCCTGCAATGCAAGAGACCAAGGTTCCATCCCTGGGTTGGAAATATCCCCTGGAGAAGGAAATGGTAACCCACTCCAGTATTCTTGCCTCGAGAATTTCATGGACTGAAGAATCTTGTAGGTTACAGTCCATGATATCACAAAGAGTCAGATAGGACTGAGCAACTAACACTTTCATTTCCACTTTCTTCCTCTGGAAACTAGACTGTGAGTCTACTTCTCCTCAGAAAGTTTCTACAGCTACTTTCGAAGTAGATGAAACATGTATTGTTTGCATCAAAACTCTTTGCCATTATAGTAGTTTCATATTATAGTAATGGCAAATGAGCAATGCTATAAACTGAAATTAAAAACACATTTGTAGTAATCTTATTTACTAACCAACTTTTGGGATACTACATATTAAATTGAGACTAATGCTACTTATTACATAAAATGAATACTTTACCTTCTAATGGAGTGTCTAAAAGATCAGCATGCTTTGTTTTCACATGAGTTTCCATATCTTGACTATTATCTTCTATTTTTCCACAGAATGGACATTCAGGAGGACTGTACATTGTTTCATAAATTGATTCTTTAAGTTCGGTTTGGTCAGGCTGTTTTTCCATACTTTTCAGGAATTTTCTAGATTCAGTTAAGTTCTCTGAATAAAAGTCTTTATGTTTTAAAGTACCATCCTTTGGCAGGCTTTGAGCTGAAGTCTTCGGCTGATTAGATGCACAAGCTGAATGAATACCGGAATTAATGTCTGCTCTACACTGTAGGCTGCTGTCCTTCCTGTTATCAGAAGTTCCATACTGTACTGTATTGATCCTCTCAAAGTTTCTTTCTAGTTCATTTTGCTCAAAATGAGCAGTTTCAATATGAAAACACATTTCATCATAATTCACACCTGACAACTTGCAAAATGGACATATAACTTCATTTTCCATGTGAACAATTAGGAGGTGAGCCTTCATGTCTGGTTCTGAGGATACTGTTTCACCACAAATATCACAAGATAGCATGGTAGAGCAGGTAACTAGAAAAGAATACAATGTTTATTTATGTTAGAATACATGTTATTTATGTTAGAAAGTAAGAGCTGAAAAACAAGAAAATACATTTTATAAAAGGATTTGGAACAACTATATTTGTTATTTATAACTATATTATTTAGATGAGAAATTTTCAATGTCCTTGCTGCTGCTGCTGAGTCACTTCAGTCGTGTCCGACTCTGCGCAACCCCACAGACGGCAGCCCACCAGCTCTCCTCCATCCCTGGGATTCTCCAGGCAAGAACACTGGAGTGGGTTGCCATTTCCTTCTCCAATGCATGAAAGTGAAAAGTGAAAGTGAAGTCGCTCAGTCCTGTCCGACTCTTAGCGACCCCATGGACTGCAGCCTACCAGGCTCCTCCGTCTTCAGTGTCCTTACTGTTCCTCAAATATATGAATTTATTTATAAATCTCAACCAAATCTTCACTACTGTATTTCAAGTTTATAGTTTGGATGAAACAAAGGCAAAGCGAAAGTGAAGATGCTCAGTCGTGTCTGACTCTTGTGGACTGTAGTCCATCAGGCTCTTCTATCCATGGGATTTTCCAGGCAAAAATACTGGAGTGAGTTGTTATTTCCTTCTCCAGGGGATCTTCCTGACCCAGGGATGGAGCCCTGGGTCAGACTCTTTACTGTCTGAGCCATCAAGGAATCCCTAAACAAAGGCAATGATACTGCATATTAAAATAAACAATTTTTCAAAAATTTCAAAGTGTGTCTGGACTAAGGTGAAGAAAAAACGTATATAAACTCGCCCAGGTAAAATAACCCAAGTAAGAGAAAACAAAGAGAAGAAATCTTACCAACCAATATATCTAAATACAAAAACTTTTTAAAGTTATTAATAATGAGCTGTGCAAATAAACAAATTTCATAATAGCAGTTAACAGTTAAAGAGTTTTACATGTCAAACTAATTTAAGCACCATTACTATCATTCTGGGATTCACTGATGGCTCAGCGGTAAAGAATTCACCAGCAATGCAGGAGACGCAGGTTGGATCCCTGGGTCGGGAAGATCCCGTAGAGGAGGGCATAGCAACCCACTCCAGTATTCCTGCCATGAAAATCCCATGTACAGAGGAGCCTGTCAGGCTATAGTCCATGTGGTTGTAAGGACTGAATTGACTGGGCACACACGATCATTCTAAATGAAGGAAACTGGCTCAAAGTCACCAGCACCAAAAAATGGTTAGCCAAAATGCTAACCCAGTCAGGCTCCAGAGCTGCACTCTCCACCCAAAATATAAAAGCACAGTGAGCAGAGTTAAAAAGAGCACTGATTCCAGAGTCAAGAGAACTGGGTTATAACCTCAGGTTTCATAATTTTAGATGAGACACCTCACCTATCTGAGGTCCGGCCTTCAAAATGTGTTGTACTGAATCAGCAGTCACTTCTGGGTTTTACAAAGTTCTGGCTATGACACAAAAGTGATTTTGCTAAGACGTTTTTTAAAAGCAAGAACAGTCACAACATTTCTACTATCTAGACTATCTTTCAGCTAGAAACTGTTTTAAAACAAACAGAAAGTGAAAATAAGGCAACTATCCCCACCATTTAAATAAACTTAGTTTTGTAAGATCGCCCAACTTCCTCTTTCCCCCCCGCCCCCTTTTTCCTCAGACAAGTGAAAAGTCTATGATTTTGATGTAAATTCTCCCAAACCACCAGTGCAAAGAACGTGACACCCAGAGAAGTTTCTTCTTTTCCCAGGCCAGGATACAGCTAGACCCAGAAGGGTGTGCCTGAGCTCCCCAACACTTAGATCACAACAAGTGGATGACAGATGTGTGGAGGTCGGCGAGAGGTGCCGGAGCCTGCCTAAAGGTCCATGCCAACGTCCCAAGGCCAGGACATGAAACCAGTCCCGATACTAACTGGGTCAAAGCGTTGGGCCTAGGGATCCGGGGCTGGGATGGTCAGTTCCTACCGGCCTGGCGAGCCGGCCGCTGTCACACAGCCCTATGCTTGGCTTCCTCTTCGGATGCCGCAGCGGATGCCGTCTGGCTCGCGGGCAAAGGAGTGCTGCGCGGTGTCGATTACCTTTCCCGGCCTGAAAAATTGAGGTAGGCCCTTCTTTATACCCAGAGACTCACGGTTAACCTAGAAGAGAACCAGCGACTCTGAAAAGCTTCAGCCTTCAGACGCAAATTCAAAAAAGCTTTTCCTCTTTTCCCCGGAAGAGAAGGAATCCCAGCATGAACCTCTGCACGCTAATCTGGGTCGTAGTGCATTCTGGGAGTCGTAGTCGTTTTCCCATCAAGGTTCCAACGCCTAATTTAAGAGGAGACACTAGACTCAGAGGTCTCTATGAATGAATTCCCAGGTTGGGTCCTAAGGCATTACACGAATCCACAATACCCACCATCTAGGGCCTGACTGAGTAGCACTCTATTACATCATCAATCAAGGGCTTATAATGTTACAGCGTGCCAAACTCCTAACTATGGAGGGTGACAAAGACCTGTTCTTGCCTCAAGGTTACAAGATAACACTATTTTGACCCCTGACTTAAAAAATATGAAACAGTTCTTGGTACTTAAAAAATACAATATCAGAATTTAAAAATCATATCAATAGAGAGCTGTAAGGTAACCCAAAAATTTTCTCAGAAAAGAGAACAAAAAGGAAGAGATGGAAAACAGGAGCTTCTTTGGGGAAGGAATCATGTGTCATTTATCTTGCATATTCTGTGCCTAGCACTGCATAGAGAAAACAATCTGCTTTCAATACAGCTTGTTCAACCCCAAGGTTGAATCATGTGTTGAACAAGGCTATATGTGTGTTATAATAAATTAAGAGTACTTTACCTGGAGTTATTTATTTCATACATCAGTGGCTACTATTTTGCAAAAACAAAAATCCACAGATGTTACGGAATCCAAAATTTTTCAACTGAAAGGTTGAAACAAATGAGCAGAGAAGATAGGAAGAAGTCAATGAAGTTAAAGAAAATGAAGCTCCATGAGGTCAGGATTTTTATCCGTTGTGTACACTATTGTACCTCCGACATCATTAAAGTCTGGCACAGATTAGTCCCTCCGTCAATACTACGTTGTAAAATGAATTAAATGAATGGATGGAAGCTTGGATGGATGAACAAAAGAAGGAACGGGTGAATGACAGAACTGGCAGGGAGCGCTTTTGCTGGCAGGGCAGTAGGACACACTCCGGCCACAGCAACGGGCAGAGTTAAAATCCCAGAGTCCAGAAGTGGCCGGATCCTCCATGAGTGGGTGGGGCTGGGGCGTCCGTTTCTCTCCGCCCCTCGGCCGGTCGGTGCAGCAGCTTCGCTGCGTCCGCTGCCGCCGCCGCCGCCGCCGCCGCCGCCGCCGCCGCCGCCGCGTGCAAGGGCTTCTGGGAGCCCAGACCTGGGGGTCTGGAGTAAGGGGCGCAGGAGGCCGCCATCTTGAGTTGTGAGCCTGGTCTCTGTACTCATCGCTAGGGGCGGAGTGCTGACCCCACAGTTACTGCAGCAGCCGCCGCAGCCGGGCACTGGGAAGTCAGGGCGCCGGTTAGTGCCACATTAATGGGTAAGTGGGAGTGACACACGCCGGGTGGGGTGAGCCTCGGGTTTGGTCCTTTCGGGAGCTACTAGTTCCTGAGGCCACTGTTTTTATCTCTTCCCCTACAAAGGGTTCAGGGCCGGGCCGGGTTCTCTCAGCTTCTCCAGAGGGAGACAGCGGTGGCGGGGGCGTGGCAGCCAGACCTTTCCCTTGGGGACGCGAAGGCGCAGGGAGCTCAGAGCCTCTCCGAGAGCCAGGCTGATGCTCAGGAGCATTAGGCACAGGATCCTCTGGCCGCTCTGCTTTGCTGTCTCTCGATAGTTCTTTTTTTTTTTCGGTACATGATCTTATCAGACGTTGCCTGTCACTTCAGGGGCTCAGCAGTCTGTTCCGCAGCTCAGCTTGTTAGAAGTTCCTTCGTGTCCAGAATAAGGCAGGTTCGGTCCCAGGGGCCTGCGTGTCTCACCCTCCACCTCCAGCAGCTGCCGCCCACCTGGCGCAGATGCCTGGAAGGGCTCAGTCCTGACGCGGGCTGCCGTGGGTTAGATGCTTCTGCTAGCTCACTTCCACGGTGACAATTTAATAGTGTCTCCTCACTAATGCCCAAGAGATGAGAGGAATTGAAAGCTGTGAGAAGGGATAGTGCTGTTTCAAAAGAATATGACACTGGCATCTACTCTTCGTCTTTTTGAACGCTTTTTTTTTAAAAAAAACCTTCTGATCTGATGTCCCTTAGTTACAGCATTCCATGATTTATATTTTATTTTAAAAGTGACTTTCTCTCATGATAAACAGGAAATAGCTCTGTCCTTTAGATCTTCAAGTACTGCTTGTTTGCTTGTAGAGGCTCTGGTTGCTGCACTTTCCCCTTTGTACTGATCTTGTCATTTTACTAACAGACGCCCAAACACGTAGAAACGCAGGCTTTATGGAGACAAGAAATTCCGTTAATCTGTAATAGAAAAAGTTCAGATTCCAGTTGTTTGCCCACCCTCAGCACAGTTTTTTTCAAAGAGCGGAGACAAAAATAAGCTTATGGCTGAAAAAAAAAAAAAAATTCCTCTGGCAACTTTATAGTGTTTGAATGGCATTTCGTATATTTGAAATAACTTGTATGAGACAGCAGCCTTTGAAGTACAGTCTTTTAAGCTATATTCCAGAGAAAGAAAATCCCTTTGGGTGAGGTAGCTTTAAGAAAATCATTTTCCTTGAACTTTATACCCCCTTTAAAACAACTGCAGTGAGGATGCAGATGTTAAATAAGAGACAAGAAGTTAGTTTTATAGAAAGCAAACGAACAAATGATATATGAGTTGCTGGGGCGAGATTTTATTTGATTAGCATTTATCCTGAAAGATTTTAATTTGTCATTGCCTAGATTGATCGTCTTAGGAGTACTGTCTGCTGTGTGTGTTGGTAGGTACAAGGTGATTCAGATGTGGGGAGAGTGGCTTAGATGGTAAAGTGTCTGCCTACAATGCAGGAGACTCTGGTTCAATCCCTGGGTCAGGAAGATCTCCTGGAGAAGGAAATGGCAAACCACTCCAGTATTCTTGCCTGGAAAATCCATGGACAGAGGAGCCTGGTAGGCTACAGTCCATGGGATTGCAAAGAGACATGACTGAGCGACTTCACTGCTTATCTTTTAAAACTATTCTTTTTTTAAAAAAATTTCTGTGAATTTATAATTGGATAGTTTATTAAGTTAGTAATACACATATATAAATAAACAAGCATATTGAGGGTGAATTCACAAATGTATTTTGTGTGCATAGGATATGTGATCAAAAGTTTAAAGGCCAGTGGCCTAAAAGATACCTAATGTATAGGTGGTAAATATTGTAAAGAGGTTTATTGCTGCGAACATTTCATTTTGCTAAGATATTTTATACTGTTAAGTGTAATTCAACAACTAATGTGGAGCCCGGTTTGCTCGGTAATTAACTTTGTTTTTCTCTTCCAAGAGCTTAAGCTTTTATTAGTGCAACAGAGCTTTTATATATAAAATAGAAAATAATGCTAAACGTTGTTATTAAGAAAGTTAGGTTGACATAAGTATTCTTATGACATAAGTTTCTAGACATAAGTATTTGTAGGTGCACACAGTACTGCTAAGATTAATTTATTGAATATTTTATAAAGAGATATTGGTTGATTATACATGTATTTTAATTGCACAACTATATACATGTGTTCAGAGGCGCAAAGTACTTTTTAAATCATTGTAAAGTCCTCAGCCCTTCCATTCTACCTTTAGTTCCACCACTAAAGAAATTTCTCTGTCTTTACCAGTGACCTAGTTATCAAGTCTATCTTCCTTCCAATGGCATTTGACTTATTCTAGACACTTAAATATTTGTGAGATAAATCCATGAATGAATAAATTGAGTGACTTTTTTTTTTTAGTGTCACTGCAACTGAAATATTTCTTTATCTTTTAAATTCCCTTCTTTTTCATGACTCTTATTTTCTTCTCATCCTTCTATTTATGTTTGGTTTCCTTTGCTTTCCATTTTCCATGGAAATGTGAACATCCTTAAGATTTCTCTTTTGGACGTCTTTCATTTATAGTTCTAATGCTCTTGAATAATCATTCAATACTCTTTTCCTGAGTTTGACTCGTAATTTTTAACCATCTATAAATCAAAACCTTCTGTTTGTGCTCTATGTACTGTAAATTTAACACATTTAAGATTAAAGTCACTATATATCATTAGAGTGGCTACAGTAAACAATAGCAAAATTCTAATAAGGGTAGCCAGGATACAGAGCAACAGTAATAGCTAATGGAAATGCAAAGTGGTATACTTACTTTTCAGAATGGCAATATGTTATAAAATGTGAAGCATATGCTTGTCCTGTTATCCATAGATTCTACTCCTAGATATTTATCTGAGAGAAATGAAAACTTATATTTACACAACCTGTACATGAATGTTTATAACAGTTTTATTTGTAACTGCCCTAAACTAGAAAAAACCTAAATGTCCTTCAGCTAATGAATCAATAAACTGTGGTGTATCTGTACAATAGAATATTACTAAACAATAAAGAATGAATTTTGATACATTCCAACAATATGGTGACTCACAGATACACTGTTAAATGAAAGAAGACAGTTAAGACTATATACTGTTATTATTTCATTTATGTGAAATTTGGGGAAAGGCAGAGCTATGGAAATAGTGGTTGCCAGGTTTTAGGAGTAGGAGAAGGACTAAATAGGAGCAGCAAGAGGAAGCTTTGGGGGGAATTATGAAGCTGTTCTGTATCTTAATCGTGTTGGTTATATGCCTGAGCATTGTGTCAAGTTCGTAGAACTGTGTACTGAGTGATTTTTGTTGTATGTAAATGAAAAATAAAATAATTGAATTCATCGTTTTCATCTCAAAAACAAGGAGGCAAGAAAACAAAACCACCACGCCAGTCCTCCATCTGTATTCCCCGTGTTGGGTTATTTTGTCATTATTCTGAAAGAGTTCATGCTGAAAACCATGAAATCATCCTCAACTCCTTTCTCTTCCTTAGCACATTTTCCTTACGTTCACTTGGCCTCTAATTCTTACTGAATCAATATCTGAAATGTTTCTGGAATCAGTCTGTCTTCTGTGTTTTTCAGTGCAGCTACTAATTTACTTTAGGTCTTTATCATCAAAGTTTGAAACAACCTTCTCTTTAATTTCTTAATTCTTCTCCTTAGGATCAAGACCAGATTTCTCAGCTAGATTGCAGGAACTGTATATTTCAACATTACCTACCTTTCTAGTTTGATCTCCTGCCCCCTTAAAAATATATTTTATGTTTTATATATTTATAAAATATTTGTGTTAATTTTTTAAAACATGTATAATATAACTACTGAAAACTATAGAAATATTTCAGTATTTTAAATGAACTGATTATACTCTAGTACTGAAAACTGGTATTATAGTCATAACTCAAGTCCTGACCTGTGTGACTTTAGTTCTTTAGGCAGTTCCTTAAGTAAATGAAAGAAGCCAGACACCAATAAATGTATAAAAGATGTGCTTACTGAAACTTGATGCCATATTTTATTGAAAATAAGACGATTCATTGCTGATTATTTCTTGATCTTTCCAGAAGCTGTGATTTAGAAGTTTTTTTCCGACTGTTTCATGATTATTTCCTGGCTAACAGTTATTTTAAGATGCACCTCACTTATAGAAAGGTTAAAATATCAGGGATAGGAGAGTGCCTCTCTGAATCAGTGAAATTAGGGTAATGACTTTGTGTTTAGACCAAAATCTATTTGTTTGATATGAAGTCCTAAAACATTTGATCATTTTCCTCCAATTTTGGTGTGGGGGTGAGAGGATGTATTCATTGTACATAATTTTCAGGATGAGTTTTGTTGGTGTATTTAATCCACGAGCCTGAATTTAGTTGCCCTAGAGTAAACATCTCATGTTATTTTGAAAGTAATTGATATCTATTTTCTTCTCTCCTAATCTTAAGATGCCATGGCTAGTCCAGGGAAAGATAACTATAGAATGAAAAGTTATAAGAATAAAGCCCTAAACCCCCAGGAGATGCGTAGACGAAGAGAAGAAGAAGGAATACAGCTTCGAAAACAAAAAAGGGAAGAACAGGTAGGTGTTTTAAAATATGTAATTCTGTTATTGCTAATTTTTAGATAATTTTAAATGAAAATTTTTTTTCTAGGACATTGAATATATATTTTTATTAGAATCCAGTAATATTAGCAAATTCATGAATCAGAATCCTATGCCATTTTTAATCACTGACAAGAATGATTTTTCTATTCCATTGATAAACCTTTTATGTCAATATTTCTACCCCAGTGCTAAGACATATTTACTCTTGAGCCTATTTGTATCACTTCCACTCAGCATTGTAAAATTTGCCCCCTAGAAAAATTAACTATATTCATTTGTCACTTTGTGGTTTTCATAACTCTTGCCCCTAAGTTAATTATAATCGTTTTCCTGTGCTACTCATACTGTTCCTCCTATAGTCTCATCAGGCAGACCTCTTAGCCTTATCTGTTTGGACTTTATATGTGGAACATAAGGAATAGAAAAATTCATTTAAAAGAATGCATCTCCACGTTTCATTCCAAGATGCACTGAAATTTAGAAGTATTCATAAATAAGTAGTAGGGTATGGTCCTCACATACATAAATTAAACCTACTATGTAAAAGGGACTAGCAATGTAGAAAGTAAAAAAGGGCCTGTTTTAGAAATATGATTATCCCCCCTATTTATAACGTCTAACACAGTCTCTACTATATTACAGTAGGTACTCATGAAAAAAAGTCTGTTGAATGAGTACGAAAAGAACTGTGTAGAGACTGAGGAAGAGCAGAATTTTATATAGCTATCAAAAAGATTATACCAGATTTTTTTATCAGTTTTGATTTATGAAATATACCTGTAAATCTTGCTCAGTGACTTGACCATGTCTCTTTCTTCCTCTCTTTTTTTTTTTCTTTATGTTCACTCAGTTAATAAGCATAGGGTCATCTTTCCTGAGAGTTGTTTTTGTTTCTTGTTAGTCTGATATTCCGGCTCTGTTAATATATCATGTTATCTTACTCATATAACATATCTGCTTTTCTTCTTAAATACCTCATAATTCAGTGTAGGAATATGTGCTTTTCCAGGTGCTGCAAAATATAAATGTTTATGGTTATGGTACTGGAAATTGGTTAAAAGACCTGAGATTAAGAATGTCCCAAAGCAGTCTATAGGACAAGAGCTAATCTAGCCCCAAATGTTTAACTTCTCTTGAATAATTTAGGTGTTTATGGTATGGTGATTACAAAATACTAAAATATTCAGAATTTTAATTGATAAAATGATTGTTTTGTTTTGTTCACTTAAAGGAAAAAATAATTCTATGGGAATTTAGTGTTTTATGGAAAGCTTAATGTATTATTTCTCTTTATTATAGTTATTCAAACGCAGAAATGTCTCTTTGCCCAGAAATGATGAATTTATGTTAGAAAATCCTATCCAGGATCCAGACATCAGTTCCACTGTACCCATTCCAGAGGTAGATATTACAAATGTATTTCAAATTATATTTCTTCAGTATTTCAGAGATGATACTGCAAAATTATTGATGTAAAAAATTTAGATAATAATTACATTTTCTGTGTTTTAGGAAGAAGTTATTACTTCAGATATGGTTCAGATGATTTTTTCTAATAATGCTGATCAACAACTAACAGCTACACAAAAATTTAGAAAGCTGCTTTCTAAAGGCAAGAATTATTTTCATTGTGCTTATTTGATGTTACTTATTTCCTGATGTTACAGGAATTTGTAGTGCAATTTTGTTAGTTTTTTTTTTTTTTAAGACACTTTCTTTGCCAGTACATCTTAATTTTTTCTATAATAATCTCTTTTTTAAAACCATTATACTGTCAAAGTAACACATGTTGACTGTAGAATATCTGCAAATATAAAAGAATTTAAAGAAGCAAAATAGTCCCAAATCAGTACCATTGCTAAGAAAGTTAGAGATACATATTTCTAAATTCTTACAGAAATATTTTTCAGACTTTTTAAAAATGGCAGCATGACAGCAGAGCATGAATGTAAAATAATTTAATCAATCAGATATTTCTTTTTTTCCAAATTTTAAAAAATGTAATTTGTATTTTATATTGGGTGGGAGTAAAAGCATTAATAATAGTATGTATTATCTTGCTGATGTTTTGTAACTGTAAGAGCAGTTTAGGCTGTAGTCTGTGATTTACATTTTGAAGAATCCAGACTTCTTGTGTAGAACACTGAAACAAAACTTTGTAGTATTTTACTAACTTTGCAGAAATCGCCCAGGTTTTGAGAAAGTTAGGATAGCAAATTTGTAGAAAAAAGAAAAGGAAGAAAGTCTATTCCTTTTTTTTTTTCTTTTGGTCACATTGCTTGACTTGTGGGATCTTAGTTCCCAACCACTGAACCTGAGCCCCCTGCATTGCAAGTGCACTGGACTGCCAGGGAGTCCCAGAAGTATCTTTATTTTAAGTTTGCATTTATTTTAATTGCATTTGTTTTAAATTTGCATTTAAATTTCTTAGAGATTTTATTATTCTCTTAATTCCTCAGCCTATCATGAGAGTTTATCAAGAATTCTAGATAGTTCAATAGCATTTTTATAAATAACATCTTGAGAAGATAGGACTTGTCTTGCTGAAAGATATTAGGCAGTTCATGGTTGATAGTGAAAGGGACATCCCTGGAAATTGGAGTATGGTTGTGAAGAATTAGAAGGACTGTTATCCTTAGAAGGATTATTATCCTTTGATTGGTGTTTTGAGTATTGGACTGAAATACTTCCACACTGTAAAGGTGACCTCCTAAATAGCCTTTATAATTTTAAATATTTGTATAGGAAGTATTTTAAAATTTTCTTACTGTTATGCTAATGAAAAAGAATTTGCTTTTTATTTTTTTGCAGTAAACATTGCAGTTATGAGACCATTTGTTTTCTTCAGTTACATCCAGCTAAGGGTTTCAAATCTGGGCAGTGAAATCTAGGAAAGAGTTATTTTGTGTGTCCTGTTAACTGACACAGGGTCCAGATCATTGTGCTTTTGTGTCTGCATAATAGCTTTATTCTTTTTTTAATTTCTAGAACCTAATCCACCAATCGATCAAGTTATACAGAAGCCAGGAGTGGTGCAGAGATTTGTGAAATTTCTTGAAAGAAATGAAAATTGTACATTACAAGTGAGTTCTGTAGTTTACATTCTTAATTATCTCTTTCCAGAAATGACATAGGATTAATTTCTAGTGAAAGCAACTTCTATAGTACTGAATATATTGTAAGCATTCAGGAAATGTCAATAGGTGGCAATTAAAGGTGGTGCTACCTCTCTTGCCCTGGTCAAGTTTACAGTGCTGATTTTTCCTAGGAACTGTTATTTTCTCTAGAAACTACGATTATTAAACAATTTTTTTTGAAAAATATATTTAAAATCATTTGTAATTTTAAGAAAAATTTTATAGTTGTCAACCTTTAATAATTTTTGCTTTAGAAAATCATAAATCAAAATATTAACTAACTTAATGGTAAAATTTATTTTGGCTCCTAACTAAAGTTGTAACTTTTAGTATAAACTCTTGTACCTCTTAAAACATTTTTATCTGATTGATCAGTTCCTTTTTTTTTTTTGAAGAAAGAACAAATCAGTATAATATACTTAAAATGTGACCAAAGTTAAGTGTGTCTTAAAGAGTGTTGCTTCTCAGTTATAGTGAAAATTTTAAGATGTCTTCCAAATAATTGGCTACTAAAAGTATTGAAGTTTGCAAATATTTTACTGTTTAAGATTGTTCTTCCTGACTTTCATTGCTATATATATATTCTTAAGTAAGTGTACAGGATGGAATTATATCTATCAGGAATTGTACAGACCTACACCTGCTTTCTCAGTGCTTTTATTGGTATTGGAGAACTGTTCCTGGTATTCGAATAATTTGAAATTACATCTTAGAATAGTGTTCTACTTAATCTGAGTAATTTGGGAAAGATCCTCTCTCTAGGTATAAGCAACAAAATTTGCTGCACTTCTGAATATTACCCATCATGAGCTTTATAAAAAATCCTGAGAATGTTTACAATAAGGATAGTCTTATTGTCAATTAAGTGATAGTGCTGTAAGGACTATTAATCACCTAAAATCTGTCACCTAGAGTCTTTAGGTAATAGTGCTGTAAGGGCTGGAAATCATGATCTGGTCTTTCGCTTTATTTGTCAGCTCTGAGTCCAAACTAAAACATAAGCCTCCTGATAGCTAGTTTATTATTTGACACTCTAATTCTAAGTGATTGAAAGAAGAAATGAATGGATATAATTGAATGTTAGTTTAAACAATACATTGTATAAGGCATTGTAGTTACAGAATAGTAAGATATTTCTCTCTTTGCAGAAATTCTTCACTCTGTTGGGGAAGACAAACACCTAAACAGATCTGTGATACTATAGTACACTTAGTGCTAACAGAAAATTATACAAAGTTCTTTGAGAGCAGAGAGAACATAGCAGCTTATGTTTACAGTGTTACTCAGCTAGTCTTAAGGAAGAAGGAGAGTTTAACAGGCTGAATAAAAGGAAAAGTAATTTCAGGTTGTGAAAATAGCATGTGTAGAAAGCACATAGTATTCAAAACACTGGGGATTTGAGTGTTTGTCAGTCATTGTGTGTGTGTGTGAGTCACTCAGTCCTGTCTCTTTGTACTCCTGTGGACTGTAGCCCTCCAGGCTCCTCTGTTCATGGAGTTCTCCAGGCAACAATACTGGAGTGAGTTGCCATTTTGTTCTCCAGTTAATCGTTGTACTTGAAACCTAGTGAAATTCAACAGTGTGTTCTTGGGGCAGCTATATGGTGTGCCGTATTATCCAAGTTAATATGAAATATATTGTTCAAACCATAGATCTAACTGTACTAAGTTCTGTTCTGAGAGTGCGTCTGTCAGTCTCAATAAAGTTAGCCTAGGTACCCAACTAACTCAATTGGCTATATAGTACTGTCCTATAAAAGGTTTATAATACTTTCCACACAAATAATACATAAAAAACAACCGAAAAATAAAGAAAACATTTTTAATCGCATAGTGTACTACCTTGAAAAGTACAGTGGTGTAGTACAGCGAGAAGAGTTACTGACGAGGAGGGAGAGAAAGTGGGAGATGGTAGAGCTGGAGGATCGTCAGCAAGAGGAGATGGAGGTTAAGCTGCAGTCTCACTCTTGCCTGATGTTGATGGAACACACGTTCACATCTTTGAAAGTTTGTGTCTTGAAGGTTCATTTGTAGGGGACTTACTGTAGTAGAGAGGCCTCAAACTGGGGACCTACATGTTTGGCCTGCACATGTTTTAAAATATATGAATTTAGATGTCAGGCTTTCGAAAGTTGAAGAATTTCAAATGGAAGTCTAGATTTGGGGCTTCTTTTTACAAATCAGAAGAATTGGCATTGTTGCCACATACTAAAGACCTATTGGAGTTGAATAGGAACTCTGCCTCTTTTTTTTTTCTTTTTAAAATTATAACCATTTTCTCTTGTTTTAGCTGTACTTTTCATGCCTTTCACTATTCTCTTGTTTTAGCTGTACTTTTCATGCCTTTCACTAATGCTTTTTATTATACTTTTATTAATCATAATAATACCTACCTTAATGTGAGAAGTTGTCTAGGCCAAACATTTTTAAAGCTATTGTCACTCCTTAATTTGCAGGTCTAATTTGCTAGTTTGTTAGAGAACCATGACTTAAATTTTTCTCAATTGCATCATTATAAATCCATCACGGATAAGTATATCTGAATTCTGATTGATAAGAGTAACTTCCCAGAGGCTCTGCTACTTGAAAGAATACCACAAGTTCTTGTGGCTCTGCTAATAATGAACTCTTTGACCTTGAACTAACCACCTAAATGTATGGCTTCCTAATTTTTCTTATTTCTTAAGTGAGGAGGTTAGGAATAGATGATCCTTAAGGAAACAAAAATACCTTTTATGATTCTAAGTTCCATAAATATTCTATTTATTAAGTGATGTGTATCATTTTGTTTTAAACGGCTTGATTTAGAATACCTGGCTCCCTAATAGTCAACATCAAGGGTCTTATGAAATATAAATTCAGATCTGTTCATTTATTGTTCATGATTTTATAAATTTTTATTACATTCTTCTCAGTTCTTATTTTTCCAGATTGAAGAGTCCTTTTTTAAAAAAATTAAGTATTTTTACCTATCAAATCTGATTTCACATTGAATCTTATTAATCATAAGTGAATCTTTCTCTCAGACTTGTTCAGCTAAGTCTTGACTCCCTCTCTTCTTCCTTTCTTCCTCTTTCTGGCATTTCTTTGGGGCTTTCATTTATTTTGCTTTTATTTTTCCTTAGTTTGAAGCTGCATGGGCATTAACTAATATAGCATCTGGAACTTTTCTGCATACCAAAGTAGTGATTGAAACTGGGGCTGTTCCAATTTTTATCAAACTTCTTAATTCAGAGCATGAAGATGTTCAAGAACAGGTAAGTTTCTAATTTGAACTGTCGTATCTACTAGATTTTAGTTTTCTTTTGAAAGTGTCATTTGTCATTATGATTTGAAATTAATTTTTACCAAGTTGCCTGTGCATTACGTTTGTTAGAATATAATAATTGCTGTTTAGTGTCAAATTAGAAGGAAGGAAGAATGAACTGTTTTAGGTATAATCCTGGGTCCTTTGTACATAGATTTCAGCTATTGAGAATTACTATTCCCATTTATAAAAGAGCATACTGAGACCCAGAAAAGATAATAATTTACCCAAAGTCACAGTGAAGGACTGAGCCAGGTTTTAAACCTGGACCAGTCTGACTCCTTGTTCTTTATATGTATGTAGATTATTTTATTGTTTCTTTTTAATATGTCATGTTATTTTTAATTAGCCATTTTAGATTAGACTTTGTATATAAATTATCATATTTATTGTAACAGGAAAAATTTAATCACGTATAATTTTTATCATCTAGAGAAAGTCAAATGTTTTGTTATTTTTGTTTTGATTCATTTTCATGCAAATTGATCCATAGATCTCACTACCATTCCATTTGTTTGTTTATATTTTTATTTTTGTGTTATATTTTTTTCCCACTTAACAATAGTATGGAGAGCCTTTTCTTATGTCATTAATTATTCTTGAAGAAAACTTTACTGATTACTCATTACCCATTCAGGTAGCTACCATAATTTATCTATTCCTCAGTAGTTGTACAGTTGAGTTATGTCTAGCTTAATGGTGTTAATAATATTGTGGTGAGCATCATTATATATCAATCTTGATAGTAATATGTCTTGACATTAATATAGGCCTTGATTATTTCATTAGGGAAAAATGATTGTACTCAAAGAAAAGCTTTTAAAGTGCTATTACTATTTCAAAGTTGACTTCCAAAATATTATAAAAATTGATATCCCACCAACAAAATACTTCACAGGGTGCAAAATGTCATCACTTTAAAAACGTTTTCTTAAAAATGTAAAAATAAACTTAGATCTAGAGTAGATGTTAAAAATATTAGTGTAAATTTTGAATGTTAAAATATAATTTTCCCAGTTGAAAAATTAATTTCTTTCTACTTTTGTACGTATATGAGAAACTTGAAATGAAAATATAATCATTTGCATTTGTGTAATTTCTTACCTAATTGAAATTTAATACATGAATAATTTGATCTTTTACTGTCGTTTATTTAACCTGGACTATCTCTAAGCTTATTTTTAAGCATCGATTCAAGACAGTTCTCACATTGGCTTTACCTTAGTTTTCTATGGTTTATCTCTCCTTCCTTTTTTCTTTTACAAGTCAGTTCCTTCCCAGTGAGTGGATTCTTTGGCATAGGAGCAAACCTCTAGCATAGGTAATTGGAAAATTCCCTAAATAGATACACAGTTGACCCTTGAACAAAACAGGTTTGAATGCATGGTTCACTTACACACAGTTTTTTTTTTGCAATAAATACATACTGCAGTACTACACAATCCGAAGTTGCTTGAGTCTGCAAGTGATCCTGTGTAAGGAGGGCCAGCTTTAAAGTTATTCATGGGTTTTCGACTGTGCAGGGGTTGGTCCCCCTCACTGCCAAATTGTTCAAAGGTCAACTATATTTTGTCTCTCCATGTAGATTCAAAGTAGACAAACTATCTCCTTCTTAAAGAGAATAAACATTTCACTAGCCTATAAGAAAAAAAGTTTAAATGCCCTGTGTTTTAATTTGACTAAAAATACTATTAAAGATACTTTTGAAGTTTTCCTTTCTTGTCTACTAGCATGTTTTTTTTAACATCTTGAAAACTAACCAATTTTTTCCTTTTACAATAAAATTTCATTCTTAAGAGAGAATCTTATTTAAAATATTGTCATAAAAGAATATTTTTTATTATTTTTTAAAGGCTGTTTGGGCGCTTGGTAATATTGCTGGTGACAATGCAGAATGCAGAGATTTTGTTTTGAATTGTGAAATACTTCCACCTCTTTTAGAGTAAGTACTTTAAGTTTATCACAATTAAATACTGTTAACTTTTGGAAAAGCAAACTATTTTCTACACTATATTTCTACATACACATTTACTTCTTCAGTGATACTTTTAAATTTTGCTTATATTTGGCCAAGCCTGAAATAGCTTGGAATTGCATAAAACTGACAAAGAAAATTTCCGGTTGTGTCATATATTTGTCTTTTATTTTCCCTTAAGCCACACTTCACAATATTCATTGCTTACTTGATGCTTACTGTGCTAAAACAATTATTCTAGAGAACAAGGATAAGTAGTAGTTTTTAATACACTAAAAATTTTAAGTTACTAAAGCAGATAGTATTGAGTTGATGAACAGATGATGTGTTGATCTTGTCAGATTTTCATATTTGATTTTGAAATGTTCAGAGAACAGAGATTTTTTCCAGAATTAGAATTTTACTTAAAATGACTTAGCTAGTGGTTTCTTTTTCTAATACTTTATTTACACTTTTTTTTGAGAAAAGAAGCTACCCTATATTATAGGGTTCCTTACAGAAATGACATAAAATTATTTGAAAGATGTTTATTTATCCAAGTTGGTTATCATTTACTGACAGAATTTTAATATAGGCTGAATACCATTGGCAAATAGTGAAGAAGGAAAAAGTAATTGAGATATTTTGAGAGGGAAAATTTTATTCTTAACCATTTTTGTGCCATTCGCCATCCTTTCCAAGCTTAGAAATTAGAATATGCTTTTAGATACAATTTTATTTTGTTTTTAGATACAAACAGAAAGAATATGTTTTTAGATACAGTTTTGCAAAATATATTTTATTGTTTTAGAATGTGTAACTTTCCATGGACAAAATGGATTTCTCAGCATCATTTCACTCAACTCACACTGAGTACTTAACTATGTTCAGGCCACTGAACCACTTGTGATTTCATTTACTTTGGGCTTATTCAAAATAATATCTGAGCAGTTAGTCCAATTATAAAGGAAAATACTGATTTAGAGTTCAATATCAAAATTATTTTGATGTTCATACTACTAAAGTATGTATGAACTAAAAAAAGTATCATATACTAAAAAAAAGTATCTCTTAAATTTCCAACTTGGGGTTTTTCTGGCCTGATTTTATGGTTTGTAGATTAACTGTGAGCACTTGGTTTCTCTTTTTACTTTGTCTCTAGGTCATATTCTTTGCTCTCTGTCTTTGGGTCATTTATTATTTGTTAATATTTAAAGTCAGTAATGGTTTATGAAATAGTAAGTAAGCATTTCTTAGTTCTAATTACTCTAAATGTTCTAAGAAGCTTTTAATTATGACTGAAGAAACCAAACTAAAAAACAAAGGTCTAATGAAAAACAAACAATACCCAGCTATCTAATCATGGTTATAAATGTAATAAATTTCAGAAAAAGAGTAGGTTTAGAAAGTTTCAAAGTTTCATTAAAAAATTGAGGAAGGTGATAAGAAGGAAGGTATGTCAAGATGTTCTCACCATAGTTGGTCTAAAGGAAAAATGGTATTAACTTTAAGAAGATTATGGATAATCTGAAGTTCACATTGAAGTTAAATTAACATTTCGCTAATGTGTTAAGTATGTATGAAATTTCTATTAATATAATACAGTTTTATCAGTTCTGCCTTTTGGTTCTCAGTAAATGTGAACCTTTTACTATTGCGGACTTATATACTGATGTGGTGATTTAGTCACCAGGTCATGTCTGACTCTTGCGACCCCATGAACTGTAGCCTGCCAGGCTCCTCTGTCCATGGGATTCTCCAGGCAAGAATACTGGAGTGGGTTGCCATTTCCTTCTCCAGTGGATCTTCCCAACCCAAGAATCAAACCCGGGTCTCTTGCCTTTCAGGCAGATTCTTTACTGACTGAGCTACAAGGGAAGATCCCAATATACTGATATAGCTTTGTTGTTTTAATTTAATGCCACTTTAATTTATAATACAGCAAATTTGGACAAGAAAATACTTGTAATTTCTCATAATACCCCCATTAATACAAGGAGGATAATATATATCACAGCTTGGCCAAGTACAGTCTTCATGCCAAATTTGGCCTGTCCCCTGTTTTTGAAAATTAAATTTTACTGGGATACAGTCACATCAATTTGCTTACTTACTGTCTGTGGTTGCTTTCATGCTGTATCAGCAGAGTTCAGTAGCTGCAACAGAGAAAGGCCTGTGAAGCCAAAAGTATTTACTGAAAAGTTTGTCAATTCCTGATGTAAGTCAGTGTAACTAACTTATTTCTAAATGAGTTATGGTTTTAGGAGGTTTCAAATACTCTTTATAGCAAAACTTTTAGCGCATATTTTTTGTGTGACAGAATATACACTACAAAAAGTTTACCATTTAAAAGTGTACAGTTTACTCTCACTCGGTATGTTCACAGTGTTTCTCAACCATAACAACTATCTAGTTCTAGAACTTTCTGTCCTCCCAAACAGAAACCCCAGGACCCCTTTTTCCAAGTACTTGGATACCACTAATCTGTTTTCTGTCTCTGTGGATTTGCCTATTCTGGATATTTTACATAAATGAAATCATATACTGTGTGACTTTTTGTGTCTGCTTCTTTCACTTAGCATATGGTTTTCAGGGTTCATTCATATGGTAGAATGTATCAATATTTCATTCTTCTTATAGTTAAATAATATTCCATTATATGGATTTACCACATTTTGTGGTACATTCATCACTTGATCATTTGGGTTATTTCCACCTTTTGGCTACTGTATATATGTAGTACTCCTGTGAACATTTGTGTACAGGTTTTTGTTTGAACACCAGTGTTTTCAATTCTTTTTAGGTATATACCTACCAGTGGAATTGCTGGGTAATGTGCTAATGCTGTCTTTACCTTTTACCACCAGACTTTTTCCATAGTAGCTGCACCATTCTGTTTCTACCAACAACATGTTAGAGTTCCAGTTTCTCACCAACAGTTGTCTGTTGTTGTTGTTGTTTTTAATTGATTTATTTATTTTAATGGAGGCTAATTACTTTACAATATTGTGGTGATTTTTGCCATACATTGATATGAATCAGCCATGTGTGTACATGTGTCCCCCCGACCCGAGCCCCTCTCCCACCTCCTTCCCTATCCCATCCCTCTGGGTTGTCTCAGTGCACCAGCTTTGATTGCCCTGTTTCAGGCATCGAACTTGGACGGGTCATCTATTTCACATATGGTAATATACATGTTTCAATGCTATTCTCTCAAATCATCCCACCCTCACCTTCTCCCACACAGTCCAAAAGTCTGTTCTTTATATCTGTGTCTCTTTTGCTGTCTCGCATATAGGGTCATTGTTACCATCTTTCTAAATTCCATATATATGCAATAATATACTGTATTGGTGTTTTTCTTTCTGACTTACTTCACTGTGTATAATAGGCTCCTGTTTCATCCACCTCATTAGAATGGACTCAAATGTGTTCTTTTTAATAGCTGAGTAATCCATTGTGTATATGCATCACAACTTTCTTATCCATTCATCTGCAGATGGATATCTAGGTTACTTCCATGTCCTAGCTTTTGTAAAGAGCACTGCAGTGAACATTGGGGTACACGTGTCTCTTTCAGTTCTGGTTTCCTCGGTGTGTATGCCCAGCAGTGGGATTGCTGGGTTGTGTAGCAGTTCTATTTCCAGTTTTTTTAAGGAATCTCCACACTATTCTCCATAGTGGCTGTACTAGTTTGCATTCTCACCAACAGTGTAAGAGGGTTCCCTTTTCTCCACACCCTCTCCAGCATTTACTGTTTGTAGACTTTTTGATAGCAGCCGTTCTGACCTGCGTCAGATGGGACCTCATTGTGGTTTTGATTTGCATTTCTCTGATAATGAGTGATGTTGAGCATCTTTTCATGTGTTTGTTAGCCATCTGTATGTCCTCTTTGGAGAAATGTCTGTTTAGTGTTTAGTTTTTTGGCCCATTGTTTGATTGGATCATTTATTTTTCTGGTATTGAGCTGCTTGAGCAGCTTGTATATTTTTGAGATTAATTCTTTTTCAGTTGCTTCATTTGCTATTATTTTCTCCCACTCTGAAAGCTGTCTTTTTACCTTGCTTATAGTTTCCTTTGTTGTGCAAAAGTTTTTAAGTTTAATTTGGTCCCATCTGTTTATTTTTTCTTTTATTTCCATTACTCTGGGAGGTGGGTCATAGAGGATTTTGTCATGATTATGTCAGAGAGTGTTTTGCCTATGTTTTCCTTTAGGAGTTTTATAGTTTCTGATCTTACATTTAGATCTTTAATTCATTTTGAGTTTATTTTTGTGTATGGTGTTAGAAAGTGTTCTAGTTTCATTCTTTTACAACTGGTTGACCAGTGTTTCCAGCACCACTTGTTAAAGAGATTGTCTTTCTCCATTGTATATTTTTGCTTCCTTTGTTAAAGATAAGGTGTCCATAGGTTTGTGGATTTACCTCTGGGCTTTCTGTCTTGTTCCATTGATCTATATTTCTGTCTTTGTGCCACTACCAAACTGTCTTGATGACTGTAGCTTTGTAGTATAGTCTGAAGTCAGGCAGGTTGATTCTTCCAGTTCCATTCTTCTTTCTCAAGATTGCTTTGGCTATTCGAGGTTTTCCTAAGTACTTTATTCTTTTCGTTGGCAGTGGTGAATGGGATTGTTTCCTTAATTTCTCCTTGTTTTCTCATTGTTAGTGTATAGGAATGCAAGGGATTTCTGTGTATTAATTTTATATCCTCCAACTTTACTATATTCATTGATTAGCTCTAGTAATTTTCTTGTTGTGTCTTTAGGGTTTTCTATGTAGAGGATCATGTCATCTGCAAACAGTAAGAGTTTTACTTCTTTTCCAATCTGGATTCCTTTTTTTCTTTTTCTTCTCTGATTGCTGTGGCTAAAACTTCCAAAGCTATGTTGAAAAGTAGTGGTGAGAGTGGGCACCCTTGTCTTATTGCTGACTTTAGGGGAAATGCTTTCAATGATTTGCCATTGAGGATAATGTTTGCTGTGGGTTTATCCTACATGGCTTTTGTTATGTTGAGGTATGTTCCTTCTATGCCTGCTTTCTGGAGAGTTTTTATCGTAAATGGGTTGTTGAATTTTGTCAAAAGCTTTCTCTGAATCTATTGAGATAATCATATGGCTTTTCTTTCAGTTTGTTAATGTGGTGTATTACATTGATTTGCAAATATTGAAGAATCCTTGCATCCCTAGGATAAAGCCCACTTGGTCATTATGTGTGATCTTTTTAATATGTTGTTGGATTCTGCTTGCTAGAATTTTCTTGAATTTTGCATCTCTGTTCATCAGTGATATTGGCCTGTAGTTTTCTCTTTTTTTGTGGCATCTTTGTCTGGTTTTGGTATTAGGGTGATGGTGGCCTCATAGAATGAGTTTGGGAGTTTACCTTTGCAGTTTTCTGGAAGAGTTTGAGTAGGATAGGTGTTAGCGCTTCTCTAAATTTTTGATTGAATTCAGCTGTGAAGCCATCTGGTCCTGGACTTTTGTTTGTTGGCAGATATTTGATTACAGTTTCGATTTCCATGCTTGTAATGGGTCTGTTAAGATTTTCTGTTTCTCCCTGGTTCAGTTTTGGAAGGTTATATTTTTCTAAGAATTCGCCCATTTCTTCCAAGTTGTCCATTTTATTGGCATATAGCTGCTGATAGTAGTCTCTTATGATTCTTTGTATCTCTGTGTTGTCTGTTGTGATTTCTCCATTTTCATTTCTAATTTTATTGATTTGATTCTTCTCCCTTTTTTTCTTGATGAGTCTGGCTAATGGTTTGTCTATTTTATTTATCTACTCCAAGAACCAGCTTTTAGTTTTGTTGATTTTTGCTATATCTCCTTTGTTTCTTTTTCATATATTTCTGCTATGATTTTTGTGATTTTTTGGTGGAAGATGCTGAAATGTTGGTCTCTGGGGCCACCTCTTGCCTTCTGGCTGCCTCTCTGCCTCCAGGCTGGGGGGGCTGGGGGGGCGGGGTGGGGGGCGGGCAGAGGGGCCTATTTGCAGCTGTCTGGCTCTCCTTTGGTATACACTCAATCCTTTGTTCTGTGAGCATGCCAGGCTTAGAGCCTTAGAGCCCCTGGAAAGTTTTTTTTTTTTTTTGTCTCTGTGGAGAATCACAGTTTTGGTTGCTATCTCATGTTAGTTCCTTCAGATTGCCCTCGGGGCATTTAGGCCCGGTCTGATGATGCAGCCTGGCCTCAGCAAGCACCTGGGCTACTTCTCCACTGGCAGTGGTGGTTAGGCACATGATCTGTGGTTTTTTTTTTTGTTTGTTTGTTTGTTTTCCTCCCAGTTATGTTGCCCTCTGAGATTCCAAAACTCCCCACAGACCTACTGTGGAAACTTCTTCACAACTCCTTCCCCAGGACAGATATCCATCCCTAAATCTTCTGTCTCTCTTTTTGTCTTTTATGTTTTGTCCCACCTCCTTTCAAAGAGAATGGGTTGCCTTTCTGGGTGCCTAGTGTCCTCTGCCAGCATTCAGATGTTTTGTGGAAGTTGTGCAACATTCAAAGGATCTTTTGATAAATTTATGGGGGAGAAAGTAGTCTCCCCATCCTCTTCCTCCACCATCTTCTGTTGTCTGTTATTCTGATTAAAGGGTGTGAGGTGGTATTTAATTTTGCTTTGATTTACATTTCCTAATGACATTGAATATCTTTTCATACATTTGTTGGCTATTTGTGTATGTTCTTTGGAGAAATATCTAATACCTTTGCATATTCTTAAATTCAGTTGTCATTTTGTTGTTGAGTTGTAAAAATTCTTCATATATTCTGGATAGATTCTTATCAGATAGATTTTAGAATACCTTTTGTATTCTGTGGGTTTTCTTTTCACTCTCTTGATAATTTCTTTATTCACATAATTTCTGATTTTGATGAAGTCCAGTAGTATCTATTTTTTTCTCTTTTTACTTATGTTTTCAGTGTCATATGTAAAAAACTATGGTCAGATTTAAGGTCATGAAACACTATGTTTTCTTCTAAGAGTTTTACCTCTTAGATTTGCATTTTTGGTCCATCTTAAGGTAATGTTTTTAATGTGACTTGAAATACATGTGGACATCCACTTGTTCCAGCTTGGTTGCTTGAAGAGACTATTCTCTCCTCGTTGAATGATCTTGATACCTTTGGTGAAAAGGAGTTGACCATCATGTGTGAGTTGAATCTGCAGGCAGATTCTTTACCCGGTGAGCCACCATGATGTTGCATAAAAGTGGTGACATTATGTTTTTTATCACTCATTCACCATTGAGATTAATGTTAGCTGTGGGTTTTTCATAAATATCCTTTATCATATTGAGATGGTTTCCTTTTGCTAGGTTGTTGAGTGTTTTTGTCATGAAGAGGTGTTGGGATCTGTTAAATGCTTTTTCTGCATCAGTTGACATGATCACATGTTTTGTTTTGTTTTCCTTTATGCTGTTAATGTGGTGAATATATTGTTTGGTCTTTGTTCATTGAACCATCTTTGCATTCCTGGGATAAATCTCAGTAGTTCATAGGGTATAATTCTAATACGTTCCTGGATTCAGTTTCCTAGAATTGTGTTGAGGATTTTTTTGTATCTGTTAATAATACATACACACACACACACACACACACACACACACACACTCTTGTCATGTCTTTGGCTTTGGTATCAGGGTAATGCTGGCATCATAAAATAAGGTAGAAATGTTCTCTTTTATTTCCCAGAAGAGTTTGAGAAGGATTTAATTCTTCTATAATGTTTAGTAGAATTTACCAGTGAAATCATTTCATGTTTGACTTTTCTTTATTAGGAGGGTTTTGATTACTCATTCAGTATCGTTAATTGTTATATATCTATTTAGATTTTCTGTTTCTTCTTGAATCAGTTTGGTAGTTTATGTGTTTCTGAGAAATGGTTCATTTCTTTTGCACTATCCAATTTGTTGGCTTATAGTTCATAGTATTCTCTTATAATTACTTGTGTTTCTGAAAGATAAGTAGTACTATCCCCAACTCTCATTCCTGATTTAAGTCTTTTATTCTTCGTCAGTCTGGGTAAGTGGTTATTTTGTTGATTTTTCTTTCACAGAATCAACTCTTGATGGAGTTCATTTTCTCTAGTGTTTTTCTCTTCTGTTTCATTTATCTCTGCTCTTTATTATTGCCTTCTTTCTTCTAGCTTGGGGTTTAGTTTGCTGCACGTTTTTTAGTTTCTCAATTAAGATGAAGGTTTATGTTATTTGATAAATTGTTTAATGTAGGTGTTTTCAGTTATAATTTTCTCTCTGAGTTTTTGGTGAATTCTGTAAGTTTTAGCATGTTGGGTTTTCATTTTCATTTATTCTGAAATATTTCCTCATTTCCTGGTGATTTTTTTTCTGACTTATTGGTTGTTTAAGATTATGTTACTTAATTTCCATACATTTGTGAATTTTCCAGTTTCTCTTCTTTTAGTGATTTTTAGCTTCATTCCATTGTTCTCTGTATGATTTCAATCTTTAAAAATATATCAGATTTACCTTGTGGTCTCATATTTGATGTATCCTGGAGAATATTCCATGTGCACTTGAAAAGAATGTATGTTCTGCTGTTAATGAGAAGAGTGTTGTATGTGCTGTGCTTGGTCATGTCCAACTCATTGTGTCCCCATAGATGGTTAGGTGTCTTACTATTAGTTAATTTATAGTGTTGATGCAGTCCACTATCTTCTTATTGATCTTCTGTTCAAGTTTTCTAGCTATTACTGAAAACTATATTAAGACCTTTGTGATGGTACAGCTGTCTATTTCTCCCTCTTCTGTCAGGTTTTGCTTTGTACAATTTGCTTTGTTGCTAAATGTTAAAACTTCATGATGGATTGTCATTCTTATTAGCATGTAATGTTATTCTTTATCTCTTAAACAATTTTTTTCTTAAGTCTATTTTTCTAATATTAATATAGGTACCCTGGCTCTCTTTGGGTTATTATTTGCATGGAATACTTTTTCCATCCTTTCAGCCTGTCTGTATCTTTGAATCTAACATGAGTGTCTTGTAGAGTGCATTCCAGACGGCTCATGAATTACTATTTTTTTATTGTTTTTAGTGCGTGCTGCTAGTCACTGCCTTTTAAGTCTCATTCAGGAGTTTCGTCTGTTTATATTCAGTGTAAACGCTCACGGGAAGTGCTTCTGCCCTTTGGTTGTTTTCTCTGTGTCTCATGCCTCAAACCTTTTATGTTCTTCAGTTCCTTCCTTCTTGCTGCCTTTTGCATTTATTGACTTTCTAAAATAATATACTGTATTTATTCCCTTCTCATTTCTTTTTTAGTATATTTTCGGTTGTATTTTTAAAATCTAAGGAGTACAATGAACATCTTAAATTTAGAATAACTTTGAATTTATACCACTTTAGTCTCAGTATGATACAAAAGCTCTGCTCCTTTATACCTCTGTCTTACAATAAGTTACTATTATTAGAGATTACATTGTTATACATTGTGTGCCTGTTAACATAAATTTGTAATTAGTGCTCTATGTGTATATTTTTTAAATCATAGAAGAAATTTGAAACCAAAAATGAAATAATATTGTCTTTTATATTTACCTGTGTAGTTATTTTTAGTGTTGTCTTTTCTTCATACAGTCCTGAGTTATTAGTTATTATCTTATTTCAGGACATTTTAGTTATTTTACTTATTCTTATAAAGTGAATATACTAATGATGGAATTTTCTCAGCTTTTGTTGTTCCTTCATTTTTGAAGGGTAATATTGCTGATATAGAATTCTTGTTTGATGGTTTTCTTTCAGCAGTTTAAGTATATTATTGCCTCTGTCCTCCATGATTTTTGATGACAGATCAGCTATTGATCATGATGAGAGAGCTCCCAGCTAGGCAAAATGAAGCCAAGCCCCCTTCATCAATCTTTCAGAGAGTTCCCAGACAGGTCAAAACAGAGAAACACAGTAATGACTTGGAAACAAGTCTCCATAGGCCCTTTTGGAAACAGAACTCACAGTGGGAACTCCAGCTTTTGTCCTCAAGGCTGCTTCCAGGCTAGGGAGGGGATTGGACAAAAAAGTAAGTTATATTGCCAGAAAGCTCTCCTTCCACATTTCAACCCCTTCCTGATTAAAAGTTTACTTCCTTACTATGAACATTTACTATCTTGGACAGTTCTAATTAAGCTAATTCTAACAGAGTTTGCAAAAATTGGTGTTTTGGGGAAGGATAGGCCTCCAGGGTTATCTTCTGTACCATTTTTGCCAAAGTCACTCTAGAATAAGAATTTTTCCTAAATCTAGGTTCTCTGTACTTCTTGCAGTTTGCTAGCAGGTTGCACATGGAAATACTAAGACAGGCAGTCTGTTAAAAACAAAACAAAAAACTATTTTTTCTTAATATCTGATCTTCATTCAATTTGACTCTATATTCCTTACTTCATGAATTTGTATTGTGTATTATTTTCTTCATTAAAAACAAGTAATCTAATAATGTACTCTTTAAAATATTTAGAAATAACTAAGTCAATTTCCCATGGCACTCTTTATTTTGAATGTTTTTTTTTTTTTTTCTGGAAATATAATGAATCTTTAAAACTCACTTTTCCTTTTATCAGATCAGTTTTATTCCTTATAAGATATATTAAGAATTTTATTGTTTTGATAGTAGAAGCTAGCTGAAAAGGAAAAATGAATATAAAGTGACAGTTCCTTTTTTCTTTTTCTTGGCAGGTTACTAACAAATTCAAACAGACTTACAACAACCAGAAATGCCGTATGGGCCCTCTCAAATTTATGTAGAGGCAAAAATCCTCCTCCAAACTTTAGTAAGGTATTTGTAAAGTACACAAATTAAGGAATCTGTCTATGAAAATTTTAAAATCTCCTTATAATAGATTTTTAGAGATTGAAGGGACTGTACTCTTTTTTAGTAATTATTTTTTAATTAACTAGACAATGTTTGCACATACACAAAATCAAAAGAGGCATAATGAAAAGGCACACTTGTTTTATTTTCCCAAAGAAAAAAGTCTGCGAAATATTTGACTGAATAACGATTAAGAGTCAGTCTTTTAAGTAAAAATTGTATTACTATGGGGAAAATAGCTAATTCAGCTTGTAACTCAAATGTGTATTTTTCCTGGAGATCATCATCATAGTTTTTTGACATGCAGAAGTGCTTGATGTGTATTTTCCACTTTATCTCACAGTATTCAAAAGACATGTATTCAGGAGTTGAGGTTTACTAAAATATTAGTAATATTTACTGCTTCTTCGGGATTATTCTCCCTCCCCACTATTAACTATAAGTATGTGGATGTGAAGACTACAATGATTTGTGGTACATTTTGGTATCACTGCCTTGGTTTGTGTAAATGTGCTGATAATTTTACTACCCACCACTGTTTTTATACTTTTAGTTCAAATGTCAACAAAATGAAAAAGGCTGATTATAAGCTAACACATAATAACTATGAAAATAATTTTGGCATTAAAGACCCCCTAAAGGTTTCAAGAATCCCCCAGGGGTCCATAGAACCACACTTTGAAAGCCCCTGACCTGCAATACTGCTTTAATATCTACCTGACTAATTTCTTATCTTTAAGTCCTTCCTTAAAAATTACCTGTTCAATCTCTACCTTAATTCCTGTATTTAATGTAATCTATGACTATCCCTAGCCACTGACCTCCACATTTTACTCTTTTTTGTCACTACCTTTTAATATAATATGTGTTTATTTGTTGATTTTTTTATATTTAAAAAAAATCTTTCTTCCTCTAAAGTGTAAAATTCTTAAAGTTAGGAGTCTTTTTATTTCATTAGACTGTTGTTAAGTAAATTTTTTGTGATTTTCTATGAGAGAGATTCTTTTATCATGCAAATTTTTAAAAATTTTATTTTCACAATCATATTTTATATTTGCAAGAATAATATTTTTTGTTCTTTGATTGCTCATCTTTATATAAATTTTTGTTTTTTTATAATTGCAGCAAATTGTCTTATCTGTGGGTTTATAATTTTTGAATTTTTCTTTTTTTCTGATGTCTCCTTCATTTTGTTTATCGTCTCTTTTGATTTCTTCCCTACTATAGGCTCTCATACAGCTAGTGATCCTTGACACTCTGGAAATACTCAAGAGGCAGGCACTAAAAAGCTGATTGAAAGATGGCTATATGGGCTCATCATCTTATGAGCTTCACTGTAGACTAATTGGGCAGCAAAACCATGTTTTCTTTGAGAAACTCCAAGTTTCAGTATGTTTTCTGAAACTGTTTTGTTTCTCTAGGGACAGATTTTCTACTCACCTGTTGGAAGGTTGGTAGATTAGGTTGAGCAGGTAATAAATACCATTGGATATCTAGGAGCTGTGAATTGCAAGAGGGCTGGAAGTTTTCAATTCAATCAGTATGTAACTTTTACTTAATCTCCCTAGTTTACAGTCCAGTGTTTCATTTCAGCATCTTCTATGAACTGTACCCCGAGGTTCAGTTTCTGTAGCTCACCAGCTGTAGTCAGGATTATAAATGTCTACTGGACTCCTCAAAGATGGAATTTGTATTTCTATTTCTTCTTTTCCTAGTTTCTGAGAAGACAGTGGGGCAAAAATGGTTTTATTTTGTTTTCTTAAAACTAGAACTCTGTAGGATTTCATTGTTTTTTAAATCATTGTGGGGATGTGTGTATATGATTCAGACATAGGAAATTCCCTAATACATAATTATTATTACGAACTTTGCCAAATAACTTATTCAGTATAAGATAAATAGGAATCATAGTTAGTTTCATGTTTATATGTAGTTTTCATGATCATAATTTTAAAACAGTGAGATGTCTTAATTTCTCTAATATTTTTCTAGCTTCAATTTTGTATTTAAAATTTTTATTTTAAACTGAGTAGAAATTATTTTCCTAAAGAAACTGTTTTGGATAGAGAAAAATTTAAAATACCGATTCTTTCTTCCCTTCCAGGTTTCACCTTGCTTAAATGTCCTGTCACGATTGTTGTTTAGCAGTGACTCAGACGTATTAGCAGATGTGTGTTGGGCCCTTTCTTATCTTTCTGATGGATCCAATGATAAAATTCAAGCAGTCATTGATTCTGGAGTCTGTCGAAGATTGGTGGAACTTTTGATGTAACTATAATTTATGGTTAATAAGTATATGATTGTGTTTTAAGTTTAGCAGTTAGAGTAATGGCCTTCTAAACATCTCAAGAGTTAATAACTTTAGGAAGGATTGAAAAGCTACTAAATCTACTCTGCAGAATAGCTGAAATACTGAGAATCTGACCCTTAAACTTAACTTTTATATCCTCTATTTGGAACTAATCGGTTTGTTAGTGAATTTTACTAGTTTAATCTCTTCATGAATGGGTGGGACTTCATTCAGCAAGTATTTATTGAATGCCTATTACCTGCTAGAGTGTTATGCAACATATTAATAATGCATGGAACACAGTTCTGCTCTCACAGAACCAATAATTTAGTTAATTGTTCATTATAGTAATCAATTTGTGTATGGGTCCATGCATAGTATTTCACTTGAATTAAAGATCATGTTTCTCTTTGCTGGGCTATTGTTGCTACTTTCATTAAAAAGAACAGATTTTCTATACAAAGAAATTAAAAACTTGTAAGAAAGCTTGTTTTAAAAAGATTATTTTAGCTTCCTCATCCTCTTCTTTTAAAAAAGTGTGTTATTTTTCTTCTTTTTTTCTTTTGTCAAAAAGTCATCAGGTAGGCTCAAACAAGGAAGATGGTACAAAAGAAAGGTTCAGTAAGAGGTTGTGGCCCTAGCTTGAAGACAGCATCTGAGGAGGAGAGAAACACAGTCCAACAGAGGGATCAGATCAGGGCCCACACTGACGATGACACCCACGAGAGCAGAGCAGATAAGCAGGCTGGGGCAGGAATTGACCAATACAGGACAGCAGCCTAGCTGAGTCAGAAGACTGGTCATACATAGGGAGGTTGTGATAATGGAAGCCAGCCTCTTATTCTTAGAAAATGGAGATATATGTATGGAAGGGAGAAAAGCCAGAATAATCTTATGGTACCAGATCAGAAGTAAAGGTATCAGTGTGAACTCATGGCGTTCATCATAAAGAGATAGATGTAGAAATAAATATATATGTAAACATACATATATGTGTGTATATGTGTCCTCTTAGAGGGCCTGGGAGCAGTGACAAACCTATACTAACAAGATGAACACACCGAATGCACAAATCTTGGTTTTTAATCACTACTCTCATCAAGTAGAGTCATGGGTTCTTGAAGAAATAACTAATACCAGGGCTGGGCCTGGAAAAAAAAAAAAAGGCAAGATGAATCCAGAAAGTATTGAGAGCTCAAAGAAGAGAGAAATATCAGAAGGCCCCTTGAAGGGACTCCTACAGTTTAAACCTGGGATGATTTGAACATTGAAATAAATTGTAGTAACATATTACAGCTTTTTTGAATAAAATAGCAATCCATGAGTCCACACTTAAATAAGTAGATAGATCAGTAGATTAAAAAAAGGTACATGGTGTACGTGATAGTATTAGAAAGTCATCATTGGCAACAATATTGATGATTATTATTAATTCAGACAATAAATATCAGAATATGCTAAAGCTAGTGGTGAAAGTGGATTAAGGAATGGTATTTTACATAGTCTAAAAGTATTTTCTCACAAAACATTAATTATAAAGGGAAAAACAATAGTGAAGAAATCTGGGGGACACCATCTTATGTAAGTGACAGAAGGCCAATGCCAGTATAATGGACAAAATAGATACCACATGCCACCCAATACCATGTAATGCAAAGACTATAGCATTTCAGATATCTCAGCCAAAAGCATATAACTTCGTTTTAATCATTGAACAAAACCAAATAATTAGCTTTTGATTGTCACAGGGAAAACTAAGGAATTCTTTTGACTTGAAAGAGACTGGAAAGACATGGGTACAACACATGATTCTGGGTTAGATTTCTTTGTTAGAGGAATATTACTGGGATAATTAGTGAAACTTGAATGGGATCTCTGGGTAAAGAGTACGGAGGAATTTTCTGTACTATTTTTGCAAATTTTCTGTAAATTTTAATATAGAATATAATTTCATATTTTTATTACTTTTAGGCACAATGATTATAAAGTTGTATCACCTGCATTAAGAGCAGTTGGTAATATTGTGACTGGTGATGATATTCAAACACAGGTGAGTTCAGACTTTAATATGATAAATTGGTAGCATAAGGAACTTTTAAGAAGTTTATCATTTTCATATGAATTGATTACATGTTAATCAAGATGTTAGCATTACCATAATTATGCAGGCATCTGTTATATGTCAGTAAGCATATTCTCAGTAATAAGTAATCCATCTCAAATACCTCTATATGAAGGCACTGTCCTAGACCTATATCAATGTAAAGAAGTACAAGATAGGACTTTGGCTCTTGAGGGGTTTACATTTCAATTGAGGAGAAAATATATCATGAAATAAAGCAACTTACCTAAAGTAGTATGTTTGCTGAGAACTGATTTGTCAGTAAATACTATAAAATTTTTTTTTAATCGATGTGCTGAGAAATCTTTGTAGATTCCATAAAGTAGTTGGAATTAAAGCTGGAGAAGAATTTCAGTAGACTAGAAGACATTTATGTGGTCATAGGGTAGAGACACATATGTGTGAGTTATGATTAAGAGGTGTTAAACTTGGCTGGAAAAGAAACTGCTTAGGAGATGGGGATTGATTATAAGCAGGTTACAAGTTGGGTTGGAAATGCAAGGGTCTTTGTAATAGATTGAAAAACTAGATTATGAAAGTTGAAGGAAGGATAGCAAGGAAACATTTCCCAGATTGGTAACTAACTGTGTGTGTGTGTGTGTCTGTGTGTGTCTGCGTGTGTGTTTGCCTGTCTTAGATGATGGTGAGACTTAAAAACAAAAGGTATGATGTCAGATTGATTTCATATCTGGAGTACTCTTTCTTAAAGATACAAACTTAAACTCGGAAACATTAAATTATCCATTGCTATCATAAACTGTACATTCTAATCTACATTCTTTCAGTTTTAGTCTTTTGAAGTCATATTTAGATACTTAGTTATTAAACAGTAGACCTTTAGTAATTGATAATTATTAATTTAAAATAGCTCTTTAAAATAAAATGCGCTTCTACACATACACTGTTTTCAGCAGAATTTTGGTGCATGGCTTCATATGTCCTTCACCAAGTAAACTTACTGTAAATCACTGTGGTCATTGTGAACATGGAGCATAATTAATCTTGCCATGAAATACAGAACGTAGAGAGACAAAGCAAACCGTGCCGTGCTCAGTCATTCAGTCATGTCCGACTCTTTGTGACCCCATGGACTGAAGCCCACCAGGTTCCTCTGTCCGTGGGGTTCTCCAGGCAAGAACACTGGAGTGGGTTGCCATGCTCTCCTCCAGGGGAATCTTCCAACCCAGGGATCGAACCCAGGTCTCCTGTGTTATAGGCAGATTCTTTGCTGTCTGAGCCACTAGGGAAGCTCCTAAGAATACTTGAGTGGGTGGCCTTTCCCTTCTCCAAGGGATCTTCTGACCCAGGAATCGAACCAGGGTCTCCTGCATTGCAGGCACATTCTTTACCAGCTAGCTACCGGGGAAGCAAACTGTACTTACTTACAAGAGGAAAATAGGACAGTATAAATTTTAATGAAACAAATAGACTTAATACACACATTTCTTAACAGTTTCTTAATAGACACTGTTTCTTAATTCCAGTTATGGAATTAGACACATTCAAACTGTTTGGGGTATAGATATAGATATATTTTCCCCATTAATTTATTTGGTTGGATCCTGACCAATCACTAAATCTCTGCTCAAATAGTTGTGTCAGTTGAACTCTGAATATATTTGTAAACTTGAAGGATGCACCTCTGTATTCTGCAGAACAGGGCACTTCACCGAGTTTTGGCAAATTGGGAGAGTAGAAGGCAGCAAGTGCGTAACTAAGTTTTACTTTGAGAGAAATTTCTTTTTTCTTAATACAGTTTCCCAGAATTATTATTGTGTTTCTAAATAGTATATTTTTGTGTAGTTCTTTTCCAATAAAACTTTTCATTTTCTTGTTGTTGTTTTAGGTGATTTTGAATTGCTCTGCTTTACCCTGTCTTTTACACTTACTGAGTAGCTCAAAGGAGTCAATCAGAAAAGAAGCCTGCTGGACTGTTTCAAACATCACTGCCGGAAACAGAGCTCAGATTCAGGTAAACAGCTTTCATATCTGAAAAAACAGGATGATCTCAGGAGTCATTTTGGACAAAAGTCGGCATTTTATCAGTGATTTTTTTTTTTTAAGTGAGTTACTAAAAACAGATTCTTAAAAGGTCCTTGAAAAGTTTTTTATAGAACTGAATTTTCCTCCTCTAAAATAATAACATTTACTTGTAGTAGGTATTCTAGTACAGTGCCTGACACATAATGGTTAGTCATTAAGAAGAGGTTGAATTTCATTAGGTTTCAATATCAGCAATGATCGGGCTTCCCTGGTGGGTCAGATGGTAAAGAATCTGCCTGCAAGAGACCCAGGTTTGATCCCTGGGTTGGAAAGATTGGCTACCTACTCCAGTATTCTTGCCTGGAAAATCCCACGGATAGAGGAGCCTGACAGGCTACTGTCCATAGGGTTACAAAGAGTCAGACATGACTGAGCAACTAACACACTGGGCAATAATCTTCGTCTCAATGCTTTTAAATAATGATTTATTAATGAACCATCGAGCTCCTTGAGTCATTTAATACTAATTTCATTTTGATCAATCACCAGCCTGTGCTATATCATCTTTAAAATTTGTATTCTGCTAATATATTTTCCAGTCTTTAAAGGAAAGTATGTGAAAGTTTGTTGAAAATTTAGAAATAAAGTATTTCTAAAGGTGTTTCCAAAAAGTGTGACATTTTATTTTATTTTTTTATTTTTTATTTTTTTTTCATTTATTTTTAATAGTTGGAGGCTAATTACTTTACAATATTGTAGTGGTTTTTGCCATACATTGACATGAATCAGCCATGAATTTACATGTGTTCCCCATCCCAATCCCCCCTCCCGCCTCCCTCCCCATCCCATCCCTCTGGGTCTTCCCAGTGCACCAGCCCTGAGCACTTGTCTCATGCATCCAACCTGGGCTGGTGGTCTGTTTCACCCTTGATAGTATACTTGTTTCAATGCTATTCTCTCAGAACATCCCACCCTCACCTTTTCCCACAGAGTCCCAAAGTCTGTTCTGTACATCTGTGTCTCTTTTTCTGTTTTGCATTTTGGGTTATCATTACCATCTTTTTAAATTCCATATATATGTGTTAATATACTGTATTGGTCTTTATGTTTCCGGCTTACTTCACTCTGTATAATGGGCTCCGGTTTCATCCATCTCATTAGAACTGATTCAAATGAATTCTTTTTAATGGCTGAGTAATATTCCATTGTGTATATGTACCATAGCTTCCTTATCCATTCGTCTGCTGATGGACATCTAGGTTGCTTCCATGTCCTGGCAATTATAAACAGTGCTGCGATGAACATTGGGGTGCACGTGTCTCTTTCAGATCTAGTTTCCTCGGTATGTATGCCCAGGAGTGGGATTGCTGGGTCATACGGCAGTTCTATTCCAGTTTTTTAAGAAATCTCCACACTGTTCTCCGTAGTGGCTGTACTAGTTTGCATTCCCACAAAGTGTGACATTTTAAAGCCAATGAGTTTCAAGATTCCTCTACTTCATAATATTTATAAGACACTATTTGCACTGATTATGCTATATCACTTTTTCTCCTCAGGCTGTTATAGATGCAAATATTTTTCCTGTTTTAATTGAGATTCTTCAGAAAGCAGAGTTTCGCACCAGGAAAGAAGCAGCTTGGGCTATAACTAATGCAACATCAGGAGGCACTCCAGAACAGATCAGGTGAAAAAAATTTTTTAATTGTTTTTTAAATGTAAATAGGACAAAATTTAGAATAATACATACCTTTATTTGTTGATAAAACTAAAACATTATTTCTAAGTTAGTTTTATAAGCATTTCTAATGTGAAATGATAGCATCTCTTACATCTTTTATTCATTCACAGTGGTTTATTTTTGTCAAAGTATAATTGATATTCTCCTAGGTAAACTATGAAAAATCAGAGATTAAAATCTCTGAAAAAGAAGTATATGTTAATTGGAAAACTGTACTGTTATGGACGCTAAGTATTTTTTTGACCATTATGGACGCTAAGTATTTTTTTGACCATTAAAATCTCATGCGTGTAACATTATAAAATGGCTAATAAATTTGAATATCCACTTATTTAAAATAAAATTGAAATAGACATTCCTGTTTGGTTGTCAGCCTTCAGTTCAGGGTTCAGTTCAGTCGCTCAGTCGTGTCCGACTCTTTGCAACCCCATGAATTGCAGCATGCCAGGCCTCCCTGTCCATCACCAACTTCCGGAGTTTACCCAAACTCATGTCCATTGAGTCGGTGATGCCATGCAGCCATCTCATCCTCTGTCATCCCCTTCTCCTCCTGCCCCTAATCCCTCCCAGCATCAGGGTCTTTTCAAATGAGTCATCTCTTCACAGGAGGTAGTCAAAGTATTGGAGTTTCAGCTTCAGCATCAGTCCTTCTAATGAACACCCAGGACTGCTGTCCTTTAGGATGGACTGGTTGGATCTCCTTGCAGTCCAAGGGACTCTCAAGAGTCTCCTCCAACACCACAGTTCAAAAGCATCAATTTTTCGGCACTCAGCTTTCTTCACAGTCCAACTCTCACATCCATACACGACCACTAGCCTTGACTAAACGGACCTTTGTTGGCAAAGTATGTCTCTGCTTTTTAATATGCTGTCTAGGCATACCTTTCCTTCCAAGGAGTAAGTGTCTTTTAATTTCATGGCTGCAGTCACCATCTGCAGTGATTTTGGAGCCCAAAAAAATAAAGTCTGACACTGTTTCCATTGTTTCCCCAACTATTTCCCATGAAGTAATGGGACCAGATGCCATGATCTTAGTTTTCTGAATGTTGAGCTTTAAGCCAACTTTTTCACTCTCCTCCTCACTTTCCTCAAGAGGCTTTTTAGTTCCTCTTAACTTTCTGCCATAAGGGTGGTGTCATCTGCATATCTGAGGTTATTGATATTTCTCCCGGCAATCTTGATTCCAGCTTGTGCTTCTTCCAGCCCAGCATTTCTCATAATGTACTCTGCATATAAGTTAAATAGGCAGGGTGACAACATACAGCCTTGACATACTCCTTTTCCTATTGGGAACCAGTCTGTTGTTGCATGTCCAGTTCTAACTGTTGCTTCCTGACCTGCATACAGGTTTCTCAAGAGGCAGGTCAGGTGGTCTGGTATTCCCATCTCTTTCAGAATTTTCCACAGTTTATTGTGATCCACACAGTCAAAAGCCTTGGCATAGTCAATAAAACAGAAATACATGTTTTTCTGAAACTCTGTTGCTTTTTTGATGATCCAGTGGATGTTGGCAATTTGATCTCTTGCTCCTTTGCCTTTTCTAAAACCAGCTTGGACATCTGGAAGTTCAGGGTTCACGTATTGCTGAAGCCTGGCTTGGAGAATTTTGAACATTACTTTACTAGAGTGTGAGAAGAGTGCAATTGTGCGGTAGTTTCAGCATTCTTTGGCATTGCCTTTCTTTGGGATTGGAATGAAAAGTGACCTTTTCCAGTCCTGTGGCCACTGCTGAGTTTTCCAAATTTGCTGGCATATTGAGTGCAGCACTTTCACAGCATCATCATTCAGGATTTGAAATAGCTCAACTGGAACTCCATCACCTCCACTATCTTTGCTTGTAGTGATGCTTTCTAAGGCCCACTTGGCTTCACATTCCAGGATGTCTGGCTCTAGGTGAGTGATCACACCATCGTGATTATCTGGGTCGTGAAGATCTTTTTGGTACAGTTCTTCTGTGTATTCTTGTGTATTCTTCTTGTATTCTTGTGTATTCTTCTTAATACCTTCTTCTTCTATTTGGTCCCTACCATTTCTGTCCTTTATAGAGCTCATCTTTGCATGAAATATTCCCTCGGTATCTCTAATTTTCTTGAAGAGATCTCTAGTCTTTCCCATTCTGTTGTTTTCCTCTATTTCTTTGCATTGATCACTGAGGAAGGCTTTCTTATCTCTCCTGGCTATTCTTTGGAACTCTGCATTCAAATGGATATATCTTTCCTTTTCTCCTTTGCTTTTCGCTTCTCTTCTTTTCACAGCTATTTTTAAGGCCTCCTCAGACAGTCATTTTGCTTTTTTGCATTTCTTTTGCTTGGGGATGGTCTTGATCCCTGTCTCCTGTACAATGTCACGAACCTCCATCCATAGTTCATCAGGCACTCTGTCTATCAGATCTAGTCCCTTGAATCTATTTCTCACTTCCACTGTATAGTCATAAGGAATTTGATTTCGGTCATACCTGAATGGTCTAGTAGTTTTCCCTACTTTCTTCAATTTAAGTCTGAATTTGGCACTAAGGAGTTCATGATCTGAGCCACAGTCAGCTCCTGGTCTTGTTTTTGCTGACTGTATAGAGCTTCTCCATCTTTGGCTGCAAAGAATATAATCAGTCTGATTTCGGTGTTGACCATCTGGTGATGTCCATGTGTAGAGTCTTCTCGTGTTGTTAGAAGAGGGTGTTTGCTATGACCAGTGCGTTCTCTTGGCAGAACTCTATAAACTTTGCTTTGCTTCATTCCATACTCCAAGGCCAAATTTTCCTGTTACTCCAGGTGTTTCTTGACTTCCTACTTTTGCATTCCAGTCCCCTATAATGAAAAGGACATCTTTTTTGGGTGTTAGTTCTAGAAGGTCTTATAGGTCTTCATAGAACCTTTCAGCTTCTTCAGCGTTACTGGTTGGGGCATAGACTTGGATTACTGTGATATTCAATGGTTTGCCTTGGAAACGAACAGAGATCATTCTGTTGTTTTTGAGATTGCATCCAAGTACTGCATTTCAGACTCTTTTGTTGACCATGATGGCTACTCCACTTCTTCTAAGGGATTCCTGCCCACAGTAGTGGATATAATGGTCATCTGAGTTAAATTCATCCATTCCAGTCCATTTTAGTTCGCTGATTCCTAGAATGTCGACATTCACTCTTGCCATCGCCTGTTTGACCACTTCCAATTTGCCTTGATTCATGGACCTAACGTTCCAGGTTCCTATGCAATATTGCTCTTTACAGCATCAGACCTTGCTTCTATCACCAGTCACATCCACAAGCTGGGTATTGTTTATGCTTTGGCTCCATCCCTTCATTCTTTCTTAGCCTTATCTGTGTATATTATCTCATTTTTATTCTTTCATTAATAAAATTTATTTTTTTTAGGATATTTGTTTGATTCTAGGCTTTTTATTGTTTTTGTTTCTTTTCCTAACAACGTAAATAATAGATATATGGACTTTGAAGTCAGCCTGCTTTCAAATC
Organism: Dama dama; assembly: GCF_033118175.1. Lineage (NCBI taxonomy): Eukaryota > Metazoa > Chordata > Mammalia > Artiodactyla > Cervidae > Dama > Dama dama. The sequence goes on along the minus strand of NC_083708.1, from coordinate 33,086,434 downwards.
CTATTCGGTAAAAGATGCATGACCTTCCAAAGTCATTTAGTCTCTCTAATCCATGATTGTCTTCATTTTTAAAAATGGATTGAATAATGATTAGTACATTATGTTAGTATATTGATGATTAAATGTAGTTTGTACACTTACAGTCTTAGACAGTGCTTTAACATGATGCCTAAACATTAAGCTCTCTACTAAGATTAGCTATTATCATTATTATTTGTAATCATCATAATTTTTATTATCGGTATTCTCTTTTCTGCTGCATTTTTTTCCCCTGCATTGTGTGGTTTGTGGGATCTTAGTTCCAGGACAAGGATCAAACCCATACCCCCTGCAGTGGAAACACAGAATCCTAACCATTTGACTGCCAGAGAATTCCCTGCTTTCACTCTTTTTTCCTCCATAGCAAAGTTCTACTTTGCCCTTCTATAAAAGCCTGACTTTCTACAGAATCTTATTGTTCTGAGGGTCACTTCATGAAACTTGAGACTTTTTTGGTTTCTTGAAGTGCTTATTTAGGAAATATTTTCTAATACATATTTGATTTAATTCTTAGTTTATATAACAGGAAGTCAGGCTGCTGTGCCACTTTACAAGTCACTAGGAGGATTTTGAAATCTACTTATTGGGACATCATTGTCTGTTATTGCCTTCATTTCTACTGTTACTTTCTTTTCTCACATATGTTGATACCATCTGTCTCTGCCTTTTATTTTCCATTCCTCCTCTTTGATTTAATCAGTATTATTTCCATTTCATTTGTGTCATGATTACAAACAGTAATAAAATAAGATCTTTCATTTGTTCTAAATTGTATATTTTTTTGATGCTGATATGATTTTTGTCTTTTTTGGGGCCTAAAGTTTGTAAGCAGTTTATCAACAGTTGTATTTTATTTTTCAATTCATTTTCATCTTTGTGTCTGTTCCTCAAAATGTATTAGTATGACTCAGGTGTCCAAACTGAGATTATTATTTTTCTAGCTGTTTTCACCATTTCATTAACTCTATATATAGGGGAAGATGACTTGATCTCAGATAAGGTTCAGCATTCATATCACTAATATTTATTGACTGCTAGTTGTTATGCTAAGTCATTTCAGTTATTGAGCATCAGCAGTACTTCAGATGCTTTCATGTATTTTATTTCCATTAACTTTATAACTATGAGATAGTTATTCATTCAGCAATTATATTTGATCAGTCACAGGTTAGTATATGGCAAGTGAGCATTCCAGTGAAGATATGCACATTTAAAAGAGGTGGGGATGAAAACTAACTTCTACTGAATGTTTGCAGTATTCTCACAGCAACATTCTAGTTTAGTACTATTATTATTTCCACTTTTGATGTGGAAACTGAGGCACAGAGAGGTTACACAAAATCACACAACTAATAAGGAGTGGGATTAGGACTTGAAACCATGGAGTTTGGCTTCAGAGCATGTTTAATATGGACTTTAGAGCATGCTTAATATGGACTTTTTGCCAGGTGAAGGAATTAGCTATTTTAAAGATATAATAGCAACTAGAAAAGGAAAAAGCATTAGGAAATGAGTAGAATAATTTTTGTGATCATTGTTTATTAAGATTATTCACAACATGGCCTGTTTTGCTCCTACAAGCCTTCTGTGCTTCTGAAATACAGCCTATATTTTAGAACATTAACTACGATTGTTTCTGTGGAAAATTTCTTTCAGTTTGATTTAGGTGTCTCTTTTCCGTCTTCATTTCTACCTACCCTGATATGGCTTCATGTGTTACACGGGCTAACTAACCTTTAAAACAAAAACAGACCTTGAGCCCACTATTCTTTGCACTCATATGCTATGCAAAAACAACTATAAGTACCAATTTGCCTGTATGTATTTTTTGTAATATTTGTAATACCATTAATTGCTAATTATGTAAATTATGAAAATAAGAGAGTAAGAATTTTCAGGTTCCTATATAAGTGAAAATTTAAGTATTTTTAATGTTTGAGACTGTTTAGGAATACTTAAGTGTTTATGTAACATTTCATTGAAGAATGTTTTCATGTCATTGCTCTAAATATTTAAGTCTTTTAAAATGTTTCTCCCCCACATTTTTTTTTAATTATTCTGAAGGTATTTGGTAGCCTTGGGCTGCATTAAACCACTTTGTGATCTATTGACTGTTATGGACTCTAAAATAGTTCAAGTGGCTTTAAATGGACTTGAAAATATTTTACGGCTTGGAGAACAAGAATCTAAGCAGAACGGAATGGGCATTAATCCATACTGTGCCCTCATTGAAGAAGCATATGGTGAGCATTCAGTAAAATTTATAGTTGCTAACAATTTTTTTAATTGAGATCCAAGTGACACATTGGTTTCATGTATATAACATAATGATTCAATATTTGTATATGCTGGAAAATGAGTGTAATAATTATAGTTCATGTCACCATAGTTTAAATTTTTTTCTTGTAATGAGAACTCTTCAGATTTACTCTTGGCAGCTTTCATTTACATTTTACAGTATTAATAAATGTAGTCCCCATCACTGTACATTACTTCCCCAAAGCTTATACAGACTAGAAGTTTGTGCCTTTTGACATCCCCTTTCACCCGTTTAATTCACCCCCTCACCTCCTGTCTCTGGCAACAGCCAGTCTACCCTGTACCAATGTGCTCACTCTGAGCTCTTTGTTTTCGTTTGTTTAGATTCTGCATATAAGTGAGATTATAAGGTATTTGTCTGTATCTGTGACTTATTTCACTGAGTGTAATGCCCCCAAGGTCCATCCAGGTTGTTGCAGATGGCAAGGTTGTCTTTTTTTTTTAAAAAGCTGAATAATATTCCTCTGTATGTGTATGTGTTGTGTGTGTATGTACCACATTTTCTTTATCGATTCATTCTTTGATAGATAAAATTGCTTCCATGTCTGGGCTGTTATAAATAATGCTGAAGTGAACATGGGGGTTCATAATATCTTTGAGTTCATATATTTTTTTTTCATTTTCTTGCGATAAATATCAAGAAGTGAAATTGCTGGATTATATTTAAAAACATAAATGTAAAAAGTTAAAACTAGAACTACCATATAATCCATATTGTTATCCATAGGGATTGCACCAGTTTACATTCCCACCAATAGTGCACAAGGGTTTCATTTTCCCACATCCTTACCAACACTTCCTGTCTCATCTTTTTGACGGTGGTCATTCTAACAGTTGTAAGGTGATGTCTTATTGTGGTTTTGATTTCCATTTCCCTAATGATTAATAATGTTGAACATCTTGTCATATACCTGTTGGGCATCTGTGTATCTCCCTTGGAAAAAAATGTTCATTCAGATCTTCTGCCCATTTTTTAATCAGATAGTTTGGTTTTTGGGTATTGAGTTATATGAGTTCTTTATATATTTTGGATATTAATCCCCTACTAGGTATATGATTCGCAAATACTTTCTCTTATTTCCTAGGTTATCTTTTCATATTGCTGATGTTTTCCTTTGCTGTGCAGAAGTTTTTTAGTTTAATGTGGTCCCACTTGTTTATTTTTGCTTTTTTGTCCTTTGTGTTTGGTATCAGATTCAGAATTCAAACAGCTGTCACCAAGACTGGAATTTATTTCCTGATGAGGCATGAATCTAAGTCAGTTCTTTTTCCTCTCAGTATATTTCCATTAAATATCACTTTCTGTCTTAAGTCCTATTATATCCACTCAAGCTTTTATTTGCTATTCTTCAACCAAGCCTGGGAGACCACTTTGCCTTTATTTCAAATTACATAATGTCACTGGTTAAGATATCAGTCACTGATTTAAGAATATTTCCTGACTACAATTATTATTTTGGCCCCAAGTTATACTAGAGTTTGAGCTGTTCTATGAGTGTATATAGATATGATTACTTGATGTATTCTTTATAACCTGCAACAAATTGAAGAGGTTTATCTGTAATTAAGTGAAAAATACTTTTAGTATCATCCAGACTGATACATGGATTATTTTCTTGTAAGCAGTAAAATAGAGCATTGTAGATTCTCCTTACACTATGCAAATGGGTTTTTCCAGTTTCACTTATAAACTGTGTTGGATTTACAAATAGTATTCATTTATTCCTTATTGATACACTTTGGCTTATTCTGTGAGAGAACTGATTGTTACTTTGCTCATTAATTTTAGGTTTTTTACTTGTTTTTGTTTTGTTGCTTTCCCTTTTTGTGCTTTTTGTTTGGCATGATTACTCTGGAAACAACTTGTGACGTTTCCATGATCTAAAACTGTCATTTTAAAATTCAGAAACTGAAGTACAGAGGAATCAAACTTACTTGGGAAAAATCATACAACTAAAAGGGTGGATTCTCTGATCTTCCTACTGCCCAGCCTATGTTTACTTTTCATACCCTATTGCCCAATATTTTTATTCGTGAACTATAAAGCATAAGTATTGACTGTCATGGGGCTTCCCTGGTGGCTCAGAGGTTAAAGCGTCTGCCTACAATGTGGGAGACCCAGGTTCAATCCCTGGGTCGGGAAGATCCCCTGGAGAAGGAAATGGCAACCCATTCCAGTATTCTTGCCTGGAGAATCCCAGGCAACCCACTCCAGTATTCTTGCCTGGAGAACCCCATGGACGGAGGAGGCTGGTAGGCTACAGTCCACAGGGTCGCAAAGAGTCAGACACGACTGAGCGACTTCACTTTCACTGACTATCGTTATATGCAAAAATCAGATAAAAACTACACAATCACTTAAATGTGTAATCTAAAAAATACTACAAACTAGTGAATATAACAAAAGAGAAGCAAACTCATATAAACTAGTGGTAACCAGTGCAACCAGTGGGGGTGGAGTGCAAATTATTGGGTAAGATAGATTCAAGGATGTATTGTACAACACAGGGAATATAGCCAATATTTTGTAATAACAGTAAATGGAATACAACCTTTAAAAATTATGTTTTAATTTTTTTAATTAGATTAAAAATAACAGTTCCATTGCCAGTGGACTGGTGATACTATTGATTCATTATTTTGATTTAAATATATATTTAAATCTGAGTAATAACTTTGATTTTATGTATATGCTTTATATAATAGGTCTAGATAAAATTGAATTTCTGCAAAGCCATGAAAATCAGGAAATTTACCAAAAGGCTTTTGATCTGATTGAACATTACTTTGGTGTAGAAGATGACGACCCCAGTATTGTACCTCAAGTGGATGAAAATCAGCAACAGTTTGTATTTCAGCAGCAGGAAGCACCAATGGAAGGGTTCCAACTCTAACTTGGTAGGAGGTAAATTAATGGCTAAGAAGGGTAGCTTTACATATCTCCCCTTTCTTGCATTGTCAGTAGGAATAGTTGATGCGTTTTTGTGTAGAACAAAAAAAGAAAGAAGATGCACTTTTAGAAAGCAAAACAAAAGTTTCCATTCATATGCAACCTTTTATTATAGTTTTGTTGTTATGTTGGTCTGCCTGTATATATGTCTTTCATTGTTTTATCTTTTTTTGTATCTGTTTGAGAACAGTTAAATACATTATTTAATAATTTAAGCCTGAGGAGGAGAATTTTGGTAAAGTATTACAATAATGGTTCTGAATTTTTCTAGCACTCTTGGATACTGCACAATAACAGTACAGCTGTTGCATTTTGGCAGTGTTTGACATTCCCATTCTCTACTAAATCTACCTCTCAAAGCAAAAACAAAACAAAAAAGCTTCAGAAGCATGAAATAGAGAAAAGGCTAAATTAGAATGTAAAGATAGATGTTACCAGAAATTATAAATCACTGTGCTGTAGGTTATACTTTGCAAAAAAAAAAAAGGTTTAACAAAACCTGTAAAAGTTACTTACAAAACATAGGAAAAATGTTGTACTGGTAATCGATTAAAATGTAGCAATTGTGAAGAGAGAAGCTGTTTTTCATATTGAACACATTAAAATAATTACACAACATTTAAATATTTGTGTTTTTAACATATAAATGCTATATTAGTATATTTTATATTTTGACCAAATATGCTAACATTTTTGAAATAGTGTTTTTTTATTTTTTCACTGCTCATTTTAAAGAGCATCATGATAGAGATGCCATCATGAATCTAAAGTAGTGCTGCATAGCAAAAATAATACTGTATTCCTTTCTCTGATTTTTCAGAGCACTAATTGAGAAGTTTCACTTTCTGTGTAATAATGAACTTAGGTACTTGAATGGCAAAATTGTTCTGAAGAAATCACCTTGTTATGTATTAAATTTTATTAAATGTACTTAATGTTTGGACACAAAAGGATGATATTAATGAAAATTACTAAGGATTCTTTAATTGGTTGAAACCTATATTAGGATTTTTTTTCCCTTTGGTAATATTCAGAGGGTCATACTGCTGCTTGTCAATGTACCATTGTATTAGATTACATTTGTATCAGATTGGTTAATATAATGTAAGTGTTTATGTATTAACAGCAAAAACCTCTTCATATTGTGAAACTTTGAAAAAAGTTTCAGTAGAAAATTATATATATATATTTATTTATAGATCCATATATATGCATGTGTCTTACCTGTGTTTTTTTTCACAGTACTATACTCGGTAGTTTTCTAAGCAGATATGGTACTGTTGAGCTCAGTCTTTTTCATTTATAGTTATATACAGGCTATTTACATTTCCAGTTATATATCTAAAATACTTATTTAAAAATTAGTTTATTGCTGTTTTAAGATAGAAACTAAAAGCATTTTTGATATAACTCATAGTCTATTCTGTAAAGAAAGATTTCATTTATGGTATCATTTATAATGTTTCTGCTGGAAATCAGAGGCATGTTAACAAGAAGAAAATGTATACAGAGGTACTTTTAAATAGTATGACACTTTGTAAAATTATATATCATGAAACTAAGCTTTTGGCAAGACACTTAAAACCTACAGGCTATAGACTACAGGTTTAAATGGTGTCCATAATGCTGACTGCATCTGCCAAACCTCTTTTATATTATTAAGTAGAGTATTGTATCTGTGCCCTTTCTATTGTAGTAGAAGTTATGAAGTTCAGTATATGTATATTCAAAAGAACAGGGTAGTTATATTAAAGATGACCAAATTGGTGGTGAATTGATCAGATCAACGCTTTTTTGTGATGCTGCTAGTGTAAGTATCAGGTGACAGGGTATTCCACTCTTTCTAATCAATTGAACTTGATAATGCAGCATAATTCATAAACTAACCAGCTGTGCCTGCTTTTATTTTGAGGACCCTGTAGTCAGTTTAGGAGATTTATATTAATAAATCTCTAAGCCACGTCTTTCAAACAAAATAGTTCTTACAGAAGGAAAAATAATGGAAATAATAGAATGGCCTTTAATTTTAAATTTTTGCCAGTAAAGCAAGCATTATACCTCTAAGTATAGAATTTGACCATATTTTAGGCATTTATATACAAAAATTATATTTAATTCATTGGATCTGTTACTAGGATAATTGATTTGATTAGATTTGAGTGCAAGGGGCAATTGGGACCAGCTATTGGTGTGGTAATAACTTTATTGAACCAATACTAGCAAATACTTTGTTTCTAAAATTTTTCTTAATATGACTACTCTTTTCAAATGTACTATTTTAAATGCTCCAAAATGTATTTTCCTTAATCTTCACTGGCCCTTATGTGGGAAATTTTCTTTTTTCAACTTGCTTTCCTGAGATTTATTATATTTAAATCTGAGAGAAACTGTGCCAAAAAAAAAAAAAAGAAAAGAAAACATGTTCTAAAGGGCAATGCATGCAACATTAATGCAGAAATTAAAAAAAATACTTGAAAGAGTCCTTTACGTTTAATTAAATTTGGTGTTTTATTTTTGTCTGAATTTGAATTTTTACTAGCTAATCTATGCAATTTACTTGTTTTATATTTGTAAGTACTTGACTCAATGACCCGGGTGTTTTTACTATCAGTTTTATTTTGAAAACTGTTTGTAGAACTTAATTCTTAGTGTCATTTTGTTCACTTACTGGTAGCACTAGAACAGGAAAGCAAAAAATAAAAACAAAAAAATGTAATAAAATCTGCTGGCACAGAAACAGCATATCATTCGGTAACTGTAAAACCTGTTTGCAGATAAAGATTGATTTGTTGATAAAGGACTTTTGTTGGACAGAACATTACCTTTGCCTTCATATTTTTTCTTCTCTTAGGAAGGAGCATTATGGAAAAAGTAATTACAATACAAAGTCTTAGTGGATTTTTGTTGCTGTTCTAAATTCAGCAGTCTACTGGCTGCATTGTGAAACTGTGAAATCAAAGTAACTGTTAACCTTTACTCATTTTAGTTCATAGCATTACTGTTTTATGGAATGTAACATATTAGGAGCCAATATGATAGAGCTCTAGAAGGATAATGTGTCTTTAAGTTCTGATTGGGAAGTGGGATGGGGGAAGATGTTCTTGACTAACTAAAAAAATCAATATTTGAGTAATATGCAATATTATGAAATGTTACAGCACTATATTAAAAACAATAAAATGCTATTTTACAATTGCATTTATATAAGCGTGTCTGTTTCATTTGTTCTCACAATTGTGTATTCCTAACAGCAAAAATAGATGCCCTCAATGATTAAAATTCCATCCCCTTTCTAAAACCAGTATGATTTTGTTGGTAGGATTATATGATAAAATAGTATGTTGCTTTTATTTTAGAACTTATATGTATATTCAACTATAATGGAGGATGAATCTAATTTATGTTTGTATCTCATGCCTTGGCAATTAATGGGACATTCACATGTTTCAACTGAGATTATTTTTGCTTTTCTATTATTTTAATGTAATACAGTGCATTTATTTAAGGCTTAGAGTTTTAAACCTAATAAATGGAAATAGAAGGGAATATCTGATTTAACTTTCTTAGTGTGCTCGAAACCAAAATCACACAGTAGCCAAGCTTAGGCCCCCCTAGTTTAGTGTTTTTATTTTCTTATTCTGCTACTATTTTTTTTTTTTTTTTTGGCTTCATCTGGCCTCATTTCCTTCAGTATTTGAAACTTTGTCAATCACAGAGTAGTAAAAGTAATTATGTCAGTTATTTTTAGGGTTTCTTGCTCCCAATAAAGCAGTCTGCAATTTTAAGAGACACATACATCATATCAATATTAGTCACTTTAACATTTCAATTTTCCATTCTTATGAAATAAAATTTTCAAATAGTTGCACTTCCGAGCATGGCTGTACAGTACCCCCAGAACTAAAATGCTGATTGGGAGCAACCCTACCAAGTAAAGAGGTCAAAATGCTCACTAGCTTTTGCATAAACATTTCAATTTGGAAGCAGTAGGCAGTTTGGAGAATTTAATGTGTAATGCTCAAAAGTATCTGTTATTTAAAAATTGGGAGTTCTAAACTTTGGACAGCTTTACTTTTGAGGGATCCCTCTTGTTCCCTTTCAGTCATGGTTGTTTTTTTAAACTTGTCTAAAAAAGCATGGCAAAATTTTAGGGGTTTAACATGACTCATTATTTTCTGAGCATTCCACCTTCTAAATTGTTTTATTATAAAATACACAAAGAGAATAATGTGTAAGAAGACAGTTTGAATAATAAAACACCTGTGTACTCACCATCCAATTTAATTATTATCAGTCCCTTGTAACTATTACTCTGGATTTTATTAATAATCCTTGTGCTTTTCTTCATTGTTTCATCTCATGTGTATATATCCCTAAGAAATACAGCCTCACTTAACTTTTTTCTAAATGTGTAAACTGGAAGTTTACATATATTTTCTATATCTGGGAGTTTCGGGTTTTGGCTCAATGTTAACATTTTTTGAGATTCATATTGATGCATATATGTGTGGTTTGTTCATTTTCTTTGCTGTTTACTATCCTGTTTTGTGACTACATCGTGATGTCTGGTAAGGGAAGTTTGTTTTACTTTTGTTCCTGAGGCATGTGGGATCTTAGTTTCCCAACCAGGGATGAAACCTGTGCCTCGTGTGGTGGAAGCGCAGTCTCAACCACTGGACTGCCAAAGAAATCCCCAGAATGCTCATTTTAGCATCATCTCTAGTGGCCAAAAACTGGACCAAATAATCAGATAAACTGGCATATTCATACAATGGAATACTATAACAATGAAAATGAATGACTTCCTGCTACTCAGAGTCTGGATGAATTTCACAATATAATACTGAGTATAAGAATTTACACAAGTGTATATTATATCATTCTATGTATATAAAGTTAAAACAGGCAAAACTAGTCTATGGTGATAAAACAACATCTTTTTTTATCTGTGTGATAATGACTGACTGAGGGCAGAAATGAGGCAGAAAGGAGATGTTTTATGGCTTGACCTGAACAGTGGTTATGCAGGTGTGTTCACTAAAATTCTATCAAACTGTGTACACTTTTGTGCACTTTCTAAATGTATGTTATACTTCAGCAAAAGTTTACTAAAAGTAGAAATAAAAAAAGACTTTGCCATTCTTGTTACCAAAATAAAGCCTTGACAAGTACTTTGTTAAATATTCTCTTTTACCTATCATTTATTGTTGCTGGTAACAGTGATGATATTCCGATGAACACTTTGTCAGAATATCATTTAGCCTTGGCCTGTGCAGCCAGTGCCGCTTCTTCACGCCATTTTGCCTTCTTTGCCAGATTCCAACTTGTTAAAGATTCATGTCGTTCTGCAGCCTGCAGAAGCAAAAGGCGAAGCATTTTGGCACTCTGGAAAAATTTGTATTTAGAGATATATAGCAGACTCCATGAAAAGAAGAAAAATAAAGCATCAATCACATGTAGCATTTAAGAAAAACAATCCTTTGATACAGAAAAAAATCTGCCTAAGTTATTAGACTTCTAGTCAATACTACTGCTATATAGAAATCTGCCCCCACCCTCTCTTGGCACACATAGATATAGTTGTTGGACAAAAAATAAATACATACACTTTCAAATAATTAAACTCAAAATCAAGAAAGGGAAATCCCCAGGTACCTTTTATGAAAAGAATGCAAAAGGCGTAAGTTGATGGGGAATGAGAAGGACGAACACTAGAATAGCGGAAATGGCTTTATTAGGGGGAAATACTGGCTTTAACAGCTGTGGGCTAGAAACTGAGTTGCTATGCCAATAGGCAAGTTCAGGATTTAGATCATGGGCATGGAGCTGAGGTATTCCTGTGAAATGACTAAAGCTCTTACCAGCCTGAGAACTGGCAAGGACACTAGGCATTTACCTGGGGGGGAGAATTACTTGTGAAAAGAGAAGATAATTAGCATTGTGATCAGGAGGAAAGAACTCTAGCTAGAAAATGGATCAGAGGAAATAATCTAAATGTGGCACAGAGATATAAGTACAAAAAAACAAGAGACATGAAGAATAGAATTAGAAATTCCAACATATATTCCCAATAGGTGAGTGATTAGAATGGGGGGAGAGGTCATATTTGAAGTAAAAACAGCTTACACTTTTTCAGAAGTGAGCAAAGCTATAGGTCCCTCAGACTCAAGAACACACAAAGTCCTTTGCAGAATAAAAATCTAATAGATACTGGTGGAAGTCTGATATGCATTTCACACTTAACATATCCAAAATAGAGGACTTGATATATTTTGTCTGTCAGGCCTACCAGTTCTTTCCCCAGCTGTACACATGGGGAATGGCAACACCATCCATCCTAGATGCTCAAGGCAGAAATCCAAGCATTTTTTGTGTCATTCTTCCATTTTGTTTCCTCTTCCCACACTGAATTTACCATAAAGCTCTATCCTTTTTACCTTTCCAAACATATCTCAAATTGCTAACGATTTCTCCATCTCTATCTGACAGTATCTTAAATAAGATTTAAGGTTTAATTATTCAAATTGAATATTAAATATCAAATTATTCAAATTAAATAAGTTTAATTATTCAAAGTGACAGGTGAATTGGAGAGAAGGAAGATGGATACAGTTCAGTTCAGTTTAGTCGCTAAGTGGTGTCCAACTCTTTGCGACCCCATGAACTGCAACACGCCAGGCTTCCCTGTCCAACACCAACTCCCAGAGTTTACCCAAACTCATGTCCATTGAGTTGGTGATGCCATTCAACCATCTCATCCTCTGTCGTCCCCTTCTCCTCTTGCCCCCAATCCCTCCCAGCATGAGGGTCTTTTCCAGTGAGTCAGTTCTTTGCATCAGGTGGCCAAGTATTGGAGTTTCAGCTTCAACATCAGTCCTACCAGTGAACACCCAGGACTGATCTCCTTTAGGATGGACTGGTTGGATCTCCTTGCAGTCCAAGGGACTCTCAAGAGTCTTCTCCAACACCACAGTTCAAAAGCATCAATTCTTCGGCACTCAGCTCTCTTTATAGTCCAACTCTCACATCCGTACATGACTACTGGAAAAACCATAGCCTAGGAATCCCTTAGAAGAAATGGAATAGCCATCATGGTCAACAAAGGAGTCCGAAATGCAGTACTTGGATGCAATCTCAAAAACAACAGAATGATCTCTGTTCGTTTCCAAGGCAAACCATTGAATATCACAGTAATCCAAGTCTATGCCCCAACCAGTAACACTGAAGAAGCTGAAGTTGAACAGTTCTATGAAGACCTACAAGACCTTCTAGAACTAACACCCAAAAAAGATGTCCTTTTCATTATAGGGGACTGGAATGCAAAAGTAGGAAGTCAAGAAACACCTGGAGTAACAGGAAAATTTGGCCTTGGAGTATGGAATGAAGCAAAGCAAAGTTTATAGAGTTCTGCCAAGAGAATGCACTGGTCATAGCAAACACCCTCTTCCAACAACACAAGAGAAGACTCTACACATGGACATCACCAGATGGTCAACACCGAAATCAGACTGATTATATTCTTTGCAGCCAAAGATGGAGAAGCTCTATACAGTCAGCAAAAACAAGACCAGGAGCTGACTGTGGCTCAGATCATGAACTCCTTATTGCCAAATTCAGACTTAAATTGAAGAAAGTAGGGAAAACTACTAGACCATTCAGGTATGACCGAAATCAAATCCCTTATGACTATACAGTGGAAGTGAGAAATAGATTTAAGGGACTAGATCTGATAGACAGAGAGCCTGATGAACTATGGATGGAGGTTCGTGACATTGTACAGGAGACAGGGATCAAGACCATCCCCAAGCAAAAGAAATGCAAAAAAGCAAAATGACTATCTGAGGAGGCCTTACAAATAGCTGTGAAAAGAAGAGAAGTGAAAAGCAAAGGAGAAAAGGAAAGATATACCCATTTGAATGCAGAGTTCCAAAGAACAGCAAGGAGAGATAAGAAAGCCTTCCTCAGTGATCAATGCAAAGAAATAGAGGAAAACAACAGAATGGGAAAGACTAGAGATCTCTTCAAGAAAATTAGAGATACCGAGGGAACATTTCATGCAAAGATGGGCTCTATAAAGGACAGAAATGGTAGGGACCAAATAGAAGAAGAAGATATTAAGAAGAAGTGGCAAGAATACACAGAAGAACTGTACAAAAAAGATCTTCATGACCCAGATAATCACGATAGTGTGATCACTCACCTAGAGCCAGACATCCTGGAATGTGAAGTCAAGTGGGCCTTAGAAACCATCACTACAAGCAAAGCTAGTGGAGGTGATGGAATTCCAGTTGAGCTATTTCAAATCCTGAATGATGATGCTGTGAAAGTGCTGCACTCAATATGCCAGCAAATTTGGAAAACTCAGCAGTGGCCACAGGACTGGAAAAGGTCCGTTTTCATTCCAATCCCAAAGAAAGGCAATGCCAAAGAATGCTCAGACAACCACACAATTGCACTCATCTCACACGCTAGTAAAGTAATGCTCAAAATTCTCCAAGCCCGGCTTCAGCAATACGTGAACCATGACCTTCCAGATGTCCAAGCTGGTTTTAGGAAAGGCAGAGGAACCAGAGATCAAATTGCCAACATCCGCTGGATCATCGAAAAAGCAAGAGAGTTCCAGAAATCATCTATTTCTGCTTTATTGACTTTTTGACTGTGTGGATCACAATAAACTGTGAAAAATTCTGAAAGAGATGGGAATACCAGACCACCTGACCTGCCTCTTTGAGAAACCTGTATGCAGGTCAGGAAGCAACAGTTAGAACTGGACATGGAACAACAGACTGGTTCCCAAGGAAAAGGAATATGTCAAGGCTGTATATTGTCACCCTGCTTATTTAACTTATATGCAGAGTACATCATGAGAAATGCTGGGCTGGAAGAAGCACAAGCTGGACTCAAGATTGCCGGGAGAAATATCAATAACCTCAGTTATGCAGATGACACCACCCTTATAGGATAAAGTGAAGAACTAAAGAGCCTCTGAAAGTGAAAGAGGAGAGTGAAAAAGTTGGCTTAAAGCTCAACATTCAGAAACTAAAATCATGGCATTCGGTCCCATGACTTCATGGCAAATAGATGGGGAAATAGTGGAAACAGTGGCTGACTATATTTTTCTGGGCTCCAAAATCACTGCAGATGGTGACTGCAGCCATGAAATTAAAAGACGCTTACTCCTTGGAAGGAAAGTTATGCCCAACCTAGATAGCATAATAAAAAGCAGAGATATTACTTTGTCAACAAAGGTCCATCTAGTCAAGGCTACAGTTTTTCCAGTGGTCATGTATGAATGTGAGAGTTGGACTATAAAGAAAGCTGGGCACCAAAGAATTGATGCTTTTGAACTGTAGTGTTGGAGAAGACTCTTGAGAGTCCCTTGGACTGCAAGGAGATCCAACCAGTCCATCCTAAAGGAGATCAGTCCTGGGTGTTCACTGGTAGGACTGATGTTGAAGCTGAAACTCCAATACTTGGCCACCTGATGCAAAGAGCTGACTCATTGGAAAAGACCCTAATGCTGGGAAAGATTGAGGGCAGGAGGAGAAGGGGACAACAGAGGATGAGATGGTCGGATGGCATCACTGACTCAATGGACATGGGTTTGGGTGGACTCCGGGAATTGGTGATGGACAGGGAGGCCTGGCATGCTGGGGTTCATGGGGTCGCAGAGTCGGACAGGACTGAGCGACTGAACTGAACTGATGCCATAGCTAAACAGTTCATTATTTAAGGAAGGATGTAGTTTGGATAACTTTCATACAAAAAGTTCTTCCTTTGCCGATTTTAACCAGGTTATAAACTGTAATTTCTCATTTTTCTTTGTCTTATAAATGGAAACAAGCTTCTGTCCCTTCTGTCCAGATGGTTAATTTGTTGACTCAAATTTCCATGAACAGTGTTGTTTCCAGTACAACTGATATATGCAGATGGGTCAAGATGTCTGAGATGAGACTGTTCTTACATTGGAAAACCAGCAATAATCCCCCATGTGAGAACAAAGCTCATAATCCTTCTTAAAATTCTCAAGCCTATTTTTACTTTAAAGAGGTACTCACCCTTTTGGCTGATGCTATCACTGCAAAGCAGGCGATGATCGTGAGTCCAATCATTATGTAACAAGCTTTCACCCGAGCTTTGTTTCTTGCAGCATCTATCATTTCTGGCCTAAACCAAGATGTGTATTCTGTTAACTACATTAAAGCAATATGATTTCCTGACTGGCACAATAGACAATTATTTTTTACATAAATACTCCAAAAATTTCCCTGAATTCAACTGGCGGATGTGAAAGCCTTACAAATTCTAGTACATTATCTTACTAATTTCAAATTAACAGGTATTTATTATTTATATTGCTGCAGTAATATGAAGTGGCAGCTTATAAATAGACACAAGTAAAGAATGATTTTTGAGAAAGTATTCAGCAGTATTTTTTCTTATATATGTCGTTTGAATAGAGAAAAAGAAATTCTAGGAAGCAATTCCTCTTAAAAATTAAAAAATATTTCTTTAACTTTCCACCGGTTGAAAGAACACAGAAAACCAATATCTAGCCTGTTTTCTTCAGGTTTTAGGCAGATTAATGTAAGTTTTAAGATATTAGTTGCAAACAGGTTAATATTAGCACATTATTAGATTACATTTGTTGTTGATTTTTGTTCCAGATGGAACCTGAAAGATCTAATCTTTTTTACCCATCCATCTGGCTTTGAACTGCTATACCAAATTAGTTTAACACTGAAAAGAAAAGTACAATCATTATTAAATATCATTAGTGTATGGTACAAAAATTATAGGTCACTTGTTAATTATGTCCATTAAAAGCATAAAAGTGAAAGCTGTTTACATTGTAAATCTAATGCTTAGGAGGCATATCTCTCCTAAATAGCAATGATTTAAAAATTATAGAATATAATAAAAAATATTCAAATACTTTCATGTTTCCAACCCAAAACTACAATACTTTTCCTAGGCACCTTGCTCAAAGTTAATTTAACAGAATTTCTCCTTTTTAACAATATTTCTTTGACTGTAATCCTGGGGAAGAATTATTTTTGTAAAATGGGTCTCTTCACATATACAGCGATATTGCTATAATCTTGGGTCTAGAATCTCTAGATGTGTTAATTTACAATAATTCAGGTTCTTTACATTTTTGATTACTCTGTCATATAGCCCTAGAATTCAAAATCCAAAAACACTGAGGATGGTCTTTTTAAGCTTTTCTGGGGCTAATTTCTGCTCTGAGCTAAATTATAGATCTCAAGGACAACAAAATTTGTTTTATAATATTAAAAAAAAAAATCTCCGTGGTGAATAAATGCTGAAAACAGAGTTCAAATTCCATGTTATTTCAAATTCTATGTCCATTCCTCATTAAATCATTTAATTCAAGAAAGGAATAAAACTGTTTGAGAATTCATTACTGAACATTTCCCACCATATTTTTCCCATTTGAGATGCTTTTGATGACTAATAAATTAACAATCAATAAAAAGTGTGCACAATATGCACAGAACAAGGTGTAGACCCAGTTTCCATCATCCATTCTAACAGGCATTGATCACATCATATAAAATAATATTTGAACATCTGAAATCCTTATTTGATTTTATAGTTCTAGTCTCACTTTTTTCTGAGATCAGTTTAAGAAGTGGTAGATTGGTTTTATCCTTAGTTTCCTTCCTTCCCCTTTTAACCACTCCCTTGTAAGGTGCTGGGAAGATTTCTGGGCTTTGCATAAACTAAAGCTGTAGAAAAAATGCTTTTTAAGGGTGACCTTTACTTTGTTCTTGTTTTCGTAAAAGATTACATTTACCCTGGAGTTGAAGTTGTCAGCTTAGGTTTTTATCAAGGGAACGTCTGTCCTGAGAATGGGATGAGGAGGCCAGAGACACAGATGCGCCCTGGCCCCTAGTCCTAGAAAACCCACGCTCAGATAGCTGCAAAACCGCGTACACCAGGCATCTCCCGCCCCAGAAGAGGAGGTCACACGGATGTGGCTTCTTCGCAGAGACCCTCCGGCCACCCCACGAGTCATGATCCCTCCTTGGGTGGATTAGGGAGCCGCAACTCCTCCCCTCCCCAGCCCAGGCCAGGGCCCCTCCGCCTCTCAGCGAGGACCCTGGTTTTTGTTTGGCCTAAGGGCGCCACTGCCTCCCGGCCCCGGAGATCACCGGGGGCGGGTATCTGAGCGACGGTGGAAGTACCCACTGAACTTCGGGATTTCCACACGATTTCAACAATCTCCCCACAAGCTTAGCTTGGCCCCCACAGTCCAGTGAAGGAGCTTGGCATTTAGCCGCACTAGGGGCGCGTGAGTAATTCCCTTAGAGTGGTAGGTGATACCGTGAAGACCCGTGTGGCTCTGCACACCTCTCCCGACCTCTGTGCACGCAGGTCGGGAAGTGGGTGGACCCCGAGCCTTCCAGGCCTGGGGCCGACCCTCCAGGGCGCCCTCACCCCGGCCCGGCACGGGCCACACTTACGGAATCCGAGGCGGGATATCCTCCATCGCTTTGAAACGCCCGGTCCACAGCAGGATTCTCTTGTCGAATTGCGACGGCTTGTGCTCGGCGGGGACCCTATGGACCTTCCCGGCTGCGAAGGCGACAGGGACATACAGAGGGACGGAGAGACCGACGGCCCAGTGACCGGGGCGCGCTCACGCCTCCATCCCCCAGCCTCAGCGCTCCACGGACCCGTCCCTCCCGGGTCGTTCCCAGACCCTGCTCACCAGAACCTGGGGGCTCCGAGCCGCCGGGGCTCCCGCCACTGGAGTATTGGGGGCGACCCCGGGGCCAGAGAGACGCGACCGGCCGCCGCTCGGCTTCTGGGGGCGCTCCCGGGGCGCAGCAGGGGATGCGCCCTAGGCGGAGGCGCAGGAGGCTCCCGACGGTGGCCAGCATGCTGCTGAGCCCTGATCCCGCGCCCTCAGCCCAGCCGGGGCCGGAGCTCCCGGGACCCCTGCCGCCCCGCCCCGCGCCGCTCCCAGGGGAGCCCCGGATGCGCAGCTGGAGTCTGACGTGCGCACCCTGGGCTCCGGGTCCCCGCCCCCAGCCGGCGACCCCCGACCCGGGCGTCTCGACCCTGGGGCTGAGTCGGTCCCCCGGCGCGCCGCGGACGACTTTCCTCCCGAAACAGCTCCATGCCTTTTAAAGGCAATTCTTGGTATTCAGTAGAAACGTGTTTCCATCACACTTTTTTTTTTTTAAAATTTCACTGGTGCTTAAGAGAATAAATTTAACCTCTCTATCCTCCAGGGAAAGCCAACAGTCAGGCCTTCAAGTGCAGGTCGTTTCAGATGTTTACCAAGTGAGTGTAAGGGCTTTCAACAAACTCCTGATTTTCCCATGAGGCGATTTTTTGAAGTTAGCTCTTCACCTCACCCTCCACTCCCATACTTTTTTCTTTTCCAGACAAAACAACCTCAGTTCCTACAGTTTTTGTCCACCTCTTCATTTCTTAGACTGCAAACTCTCCAGACACTCTTCAAAATGAGCTATTCTACATTTCTACCATCATTCCCTCTCAAAAAGAGGGGAGAATCCTCTATTCTTTGGCATCTAAATGTGGATAGGAACTCAGAAAAAAAAGGGCTTGTAGGAAAACTGTCAACTCTAAAGAAATATACTTTATGTCCTCATATTCCCTGGTGGCTCAGAGGATAAAAAATCTGCCTGCTATGAGGAGACCTGGGTTCCCTGGGTAGGGGAGAGCCCCTGGAGAAGGGAATGGCAACCCACTCCAGTATTCTTGCCTGGAGAATTCCATGGATAGAGGAGCCTGGAGGGCTACAGTTCATGGGATCGCAAAGAGCCAGACAGGACCGAGCAACTAACATAACAACACACAAGGGACCACAGACCCCACCCAAGTTAAAGTGCTCCCCTGGAGGGAGCCCCAGGCCAGTCCACCCTCCCTTTTTCTGTCTCTGAGGTTTTTCTGAACCCAGACACTGAACTACTTTTAGTTGGGTCTCCAGATACTTCTTTCCTTCCTAACTAGAAGTGTCCAGCGCTTGAGGGCAATATCTCTGTAACTCTGCATCTTTCGCTTAATGTGTTCAATAAAAGAAGACATTCATTATCTCAGTAAAGAAACATGCATTGAGAGATGTGATAATGGAAAGAACCATGAGCTTTGCCGTCACACCAAGGTTTAAACCCCTAATTTGTGATTTAAGAGTTGCACAATTATTAGCAAATCATTTTTTAAGTCATTAGTCTTGGTCTCATTTGTAAAATAAGAATGGCTTCCTTTCAAGTTCATTCATGCAACAACTATAAAAAAAAAAAAAACCCCTGTGCTATGCCAGCTACTCCTCAGAGCCTGCCATAGAGCAGTGAACAATGTCCAGTGAGGATTAACATATGAAGAGGGGGAAAAAAACAGTATGAGAAAAAGTAAGCAGACGTGAGGTAGAAACTGTTTAGAGAGGATAGTTTAGGTTACCCTTCTAAATGTCCCTGGCACATTAATAAACTTTCAAAGATGTTTCTTTCCCTTCACATTCTTTAACTAGTTCCCAAAGACAAGTGCATTTTAATTCATGAAATCCCTTGTAAGGGAACTGTAGGAGGCTATGAGCTCCCTGAGGGTATAGCCCAAACACTGGCTCTTAATAGATACTTAATTTTAATCTTACATAAATGAAAAAATTAATGTGAATATTCAATAATAAAATGGACTGCATCTGGGCTAGTTTAAGAAAAGACTGGATACTTAGGACATGCTGCGTGATAAACAGAATGAATTCCTACCTGAAAAATTATGTTGCCATAGGTAATACTTGATGGTTGCACATATATGCCACTTGAAAATTCTCCCATTATTCAAATGTGTTGTTTTTTCCTTTATTATTTTATTTTTCTTCACGTCACTGAGAATATCCATAGAGCTAGAGGAAAACATCTCTGTGAATCAGCCAGTCATTAATAGTTCACCAAGAAATATTAAACTAGTTAAATAAGTTTATTTCCCTGGAGAGAACCAAATGTCAGGCATCGACACATGGTTTTCTATCTCAGGCTTCTCTAGCATTGCAGAACCATAGGGCAAGAGAATCGTGGCTTATGTCATGAGAGAAAGAACAGTTTGCATTCTGTTCTCTGGTCCTGATGGGATTAAAATACCACTTTTTGGCAGTGTTCTCCATTTTTAAAAAGTTACAGCTGCATGAGAGATATTTTCTTTAGCTCTAGAATTGGGATAACCAACCAAAAACATAAACAAACAAACTCAAATCAACTCCTAATAGAAAGATATGCCATTTATATTTCTTTCTTTCTTTTAAACCAGGACAGTTCATTTCTTCATTCCACAGATGTTCGTTGAGTGTCTCCTATGCACTGAGTACTGTTCTGGGCTCTGAGGTCATGGCATAGCAGGTAAGCATACAAAATTTTTTTGTTTCTTATAGAGCTTATTATTAATCCGTGGTGCTTTCAGTTTACCCATTCCATACAATATTATTTCTCAGTCCAATGGTTCATCTAACTTGCATGTATTGTTTTCAGTTTTGCTCCTTCAGAGCTTGTTTGGATTAGGATATGACACCACCCTTATGGCAGAAAGTGAAGAGGAACTAAAAAGCCTCTTGATGAAAGTGAAAGAGGAGAGTGAAAAAGTTGGCTTAAAGCTTAACATTCAGAAAACTAAGATCATGGCATCCGGTCCCATCACTTCATGGGAAATAGATGGGGAAACAGTGGAAACAGTGTCAGACTTTATTTTTGGGGGCTCCAAAATCACTGCAGATGGTGATTGCAGTCACAAAATTAAAAGACGCTTATTCCTTGGAAGGAAAGTTATGACCAACCTAGATAGCATATTAAAAAGCAGAGACATCACTTTGCCAACAAAGGTCCGTCTAGTCAAGGCTATAGTTTTTCCAGTGGTCATGTATGGATGTGAGAGTTGGACTGTGAAGAAAGCTGAGTGCCGAAAAATTGATGCTTTTGAACTGTGGTGTTGGAGAAGACTCTTGAGAGTCCCTTGGACTGCAAGGAGATCCAACTAGTCCATCCTAAAGGAGATCAGTCCTGGGTGTTCATTGGAAGGACTGATGCTGAAACTGAAACTCCAACACTTTGACCACCTGATGCGAAGAGTTAACTCATTGGAAAAGACCCTGATGCTGGGAGGGATTGGGGGCAGGAGGAGAAGGGGATGACAGAGGATGAGATGGCTGGATGGCATCACTGACTCAATGGATATGAGTTTGAATAAACTCCGGGAGTTGGTGATGGACAGTGAGGCCTGGCGTGCTGTGGTTCATGGAGTCGTGAAGAGTCGGACACAACTGAGCAACTGAACTGAACTCATTTTCCCATTTCCTACAGTTAATTTTCCTACTTCTGTTATAGATAGAGTGTTATAGATAGATATATAATTTTTTAGAGTAAAGTTATTACATAAAGTAAGTGGAAAGTGTGGGTAATTTTAAATTATTATCATTTTTTATTATTGAAAGCTAGTGTGTGCTCAGTACTGGGCTAAGGCAGGAAATGCAAAGACTGCCGCAGTCCTGGAGAAGTTCCCAGTTTGGCTGAGATGGTAGTCCCTCATCAGGAAATGCCTTGCTCCCAAAGGAGGAGCTGGGAGGGACTTTAACTAATCTGTTTCCAATCCCCTACTGGCCCCTCTGTAGGGAAAGTTCTAAAGTGACAGTTTCCTGGAAGACCCAGGTTACAGTGGTCTCCAGTGGTTCAGGCAGCCTTCCCAAGTGGGTGGTCCAGGTAAGTGTCGGATTACCTGCTCTGTACTAAGTATATGCTGAGGACACCAGCCAAAGTTCAAAATGAGATCTCGAAAACCAAAAAGATCTATGTACTTCTCTTCATGTTATTCCTTTTAATTCCCATGTTCATTGCTGCAGTTCAGTCTTTTATTCTCTGTCAATCATCCTATTGTAAGGACCTCCAAAGTATCTTCCCCATCTCTGGTCAGTTCCATCTCCAGTCCTTTCTCTGCCTAGTTGCCGGAAATAGCTTTCTAAAACATGGATGTTACTGTGTAAACCTTTCATGGTGCCAATTTCTTCCCTATTCCTTTTCTAATCCTGCTCTGCACATCCCGATTCCCAGACTACAGAAAGGACCTTGAAAAAACTTATAGCGAGGCAGGGAGGGCTCTTTTAAAGTCTTCTGCTTTGATATTTTGCATAGTTTGATTCAAATCTATGCCCTTGTCATATCCCTAGACATTTAAAATGTCACTAAGCCCAGGTAGGTAGATTACATTGAATTACTCTGTGCTAATAGTGATGCACAACAGCAATCAACTAACATCATGGTTTAGTTCTGGCTTACATGCTGGGTGGGCATGATACTCATCAGGGCACGGCTGAGTTCTGACTGGCTGGGTTGCTTGTAGTCCCATTGTTCTAAACATCAGTCTGAGAAATACATTCAGAAGAAACCAGGCTGCATTAGCTGCTTTTGCACCAATCACAGCCTTTTATATTTTCAGTAATACCTAGCTTGTATTTTTTTCCAGAAATAGCAAATCTGAGATATAAGCATATTTATGAAGTACTATTTATGCAAACTGTCCCCCAGGACAGTGAAGAGGCATCTATAGTGGTCGTGTCTCTCACTTTCTTTGGCTGAAAGGTTATTTTTGTAGCCTACTTGAATGTCTCTAAAGACGGAGGTTCATGACATTGTACAGGAGACAAGCAATCAAGACCATCCCCAAGAAAAAGGAATGCAAAAAGGCAAAATGGTTGTCTGAGGAGGCCTTACAAATAGCTGTGAAAAGAAGAGAAGCAAAAAGCAAAGGAGAAAAGGGAAGATATTCCCATTTGAGTGCAAAGTTCCAAAGAATAGCCAGGAGAGATAAGAAAGCCTTCCACAGCAATCAATGCAAAGAAATAGAGGAAAACAACAGAATGGGAAAGACTAGAGATCTCTTCAAGAAAATTAGAGATACCAAGGGAACATTTCATGCAAAGATGGGCTCAATAAAGGACAGAAATAGTATGGACCTAACAGAAGCAGAAGATATTAAGAAGAGGTGGCAAGAATACACAGAACTGTACAAAAAAGATCTTCATGACCCAGATAATCACGATGGTGTGATCACTCACCTAGAGCGAGGCATCCTGGAATATGAAGCCAAGTGGGCCTCAGAAAGCATCACTACGAACAAAGCTAGTGGAGGTGATGGAATTCCAGTTGAGCGATTTCAAATCCTGAAAGATGATGCTGTGAAAGTGCTGCACTCAATATGCCAGCAAATTTGGAAAACTCAGCAGTGGCCACATGCCGGGAGCCATTATGGAAGGTCCCGCCCGTGACGGGGTCATGAAGAAAATACCGGGCAGGCAAGGCCGTCTGGGATCCCATCCATGATGAGGTCATGAGGAAAATACGACAGGCAAGGCCGTCTAGGATAAGGGACCCTCCAGATTGGCCTCGGCCTCTACCCCACCCTATATCCTCTCCACTTTTCTGCTGTTGTTCTTGTTTGCCCTGCTGCGAATTCTTGTGTTGCCTGCTGGGAGTTCTCCTGCTCCTCTTTCACTGAATAAAGAACAACTTAAAACCCTAACTAATAAATCTCCTGGATGCTGGTACCCTATGAAGGGGCCAGGGATGAAGGAAATGCTTCAATTCAAACCCTTTTGCTGGCATTCTGGCTTGTTTGATAAATGTGTGCTCTTATTGCAAAAAATGCTCATGATTGTTCTAAATATCCTAAGCACAGCACGCTAACAAAAGAAACTATTAAGCACAGGCCCCTTCACGGGGTGATAAAAGCTCCACAAATGTTATAGCCACAAATGTGCCTAATAGAAAATACTTTAGATAGAGATTAGCTGGCAACTTCTTGCAGGTAGTTAACTTTTAGACTAAGAGCCTGTTTTGTGCTATATCTGCTGTTTTTGCAATCCTTTGCATTTCTGTTCTGTGAAAATGTAATCCTATCTAGTTCCCATGGAGATGAAATCTAATAGAAAGAAAATAGATTAACCACAAAATAGACAGGGTCGGCTACTAAAGTTGCTTAAAGTTGCACCAGGTGCAAGCCATAAATTGTCAACAGGCCTGAAGGCCAAAAGATATTATACATAGAGATTAACCATAAAAAAGGCCCTAATAGGCACAGAGCCCTTTCGGGGGTGAAGAAGCCCTATTAGAGAATACAAAAAATATTGTTTTAAAAGTGGTTATTAGATCAACGTTTGATTGATGTTAATGTGCTGAGGTTGTGCAGTGGAAACTATTGTTAATATAGTTGGAGATCTAGAAAAATAAGAGTTTAGCCCCAGTGTAAAAACTATAAGATAATTGCTAATTTTAACCAGGAGTGCTAAACAGGGGCTCCCTCACCAGAGCCGCAGAGTCTTTGTGTGTTAAACTTTTTAGATAAATTTAGCCGAAAATTTCTGCAAAAAGACTGACTTTTATGTTAACAGGATTGTATTTCTATTATGTTGCGACTTGCTGTACCATGAGACTGCCAATTTTCTGTTTTCTGCTAACCTCAAGGCCAGAAGATAATGTAAAAAAAATCTATGGGAAAAGACTCTCATAAACAAAAATATACAGAGCACACCTGGTTTCGTGAAGGACAAGCTGATGTCATGTTAAACTAAGTCTGTGTGCTTATCTGCCCTTTAGAAATGTGCCAACTTAGGGTATAAAGGCGATGGTGAAAAATAAAGCAACTGCCAGACTCTGCTGCATATTCCTAGTCTGGTGTCTCTCTCCCTCTCTCTCTCTCTCTCTCCCCCTCATAGTCTTGGCCCTATCAAAGCCAGTCCTACATGTCTTCTCTCGCCGATGCCATTCATCCTGAGGGTTCCCCTGGATCCTGCTGGGGCTGGACCCTGGCAGCCACAGGACTGGAAAAGGTCAGTTTTCATTCCAATCCCTAAGAAAGGCAACCCCAAAGAATGCTCAAACTACCGCACAATTGCACTCATCTCACACGCTAGTAAAGTAATGCTTAAAATTCTCCAAGCCAGGCTTCAGCAATACGTGAACTGTGAACTTCCAGATGTTCAAGCTGGTTTTAGAAAAGGCAGAGGAACCAGAGATCAAACTGCCAACATCCGCTGAATCATCGAAAAAGCAAGAGAGTTCCAGAAAAGTATCTATTTCTGCTTTATTGACTATGCCAAAGCTTTTGACTGTGTGGATCACAATAAACTGTGGAAAATTCTGAAAGAGATGGGAATACAAGAACACCTGACCTGCCTCTTGAGAAACCTGTATGCAAGTCAAGACGCAACAGTTAGAACTTGGAATGGAACAACAGACTGGTTCCCAATAGGAAAAGGAGTACATCAAGTCTGTATATTGTCACCCTGCTTATTTAATTTATATGCAGAGTACATCATGAGAAACGCTGGGCTGGAAGAAGCACAAGCTGGAATCAAGATTGCCAGAAGAAATATCAATAACCTCAGATATGCAGATGACACCACTTTATGGCAGAAAGTGAAGAGGAACTAAAAAGCCTCTTGATGAAAGTGAAAGAGGAGAGTGAAAAAGTTGGCTTAAAGCTTAACATTCAGAAAACTAAGATCATGGCATCTGGTCCCATCACTTCATGAGAAATAGATGGGGAGACAGTGGAAACAGTGTCAGACTTTATTTTTGGGGGCTCCAAAATCACTGCAGATGGTGACTGCAGCCATGAAATTAAAAGACGCTTATTCCTTGGAAGGAAAGTTATGACCAATCTAGATACCATATTAAAAAGCAGAAACATTACTTTGCCAACAAAGGTCCGTCTGGTCAGGGCTATGGTTTTTCCAGTGGTCATGTATGGACGTGAGAGTTGGACTGTGAAGAAAGCTGAGCGCCGAAAAATTGATGCTTTTGAACTGTGGTGTTGGAGAAGACTCTTGAGAGTCCCTTGGACTGCAAGGAGATCCAGCCAGTCCATCCTAAAGGAGATCAGTCCTGGGTGTTCATTGGAAGGACTGATGCTGAAGCTGAAGCTACAATACTTTGGCCACCTGATGCGAAGAGTTGACTCATTGGAAAAGACCCTGATGCTGGGAGGGATTGGGGGCAGGAGGAGAAGGGGACGACAGAAGATGAGATGGCTGGATGGCATCACCGACTCAATGGGCATGAGGTTGAGTAAACTCCGGGAGTTGGTGATGGACAGGGAGGCCGGGCGTGCTGTGATTCATGGGGTCGCAGAGTTGGACACGACTGAGTGACTGAACTGAACTGAAAGACACCTAAGTGTCAGATTGTATGTAGTTGCTAATCATTTTTGGCGGAGCAGCCTCTGGCACCCATGATCAATTTCAAACTCCAAAATTCCTAGTAACAATGTTTTATAACAAAAATGAGGATTTTATGGCCCCCAACCCTGAATTTGCTACAGACTTCACTCCCTTGAGGCACAGTCATACCCTTATGTGGTTCAAATCTGTGTCTTGCAACAGACATTTATAATGACTTGCTAGTACTTCTCCAGCTCCGAGTCCCTCATCCCCCTGCTCACACATGAATAATAGGAAAATGGTCTTGCAAAAGTAATGATGTCCACTATAAATGTATGATATAGTACCTTACTTATACAGTTACAGTTGAAGTTTTTTTTTTTTCATAATCATGATGTGAATGATGCCATCTCACGTTCTCTTAAGACAACTGCCTCTTTCCCTACATGCATGTATTCAGTTCTTCAGCTTCTCCCAGCTGCTTTTCTGTCTCTTGGTTCATGTGATCATATTTTCTAGGAAATAGGGAATTGGCCTATTTGAATGTTTTCCCTGTTCAGAGTAAATAGATCAGCTTATCAGAATAATTTCCTTTTTGCCTTTCTGAACCTTTTTTCTTGGGACTACTCATACCAATTTCTAATTTCCAGTGTGAAGTCTAATAATATCTAGGCATAGCTAATTAAAAGGGTAGAGTCTCAAGTGTGTTTTTTTTTTTTTCATATTTCTCCTTACACCACCATCTACAAATTCACACTAAATTATTATTTACTATTTATAATTGTGATAATGAAGATTAACAACAGAATTGGTTAAAGGTAATTGACAGGGCACTAATACCGCAAGTCATTTAAATTATCAGAGCTCTCCTACAAGAGAGCTAGGTGAAAAAATCAAAATCTAGGGAAATATTTTAAGGTCAAAACTAGATGGCCCAGGATTCAGAATGTTATATAGGTTAAAAATCAGCTATTATTTGTGTAGTATTCCTTCATTCTTTCACTCAGCCAAAAAGTAGAGATTAAACATCTATTCTCAAAAGCTTAATACTACTAAATATCCAAGAGTTAACCCTACTAGACAATCCAAAAATAAAACACTAATAATATTTAAAAAGCTATCTCCTTGAATACCTACTTGTTATTGGAATTTCCATGTGTATTTTGACTAAATGGCAGTTCTAAAACAAAAAAAATTATAACACTGACAGGCTGAAACGTATTGATTCAATAACAAAGTTTTGTTTAGATCATGAAAAAAAAAGTTAAATGGGAACAGAGACAGAGGTAGCTGAATGTTAAATACTCTTTACTTCTATTACAAACATCATGTTCTGAGTTTGAATTGTTTCCTGGCTTCCTCTAGTAGTCATCTAAAATCTTGAAAGCTGGTTCATAAAAAGCTAGACTGCTCTAAGAGGCCATTAAAACACTTACTAGTTGTGTAAGCATTTTATTTAAAAATTGAGTTATAAGGCCAGAAGGGAGTGGCATGATATATTTAAAGTACTTAAAGGGGGGAAAAACTATAATCCTATGATCTAGGATACTTTACCCAGGAAGGTTGTAATTCAGAATTGAAGGGGAGAGAAAGCTTCTCAGGCAGAAAAAACTAAGTGTTCATCAATCCTAAACCAACTTTATAGAAGTGTTAAAAAGAGCTTCTTCAAATGAAAAAAGAAAGACTACAACAAGAAATGCTGAGTGAATGAATAAATGATGGGAAAGTTTTAAAAATTTTTGTGAAGATCTTGTTCATCTGTGTTATAGTTTGACTTTTTAGGAAACAAAGCAATTTCTATAACCAGTTTTCCCCAAAGAAAAAAATGTTTAAAAGTTGAAAATAAGGGATTATTGCCCTGACAAAATGATAAATTGCAATTTTTTGAGTCAATTTTAAAGCAAATTCTTTGCTCCTAAGGATATATCTTTACATTACCACTTCTTAAATACTTTATCTGGTAAACTAACAAAATATGTATTTTCATCTAATGCTTGTTAGTATTGAATGAAACAGAAACATAAATATAAGTGTTTATCACGAAGTGGTTCTAAAATCATTCCACGAGGGTCCTAGTTCCCATTATGCTATTGACCATAAATAAACAGTAAAAATGTGATTGCCCACTAGGTGGCAGCGGAATTCCAAATTGTTCTGGGAATAAACCTGTCGCTCATAAACGTGTCGTCGCTCAGTTGTGTCCGACTCTTTTTGACCCCATGGACTGTAGCCTATGAGACTCCTCCATCCATGGGATTTTCCAAGCAAGAGTATTGGAGTGGGTTGCCATTTCCTTATCCAAGGAATACACACCTACAAAATAAAGTCTTCCTAAAATCTCATGATAGGTATGAAAAGGATGAGTTCTGTCCCTGCCCTCAGCTAGCTCACAGTCTGCATTCTGCAGCTGTATATGTACTTTCTGTTTTTTTTTTTTTTTTCCTTTTCCCTTTTTGTAGCTAAAAATTCTAAATACAGACTATTCTCAAATATCAGAAAAGTAACTGAGTTTACTGTAGCCTTTTTTTTGCCAGTGTGGATTCTGAGCAACCAAGTGGTTATGTGAGGTGCCTGGAAGCAAGTTATAAGATTTGTGTCCCATGAACCCAGCCCCCCAAAGGTTAAATAGACATTTTTTGATAGCTTTTCCACTAAAAATGTATTTGGTTTCAGGCATTGCTTTTTATCATGATTTTTCTCAGCCTCCAGACAATTAAACTAGCATTTATGATTAGAAAGCAGCTGTGCTTTAGGGCATTCAGTTCACGGTTATTTTATTTACTTCATAGTCTACTTTTGCTCTAACTAGTAGCAGTAGAATTGCAAGTTGATGGGAACAATCTCATTCTTTTCATCTGTATATTTCATTGTATTCCATTACGTTATTTAACTTATATTGTATATTATTAAAGTCTTATTAAAGGTAACATAAAATTGTCCATATTCTCCATCCCGAACACAAATATTTTCTATCTCTTATGCTTCCTTAAAGTACTGTGTTCAGCTGCTCAGTCATATCTGGCTCTTTGTAACCCCACGGACCATAGCCTGCCAGGCTCCTCCGATCATGGGATTCTCCAGGCAAGAATATTGGAGTGGGTTGCCATTTTCTTCCTCCAGGACATCTTCCTAACCCAGGGATTGAAACCGTGTCTCTTATGTCTCCTGCATCAGCAGGAAGATCTACATTTATACACAGTTCTAATTACAGTATCCATTATATCTAAAATTTTTCACTTACTAGATGATAAATCATTTCCATTTTGCAGCCTAATCTTTATATTTATCTTTTTATGCAGCATCTTAAAATTTAGCTATAAAGATATATTATAATTTATTTTAATTTATATGATAGACATAGGTTGTTTCTTTCAGTTCAGTTTAGTTCAGTCGCTCAGTCATGTCCGACTCTTTGCAACCCCATGAACCGCAGCACGCCAGGCCTCCCTGTCTATCTCCAACTCCAAGAGTTCACCCAAACCCATGTCCATTGAGTCGGTGATGCCATCCAACCATCTCATCTTGTCGTTCCCTTCTCCTCCTGCCCTCAATCTTTCCCAGCATCAGGGTCTTTTCAAATGAGTCAGCTCTTCGCATCAGGTGGCCAAAGTATTGGAGTCTCAGCTTCAACATCAGTCCTTCCAATGAACACCCAGGACTGATCTCCTTTAGGGTGGACTGGTTGGATCTCCTTGCAGTCCAAGGGACTCTCAAGAGTCTTCTCCAACACCACAGTTCAGAAGAATCAATTCTTCGGCATTCAGCTTTCTTTATAGTCCAACTCTCGCATCCATACATGACTACTGGGAAAACCATAGCTTTGACTAGATGGACCTTTGTTGACAAAGTAATGTCTCTGCTTTTTAATATGCTGATAAGGTTGTTCATAACTTTCCTTCCAAGGAGTAAGCGTCTTTTAATTTCACGGCTGCAGTCACCATCTGCAGTCATTTTGGAGCCCCAGAAGTCTGGATGGTGGATGGACACTGGACGGTGGATGGACACTGGATGGTGGATGGACACTGGATGGTGGATGGCGGTAGGCCGAGGCTTTCCCAACCACTGAAAGTTAGTGACAGGTTTCTAACTTTACCTGTTGTAATTAGTTATAGAATATATGTTGTCCTGGATAGGCTTTAGTTCAGATATTTTGTAGAATTCTATCTGTAAATATGTACTCTCATATTTTTCAAAACATGTATTCTGAATTTGATTCCCAGCACCTGCCAAGAATCATGTAAATGTATGTGTGTGTGTGTCTGTGTGCATACACGTGCACCAAGAGTTTTAGTCTGGGAAGTTGACTTAAGGAAACAGTTCACACAAACAAAAATGTCAAAGTAATACAATGTTATGATATTTCTTCAGACTTTACTTAAATTCTGGGAATGTTATCATAACTTTATTTTTTGTAAGTAATGCTTTACTTTTTTTTCACTTTTCTATAACCAAATAATTGACAGAGAGTTCATTCAAGGTGTAAGTTTTAGATCTAAATCAATTTTCTCTAAACTGCTCTTCAATATCCCTCTCTGTCTATTAAATAATAATCACTTTCCTAGAATTATGTGATTCTTATTTTACTGCCTGCTTAACTGTAATATACAAATGGGTTAATTTGGACTTTAAAGTTCTAATTTACTTACGCTTGTTTTTGTTTCAATATTGCATCATTTAATTATTGTTACTTTATCTGGAAGCACAACTGACTCCTGGTACTTCTCCCACCTTTATCATTCTTATTCTCTTTTAGAATATTCTCTGCCATTTATTTTTCATTTTTATTATACAAAATAGCTTTTTATGATCTTCATTGTGATAACATGAAAAAAGTGAATGGGCTAAATTGAGAAATTATTTTTATTAAAATTTTTATTCTGAAACGAAACATGCTTATTGTAATGAAAATTCATACAGTAATGAAGCATAGCAAATGAAAGTCTACTCGACCGAGTATTCTTTAGAGAAGACTAGTGTTTTCAGTTAGATTCTTATCTTTCCAATCTTTATACATATCATATATGCAAAAAATTTACTATTCTGCAACTGATTTTCAACATTCAGAATGGGAGGCAGGACTTTTAATACCTGTTCATATAAACTTACTTCACTTTTTCAAGTGGCTGAACAGTCATTTATTGAACAGATGTGCGATTATTTATTTAGTGAATTCTTTATAGACATTTAACTTATTTGAAGTTTAAAAAAAATTTTTTTTGGTATTAAAAAAATTGAAGTTTTTAAGATAAATTTATCCTTATATGGTTTTTTTTTACAAGGAATATCTTGTAAATAAATATATTTCTGTGTAGTTGAGAGTTTATTTCTGATGTATGAATGTTCTAGTGGGAGAATTGTTAAGTCAGAGACTGTTCTTTAATTGTGATAGATACTGACAAATTGACCTTCAAAAAGTTGTCCTGAATTACTGTTTCATCTACAGTATATAATAATTCCTATTTCCAAACTAGTAAATTTAACACAATTTGAAGGTTCCAATGATATCTTTTCCTGGTTGAATAAACACTGTGTTCAACACACGCTTTCCTCTTGTTCTGTATCTGGTTTTGATTGACTCACTGGAGAAACAGGTTTATGACTCTAACCTGATACTTGGATGTCTGTAAGGTCATTTAATGTATCCCCTTAAAAGTTTAAACATTTTTAGGTCCAAGGCATGAAAAAAGTGTTGATACACAACTCTGGAAACCTTTTCTGCTTGTAATTTGCAGAATATATGGATTTGTATGGTCTAGCAGCAAGTTGGAGTGTCTGAATTCACATCAGTTTGGGCACTAAATAGCTGTAGACTTCAGGCAAGATGCTTGATCTTACTGTTCCATGATTTTCTCCTTGTAATAGTTACCAACTTCACAAGATTGTTGTGAAAATCAGTAATAACAGTGATGAGGATAGTAATAATATTTTTGAATAGTGATTTATAGCTTTCAAAACACATTAATGGTGCATTATCTCTTTAGATCTTTATGCTGTGCTGTGCTTAGTCACTCAGTCATGTCCACTCTTTGCAACCCCATGGACTGTAGCCCACCAGGCTCCTTTGTCCATGGTGGCTCTCCAGGCAAGAATACTGGAGTGGGTTGCCATGCCCTCCTCCAGGGGATCTTCCCGACCCAGGGATCAAACCCAGGTCTCCCAGATTGTAGGCGGATTCTTTACCATCTGAGCCACCACGAAAGCCTCAAAATACTGGAATGGGTAGCCTATCCCTTCTCCAGGGGAACTTACTAACGCAGGGATCGAACCAGGGTCTCCTGAACTGTAGGCAATCTTTACCAGCTGAGCTGCCAGGGAAGATCTTTAGAGTAACCCGATATAGCAGGCAGAACTTGCATTTTTATCATCATTTTCTCACATAAGAAAACTAAGGCACAGTTAAGATGTTAACAGTATCAAGGAATGTTTCTTTGAGAAGCTAATCTTACTACACAAAGGTAATACCAAGGACAAGGACACTTACATAAATATTCCTAGCAAAGAGTTTCAGGGGCTCCTGTGTGTATATGGCATTTCTTCGAGTGTTCCTAAGGATGTTTACTATGAGAAGACCAGTCTGTGACCAACAGTTCTCCCTCTGCTTTTCCCACCAAAACTGTTTGAATATAGTTATGGAGAAAAGTTTAACTACTAGAAAATAGAAATATGTGTGTGTGATTTCTAAATGTGTACGTGATAAAAGTACTATGAATTATTAGACAGCCATTGCTTTCGTATAGCAATTCACTCACCTATGCCCAACTGGAAATAGAACAGGCAAGTTTCCTCTTGTTTCTTCCACAACTGGAAGCCTTGGTTCTGCATCTAATTTGCGCCTTCTGTTTTCTCAGCTTCCACTAGAGCTTCATTACAAGCACTGATTTGTAGCTGTGCACACACTAGGTTATTAGGAATAGCCCCAGAACATAATACACGGTGGCTCTTAGAGGAGAACCAGAAAAGGGCCCTCTCTCAGGTGGCTTTGCAGAGTGATTTGTCATCTTCTTCCCCATCCTGGAGGACGTGTATGTAAGTGTGCATTTTTATTTCTTTCTGAGGAGTAGAAGCAGATACTTGAAAGAAAAGAAAGTCTTGACATTAACAGATTCATGAGCTAGAGTTCCAAAATTTGGCTTATACTTTTAAAATCTACTGATCCAGTAAATGCTTTTATACTCCCCTTGATTCAAATCTTAAAGTTCATTATGAGTGGGATGATTAATTTTTCTCCCTAACTTCAACTATGTCACTAATAAATAACTCTCTTGGAATATTATATTTCCTATGAAATCAGACTTCTAATTCAATGTGTATTTCTCACTTGGGTTGTAAACACATTCAGTGATTTAGCTGCATTATTTAGCTCTTTTTCCAGGAAAGATTAGCCTATGAGCATATATCTGATACTGCTTTATTTGGGGATGCAGATGGGAAATAAGTAAGCAAAATTAGAGATAAATAATTACAGAATAGGTTTGAAGAGTGGCCCGCCTATTTTTTCAATTGATTCCCAGACATAGCTAATGAGAGTCTTCTAGGTGGCACAAATTCTTGATACCAAAGTCGATGAGATAATATCCTTGTGCTGAAGGAATTCACATATTAATCTAGTCAGAGCTATAGAATTTTAGATTGGAAAGGGAAGTTTGAAATCAATTTATTTCATGTCTTGCATTTTAAGATGAGAACATGTAACCAGTGATGTGAAACACAAGGGTTTTAGTCATGATTCTTTAGTTTCAATTAGTAGACATCCAAGAAAAATAAACTGAAGAAAACAGGAAAATTTGCTTTCACAGCCCATAGTCTAAAGAGAGTTCAGCTTTAGGTACTGCTGTATCAAGGTGTTCAAATGTTGGTCTTCCTCTCCTCTTCTTCCCCTCTACCTGCTTCTCACTTCTGTATCACTTTTCATTTTGAACTCATTTTCTTCTATCTCAAACAAGTTTCCTTCATGTGACAGGAAAGGTGAAGGGTGATAGCCCAATCGTTCACAAACTGAAGTCAAGGAGGGTCTTTCTGTCTCCTTCCCAGTGCAGAGAGGACCCAGGACTCTTGTGGCTGGCTCAGTCACAGATGCTTTCCACCCTTGTAGTGCCCCAGGATTGACAGTCCTTTCAGTGTCACATGGAGTAGACAGCTCCTCAAAGAATTATGAAGAGGGATGGAGACTTGGAGCACAGCAAATGCGGAAGGAGCTGAGACCAGAAAACAAGCGTCGGAGACTATGAACTTCCCAACAGCACCGCAGGTTATGCCTGCTGAGGGCGCTGGTGTCCACTTCCCTTGTCTGCCAAGATGCCCAGAGCTAAGTTGAGCAATCACTACTCCTAGCTTCAATTTCAGCTATTATTTGCCTTTCTAGAATGCCTTTCTATTATTTACCTTCTAGAATGTTTAAGAGTTCTATTATATGTATTTTCCTTTAAAAAATACACTTCAGATCTCTTTTTGGAAATAGGTGGTTGCAAATATAATAAATAACTCGCACCCTTCAACACTTCACTTGTGCTTTTTACCAACATGGGCATCTCTTACTATCAGTTCTTATGTCTATCCAGTGGCATGTAAGGACTAATATCCTGGATTCCATTAGTTTTACGTTGGTAACGTGCAGAATTTGACCTCCAGGTTTTGTTTATCTAAAGTATTTACAATTGATAGCTCTTTAGATGGGAAATAATCTAACACAGACCCACTGGTTAACTGCTGACTAGATTTCACACTGTCAGCTTGTACATCTTACAGTCCTGCCTTCTATTTCTAACAAGCAAGAAACAGATCAAGTTCACATATTTATGGATGTGAAGGAATGGTTATTTGCAAAAATGAGAAGATCTTTGATTAATTTGTTTTAGGTCTGGCATTCTCAAAATTTTATTTTCCTATAATCTGATTTTAGCTGGAAACATAATACCAGGTACCAGAAAAATTATGTAAGAGCAGAAATTATGAAATGCAAGAAATGTCAATTGAGATTTTCCTCCAAAGAGCTTTTGATGTATACATCTGTTTGTGTGTTTTGT
This sequence comes from Dama dama, assembly GCF_033118175.1. Taxonomy (NCBI): domain Eukaryota; kingdom Metazoa; phylum Chordata; class Mammalia; order Artiodactyla; family Cervidae; genus Dama; species Dama dama. The sequence continues at coordinate 33,050,907 of NC_083708.1, read as the reverse complement.
CTTCCAGTACTTGACATTGATTTTGAAGTTGGCCACCCATTAAAGCAGACAAGCAGCCCATACATGAATTTATCAGGCTGTTTGTGTTTCTTACATATTCTCTAAGCATAAGTCATCCAGGGCTGAAAAAGCAGTGCTAGAGTGTTGGGGACCAAGTCTTCCTCAGACTTGTTGCTTTACCGTCTTCAACTTGCAGATTCTATCTCATGGTCTGAGATCATGGCTCCATTGCTGCATAGAAGCAGCAAGAAGGGAAAGGAAGATGGGAGAGGGCATATCCTTTCCTTTTAATGTCACAAGGGAAGTGTCACTTACTTCCATGTTTCATTGCTCACATGCTTATTCTCCACCTTATTTTAAGCCATCTTTTGAAGGTTATGCAATTCATTGTTTTCTGCTCTGAAAGTCTAATTTTGTTGACCATGGCAGTGAAGGGCCTATCTGAAGATTTGGTTTAAAGATAGCTCAAGAACTGTGGAGAAAGTTGGGAACACAAACATTGAGTTATTGTGCTGACCAAGATGTAAGGAAAATTGGTGAGAACATTAAAATTGCTCATTTAACATTTATTGAATGCCAGTTTCAGAGGTGGCCTTATACCAAACCCAGAGTGCACAATTACACTTGGACCTTGATCTTGAGATCCTCACAACCTGGGCTGATAGGCTTCTGATTTCATCCTGCCAATAAAAGTGGTGGTACGATGTGTATTATTTCCCCACCCCTGCATTTTAGCAATAAAATATATTAGTGTGTCTCCACAAACAGAGTAAGGAGATGACTATATGGGTCCTTTTTGAGTGTTCATTTGCTTATTTTTGTTTTATTATTAGTAGTATTAGTCACTCAGTCATGTCCAACTCTTTCCAACCCCAAAGACTGTAGCCCACCCAGCTCCCCTGTCCATGGGATTCTCCAGGCTAGAATACTGGAGTGGGTAGCCATTCCTTTCTCCAGGGAAATCTTCCCAACCCAGGGATCAAACCCAGGTCTCTTGCATTGCAGGCAGATTGTTTACAGTCTGAGCTACCAGGGAAGAAATAATAAATCTATTTTCTCATTTTTATAATATTAGTATTCTGTCTTTATAATAAAAAATAAGCCCTTTATGACAAAATAGTAAGAAAATCATTGAGTTTATACCCAGTTGAATTCTGAAACCTCAAAAGTTAACAGAAAAATGAAAGGTATAATAGTCATTCATTTAGTTGTTCGTTTTACATGGAAGCAAGGAGGTAGCTTTGGGTTTAAAGAATTCAGAACTTGATTTCATAGGTTGAATAGCATTTTCTAGTGGAATAACTGTTGAAAGCTTTGTAACTGTAGTAAAACTCACAACTCCTAGGAAACAATATTTCTTTTATCGTTCTGTTGGCACAACAGTGCTGGGATTTCTGTTTTGTGTGATTACACTTGAGAATCTGAAAGCATTCCCACAGCTTTGCTCCCACGTCAATAGGAGAAACTGTGTTCATGTCAACAGCACAATGAGTCAATGAAATGACAAACAGAAGACTCATTTCTCAACACTTTCATGTACATCAGAATATTTTATACCCTTAACAATTTTATGAGATATTATCACCATATTGTATTTACATACAATAAGCTAAGCTAAGCAGTCACCTAGGATTAATATCTTTGTTCTTTTCATTTGCTTATTTATTTACTTATCTTAATGTTTAGTCCATGCTGAGATAAGACTGTGGAAGATCTTGCTTAGCAAGGTGGGGGAATTTAATTCTGAAGGCAATAGGAGGTTATTCAGTTTTCTGAATAGGAAAATGATAGTATTGGAACAAACTTGTTAGAGGTTGATCTCTAATGAGGTATTCTGTATATCTGAAGGAGAATCTTGGGGTAGGTAGCTAGTATGGAATTTTCCAACAGAGAGAGATAAAGTCATAAGGGCTTAAATTGTGATGATGACAGCAGTAATAGCAGAGAGGAAAGGTCAGCTGAAAGAGATCTTTCTAAAGAAGAATTGACCGCTCACTGCAAAATGATGAAAACACTAGAACATAAACTCCTCAAGAGGTGAGAACTTGTTTGTCTTTTATCATTTCTATATTCCCCTTGCATAGAATGGTATGCCTGTGTATAGTAAAACATTTGATAAATGTTAGTAGAATAAATTAGAATAAAAACAGATGAATGCAGTAAAATGTAATATGTGCTTTGACAGAAGCAGAAATTCTTGGTAGAAGAGGAGATGGTTGAATTGTATCTGATGGACCAGTGAGGAGGACAGAGGGGTGGAGAGGACATTAAGGCAGGGCAAAGAGGTGGGCTCTGAGCTGTGGGAACAGACAATCTCCAGCAGTTGGCCATTTCCCAAGGAAAGGCAGTAGACATTACCTACATGTTGGAGATGGACTTGTAGAATTTGAGCACCTGAATAAGGAGTTTTGACTAATTGCAGTAAAGCAAAGAGGTTTTTAATATAGAAATGTGTGTATCAGAAATGAGTGAAAGGTTTAGTGAGTCCTTCTCTATGTTTAGAATAAAACATTGAGAGACCAGAGTCAATTTGAAGGCTATTGCAATAATCTATGTAAGAAGTGATGAAGGTCTAGGTTAAGGAACTAAGGACAGGGGTAGAGATCTTGGCAAGATTTTGAGAAAATGCAAGAATTAGAAAATAAAAGACAGGAACTTCCCTGGCTGTCCAGTGGTTAAGACTTTGCCTTCTGGTGGCTCAGACAGTAAAGAATCTGCCTGCAATGCAGGAGACCCGGGTTTGATCCCTGAGCCAAGATGATTCCCCTGGAGAAGGGAATGACAACCCACTCCTGTATTCTTGCCTGGAGAATTCCATGGACAGAAGAGCCAGGTGGATCACACTCCACGGGGTGGCAATGAGTCGGGCACAACTGAGCAGCTGACACTTACTTACTTCCTATGCAGGGTGTGTGGGTTCGTCTTTGGTCATGGAGATAATATTCCCACTTGCTTCACAACCAGAAAACCAAAACATAAAACAGAAACGATATTGTAACAAATTCAATCACGACTTAAAAAATACATAGATGATGAATTAAAAATGGAGAAGAATGAAGGAAATAGTGAAGTTAAAGGTGACGAGGATGAATTCCAGGGTTCCACCTAGTCCAGTGGTGGTACAACAAGCTGAGAAATGGAAAACAGGAGGAGGAGGAGTTAGGAGAAGGAAATAATGGAATAAATTTTAGGCATACTGACTTTGAAGTGTTAGAGTGACAAACAGGTAGTTTGATTAGAGAATGACCTGGACCAGAGTTTGGTGAGTTATCTGTATCAAAGTTAAGACATGAAGATGGATAATATTGTAGTGAGAAAGGGTGTTGAAAGAAGCGAGATTCATACTGAGGGAGGAACTCTGGGGAATAACCACATGTAGAGTCAAAAGGAGGAAGACATATCAGCAATGGAGACCAAATCTGAATGGTCAGGGATGTCAGAGTAGAACCAAAAGAGCCTTTGCATTAGATTGAGGAATAACTGAAAGCTTTAAAAAAAACACTATGGCAGTCATGAAGAAAGAGAATTTCAAGTAGGAGGAATTATACCACAAATGCCACTAAGATTAAAAGGAGATGCTTAAAAATGACCATTGAATTTGATAGATTAAAAAGCCTCGTTTTTCTGAGATCTTTTTTGCAGAGCGGTGCAACTAGAAGCCAGATTTTAGTGGTCTCAGAGTTAATGGATCACAAGTCATTTATGACACTATTCCCTCAAGCATTCAGTTAGGGAAAGGAGGGAGATATTATTTTGTACATTTATCTATTTTATAAGGATGGAAATGATGTGAACATGCATCCAAATCCTTATCACCATCCCGACCTATTCCCTGAGCTCAGAGTCTTGTATGCATGTAAATTCCTGTTACATCTTGAGATGACTCCAGGTACCTCCAATATTAGACGCCAGACAAGTCCAGTATTCTTCCTTTACTTTAAACTAGTCTTTCTCCTGTATTCTATGCCACCCTTCAATAAACCAAGCTAGAAGCCTATTACCTTAACCTTCAACTGCTACTCCAAAATAAATTCCCACCTCCTATGTAGCTTGAACACACACACACACACACACACACACACACACACCCCACATGCTTCTTTCTGTTCCCTGGCATAGATCTTAATCCTCTGTTAACTAGACTCCATCCATCACCTTGTGTCAGAGTGATCAGCCTTAAACAGGACTCTTCTTTGCATACTTTTTTCTATTGTGATAAAATATATATAACATAAATTTGCACATCCCTGGAGGCTCAATCAGTAAGGAATCTGCCTGTAATCCAGGAGACCCAGGTTCGAGCCCTGGGTTGGGAAGATCCCCTGGAGAAGGAAATGGCAACCCACTCCAGTAACTTTGCCTGAAGAATTCCAAGGACCGAGGACCCTGGCGGGCTACAGTCCATGGGGTCACAAAGAGTCAGACACGACTTAGTGACTAAACCACCAACATAAATTTACTGTTTTGACAATTTTAAGTATACTATTCAGTGGCATGAAGTACATTCAAATTGTTAGAACAGGACTTTGAACCTATTATCTTTCTTTGATGGTCACCTTCTACCCATAAGATAAAGACCTAAGGTTTTCATAAAAGAACTCTGGTCTGTGACACTCATTTATAATTTCATCTTTACATATGGCTGAAGACTTCTCTCCCATCCTACAAAATGACTGTCCTTCCCTGGGTACATACTCTTGATACATTTTCTGCTGCTGTTTTCCCCCTTTATCTGGAACAGCTTTCTGTATTTTCTTTGATTAGCCATGACTCTTACTCATCTTTCAAGACTTCAACTAAATATCACATTCTTTATTTAACCTTCTTTAAAGCCCTCCCATTATTCCCCCGGTGGCTAAGTGCTACTTCACTATGTGATTATAGTGCCCTACTCACATTACAACCATCAATCACAACCGCTCTGAATTGATTGATGCTTTCAAAAAGACTCTTAAGAGTCCCTTGGATGCAAGGAGTTTAAACCAGTCAATCCTAAAGGAATTGAACTCTGAATATTCATTGGAAGGACTGATGCTGAAGCTGAAGCTCCAATACTTTGGCCTCCTGATGCAAAGAGCCTATTCATGAGAAAAGACACTGATGCTGGGAAAGATTGAAGGCAGGAAGAGAAGGGGTTGACAGAGGACAAGATGGTTGGATGGTATCACCGACTCAATGGACCTGAGTTTGAGCAAGCTCCAGGAGATGATGAAGGATGGGGAAGCCTGGCATGGTGCAGTCCATGGGGTCACAAAGAGTCAGACATGACTGAGCGACTGAACAATGATTTTGTGACTGTTCTCCCCAGGATTTTGAGCTCTTTAAAGTCAGAAATGATGCCTCAGTCCTTTTTGTACCTTTGTATTTAGCATATCACCTGAACATGGTAACTGCTCAACTTCTTGTTTAACTGACCTTAATTGATCAACTGCCTGTTCAGCAGACAAGGCTAGAAGGTAAAGATGCTCAAGAGAGGAGGAGAACCCATACAAAGAGGTTTGAGAAGAGGTTATAGATAATGGAATAAGGATGAGGCATTACGGGTTGATTTCGGTAGAAAAGATACCTCTGACTCTGTGCCTAAAAGGAAGGAGGCAAAGACGGAGGCTGATGGGGTTGGTTAAGGAAGGCAAGGAGTTTCGGGTTGAGGGCTCTGTTTTCTTCGTTTGATTGTTTCTTTGGTTGAACACGGGGAAATTCGGTGCAGGGAGTCGTAGTGAAGAAACATAGTGTGTATTTGTTCAGAAAGAAATGTACATCTTAAATGCAGAGACCCTAGAAAACATTTTGTTCTGAAACGTACCATGTCTTAAGGACTCATTCATATACTTGAGATTCTTTTTTGAGGCAAAGTTTTAGATCTGCACATAGCATTTTCTCTGCATGTGTGTGCAAAGCCTTGTACCTGAAGATCTCTACTTTTCTGCTGGACTGCAGACTCACCAGCAGAGCTGGGGTTGGTTATTGTGACCTTGCTGTTGCTGTGGCTCATGGCAAGGCTGCCTGCACTGTGGGAGTAGTAACTGTAAACCATCTTGAGAAAGACAGATTTTGTGTTAGTCTCTTGCTTAGAAAGAATAGCATAGCATTTGGGGAAGAGCATGCAACATAGAATCCCGTAGTTAGATATTAAAATAACAATAATCTCCACAGCCAGCAAATATTTGTCAAACGTAGTGGATGGGGATAAAGGTGATCCAAGCTATGAAGTAAATGAGCATGCCAAATGTTATGAATTTGGCCTCATTGTAATTCTCAGGTAATTTCCTGCCTTTGAAGGCACAAATGAAGCACTGGAAGGCCAGGATGGCAGTATAGACCAGCATGGAGCCAAATGCAAGAATGGACCCCTCCTCACATTCGAAGATAATGGCTCTGGGCAAGGAAACATTTTGTCCCACAGCAGGGGCTGCAAAGATGAGCAGGAGGGTGCAAGTGAAAATGATGGGGATGGGTTTATAGAAGCACTTCAGGAAGTTCTGAAGCTTGGGATCAAAGCTGAAGGCCAGCAGAATTTTCAGGGTCTTCATCAGAATGTGGGAGATGCAGAGAGTAAAGCTCATGCCAAGTAGTGTCTGCCTGGTTTTACACGTGAAGCTTTGTGGTTCTCTAATGAAAAAGCCTGAGCCGGCCAAATTGAGGAAATGACAGAAGAGGATTACGTAGCAGACCATCAATTCCCCGGATGATTTCACAATGGGTGTGTTCAGGTTTCTTGCAAATATTATGCCAATGGCCAGAACAAACAGGATTCCCAGCAGAGAGAGGGCCAGGAGCAAGATAGCCAAGGAATCATTCCAGTCAAGGTACTCCATTTCCTTTTCAAAGTACATTGTGCGCCCTATAGGGGCCCAGTGAGTTTCGCTGTTGCATAAAAGGCAATGATCCGTATCTAAAAGACACAGCAGATTTGGTTACATTGCAAATATTTAAACCAGGTGATTGTCCCCAGCGCTACAAATGAGACTCCTCAGTGAGAGTTCTGACTGGAAAATGGATATAGATAATTGTCACATTGGTTACTTATTAAAATAAAGCATGCACATGACCCAGGAAGGTGAGAAAGAAGGGGTGACAGTGAGGGAACAGGAAGAGTGGAAGAGAAAAGTTCATCTGGGCTATGAGTCTTTAGAAAATTAATATACTCAAGATAGATGCTAGCCTCTTATGAACTTGCTATTATAGGTAGCAGTTCAGGGACTGTCAAGAATAAGAGCTTTGGTACCAGACATATTTCAAGCCCTTTCTCTATCCCTTATGGGTCCTGTAATCTTGAACAAGCTGATTGAACTAGTGCTTCTTGGTAGGAATAACGAGATCTCTAGGGTATGCACACCTCTGGGTTTTCATCATACTCAGTTTAGTTAATTCAGCATTTATTTGTCTATAGTTATTCTGCCTCAGTTACAAATCAGACACGTCTGTGTGGAATACATAGACAAAAATTAACAGAGAACTTGCATTATTTTAAGAGGTGCTGGGAGAGCAAGTCCAGTAGAGGAACAACATCTTCCCTTGGAAGTGAAGTTACTTTTCCATCTGTTAGGTATTGAGTGTTCATTTGCTGCAGAAGCATAAAACACTTTTTATTTTTTGAAATGAAAAAAAATAAACCAAATAGAATTCATGTTAAAAAATCAGCTTAAAGAGAAATGTTTCAGGTGTATCACTATGCATGTTGTAGGGAGTGTAATTAATTACCTGTCCGATTGTTATAGTGATTTTCAGGACAGGTCACATATTCATAGCAGCAAGTATGTTGACTTTTTGTGGTTTTCTTCATTTGCCCAGGACTGCATTCCTTGGAGAATTTAGATTGAATTTTCTGTAAAGTAAAAAGAAATTCCAAATAAGTTTTAAAAAGATTTATCCTAACTATAATATCTCTGATTTAATTTAAAGATTTATTTACAAAACAGTATTTTGGTCTTTTTTTCTTCATAGTGTAAAAGAATTATTTTGTCATCTGGAGGAATTTCAACAACTTTAAAAAATAGAAAGTATTTCAGATAGTGAAACTGCTCAGGAAGAATACAGTTTTTATCATATGAATAATTTTTGTAAGCAAATAAGGAAATTAACTCTTTCAAAAAGTCACTAGCAGACATAAAAATGTGTAGTGGTGGAACTAATGGAGGAAATGATGTTTTGGAAATTATAAAATATAACTTTATATTTTATAAAATATAAAGAGCTCAACTATATAAGAATCATTGGACTTTTATATACTTTGTTGTTGTTAGTCACTCAGTCGTGTCCGACTCTTTGTGACCCCATGGACTGTAGCCTGCCAGGTTCCTCTGTCCCTGGGATTCTCCAGGCAAGAACACTGGAGTGGGCTGCCATTTCCTTCTCCAATGCATGAAAGTGAAAAATGAAAGTGAAGTCGCTCAGTCGTGTCCTACTCTCAGCGACCGCGTGGACTGCAGCCTACCAGGCTCCTCTGTCCACAGGATTTTCCAGGCAAGCGTACTGGAGTGCGGTGCCATTGCCTTCTCCATTTATATACTTTAGATGAAGATTATTAATCATGGCTTCCAAGAAGCATGCCCAGTCTAATCCTGAAAAACAAAATACTGGAAAAATTATAATTTAAAACCATTAAAGTATTAGTTAAAAAGATAACCCTTAATATATAAATAAAATATAATATTTAATTCATCTGTTTTTTTTCCTCCATTCCTAATCCCTTTCTCATGACTCATCTTGTGAGATAATTTTTTTTTTGTCTCACTCTTACCCTTGGGAAGCCAAAGCTGAACAAATAAATGAGACTTTCTCTAGAGTGTCTTAACAGCTATCCTTAGCCTGGAAAATGAGGTCTGTGGCTAACTAGTCTTTTCTTTGGGACATGAAAATGATCTGAGTGAGAGAGAAAAGTAGCCAAGGTTAGTAACTCTGGGTTCACAGATGCTGGCTTTCTTGTCTTCACTAGAGCTATGTCTGATCTGGATTTTCAGCAGGCAGGATATCTGCCCTGTCGATTCCCCAAGGAAGACTTAGTCCAGAGTATCCACATTCCTAAAGGATGCTCAGAAGACACAAAAGGTTTGAACTATGAGATAAAGTTGAACATCATTACGGGGATAAAAGTGAAACCTTGCTTCCCAGCTGTACAGTTTTTTTCTCTCTCCCCACATAAAAGGCAGCAATAAGAAAATGAGTCTGGGTGAGAGGTGACTGGAGCTTGGATCGGGGTGGTGGTAGCAATGGAGTAGAGGACAGAAGTGTAGACTGTGGATTTTGAAATTGTAACCTAGAATGGCTGTGAAGTGTGACAGAAAGAGAAGTGACAAGGATCCCACTAGGTATTTTTCATAAGCAGCTAGGAGAAATGAGTTACCATTTATTGGGATGGAGGTAGGTTTTGGAGGTTAGTCTTGGAGATAATCAGTTAAGATGAAAAACTATTAGACCCCCATGTAGAGATGTCAGATAGACAGTTGTATATTTACTTGAGTTGAAATTCAGAAGATAAAAATGTGGGAGTCATCTGCCTTCTATATAATGACATTGTTTAAGGGCATGGATGAGATCACTAAGGAAAAGTGCAGACAGAAAAGACGAGCAGGGAACTTCCCTGGTGGTCCAGTGGTTAAGACTCTGCACTTTCAGTTTATAAGGCACAGGTTTGATCCCTGGTCTGGGAACTAAGATCCTACATGCCACAGGGTGTAGCGAAAATAAAAAAAATTTTTAAAAAGAGCAGTTCTGAGTTCTGGGTCCACCAATATTCAGAGGGAGCAGGAATGGTAAGAAAAGGGCAAAGGAGACTGAGAAGTTATGGCCAGAGACAAAGGAAGAAAACCCAGGGAGTCTGCTGTCGTGAAGCAAATAAAGAAAGCGTTTCACGGAGGGGAGAATAATTAGCCAGTAAGCGAAGTAAGATGATGTTTGTGTTTATTAACCAGAAAGGAATAATTTTGATGGACTGAAAAGAATTTAAAAGAATTATGAGAGGTGAGAAATTGAAGCCAGTGAATATATTCAACTTTTTCAAGGAGTTTTGCCATAAAGGAAAACAGGAATGGGCAGTATACGAAGGAGGAAGATGGGGATCAGTAGAGTTCTTTGGATTTTTTTTTCTTAAGATGGAAGAACAACTTATTTGTATCACCATTTAGATAACATAGAAGAGAAAATACTTGAGGGTGCAGAAGAGAGTGGAGAATTGCCAGAGAAACATCTCTGAGTAAGTAAAAGGTGCTGGGATTTAGAGGAGCCTATCTTGGCTCCTCGGAGCATGGACAGTCCATGAACAGTGCCAGATGGAAAGCAGCGACGCAGCACAGATGTGGTGGAGGCAGTCCATCGCTTTTGATTGTCTCACTTTTGTCAGTCAAATAGGAAGCAGGGTCCACTGAAAGTGAAGATGGGAAAGGTGTGTTGGAGCCGAAGGACAGAAAAGAAAGTATAAATAACTGTCTAGAATGGTAGACAAACCAATGGGCTAGGATAATAATCTGATTTCCCAATAGCATTTAGAACCCAATGGAAGTTAGAGATCATGAATTTTAAGTGAGAACAGTTAGCAAAGTAGGTGGGATTTTTTTGTTTTCATTTTTGTTCGTTTTTGCCAAGATCAGCTGTATCGGTCAGACAAAGTTTAATATAATCAGGATTATACTTTGGTCCAATGAATGATGAATAGAGAGATGGGCAAGGAAACTGAGGGTGTGTACGAGGCAGTAATATACAAGTTGACCTTGGAATTTAAGGAGGGAAATTGGGAACATTGAACAGGCAGTAGGGCCACTGAAGGGTCTGGTGGGGACACGGAATTTTGCAGCTGAAGTATCAATTGATTTGAATGCTACGAAGCAGCCAATACAAAATTACCTTAAGATTCCTGTGATCATTTTTTGTTTCTTGATTTGTGGCAATGAAGACGTCATTTTTCAGGTCATATTGTACCATCTTGTGAAAGTCATGTGGCCACTGATCTCCCTCCAGAGCACAATATTGTATCCAGTATTCATAGTTCCATGGGCATCAAAATGAAATGAACTCCCTCCATCCATGAATCAGAGAAGGCAATGGCACCCCACTCCAGTACTCTTGCTGGAAAACCCCATGGACGGAGGACCCTGGTGGGCTGCAGTCCATGGGGTCGCTAAGAGTCGGACATGACTGAGCGACTTCACTTTCACTTTTCACTTTCATGCATTGGAGAAGGAAATGGCAACCCACTCCAGTGTCCTTGCCTGGAGAATCCCAGGGACAGGGGAGCCTGGTGGGCCGCTGTCTATGGGGTTGCACAGAGTCGGACATGTCTGAAGCGACTTAGCAGCAGCAGCCCTCCATGAATGTGACATTTTTCAGTATAGCAAGTAACTATGAAAAATAAAAACAGAAATAAAGACTGATAGAAATATTTTAAGTGTATCCATTATCCCAATTATAACACTGCCTTGCAAGGAATATCACTTAAAAATTAGAAAAAAAGACATTCTGGTCAAAGAGTGTGAGAACTACTTGAGAACTAGTAGTTCTTAACTACTAAGCAACAATTTGAGAATTGTTGAGAATTTCTGATGTCTTGCTCTGTGAATTTGAGAAAGCAAGTTAATGTTTACGGAGGTAGATTCTCTTACTTACAGAACTGAAATCTGAGCACCTTTCTGTATTCCACTTTGCATAATTTCAGAATGGGTCTTCTAGAGCAGATGCCACTCTAATTCTGGTTCCAAATTTCATTAGTGGTGTGATCTTGACATTTACAACTTCTTTCTAGGCCTCAGTTGAGATAAATGTAACCTATTATACTTAATAGGATTGTTGCAAGAATTAAATGTAATTATTCCTAGGTGGCTGCAGCATAAGGAGTCTGCCTGCCAATGCAGGAGACGTAAGAGATGCGGGTTCAATCCCTGGATTGGGTGGTTCCCCTGGAAAAGGAGATGGCAACCCACTCCAGTATTCTTGCCTGGAAAACCCCATGGACAGAGGAGCCTGGCAGGTTGCAGTCCATAGGGTCGCAAAAGAATTGGACATGACCGAGCAACTGAGCACACACACACATGTGTATGAACACTTTAGCCTAGCATCAGGAACAGATTAATAACAGATTGTTAATAGGTCAATAAAGATTAACTTAATACTTTTAAGTACCTATAATTAGCTAACAGGGATGTTGTGCAAATAAATGAAAATGCTTTGAGTCTATCAAGTAATAAAGTCACCCGACATTCATATGCTACTTTCTAATACTCAAATCTGTGATGCCCTTTTACTCCATAACAACTCAGTAAAGCACACTTAGCAGGGATCATCTTCCTTTCTCAGAGGAGGACCCCAGCCAGGGAGTGAAAGACCTTCTCTGAAGATACACATCTTGACTTTCATTATGGGGTCTTTCTGTTGCACCTAATGATATATTAGTTTAAATTTTCCTCACTGTGTTTTTCTTTTTTTTTTCTCCTTCTGACTCAAAGCCATAATCAAGGTGCCATTTGGAGGCAGGAAAATTCATCCTTTCCTTCTAGAGTCACACTCATCCTGGGTCTTTGACCTGGGTCTCAGCAGGCGATCCAAGCTGGGAGTTGTCATGCTCACCAGCCCCAAAATGAAGGCTGAGGTGACAGAGCTGCAAACCCAGAGAGTTCAGTAACAAATGCACCCTGTTCTTGGGTGCATCCCTACCTGAGAAGTTTAACTGGTGGACCTAATGTAACTTCTCGGGCTTCCCAGATGTCTTCATGGTAAAGAATCCACCTGCAAAGCAGGAGACTAGGGTTCAGTCCCTGGGTCAGGAAGATCCCCTGAAGAAGGAAATGGCAACCCGCTCCATTCTTGCCTGAGAAATCCCATGGACAGAGGAGTCAGGCAGGTTGCAGCCCCCGGGGTCACAGAAGTGTCGGACACAACTGAGCACAGAGTAACTGCTAGTGACCTCCCTCTGAGTCCATACTCATTAGGTGGGAGTGGGGGAATCTTAACTATCACCAACGGTTTTTAAGTCTGTTTCAGTAAGAGGGTATAGTCATTGTTGTTCAGCTGCTAAGTTGTGTTGACTCTTTTGCAACCTGATGGACTGTAGCCTGCCAAGCTCCTCTGTCCATGGCATTTCCCAGGCAAGAATACCAGAGTGGGTTGCCATTTCCTCCTCCAGAGGATCTTCCCAACCCAGGGATCAAACCCATGTCTCCTGCAACGCAGGTGAATTCTTAACCACTGAGCTGCTGGGGAAGCCCCAGAGTATAATAAAGAGACCTCTAAATTCTATTTCCAATTTAGTTCAGAAAATGATTTTTTTAACCTGAGAAGAAAGAGATATAATGAAAAATTACTCTTCTTATTATTCAGTTTCTACAGTGAGAACTTGTATGCAGTACAGCTAGAACAGAAATGTTTTACTGACCAATGAGCCAGCCATATCGAACTTGTGGTGCAGGAGAGAATACTAGACTGAGAAGGAAGAGAACATTTGAGTTCTGGCTCCACCGTTAATGTGATATATAATCATGGCTAAGCAAATACCATCACATCTGTACCTGCGATGCTTCTGTGGTTTTTGTTGGGTGCAAAATCTATGGAACAAGGCAGAAGTTATTCTACTTGAATAGAGTTATTCTTCCTCTGTTTTTTCTCAGTTAATCTTTTATGAGTGTTTCCTTCCTTCAGTTTTTTCCCCCTTTGGCAAATACAGTGTAAGAAAATCAAGTTGTATTTTAAGTGAATATATTAGCTACAATGGTCAGGTCAATGACCAAATATAACTTTAGCAAAATCTTTACACATGTGTATTGATTTTATTCTGGGAAAAGAAATGGCAACCCACTCCAGTATTCTTGCCTGGAGAATCCCATGGACAGAGGAGCCTGGTGGGCTACAGTCCATGGGGTTGCAAAGAGTCGGACACGACTGAGCAACTTTGCTTTCACTTTTTTTTAAATTGATTTTATTATATGTCTTTGCAGACTTCTAGTTCTTTTAATTAATTCAAATTTAATTAGTATTACTTTAAAGAAGCAGAATATCAAATCTAACATGGTGGAATTAACCCAAATCTTATTGCAGCAGTTGCCTGGAAGAAAAAAAAAATATGGAGGGAACAAAAATAGGCAAAAAATCCCAGCTTTCAGTGTTCCCAGCTCTACCTGTATATTGATTTTTCTTCTGTTCCTTCCTTAAGCAACATACACATGTAAGCCCTAGTATCTTAGTTCTTTAGTGAGCAAATCCTCTTCCATTCTCTTGTTCGAACTGTAATTTCCACCAGCTTTTTTCCTGTATTTAATTAGGTTTTACAGAGTAAATTTCTGACACATATATGTTCTGTAAATAATGATAACATTGCATGATGTAAATAAAATGGCACAATTCCACATTTGTTCTTATAGGAAAGAGGATGGAAACAAAACAGTGCATTCATTACTTGTTAAATATTCTTTTGAACGTTTGCTGTGGATTAAATTCTGAACACTAATGCTACGGTTATTAAGCTGTTAAAGATTTCTTCCATTCATAATTTCTTTGTTTTTCATCATGACTCTGACCCTCATGATAAATTGACCCAAAAATATTTAGAGAGTAGGAGTTGCATTTCCATGATTCACCTCAGTTTGGTAATGACCTATTTTTGAGAACACAAGGTCAGGAGGCCTCTCCCATTAAGCTGCTGTGGTTGATGTTGTTTTCCATGTCCTCAGGCGCTCTGCTGTCTGCTGCAACTCTAAGTGAGTGGTGCTTATGAAAGATATCTACGTGACTCAAGCAGAGACTTGCAGAGGAAGCACCCTTACATCTCTCTCTGGTACCCAACCTATGTCTTTTACTTGTGTAAAGTTTTCCATGGTGTAGCAAAAGCACATGACTAAGACTGGGAGAGTTTCGCTGCTAATTCTATGCTATTGATGGGCCCCAGATCATTACAATTGAGGTCCCCCATCTCTAAACTGCTGCAAGTCTCAATCACCAGTAACACCTCCTCTTGCCAGTTCTTTAGGATGAAGTGTAGTGAACATGAATCTGTGGATCTACCATAATATTTAAAGATTAAAGATGAGGTATGTTAATGCTTAGTTCGTGAAGTGAAGATGCCACGCTTTCTCTCTCTGTGACTTCGCTGGAGTGTTTCTGTCCTGCCTAGCACCCACTCATCTATCATATTCACCAGGGATGTCATGATCTTTGGAGAATATTCTCTGCCATCTTGTAGTTATATGAAACGTTGTAATGCATTGTTCTTCACTGTAATCAGCTCCTTAATTCTTTGACCATTTACTCCTCTAGACACATGCCTCCTTCAGAGAGAGAATTATCTCGTTGCCTGTAATATTTTCAAATTTCAACACCATGTCCAGAACACTGAGACATCCAGTAAATATTTGCCAAATAATTGTGAATAGTAGTTTGACTCTTATACATTCTCTTGTCCCACATACATCACTCACTACCTTGTATCTGATCCAGAGTAAAGGAAAACAAAAACGGAAACCATAATCACTACTGGGGACAAGGAGGTAGGAGTCCTCACACACATCTGAGGAGCATAAAAAAATCTGTTGCCGTAAAACAAATATGATTGCGCTCTCCCTGAATACTGCTCACAGATATCACCAAATGTGGAGCCAAAGTAAGGATTATACTCAAATACTATAGAAAACTAACTCCTTTGAAGTTACTTGAATCTAAAATCACTCAGAAAGTATTATTTAAGGATTAGTGAATTTTGCCAGGGGACAAAATAATTTTGAGGAATATATCCTTGATCAGTAACCCTAAATACTGCTGATCTTTTCAATTTAATATCTACATGGAGATTTCTTCCTAAAAAGACAATCGTTTGCATTATTGTATTTGTCCTACTGGATCTGGCAGGGACTTGGCTCACTGGTGATCAAAGGAACAAGGCGCTCCTCTGCTCCTCATTTCCAGGCTGTTTCTGTCTGTTTCTGGACTACTATGTCCCAGGGGGTGAATAAAGAATGACCCCAGGCTCCCAGTGTTTAAATAAAACATTTTAAAAGAGCTGCTTCAATTATACTTTCTCAAGATCTTTCCTCAGAATGTTTGAGACTTATTCCTGATTTAAAATACTTTCCCAGAGGATAAGTAGCTATTGCTATTTGTATTTCTTTTTTCTTATGAGTCTCTTTATAGCTCCTCCCCTTTATCCCATCTGTCTCTAATTGTCTATTTTCCTCTCCGTCACTACCTCTCACCTCTCATTCTTAAAATTTCATCTAGTAGGTTTCATTATGTTGGTCCACTTAACGTATAGGGTTTTTTTTTTTTTTTTAAACCAATCCATCATTAAAGTTTTTCACTACAAAGAGTATATTTTCAAATAGCCACCTTAAAATAATTAGACATATAAATATGCATGTGTGTGTGTATATATAGTGATGTATTAATTAAAAATAAAACCCCTAATCTCTAGTCTTACCTCTTCATTAGTTTTTTGTTTTTTTGTTTTTTTTGACCTTGCATTTACAAAGTGAAAACTAGTTTTAATATGAGCAACTTAAAACACCCTCTGACCATCACATGATTCATCCAAATGTAAGCTGATCACTTCAAACCTCGGAGCTTGTGGTTGTGGGTGTTTAAAAGTAGAAACAGCCCTGGACTGATCACTTATGTGATCAGAAAAAAACTGGATCTTATTCCCTTTTACCTTTTTACCCTAACAAATTTAAAAGAAATAAATTTTTGGAACATGACTCTGCCTTAAGACAAACAAGTTTGAATATTGAGAAATTTGTTTTTAATGAGTTAAATTTACCATATAAAGCAGCAGTTTGCTTTTAAATGCCTTGTTTATGGACATTTGAAAGACACAGTGGATAATCTTCACTAAATAGGGCCACTCTAATTAGAGTTTCTACAAACTAATTGAAGAGAAGAAAGAGAAAGACTTCTTTTATACAAGTAGTGGTTCATTTAAACCTGAGATAACATAAGACTTGTTATAATACCATTCTTTTGAAGAAGACTGGAGTCCTAATAACATTCTTTTGAAGAAGACTGGAGTCCTAGAAAGACTGCCCTAAGAAAGAGTCCTAACTGGAGGTGCTGGGCTGTAATCACCCAAAGGGTATGGAGTCAGAAGACCCAGACTAGAGTCTAGTACTTTTGGCTTTAGTTTCCTTACCCACAATATTTAGCAATAATAAAAGGGATTATTAAACATACCTGGTCTTGTGTTGTTAAGAGCATCAAAAAAGATAATTCGTATGAAATTTTGAAAAACTGCAAGATCAGATATAAATCCACAAGCTAAAGAAAAATAGCACCATCAGCAGAATCTTCTTGGAAAATAAGATAATACAACTTTAGTGGAAAAGAATAGAAGGTGAAGGTAAAATAACTCTGTTACGCTTAAGAACAAAGAACTAATAATAGAAATGAAGGTTATTCAACACTGATAGTATCTACTAATTGAAGGAATAAAATTTAGAGCACTTTATAGCAATATTGCAAATTAAAGGAAAGAAAGAAATGATGGTAGGGGAATTTTCTTGTATGTGTGAGTTACTACCTCCCATGGTTGAAAGCCATTGGGGTTCTGATAGCCTCAAGCTTGTCACAGATCCTGACTGGCATAACTAAGGGCCAGCACTGCTAGCTGAATACTGTGAACAAGTCCCAGTTCAGTGTAATCCCACAGGAAGTCAGTTCTCAGGAAGACGTTCCTTTCTGTGTCCTCAGAGGCCAAAGTGCCCTGAGAATAGTTGGAGATGCATCAACTCAGATCACTGTCTTTAGTATGTGCACAAGCAGACAAGAGCATGGCATATTCATTTGAGAGTTTGTTGTTATCACTGGGAAACGCATAAAGATTTTGAAGAAGGGAACAGAAAGAGGACACATTCCCTCTTCTAAAGGTAAACCTCACAACTTTGCCAATCCTATTAACATCAGGAATGGTAGCAATCTTGGTGGATGTTGATCAGCTATAGCTAGCAATCCAGGTCTTATTTATATTCCTTTCAATGGCTTTACTGAAGAGATTGAAAACATGGAATTGACTCAGAAATACCACAACGACATTAACCTCGGCTTCTGCTATGATTCTCTCAAGTGTCTGATTGATCCTGACCAAAAATACCAATAATTTACTGGCATTAATGAGAGGAAGTCTGGGAGAGCTTCTCTGAAGACTATGCACACATTATTTGCTGCTGTCTGAACTGCAAAGGAGATCAGTCCTGGGTGTTCATTGGAAGGACTGATGCTGAAGCTGAAACTCCAATACTTTGGCCACCTGATGCGAAGAGTTGACTCATTGGAAAAGACTCTGATGCTGGGAGGGATTGGAGGCAGGAGGAGAAGGGGACGACAGAGGATGAGATGGCTGGATGGCATCACCCACTCGATGGACATGAGTTTGAGTAATCTCCAGGAGTTGGTGATGGACAGGGAGGACACTACTGAACGACTGAACTGAACTGAACTGCAAAAGTGTTGAGAGTCCATAGTCATCATCTGTGGTTAGGATGCCAATCCAATTCTGTCCAGATTTCTGAATCAGGTGGGCCATTGCTTTAGTTTGGTAGAAATCACTGGGCATCGTCCATAAAAATGAAGGAAACTGAATTTTGTCACTTAGGGTTTCTGCAGTAGATTCATAACTCACCTGGAAATGGACAGAATATTTTAGTTATGGTGTTGATGAGCTGCAGGTGGCTATTCATAGTAGATGTTCTTCTCTTTAATTTCTGTGAGTTTCCATAAAGTTTTCTAAATTCTTCGATCCTTTCTATCCTTCCCCTTCAACGAACTACTTTATAAATAGCTTAAATCATGATAGTTAGGACCCGAAAATTATTGAGTCATTGCGTCTCACTTGTTTTGCCTGTGTATAGTATAAGCAAGGGTTCAGGCTCTATATTATAACTCTGTCTACATGCCTATATTTATTTATATCTATCTTGTATCTCAGGTCAGGGCTACCAGTGGATATTATTTAAATACTTAGAAATAAATATGGGAAAATGCAACCAGTCAAATAAGCACCATGACTTTTGGGACTCCTTGTTTGTTCAAAATTTGTATAAATGGCAACTTTGATGACTTTTATTCTAGATAAATCATCCAGACAAAGAATCATCTGTCCAGGGGTCAGCAAACCTCTTTCTGTAAAGGACCAAATGTAAAATATTTTAAGCTTTGTTGGACATATATGGTCTCTGTCATATATTATGTTTGTATTTTTTTGTAACAACCTTTCAAAAAACATGTAAAAATTGTTCTTAGCTTGAGAACTCAAGACCTTGAGGGCCACATTTGATCCACTGGCTATATAGTTTTCTGACTCCTAATCCACTCAAATGAGCAGTAGCATTTTGGAAAATTTCCCTACTGTGTGCAAAGTTTTGCCTAATTTACAGCTTTGTTGATTTTATTCTAGGGAGAGTGATTACCTTCCACAGCTGCCATTGCGCCATACCACTTGCTCAGTGAATTTTTTTTCTTTTCTTTTTTACTATTTATAGCAGCTACTGGTATGCAAGGAAAGACAATACACTTTAAAGTCAAACAAACTGTTAGAATCCTGACTGCAACAAATTT
This sequence comes from Dama dama, assembly GCF_033118175.1. Taxonomy (NCBI): domain Eukaryota; kingdom Metazoa; phylum Chordata; class Mammalia; order Artiodactyla; family Cervidae; genus Dama; species Dama dama. Next base: position 33,031,389 of record NC_083708.1, on the reverse strand, counting down.
GACAAAGTTAGTTAACATTGCTTTCCCTGTGAAGTGACAGGGTTCTTGTGAAGACTGAAGGAGAAAATGTAAATGATTTAAATGGATATTGGCACACAGTGGACATTCATTCACTAAACCTTAATTGCCTCAGGAGACATTGCTATGCTCACCTTCACTCTGCTACCTGGGCTTCTGTAAATTCTGTGTTACCATGGAGAATCCTCTCTACTATTATGCTATCATGGAAATTACATTTTTACATTAAACAACCATTGTTAAAAATATTCTACTTTTCTTGTCACCTAGCTAGTTTTATACATAGTCTAGAAATTTGGGACCAAAGCCTTATCTCTGAGATATTTGGAGGAATAGTTCTTTTTTATTTTTTTAATTTAAACTTTTCACTATTAACTTTACTAGGCTACAATATAATGGAACTCTCAAAGTCTTATGGGTATATACACACTTATTTAGTCTGGCTCCAGAAAGTTATATAATTTGATTTCTTATGCATGTTTATTATTATTCATATATATTTTTATCTGTTCACTTCTATCAGATGGTTACTTCTTGATAATCTGACCATGAGCATTGTTTAAATTTTGGCTTCTAATCTTCCTTGAGCTTAGAAAGCAGTGATCTACTGAGTTATAGAGTGATGTGATATAAAGGTTAGTTAGTTCAAAATGAAAGTCAGGGGTACTTGTTTGAGTAATGCATAGGAACTTAGTGCACGGCTCTCAAACACGTGCTTTGGTCTTTCAGAGACCATGTTGCTTACTTCCTGGTAAGGCCTTACATTATAGGAGGCTCAGTAATTCCACAGTCTGCTCAAAGCCCTTCCATAATACTCAGAATGAAATACCAGGCCCACCATGGCTTACAGGATGCTCCATGGCCCGGCCCCTACACGTCTCTGTGAATGCATCCCTTACTCTGTACCTTTCTGCTCAGACTGATCTGGCCCTGTTGACCTTTTGTTTTTCTTCTGACATTTCAGCTTTGCACTTACTGTTTTCTCAGCCTAGATACTTTCCACTCCTCCCCCATCTCTTGGCTGTCTCTTCCATTCAAGTTTCAGGCTAAACATCATTTCCTTGAGAGTATTCCTTGACTTCTGGGCCCCTTTACCTCTCACTTCCTTTTCAGTGTTCTTCATGGCATCTAACTGATGTAACTTTAGAAACAAGACAGTCGAGTTGCCTAGAGGCATCAGTCTTATCTAAATCATGCTGAAAACTGTCAGAAACTAGACCTGACAGATTGAGGGGTGACTACTCCTTAGTGCTTTGATCACTATATTATCCATATTAGGACACATCCTTTATTTTTTTCTGAAGAGAAAGAAAAGTTAAAGTAGAAGTATCTCCCCAACTAGTTTCCTAGATTACCCTGATCCTTTCAGGATGAAGAATATGATTACACCCAACCGATGGTGGTAGAACAAAACCCACCTGTGTCATGAGCTGTAAACTCAACATCCAGGAGACAGCATGGTTATTTCTGAGTAGCCAGCACCTATGACAGCCTTCCAGGAGAAATATCAATAACCTTAGATATGCAGATGACACCACCCTTATGGCAGAAAGTGAAGATGAACTAAAAAGCCTCTTGATGAAAGTGAAAGAGGAGAGTGAAAAAGTTGGCTTAAAGCTTAACATTCAGAAAACTAAGATCATGGCATCTGGTCCCATCACTTCATGGCAGATAGATGGGGAAACAGTGGAAACAGTGGCTGACTTTATTTTTCTGGGCTCCAAAATCACTGCAGATGGTGATTGCAGTCATGAAATTAAAAGATGCTTACTCCTTGGAAGGAAAGTTATGACCAACCTAGATAGCATATTAAAAAGCAGAGATATTACTTTGCCAACAAAGGTCCGTCTGGTCAAGGCTATGGTTTTTCCAGTGGTCATGTATGGATGTGAGAGTTGGACTGTGAGGAAAGCTGAGCGCCAAGAAATTGATGCTTTTGAACTGTGGTGTTGGAGAAGACTCTTGAGAGTCCCTTGGACTGCAAGGAGATCCAGCCAGTCCATCCTAAAGGAGATCAGTCCTGGGTGTTCATTGGAAGGACTGATGCTGAAGCTGAAGCTACAATACTTTGGCCACCTGATGCGAAGAGTTGACTCATTGGAAAAGACCCTGATGCTGGGGGAGGGATTGGGGGCAGGAGGAGAAGGGGACGACAGAGGATGAGATGGTTGGGTGGCATCACCGACTCGATGGGCATGAGTTTGAGTCAACTCCGGGAGTTGGTGATGGACAGGGAGGCCTGGCATGCTGCGATTCATGGGGTCGTGAAGAGTCGGACACGACTGAGTGACTGAACTGAACTGAACTGATGACAGCCTTAACCCTTGACATGTAGCTAGAATAGTTGCACTTAAACTCCACAATTTCTCTGGAGCTGTTGAACTTAGAAAGACCTCAGAGCAGCTGCCATTGCCACTGTGACATCTGTACAGGTGTCATAGATTTCGTACCCTAGTTTGACTCCAGACAATAGTGTTGAATTATTGATCATCTCAATGCTGTGTATCAAGAGTTTGAAGAAAAGTTGATATTTCAAAGCTGTTGAGAAACATGTGCTTTTGAAATTAGAACATAACTCTTCTTCAGACATGATAATATGCAATTTTATCCCAATTTCTGCCTTATGATAGACAATTCCTGAATCAGTGAAGCTTACCTCTCGACGGATCTAAACTTTATTTAAAAGCAGGTTTTGATGGAAACCTTTCTCAAGAGTATATGGGGGACTTCCCCGGCAGTCTAGTGTTTCTAATGCTGCATGGCACAGCCAAAAAAAATTTTTTTAATGTATATAGGAACCCACAGCTTCTCGAATGGAGTTGGTGTGACAAGAGTTAACCTTTTCTTGATTATTCAGGATGATTTTGAATACTCAATTTTGTATTCTACAGTATGAAGATGTATCTGACATCTGTTCCTTTTTGTAGTTAGATGTCAGCATTTTTATTGCTATTCAAGATTCTGCTCTTGTAGACTCACTTCCCCATTTTTTAGTTTTGTGATGCTAAGCTATTGTGGTTGGAAACCAGATGAATAGGAGTCTTAAGAATTACTTATAAAACAGGCTCTGGGTAAAAGCCCAGTAGCTTTCTCCTGGATAACATGCAATATTTTAGTTCTAAGGCATGGATATTTCCTAATTTAGTGGGTTTTTCCAGTTGACTTCTGGACTTGTAATTATTCCAGAGCATTGAATTGTTTGGTTACTGACATACTATTAAGTTTACTTCACCCACCACATATACAAAAGGTTACAAACAGTGCCTAATATATAGGAAGAATTCAAGAAATTTTTTTGAATAAGTAAAAAGGAATATTGTTCAGGGTTTTGATATTTTCAAGTTTCTTTTAATGCACTTAGTTATGATAAATTAAATAATATTTGGATAATGCTGTTTGTCCCTACAGCTATCTAAATAGGAAGTTTGGCAACAAGCTTTAAGTTTTTAAAGAAAGAAACAAAAGAGAGAGAGGTTAAAGTAATGAGTTGTCTGGCAAATAAAATGCATAATATTTTCAAAGTGTTAGCTCCATGAGAGTCTGAATCTCTTTGGTTCACCTCAGTATCACCCATGCCTGGAATAGGGCCGAGGTAATGTAGGCATTTAATAATAGTTGTTCAGTGTTGAGTGAATACCATTTCTCTCAAGGAGTGACAATAAGACCAAAGGGTGTTCAGTGACCTTTTTTTTGGAATAAATTTTTTTAGACAAAATGACTTTTAAAAGAAATCATTTTCTATCCTTATTAGTTGGCCTATGATTGTGGCCTTAAATCTACAGTCATTCTTTGGGTGCCAACTTCATGCTCTGAAAAATCCTCATTGATTTTTTTTTTGCAGTGTTCTCTGGTATTCCTGATAATCAATGATTAAGATGACAGTAGCTCAAGATGTCCAACTTCTGGGGAGAATGCCAGGAAGGAAGATTAGAGTGACATGGAATCACATTTTCCCTGAAAGCATTCATATAGGACATGCTAAATACTTTTGATTTAAAAAAAACGGAAAATTGCTGGGGGGACGGATGAGGGAAGAGATGGTTAGGAAGTTTGGGGTGGACATGGACACACTGCTGTATTTAAAATGGATGAACAACAAGGACCTACTATACAGCACATGGAACTCTGTTCAATGTTATGTGGCAGCATGGATGGGAGTTTGGGGGAGAATGGATACATGTATGTATCCATATATGATGATACATATATGTATGGCTGAGTCCCTTTTGCTATTCATCTGAAACTATCACAACATTGCTAATGAGCTATACCCCAATACAAAATAAAAAGGTGTTTTTTTTTAAAAAAAAAAAAAGATGAAAAGAAAAGATTAAATTTACATCCAAAAATATCAAGATAAAAAAATCAAGATTTGAGAGTTAGCAGGAAGCACTGGAATCACATTACCAGAGCAGCAGAAGCTGATGTCACCTGCCTTTAAAAGTTATCCAGGCTGTTGTTTTACAGAAAAGAAAAATCAGAAGCTAGAACTCAAAGAGTTTAAATGATGTGCCTAAATCTACAAAATAACTTTGTCCCAAAACTGAAATTAGAATTCAAATAGTCTGCTCCCCTTAAAGAAAGCTATCTGCAATATCCTCCATTCAGCTTTACTTTTCTGTAATACACCATGAGAAATGTCTGTTCTATAGTCCAGCTTTCACAATATAAAGTGTTCACGAACGAACACTCTGAGTTGAAGTAAGGTCTTAATTTATTATGAAAGAATTAGATTACTTCAAGAATGAAATAAGTACTGTGTTGACAAAAACAGTGTAGAGAAAAATTTTAAGTGCAGTCTATTTTAAAGAATTAAGATTCATGTTTGGAACAACCTGCATTTGTGGGTGACAGAAATAAAAATGTGCTATGTGTGCATGTAGTGGACAGGCTACCTATTGTGTCTTCTCATTGGTTTCCTCGTGACTGCAGGGGTTATTCTTTTTAGGCAAAATCCAAATAAACACATTAATGGGAAGCAGTCATAGCCTCTGTACTTGGAGGCTGATTATACATATAGTACTAATATATTTTTCTTTTAAGGAAGAATAGCAAGGCTTAACTATATGCAACTTAGAAGTATATGAGTTGAAATTTTATTAAAATAATTTAGATGTTAATACAAGTAAACATTTACATGCCCTAGTCTCACGGTGCAAGCTCGAAATCTAAATGTGTTCTCTGAGGCTTCACTCACCTGGCACATTTCTGGATTTCTGGCCTTCTAGGGTATTCTTCTGAGGACAGCATTTTTTCATGAATGGCAAACAAACCTCCAGTCATGACGTGTCCTGGTGAAGTGGCAGCCACAAAGTCATCAGGGGTCTGGCAAGGCTGAGAAGTAGCAAAAACAATCACAAAACAGGTGATCAGTACTATCAACTGTGCCATGCTTCTGTCTTCGTTGCTGACTTCTTGAGAGTTCTTAGGACTCTCTGAGCTCACAGGTGACAGTAACATGATTCCTATTTCACCTGTAAACACATATACAGCATGGGACACTGTCAAGGGCAGAAACACCCAGTGTTCAGATACCTGATGATGGTCCAAACAGTTCTTCACCAGTAAGAACATATCAGACCCTCTCACACCCCATTGTTGATGTGTGATAGGGCTAACACAAAATAAAAGTCAGTAGAATTGTATAATGTGTGTGTTTATACACAGCTCCTCACTGTGATAGCATCTTTTATTCCTCTGATGTGTCAAGGGCTTTGAGTCATGTTGGCATTTCTTTTGAACTGGGATATAGAATCTTCAAGAGGAAGCAGTTCAGGAACATTTTCTCATCTTGGAAAAGGACAATTATGCATTTTCAAAGGTATCACATTCAAGGCACAAAAGCTGCAGAGCAGTTTATTAAAAAAATAGCATCCCAAATTTATTTTCCCAGAAAAACTCTATGTAAAAAATGAAATTCAGTTAAATTTAGGTATTTGTGACTTTCTGTTTAATCTAAGTTGGAAAATCTATTTCTACTAAGGAGCCTTACTAAGGTAAAAAACAGAAAGTTTCAAAAGACTTTGTGCTATAAAACTCAGTGTCATGTGGCAGAAAGTGCTCAGACTTTGGAAACTGACAGATTGGCTGACTCTGCCTACCACTTAGCATGTGACCATGAATGAATTACTGAGCTTTTCTGGACAATAATTTTTTCATATATAAAATAGATAAGATCCTCTGTCTCATGGATATGTTCTGAAACTTGAGCTGAATCGATTTGTAAAGCTCCTAGATTCTAGTAGGCACTCAATAATTAGCTCTTGTTTTAATCCATCAGGGCTGCTATCACAGAAATACTGTAAACTGGTTGGGCTAGAATCAACAAACACTTATTCTCACAGTACTGAAGGTTGTGAAGTCCAAGATCATGGTGCGGGCAGATTCAGTGTTTGCTGAGAGCTTCTATAAACCTCACGTGGCAGAAAGGGCAAGGCAGCTTTCTCAAGGCTGCTTTCATACAGGCCCTAATCCAACTGGGAGGGCTCTGCTCTCATGACCTAATCACCTCCTGAAGGCCCCACCTCCTAATACCATCACCTTTAGGCTTAGGTTTTAACATCTGAATTTGGGGAGGATATAAACATTCAGAACTTAGCAGTCCTCTCCTGTCCCTTCCTAAAACCAAACTGAAAGTTATTAATTCCTAAATGTGGAGTGCTTTCCACAATCGGCTAAGTAAATCATTGTTCAAAGGTCTTTCTCAAATATCTTAAATGCATGCCTGGTAGAAATGATGATGTTTGTGATAGAACCATTAGCTGGCTATAGTCTCCCTAGAATGTAAATCCATTACTAAGTTCAGCATAAGGAAAGATAAAGGTATATTAATTACTTCAGAATTTCACTGGACATGTTATCTTCATTGTTGTAGTTTCCATTACTATCAAGATTTAATTTTGGACCAGGGACAAAAGTTTTAGCCATCATTTTGAATCTACAGTTACTATACATTTTATGCAATTTTAAAAGACTTTAAAATGACAATAATAATTACTACTATTCCAAAAGTTTTTTTTAATTAACTGCTTCTGAAAGATAAAAATTGGAAAAAAACTTTCCAGTGAGATGAATTGCTGATGGCACTAGCTTGCTCCTCCTCTGATCTCAAGGTTCTATATTTCTTTGAAATTTTCTTTATGTCAAGACATATCTGGCTAATATTATTTAAAGGTGATAGCACAGAAGTGATAGCACTAGCCACGTAATTCTCATAAAGACACCATAACCCTGCTTGGACAAGTACAGTAAGGGATGTAAAATCAATTAGTAAAGGTGCTTTGCACTATCATTAGTTTATAGCACTTTAATAGGGTGAGTTGCTGCAGCCCAGTAAGCTAATCTGAGCTACAGTGGTTACTAGATATGATCAGCATTTTAGATGGGCTATTACTATTATTGCCCACTTGGAAAAATCAAATTATCAAGGCATATGACGTTTAAGCAGCATTGGATGCTAGAGGGATAACACTGTATCGTACATCACAAAGCACAGCAAACTTCAGCTAGAGGTAAAATTAGATGGCCTAAATCACCAGTGGAACTAGTTAGCTGCTTAGCTAAGTAATTGATTTCCTTTAGTTGGATTTCCAGGCTTCCCTAATAGCTCAGTTGGTATAGAATCCACCTGCAATGCAGGAGACCCCGGTTGGATTTCTGGGTTGGGAAGATCCACTGGAGAAGGGATAGGTCACCCACTCCAGGATTCTTGGGCTTCCCTTGTGGTTCAGCTGGTAAAGAATCCACCTGTGATGCAGGAGACCGGGGTTCAATCCCTGGGTTGGGAAGACCCCCTGGAGAAGGGAAAGACTATCCTTTCCAGTATTCTGGCCTGGAGAATTCCATGGACTGTATAATCCATGGACTACAGTCCATGGGGTCGCAAAGAGTCGGACAAGACTCAGCGATTTCAGATATGTAAGTATTTGAATTTCAAATTTTAAAAGTATTTCAAAATATATTTCAAATATGTAATTTTAGAGTTGGTTCTTAAGATTATAAAATAATTGAGTCAAATTTTGGCGTTCTTACAGTTTTTCATCTGCTAGTTCCTTTGTTCCTCTTTGTTTACTTAGCTTGTCTGTATTCCATCATTGTGTAATCCTCACTGAATTGTCTGTTATCACTGCAACACTGCTGCTCCATCATACCCCATCTGCTGTACTCCTGCCTGTAATTGAAATTTCTCTCCTAGCATTTTGTTTGTGTGTAATATATAGATTTAGCATTAGAAAGCTAGTGTTCTTTAATGTTCAACATAGGTGACCTACTCAAGTCACCCTAGTATATCTATGAAAATCTGTGAATCCCTTAAAACTGTATAAAATTTTTGAGTGGACATGCATGTATGTATTTTTTGGGGGGGAGAGCAGGCAGTGCTTTTATCAGATTCTCAGAGTCTGTTTCCCACAAAGTTAAGTGCCACTGTCTATTAGAACTGTTTGGAGCCTTGCTTCCCAGGAAACAAGGGAATGTTTTCCAAGATAATGATACTGCCTTTGTTGTTATCCATTTGTACCTCCAATCATTCTCACTAATCTTGCACTAACAACTTCATCATTTTCTTGATATCCAGTTGTCATTTAAAACCACCAGTCAAAAGACCCACAAAGTACTTCTCATCAGTGGCAAAGCAGATCACAACTAGATCACCACCCTAAGAACACCTACTTACATTACTGACCACAAAATGAAGGGAAGGATTGCTGTTTCCCAGCGAAGTTAAGCAGCAGAAACAGTCTATACTGTTTCATTAGTTCAAAACAGAACAGACCTTTTTCTGAGTGTTCATTTTGCAAAGCTATTTTCATTTTCTTTCTTTTTTTTTTTTTTGCCAATCATGCAAAACTGCTGCTACTAAAATAAATACTTTGTTATAATTTGAGGGGGTGTGTGTGTTCCCCTCTCTCTCTTAAGAGGAGAACTTTAGTAATTTAGGCTGCCATTGAGATCTACCTTTCACAGTCTTACATGGAATGCTAATATAGCATTTCATCATCTTCTCTTTTAACTCTGATATACTGTTCCAGTTGTACAAATACTTTTTTCACCCAGCTCAGCCCTAATTGTAAATTAGGGAAGGAAATAAAAATCCCAAATGATTAGCCTCAGTATCCAATCACTGTCTCAGCCTTCTTTTTATGTATTAATTGAATCTCCCAAACTTATCTTCAGTGGAGTTATAAAAAAGTTTTAAGGCTTTCATCTTTTGTCTAAGTTGCACATGCTTGAAAGCCATTTTCAGGATCAAGCTAAGTTATAGATTCCTTGAAAAAAATAAATTTGCTGAATCACTACTTTCAAGTTGTTGATACAATTGGCTGATTGAATGTTTCACTTTTCAGTTTTTTGATGTGCACATATACAGTCCAAGACAAATGCTAAGCTTTCTTTTCTCTATAATGAGTAAATAATGCTTAATTTATAAAATAAACTTTCTTCAGAAATTTCTAAACTGTGTTCCTGTATCTCCACATTCCCTAATAAATATTCTGCACACAATACTTATGCTAGTGATAAACCTATTCCTTCTTAACCAGGTTACCCTGTTGAGTTCAAAGTTGAAAAAGTCTAGAGATCACTTTTTGTTACCCTACTGATGTTGATACTAGAGTATTTTCAACCTGTTTGTGTTTGGTTTTGGCTTTAAATGTGTAAGCTCCTTAGAGAACTCATTCATTTTCTTCACAGCATTTATTGATATCTCTCACCATTAGTTATTTGTTTACTGTCCACCTCCTCCATTATATTTTAAAACTCTACAAGGATAGAGATTATGTCCATAAGGTTACTTGACTGTATCCAGTATCTTATACAGGGCCCAGCACATGGTAGACACTCAATAATAAGCTGTTGGACAAATGAATGAATACTTTGAAACAGGACAAAAATGGATGGCTACAGTTGAGACTGCTGTCCTTGACTGGGTGCACATAGCTTTAGGAACCTACAGCACCCATAGAAACTCTGAAAGCTGAATATTGGTGAATCCCACAAAAAGTAGCTAAAAACAGAAACTCCCAAGTTCACATTGGTTTTCTCTGGTTTGTGATCGCAAAAGGAAGATTTGTATTGAAGTCAATGATACCTGCTCCCCTATTTATTCATTCTCCAACTTCCACTTCTAATGAGCTGAAATAGTAAGCACCTGGCTGATTGTAGCCCCAACAGACGGTTCACTACTGACCTGTTATTTGTTTTCAACATACTCCATCAGTTTTGCAGTTCACATTTTGAGTGTCACATGTGAGTGTTTTAAGGATAAATAACTTTTTATATGTGCTACACATGCAGTTGTTCAATTCAAATCACTAACAGGAACAGGCCGAAGTAAGTGATAAATAAGTAGACAAGAAACTCAGAACTCTGTCATATGAAGAGCTCATCAGTGAAAAAACTGCAAAGTTGCTCAGGAATGGGGGTGTTTCCCTTTATAGGTTCCTTATCCACATAGGCAGAAGTAATGGGGTTGGGAGTTTGAGTGGGAATAGGACCCAGTGTAAGAGACAAGCTCAACTCTTCCTCCCTTGAGATTCCAGATAATCAACAGATTTAATCCCTCAAACAAAGGCAGACAAATTTGGTTAAACCAGGTTGGTGAATTATTGCAGATCTAGCTGCTTCTGTTGGCAAGCAATCACTGAAGGGTTTTTTCAAAGTTTATTTATAAAAAGAGATAACAGCACTATTGAAAACAAACGGGTAAAAATCTTCTCTGTTATGACTACAAAAGACAGTGAAACAGATATCTTACTAAGAAAGATAACAATTATACTTATGACTGCTATATAGAATCCTCGTTGGTTAGATTGACCAGCATTGTTTAGCTCTTTGAATCCATTCAATTTGTCCTCAAACATTGTAGAAATAGATGTATATAATTCTTTAAATGTATAAAGTGGAAAATGAGAGTTGGAAACAAGAATAAAATTGAAACATAAACATTTGTGTGCTGATAGACTACTGTCCATTTCTATCAAAGGTAAACTGATTATGTAGCAACTCAATGCTTTAGGAGAAATGTAGAGAGAGCTTGGATCAGTTATACTTACAATTCTATTCTCAGGTATAATTTATCTAAAATAGTCTCAGTTGCCTGGCAATTGACCAAAGTTACTTTTCATTTGTTTATACATTCTTTCCTTTCTTGGTTAAAAGGCATATTAAACTGTGCCTATGCTATATTCATATTCAATAAATACTTATTAAGTGTCTTCTATGTCTCTAGCATAGGTGCTGGAGAAACAAAAGTGAAAAAAACAGAAAAAGAAATCCATCCTTCATGAGGCTTACACTCTAATGAAGAAGGCCAATAATTACAGAAAATGTATGTTTTATAATGTATTAGAAGGTATTAAGAAGGTTGTAAAGAGAATAAAGAGAGAGAGATAGAAAGTTCCAGAGTTGGTAAGGCAAGTTGGTCATTCAAGGGCTTGCTGAGAAGATGAGACATTTGAACAAAGATTTTAAAAAGGTGAGGGAGAGGAGCCTGTGGATATGGGAGGAAAGAGTGATTCAGTTACAAAGGCTTGAAGAGGGAGACTTCCCTGGCAGCTTAGTGGTTAAGACTTCGCCTTGCAGTGCATGTAGTCTGATCCTTGCTCGGGGAACTAAGATCCCACATGATTTGTGGTCAAAAAACCAAAACATAAAACAGAAGCAATAAAGATTAAAAAAAAATAAATAAAGTTGAATAGAGAGCATCCAGAATAGCAGAGAGTAGCATTTGGAGTAAGGGGAATAAGGAGGAGGGCAGTAAGAGATGAATTAGAGAAATGACTGGGGACCGTATATGAGGGCCTTGTAGATCATTGTAAGGACTTTGACTTTAAATGAGAAGTTATTGAAAGGTTTTGAATAGTAGTGATGTATATCTTCATTTACATTTTTTAGACCACTTCATTGCTTTTTCATGTTCTTTTTTAAAAGCTTTTATTGGAGTATAGTTGATTTACAATGTTGTGTTACTTGATTTAAATTTTTAAAGGGTCAGTTTGTTTCTGTGTTGAGAGTAGATTGGAAGAGAGTTGGTAGTCATTACAATAATTTAGGCAAGATGATGGTGACTCTGGTGAGTCTAGTAGCAGAGTAAGTCAGAAGTAGTCAAGTTCTGGATGTATTTAAAAACCACAGCCAACAGAAGTTGCTGACTTACTTAGAAAAATTGCCAACTCTAAAATTCAAATTTTTTTCTTTTTTCAATTTCCATTACAGCTGCACTAAGCATGCAGATATAGATTCAGGAAGTCAAGTTATTTGGCTATAGAACCTATATTTTGAAATAGGTAAATGTTCAAGAAAAACTACATAAAATTTCTCTACATTTTGTACTATCACTATTTTTCCTAAAATATTCAATAAAATGGGATACAAGATAAAACACAGTTTGTACTTTTCTCTTACTAAGTATGTGGTAAATATTATTTTTAATGAGGTGTGGCTTAAACATTTATGTTGAGCTTCATGGTTCTGTCTTGGTGTTTACCTAACAATAGCATAATATGTCCATCTTGGAAAATGCAAAAGATCAAACATTTGGCTTCAAAGACAGTAAAGGACAAACAGGAAAAGGATAATCATTGACATTTTTCAACTTTTGAAGTCTGTCACTCTCTCTTAGTGTGTTTCCACACTTCACTTTCATGCTCAGTTTAAAACTACTAGAACTTGCTTTAGTAAACAAGAAATGATAAAAGCATTTTCTTTGGATTATGAAGTAAACCAAAAATTTAAACTCCAGTTAGAAAATAATCTTCCAGGAGATACAAGAAAAACAAAACACTGATGAGTTACAATTTCAATGAATGATAGAATGCTAGCAAGAGAGGTGTCTGACGACCTCCTAGTTTGGGTACTAGGAAGATCTGAGAGAAAATTTTGTGTGAGCAACTAGAGGAAGAGAAAAAATAAAATCTCCAGGTCAATGTTTCCCAGACTTGCTTAGGATGTTAATAGTTGTCCTTTGATAAAAGGATTTTTTTATTTAATTAAATAGGAAACTTTGGGTCAGACTAAATAGGCATATCCCCCCAAATCCCTTGTCCCAGCCAAGGTCTCTGATTTCTCAGCCTTTACCCTAGAGAGATACAGACACATGGAGGTATCATTTATAAAACGCACCTGCTAAGTGCTTTGTCCATTTGAAAATAGGGTTGTATGTGTTTCTTAAGGGTTCTTTATAAATTCGGCTACACATATGAATTAAAATTATTTTCTAACACTCTATATCTTGTCTTCTCAAACCTCTCTCCGTTGTTATTCCCTAGGGTATTAGAGAAAAATAATGTCCCATTTAGGTTAGAATGACAAGTTCAAGGAAACAATTTTATGGGTAAATCCGGAAAAGATGGTTCTTTTGTTGCTAAACTGGAAGTTTCCATAAATGCCAACTTCAAAAATGAAGTCTCATTTTCCATAAATGCCACATGAGATTGAAGCTGCAGTTTCATTTGAATGCTGTAGTTTGGCACTGGGGGAGATATTTGCTGGTTTCACTTCATCTTTAGGATATTTAGTCAGAATTGACTCCCAGGATAAAACATAGACCATCAGTTGTCAATGCAGGAGATGTAAGAGGCGCAGGTTCAGTCCCTGGGTGGGGAAGATCCCTGGGTGAGGAAGAAGGGATCTTCTTCACTATTTTTGCCAGGAGAATTCCATGGACAGAGGAGCCCGAAGGGCTATAGTCCACAGCGTCACAAAGAGTGGAAGAGTCAGACACGACTGAAGCGACTTAGCACACACGCAGGCTTGCAAGCAAAACATAAGAATCAGTGAAGGCAGAGATGAAATTCTGTCTCCACCATCTAATAGTTGAATGTTGAATGAAACTAGCTAAGTAAATTAATTCCTCAGTTCTCTTATCTGTAAACAGAGCTAATAATATCGACCTCCTAGGGTTGCTATGAGAATTTGTTGTTGTTCACTCGCTCAGTTGTGTCTGATTCTTTGCAACCCCGTGGACTGCAGCACGCCAGGCTTCCCTGTCCTTCACCATCTCCCAGAGCTTGCTCAAACTAATGTCCATTGAGTCAGTGATGCCATCCAACCACTTATTCCTCTGTCGTCCCCTTCTCCTCCTGCCTTTAATTTTTCCAAGCATCAGGGTCTTTTCTAATGAGTCTGCTCTTCGCATCAAGTGGCCCAAGTATTGAAGCTTTCGCTTCAGCATCAGTCTTTCCAATGAATATTCAGGACTGATTTCCTTGAGGACTGATCTCCTTGCAGTCCAAGGGACTCTCAAGAGTCTTCTCTAACACCACAATGCAAAAGCATCAATTCTTTTGACGCTCAGCCTTCTTACCAAATCTGAAGAGCATGTAATTTAGCACCTGGCACCTGTAGTTGCTGAATAGCTACTATTAGTGAAAGAAGTAGAGTCAGAGTCTATCCTAGTATTTTTGACATCTGGATCAGACACAGGTACTTATTCTTTATTTCTATTTTGTAATCCACTCTCAAAGTACTGGGTCCAAAATTGTGATGAGGCATTGATTTAAAGTCCACTAAGCAGCCCAGAGGCAAGAGACTGACCTTTCAGTGACTACCTCCCCCAGGAGCTCTAGAGTTCATATTCCAGGCTGAACCCAATCTTTTTTTTATGGTTATTTTGAATACTTAAAAAAGTTATTTGTAAATTTTGAAAAAAATTTCCATTAAAAAGAGATTTGTAATACAGTAGAGAAGTTCTTTATTCATAGGCTTTTTTTTTTAATGTCAGGAACAAAGCTTATGACATCCTAGAAAAATATTGTTCAACATCCCCACCTACTGGTAACTCTAAATAATATTATTCAATTAGTGAAAACTGAAAGTTCTTACTTTTAAAGATATAAAGTACTGCTACTAATAATAAGGATTAACATATACTGAGCACTTTAAGGACTTGGAGAACCTATCAAGAATTTTATGAAAGGGTAAATGACAGAATAATAAACTATGTTTTGGATTGAGTCAATATAACCTAAGGAAGAAATAATAATTTTCAACATTATCATTAGGCAAGAGGACAAATCACTGACTCAATCCAAAGCAGGATTTTGGGTGCACATCATCTTAGGTGTACAATATCACACAGCCTCATTTATGACACAGAGGTCATTTATAACCTCTCAGCCTCCAGTTTTTTCCCCAGGAGTACCCATTCTGTACTGTGACATTTATTTTCTCATACGGCTTAAAAACAAAGAAAGGAAAAAAGTTTCTGGATAGACACTTTCAAAAAGACTTTTAAAATTTTTTATCAGAGACAAGTCTTCAAGCCAATACTTTCACTTGATAGGGTTGAACTTGTGGGAGAAAAAGATTTAAAGATGAAGCCCCAAAGTCAAGAGAACATGAGGTATTTGCCTTTTAAAGTTATTTGAAAAAAAATGTATGATGATACTCCATCCTGATTAGAATAAGATCTCATAGACTGGGAGAAATGGGAGATAGGGAAAGAGATTGTGATGCAGATAATGAGACCCTGTAACTTGGCCTGAGACTGGTGCTGTAAGGGAATTTTGGAATTTGGGAAGAGAGGGAGTGTATTTTACAAGTGAGAGGAATGTAAGTAATCTGTGGTCACAGAATGGACTCTCGTGCTTGTCATACATTTTTTGGCACTCTTGCCACCAAGAGATGGCATGTGAGATCCATGGCCCCTCTCCTTGAATCTTGGCTGGTTCTAGAATTTCTTTGATCGATACAACATCACAGAAGTGACATGATGCAAATTTCCAGGCCCAAGTGTTTAGAAATGGGCACTTCTTGATTCTTGGAATAGTCTGGGAGCTCTGAGGCTCCATGTAAGAATCCCACACTGATATTACCCTATATGTATAATTGTTCTTTTCATGGTGATTCTATGATTAGATACAAGCACCAGATTTCTTAACAAATTGTTTTAGTGTATCTGTTGAATATTTTGAAATGGATATTGCTTATTATTAATTATCTTTCTTTAGTTCACTCTTTATATTGAAGCCAGTGCATTATATTGATTAAATATGTGTGTACTTGTCTATGAATTTCTCTAGTAAAGTGAGCATTACAAAATATTTCTTATAACAATGGGATGTGGAGGTGTGGGTTTATAGGGCTGAGAACCACTAGTACAAGTGTGTGCGACCCAGACCCTTTGCTGGTAGGAGGTCTAGCAAGCTTGCTATTGTACTGATAAGACTGTGAACCTTTAAATCAAGCCAGGCTGGATTCGCTCCTTATTCTTCATTTACTAACCATGAGACCTCAGGCAAGTAACTTAAATTTTTTAAATCTCAGTTTTTTCTTCTGTGAAAAACTCATGTTTTTACCTGTCTCATCGAATCAGTGAGGATAAAATCATATAACAAATTACTTAACACAGTGGTCACCCCATTCGTGCTTGGTATGCATGTGTGTGTGTGTGCTAAGTTGCTTCAGTTGTGTCCGACTCTTTGCGACTCTATGGACTGTAGCCCCCCAGGATCCTCAGTCCATGGGATTCTCTAGGCAAGGATACTGGAGTGGGTTGCCATGTCCTCCTCCAGGGGATCTTCCCGACCCAGGGATTGAATCCAGCTTTCCTGTGTCTTCTGCATCGCAGGCAGATTCTTCACCACTGAGCCACAAGGGAAGCCCTGGTATGCAATGTAGTATTATTAAAACTCCCAAAGTTTATTAATCCCTATAATGAATACTGAATACCAATTATAAGCAAAGTGCTATATACTGTTAATGATATAGATATTGATAAATGTTTTGTACTTTTTCTTTCATTCCAGAGGAACTTGTATCTCCATTCTGGCTTAAAGGATTCAATGTGCTATCCTTCTACTGTGTGTTTTTTTCCCAAGTACAAACAATTCTACCCCTTTCAGTTTATCCTAGTTATTTCTTCTAGGTCTTTAATTTCCATTCAAATATATCAGAATCTTAGTTTGGGGATTTTTTTTGAATTTCCTTTTCTCTCATCCTCCATAGTCTCATTAGCATCTCTTATTTTCCTCCTGGACATCAGGACTGCACACAGGTGAATGTGAGGTTCAGCTGTCTATGTCATCAGCCTGTGTACAGAAGAGATCATTCTGTTGGGTGAGGCTAGGCAGCCTGCTTCCTCAGCAAGCCTGGGTGTGTCTTAATGCAGGAATCAAAGTGCATCCCTGAGAAGGAGGGAGCCTTGCTCCCTACAAAAGGGTAGGGTTTTTCCCAAAGCTACCCCTACAGAGAGGGCTTCATGCCTGCTGCTCATAGAATGAAGCAGTGAAAACATCATATCCTTCCATTCTCTCGCACAATGAATCTGAAAACATCAGAATGTCATGAATTTGAAAAAAATGACTTCACAATCTTAACTTTTAAGTTAAACTCAGGATTACATTATCCATGACATGTATTCATATTCCTACAAATTTTCATTTTCTAGCTTAAAAATTTGGCCTCATTCCCATCAAAGTGGATGATAAAATAATTGAAAGTCTAACATATGCCTGCTGTTGGCACCATGGAATTACTTTTTCACTCTATAGGCTTGTAATTATCAATATACTGGAACAGGGTCAAAATAGAAATCATCCTTACCATGACCTTGACTCTACTCAAGTCCATCTTTTTACCTTAATCACTTCCTGTCTCAAATATTGGGATTTCTTTTTTTATTTATGGTCTTCTTTGATCCTTTTATTTCTAACTAAGTGAATTCTGAAGGCAGCTGGTAATTCATAGATTATTTAATGGAAACTCTTTGTAGGAGAATTTTCATTAGTTTAATTCTCCTTACGTGATCCTCCACCAAGTCATATAATGACCTTGACGATTTGCCTAGAATCTCTGGAGGGACCAATTGACTTTTATGTCTCCTATGTCTCCCTTCAAAATTAACTCATGGGAGACAAGTGCTCAGGCCTGGTGCACTGGGAAGACCCAGAGAGAGTGGGTGGAGAGGGAGGTGGGAGGGGGGATCGGGATGGGGAATACATGTAACTCCATGGCTGATTCATGTCAATGTATGACAAAACCCACTGCAGTGTTGTGAAGTAATTAGCCTCCAACTAATAAAAATAAATGAAAAAAAAATTAACTCATGGTTAGAAACAGATAATCAACCATCTTTTTAATAGTTACAGTAGCTATGCTGTAAGGGTGAAGTGGCTATTTATTCTGTTCGTGAAAGTGAAGCTTACTTCACATTTACTCTAAGTTTGTGACTAGGTTTAATATACACTTTGGTTTTACATCAGATTTTATGTTGCCTTACTCGTTAATGAATTAAGTTCCTAGAGATGTGAGCAAACAGAAATTACAGATGGATCAACCTAAGATGTGTAATGGTACGTAATTATTTGTTTTCCATGTTAGTGTAAACGTTACTGTAGTGTACTTTACTACTGTGCCATTTAATTTTTTAAGTTGTATTATTTTCAAAGTGGTAGATTTTCTAATTTACTTTTATGCATACAATTGATGTTGAAAGACGTGTTGCTAAAATTCAACATAGTTGACTTACCATGTAAATGGATACACATTTTTAGTACTACACAATTTAGGAAAATGATCCATAAGGCTTTGTATTTGAAATATTATCACCTGACATTTTTAGCTGTTTTGATTTTATAAAGTTAATATCAAAGCCACTTTTCTGCTTCTCTTTCTCTTACTAACTCCTCCTCTCCTTCACCTTTATTTTTTTTCACCTGAAACGCATGATTCTTTTTTTGTTTGCCAACATGATTAGCAGTTTTCATCCAAGGATAAACATGGGTTCTATCACCTTTATATATACCTTGCATTTTTAACGTTGTAGTTTCTATTTCTTTATTTTATGTAGAAAAGTAAAAACTCTCCTGAAATTTCACTTCACGTCATCTGTGCATGTGTGCTACGTTGCTTCAGTCATATCCGACTCTGCAGTCCTGTGGACTGTGGCCCACCAAGCTCCTCTGTCCATGGGATTCTCCAGGCAAGAGTTCTAGAGTGGGTTTCCATTTTCTCCTCCAGGGGATCTGCTCGACCCAGGGATCAAACCTGTGTCTCTTACATATCCTGCATTGGCAGGTGGGTTGTTTACCGTTAGTGCCACCTGGGAAACCCTCACATCATCTCTATATGGCTTATCAAAAAGATAATATATGTTACATACTTTCTGATACAATAATTTTTTCAACTTTTTATTTAAATATTAAACATTAAAAAAATTTTTTCAATGTTATGTTGGTTTCTGCCATACAACAAAGCAAATCAGCCGTAATTATTCGTACATCTCCTCCCTCCTTAGCATCCTTCCTCTACCCTCATCCCATCCCTCCAGGTCATCACAGAGAGCCAGACTGGGCTTCCTGTGCTACAGCAACATCTCACCAGCTTTCCATCTTTCCATCTTACATCTGATAATGTGTATATATATATATGTGTGTGTGTATATATATATATAATGTACATATATATAGATAGATAGATAGATAGATGCTACTTTCTCCGTTCGTCCCACTCTCTCCCCTCTGACTGTGTCCGCAAGTCCATTGTCTACATGTGTCTCCATTCCTTCCCTGCAACTAGATTGATCAGTACCACCTTTGTAGATTTCTTATATATGTGTTAGTATACTATATTTGTATTTCTCTTTCTGATTTACTTCACTCTTTATAACAAGCTCTAGGTTCATCCACCTCATTAGGACTGACTCAAATTCATTCTTTTTTTATGGCTGAGTAAAGTTCTATTGTCTATATGTACCATATCGTCTTGATCCATTCATCTGTTGATGGACATCTTGGTTGTTTCCATGTCCTGGCTATTGTAAACAATGCTGTTATGAACATTGAGGTACATGTGTCTTCTTTGCTTATGGTTTTCTCAGGGTATATGCCTAGTGGTAGGGTTGCTGGGTCATATGGTTGATTTATTCCTAGGTTTTTTTTTTAAAGGAATCTCCATACTCTTCTCCATTATGGCTGTATCAGTTTACATTCCCACCAACAGTGTAGGAGGGTTCCCTTTCCTCCACATCCTCTCCAGCATTTATTGTCTGTAGATTTTTTTGACAATGGCCTTTCTGACTGGTGTGAGATGATACATCATTGTAGTTTTGATTTGCATTTCTCTAATAATTAGTGATATTGAGTATCTTTTTATATGTTTATTAGTCATCTGTATGTCTTCTTTGGAGAAATGTCTGTTTAGGTCTTCTGCCCATTTTGTGATTGGGCTGTTTGTTTTCCTAATATTGAGCTGTATGAGCTGCTTATATATTCTAGAGATTAATCCTTTATCAGTTGTTTCATTTGCAATTATTTTCTTGCATTCTGAGGGCTGTCTTTTAATTTTGTTTATTATTTCCTTGATTTTCTACTTTTGCATTTCAGTTCCCTGTAATGAAAAGGACATTTTTTGGGGGGTGTTAGTTCTAGAAGGTATTGTAGGTCTTCATAGAACCGTTCAACTTCAGCTTCTTCAGCGTTACGGGTCAGGGCATAGACTTGGATTACTGTGACATTGAATGGTTTGCCTTGGAAACAAACAGAGATCGTTCTGTCGTTTTTGAGATTGCATCCAAGTACTGCATTTCGGACTCTTTTTTGACCATGATGGCTACTCCACTTCTTCTAAGGGATTCCTGCCCACAGTAGTAGATATAATGGTTATCTGAGTTAAATTCACCCATTCCAGTCCATTTTAGTTCATGGATTCCTAAAATGTCGACATTGACCGTTGCCATCTCCTGTTTGACCACTTACAATTTGCCTTGATTTGTGGACCTAACATTCCAGGTTCCTATGCAATACTGCTCTTTATAGCATCGGACTTACTTCTATCACCAGTCACATCCACAGCTGTGTGTTGTTTTTGCTTTGGCTCCGTCTCTTCATTCTTTCTGGAGTTATTCCTCCACTGATCTCCAGTAGCATATTGGGCACCTACTGCCCTGGGGAGTTCCTCTTTCAGTGTCCTATCTTTTTGCCTTTTCATAATCTTCATGGGATTCTCCAGGCAAGAATACTAAAGTGGTTTGCCATTCCCTTCTCCAGTGGACATTTTTTCAGAACTCTCCACCATGACCAGTTCCATCTTGGGGGACCCTACAGGGCATGGCTCATAGTTTTATTGAGTTAGACAAGGCTGTGGTCCATGTGATCAGATTGGTAGTTTTCTGTGACTGTGGTTTTCAGTCTGTCTGCTCTCTGATGGATAAGGATAAGAGGCTTATGGAAGCTTCTTGATGGGAGAGACTGACTGAGGGTGAAACTGGGTCTTGTTCTGATGGGCGAGGCTGTGCTCAGTAAATCTTTAATCCACTTTTCTGTTGATGGGTGGAGCTGTGTTTCCTCCCTGTTATTTACCTGGGGCCAAATTATGGTGGAGGTAATGAAGATAATGGTGACCTCCTTCAAAAGATCCCATGCCTGCACTGCTACACTCACTGCCCCCAACCCTGCAGCAGGCTACCACCGACCCACACCTCCGCTGCAGACTTCTGGACACTCCTGGGCAAGTCTGGGTCAGTCTCTTGTGGGATCACTGCTCCTTTCTCCTGAGTCCTGGTGCACACAAGTTTCTGTTTGTGCCCTCCAAGAGTCTATTTCCCCAGTCCTGTGTAAGTTCTGGTAGCTCCATGGTGGGATTAATGGCAACCTCCTCCAAGAGGGCTTATGCCATACCCAAGTCTGCTGCATCCAGAGCCCCTGTGCCTGCGGCAGTCCGCTGCTGACCCATACCCCCACAGCAGATGCTCAAATGCCATTCTGTCTCTGTGGGTCTCTGGGTCCTGGTGCATGGAAGGTTTGTTTGAGCTCTCTGAGCATCTCTGGTGGGAATGGGGTTTGATTCTAAACACAAATTCGCCCCTCCTGCCATCTTACTGGGGCTTCTCCTTAGCCCCTGGACATGGGGTATCTCCTCAAAGTTGCTCCATCACTGCACAGCCTCCACTCCAGTGCTAACCATCTTGCTGGGGCTTCTCTGACCTTGGATGTGGGGTAAACAACAGTGGGGTGAACGTGAGCCGTGAACTTCCAGATGTTCAAGCTGGATTTAGAAAAGGCAGAGGAACCAGAGATCAAATTGCCAACATCCTCTGGATCATTGAAAAAGCAAGAGAATTCCAGAAAAACATCTATTTCTGCTTTATTGACTATATCAAAGCCTTTGACTGTGTGGATCACAACAAACTGGAAAATTCTTCAAGAGATGGGAATACCAGACCACCTGACCTGTCTCTTGAGAAATCTGTATGCAGGTCAGGAAGCAACAGTTAGAACTGGACATGGAACAACAGACTGGTCGAAATAGGGAAAGGAGTATGTCAAGACTATAAATTGTCACCCTGCTTATTTAACTTATATGCAGAGTACATCATAAGAAACGCTGGGCTGCAGGAAGCACAAGCTGGAATCAAGATTGCTGGGAGAAATATTAATAACCTCAGATATGCAGATGACACCACCCTTATGGCAAAAAGTGAGGAAGAACAAAAGAGCCTCTTGATGAAAGTGAAAGAGGAGAGTGAAAAAGTTGGCTTAAAACTCAACATTCAGAAAACTAAGATCGTGGCATCTGGTCCCATCACTTCATGGCAAATACTTGGGGAAACAGTGGAAACAGTGACAGACTTTATTTTTGGGGGCTCCAAAATCACTGCAGATAATGACTGCAGCTATGAAATTAAAAGATGCTTACTCCTTAGAAAGAAAGTTATGACCAGCCTAGGCAGCATATTAAAGAGCAGAGACATTACTTTGCCAACAAAGGTCCATCTAGTCAAAGCTATGGTTTTTCCAGTGGTCATGTATGGATGTGAGAGTTGGACTATAAAGAAAGCTGATCATCAAAGAATTGATGCTTTTGAACTGTGGTGTTAGAGAAGACTTGAGAGTCCCTTGGACTGCAAGGAGATCCAACCAGTCCATCCTAAAGGAGATCAGTCCTGGGTGTTCATTGGAAGGACTGATGCTGAAGCTGAAACTCCAATACTTGGCCACCTGATGCTAAGAGCTGACTCATTTGAAAAGACCCTGATGCTGGGAAAGATTGAAGGCAGGAGGAAAAGGGGATGACAGAGGATGAGATGGTTGGATGGCATCACTGACTCAATGGACATGAGTTTGGGTAAACTCCGGGGGTTGGTGATGGACAGGGAGGCCTGGCTTGCTGCAGTCTGTGGGGTTGCAAAGAGTTGGACACGACTGAGCGACTGAACTGAACTGATTGTTTCCTTTGCTGTGCAAAAGCTTTTAAGTTTAATTAGGTCCACTTGTTTATTTTTGTTTTTATTTCCATTACTCTAGGAGGTGGGTCACAGAGGATTGCTGTGATTTATGATGAGAAGCATACTGCTTGTG
Source organism: Dama dama (assembly GCF_033118175.1). Lineage (NCBI taxonomy): Eukaryota > Metazoa > Chordata > Mammalia > Artiodactyla > Cervidae > Dama > Dama dama. Next base: position 33,008,077 of record NC_083708.1, on the reverse strand, counting down.
TTTTCTGCTAAGAGCTTTATAGTGTCTGATGTTACACTTAAGTCTTTAATCCATTTGAGTTTATTTTTGTGTATGGTGTTTGGAAGTGTTCTAGTTTCCTTCTTTTGCACGTAGTTGTCCAGTTTTCCCAGCACCACTTATTGAAGAGGCTGTCTTTTCTCCATTGTATATTCTTGGCTCCTTTGTCAAAGTACCCATAAGTGTATAAGTTTATCTCTGGGCTTTCTCTCTCATCCCATTGGTCTCTATTTCTGGTTTTGTGCCAACACCATACTCTCCTGATGGCTGTAACTTTGTAGTACAGTCTGAAGTCAGGAAGGTTAATTCCTTCAGCTCCATTATGTCTTTGTCAAGATTGCTTTGGCTATTTGGGGTCTTTTGTGTTTCCACGCAAACTGAAAATTTTGTTCTAATTCTGTGAAAAATATTATTCACAGTTTGATAAGGATTGCCTTGAATCTGTAGATTGCTTTGGGGAATATAGTGATTTTCACAATATTGATTCTTTCGATCCAAGAACATTTTCTATCTCTCCATGTGCTTGTGTCATCTTTGATTTCTTTCATCAATGTCTTACAGTTTTGCTGCATATAGGTCTTTTGTCTCTTTGGGTAGGTTTATTCCTAGGTATTTTATTCTTTTTGTTTCAATGGTGAATGGATTGTTCCCTTCTCTTTCTAATTTTTCACTGTTGTTGTATAGGAATGCACGGGATTTCTGTGTATTAATTTTATATCCTGTGACTTCACTATTTTCATTGATTAACTAGCAATTTTCTGGTGGAATGTTTAGGATTTTCTATGTATAGTATCATGTCATCTGCTAATTGTGAGAGTTTTACTACTTCTTTTCCAATCTGGATTCTTTTTATTTCTTTTTCTTCTCTGATTGCCATGGCTAGGACTTCCAAAACTATGTTAAATAATAGTGGTGAGAGTGGGCACCTTGTCTTATTCCTGATTTTAGAGGAAATGCTTTCAGTTTTTCACCATAGAGAATAATGTTTGCTGTGAGTTTGTCTTATATGGCCTTTATTATGTTGAGGTAGTTTCCTTCTATGGCTACTTTCTGAAGAGTGTTTATCATAAATGGGCTTTGAATTTTGCAAAGGCTTTCTCTGCATCTTTTGAGATGATCATATAGTTTTTATCTTTCAGTTTGTTAATGGGGTTGATTTGCATATATTGAAGAATCCTTGTATCCCTGGGATAAATCCTACTTGATAATGGTGTATGATCCCTTTAATGTGTTGTTGGATTCTGTTTGCTAGAATTTTGTTGAGGATTTTTGCATCTATGTTCATCAGGGATATTGGCCTGTAATTTTCTTTTTTGATGATATCTTTCTCCTGGTGGCTCAGACAGTAAAGAATCTGTCTGCAATGCAGGAGACTCAGGTTCAATCCTTGGGTCAGGAATATTCTCTGGAGAAGGGAATGGCTACCTGGTCCAGTATTCTTGCCTGGCAGGCTACACTTCATGGGGTTGCAAAGAGTTGGACATGACTGAGCAACTAACACACCTGTCTGGTTGAGGTATCAGGGTGATGGTGGTCGTGTAGGATGAGTGTGGAGTTTTCATTCCTCTGCAATTTTCTGGAAGAGTTTAAGCAGGGTAGGTATTAGTTCTTCTCGAAATTTGGTAGAATTTGCCTGTGAAGCCATCTGGTCCTGGACTTTTCTTTGTTGGAAGATTTTTTATCAGTTTCGATTTAAGTGCTTATGATTGGCCTGTTCATGATTTCTGTTTCTTCCTTGTTCAGTTTTGGAAGGTTGTCCTTTTCTAAGAACTTGTCCATTTCTTCCAGGTTTTTATAATAATTATTAAATTATTTCATTCAAATGTAAATTATGTCTTATAATAATCAAGAAAAACACTCCACATGTAGTATTCTATTCATTTAATATCATTCACTAGTTGACTATGGAAATAAAGAAATTATCCCATGACTTCATAAGGAGCTAGAGAAAGATCTAGCAACTTCTTGGTACTAACTTTTCTATTCTTCAAAGCAGAGAACATGCAGGCAATGCCAGGCATTGGTAACAGTGTATAGTGATAGACATGCTAACAGAGAGACTGATGGCTGTTCCCAACAGAGTGTCCCCAAGGGAAAGTATTGATTCCCCTCAGTCTCTTTTAGGGCATTCAGAGTCTCTTGTCTGCTTACTTCTGTCTGTGAGAAGACTCATCTGTTTACCCCAGTGTGTTGGATATAACATTATCATTTTCTACATGTACCATGGTGTGAAAAAACAGAAAAGCACTGTTGAGACTATTGAGAGATTGTGATCACCTTCTTATTCCTCAGCCTCCATATGTGTTATTATTATTATATTGTTGTTCCTCCATATGTGTTCCCTTCTCTTTTCTGCAACTCTCTCCTCCATATTGCCATTCTAAATGAGCCGATGCTAAATCAAATCCAGTTGACAGATCCTTTGTTATGTCTCTAAGGTTTTAGACTGTGGCTTAGGCTAAGAGATATTTTCCTCCCTCATATCTTCACAAAGCAAATTTTCCTTGTCTTGATGTGAGGAATTTATGACACTATGTTGATAAATCTGTTTCATGCAGTGATTCCCTGGTTATCTGCATATTTCACATGTACTTCAGATAATTCTGGTGCAGATGGTCCAACTTCAAGAAGTGCCATTTTAAACCTTACATTAGGTCTAACAACCTACCACTTCTTTTGACCTAATGTTTACTTACTTATTACACTATCCCATCCTTATTTATCCTTTACTGGCACCCAAAAGCAATATGTCATGGAAAGAGTAACATTTACTCAGCTCCTCCAATTGATAGATTGTCCCGTAAAGATGATGTATTGGTCTCAAAAGCTTTCAAACAGAGTGAGGGATGAGGAATAAATATATTGTACACACAGTCTTAGAACCACAACTTGCAGTTCATAGGCATAGTATCCATTCCACTCAGTGACAAGTTACAAAATTAGTGGTTTAAGCAAAACTAATCTTGTTTAATTTGAGGAAATTACATGAGTTCTGAAAAGAGTTATTGATTTCAGTATTACATTAAAAAGCAATGTGTTTCATCAAAAGTACTAGTGATTATTAGTCAAATGATGATATACAATAAAGTTATTGTAATCAATATATTCACATGTTAATTTTATAAAATACAAAAATGGAAAGGCTGAGAAAAAATAAAAGCTACAATCTTCAGTATTCATGGAACAGAAATTCTAAGTAAAGGAATCATTTAGCTTGTATGTCACAATGGGCAGTGATATACAGAAAGTATACTTAGTATACTAAGTATACCATTGAACTAAGTATACTATTGACTTTTTTTTTAAATATAAGGACAAAATTATGATGAATCATGTATCCTACCTTAAATTTTAGATCATCTAATTTCTTCAAAATTGTCCATGACAGTATATATAACATGACTGAAAATTCATACTTACAATGTAATTTTTTAATTATTTGCCTTGTTTTGATGAGAATATTAGGTTAGTCCATTTCTGGTTTTGCCCATTTCTCCCAAGTAAGCACTGATATGAAATGAAGTTGTTTACTGTCTTCATTTTTGGATTTTTTTGAATTAAAGTCCAGTTGATTCCCAATATTGTGTTAGTTTCAGGTGTACAGCAAAGTGATTCAGAAATATATATATATATATATATATCTGAATACATATATTTTTCAAATTCTTTTCCATGTGTATTATTGCAAGATAGTGAATATACCTCCCTGTGATATACAGTAGGTCCTTGTTTATCCATTTTATATATAGTAATTTGTATCTGTAGTAGTATATATAGTAGTCTGTATATAAATATATATGTAGATATAGTAGTCTGTATCTGTTTACAGCTTGGGTTAATCCCAAGCTCCTAATTTATCTCTCCTTCCCCCTTTTCCCTTTTGGTAATTATAAGTTTGTTTTGTGTGTCTGTGAGTCTGTTTCTGTTTTGTAAATAAGCTCGTTTGTATCATTTTTTTTTTTTTTTAAGATTCCACATATATCATGATATTTATCTTTCTCTGCCCAACTTATTTCTCTTACTGTGATCATCTCTACATCCACCCATGTTGCTGTAAATGGCATTATTTTATTCTTTTTTTTATGGTTAGTGATATTCCACTATGTATACATATGCACACACATACATACACACACCACATCTTCTTTATCCATTCATCTGTTGATGGGTGCTTAGGTTGTTTCTGTGTCTGGGCTATGAGTAAATAATGCTGCTATTAACATTGGGGTACATTATCTTTTTGAATTGACTTTCATCTTCTCTGGATATAGGCTCAGGAGTGAGATTACTAGATCATATGGTAACTCTATTATTAGTTTTTTAAGGAACCTCCATACTGTTCTCCATAGTGGCTTCACCAACTTACTTTCCCACCAACAGTGTAAAAGGTTTCCCTTTTCTCCACACCCTTCCCAGTGTTTATTATTTGTAGACTTTTCGACAATACCTATTCTGACTGATGTGAGGTGATACTTCATTGTAGTTTTGATTTGCATGTCTCCAATTATAATAGAAATTTTGAGCATCTTTTCATGTACCCATTGTCCATCTGTTTATCTTCTTCAGAGAAATGCCTATTTAGGTTTTCTGTCCATTTCTTGATTGGATTACTTGGTTTTCTTCTTATTGAGCTTTATGGGCTGTTTGTATATTTTGGAATTTGAGCCCCTGTCTTTCACATCGTTTGTGAGTTTTTTCTCCCATTTTGTAGGTTGTCTTTTTGTTTTGTTTATTGTTTATTTGGTTGTGCAAAAGCTTATAAGTTTGATTAGGTCCCATTTGTTTATTTTTGCTTTTATTTTTTTTTGCCCTGGGGGACTGTATTATCTTCATCTTACATACTACACATTATATTTTGAAATTAAATGTTGACAAAATAACTTATATTTTTACATAATCTATTTATCTGAAATAATAGGCACTTCAGCCACAAGGCCCCTAGGAAAATGTGTGGTAAGTATAATACTGTCACCAAAAGTTTTCAAATGAATAGAGTTTGTTTAGCTCTCAAACATGCTTAATTTATTCAGAAGGTTTAGTGTGCACACATGTTTTTCTGCATATATCCAGAGTGTGTCTCTGTACAGACTCTTCACTTAGAAGAAGCAAGTGCAGAATTTGCTGGGTTAGAAGGAGCTGTGCCTGTGAAAATTATATTCCACTTGTAGCCAGAAACTTTACAGAGCTGTTTTACTGTACTGGGCACTCCATGCTGTTTCTCTGGAAAATGGGATGCATATGTAGATCTCTCTGTGTGTTTACCCACCAGTGTGAATTTCCTTAAAAAGTCAAGTAAAAAAATGAAATATGTATAGTTTGCATATGTAGACTTATAAGGTAATGGCTATTTTTCATTTGGTGTTTTTGTGTATATTTTTGAATTTAATCTTTATTTGAACTCTTTGAAGTAAGTTTTATTACTCAAAATCTCCCTCACCTTTGAGTTCTATTCTTCCTCATCTTAAAAAAAAAATACACACAAACCAAAACCCCATGAAAACCAAACAATAAAAATTGGTCCACATATACTTGCCAAATTGCTTTTCCCATGAGCTACTGCTACTTCTAAAGTGTCTAAAAGTTCAACCAACTTTTTTCAATATGCAGGGCTATAACTGATCCATCATTGAATCAGTGAGTTTTTGATGTGTAACAAACCGCCCCAAACTTTACTGGCTTAAAGCCACAATTGTTTATTAGTGCACAAATTTATAGGTCAGCAATTTGGGTTGAGCTCAGCTGGGCTGGACTTTATTGAGACTCACCCATGAAGCTGCACTCAGCTGGCAAGTCAGCTGGAGACTAGTTACCTCAGAATGGCTTCTTTTAGATCACTCACATGTCTAGCAGTTGGTTCTTGTTATTAATTAATTCTGGGTGTCACTGAAGTGATGGGTCTGATGTGTCTCCAGCAAGCTAGCTTGGGCTTGGCAACATGGTGGTGTTTCAAGGTTTCAGCATCATCAAGAGAAGTGGAGATTCAATATATATTAAGTGCTTTTCAAGACTCTGTTTGCATGTTTGCTAATAGAGATGTTCAGACTCAACATAGGAGGGGATTTCCCAAAGGCATGGATGGAGAATTCACGAATCATTAGGAGCTAATACTGTAAAAAAATCTATCGCCATCACCATGTATGCATCCTCAATATGTTCTTGAATCACTCCTTTCTTTTCTGTTTTCACTGCCGTTTTCCTAGTCCAGACCTTTGTTTTATCACCTGGAGTAGCAATCCTCATATCAGACAAAATGGACCTTAAAATAAAGAATATTACAAGAGATAAGGAAGGGCACTACATAATGATCAAGGGATCAATCCAAGAGGAAGATATAAGAATTGTAAATATTTATGCACCCAGCATAGGAGCACCTCAATACATAAGACAAACACTAACAGACATAAAATGAGAAATTGACAGTAACATGATAACAGTAAGGGACTTCAACACCCCACTTACACCAATGGAGAGATCATCAAAACAGAAAGTTAATAAGGAAACACAAGTCTTAAATGACATATTAGATGAGATGGTCTCATTGATATCTTCAGGACATTCCATCCAAATGCAGAATAATACACCTTCATCTCAAGTGCACATGGAACATTCTCCAGGATAGACCACATCTTGTGTCACAAATCAAATTTCAATAAATTTAAGAAAACTGAAATCATATCAAGCATCTTCCCTGACCACAATGCTATGAGACTAGATGTCAATTACAAGGAAAAAAACTGTAATAAACACAAATACATGGAGATTAAACAACATGTTTTAAATAACCAACAAGTTAATGAAGAAATCAAAAGGGAAATAAAAAAATTTCTAGAAACAAATGACAATGAAAACATGACAACTCAAAACCTATGGGATACAGTGAAAGCAGTTCTAAGAGGGCAGTTTATAGCAACACAATCCTACTTCAAGAAACAAGAAAAACATCAAATAGACAACCTAACTTCACACCTAAAACAACTAGAAAAAGAAGAAGAACAACAACAAAAACCCAAAATTAGTAGAAGGAAAGAAACCATAAAGGTCTGAGCAGAGATAAAAAAGAAATGAAAGAAAAACTAACAAAGATTAATAAAACCAAAAGCTGGTTATTTGAGAAGATAAACAAAATTGACAAACCTTTAGCCAGATTCATCAAGAAAAAAAGAGAGAAGAATCAAATCAACAAAATTAGAAATGAAAAAGGAGAGGTTACAACTGACAATGCAGAAATACAAAGGATTATAAGAGACTATTGTGAACAACTATATGGCAATAAAATTGATAACCTGGAAGAATGGACAGATTCTTAGAAAAGTTCAATTTTCCAAGACTGAACCAGGAAGAAATAGAAACTATGAACAACCCAATGAAGCTGCGATCAAAAATCTCCCAAAAAACAAAAGCCCAGGACCAGATGGCTTCATAGGAGAATTCTAGCAAACATTTAGAGAAGAGCTAATGCCTATCCTTGTAAAACTCTGTCAAAAAATTGCAGAGGAAGGAGCACTTCCAAACTCATCCTATCAGGCCACCATCACCCTGATGTGAAAATCAAACAAAGACAACACAAAAAAAGAAAACTACAGGCGAATATCACTGATTAACATAGATGCAAAAATCCTCAACAAAATTTTAGCAAACAGAATTCAGCAAAACATCAAGAAGCTCATACACCATGATCAAGTTGGGTTTATTCCAGGGATGCAAGGATTCTTCAATATACACAAATCAATCAATGTGATACACCATATTAACAAATTGAAAGATAAAAACCATATGATAATCTCAATAGATACAGAAAAAGCCTTTGACAAAATTCAGCACCCATTTATGATCAAAACTCTTCAAAAAATGGGCATACAAGGAACCTACCTCAACATAGTTAAGGCAATATATGATAAGCATATAGCAAACATTATTATCAATAGTGAAAAACTGAAAGCATTCCACCTACGATCAGGAACAAGACAAGAGTGTCCACTTTTGCCACTATTATTCAACATAGTTCTGGAAGTCCTAGCTACAGGAAGCAGAGAAGAAAAAGAAAAGGAATCCAGATCAGAAAAGGGGTAAAGCTCTCACTCTTTGCAGATGACATGATACTGTACATAAAAAACCCTAAAGATAGTATCAGAAAATTATTAGAGCTAATCAGTGAGTTTACCAAAGTTGCAGGATACAAAATCAATACACAAATCACTTGCATTTCTATATACTAATAACAAAAAATCAGAAAGAGAAATTAAGGAATCGATCCCATTCACCATTGCAACAAAAAGAATAAAAGATCTAGGAATAAACTTACCTAAGGAGACAAAAGAACTGTATACAGAAAATTATAAGACACTAATGAAAGAAATCAAAGATGACATAAACAGATGGAGAGATATTCCATGTTCCTGGGTAGGAAGAATCAATATTGCAAAAATGACTATACAACCAAACACAATCTACTGATTCAATGAGATTCCTATCAAATTACCAATGGCATTTTTCACAGAACTAGAACAAAAACTTTCACAATTCTTATGGAAACACAAAAGATGCCAAATAGCCAAAGCAGTTTTGAGAAAGAAGAATGGAACTGGAGGAATCAACCTTCCTGACTTCAGATTATACTACAAAGCTACAGTCATCAAGACAGCATGGTATGGCACAAAAACAGAAATATAGACCAAAGGAAAAAGACAGAAAGCCAAGAAATAAACTGATGTACCTATGGGTACCTTATTTTTGACAAAGGAGGCAAGAATATACAATGGGGCAAAGACAGCCTCTTCAATAAATGGTGCTGGGAAACCTGGACAGCTTCATGTAAAAGAATGAAATTAGAACACTTCCTAACACCATACACAAAGACAAACTCAAAATGGATTAAAGACTTGAATGTGAGACCAGAAACTATAAAACTCTTAGAAAAACATAGGCAGAACACTCGATGACATAAATCAAAGCAAGATCTTCTATGACCCACCTCCTAGAGTAAGAGAAATAAAAACAAAAGTAAACAAGTGGGACCTTATTAAACATAAAAGCTTTTGCACAACAAAGGAAACTATAAGCAAGGTGAAGACAACCCTCAGAATGGGAGATAATAATAGCAAATGAAGCAACTGACAAAGGATTAATTTCCAAAATATACAAGCAGCTCATACAACTCCATACCAGAAAAACAAACAACCCAATCAAAAAGTTGGAAAATGACCTAAACAGACATTTCTCCAAAGGAGACATACAGATGGCTAACAGACACATGAAAATATGCTCAACATCGCTCATTATTAGAGAAATGGAAATCAAAACTACAATGAGATATCACCTCACACCAGTCAGAATGGCCATCATCAAAAAGTCTACACACAATAAATGCTGGAGAGGGTGTGGAGAAAAGGGTATGCTCTTGCATTGTTGGTGGGAATGTAAACTGATACAACTACTATGGAAGATGGTATGGAGATTCCTTAAAAAACGAGGAATAAAACCACCATATGACCCAGTAATTCCACTCCTAGGTATATAACCTGAGGAAGTCAGGGTTGAAAAAAATACATGTATCCCATTGTTCATTACAGCACTATTTACAACAGCTAGAACATGGAAGCAACCTAGATGTCCTTTGACAGATGAATGGATAAAGAAGTTGTGGTCCATATACACAATGGACTATTACTCAGCCATAAAAAGGAAAGCATTTAAGTCAGTTCTAATGAGGTGGATGAACCTAGAATCTATTATACAGAGTCAAGTAAGTCAGAAAGAGAAAGATAAATATCATATTCTAACATATATATATGGAATCTAGAAAAATGGTACTGAAGCATTTGTTTACAGGGCAACAATGGAGAAACAGACATAGAGAATAGACTTGTGGACACGGGGAGAGGGGAAGAGAGGGTGAGATGTATGGCAAGAGTAAAACATGGAAATTTGCATTACTGTATGTAAAATAGACAGCCAATGGGAATTTGTTGTATGGCTCAGGAAACTCAAACAGGGGCTCTGTATTAACCTGGAGGGGTGGGATGGGGCGAGAGATGGGAGGGAGGTTCAAAAGGGAGGGAATATATGTATATCTATGGCTGATTCATGTTGAGGCTTGACAGAAAACAACAAAATTCTGTAAAGTAATTATCCTTCAGTAAAAATAAATAATTTTTTAAAAAAACATAGGTCAACTTTTACTAAAAATAAAATTTACCCTGCTTTTAAAAAGTTTTTTTTAAAACAGTTTTGATCAAGAAAAAAATAGAGTAACATAACATGTATCTATGTACTGTCTATCCTGGCATTTTTACCTTTCCAAACTACATATTGAATAAGAAATAAACATATTTGCAGGGTTTATAGTATGGAGAGTTACAAGGCAAGAAGAACATCTTATTACAACCCTAAGGAAAATCTAGTGAAATGTCTAGACACTTGAATGTGGTTGAGAAGCACTCTCTCAGTAGAGTCACTTCTGGTTCAGGAATGAGTTATTAGCTCTTGACCTCAATTCAAGCTTAAGTCTCTATCTTTGGAGTGATAGTGGTAAAAGAGTTAACTGTTATTTACAAAATTGTCTGGTAACTGTGTTTGGCAGTAGCTACAGTGAGTTCTGGCTCAGAGTCAAACAAGAAGCTGAGTAACTATTTTACATGGAAAATACCAATACTTTTTATTTTCCATCATAGTTCCTAAAAACTGCAACCTGGGAAATAACATTTCTTTTTCATGCAAGACCTGTCACCAGACAATGTTGATCCTTCCTTTAAATAACATTGCGTGCTAAGTCATTTCAGTCATGTCTGACTTTTTGCAACTCTATGGACTGTAACCCACCAGGCTCCTCTGTCCATAGGATTCTCCAGGCAAGAATACTGGAGTGGGTTGCTATGCCCTCCTCCAGGGCATCTTTCCAACCCAGGGATTGAACCCTGGTCTATTGCATTGCGGGAGGTCTCCTGCATTGCAGGAGGATTCTTCACGGACTGAGCCCCCAGGGAAGCCCTTAAATAAGTAGTGTGTGCATGCCAAGTCGCTTCAGTTATGTCTGACTCTTTGCGGCCCCATGGACTTGATTCTCCAGGCAAAGATACTGAAGTGGGTTGCCATTTCCTCTTCTGGGGCTCTTCCCAACCCAGGAATGGAACCCACGTCTCATGTCTCCTGCATTGGCAGGTGGGTTCTTTACAACTACTGCCACCTGGAGACATTAAATAAATAAAATGGAGATTAAATAACATTTTATTGTTGTTGTTCAGTCACTTAGTCATGTTCAACTCTGCTGCATGGACTACAGCATGCCAGGCTCCCCTGTGCTTCATCGTCTCCCTGAACTTTGTCAAACTCATGTCTATTGAGTCGGTGATGCCATCCAACCATTTCATCCTCTGTCGTCCCTTTCGCCTGCCTTCAATCTTTCCCAGCATCAGAGTCTTTTCTAATGAGTTGGCTCTTTGCATCAGGTGGCCAGAGTATTGGAGCTTCAGCTTCAGCATCAGTCCTTCCAATGTATATACAGGATTGATTTCATTTAGGATTGATTGGTTTGATCTCCTTGCAGTAATTTTGCAAGGAATTCTCAAGAGCTTTCTCCAGCACCACAGTTCAAAAGCATCCTCAGCCTTCTTTATGGTCCAACTCTCACTTCCATACATGACTGTTGGAAAAAGCATAGCTTTGACTACATGAACATTTTCAGCAAAGTGATGTCTCTGCATTTTAATATGCTGTCTACGTTGGCCATAGCGTTTCTTCCAAGGAGCAAGCGTCTTTTAATTTCATGGCTACAGTCGCCATCTGAGGTGATTTTGGAGCACATGAAAATAAGGTCTGTTGAAGGAGGAGCAAAGATGGTGGAGGAATAGGACAGGGAGACCACTTTCTCCCCTACAAATTCATTGGAAGAACAATTGAACACAGAGCAAACTTCAGAAAACAACTTCTGATTGCTAGCTGAGGACATCAGGAGCCCAGAAAAGCAGCTCATTATCTTCAAAAGGAGGTAGGACAAAATATAAAAGATAAAAAGAGAGACAAAAGAGCTAGGGACGGAGATCCGTCCTGGGAAGGGAGTTTTAATAGAGGAAGTTTCCAAACACCAGGAAACCCTCTCACTGGCGGGTCTGGGGGAAGTTTTCAAATCTCGGAGGGCAACCTAACTGGGAGGAAAAATAAATAAAACCCACAGATTACGTGCCTAAAAGCAACTCCCAGCAGAAAAGTACCCCAGACACCCGCATCCGCCCCCACCAACGGATAGGAGTGGGCAGCATTGCTTAGGGTGAGGACCGGGCCTGAGTGCCCTGAGGGCAGTCAGAGGGAGCTTTTGTGAGATTCCAACTTAAACTGTGGGATAGCAAGAGAGAGAGAGAGAAAATTAACCAGCCCGAACACACTGCCGGCCGTTCGCAGAACAAATGGTCTGAGCAAGTCCAGAGAAGAGCTAGCCTGTGGCAGACCGGCCCAGCCCCGCCGGAGGCAGGAGGCAGGGGGGAGGGGAAAGGGGCAAACTTGGCCCCAAAGACGGCATCCCCTACCACACTGCAAACAGGCCTCCAGTTTCTAACCAAAGACTTCCTGAGATTCTGGATGGTTGACATCTGCCAGGAGGGTTGCGGCTAAACTCAAGGCGCAGGCACCCATCCGGCGCGGGCGGGGACTGAGGCTGGGGCCACAGAGGGGAGAAGGCACACCGCACCCGGGGAGAGTGCACCCGTCAAGCTCCTGGCTGCCTCAGCTGCTCGGGCCAGGGAAGGCACAAAACGCAGACCCAACCGAGTCCGCGCGTTTGTGAAATACCCGAAAACTGGAACCGCACGCAACGCAGGGCACGCTCCATATAGAGCAGCCGGGAGCCTGAGCAGCGTAGACGGGGAAAGCAGTGCCCGTCCCTCCCCGCAGCGCGACGGAACTAGCGAATCTGAACAAGAGACCACCTCCACCCGCCTGTGTCAGGGCGGAAATTAGGGACTGAAGAAACCGGAAAACAGAAGCCAAATAAACAAAGGGAACCTCTTCAGAAGGGACCGGTGCAACAGATTAAAATCCCTGTAGATAACATCGACTACACTGGAAGGGGCCTGTAGATATCAAGAAGTGTAAGCTGGAATGAGGAGCTATCTGAAACTGAACCAAACCCACACTGACCGCAACAGCTCCAGAGAAATTCCTAGATATATTTTTACCATTTTTTCTTTTCTTTTCTTTTTTATTTTTTCTCTTTTATTTTCTTTTAAAATTCCCTATTACTCCCCCACTACTCCTTAACTGTCATTTTCTTATATTTTTACAATTTTTTTAATTAGGAAAAAAAACTTTTTTTCTTGTTTTTTTTTCCTTTTCTTTTCTTTTCTTCTTTTTCTCTTATTTTCTTTTAAAGTCTATTACTCCTCTACCACTCCTTAATTTTCATTTTCATTTCACTATAATCTTGCAAAAGAAAAAAGAGAGAAGCCTTATTTTTAAACCAAATGTCATATATATTTCTAAAATTTTTTGTGTTTTTGTTTTTAATATTGTATTTTTAAGAGTCTAACCTCTACTCTAGATTTTTAATCTTTGTTTTTCAGTATGTGATATAAATTTTGGACATTTAAGAATCCAATATTCAGTTCCCATTTTTATTCAGGAGTGTGTTGATTATTCTCTCCCAATCTTGACTCTCCATTTTCTACCTCAGAACACCTCTATTTCCTCCTTTCCCCTTCTCTTCCCAATTCAATTCTGTGAATCTTTGTGGGTGTCTGGGCTACGGAAAACACTCTGGGAACAGAGAACTGCATATATCTGTCTCTCTCCTCTTGAGTCCCCCTTTTTCTCCTCCTGCTCATCTCTCTCTCCCTCCTCCCTCTCCTCTTTTTCATGTAACTCTGTGAACCTCTCTGGGTGTCCCTCACAGTGGAGAATCTTTTCACCATTAACCTAGAAGTTTTATTATCAGTGCTGTATAGTTGGAGATGTCTTGAGACTACTAGAAGAATAAAACTGAAATCCAGAGGCAGGAGACTTAAGCCCAAAACCTGAGAACACCAGAAAACTCCTGACTACATGGAACATTAAGTAATAAGAGACCATCCAAAAGCTTCCATACCTACACTGAAACCAACCACCACCCAAGAGCCAATAAGTTTTAGAGCAAGACATACCATGCAAATTCTCCAGCAACACAGGAACATAGCCCTGAGCGTCAACATACAGGCTGCCCAAAGTCACACCTAACACAAAGACCCATCTTAAAACTCATTGCTGGGTACTCCATTGCACTCCAAAGAGAAGAAATCCAGTTCCACGCACCAGAACACCGACGCAAGCTTCCCTAACCAGGAAACCTTGACAAGCCAATTGTCCAACCCCACCCACTGGGTGAAACCTCCACAATAAAAAGGAACCACAGACCTCCAGAATACAGAAAGCCCACTCCAGACACAGCAATCTAAACAAGATGAAAAGGCAGAGAAATACTCAACAGGTAAAGGAACATGAAAAATGCCCACCAAGTCAAACAAAAGAGGAGGAGATAGGGAATCTACCTGAAAAAGAATTTAGAATAATGATAATAAAAATGATCCAAAATCTTGAAAACAAAATGGAGTTACAGATAAATAGCCTGGAGACAAAGATTGAGAAGATGCAAGAAATGTTTAATAAAGACCTAGAAGAAATAAAAAAGAGTCAATTAAAAATGAATAATGCAATAAAAGAGATCAAAAACACTCTGGAGGGAACCAAGAGTAGAATAATGGAGACAGAAGACAGGATAAGTGAGGTAGAAGATAAAATGGTGGAAATAAATGAAGCAGAGAGGAAAAAAGAAAAAAGAATAAAAAGAAATGAGGACAACCTCAGGGACCTCTGGGACAATGTGAAACACCCCAACATTCAAATCATAGGAGTCCCAGAAGAAGAAGACAAAAAGAAAGGCCATGAGAAAATACTCGAGGAGATAATAGTTGAAAACTTCCCTAAAATGGGGAAGGAAATAGCCACCCAAGTCCAAGAAACCCAGAGAGTCCCAAACAGGATAAACCCAAGGCAAAACACCCCAAGACACATATTAATCAAATTAACAAAGATCAAACACAAAGAACAAATATTAAAAGCAGCAAGGGAGAAACAACAAATGACACACAAAGGGATTCCCATAAGGATAACAGCTGATCTATCAATAGAAACCCTCCAGGCCAGAAGGGAATGGCAGGACATACTGAAAGTAATGAAAGAGAATAACCTACAACCTAGATTACTGTACCCAGCAAGGATCTCATTCAGATATGAAGGAGAATTCAAAAGCTTTACAGACAAGCAAAAGCTGAGAGAATTCAGCACCACCAAACCAGCTCTTCAACAAATGCTAAAGGATCTTCTCTAGACAGGAAATACAGAAAGGTTGTATAAATATGAACCCAAAACAACAAAGTAAATGGCAATGGGACCATACCTATCAATAATTACCTTAAATGTAAATGGGTTGAATGCCCCAACCAAAAGACAAAGACTGGCTGAATGGATACAAAAATAAGACCCCTACATATGCTGTATACAAGAGACCCACCTCAAAACAAGAGACACATACAGACTAAAAGTGAAGGGCTGGAAAAAAACATTTCACGCAAATGGAGAACAAAAGAAAGCAGGAGTCGCAATACTCATATCAGATAAAATAGACTTTCAAATAAAGGCTGTGAAAAGAGACAAAGAAGAACACTACATAATGATCAAAGGATCAATCCAAGAAGAAGATATAACTATTATAAATATATATGCACCCAACATAGGAGCACCGCAATATGTAAGGCAAATGCTAATGAGTATGAAAGAGGAAATTAATAGTAACACAATATTAGTGGGAGGCTTTAATACCCTACTCACAACTATGGATAGATCAACTAAACAGAAAATTAACAAGGAAACACAAACCTTAAATGACACAATGGACCAGCTAGACCTAATTGATATCTATAGGGCATTTCACCCCAAAACAATCAAATTCACCTTTTTCTCAAGTGCACACGGAACCTTCTCCAGAATAGATCACATCCTGGGCCACAAATCTAGTCTTGGTAAATTAAAAAAAATTGAAACCATTCCAATCATCTTTTCTGACCACAGTGCAGCAAGATTAGATCTCAATTACAGGAAAAAAATTGTTAAAAATTCAAACATATGGAGGCTAAATAACACGCTTCTGCATAACCAACAAATCATAGAAGAAATCAAAAAAGAAATCAAAATATGCATAGAAATGAATGAAAATGAAAACACAACAACCCAAAACCTATGGGACACTGTAAAAGCAGTGCTAAGGGGACGGTTCATAGCATTACAGGCTTACCTCAAGAAACAAGGAAAAAGCAAAATAAATAACCTAACTCTACACCTAAAGCAACTAGAGAAGGAAGAAATGAAGAACCCCAGGGTTAGTAGAAGGAAAGAAATCTTAAAATTAGGGCAGAAATAAATGCAAAAGAAACTAAAGAGACCATAGCAAAAATCAACAAAGCTAAAAGTTGGTTTTTTGAAAAAATAAACAAAATTGACAAACCATTAGCAAGACTCATTAAGAAACAAAGGGAGAAGAGCCAAATTAACAAAATTAGAAATGAAAATGGAGAGATCACAACAGACAACACTGAAATACAAAGGATCATAAGAGACTACTACCAGCAGCTCTATGCCAATAAAATGGAAAACTTGGAAGAAATGGACAAATTCTTAGGAAAGTATAACTTTCCAAAACTGAACCAGGAAGAAATAGAAGATCTTAACAGACCCATCATAAGCAAGGAAATCGAAACTGTAATCAGAAATCTTCCAGCAAACAAAAGCCCAGGACCAGATGGCTTCACAGCTGAATTCTACCAAAAATTTAGAGAAGAGCTAACACCTATCTTACTCAAACTCTTCCAGAAAATTGCAGATGAAGGTAAGCTTCCAAACTCATTCTATGAGGCCACCATCACCCTAATTCCAAAACCAGACAAAGATGCCACAAAAAAAGAAAACTACAGGCCAATATCACTGATGAACATAGATGCAAAAATCCTTAACAAAATTCTAGCAAACAGAATCCCACAACATATTAAAAAAATCATACACCATGACCAAGTGGGCTTTATCCCAGGAATGCAAGGATTCTTTAATATCCACAAATCAATCAATGTAATACACCACATTAACAAATTGAAAGATAAAAACCATATGATTATCTCAATAGATGCAGAGAAAGCCTTTGACAAAATTCAACACCCATTTATGATTAAAACTCTCCAGAAAGCAGGAATAGAAGGAACATACCTCAACATAATAAAGGCTATATATGACAAACCCATAGCAAGCATTACCCTCAATGGTGAAAAATTGAAAGCATTTCCCCTAAAATCAGGAACAAGACAAGGGTGCCCACTCTTACCACTACTATTCAACATAGTTTTGGAAGTTTTGGCCACAGCAATCAGAGCAGAAAAAGAAGTAAAAGGAATCCAGATAGGAAAAGAAGAAGTGAAACTCTCACTGTTTGCAGATGACATGATCCTCTACATAGAAAACCCTAGAGACTCTACCAGAAAATTACTAGAGCTAATCAATGAATACAGTAAAGTTGCAGGATATAAAATTAGCACACAGAAATCCCTTGCATTCCTATACACTAACAATGAGAAAACAGAAAGAGAAATTAAGGAAACAATACCATTCACCATTGCAACAAAAAGAATAAAATACTTAGGAGTATATCTACCTAAAGAAACAAAAGACCTATACATAGAAAACTATAAAACACTGATGAAAGAAATCAACGAGGACACAAACAGATGGAGAAATATACCGTGTTCATGGATTGGAAGAATCAATATTGTCAAAATGGCTATACTACCCAAAGCAATCTATAGATTCAATGCAATCCCTATTAAGCTACCAACGGTATTTTCCACAGAACTAGAACAAATAATTTCACAATTTGTATGGAAATACAAAAAAAACCCAAATAGCCAAAGTAATCTTGAGAAAGAAGAATGGAACTGGAGGAATCAACCTGCCTGACTTCAGACTCTACTACAAAGCCACAGTCATCAAGACAGTATGGTACTGGCACAAAGACAGAAATATAGATCAATGGAGCAGAATAGAAAGCCCAGAGATAAATCCATGAACCTATGGACACCTTATCTTCAACAAAGGAGGCAAGGATATACAGTGGAAAAAAGACAACCTCTTTAACAAGTGGTGCTGGGAAAACTGGTCAACCACTTGTAAAAGAATGAAACTAGAACACTTTCTAACACCATACACAAAAATAAACTCAAAATGGATTAAAGATCTAAATGTAAGACCAGAAACTATAAAACTCCTAGAGGAGAACATAGGCAAAACACTGTCTGACATGAATCACAGCAGGATCCTCTATGACCCACCTCCCAGAATATTGGAAATTAAAGCAAAACTAAACAAATGGGACCTAATTAAACTTAAAAGCTTTTGCACAACAAAGGAAACTATAAGCAAGGTGAAAAGACAGCCCTCAGATTGGGAGAAAATAATAGCAAATGAAGCAACAGACAAAGGATTAATCTCAAAAATATACAAGCAACTCCTGCAGCTCAATTCCAGAAAAATAAATGACCCAATCAAAAAATGGGCCAAAGAACTAAACAGACATTTCTCCAAAGAAGACATACAGATGGCTAACAAACATATGAAAAGATGCTCAACATCACTCATTATCAGAGAAATGCAAATCAAAACCACAATGAGGTACCATTACATGCCAGCCAGGATGGCTGCTATCCAAAAGTCTACAAGCAGTAAATGTGGAGAGGGTGTGGAGAAAAGGGAACCCTCTTACACTGTTGGTGGGAATGCAAACTAGTACAGCCGCTATGGAGAACAGTGTGGAGATTTCTTAAAAAACTGGAAATAGAACTGCCATATGACCCAGCAATCCCATTTCTGGGCATACACACTGAGGAAACCAGATCTGAACGAGACACGTGCACCCCAATGTTCATCGCAGCACTGTTTATAATAGCCAGGACATGGAAGCAACCTAGATGCCCATTAGCAGATGAATGGATAAGGAAGCTGTGGTACATATACACCATGGAATATTACTCAGCTGTTAAAAAGAATTCATTTGAATCAGTTCTAATGAGATGGATGAAACTGGAGCCCATTATACAGAGTGAAGTAAGCCAGAAAGATAAAGAACATTACAGCATACTAACACATATATATGGGATTTAGAAAGATGGTAATGATAACCCTATATGCAAAACAGAAAAAGAGACACAGATGTACAGAACAGACTTTTGGACTCTGTGGGAGAAGACGAGGGTGGGATGTTTTGAGAGAACAGCATCGAAACATGTATATTATCTATAGTGAAACACATCACCAGCCCAGGTTGGATGCATGAGACAAGTGCTCAGGCCTGGTGCACTGGGAAGACCCAGAGGGAGCGGGTAGAGAGGGAGGTGGGAGTGGGGATCAGGATGGGGAATACATGTAAATCCATGGCTGATTCATGTCAATGTATGACAGAACCCACTACAATATTGTGGAGTAATTAGCCTCCAACTGATGAAAATAAATGAAAAAAAAAAACAAATTAAAAAATCAAAAAAGAAAAGAAAAGAAAGTCTCTCATGGTTTCCATTGTTTCCCCACCTATTTGCCTTGAAGTGATGGACTGGATGCTATGATCTTGGTTTTTTGAATATTGAGTTTCAAGCCAGTTTTTTCACTCTCCTCTTTCACTTTCATCAAGAGGCTCTTTAGTTCCTCTTCGCTTTCTGCCATAAAGATGGTGTCATCT
Source organism: Dama dama (assembly GCF_033118175.1). Taxonomy (NCBI): domain Eukaryota; kingdom Metazoa; phylum Chordata; class Mammalia; order Artiodactyla; family Cervidae; genus Dama; species Dama dama. Next base: position 32,988,270 of record NC_083708.1, on the reverse strand, counting down.
GCATATCTGAGGTTATTGATATTTCTCCCTGCAATCTTGATTCTAGCTTGTGCTTCATCCAGCCCAGCATTTCGCATGATGTGCTCTGCATATAAGTTAAATAAGCAGGGTGACAATATATAGCCTTGATGTACTCCTTTCCCAATTTGGAACCAGTGTGTTGTTCCAGGTCTGGTTCTAACTGTTGCTTCTTGACCTGCATACAGGTTTCATAGCAGGCAAGTAAAGTGGTCTGGTATTCCCATCTCTTTAAGAATTTCCAGTTTGTTGTGTTCCACACAGTCAAAAGCTTTAGCATAGTCAATGAAGCAGAAGTATATGTTTTTTTCTGGAATTCTCTTGCTTTCTCTCTAATCCAATGGATGTTGGCAATTTGATAACATTAGTATCTGCTACTTACCCTATTTCCAAGGGCACATTCCCTTTCCCAGTCCTGATCACTGACCAGATATAATCTCGTTATAGCTTTCTTGAATCCCCTTACTTGGATTTTTCCCAAATGAAATGGCATCTTATATTGATTTGCAATTGTGAAAAAACAGTGGTTTTGCCTACATATAAAGAGGAGTGATCTACAGTGTTCTAACCAACTGGATATATCATTTTTCTTTTTTTTTTTTTTTTCTATTTTTTATTTAAATATTGAAAAAAAAATTTTACACTGTTGTGTTGGTTTCTGCCATGTAACAATGCAAATCAGCCATAATTATGCATTCATTCCCTTCCTCTGTAGCCTCCCTCCCCTGCCCCCAGCCCATCCCGCTGGGGATCCCATCATCACAGAGCACCAGACTGGACTTTCTGTGCAACTTCTCACCAGCTATCCATCTTATGTCTGATAGTGTATATATGTTGATGCTACTTCCTTCATTCATCCCACTCTCTCCCTCCCCTACTGTGTCCACAAGTCCATTCTCCACATCTATGTCTCCATCCTGTCCCTGCAAATAGATTCATCAATATCACTTCTCTAAATTCTGTACATATGTGTTAATATACTGTAATTGTTTTCCTCTTTCTGACATACTTCACTGTTTAACAGGCCCTAGGTCCATCCACTTCACTAGAGCTGACTCAAATTCATTCTTTTTTATGGCTAACATTCCACTGTCTGTATGTACCACACCTTCTTTATCCACTCATCTGTTGATGGACATTTAGGTTGCTTCCATGTCCTGGCTATTGTAAGCAATGCTGCTATGATCATTGAGGTACATGTGTCTTTCTATTATGGTTTTCTCAGAGTATATGCCCTCAATGGGACATATTATATATTTGTCTTTTTTACTGACTCCCTCAATCCTCTCAACCATTTCTTTACCCTTCTTTTTCTTTCTTTCTCTCCTCTATGTTCTTTGTTTTCTAGTACTTCTTTCTCATCCTACATGCAATAAAGACAAGAAAGAGAGAGAGGGAGGGATGGAAGGAGGGAGGAAGGAGGGAAGGAAGGGAAAAAGGAAGGTAGGAAGGAAAGAAGAAAAAAATTAACTTGGCATAATCAAGACTGAAGGATGAAGGAATTAGACTTGAAGAAAGATGTAGACATAATTGATTGAAATCTATAGGACGGTAGCAAATCTAATAGCTCATATTTTAAAAATAAGCCTGGGAAGTTTTCCCAAACTTTCTAATTTTATTCATAGCAAAGTTTTGGATTAAATAGTCATTGTTATCTGGTAAGGTATCCTTATAACACTGAACTTGTCTATTTAAATTTTTTTCTTTATTGAGATAAAATCCACCATTTTAACCATTTTGAAGTATATGATTCAGTGTTTTGTATTGTTTTGTTTTTTAGCATATTCACAATGGTGTGCAACCAACTCTACTAATTCCAGAATGTTTTCATTACCCCCAAAAGAAACCCCATATATATTAAGCAGTTACTTCCCAATACCCCACCTCCAGTCACTCACAATCACTAATCTACTTTCTGTCTTTATGGAATTGTTTATTCTGAGTCCATATAGATGGACTATATGAGTCCATATAGATGGACTCATACAATATGTGGCCTTTATATTTGACTTCATTCATTCACCATTAGATTTTCAATTTTCACCCATATTGTAGCATATATCAGTTCTTCTTTATTTTTATTGCTAAGTATGATTCCTTTTAATGAATATATCACATTTTATTAATCTACTCAATAGTGATAGACACTGGGTGGTATCTGCTTTGACTATTATGCATAATTATGTTACAAACATTTGTATTTATGTTTGGGTGTTTTCTGTTTTCTGTTCTTTTGGGTAACTATATAAGAATGGAATTACTGGGTCATACAGTAGCTCCATGATATGACATGACATGAGTGTGAGCAAACTCTGGGTGGTAAAGACAGGAAAACCGGGTGTGCTGCAGTCCACGGGGTCACAAAGAGTTGGGTGTGACTTAGCAACTGAACAACAACCACAAAGAGTAGCTTCATGTTTAAATATTAGAGGAACTGCCAAACTGTTTCCTACAGTGGCTACATTTTACATGCTCACCAGCAATGTATGAGACTTCCAGTTTCTCTATATCTTATTTTCCTTTTCCTTTAAAAAATTATAACCATCCTAATGGGAGTAAAGTGCTATCTCCTTGTGGTTTTGATTTGCATTTCCCTAAGAATAATGATATTGAACATTCTTTCATGTGCTTATTGGACATTTGTTTACCTTCTGGAGAAATATCTATTCAAATCTTTGGTCCGTCTATAAATTGGGCTACTATCTTTTCATTGTTGAATTATAACAATTATTTAGATATTTTGGGTACTAGATCTTTATCAGGTAGTGATTTTTAAATGTTCTGTCATTCTATGTGTTTTCACTTTCTTGATAGTGTGTTCCTTGATGTACACATTTTAGCACAGTTCAATCCATCTTTTTTTGTTTGTTGCTGTGTTTTTGGTATTATATTTAAGAAATATCTGCTTAATCTAAGGTCATGAAGATTTACACTAAGATTTCCTTTTTAAGAATTGTACAGTTTTAGCTCTTATATTTAGGTCTCTGATCCATTTTGAGTTAATTTTTGTATATATTAAAAGTGTGAAGAAGAGCATCAAATTCAAAGCCCAGAAAGAGTCTGGGCAAGGAGCAAAATGTTTCTCAGAATCATTCAGCAATGAAAGAGAAAATTTCTTTTTCTTTTTTCCTATGAATGCTAAAAAAAGACCTAAAGTTTCAGAATAAAAATATTAGATACCTTTTATTGAGTGCTTACTGTTCCAGTCACTGTCATAAAAAAGAACACACTTAGGTTCTTTTTCACGATATTTAATTCTTACATCTGTGCTATAGTGTGGTATCTTACGTCAGCAGAACACGAGTCAAGTAGTCATCTACAAATGTGATTTTTAAGAAACCATTTTGAGGAGAAACAAGGGATGGGGCAGGAGGACACAGAAGCGGAAGAAGCCAAATAAGAACGTGTTTCCACAACCTAGATGTCCATCAACAGATGAATGGATAAGGAAGTTGTGGTACATATACACAATGGAATGTTGCTCAACTATAAAAAGGAATGCATTTGAGTCAGTTCTAATGAGGTGGAGGAACATAGAGCCTATTATACAAAGTGAAGTTAAGTCAGAAAAAGACAAATATCATGTATTAGCACATGTATATGGAATCTAGATAGTACTGGCGATCCTACTTGTAGGGCAGGAAAGAAGACATGGACATTTTGGACACAGTGGGGGAAGGAGAGGGTGAGATGATATGAGAGAATAATATTGAAACATATACATTACCATATGCAAAAGAGAAGACAGTAGGAGTTCGATGGATGATGCAGGGAACCCAAAGCCAGTGCTCTATGGCAACTTAGAGGGGTGGGATGGGGAGGAAGGTGGGAGGGGTTTCAAGAGGGAGGGGACATATGGATACTTAATGCGGATTCATGTTGAAGTATGGCAAAAACCATCATCATAATATTGTAAGCTGATTATCCTCTAATTTAAAAAGCTAATAAAATTAAAAAAGGACAAAAAGAAAAAAACAGGCTTCCAGAAATACTCCAGCAGATGATGCTTCAGCCTGATCCCACAGAGGAACTCTGGACTGTAAACTGCAACTCATATTTATCCACCAGGAGGTCAATGAGCTTGACTTTTATTTTCCTTAATCGTCAGTCGTTGGCTAAGGGCTATTCGGGGGATGTATAAACACTGAGGTGCTGGGGCTCACTCTGCCTGTGGGCAGAGGTGGTCTGGTAGCCAAGGGCAGCTCCTCCAAAGAAGAGTCAGGTGCTTTCAGGTGGTGAGTAGTAGAGCTGATTACTGGAAACAAAAGGAAGTTGAAGCTGGAGAAAGGGTGTTTCAAAAATATAAGGGGGACCCAAGAGGATCTGAGAAAGCACCCATGAGTCTGCTACAGATAGTTATATTTTTTCCAGTTTAGACAGAAAGAAACAGAAAGGTTAAGTGCCCAGAGTCACTAGGAGAACGAGTGCCAGTGTATCTGACTCCAAACTCCTTTCCCCTTTAATGTGGTACCTCCAGTCATGAAGATACTCTCATTTGGGAACTTCCAAGAATCTCCTTTCTCTTATATCGTTGGGCTGTTTTATTCAAGCAGTAAACTTTTTCAGATATTCTTTGAGATCTGTAATGCATACAGAATTTTGTATGTGTGTGTATGTGAGTGTGTGCATGTGCTTTTATCTTCTGGGAAGAGAATCTATGGCTTATGCAAATTTCTTAATGGGAATATTAAAAAAATGTTTAGAAGCATTATTTTAAAAGATCATTTTCTATATTTACCTATTTTCTTGCCTAGGATTTCTTTTTTTTTACTTGCTTACCACTTTTGTCTCTAAATCATTGTTCTTAGGACCTCAAATTATGATAATCACAAATGGCAATTTAGGATGATAAAAGCTTTTTATTCCCTTCTCAGAGCACCACTCTTCCTGCATCTGAGAGGGATTGGTATGAACTCTTTTTTAAACATTTGGTATAATTCAGCATTCAAGTCCTCTTGTCCTAGGCTTTTATTGTTGGAAATGTTTTTATTACTGATTCAATTTCTTTTCTAATAATAAGTCTTTCGGATTTTTATTTCTGACCAGTAGTACAAAGAACTTACATATTATTTTGTTAGGGGGAAAGAGTTTACTTAAAAATAAAGCAAAAAGTTCACTTGGGGCCTTAAATGGTTTGTGTTTTCGCTGATCAATTCAACTGGATAATTGCCAGATATTCACTTAGTGTCTGTATGACATACACGCACACATACAACCTGGCCATCAAGTGATATTTTTAAAAAGCTATTTTTAAATCCTAGTAATTTTCTTGAATGTTTTTCTTATGATTATGTGATACAAGTGGACAGAGTCTTTCTGTGTACAGTTAACCACTAGGACTTCCTTTATAGAGTGAGTCTGAGGGTGTCTCTGTAAAGAAGGGACATTCTAAACTTTAGCATTGTAGGGCTGAGCCCCATGGACTGAGAAAACTCTGCGGCTTTGCAGAGAGGGGGTACTGGGTAGAGGAGACTGATACTCAAGGTTGTAGGGAGTGGTGGTGGTATAGTATAGACTTAGAGCTTTGGGTGCCTGGATAGATGGATGGCCCTAACCTAGATCCAGGCTCTGGAGGTACCAGGAGAAAATCTCTGACAGAGAAGTGGTGACTTTCCAATAAGTTATGCTGAAAAATGGGTAAGGGTCAAATACACTCATAATCTTAGCCACTTTGGCAAAGGAATGCTCTTAGATTGTTTTACTCTCACCTATAATCCACCCTTCAACCATCCACCACCTTGGGTCCCATTTTGCTTTTTCCATGTTATATTTGGATATATAATATAGTTTAATATTGTTAAATTTCAGGAGTGATCTATCTTACTAATGCTCCAAATGAGGATGGCAGGCTGCAGGTTGTGGTGAAGAAGTGTGAATGAAAGCAAGATACCTGCTCTCTCTGGAGAGCGCCAAACAGAGAGAGAGTAAGTACAGGGCAATATCTGTCAAAAGAATAGAAGATGGAAGGAAGGAACGATTCTGTGTCAATGGGGCAACACAGAGCCCAAGTTTACTGATTTCTTCTTAAAGAGAGAACAAGATATTTTCTCCCATACACGACTATCTCGGCATTTTAGATTGGAAATGAAATGTGGCAACTTCATTTTTTCATTTCCGCAAACGTCCACTGCACTACTACCAGGTATGAGGGGTGAGGAGTCGTCAGGGACGCGTTTACATTACAAAATATGTAGAGAGTGGATGCATCTTTTCCTCTAAGCTCAAAGCCAGAGTCCCAGAGGGCACAGAGGCAGGCATTCTGCGCTGTGGAGCAAGGCGGCCTTCCCACTTGTGGGACGAGATGGCGTCTGTCCGGGTCACTGGGAAGACCCCTCACCACCCCCCACCCCCCACCGCCCAGGATTACTCTGGGAATAAATCTACCCAGACCATGTTATGCAAAGACTGAGCGGTGCTCTGGGGTCCCCCTCTTCTGGCCCGGGCGTGCAGATTCGGGGCTGTCCCCGGAAGCATCCTTGATGTCACCTGAGCGTTAAGGTGGGGAGAGTTGCTTCTCCCCTCCCTCGCCCCCCCAACCCCACACCGAGCTGACAGTGTCGCTTTCTTGGTTCTTTGGAGAGCTTTGGGTGTGGAAAAGTGTCCTCGGTCCCAGCTCAAGATGGGAGAAGAGGAAGCAGAGGGAAGGAGATGTGGGGAAAGGGACGTGAGTTCTGAGCAGAGCATCTGTCAGGATGGCAGACAGGTGGAGACAGGCAGTCCCGCCTCGGCCCACCCGGTTCCCTGGGCGGTCAGAGCTGTACCTGGGCCGGGCCTTTCTTCTCCGCGACGCCCGGGGGATCCCGAGCCGCGGCCTCCGCCTCCGCCCCAGCGGCCCCGGCTCCCCAGCCCCGCCCCGCCCCGCCCCGCCCCGGCCTCCCGGCTCCGCGGGGCGCCGGTCGAGCGGCTGGTGCCCAAGCCTCGGCGGCCAGGAGGATGGCCAAGGTCCCGGAGCTGGAAGACGCCTTCCTGCAGGCGCAGGCTTCTCCCCCGGTTTCCCCCGAAGTCCAGGAGGAGTGCTGTGTGCAGCTCCTGGGCAAGGGTTTGCTCGTTTACCCCGAAGAAAGGGTGTACCTGGCGGCCGGAGCGCAGCCGGGGCGCGCGCTGGGCAGCGGGGAGAAAGCGGACGAACCGGAGCTGCCCGGGGGAGTTAAAGCCGGTGAGTGCTCTGCCCTCCCGGGACGTGACTGGGACTCGGATATGGTTCTAAAAGGGCCTCCAATAATAAAGATAAACACATCGCAAACGTACTTGTGTTTCCCCTAGGAAAATGCTGGTCAAATAGAAATTAAGTCTAAGGGATTTTGTGTAACTCTCCTCCGAACCCCCCATAGACCACCCCGTTTGACGCCAAGATACATTTAGGGGCTAATTAATTGATGTTATATTCTGGTTTTCTTTATCATCTTTTCAACTGGCACTCAGAAATGCATTTAAGCAATGGTAACTTTTCCTCCGAAGAAGAGGATGCGGATCATCCAGACAGCAAAACCAAAGCAGCCGATCCACATCTCTCACAGAAGAAAACCATCACACAGATTATGAAGGATAAAAAGAAGCAGACCCAGCTCACTCTGCAGTGGTAAGGCTCGCTCAAGGGTGCCTGTAACACCTGTTGAATTTTTAAAGTCAGTATATTCAGATTCTTTGCTTTTCTCCATTTGGTTCTCTCTCAAACTTTCTTGGAGGAGTTTAAAAGATCAATTAGAAATTCATCCAAAAATTGTTTTCACTGGATGTTTGGTATAGAGACATATTCTGGTACGGGTAAAAAATGATCTGCAATGTAAATAAAAACCATCACCTTATTCATTATTGGCTAATTTCTTTGTAATTTTGTAATTTCTTTGTTGTAGTTTCATTATTGTAATTTCTTTGAAAGTAAGCAATAATGAATTTTTTATAACTTACTTGTTTAACATGAAGTCAACTCAGCCCTTATATATTTGTTATTTGGTAATTTTATGTTTATAAAACATGATTCTTAAAAATAACTTAAAAAGAGGAAGGATCTTAACATTACCTTTTACCATAGAGCGCAAATTCAAAATTGTGTATCAATTGTATATCAATTCAGCCATAATATGAAATATGTTTGAACTAGAAGACAGATCAATCAGTTAAAATGGTGCTATTAACTTAAATATTCAACTATTTTTATAGTAGCTTTTATATATGATTTATTACAGTGAAATATCACTAATTAGATTTTGTGGAAAATCTTTTTAAAATCAAGAGTTTATCAGTAGGCTCTCTAAATAAAGGTCCTACAGAAACTTTTATAATATTGTTTCAAAAGGAAGAGGAACCTAAAGTAAAAACATAATATTAAACTTCCCTATGTAGGGTAAAGAACTTTCCTCCCAAATTCCAAATAGGATGCAAATAAGTAAAAATGTCTATTTGTTGATAAGTTAACACAATCTGTTTATATGTAAAATGTGACCTAAATCTTAGAAAAATACAATAGAAAAAACATTATCTTTATAAAAACTAGCACATTTTATTTCATTTAAACAATGAATTACAATTTGTATATACTAAATGTTTGTGATTGTGTCCTTAATTCTTCCAAACATTTGAAATATAGCCTTAATATCCTTCTAAATTTATGGCTTATCTATTGAAGTTGATATCTCATTTATTAGTTAACAATATACTAGAGCAGTAAATAATTGAGCTAATAATCTTAAATATTTAGGAAGCAGCTATTTTCTTTAGGATAATTGGAGCAAAAAGGTTTTGACTTCAGATATATTATGAAGGCTTTTTGAATGATCACTTCCATTCAATCTGAGTGAATGGAAACAAACTTGGGTTTTTATTTTATAAATATAAATACATTACAATTAAAGAAAAAAGTCATATCCAAAATAAAGATTGTATTTATGTCTAGGATTAGTCAGTATTTTGAAGACAAAAACAATGCCAACAATATCAATATAGCCAGGTGAAAAAGTGGACATTATATGTGTCATTTAAATGTAGTTTAAATAGTTGAATATTTCTCAGTAATTTTCATATTTTTTGAGACTATAAAATATCCTCATTTTTGTTTGAACTTTCCACACTCTCACCCCCTCCCAAAGAGATGCATAGTTTTAAAAAAACCTATGTGAGTTATTTACCTTTTGATAATTTTCCCTTACAATTACAGATTATAGTGGGGATGTTAAAAATTAGAATTAAAAATTAAAGTGAAAAAATCTGCCTGAGTAGCTTCAATTATCACTGTCAACTAGGTGTTTGGTTTTATGTATGCAAATTTTACTGGGATTTCCATCTTTCTATGACAAAGGAAAAAAAGAACCAAATCCCAGGAAACACATCCTGTGGCTTTTATCTCACACACCTTGGGAACATGTTAAATTAGAGATCTTGAAAAGTTTCACTCATTTTAACCTGAATGTATATTCTATATTGTGTTGCTCTTGTATAGTAGTAATTATGATTTTACTGTACATAAAAAGAATGTAAGTAAAATTTAGCCATTATCATGATAGGGTAGAAGAATTGAAAGTAGAATCCACAAGTTCTGATTTCTTGATTGCTGTTCAGGTATTTGTAACACTTAAATATATGTTATTACATTTATATAAATTGTGTGTAATTGCAATTGCTGGTATCCAAATTAAATGGAATTATTTCTAAATTTTCAAAGATTATATGATTATGTTTATAATATAGAACCAAATTTAGTGTCATATTTGGAGGCATCTACAGAGAATAAAATTATGTCTCGTGAGTACAGGACCTTTTAGGTAATTATAAGTACTGATTACAGCAAAAAAGGGTAGAGATAGAAATAAATCAGTACTACTTCAAACTTAAAGTTAATTTATGCTTATGTATTTTGCAAATAAATGTGTCACCATACTTCCCTAACTATTCAATGTTCATAACTACGCTGTGAGTGAAAGTAAGAGATTGTAGGCATTCACCAACCTGAAGCCTCTCGAGAATGTTATTTTAAAAAACCATCACCTTCAATTTCACTATTCATATTTGGTTATCACACAGCAAAGCATGATGAACAGTGAAGATTTACTCAGAAGTAAGGCATATTCAGGCACGTGGACCAGGCAGAAGTGATTTTGTCCTAGCCATGGTGTTTTAACTGCACTAATAGGTGTTTACTGAGGTTCTTGCTCTTCTAACTTTAATCCTTGTGATCGTGTTTTTAATATTATCCAGAATAAAAGAAGTCTACTTATGTCCGGTCATGAACTCATTTATATAGAGTCTGTGTTCCAAAGGAACACTAAAACAATGTGAGGGGGGAAGGAAAGAAGAAATAAAGAAAAGGTTTGAACTAATTCTTTGCCCTTTTTCTTAGGCTTGAAGAGAATTACATTGTATGTGAAGGAGTTTGCTTACCACGGTGCATCCTTTATGCACACTATCTAGATTTCTGCAGGAAAGAGCAGCTGGAGCCAGCCTGCGCAGCCACCTTTGGAAAGGTAAATACCACATTTTGGCTATACTACCTTACAACTAAAGTCATGTGAGGCAGGCAGTATGGAAACAAACTTAACTGTTCAAGTTTTCATACAGAATATTAAGAAAGCTGTTTTGTAAATGAAATCTCTTAAGGACTGCATTTGGAACTACTATATGTTTAATGTAGATTTTACGTACTGTTTGTTTTACCTTGAACTGTAATTCTATATGTTTTAAATATTAGAGCCCTGGCTATCAGAAGATTTAATGTGACCTTAAAAGAAGCTCCAATTGAAGCTCCATTCCCTTCAAAGAGGGATACATTAAAAAGAATGGTATGGCCTGTACTGAGAAGCAAAACTAAGTGGAAATGACAAGTATCTTGTTAATATAATTGGTGATTGCATTTATTCTATTTCATAAACAGTTCTCTTAATTCTCCATTTGCTCTTAAGTATATTTACACCCCAAACTCCCAAAGTGTTGTGATGGGATTGGTTAAATTTCTCTCCTTTAAAAATATTCCTTTTTACTGAACCTGTATGGTTAGGATGGGAATCTCTATAACTGAATGCTTCTGTATTTACATACATGGGTCTCATTTTAAGAATTGGAAAACAGTTTCTGTCTCTTGAGAAAGTCTTGTTTTTTGAGATTCTTGTCCTGCTCTATTGTCTCAGATATCCCAGAAAAATTGAAAGTTTAGATCTCAGCTATTACATCTCTTAGCAACTGAAATCCAAATTCTAGCCTGTAGAGGGACTCATTGTATTAGAAAATAATGATGACTATGGTCTGCTTCTCATTTTTTTCTTAAATAAAATAATTTATGAATTTATTTTGAAAACTTATCTGTTTACAGCACGCAATGTGATGAGGACATGGTAATCCAGTGATTTTGGTTCCAGCCTAGACTCTAATTTGTTGGGAGACCTGAAAAGCACTTAACGTCCTCAAAACTCAGTTCACTCATTCTATAAAATGAGGAGGTTGCATAAGACGACTTCTAATATCCATTTTAGCTATAATATTTTACTAGGCCTCCTTATGATAGTAATTCTTAACTGTTTGGGGAGCCATGAAACACTGAGGATATGATAAAAACTATAGAACCAGTCCTCAAGAAATTGACGCATATTAATGCATAAAGTTTGCCGTGGAGTCTTTAGAAGATCATGTCTGGATCTCCTAAGATTCAGGTTAAAACCACTGTTTTTATGTAGGAGATATTTTTGTTCATTACTCAAGCACTAATTTTTAGCCAGTTTAGAGAAAAAGAATTTAAAACACTAAAATTTGAAAGCACAGAAAAGAAAAATTTTAAAACACTGCTGTGGAGATCTGGTAAGACAAAGAAAATTTCCATGTCCTTTCAGAGCTGGAGATAGATATTTAATTTGGGTAAATCTCTGCAAAGAATTACTATAAAGAAACCCAAATCTTCCCACAAAGTATATAAATAAAGTAATAATTGATCTAGTAGTAACATCAAGCAAGAGCACATATTGATACAATCTGCTTTGGAAATTGAGAAAAGGGCAATGGAACAATATCATCAAAAAAAATACCCCTCTCCCTGTGCAGATGTGTCATTATGTATCAATATGTGTATGACATTATTTTTTCCAGACTAAATATTTACTCAAAGCTCAACATTTGTTTTCTAGAATTAATTGATCATGAGAGGCTTGCCATAGAACCATACACCTCCTAAAAACTAAAGTAATTGACTTTCTTTTCAGACAATTCGTCAAAAATTTCCCCTCTTGACAACTCGGCGGCTTGGAACAAGAGGCCATTCAAAGTAAGGCACATGAATGAGCATATTTCAGATCTGTACATATGGTACCTTATCCATGAGGACTAACACAGTGTGAAACAAGGATTGTCTTTATTGGTGAATAGAACGAGGTATTCTCTTCTTGATAAAGCAGAGAACTGCTTTACTAACTATTAAGACCTAAAGAGAAACAAAAATAAATGGATTTTAGAATAATGTTTAAAAAGCTAAATTTACACAGAAAAATCATTTTTTTTCTGGTGAAATAATCTTTTTACTTTATTTTACATTATTTATTTGTTTTTGGCGGTACAGGATCTTGTTGCTGCTTGGGCTTTTCTCTAGTTTCAGCGAGTGGGGACTGCTCTAGTTGTGATGCACAGGCTTCTCCTGACGGTGGGCTCACTTGTTCTGAGCACAGACTGTAGGGTGGACAGGCTTCAGTAGTTGTGGTTCCCGGACTATAAAGCACAGACTCAGTAGTTATAGTGCACAGGCCGTTGCTCCATGTCATGTGGGATCTTCCCAGACCAGGAATCGAACTTGTGTCTCCTGCATTGGCAGGTGGACTCTATACCACTGAGCCACCAGGGAAGTCCTCTGGTGGAATAATCTAAATGAACCATTTTTATAACCTTAAAGCCACGGCTGAAGGTACCAGCATCATGAAAAGGAAATGCAAATGGATACCTAAGTGACTGGGTGGAATCTACACACTTCCAAAGAGCAGGAAGGGGAGGGAGGGTTTGAACACGGTCCAGGTTCTTCCTCTGGTTTTCTTTCCCAGATAATAATTTCTTTATATCACCCTCTTTTCCATTCAAGACAAATGACAGGCACGAATGACTCAATGGAAATATAAAATAAACAGTCACGTTTTCTCTCTGTTGATAACATTAGCTTTTACTTATCTCTTGGGAAAATCTCTGCAGAATCTTCAGTTATAGGTTCCTGTTCATCTGTTATTTCTTTTGTCCACCATTTTTTTAGTTTTTCCTTTCCTAATGTCTACAGACATATTCAGATCTCTTCTGTGTTGATAAAAATAAAATTATCTCAAACCTGCTATACTCTTCAATATTGCTGTTATTTTTCTTCTCTGCTATTTCTTGAGAGTAGCTATCTGTTCACTTACCGTACCACTGATCACATACCTCTGTCTCGTCCATTTCATTACCTGGGCAAAAACTCAATGGCCTATTTTTACTGTTACTGATCTTTCTAGGCACCTGTCTAGAGTTTGAATCCACTGATAATGTACTCTTAAAATAAATAAATGCATAAAGCTTCCGCTATGGCTTTTCTTTCAGACCACTATCAAGTCTTTTTCCCTCTTCTGCCGCTTGTTTTCCAGTTTATCCAGTGTCTCTTTCTGCCCTAACATCTAGTCCAGCATTGTCCAAAAAAATATAATGCGACCACATATTTAATTCAAAATTTTCTAGAAGCCACGTTAAAAAAGTAAGATGAGACAGATGAGATTGACTTTAATATGTTTTACTTAAGTCAACATATCCAAAATGTGATAATTTGACCATATAAAAAATAAAATTATTGATGAAATATTTTACATTCTTTCTTTCCTACCAGTGTTTGAGATCCCATGTGTATTTTATAGCTACACTACATAGCAATTCAGACTAGTCACATTTCAGATGGCTCAGTATACACATGTGATTTGTGGCTATTCTATTGGCTAGCTCAGCCTTGGTCATTTGCCAAAAAAATAGATCCTATTTCATTATGAATTCTCTTGAATCTATGTCTCTCTCCATTCATACTTTCAAAACCTTACCTTGACGCTGTCTTTCTAGTCTGTTCAATATAGTTCTCATCTTGACCTTGTGAAGTTCAGATTCAATCTTTTCTCTGTCATCCTCAGACACTTCCACCTGCTCATGACAAACTTTCTAACCTTGACATTAAAGATCCATTACGATTTATTGCCAAACCATTTTCTTATTTTCTGCGCCTCGCTTTTCAGCATGCACCTGTGCTCTCACCAGTTTATTGATCAGTTAGTTCCCTTTGCTTCCCTCTCAACTGCCACTGTTTTGTTCATGCTGTCTTCCTCCATGGAAGATCTCCTTTTCCCTAGAAGGCAGTTGAAACCCTATCCATTTAAAAGAATGTCTCCTGAACTTCCTCTTCTTTTGAATCTTTTCTTTGCCTCTTGACGTTTTGTACACTTTTTCTTTGCACCCTCATAGCAGTTTTTGATACCTATCCTAGTGGGAAATTAACTTATCTCTTCCTCTCAAAAGATAGTGTTTTGAGGATAGAGACTTTGTCTCACCCATTCTTGTATTCTTTCTGTGGTCTGCTATGTAATAGATTGGATGCCCCTGATGAAAGGTAAAGTTGCTCAGTCGTGTCCAACTCTTTGCAACCCCATGGACTATACGGTCCATGGAATTCTCCAGGTCAGAATATTGGAATTGGTAGCATTCTCTTTCTCCAAGGGATCTTCCCAAGCTAGGGATTGAACCCAGATCTTCCACATTCTGGGTGGATTCCTTACCAGCTGAGCCACAAGGGAAGCCCAGGACTTCCCTGGTGGATCAGTAGTAAAGAATCCTCTGGCCAATGCAGGATGTGGGTTTGATCCCTGGGTTTGATTCCCTGGGTTTGATTCCCTGGGTTGGGACGACCCCTCGGAGAAGGAAATGGTGACCCACTTGAGTATTCTTTCCTGGGAAATCCCATGGACAGAGGAGTCTGGTGGGCTACAGTTCAAGGGGTAGCAGAAGAGTCAGACACAACAACAAAACAAAAGAAAAGCAATATAATAGGTTATCAATTAATATTTATTTCATTGATTCCTATGAATGTTAATAGTATTGTGACCTGAGAAATGAAATGCCAGATTTAAAAAGACAAAATTGGCTCGTTCCTTCTAACCAAATCAGCTTTTTTTCAAAGTTGAATCAGTTTAACTAGCTAATTTGTACTGAATTTGATTCCTGCTGGACTGTGTAGGGAGATAAAAGATTAAATAGTGTTTGAGGTAATAGGCAGTGGAAAAAGAGGCTAAGCAATGCAGAGAAATCCTCTTCACAGGGTCTACAAGAGGACAAACAGGCAGGCTGCAGAGAAAGTCAATTAATCCTAGAAGGAGCCTTTAGGATTAGGGATGAATCATTAACCTTGTCCATTGTGACAGTGAGGCTCCAGTGTCTAGGTTTATGTTGTTACAATATGTAGTGACTTCAGGGAGTTTGTTTGGTATCTAACAGTTGATGCCCAAGAGCATAGCGTTAACAATTTGAATTTGTTCCTACTTTGCTGATATGCCATTTGCTTTTTATAGCTTGCATATTATACTTTTGGTATTTTGATATCATGGGCAAATTTTTTTCTATGTATCAGCTAAGTATGTTGAATGATATGGCAAGCTGTAGAGTTCATGTATTTTGTCATTGTTCATATTTTGATGATGTAATTATTCTTAGTGAGATGATTTTCCCGACTTTCTTCATTTCCAAGAAATACTCTTAGACTCTTTTTTAGATCTTAGAAGATAATATATCAAAAGGTAGAGTCACCTAGTGCTTAGGAGTATGAGGTTTAAAGTTGAACAAATCTGAGCTTTAATCCCATATTCTCATATATAACTTGTTGAGTTGTTCAGCTTTTCATCAAGAAATTGGCTATGCCATTAGCTATTAGATTTGGTGTGAGAATTAAATGAAAAAAGTATAGAAATGAATGGAGACATGAATATGCTTTCAACCTCGCTATCCTTAATAGTAAAGAAATTATTATTAATAGTAATATGAAATTAATAATATATTATTCACAGTGCATCCAAAAATCATCAATGCAATTAAAAGTTATTACTTATCGAGCACTACACACACATGTACACATACACACTCACTCTCTAATCTTTACGATGACAATACAAGGTTGGAATTACTGTGTCTTACAAAGGAGGAAACTACAGTTCAAAGATCACTGACTTGCCCAAGGCCATACAGATATTATAAAATAACAATGCTGGCATTTAAATCAAGGTTTATTTGGCTCTGAAGTTTGTGCTTTAACAACTGATAAAATTTCTTCTTTCCAATATGTCATATCAAAAAGTTGTTTAATTGAACTTTTGAGTTTTTGAGGTATACATTTTATTTTTTCTGATATAGCAGTTGTAGATGTATGCTATTAGACTCTTCTTCAAAGAGCTAACATTTCTCAGGCATCAATCATAAGGCATTTAAAATTATTTTATATTTATTTAGAGATACTTTTGTATAAAAGCAAATTTGTAGCATAAACAGTTTTATGTTCTACTTTGAATTTTTGTCCAAAATTTTTCTATGTTGGCATATTATCGTCACAATCATCGTTTCTACTGGCTTTTTAATATTTCAAAAATTTGCATTTTATGAAAAATATTTTTATGTGTTTGGAAATGTGAAAAATTGATGAAACAAATATAAATGAAGAAGTGAGCGTGTTTTGGAGAAACAAGATTTATAATTTCTCCCAATTTTACCAGTAATTTTGGAACACTTTTGTTGTCATTTTTATAATAGTGCCCAGAATGTACTATCACTAAATACCTATTAAATTATTTCTAATATATGAATAAATTTAGTATTAATTTATTTATAAGTAAATAAATAATAAACACAGTCCTCCATCCTTCCATTCACTCTCACCATCCCCTCCCTGCCAAGGAAACCAACAATCTCAGTGGTAGTTTCTGCATGTTCTCAATACCAGTATAAAATCTGACTTTGCTTTTGAGGTTTTTTTCTCTCTTCTCTTTGATTCACCACCAATGTCAATAATATACTTTGATTTTTTTTTCCTGTGCAAAATTTTTCAATTTAGATTTTGAATAAATAGAAATGGATCAAAATTCTATAGGTACAAAGAATGTTTAATGAAAAATAATTCCTTCCTATTTTATATCATGAATGTATTATTTTGAATATAATATATTATGGATTTTTATTGATGTACAAAGCATGGTGCTAAAGAGTTTTAGACAGTAGTAAGATAGGGTACATACTGTCAAAAAACTTTCACTATTAATATTCATGTATTCAGTAAACATTTTACTGTGTGTCCTGGTACTGACTAAGCCTTATAGATAGGATGATTAGCAAAAGAGTCTGTGACCCACCCTTGCTCAAAACCACTCAGTGGGATAAGGGAAAAAACAGAGGAGCCCACTAGTAGATTTCATGAGACTTCATGCACACAGTAAACTGTTTGATTTGAAGTTACATTTTAATTTCTTGTAGACTTTGATCAGTCAAATCTCGGTTTTCAGACATGACAGATAAAAGCTATTATCTTATTTATTAGTAGTGATTTAGTGGGTTAATAAAACTGATATGGCAGCTGCTCTTATCATAGTAAGTTATTGCAAGGCCCTGAACAGCTTAATCCCATCATTTCCTTATCAGTTATCATTTGTCTAATGTAAACTAACATCAGGGCTACTAGCTCAGTGGGAACATATGTTTCAGGAATTCTATATAATGACAAAATGGAAAAGAAGACATATAGGTGTAGGTATAAACTGATCATCAAATGAAGGAAAGTATTAGACACAAAGTAAATATTTTAGTACTAAAAATAGAAGCAATAATTTCATTTGTCCTATTAAAATATAACACACTCACTTTAAAATGTGGACATAAAAATTAATGAATATTTTTTTTTCATTCCTAAAATGTAAATGATGTCTGTCACCTGATACAAGGCAAAGGACAGTTGATGCTAATGAATGAACACAATTTTGTTAATCACAAGGACTACTTGTATTATGCAAACATTTTATTAGCTAAATTAGGTAATCATACCCAGGATTCTTAAGTAGTTATCATATATCTTTTAGGATAAAAATAGATAAAAATCATATAGGGAGAAAGAACTATGAAATGTTTGGAAATAGAGTAACCTACAGGATAGGCATTGTCTATTGGTATATAAATTAAAAAAACTATTTATCCCATAGTGAGGCAAACCTCACTTTTTTATTCAACATTTACCTGTATATATTCTTATTATGCTAGAATATTTCTGGCAAATATTTCCTAGCAAGATTTATTTTAGGGTAATACTTTAACAACAAATAATGATATAAAAGGTTGCAAGTGAGATGAAAAAAATTCATATATACTTTGTTTGAAATTACTCTCCCCTGTTTTATGAGTTTTATCTTCAGCTGTTAGGAAGACAAAGAGCTGCTCAATTATCTCTCTCAAAGACACTAAATCATCACTCAGATGATAACATGTTCCTAGTTAGACTAAAAGGAAGATTAAAGGGGAAAGATTATTTTGCTGGCAGTAGAAGAAACTGGATATGAAGTGTGCTAAAGCATTACAATGGTCATTGCAAAATATTGAGATTTATATTTCTAGCAATTTCTAGTCTTTTCACCTAAATACACTGACTGCCATGTCCTTTATATACATTGTTCAGGTATACAACTTTTGTTCAACTCTAATATTTTACCAGTAACCTGAAAAGGTAGTCTTATAAAGCAATTATTGAAAACTATTGGCTTTCTAAGAGAGTGTGTGTTTTATCAGTTTCTAGATTTCTAGCAGAACACATTGACTGGTCCAATAAATGAGGATTTTTCTTTACATAAATTTTTAAGGGGGAATACAATGAAGGGAAAGATACAATTCCCTTCCTCTAAATCTTATTGGTTAGTAGGGGAGATAAGCTGTATATGCACATACCAATGGTATGAGATACAAAGCTACATGGGATAACTGACCAAGAGTTCGAAGGACAGAGAAATTAATTTTACCTAAGATACCATGCAAAACCTCATGTGTTGAAGCTATGCCTTGAATCATGGATAACAAACAAGGACATGTAGGAAGAAGGACATTCCCAGAGAAGAGCTCAACAAGATAAAGGCACTAAGGAAGCAAACATTATTTATGGAAAGCAAGTAACCCAGAAAGAGATAAATTCTCTGTATTATTATTCAGTATAAATAGTTACCACTTACTAAGCAACTATTACTTGTAAAGAACTTTACGTATACTTCACCTCGAATTTCCCCAGCAGCCTGCAAGTAAAGTAATATTTATTTTACTTTACTTTATATGTAAACTATATATCCAATAAATGTAATAGTTTATTATTATTATTATTCACAAAAGTGGAAGTGAAATTGAAGTTGCTCAGTTGTGTCTGACTCTTTGTGACCCCATGGACTGTAGCCTACCAGGCTTCTCCATCCATGGGATTTTCCAGGCAAGAATACTGGAGTGAATTGCCATTTCCTTTTCCAGGAGATCTTCCCGACCTAGGGATTGAACCTGGTTCTCCCTAAATTATTCAGTACTTGTGGTAGAGTTAAAGGAATTAGTCAATTTCCTCACATCACATTAGACAAGAGATTTAATCTCTATCAAATTTTAAATTGTGCTATGTTTAAGTGTATGATAACTATATGCATGCCCTTTATTAACAAATTCTTGTTTATAACATTTGCTTTATGACACATTGTTATTTTTAACTTTTTTCATGTGATGAATGTATTTATTCAATATTTATTGATTTCCCTTTATAGGGAGCTTATATTCTAGAGGGTGTATTTGTTTACATATAGAATTTCAAATATGAAACATTCAGACCAATGGTATTGTTCTTAATGATTCAAGTTAGCTATTAATTCTTAATGATTAATGTGAAGTTAGAGAGTGTGTCTTCTGAGTGCAAGCATATTTGAATTATATTTCACCTAAGAATTTCTAATTATAAATTAAATTAAGATGCAGTGTAATTTTGTATCTTGGGTATGGAGGTAACATGGTCTCACAGAGAGTGCTCTGTGGAGCTTCTGGTTTGAATTTTGTTTTCAAACTCATAACCTTTCACACAACTTGTTCAAAAAATCACATAACCTTTTTGAACTTTGCTTTGAAATGGAGATATTACTTTACTTGCAGGCTGCTGTGGAATTTCGAGGTGAAGTATAGGTAAAATTCTTTACATGTAATAGTTGCTCAATATTAAATAAATAGTGGTAACTATTTACACTAGTATTGACCATCACCTGCTTCAGTTTGAACACATGTTAATTTGGTATTGCAATTCTTTCTTTGCATGCTTCCCCCCCACCTCCGCCCCAAGACTACCCACTCCCCCAGGGCAGAAACCCTCATCAGTCTCTTTTTGTATCCTTAACTCCTAGCACACAGGAAGCCTTGGATACATGTTTGAAAGAAAGAGTGTTCACTCTTTCACTAGTTCCTTGTTGGCCAGCATATTTATAAGGTTGCGCTCATGCAACATGCTCAAGTACCTCAACATGTCTCAATTATGAGACATTGCTAATGAGAAAGGGGCTGGCTGCTTCTCCCATGTAGAGTGGAAAATTGCTGACCAAGTTACCTTCTTCAGGTGTCAGTGTGTATCTGGTTGATGGTATCATTTATATGTGACTATGAATAAAATACATTACTTAAAAGATTTTTTTTTAGATGTAACATCTTGATTCTCATTGTAGGTGGAGGTATTAAATACATCTATTTTTAAAGATGTGTGTGTGCTTAATTGCTCAGTTGTGTCTGACTCTTTGCAACCCCATGGACTGTAGCGCACCAGGCTCCTCTGTCCATGGGATTCTCCAGGCAAGAATACTGGAGTGGGTTGCCATACCCTCCTCCAGGGGATCTTCCTGACCCAGGGATCAAACCGAGGTCTCCTGCACTGCAGGTGGATTCTTTACCATCTGAGCCACCAGGGAAATCCATTTTTAAAGATATTCTGCCTTAATGATGAGAAGGGAGGAAACAAAATAAGAGCTGTTTTATAAAAATAAGGAACAAATGAATTGTGTAATAAAAATATTCTTTCCTTAAAAATCTGAAGTAAAAAAAGAATTACAAATCCATGTTACTTGGTATTTTGGGGGGTCCTAAAGGATGTTGCAATGGCACCCCACTCCAGTACTCTTGCCTGGAGAATCCCATGGACGGAGGAGCCTGGTGAGCTGCAGTCCATGGGGTCACTAAGAGTCGGACATGACTGAGCGACTTCACTTTCACTTTTCACTTTCATGCATTGGAGAAGGAAATGGCAACCCACTCCAGTGTTCCTGCCTGGAGAATCCCAGGGACGGGGGAGCCTGGTGGGCTGCCGTCTATGGGGTTGCACAGAGTCAGGTAAGACTGAAGCGACTTAGCAGCAGCAGCAGCAAAGGATGTTGCAATTTTTACAAAAAGTGATCATCAAGTGATATTTTTAAATAAAAATAAAGTTTGCCTAAGGGTTGTTCAGTGTGGTCGCTGTTCTGTGACTGGCAGGCAGCCTGGCTCAAGAAGCCATGAAGCAGGGTGAAATTCAGAAACGAATAGGTTCCTGGTTGATCATCCATGTCTGGTTTTTAATCATTGTATTGACAGCTCACATGGTGGTCATGATACAGTGTACCATGTAATATTTGCTGAACTCATGGTTATCCCTTTGATTTGTCTTACAAATTTTGTCTACCTCATGTGAAGGCAATGTAGTTTCTTCTCAGTTTACATGGCAGATCATTTCATCGTGATGTAATATTACTTACCTGTTATAAAAAGGATTATAGATGAGAAACAAGAAGGTCAAATTATATAAAAGAATGAGTGCTGAGTGCTAAGTTGCTTCCGTCTTGTCTGACTCTTTGTGACCCTATGGACTGTAGCATGCCAGGTTCCCCATGGGATTCTCTAAGCACGAATACTAACTAGAGTGGGTTGCTATGCCCTTCTCCAGGGTATCTTCCCAACCCAGGGACTGAACCCGTGTCTCTTAGTCTCCTGCATTGACAGGGGGATTTTTTTACCATTAGCACCACCTGGAAGATCAATCAGCTTTTAAAGCAATGCTTACCATGTATTGTTTCAGACAGTGGCTACAATGATGTTTTTATTAATTCATTTTAAATTGGAGTATAATTGATTTACAATGCTGTGTTAGTGAAGTCTTTTGAACTGTGGCATCTATAGAGCAAAGAGCAAGCTTTGCTAAAGATCATGAAATTGCAGTTTATTTTCATTGTAATAGTTTCTCTTGTTCTCAGGCATTTCTTGCTTTGTTCAACCCAATACAAAGTCATTTTCTTTTGGTATCTTAGTTCTAAAACCTAATAAAAGAAAAATAGTGAAAGAAAAAAAAAAGAAAAAAGTTATAATTATTTCAGGCTTATGTTCACTAACTAATCCTAATATGCTTGGCCAAATGTCATCTAAATATGTCCATTTGTTATGGTTTTTAGGTATTTACCTTATCATTTTCTATTACTATAGCTGCTTTTAGTAATTTCTTTATGTATGATTTAAATAGTTTTCTTCTTTTAGCTTCTAATTAGAGACAAATAAACTCAAAATTTTGGAGTTTGCTGAAGTTTTGTATTTTCTTCATTTCTCTCTTTGTCCCAATATACCATAGAAGTTCTTTTCCCTTATCTACCAGAGGGTTATTTTCTTACTGTAAAAATGGAGCTTATTCTCTTTAGGTTAATAGACTGCTTTTGTTTTCTGCCAAAACTGAAGGCTTGAAAACTTATTCCAAGTCTGCTATACTCATAAAGTATCTTCACTACCTTGATCAAATAGAACAGCTCTTTCTGAAGCATTTCTTATTATAATTATGTAATTTTTTTCATATTTAGAAATGCTTTCTTTTCCATCTCAAATGGCCCAGTGTCATTAGAGGCATCTTCTCTACCACTATACTGCCCTTAAAACCTAATGGGTGAGAAGCCATCTCTGGGACTCACACTTACAGAGGGCTCTGTTTCTGCCCTCTTTCAGCTGGTCTCCTCAGGAGACAAGGAATTCACAGCCCATATGGATGTGCCCACCTGGAGACCACACGCCCCTTCCAGCCCACATTTTAAGGCCATGGGGCCCAAGAACTCCATGCAGCCTCAGGCCTGCCTCCTGGGCCTATGTAGGCCTCTTCCCTCATCCATCCTCAAGAGACATAGACCTGCTTGGTGGCTCAGGGGCAGCTGTCCAGGTGTGTGTAAGGGCGGATCTTGGATGTGGAGGCTGGAGTGGTCTCAAGCAGCCCCTCACAGGGAACAGAGGATCAGAGGTTGGGGAGAGAGGTGAGGTGGGGATGGCTCTTCTCACACCGCCATGTTTCCTCACGGAACTTCAGGAGTCTAGGCGTTCTAAGTTCAGACCTACCCACCAGATCATTATGGCGGTATACTGTCAAGACAGTAGAACAGGGACAGTTTGTTTCAGAATGTGTTCACTCGATTTATATATTTTAAGTAATTAGGTATAAGGCCTGTGGGCCTCCATTTGTACTCTTGTCCTGAGACTTGAAAACATTTAGGGTTAGAATTGCTCTGCCAAGTCCCTTCTTTATTATTGAGGTCAGTAAAGGGGCCTTGAAGCATAGATCCTCCATTGTCTTCTCCACTTTAAACTCAGATGGCAATGCTAAGAAATGAATTTTTAAATATGATTACACTGAAGTCTACTGGAAGCCCCCTTATCCTTTTATTTCATTCCTTCCCTGATTTTAGATGAATGCAAATTGAAATGGTAGATAACCAAATATTTAATGGTGCTGTGTGGTAGGCAGAGAAGGGCAGGGAAAGTGCAGGCAGAAATTAGCAGACTTTGGCCACCCTCACTAAATACCCGCTGTCCGACTGGTGTCTGTGCCCCGTGTGTAGCATTTGTACTTGAGTGTGAAGTAAGTCAGGACTCTGCAGTTGAGGAGAATGAGGTACAATTTGAGATTCCATGGGATGCTACATTTGCCTGTGTCTCAGGTTCCATAGGCCTTCCCTGGTGGCTTAGAGGTTAAAGTGTCTGCATGCAATGCAGGAGACCTAGGTTCAATCCCTGGGTCGGGAAGATCCCCTGGAGAAGGAAATGGCAACCCACTCCAGTATTTGTGCCTGGGAATTCCCATGGATGGAGGAGCCTGGTGGCCTACAGTCCACGGGGTCACAAAGAGTCGGACACGACTGAGTGGTTTCACTTCACTTCAGGTTCCATAGAGAAACTGATAACAGATTGTTTGTCACACTGTTACATTCCATGTTTCATATTTCCACTGATTCATCACATAGTTGTTTTGTCCCCACTGTTGCACAAAAACTTGAAGTGAAAATGATGGTGAATTGGGCTTTTCACTCCTCCTGAGGGAAATAACTTTTAAAGGGTCATATGCTTTGTACATATTCCTATACACGACATCATTGTCTTCCCCACACATAATGTCACATTCTTCTCCATTCAATAGATGTACTACAAAGAAGACCCACCATTTTCTGTTTCAATTGACCACATTCAAATTGAACCAAGCAATTTGTAGATAGATACACTGGATATACTTAGAGCCAGTGTCTACATTTACAAATTTAAGTGCCTACAGTTAAATGCCTGCAATTACATTTTTTCTCTTTTTCTGGCTTTTGAAACTTAATTTTTTAGAGGTTTGAGAGGGATTGGCAATGGGTGATTTTCCTTCTTTTTCAAGCTTAGAGCCAGGAATATAAGCATAAGTAGGGTTAGTTACTGTTAAAGAAGGATTAAACACATTAAGATGTTACTTGAAAAAAGTCAGGAAAGGAAGATGATGATGAAAGGACTGCAGTTCTTACCTGTGATTCATTTCAATTCTACTTTAGTTTTCCACTTCAAAAAACTATATTAACACAGAATTGGTTCTTGTTCTAGGTATCATTATTATGGGATTGGCATCAAAGAGAGTAGTGCATATTACCACTCCGTTTATTCTGGAAAAGGCCTGACAAGGTAGAGTCCTGCTATCTTCAAGACAAGTTCTCTGAATGTCCTTAAATAATATATATCGAATAAAATGACTTGCTAATGTTTTTCTTTAAGCATCAGACCTTAATTTTAACTTTGTATGGACACTTACAATGACTGGGCAATTTATATAACTTGCATCCATTAATGAGAAATTAATGGTGATCCAGGTGTCTCAGAGAGATGTAAAAGAGAAACCAGGGAAGCAGAATTGCTTTTAAATTAATATTTGCTTATAAGGCTAAATTGGTTTTCAAGCTAGACTCAATAAAATAAAGGCAGAAAATGTATTTTTTTCTATGAGATAACCTGCTTTAAAGATGCTTTGGCCAGTATGTTATGAAAATGAAAAGCTTATTCATCTCTAGTCACATATGCTCTGATATACCAGCTTACTTTAGTATGATAAAGCTACTGACCCCAGCTACCAAGTCTCTGTGAAGGAAAAAATACAAATGAATATAAAGAACATGTTGCTCTAATCTGCCATCAACTTTCAGGACTATGTTATTGCCAAGTAAGGTGGCATCCAATGCAATTATTATTTTTTAAAATATTAGAACTGCAAATGATTAAATCTGCATCCGAAATTTCTTTATGGTATGATTTACCAAGAACTGCTCTTAACTCTCAAAAGAATGATTTGTTTTTAAAAGTAAGGTATCTTGTGGAAAAGCAAATAACTTTAGTCACCTGAGTCATACTAAGATGAACTCAGATACTACAGAGAACATAATGGCAGCTTATTAACCACTGCTTGCTGTGAAGTGAAAATACAGGCTAGAACACACAAATATTTAATATTGTGTGCCTTCATTGTCTCAATTCTTACCTGACTCTGCTCAATATCCTTTATTCTACTTTCCCTTAGAAGCTTGGGTCCCTTTGAAAATCAAACACATTTCTCTAGATTTATTTCACTAGTCGTGGTATAAAGTTACTACTTTTGTAGGTCCTCTGCATTTCCTTGATAGCTATAACTGTATATATATTTTTAATTACTGAAAAATGTTCTGATTTTTAAGGTTTTCTGGAAGCAAGCTGAAGAATGAGGTAAGAATTATTTTCATTTATATTGTATGTCAGTTATAACATGTATTAGAAGCTTAACCACAGGGTTATTCATCTTTATTGGCAAATATAGAAATAAATGTTATTTATTAAGAGTCCCTTGAATGGCTGAGCACTTCAGAGTTAAATTAGATTTGGAGCAACTAACGATTCTTTACATGGACCTACTGAACCTCCAATTAACCTAGCAGGGGGGAATTTTTCAATTATTCTCACCTAATATTAGATACTTGAAAGAGTATTTTTTAAAAGACCACCATTGATCCAAGAAATTTTTATTTAAATTAAAAAAAGCCTAAAGCTGAGGATATGGAAAAAACTGGTGTTTGGAGTATATTTAGCTATTTAGACAAAACCTTTAATAGCTGTCAAGAACCCAAATGTTATGCTGTGATGTTTTACTGTGTGTGTGTGTGTGTGTGTGTGTGTGTGTGTGATTTTGCTGCTGTCTTCTGCACTGGGGGTGACGGTGGGGTGTGGCAGAGGTGGGAGCTAAGGAGAAAGGGCCCATCACACACACAGCACACTTTCTCACCCAACACACACTTTCTCTGTAGACTCCCCTCCCCCTTCTCACTCCCAACCAAAGAACAGATCAACAAACTGACTTTATCTAAATGAGTTAAACTACCATTAGAGACTGACTGCATGGCTAATTAGGCACATGATCAGGTCTTCATTATCCTCGAGTTAACTAGTCATTAAAGGAGGTGCCACAGAATCCTGGGCCCATGACAATGTGTTGTGCGGTCCATCTGGACCTGAGGTAAATTGTAACTCCATTAGTTTGGTGAAATGATACAAACATATTAAGAAATAATATAAAAACCCCCAATCTTCTGAAATGACCAATTTCTTCCCACGAGTGCTTTTAATATAGTTAATGGCTAATTACATAATAAAATCCTCCAGATTGCTTTTTTTATCAATGAAATAATAGCTCTTTATTAGATAAACAGTTGTGAAAGTGCAAAAATATTGACTTAGAAATACACTTCAGTTGACTGAAGTTTATGTCAATAGGGAGTTTAAATCATTTCTCTCAGGTGTCCCTTCTACTGTTTTGAAGAGCTGCTGGTGCCATCAGTCCATTAGCTGGCACAGCATGCAGGTGGCAAGCCTTGCTTTATCGAGTAAAAGAAAAATTTTTCTCCTGTCTACTTCTTCCTCCTTAGAAGAGCACAATAAAAACTCGGGTATAGATTTTGTTAATAAAGTAAAAATAAGTTTTTGATTAGGCTCTACAGCCTATTTTTCTAAAGCTACCTGAAGCAATAATAGAATATAATTATTGTGATTATTATATAAATGAACACAGTTAAGGGCTTTCTAAAGGCTCAAAAATACTCTTCTTGTTGTTCAGTCACTAAGTCATATCTGACTTTTTGTGACCCCATGGACTGCAGCATGCCAAACTTCCATGTCCCTTACTATCACCTGGAGCTTGCTCAAACTCTTGTTTATTGAGTCAGTGAAGCCATCCAACCATCTCATCCCCTGTTGCCCCCTTCTCCTCTTGCCCTCAATCTTTCCCAGCATCAGGGTCTTTTCCAGTGAGCCTAAGTAATTTTTTAAAATTATGATAAGATACTTGTTTAACAAAGTTGAAATTTTAAAAAATTGTTTTGTTTTTGGAGTGACCAACCATCAGTTTGCTCAGGATATGAGACTTTCAGTGCAAATCTTCATATCCTTTGGGTCATTTAAGCATTAAGAATGGTGAGGTAGGGAAAATAGGTAATAATATTGCCAATTTACAGCTAAGGAAACTGAGATGTATTTGTTTTCTTACAAATTCAAAATAAAATTCTATTTTTTAAACTCATGGTTAAAATGTTAATTGATAGATATGTCGTATTACAGGTATGAGGGAACAAAATTGTGAATGGATAAGTTTGATCCTATATAGTGTAGCAGAAAAACGTACCTTGAACAAGTAATCATAACTAATTATAAAGAGTATCTTGAGGATTAACCTAGTATAAGTGATTAAGGACATTTCCCACAGGAAGTAACATTTAAAGATAGAACTGAGATAAGTAGGATTTCAGAGGAGGAGGAGGAGAAGAGTGGTCCAAACAGATGGAACATAGATTAGGATTTCCCAGCCTTTGTACCACTGACATTTTAGGCCAGATAATTCTGTGTAGTGGGAGATGTCATGTGCATTTGTAGGATATTTCAACATCACAGAGTCTCTGGTTTCTATCCTTCAGATCCAATAGCTCTCCCTCCACCTCACTGTGAAAACCAAAAATGTCTCTGATGTTGCCAAATATTAAAAACCAGCAAACAGGAAGGCAAACAAAAGGAGCATCATGCTATAGATACATGGATAATCTGGATAAGAAAATATCCAAATAAGGATAAAAGCCCAAAGGATAGAGAGAAATGACTGATTTTAGCCAGGAAGTACTGGAAGAGAAGCAGGTAGAAAGACTAGAAAGACGAAGGGCTCAGTTTGGAACTTGCTATATTTGATGTTGTGTCCAACTCTTTGTGACCCCATGGATTGTAGCTTGCCAGGCTCCTCTGTCCATAGAATTCTCCGGGCAAAAATACTGAAGTGGGTAGCCATTTCCTTCTCCAGGGGATCTTCCCGACCCAGGGAATGAACCCAAGTCTCCTGCATTGCAAGCAGATTCTTTACCGTCTGAGCCACCAGGGAAGCCACCAAGGAAAAGACCCTGATCCTGAGAAAGACTGAGGGTGAGGAGGAGAGGGTGACAGAGGATGAAATGGTGTATTGCATCACCAACTCAACAAACTGAGTTTGAACCAACTCTGAGAGATAGTGAAGAACAGGGAAGTCTGATTTGCTGCAGTCTGTGGGGTTTCAAAGAGCCGGACACAACTTAGTGGCTGAACAACAACAAATATTTGATGTGCTTATAAAATATCCAGTGTATACTTGAAGTGAGCAGTTGGATATATATGACTGGATGAGAGGATTTAGGTATTTAGTTTGATGATGATAGAAGTCATGGTAAAGGGTAAACACATTTAGGGATAAAATAAATGAGAAGAAAAAAAACATTATGAGAAAAGAGTTGTGAAAAGTGGGAAAGAAGAACAAGAGGAGAACCCAGAGAGGGAGGAAAAAGGAGGACATAGAGGCACAGAAGCCAGAAGCAA
This sequence comes from Dama dama, assembly GCF_033118175.1. Classification (NCBI taxonomy): domain Eukaryota; kingdom Metazoa; phylum Chordata; class Mammalia; order Artiodactyla; family Cervidae; genus Dama; species Dama dama. The sequence goes on along the minus strand of NC_083708.1, from coordinate 32,959,062 downwards.
AGAGTGATTCCAAGGGAAGGGAATGGTTGCTGCTATCAAATGGTGCTAAAGGGTCATTAAGATACAGACTGGAAAAGGTCTATGGAATAAGTTAAGTACAGATAATAACTGCAGGGAGAGCATTTTCAGTGCTAGGGTTTGAGTGACTTGTGAGAGAGCTAGGGTTTGATTGATTTGTGAAATGAGTGGGCAGTGGAATTGAATGTAGAAAACTTAGTCAGGATAGAGGTGGGCTTGACAATTAGTTCAAAAGGAAGATTGAACCATGGTTCTAATGTTGATAAAACATAGTCAGTAAAGAGTAGAGACTGAAGACGTGAAAGACAGTCAAGGGTACAGGGTCACGAAGAGATGGGCAAGGAAGAACTTTGGAGTGGAGGAAGTGGCCCTAGAGAGAAGGACATTTATTTCATTAAAACTGGAAAGAGGAATGGGTTAGTTCAGATGAAGTGGGTTTGTGGATTTTGTGGCAGGAAATTGAGATAGTTTGGTGGTTTTGGTTTTCTCTCTGAGGTATCAGCAGTCAGGTCATTTTCTGTGAGTGAAATCATGGTAGGGGGTAGTAGAAGTCTGAAGAACTTTGAAGTCCCAGCTATCCTCAGTCAGGATTTCCAGAGAGAATGTAGTCTTAATGCCCCCAAGGCATCCATTGTATGTAGGGAATAAGCTCTTTTAGGCATCTGGAATTGTGCTAGCCAAGTGCTTTCCTTGGGCGAACTGAGAAAATGGTCATTCAAATTGTTTTCTACGGAACTTTTCTCACAGATTCCCTGTTGAGAGAGGTGGGAACAGTCTCTGCGGAAGACAGGAAAGGTAGAACATTGTAAAATGTAAATTTCAGGAAACAGCAGAAATGTAAAATATTTGGGAGTAATCAAAAGAAAAGGCATCCCTGGTGACTCAGATGGTGAAGAATCTGCCTGCAAAGCAGGAGACCCAGGTTCAATCCCTGGGTCAGGAAGATCCTCGAAAAAGGGAATGGCTGCCCTGTCTCAATTCTTCCTTAAATTTAGACATTTAATACTCTATTTAAAAATTTGAATGAGCAGTTACTTTTGGAAATTAACTTGATCTAAAAGGATATATGGGGCTTCCCAGGTTGCTCAGTGGTAAACAGTCCACTTGCCAATGCAGGAGACGCAAAAGACACGCGTTCAATCCCTGGATGGGGAAGATTCCCGGCAGTAGGAAATGGCAACTCACTGCAGTGTTCTTGCCTGGAAAATTCCATGGACAAAGGAGCCTGGCAGGCTACAGTCCATGCAGTCACATGAGTATGACAGGACTCAGTGACTGAGCATGCATGCATGCATGCACAAAGGATATGCAGGAAGTAATAGTTAAGAGAAGTATAAAGAATAATCAAAGGAGACTTGTCTGGCAGATATCAAAATTATGACACTATTATACTAACTCAAATGTAGGTAGAACAAATCTACAGCAGAGATTAGATACCTGAAAAAAGGCCCAAGTGTACGAAATAATTTAGTGTGTGATCAAGGACACATTATACCCAATGAAGAAAAAAGTATTTTTCAATGAATTTTCATAATTCCTTTATGGAAGAAGAGAGAGTGCCAAATAAATAAATAAAATTCTTCAGGGCATGATGTTAGAAAAATGGTCTATTTTGGAAAAAAAAAATTTCTAAAGCTCATATCTTTATGAAGTTCATATAAGTTATTAAATACAAAAATAATAATTAGAAGGAAATATATCTACCTCATTTCTGAAGGGGGAATAACTTTCTAAGCATGAAAACAATTTAAGAAATTTCAAAGGGAAAAAAATGAAAATATGAAATTGAAAAAAATTCTTTAAATCAAAGTATCATACACAAAATCTGAAGTCAAAAAAAAGACAATGGGAAGATATTATTCCATTGTCACATGCAAATATGACAATAGGATAATATCTCTACTACATGAAGAAATACTACCAATTTATTTAAAAAGTAGGAGGACCTCAATAACAATTTTTAAAAAAAACATGAATAGAGAAAATACACGAGGAAGAAAGGGCCAATAAATGCATGAAAATGAACTACCAAATAAATTTAAATTAATATTTTAAATAATGAAATTATCAAATATAAAAATTATTATTAAGCTGGTAAAAGTATGGTGAGATAAGCTCTTTCATATCCTGCTGCTGAAGACAGAACAAATTTTCTGAAAGATCATTGCAAGATCCATGTTCAAATCTTAGAAGTGTTCATACTCTTTCTCCAACTAATTTCACCTTTGTGTGAATCTCACATAAAGAAATAATAGAAAATGCAAACAAAATATTATGTACAAAATTGTTATTGACTATGGTGTAAAACATATCAATCTAAATGACTAATAATAAGGAATGGTTGAATAATTTGTAAGACTTTTATAGGACTGAATATGATATCATTTATTAAGACTTTTAATGACATGGAGAAGTGTTAGGAAGCAAAACAGGATGCAAAAACAAATATATGTTTATATGGCTTCAAATACATAAAATGTATAACATAAAACTGGATATATATCATATATAAATGATAGAGGATTAATATCTACAAGTACTATGCAGTATGGTAGCCACTGGCCACAAATGACTATTAATTACATAAAATAAAATATTCAGTTTCTTTGTCACATTATTTACATTTCAAGTGCTGACTAGTGAATATTGTATTTGAACAATGCAGATAATAGAACATTTTCATCATCCCAGAAAGTTCTATCAGATGGCACTGTTTTAGAGTGTGTTCAACTCAATAATAAAAATTGTCTGAGCGACCAGAGAAGCCCAATAACAAGACAACCCAATAGAAATATAGTAAAGTATGTCAACCAGAGAAGGCAATGGCACCCCACTCCAGTACTCTTGCCTGGACAATCCCATGGATAGAGGAGCCTGGTAGGCTGCGGTCCATGGGGTCGCTAAGAGTCGGACACGACTGAAGTGACTTAGTAGCAGCAAAGTATGTGAACAGGCAAGTCACCCAAGATGAAAAAGAATGACATATATAGTGTTGGTGCTCATGGTGCCTGTTCTGATTGACCGGGTTCTGTAACGTGTGTGCGCGTGCGTGCTAAGTCGCTTCAGTCGTGTCTGACTCTGTGCGACCCTGTGGACTGTAGCCCGCCAGGCTCCTCTGTCCATGGGATTCTCCAGGCAAGAATACTGGAGTGGGTTGCCATGACCTTCCTCAGGGGATCTTCCTGACCCAAGGATCGAACCTGTGTCTCCTGCAGCTCCTGCATTGCAAGCAGATTCTTTACCACTGAGCCACTGGGGAAGCCCTCTATAATGTGTAGTCAATAAATATTTTGAATACCACCCTGCCAATATATATATATCTATTTTTAAATCAGGAAAATGAACATTAAAATCTTAACGAGTAATCATTTTACTATTACTGAACTAGCGGCAATTAAAACTATTAGAATATAGTCTTGTTAAGAATGGGAGCTAAGAAGCTTTTCTAAATGGTAGAAGGGGCGATACCTAATAAAACAGAAAGTTCACACACATTATGACTGCCTTCCTATAGAAACCTTCACGCTGTGCACAAGAAGGCATGCATGTGGATGTTCATTACAGTATTGTTTATAATTTCAGAATACCAAAAAATAAAATTCTATTATGACATAGTAGGAAAATAAAATTTTATACATTTAAGAAAATACTACACTGCTTTGGAAATGAGTGAACTATAGTCTTAAGAATCAAATTAGGTTCATCTCGAATACTTAAAAGTTGTGTGAAAAAAGCTCGTGGAATGTAGAAAAATACATACTATATGGTACCAGTTTTAAAGCAAATAGTGTATGTTATTTAAAAGCATTTACATATGAGGTAAATTTTTAAAGGTTTGTATAGTAATGATATAAACCAAATCCAGAACATTAATTATTCCTGATGAGGGGGATGGGAATGAAATTAGAGAGGGTGACAGAGGCCACTTTAGTATTTCAAATGTCTGATGTCTCAAGATGATAAGTATGAGTATTTATTACTTTTTATATATACCTTCTTTTAAGTTTTAAATGACTCATAATATAAAAGTGAACAAAATCAATGGCAATAAAAGCAAAACAAAACATGGAGAGAAATTAAGACTCATTATCAGCCAGCAGTATGAATTTTGATTGCTTAAAATGTTTTATTCATAAATATAGTGGTTCACATTTCAAAAATATCTTAGAGAAAGTCTCAGAACCCTTTAATTGCCAGGAATAAACAAACAAATGAAACCTAGTTTTAATACTTTGTTCTGGTCAAAGAAAACTTTTCCTGTGAATCTTCCAGTGTGGGTCCAATTTTATTTTCAGTGGCTCTAGTAATGAAGTTGCCATTATTTCCTAGGGAATAGTCCCTTGATTTCATACATTTCAACCAGGAAGTTTCCCTGATAGCCTTCTCCTTAATATCAACCATTCATGACCAGTTTAACAACTTTGTACCAAGATAAATAGCAAATCCTCCCTCCTTGGTATATGCTTTTCAAATATTTGTAGACTGTTATCATGCTCTCTTTTAGTCATCGCTTAACCAAACTGTGCAGCTTAAATCCTTTAATCTTTCCTCATAAATCAGACCCTCTTGCTTCTAATCATATTGTTTCTTTTCTGTAGGTTCCTTCTTGTTTTCTTTTGGAAATAAGATTCCTAATCGTTCAACCAAGAGTAGTGAAGTCATCAGTTGAGAGGAAAAAAAAGAAAAAGAAACAGACCTCCATAGCTGGTCTAAGATTTGGCACCTCATTTAGTGCAATTAAAATAGAAAACCTATTAGTGGAATTAAAATGAACATCTTCTAATTTTTCCCAGTTTATCAATCTCTCCTTTCTTTTTGTGTTATAGGTTCTAGACAGAATATTATCATTTAATTTATACCAGCTTTGTACACATTTGTTAACATATCCAGGCAAATTTAATTTTTGAATTTTTTTCTTTAGGCACTCTTCCCCCTGTTGATGTTCCATATGTGTTGCTAGCTTCTATCACAAAACTATTATTTATCAGCATGAGAGTTTTAAATAATAGTTAAAAGACGTATACTCTGTTCTTTAATATGTGTTTCCATAGCACTCTAACATTTTTATTGGGAAATGTATTATTGTAACACATGCACACACACGGAGTTTTAAAAATAAGCATAAGATAAAAACTCATGACCTACCTCATTGTTTAAAAGAGAAGTCCTCTTTGTGCCCTCACCACAATCACTTCCTGTCCCTACCAAACACTACTGCTCACAGAATTTGGTGTTAATTACTCCTTTGTCCTTCATTAAAGTTTATCACGTATGAATGTATACCATCAATATTAAACAATGTAGTGAGGCTGTACTTAGTACCACTGAACTGTGTATTTAAAAATGATTAAAATAGTAGATATTATATATTGTTTATCATTGTCCAGTTTGTTATCACCAATGCATTATTTATTATTGGCCCTACATAAAAATGGATTCACTTTTCCTATGACTTTCTGGTTTCATTCAACATTAGGTTTTGTAATTCATCAATGTTAATATATGTAGGCATTCTCCACAAACAAAACCAACAATCAGTCGTGACCTATGAGTGTGTGCATGCATGTTCAGTCAGCTGACCCTTTGCAACCCAATGGACTGTAGCCCACCCTGCTCTTCTGTCCATGGGATTTCCTAGGCAAGAATATTGAAGTGGGTCACCATTTCCTCCACCAGGGCATCTTCCCAACCCAGGGATCCAACTTGCGTCTCCTACATCTCCTAACAGTGCTAAAGGCAGATTCTTTAACACTAAGCCATCTGGGAAGCCTTTGCTAAGGCTCTGGTTCCGTCATGACTATGTATTCTTACTCTCTCTTTATGTGTGGGTTTCTTGTAGGTACATTAGAATTGCACTATTATATGTTACTTATTTGTCACTTTTTCTGATTTTTGGAAAACTACCAGAGGGTTGCTTAGTGGCTCAGTCCTGTCTGACTCTTTGCAACCCTTTGGACTATAGCCCACCAGGCTCCTCTGTTCATGGGATTTTCCAGGCAAGAATACCGGAGTAGGTTGCTATTTCCTTCTCCAACCTTTGAAGGGTGCATTCCAAAAGATTCAAAAGAGAATGAGTACCTGAATTTGGCAGAGGGAGGGAGGTTGAGATGGGAAAATCCTGAGTACTAGTTTGGAAATCTGAAGAATTAGTCTTTAATCACAATTTTACCACTAATTATCAATGAGGCATAATAAATTAAACTTCTTACCATCTCGTTTATTTAATCCATAAATGATTTGGTAATTCATAAGTGAATTTGGCAATTTCTGACCCTTTCAGATAAAAGTAATTTCAGTAGTCTAAAAGTAGCTCTTTTAAAACATATCATTAACAAATATAAACTTGTAAACTAAAATTTCTAAAAGTTGTGAAAACTGAAAGTGTTTAAAACTAAAGTCTGAAGTAAAATAAAAATGCCCAGACTATGAAACTATGTATGATTTGGCAACAGTAATTCTGCTGAAATATCTAGTTTATCCAGGTGTTTGATCTAATAAACAGTTTACCCAAACCTCCTGACTTGTTATGGTTTGAAAGATAAAGAATGAAATTTTGTAGGTTTCTATATTGTTAGAATTGTATGTTATAGAATTATATGTCATTATCAAATAGTTGATAATGATTTATTTCTTTTCATTTTTTAAATTATAGGGTGGCTTCACTCGTAAATATTCACTTAGCTCAAAAACTGGAACACTTCTTCCAGAATTCCCCAGCGCTCAACACCTTGTGTACCAAGGATGCCTTTCTAAGGACAAGGTATCAATTAAAGATACTTCTCTATTGATTTTCCGATATGTTGGTTTCATATCTCAATTTGCTGGGAATCTCATGGCACTCGTGGGAAACAGAAATCTGCATAATCAAACACAATTGACTGATTTATAGGAGGGACAAATGTTTACTAACATCGATTCAGGACTTTCCAATTAATTATTTACCATCTCCCTGATAGTATATTATCAGAAGGTGGTAAAATAAACCTCAAAAGACTAAAGTTTATTTTTTATTTAAAACTCAGTATCAGGGAAGAAAATCCTAGAATGTGCCTATCATATGCAATTTCTTTCATTTTAAGTGTTATATTTTTCTATTAGCACCATTTCATTTCAGTAATTAGTCATCAACCATTTCTCTAGGACAGAATTTGTTCCTATCACTAAGGGAGAGATACCTAGGTGAATGGAAGGACCTTACTTGAAGATTCCAAAGATTCTTCTCAATTATAAAACTTTGTGCTCTGTTGCAAAATCTTTTGAAAGTTAAAGGAGAAACAGTTTCCTGAACTTCAGTTTATAAAATAAATTTCAATGCTTGTGTAGTAAAGTCTAAAGCTAAAAGCTCCTCTATTTCTAAACTTCTAGAGGCATTTGCTGGGTATCTGCTGGCTGACTAATGGCAGGATCCATTATTATATCAAAGCATAAAGATTTCTGCATTCTTTTCAACTAAAGTTTATTTTCTATGAGCATTTGAGAAAATATTTTTCACAGTATATTTAAATCAGTTCATATTTTTAAGGTGCAAAGACAGATGAATATGATTAACAATGTCCAGCTGTATTTAGTAATGGGCATTTGTAGAAACTGGAAATAAAAATGACACGCTGTTAAAAAGGTTTATTCATAGATAAGTAGAGATGCACAGTAACTTCATTCTAATTTATAATAATGACAGACTTATTCTCCCAGTTAGGAACAGACAAAATATTAAAGGTAGTTCTCAGATCCAGGCAAGCCTCCTGAAGTATGTCCACTTCCTACTATGCTCCTCTCCCATCATATTTCTCAAGGTCATCACATCATCTTTTAACCTTATGGAAATAATATGATATTATGACCTCAGATTGGAGACACCTCCAGTAAATGTTAACATGTGACAATTTGTGGGGGAACTTGTGGAAATCTGCGGGACCTTGGGGAACACAGTTCTTTGGGGGAGGGTATTGTTGGCTCACCTTTGTGGAGAGGATGGCTCACATGCAAACATATCAAGAAGATGTTTACTGTGTAAATATACCAGGTGAGGAGGGTAGACGGAGAGAGTAACAAAGAAAAAAAGAAGTGAGGAACATATTCCAGTAATTTATTTCAGCCTTCTCTGCTAACCTCCAAGGAATTCCTCATTTGTCAACTTGAAAAACTGGTCTGTAGATCATTTCTCACTCAGTATTCAAGATGCTTAAATAACCTCTGGTTTCTAAATTCATTCCCAGTGGCCCCCATCATGAGCCCCATACTTCCCTTTGTCCTCTGAGGACAGCTGGGCCTTGCCTTTTACCTTCCTAGCCAGTAGCCAAGTTCCCCAGGTAACATGTCAGTTTGTAGAAAGAGGGGTGTGGCTGAAGCTGAACACTTTCAAGCACCTACTTTCTTGAGGCAGATATGATGGAGGCTGCCTAGTGAGAAGCTGACCCCAGTGAGCGGTGTTTGCTGAAGCTGAGGGACCTGTTTTTGCCCCCAGCAGAGCGTCACTCAAGACAGTTGCTACCCCCTCACTTGCTCACTGACTTTACTAGAGCGAAGACTTGCTTTTGATTCTACCCTCTGTAATGTTTATGTTTATATGTTTATATGTAATGTTATGTTTATAAAGACAGCAAAGTATGCTACAATGCAAAGTTCTTACCCTAGACTGTGTAACTATTAAATAAACAAAGTACCAATGATAAGATTTAAAATTTCTGATGCTGTCTGTATAGAAGAAAAAAATCTTGACACAAATAAATGGAAACACTTGTGAAGATAAAAGTTCACTTGTTCTTTAGTGGCTTTCAGGGGCCAAAGGGTTAATTTTTGACAACAGTTATTAATTCCTTTCTATCATTCATGCTGTTCTTATCCTCATTTAAAACTATGTCTTGCGGTCCATCTGAAAATATAAAATTGTTGCTTAAGGTAAAGAGCATATTTCATTTGCATCAGTGGTGATGTATTCTGGCAGAGGAGTGTAGTCAGCATACCTCCTTAGAGGTAGATTGGTAATTTGCATGCCATCATTATACAGCTTTACACTAAACCACAAAGATGTCTGATGTCGCTGGGCTGCAGGGATAAAGGTTGGAGAGCAAAGAATTGGAGTAGGACACCCCTGTCACCATCACCACCCTAGATACTATAAAGATAAAAATAGTTAACCATAGCATTGTATTATGGATTACTCCGGCCACTTTCATGTGTTAATTTATTTAGTCCTCATAACAACCCGATTAGATATTTACTGTTTTTATGATCTCCATTTTATAGATGAGGAAATTAAGACACATAAATGTTAAGTACTTTGCCCAACATCACATAGCTACTAAGTGGCAGATGAGAGCTAGCATTCAAATCCAGGTATCCTGCAGGCAGAGTTCACACCTCTAACATCTAAGCCTGTTCCCCTGTTCACATAGAACACTCACCCTGTAACAGGTAGGAATATTTCTAGCTTATAAAAATAAAAATGTTTTGAACATGGGTGTTCCTAGTTTGCCAGAATATTAACAAGTTCTAACCCTCTGCAAATTGTAAGATGTTTTAAGATTTTCTATCTGTGGATACAAGTACTGGTGTATACATGTACACCATGTATACATACAAAAATAGAGAATTTTTGTAACAGACATTTAATGTTGAAATCTTTTTTGGCCAACGAGTCATTTGATGTTATTAGTAATTTGAGGTAATACAGTAAGATTTTATACTTTGCATGAGGAAACTTGTTCCATGTGCATCACGTCTTATTTTATCTTCTCCAACACCTTATAAGTAATATGTTATTACTACTTGAAGATACAAAGCTTGGGGTCAGAGACAAAGCAACCTGTGCAAAACAGTGAGGTGGAGCCAACGTTCAGTGTTAGCTGACTCCACAACCGAAACTGGAAACCACTGCACCACCCTGCCCACACACCTGCTTAATAAAACTGTGTGAAGAGTTACTGTATGTTACCATTTTATGTTTATTTCTCCAATCAAAGGAGATTTTCTTATTAAGCAGAAAACTACAATGTCACTTTTATCAGGGACTGATAGTTCCCTGAACAATCACTTTTTTCGTTTCTCTTATCACACTGTCCTGCAGCTATCCATTTGCTCATCCTTCTCCCTTCATAAGGCAGTATGCTCCTTAAAATAAGAATTACGCCTTTACCTTTGTTTCCTTGGCATTGAGCACAGCGCTTGGTCCATAACAGGAATTTTAAAGATGTGTTTGAATATATGAACAAATGTATGCATGAACAAAATGAAGGCAGCATTGAAAGGGTGCTTTTGATAAGATTTTTCTTCCTTGATATAGGTTGATACCCTAATAATGATGTACAAAACTCACTGCCAGTGCATCTTGGACAATGCAATAAATGGAAACTTTGAGGAGGTAAGAGGAATAAAGAACACTTTGTTGACTGTATTATATAAATATTCTTTTCTTGTTTTTCATACAAGTTCACGTTAAGGAAAAATGTTAATGTACGTACTCTTTGCTCTCAACTAGATTCAGCATTTCTTATTACACTTTTGGCAAGGAATGCCTGATCATCTTCTTCCCCTGCTTGAAAACCCAGTTATAATTGACATTTTCTGTGTTTGTGACTCAATTCTTTATAAGGTAAGCTCTTTAGGATGACTTAAACATATTTCTCATTCCATCTAAACTTCTCAATATGTTTTCAATAAACTTGTTATTTCTAGCCGGAGATACACTATTAATTTTTTCTGATTAGAAAGCAATCAGCTTAATAGTATGTATGTAATAGTGAATGTATTTTAATATAAATTTATATTAAGTAATACAAAAGTCAGTTTCTGTTTACAGCTAAGAATGATTCTAAATGTGACACACTTCCATAAAAACTTACATAATTTTATTAACTGTCTAAGATGTTTTCAGAATAAATAGTATCAGAGTTTGGGGAAAGCAGAATTACGCACTCTTACAAAACTAATAACTTGAAAAATCTGGAAATCTCTAATGTTAATGCATTACTGATGAATTTTGTTATTAAGCCAAATAAGAGTCCCTAAGTGTCTACAGAAGGATCAGGAAGGATATTGAAAGCAAAGAGGAAATGGTTGGCCACAAAACCAGCCATTCAGCTGGAAAGAGGGTCGAGCTAATTCCCCCAGGAATCTGTTCCCAAGTGAGAGTACATAGAGGTCCAAGCTGAGGGAGAAAACTGTATTACAATTTGGGTATTTTGAATTGAGTCTATCTGCATTAACCTGTTCAATTGTCGTAAGGAAAAACAAAAGCTTTCCTTTTAAAACATATTAAGGATTTGGGTAAGCAAGAAAACCCAAGCTGGAGCTCTCTTACGTATTTCAGAGGAATAATCCATCTAAGTTAGTTGCTGCTATTACCTTCTCAACTTTGCAGAGAAGTAAAGCAGACACTAAACAGTCCAGAAGCATCTTTGCACATCGAGAACTGGGCTTGACCTAGGATGAGGGAGTCCATATTTTCATCCTCTATTCCATTCTTCCTTACTGCAGGATAAGAGAATAGAGTAAGTGCTGTATATTCTCTACCTTTAGTTAAAGTTGAAGGAAAGCAAAGGAGGGCAAGGATTGTCTCATTTCTCTGGGTCAAATAAGAATATCATCATGTAGAGAGAAGTGGTTCAGTTTGCACTAAGTGATTATCTGCAATGTTTAAGACATGAGGAAGTAATCGGAAAGGTGAAAGCAGGTGGTTCCAAGAGTGGGTAAAGACCTGGGCTCACACACACACATTTACCAGCAGCAAGGTTAAGCTGTTCCGACTGTCTTTCAGACCTCCAAAAAATATCCGTAAAGCATGGCTTTCCCCATTGCCAAATGGTCTATTTCTTTGCCTTCAGCACAAAAGTCCAGAGTCTAAGTACCTTTCCATACACAGTTTTTCTCACAGTGAGCACTGTAAATAGAGTAGTGTATTGTAACATGAGCTTTGGCAAGACCTTCATCCCACCTCTAGAGATTGCTCAGCTTTTAGTCCTTAAAACTGTACATAATCACCAAGGCCAGTTCATTGGTGACGAGCATACTGGGCATCTACAATACTGTCTGGTTTTACTGTTTCACATACATGGACTACATGTGCGTTTTGCTAGTAGGCTACACAGGCCTTTGTAGATGAGTGTTTACTCTCATTTTGAAATATCTTCTGTAGCCCTCTTGGTCCTCGTCCCCAGACTGGCCCACTCAGTTTATGAGCCAGCCCAAGGGATCTGTATTGTTCATATCCTATCTGATTCCCCATCTCCTTTGTTTATCAGTTTCTCCTGAGTTGGTATCAGTCAGCACTAATTTTTTCTTTCCACTTATTCTCATCAAGGTCCTACTCACCATCTCACCCATGTTTAAGGTTCAGTCAGTCTAGCCCTTTCTTTTCAGTGTTCTTTATGTTCTGAAAACTAACACTCTGTACTCAGTATATTCATGTCACCTGCTCAACTGGCATTGCAATATTTCTATATACCCTTCCCCTTGCCTTTTACACACACACAAACACACATACACAGTTCACATATACATTCATTTTAGAGATAAAAGTATAACTTTCAGAAATGAGTTAACATATTATTCTCTAGAAAGTTCAGAATAAAAAGTAGCTGATAAAGAGTAAGTGTGTCTCTATAGAAATATTGAGTAAGGTTTTATGTTAACTCTCTTTTGCTGTGATTAAGGTTCTTACAGATGTGCTCATTCCTGCCACAATGCAAGAAATGCCTGAAAGGTAGGTTCCGTCAATAAAATATGATACTTGCTTGTAAAGAGTTTAACCTTATACATTATAGTAAAGCAGAACATTAAGTAGAAATTCATTCATTTGCCAGTATTATTTTCCTGCTCCTGTCCATTTGTATTAGCTGAAGAGATGTGCCTCAATCTTTATATTCAAACCCCGATGAACAAAATTGATGGGACAATCCTGAAATACCTTTGAGAGCTGCCCAAGTGAAAAATAAATATTTAAGTATAGTTGACCTTAAGATACTGAGGAAGTTCTTCAATGGAAACTGGCTAGAGAGAGATAAATGGGATAATTTGTGGAAAATAACCACAATAATAAAAGCATAAAGAAAATTGTTTTATATTTATTATACTTTAGTCTTAATTGTGAAAATCAGAAAGTAACCTAATGGAATTATTACCTTCTTTTTAACAAAGGAGTAAGATCTCAAATGGAAATGATGCCTGAAGATTTTTCACAAAGTCTTTTCTGATGTAAGAAGAATAGAAACTTGAAACAAAGCCAATTTGAAAAACAATAAATTCTAATAAAGTAATGAAATTTACTTTAGTATTTGGGGATACAAATATACATAGGCAGAGATAATAAGTTCTCAATAAATACATGATGATTGATAAAACAATCTTTATTTTTTATTTACCTTTTCCTCTAGACTAGTTCGTTTGTTTAAATAGTAGTTGGTCTGTCAATAGTTTCTTGTAATTATTGATATATAATCTTTAAGCATCTAATCTGAGCTCTGAATTAGGTAGACAACACTTCTGTGTCACAGCAGAATGGCTCTGCTTTACACAGTGACAGGCATTCAGTCACGTGCCGTGTATGCCGCGCTTCGTCACTGAGTCGTGTCCGACTCTTTGCGACCACATGGCCTGTAGCCCACCAGGCTCCTCTGTCCATGGGATTTTCCCAGCAAGAATACTGGAATGGGTTGCCATTTCCTTTTCCGGGGATCTTCCTGATCCAGGGATCGAACCCAGCCTCCTGCATCTACTGCATTGGCAGGCAGGTTCTTTACCACTGAGCCACCTGGGAAGCCATTCAGCCATGTAACTAACAAGTAGTAACAGCTGAATTTTATTAAACATAGTGTGGGAGTTTAATCTTACCTAAATTATTTCACTTAATTCCTACAACCAACCTGAAAAGTACCATTTATATATTTATCTCTTAAGTATGCAAGTAGTTTGTATTCATTTAGAAAATAAAAACATGCATAAGTACATTTAAAAAATCAACTGATAATCTTAGATTTTTTTAATGTCAGGTTATTATCTCACAAACTTTTTTCTAGGAATGTTAAAAAGTGGAATTATAGTACACATACTATTGCAGTATACTGTGAAAATCTTTCCATATCAACAAATACAGATGAACATTTTTTAAATGATTGGATAGACATCCAGCATCTGAGAAATACTATATTTAATCAATTCCTTTTCATTGAACAATTGGATTTTTTTTGGAAAACAACTTGTCACACTATTCCAAACTGTTATGATCCCAGATTCACAAAGAGGAACCTTGGAGTACAAAGAAGTTAATTTATTTGCCCAAATTAGTAGGAAGCAGAACCTAGATTTTAATTGTCTGTTTAATTCCAAACTCTGCCTATTTTTATTGCTTTACCATGCCACTGCTCCCCAACATATGCCCCATCCTAAATATTTTTAGATCAGTTTCGTTACGATGTCATATGTCGGTTGTTGACTGATTTATAAATTTTTGTATATTCTCATATATACACAACCAACATTTGCAATTTTCTAAATGAGGTCCTATAATTTGTGGTAATTTATTCTATAGTTATATTTGAATTATAGAATTATTAGGAATTTGAAATATAGGAATCATGAAGAATTATAGGAATATGTTACTAGAAACAAATATTAAATACCTGAAATGGCATTATGATCCCTATGCATGTCTCTCAAGAAGCCATGATATGTATAATCAAATGTACACTTACCTTTTCCCAGAACTATTTTACAGAAGATGATTGAATTATCAATATTGATAATAAAGTATATCTTTATTGATCACTTTCTGTCTGCCAAGTTTTAACCCAAACACTTTCCATGAATTATTTCATGTAGTCCTCATGAATTTCATGTAGTCCTGTGACATGAATACTATTCTTATTCCCATTTAACACATGAGGAAATTAGAGTTTCAGGAGATTGAGTATTTTGATCAAGATGATAAACGGCAGACCTAGGCTGACTTCAGTCATGTTCTTAGAATCACAGAATAATACTACACCGCTATCAAACTGCTTTTATTTAATGCATTGTGAACTATTTAGTATTTAATACAGAGTTTTTTGTTCTTTGGGAATTTTTATAGCTTATTAGCAGACATAAGAAATTTTGCTAAGAATTGGGAACAATGGGTTGTTTCATCCCTGGAAAATTTGCCAGAAGCTCTAACTGACAAGAAAATACCTATTGTGAGAAGATTTGTATCATCTCTGAAACGACAAACATCTTTCTTACATCTTGCACAGGTACGTCGGTCAGCCAAGGGTATCTGAGTCACCAAATCAAAATTGAATCATTTGTTAGCAAAGACTGAGGAACTTTAAGAGACTGGGGACAAAGTAGACAACAGTTAAATCCAATGTGAGATCCCAGAGTGAATGCTAGAACAGAGAAAGGACATTAGTGGGAAAACTGATGAAATTTGAATTATGCCTGTAGTTTAGTTACTAGTATTGTACTCACGTTGGTTTCCTGATTTGGGTAATATACAATGGTTATGTAAAATGATGACGTGAGGAGAAGCTGGGTAGAGAGTATATGGAAATACTCTACACTATTTTTTGCAACTTTTTTGTAAATTTAAAATTATTTCACAATAGAAAGTAAAAAGAGAAAAAAATCTTTTGAATGTAATGTAAAATGTAAAACTATTTGCCACATGAATTCTATTAATAAATCCAATTAATAAAATTAATGGATTGTGGGGAATGAGCCCATCTGATATTTTGAAACCCACAACACATTTTAAGTGAAAGAAAGTGAAGTCACTAGTCGTGTTCGACTCTTTGCGACCCCATGGATTGCAGCCTACCAGGCTCCTCGGTCCATGGGATTTTCCAGGCAAGAGTACTGGAGTGGGGTGCCATTTCCTTCTCCAGGGAATCTTCCCAACCCAGGGACCAAACCCAGATCTTGCATATTGTAAGCAGATGCTTTACCATCTGAGCCACCAGGGAAGTCATTTTAAACTACTTCTAATTTAGTTCTCTTAAATAGGAGGAAAAAAGTAATTTGTAAATTAGAGTTATGTGTTTATATAGTGTTAAAATATACTTCCCCTCTCCTCAAATGATCCTTTGCTTTATGAAGGTCATCAGCCTCTGAAATTTTGAAAGACTTGCTTAGGATAGTTTCAGATAAGAAATATAACATTGTGAAATTCTTATTTTATGACCATAGATAAAAAAATATATTTTCTTATTCCAAAAATAGTTTTCAAACCTTTAACAGAGATGACCATGAGTCTCAGCTCCTGCTTTTAGTTTTAAAATAAGGAATGAGTTATTTATGATACATTTCTCTCAGACAATTATTTCTCTAGAAGCTAAATTTTTCTTTAGATGGAGGGTCAATGACATAATTTAGTATCCTTTTTACTTTCTTTATGCAGATTGCCAGACCAGCTCTCTTTGACCAGCATGTTGTGAATTCTATGGTGTCTGATATCGAAAAGGTTGACTTGAATAGCATCGGATCTCAGGCCCTTCTCACCATTTCGGGCAGCACAGACACAGAGTCTGATGTCTACACTGAATGTAAACCTTCTCTCTTGGTTTAGAGCAGGGAGTCTCAATCTCAGTGCTATCCATGTCTTGGACTGGATAACTGTTTGATGGGACAGGGCAGGGACTGTCTTGTGTATTGAAGGATGTTTGGCAGCATCCCTGGGCACTATCCCCGACATGCCAGTAGCAGCCACCCCAAGCTGTGACCACCAAATATTATGTCTCCAGACATTCCCAAGTGTCCCCTTGGACATATCTGTTTGAGAAACATTGGTTTATAGAAATACTTTTAATTTGAAAAATTGCTCTCTATTTTAAAACAGTTGTACTTATTGATTGTGAAAAACCTGGAAAATATAGAAAATGTTAAGAGGAAAGTAAAAGCCATCTATAATCTCATTGTCGAGCAATAACCCAAATAGAAAAAAAACTTAGGAATAATCAAAATGGTTTTGAGTTTTCTTCCAGTTTTATATTACATGCATATGCATTTCCATGTGTTTTCCACTCTTGGCATCATATGGTGTACAATGCATATCAAAATGATATCTCAATGCAATCCTGTTTTTCAAAGCAGAAGTGCCCTGCTTAGGTTTGGACAGTCTGACATTTACCAAGCAAGTATATGTGACCATACAACCAGGCTCCATTTCCCAGGGATAACAACCAACTGTTTTTCCTACCATTTCTCTCTGAAAAGACTAAAAAAATGCAGCCTCCTATAGGCTATAACTCACTGCTCTCTCGGGACAGTCTAACCTTAGTCCTGCATTCTGTTTCTTAACAAAATTATATTACCCTTTGGGATTCAGTAAACCTCAAACTGTTTAATAAAATGACAGTCTTAAACTGCCCCTTTAACTTTTACATGATAAAAGATTATTTATTTAAGTGGCTCATTTCTGCAGGGCAGAATTTAATTTTTGCTAAAGATAAAGGGTATTTCAGAAAGCAGGAAATCAACAAGTCTAGCTTAGTTCATTCATTAACTTTCAACTAATCCATTGCATTTAATGAAAGCATTGCATTCCAAATGAATTATCATCTCTATTGACAACTTATTCCTCCCTAGTGTATAATATATAAACCTGCATTTCAGTATATACCAAGACATATACACTTGTGACTAAAATTTTGAAGAGTAAAGAACTAAGGACTTTTTGTTAGTTTGCAGGATATGAAATTAATTTCTTTAACACGTTTAATTTAATCTACCTGTCTTTCCCTTTTATACTATAAAATTACCAGTTATTCTAGTTTTAGGTTTTATCTTGGGTTCAAAATAGAATACAATATTAGGCTTTCTTTTTTTTTTTTTCTTTTTACATGGGAGATGATTCTATCACAGTGTTCCAAGAACTGAAAGATCTCCTTAAGAAGAATGCCACTGTGGAGGCTTTCATTGAATGGTTGGATACTGTGGTGGAGCAGAGAGTTATTAAGGTATTTTTCAATGATATATTCAGAAAATAAGATTTGTTAATAGCAAATGCTAAACTGGCTGTGATTTCTTGAGTGGTGGGGTGTGGTGATAGGATATGTGTAATAATGCTTTGAAAAGCTTTTGAAACCCTACCAATAAGGTAAGTTAAATATCAAGATTAGAAATACGGCAGATTTGAGAACATTGGACATGAATTGGATTTTATTTATTGTTTTCTGACAGACTACAAGCCACTGTGCCTTCGCTATCAGTCAGTAAGTTTACAACTGAGTAACATCAGTAGTGAAAGATAAAACTGGAAAGATCTGGCCCTTTTCTTAAAAAGGATGTTTTCATAAAAGGTGACAGAAGATATAGTTTTAAGTAATTTGCATTTTTTAATTCCGGGAGTTCAGTATTTTGTGTTTTGTTTGTGGTTTCTTTAACTCTTTCAGTTAACCTTCAAGTCATCCATCACACAAGGCCATAAGAACAAATATATCCATCACCAATTGGTGTTAGCCATTCCATATCAAGGAAACTACTTATAGTGTAGGAACTTTTTTTTCTCCTGGAAGGAAAACAGATTAACATTCAGGACCAGAGAAGTCAGTTAATCATTCACAGAAATATATAACCCTTTCTTCATACTTCGCTTCTGCTCTTTTTAAAGCTCTGTCAAAGGAAAATTGAGAGAAAATATTTTGTAAATTATTTCATTTTATTGTCCAGTTCTGTTAGGTAACAAAACCACACAGAATAAAGATCTATGAACCTGAGAAATGACAGCAAAGACAGAAGAAAACTAAAATCCCTGGACAGATCATTTTATTTGATGAAATAAAAGGCATGCTATGCCATCTGTCCATCTGTCAGTTTATCTACCTCTTGATCTTATGTACGAAGCATGTAATGATGAGATGAGATTTTATAGTTTCGTTTTTGTTGCTTTCCTTTTAGACCAGCAAGCAAAATGGGAGATCATTAAAGAAGAGGGCTCAAGACTTCCTGCTGAAGTGGAGCTTTTTTGGTGCTCGAGTAATGCATAATCTCACCTTGAACAATGCATCCAGTTTTGGTATCTTATGTGCTTTATGAAACTCTTCTTAGATGAATTACATCATTCATTCCTCAGTCACATTTCCTATCAGTTATTAAATGTGTGGCACTGGCACTTCTCCAGTCTGACTATTAAACCAGTAGACAATGATTGTTATTAGCCTGGGTATTAGAGTCAGACCACTTGCAGAGTTAAATCCTTACACTGCTTTTCTTAGAGTCTGCTTCTACCCAAGCTAGTCTGCTCATTGTAGAAATGGGAGAATATTTCTTTCATTGGGTTACATAGGCAATTGAGTGAGGTGATATATATATAAATACATTGCCAGCAACTGGTATACACAGTAAATAGTAGCTGTAACCATTACATTCCATCAGTGCTTGGATAAATTTCCTTTGTTAGACAAGCAAATAAATAATAATCCATACATTTCTTTCCAAAGGCACTATTCATTGCAGTGTGGTAAATGTCTGCATCTTTTCCAAGAACCCACATAGCTGTATTCCAAGAACCAAAGAGCTGATTAGAAGACATGCTATCATATGTTTCTGAACCATCTTTCCTGATCCATATGACTTATGAAAAGATTGAGTCAAGTTACCTTATTTAAAAGTTGAATACCTTCTTTTTCCTAAAATTTCTCAGATTCTTTGTTGGTAGTTTTAATGCTATCTACTGGAAAGTACTTTTGCATTTGTAATTGTGTTTTGCAGAATCTTCACATTATAAAATAGCCTCCAACTAATAAAAAATAAATGAAAAAAATGAGTGTAAAAAGACATAAACGATCAAGTTTCAATCAGAAAAAATAAAAAATAAAATAAGTTACAATTAAGTAAATTGTTTTCATTTAATTTCCAACAAAATTAGATTAAATTGGTGAACTTGTATTGAGGCATGAACAAAACATATTTTATCTATTATCTGAAATTTGTTGCTTATACTTAGGGTTTCTTAAATTATACAATACTTAATCCTGACTTTATTATTAAAAAGAGCTCATTGGGAAATCTATTGAATAAAAGAAGTTTAAGGTTTTCCAGGACATCTTCCACATGAAAATTACTTTTTCTTTTTTTTTTTTTTAAATGAAAGAACATTTTGTTTCAGGAGAAAAAGGCATCTTCTCACTTGATATTTTTTTCAGATCATGTTGGCTATTGTCTAATTATTTAGTCCAAAGTAAACAGAAATAGAGGAGAGTAGAGCTCATTCTCCTCAGGTTAAAGCTTATCACACTCCAATGTATGCCCTCTTAAAGCATAAAGCATGTCTCACTTTCATCCGTATTTTCCTTTGATGTAATTAGTGGCCAAAGAGCTGGCAGGGCAGTACACACAGGGAGCTGGGCAGGCGGTTCACAAAAAGATTAGAGACCCAAGTTAAGCATGTTGGTCTTAGCAGGTCATTTAAAGTCCAACAAGTATTTGTTTATTTCAGTTGCTCCTTGTAAAGTGCTGCGAGATGGTCACAAAGATAACTTGACTTCTCTCTTTTTTCTTTCCTTCTCTCTCTTTTCCTTATTTCATCTCGAAATACCCTCTTCTCATTTCTCATCCATAAACAAGGTTCTTTCCATTTGATCCGAATGCTTCTTGATGAATACATTCTGCTGGCCATGGAGACCCAGTTTAATAATGACAAAGAGCAGGAGTTACAGAATTTATTGGACAAGTATATGAAGAATTCAGGTAATTTAAAATGTATATCTTATTTTGCATCTTTCTTTGTTGAAACCTAATTTCAGGAATTTGTAAGCACACCGGTTATGTGGATTGATGGTAGACTCAGATTTTTCCCCACTAAACTGTCACTACTGACACAGACTACTAACACTAAGACAGCCCTATTTCTTCTTTCCTCCATTGGTCCATAGAGTAGTCAAGTAGTCAACTGGAAACTCTGAAGAATAAAATTGATACTCTTAACTTCTGAGAACTTAGATAAAATTGGAGAAGTGACTATAACACAAATATAGCTATAATTCAAGACAAGAGGTCTTATAAGTGGTGCAGAGATGAGTTCTATAGGAATTTAGAGAGGGAAGGAAACTCATCTATTCGGCATGTGATGACTCGCATTTTGAAGGCTATTCACTACAGGATTGCTTAGTGCCCCTAAGAAAACACCTGGATGGCTGGATGGCATCACCGATGCAACAGACATGAACTTGAGCAAACTATGGGAGATGGTGAGGGACAGATAGGCGTGGCATGCTGCAGTTCATGGGGTCACAAAGAGTTGGAACATGACTGGGCGACTGAACAAAAACAACAAGAAAATACCTATACCCACAAGTATATGGTTAACAAAGCCCAGCACCTCTGCCAAGACCAAAGGTCTGCCAGTCTTATTTCCCAGGGAAAACAGTTCTCAAAAATTTCCACATTTATGACACAGCCCTGGAACATTTACAGGTTTTATTTTTATTTGTTTGTTTTGTTTTTCACTTGGGCTTATCTACTAGGAATGTGGTAATGATGTTAGCTTTCCTATTTTAAAAAAAAACTTCCCAGATGCAAGTAAAGCTGCCTTCACTGCCTCTCCGAGTTCATGCTTTCTGGCCAACCGTAATAAAGGGAGCACTGTTCCCAGCGATACTGTGAAGAATGAAAGCCACATGGAGACAGCCTATCTTCCTCTGTCATCTAGTCAAACTGGAGGCTTAACCTCCGCTCTGCACCCGTTCCCTGCTGGGAATACAGACAACATGCCGCTTCCAGGTAGGCTGTGAGACAACCCAAGAACATCACTTAGGCTTCAATATGTCTCACAGGAACCTATTCCTTTGTTTTCTTAAAGCTAATAACCTCCAGGTGTTCCAAGAATAAAAAGGCTTGACTTCTAATAAAGCTTTATAATATTTTTGTGATTGTCAACATTTGTCATTCATATTTTTAACAACACCATTTTAAAGACAGACATCACACTTTAACATACTCTTCTAGTTATATCAGAAGTCCAAATACTTGGTTATTCTCACTTGGTTGAATAAAGAAATAGATTAGGTGTCCACAAAATCCTTAAGATGCTTTGAAAGTAAAAAAATATGAGCTACTTGCTTATTTATGGATTTTGAGGAGACTTTATTTGTCCTCCATTAAAAAATAAATTCAGGGGACCTGCAACTAAGACCTGATGCAGCCAAATGAATAAAAAAAGTTTTTTTTAAAAGATTCAGCTATTTTAGGGTAACCATCAACAAAAATTTTTCTCTTTGGTCTATGGTTCCCTGTTGGTCTGAATGTTTATGGCTTAAACTAGCTACTAGATAATACTTTAGGTCCACTTATTGCCTTATGTCTTCCTTGAAATCCTTCTATATACCTTATTTGTTGGACACACAGAATTTTAACCCTGGAAAGGCTTTATAGTTCAGGGGCCTAATTCCAACAATGGAAAGCTGGAGGCCCAGGGATTTGGTAGCTTTCATAGCTCACTGCTCATCAGTGGGGTTTGCATGAAGTTTTGAATTGGCTGCTTTGAAGCCCAGCCATGGTCTTTTTGACATTATTGTGTTTTTCTTTCACACTATACATTGGCTTCCCAGGTGACACTAGTGGTAAAGAACCTGCCTGCCAATGCAGGAGACATAAGAGTTGCAGGTTCGATCCCTGGGTTGGGAAGATACCCTGGAGGAGGGCACGGCAATCCACTGCAGTATTCTTGCCTGGAGAATATCATGGACAGAGGAGCCTGGTGGGCTATAGTCCATAGGGTCACAAAGAGTTGGACATGACTGAAGTGATGGGATCTACAATATCCCTTCTATACATCAAACCATTTAGCATTCAGTGTGTTTTTTTTAATTACAGAGAAAGGTAAACAACAGACCCTTTGCCCTTCCCAAGCTTGAGATGATTAGAGAATCATCTTTATACAGATGGAAGGATAAAGCCTTCCAAGGCTCTTCTCCATGGTCAGTAACTCCAAAAGTTGCCACTGCTGTGAAATACATACATGTTGTGATGATATTTTTAAGCCTAGAGTTTTGTTGTTTCCCCAGTCCTGTTATTTTTGGAGGTTAGAAATGATCTAACTTGGAAAAAAGACATATCAATAAATCTTTTGCATAATTTTAAATGTTTCGAGCCCATCTGTTTTTAATCTGCCACTAGTGAATGCTCTGATAACTTTTTTCCAGGTCAAATGGAGCTTTCCCAGAGTTCTGGTCATCTGATGACACCACCTATCTCTCCAGCTATGGCGAGCCGAGGAAGCGTCATTAATCAAGGGCCAATGGCAGGGAGACCCCCGAGTGTGGGCCCAGTACTGTCAGCCCCATCACACTGCTCAGCATACTCAGAGCCTATTTATCCGACTCTCCCTCAAGCCAGCCATGACTTTTATGGGACCAACTCTAACTATCAGACTGTGTTTAGGACACAACCTCACACCCCATCAGGACTCTATCCTCATCGCCCGGAGCATGGTCGATGCATGGTCTGGAGTGACCAGCAGCTTTCTAGAGACTTCTTCAGTGGCAGCTGTGCTGGGTCCCCATATAATTCTCGGCCACCTTCCAGCTATGGACCATCCCCACATGGCCAAGATCCACATAGTCTGCAGTTTTTAAATACAGGGGGCTTCAATTTCTTGAGCAATGCAGGGGCTGCCAGCTGCCAAGGAGCAACATTGCCTCCTAATTCACCTAATGGTATTGAAATTTTTAAAGAATTTTTCCTTTCCTGAGATGGCAGTTAGGCAAAACCAGACATTGAGTTCCATCTCTGGTGAACAGCACATCATCCTGTGTAGAACTTTCTCAAGATCATGGAATCTTCGACATTTGGAGCTAATTTCAGCCATGTATAAGCGTATCCCTGGGCTTCCTGGGTAGCTCAGCTGGTAAAGAATCTACCTGCAATGCAGGAGACCCCAGTTTGATTCCTGAGTTAGGAAGATCCCCTGGAGAAGGGATAGGCTACCCACTCCAGTATTCTTGAGCTTCCCTGGTAACTCAGATGGTAAAGAATCCACCTGCAATGCAGGAGATGTGGGTTTGATCCCTGGGTCGGGAATATCCCCTGGAGGAGAGCATGGCAACCCACTCCAGTATTCTTGCCTGGAGAATCCCCATGGACAGAGGAGCCTGGTGGGCTACAGTCCATGGGGGTCACAAAGAGTCAGACAGGACTGAGTGAGTAAGCACAGTACAACACAAGCATATCACTAATTCTTGTGGCTTGATTACAATTGCCCTTCTAAATGCCACACAGGGTGAAAACATTGTCAAACCATGTTAGCTCCGAAGAAGAATGTTCTGTCCTTTGAAGATATTTTTAGTGAATAATGTTTCTTCCAGAGAACTAGCAGCAGATCTTAAAGATTAGGACCCAGACAGTGCTTCCTGTTGGGCTGGTAAAACAGGTAAAACCACTCAGTTGAAAAGCTGTGTGGACTTATTCAGCCACCAAAGTGGCTGTCCTGTTGCTCCTCGCCTCAGCATAGACCAGTCCTCCTCCCAGAAACATGAATCTGTCAGTAAAACTGGTACTTGATAAGTAGAGTAATCTTTGTGAAAGGCTAATAGTGCATTTCTCTTCATAGGCATCATAAGATCTAATTAATTTAGAGAAGGGAAATGTGAGAGAGGTATAGTCTTATATCTCAAGATTAATAATATGATAACTCCTACTTATTTTAAAAACAAAAAACATAGTGAACCATATCCATATATAAACATATATCCAACTGTATTGTAAATGTTGATGTCAATGTAGTATTTACAGTAGGGTATCTCTAGGGATCTCTCCTATTACCTTGTTCTTTCATTTTTCTTCCTGAATATTATTTGCCATAAGTTAACTCTACTTTCTCAACACTTTCTGTCATAGGGTACTATGGGAGCAACGTCAACTACCCAGAGTCTCATAGACTTGGATCGATGGTGAATCAACACGTTTCTGTCATCAGCAGTGTTCGCTCCCTGCCTCCATATGGTGACATTCATGATCCGCTCAACATTTTAGATGATGGTAGTAGAAAGCAGACCAGCTCATTTTATGCAGACACACCACCTTCAGTTGCATGTCGAACTCCCGTAGTAGGTAAATTATATTAATAGTTTTTGAAAATATTTTTAAAATGTTGTTAACCTCAGGTATCCAGTATTAACTGGGCACTCATGTTCCCACCTTTGGTTTATCAGTTTAGATCTGAAGTTATGTTTTTGAATCTGTTAGGAACAGTCTTAATCATTTTTTCAACATATATGTCACCATGCAACCTACTGCTAGATCTGTTACTCTTTCCAAAAAGAATCTCTGGCATCTAATTTGTATGAAAATATTTCATATAACCTATCAAAAGTAGTCTAAAAAACTGTAAGGGCAATAATGATATATTTTTCTCAGTTTCTCTTATTCACCGTTGGAAGCAGGGCCAGTGACAAGAGCTGTCTTTGGACACCATAATCTCCATCAGTATCATAAAACCACTCCAGGTTTTTAAAAATGGTAACTTGAGAGGAAAGTTACTATCACTTTCTCATTTGTACATAAAATGTGATTAGACAACCTTAGAAAATGTTGTTTTCTTAGTCTATAACGTACATTTTAGGTAAAAATGAGCAAAACCATATGTCTGCCGTGAAGTCCCCTAGCATCTTATTTCAACAAGTTTGCTGGCCCTGAGAAAATACCACAACTTGTACTAGATGATTCGCCAGCCCCCAGCAAAGTGTCTGCCATGTAGTAGGATCTCCATATATCAGTGAGTTGAAAAAAGGGAACAGAAAAAAAGGCATAGATTTAGTCTCTAAACCCGCTAATAATGTAACACAGGGAAAGTGTATATCCATGTAAGTATCAGGGCAGGTGCAGTGTTAATGTTTATATGAGATGATTGAAATCTTCCAATGGAATTGATTTCAGATTAGCGTTAAGTAGAGGGTATCAACACCCAAACAGAGCATAAGGGAAAACTGAATAAAGCCCATTCTCCTCTCTCAGTGTGTTTTTCCAATAATTCAATAGGAAGCACTTCTTCCCTTCCTGTGACCATTACACATGCTCCCTGAGCAGAGTCTGCCAGCTCATCTCATGCCAGCTGCATATGGTCGTTGCTTCTGGGTTGCTCTAATGAAGCAGAAAATTCCACTTCAGGAAGTTTCCTTGCTATGAGACTAAGATGTACCGTGTTGCTGTCGTTACTATTAGTTCTGTTTACTTGTAGAGAGAGTAGACACCTTGATGGAACATAGTTTGGGCATAGGAGAGACTCTTAAGTTTTAGTTGTCTGAGCTGGCTTGTAAGTGAATTGCAAAGAAGACTTCAGGGTGAAAAGACGGAATAGAGGGAGCGGACTGAGCACCACAAGGGGTGTGTGTGTGTGTGCGTGCTCGGTTGCTCAGTCGTGTCCGACTCTGTGTGACCCCGTGGACTGTAGCCCACCAGGCTCCTCTGTCCATGGGATTTTCCAGGCAAGAGTACTAGAGAGGGTTGCCGTTTCCTTCTCCAGGGGATCTTCCCCACCGAGGGATGGAACCTGAGTCTCCTGCACTGGCAGGCAGTTTCTTTGCCGCTGAGCCACGTGGGAAGCACCACAAGGGGAGTTAGGACCTATAATTAAATGTCCTTAGTTATGAACCTGCTTTTTAGTGACAGAGATGATGGTACTTAGAAAAAGAAGAAAAACAGTACTGAGAAAGCAGCAACCAAAAATGCAGGAAATGTAGTGTTAGTGAGCGAGTTAGTGAACAATTTTGAGAACATGCTGTGATGGGCCAATCCTCATTTTAGGTGTGCAGTTATGGCAGTGATCAGGTCAGAGTTCCTGCTTGTAAGAAGTCTACATTCTCGTAGGGAAAGATCAAGCAATGAAAATATTTTTTAAATGCATTAAAAAAGATAATTTCGGATACTCTCAGGTCAATTAAATATTAAGGTAAAACGACAGATAGTAATGGATGAGCTGCTTTAGCTAAAATAGTTGGGAGAGGAATCTTGAGGCAGAAACATTTGAGTTGAAAGCTGAATGATAAGAAGGAGGTAATGTGAAGATCTGATGGTGCAAGTTCTAGGCAGAAGGAATGGCAAGTTGCATAGCCTCTGAAATGAGAATTCTTTGGCTTCAAAGGGTAGAAAGAAGGCTCATGTGTTTTGAGCATGGTGAATGAAGAGAGGGGAGTGAAATAAATTAGAAGGCAGAGGCCAACTCACCTAGGGTATTATGAACCAGGGCAAGGAGCTTGGATTTTGTTCTAAGAGTAATGGAAAGTCATTGTAGCATTTGAGAAGAGGGACAATTTGATGTCCACTTCTGCAAGACTACCCTAGCCACTCTCTACAGGGTGAAAAGTGAAGCAAAGTCCTGAGACTAGTTAGGCCTCTGTGTTAGTCCAGGTAAAGAGAAGATGGTAGTTTGAACTCCAATTGTGGAGATGCAGATGGAAAGAGGAAGTGGACTAGGGGTATATTGTGGTGATAAACTTGTCTGAATTTACATTTGAAATTGAGTTTTCTTTGTGAAATATGTTGAAGAAGGAAAATGCAAGGGGGGAAATGAAAGAAAAGATGAGAATTGCTCTGAGATACCACACACACTCAAATTTAGTACAGATATATATGCTAAATGCACAAGTAAGTATGAAGGCTTAAAGTGAGTGCCACAGAAAAAAGAAAAAGTCTGTTTTCAATTGTTAATTATATTTTCCCTTACAGCATCCAGCCTGCAAACCCCAATTCCTTCCTCTTCCTCCCAGTGTATGTATGGAACTTCCAGTCAATATCCAGCTCAAGAAACCCTGGACTCCCATGGAGCAAATGGTAGAGAAATGGTATCCTCTCTACCACCAATCAACACTGTGTTCATGGGAACAGCAGCTGGAGGCACTTAAAGCAAGAGTGTCGGGTGGGGTTTGAAACTAAAAAATCTCTACCATTCAAATCCTATCTACTCAGACTGCCATCAGAGAAAGAAAATGGACTATCCAGTGGCAGGATATTGTTTTTCAGGTCACTGGTATAAAACTGTGGACAACTCCATAATGAATGGAAATACTTGCAGAATTTGCCTTGCAAACAATTTGTTTAGAATGTATGTGGTCCCATTATTAATTACAGCATCAAACATTATCAAATGAACCAATGGAGGTTTGAAGATGCAGACATTTCAACTATAAAGATTGAATATTTCTCTTCTTAATTTATTGAAAATCTGTGTGCTGTTTCATTTTTGGTTTTTTAAAAAGAGAAACATTTATTTAATGCTTTTAAAATACTTTTAATTTATTAGGATCGCAGAATCATTGTTTACTATCCCTTATTTGACAATAAGTCAAATGTGTATGGCTACCTCCTATGGAAATGTTTACAGGATCAAGACTTCGTTCAATTCAGCCTCAACCAAAGATGCTTGACTTTCAATTCCTGTGCATTAGTATGATCATTTATGTTACATAGCAGTATTCAAATTCTATGTAACTGAATGGAGATTAAAAATGCTTTCCTTCTTCATTTAAAAAAGATAGGAAGAAATAAAGTATAGAAATATTTTTAAAGGCTTGGTTGCTCTCAGGGCTGGTACTGTTTCTAAAGAATTCTTGGGATTTGCAGGCAAAGTTCCTTGGTATATCAAATTAAAACCAATAATTCTATAATATTTGCATATCAGATCCATGGATATAAATACAAAGAAATTGTGACTTGTACACTGTTTGAACTTCTACAGATATGGAAGCAGTGTTTAATTGAGTACTTTGCTTAGAAACTGAGAGTGAATGAGTATTTAAGGATCATCTAGATGCAAAAACAAACACAGAAATGAAGGATTCATTAAGTATAAACCAATGCAATTTGATACACCATTTATCAAGCTGAATCTTTTTCATACGTCTTAAGTGAAAAGTCTGTTGTTAAGACTCGTGGCCTATAGTAATGGGAAACTTCTATCAACTTTACAGGTTTTTTCTATAATCTTATGACAGGTGTTCTATTATTTTTATTAAGCATAGGGTTATACTGTAAGCCCTGGGTACATTATAAAAGGATCTGTAAACCCTAAACACGCATTTTACATCCTGATGTAATTTGGTAAAGACCAACTGTGGAATTGTTTTCAGCAAGCAATAAACAATTATCTGTGGACTTGTTGGAGTGTTGCTACCATTTGCTAGTATGTAGTTATGAGCTAGTTAATTAGCAGAAATATTTTGCAACAATAACAAATCATGAGAAATCTAAGTGTCCTATTCTTTGCTATGGTAATATCATGAGTACAAAGGAAATGAAATTAATAAGGGCTTGGACTGAAGGAGAAAACAAAACAGCTTTAAGAAGTAATTGGCCATGAATATTAAAACCTGAAAACCAAATTTCAACTGTATAGTAATTAAATACATATTCAGCATCTGTTTTGTGTCA
Source organism: Dama dama (assembly GCF_033118175.1). Lineage (NCBI taxonomy): Eukaryota > Metazoa > Chordata > Mammalia > Artiodactyla > Cervidae > Dama > Dama dama. The sequence continues at coordinate 32,929,713 of NC_083708.1, read as the reverse complement.
GACACAATGAAAATACAAAGATGAAAAAGACAGTACCAATATCTTTAGTAAGTTCTGATGTAATGAGAAAGGGAAGATAAGTAAAATCTCAACTGAAGATTTTGATTAAAAAGCAAGGTGGGGAAACGATGTTTAGGTAACATCTAGCCTTGGCTCAGACAGTAAAGCGTCTGGCTGCAATGCTGGAGACCCGGGTTCAATCCCTGGGTCGGGAAGATCCCCTGGAGAAGGAAATGGCAACCCACTCCAGTACTCTTGCCTGGAAAATCCCATGGACAGAGGAGCCTGGTAGGCTATACAGTCCATGGGGTCACAAAGAGTCAGACACAACTGAATGACTTTACTTACTTTACTTAGCCTAGCCTTAGTTGGAGGGAGGAAGTGGATTTAAGAAGGAATTAGCATAAGAATGGGCCACTTAGAAGGCTGTTTCTTTCATCCTCTCGCCCAGCAGGTAAGTGCAGAGGCAGTGGGGAAGAAGAATGATTGATGGGGGAGAGACAGAAGCATAAGCACCATTTCAAAGAAACATGAACATCATTTCAAAGACTGCATTGAAGGACTGGTGATTGGGTAGATAGAAGGAATAAAAAGGAATATGTCACTAGCAGCTCTAAAGTTTTCCTTAACACTGTTTGCAGAGAATATCAGTGTAAGTGAAAGTGAAAGTTGCTCAGTCCTGTCTGACTGTAGGCCACCAGGTTCCTCTGTCCATGGAATTATCCAGGCAAGAATACTGGAGTAGGTGGCCGTTCCCTTCTCCAGGGGAATCTTCCCAACCCAGGGATCGAACCCAGGTCTCCCACATTGCAGGTGTATTCTTTACCATCTGAGCCACCAGGGCAGCCCTCCAGTGTAAATAGTTGACCCTATATTGATACTCCCTCTTAAGGTGAGGGAAAATGATTGGAGCAAGGAGAAGTTCAGAAGCAAGGGAACAGTGTCTGGGTTTCAGGTGCATCTAACAAGGTGCTAAATTTTGACAAGAAGACAACTAACTTGCTCTTTCCCCCAGGTGGTGGACTTAGGTTTATCACTGTTAGAAGCCCAATTGTATTTCTTGATGCAAGCACCGTTGGCTTTCAGGCAGGACAGTTCTTGGTTTTGTAGGACTATTCTTCATCTTACTAAGATTTAGCATTCCTGACTTCAAACACTAAATACCAATGCACTCCCCCAACATAGCCTTGTGACAAACAGAAACATCTCCCATATCTCCACATGCCTCTGGAGAGGCAATGCCATTCCAGCATGAATTACAGGTGACAGCATCTTTAATTTTACCAAAAGGAGCTTGAGACATTTAATACCATCAGCTACCTTTATTGTTTAAGAATTGTTTCCTGGGACTTCCCTGGTGGTCCAGTGGTTAAGGATCTGCCTGCCAATGGAGGAGACACAGATTCGATCCCTGGTCGAGGAAGATTTCACATGCCATGGGGCAAGTAAGTCCGTGTGCCATAGCTACTGAGCCCAAGCTCTAGATCCCACGTGCTGCAACTACTGAAGCCTGTGTGCAACAACAAAGACCCAGTGCAGCTAAAAATAAATTAATTTAAAAAAATTTTTGTATAAAAATGCTATCACAAAATCAATTAGCAAGTACATAACTAAGGATAATACAGATGTTAATACCTGTGTGTAGTAAATCAGTAACCCACATTACTTCTGCTTTGTGTCATTCTGTATTCATCAGTTTTCTACATTTTCATAAGACATAAATAAAAGTTTCTTCCTATTAATTTTTTTTAAAAAAAAAACTTTTTAAAAAGGACATATCCTTCATGGATCTAAATTTTGGCTGCTTTCTACACAAAAGGCCTTAAGCTGCCAAACTTTAGATTCATGAAGGAACTAATTTTAATATAGTTAACTAATTTTAATATAGTTAAGAGAATCTTGCCTAGATTTTTGTGTTTCTAAAAGTAAATTATTCTTCAAAACCTGTTAGAAATTGTGGAATATCAATTATAAAGAGGTGATCTGTTCAAACTAATGCTTATGTGAATTACAAAATTAAGGTTAAAAATTTTAAATGGTAGGTTTATAACTCAATTTTGGGGGTACTATCTTTCAAGTCTTAAGGTGGTTACTAAATATACATAACATAAACATAAATGTTTTAATTAATTTGCTGGATCCTTAATATAATTCAGAGACCAAGGGCCTGTTTTGTAACAACTTGAAGAAAAACTAAAACCCAGCTGAATCGTTAACACAGACCCACAGAGCAGAAGGGATCTGGTTTATTTTCTTCTCTCCAGGTGGCATTGCCATAAGAAAAGTCAGAACTATCATCAGTTATATGTTCCCTAGTACACTTTCCAGGTGGCACTAGTGGTAAAGAACCTGCCTGCCAATGCAGGAGACTTAAGAGACCCGGGTTTGATCCCTGGGTTAGGAAGATCTCCTGGAGGAGGAAATGGCAACCCACTCCAGTATTCTTGCCTGGAGAATCCCATGGACAGAGGAGCCTGGCTGGCTGCAGTCCATAGGGTCTCACAGAGTAGGACATGACAAAAGCAACTTAGCATGCATGCAAGTACACTTTCATGTCAGAAGGAATTCTTTTGTTTAATAATTTAAGCTAAATTTCAATTACAGTTGTGATGCAGAATCTTTCTTTTTTTCTCCTTTGAAAGAAAAAAGTCCATAAGACACTCAAGGTAGCCCAGGTCATAGTTTGGAAATGGTGAGGGGAATATTTTTCATTGGCATGATGCTTAAAGAGGGCCGGTGCCCTGGCATTTAGTGTCGGGACCAGGGATATGAATATTCTGCCATGTATGGGAGAGATCTGAAGAACTGTCCTACTTCAAACGCCAAACTGTGGAGAAATAGAGGTAAACCAGTATGCTATGAGGGGATTGTCCCAAAACTTTGCCCAATAATGGCAACCTGTATTAAATGTTCCTATGTCCATGAAATTCTCCAGGCAAGGTTACTGGAGTGGGTAGCCATTCCCTTCTCCAGGAGATCTTCCAGACCCAGGGGTTGAACCCAGGTCTCCTGCATTGCAGGCAGATCCTTTACCATCTGACCCACCAGGACAGAGGAGCCTGGCAGGCTATAATCCATAGGGTCACAAAGAGTCGGATACAAATGAAACAACTGAGCACATTAAATGTTATTTAACCCAATCAGATCACCTCTTGAGGAACAGTGACTGGGAAACTCATACACTTAATCTTGAGAAACAGGCAGAGGAGTAGAGCTAAAAGCAGAGAAAAAAAAAGAAAGCAGCTGAGTTGGTACAGAAGTTCAGTAGGCAGCAATAGGTGGACCCCTCGAACGGGACGCCGAGGTGGCAGGTCCTCGGACCTGACACAGAACCCCAGCTCTGTGACTGTGCCAACCTGACCACTGGGGAACGATGCCAAATCCTCCTCTCTCCATTCAAATTTGCACTGGAAGCCATTAATGGACACGGGCTGCATTCAGTCATCCAGAGTATAGCTGCTCTGACCACACCACCAAATCCACAACAGCGTGCGTTTCCTCTTCTTCAGAAAAACTTGATAGGCAATACATGAGAAGCTTACCAACTGTGCTTTTGAAGCACTAACTCATGCTCATACAAATGCCGTCCACCAAAAAAGGATAAAGAATAGTGCCACTCCTTGAAAGTCAGCCCAGATGATACATTCTCTTTCCCTCTACCTCCCTCCCTCAAGAAAAAAAGAGAAAAAAGAAGAAACAAAACAATTTTGAGATAAATGAATTCTGAAGCCCAAACCCAGAGTTCCACCTTTTCAAAAAAGCAGGAGGCAGATGAGAGTATGCTCGAACTTCCTGGAAAGGGATATTACATGTACTCAGATTTCTTTATAAACCTGAGTATAGAGGGAGTGAAATTAATTGTCATACAAGTCTCATAATAACAGCTATGAGATCTTATAAGGCCTGGAGGAGTAAACTGTTTATACTGTATTTTAAAGGCAGATTTATAATCCTAGGTGAGTTATAGAAATTTAAACAAAAACCTTCCAGAAAAGTAAACAATAATGATAATGGCATACAGGACATTTTGTGCTTTGGGGAAGATAAGAAATGATGAATTTATATAAAAGGTCATTATATTATCTCATTCAATTATTGAATTCTAAATTAAATCCTTGAGTTTGTAAATGGCAGAGAACACAACCTGTCTGTTCCAAAAGCACACTGATTAAATGAAAAGAAAATAAATTTCAGTTACTCTGTGATTATAGACATTAGCAATGTCTGGGAAAGACTAATAGTTTTAAGTAGACTCCAATGAACAATCTATTTGCTAAATTTTGAGATCTCTGACTACAAAATAAGGTCTTATCTCTGTTCTGATTGGTAAAAAATGTCTGTGATTAGTTTTCTAATATCAAAATCTTATAAATACTGTTGTTCCATTTCTATTGATCTTGGTTACATAATACTATGGTAGAAATGTTTCCTATTTTAAAAATAGTCTATTTCCAGAATGAGCAAGATAATTTATTTAGTTTTTTGTAGAATCTAATCTAGTTGGAGAGATCTCTGATTTTTCCCCAAATTTCTCTTCTAATGTCTATAATTTCAGTCACATTCATGCAGATGTTTAGGGAGATATAATTGGCCAGTCATTAGTTTGACCTTTTTACTTGTCACATCAGGGGTTCTAGTAAAAGACTCTCTGCTCATTCAGTAGCATGGGAAGTTGTTTTTTTAATTTTTTTTTAATTTTTTTGAGGATACCATATTATTTACTTCTCTGGAAAACAATAGCAGTAATTCACTAATCAGAGAAAATCGAAGCATGAAGAGCATAATACTGTTATATTTCTAAATAGCACAACTGAAAACATACTTATAGATTCCTGCTCCTGTTAGAACTTTATCTCAACATTTACAAATTTCATTTACTCTAAAGACTTAAAATTTACTTATTGCGCCAATGAACATGGGGTACATGTGTCTTTTTGAGTTATGGTTTTCTCACTGCATATGCCCAGTAGTGAGATTGCTGGGTCATATGGTAGGTCTAATTTTAGTATTTTAAGGGACTTCCATACTGTTCTCCACAGTGACTAGTTCTCCACAGTGACTATACCAATTTACTTTCCCACAAGCAGTGCAAGAGGGTTCCCTTTTCTTCACATCCTCTCCAGCATTTATTGTTTGTAGATTTTTTGTTGATGGCCATTCTGATCAGTGTGAGGTAATGCCTCATTGGAGTTTTGATTTGCATTTCTACAATAATTAGCGATGGTCAGTATTTTTTCATGTGCCCGGTGGCCATCTGTAGGTCTTTGTTGTACAGCAGAAACTAATGCAACATTATAAAGAATTATACTCCAATAATAAATAAATGGGGCTTCTCTGGTGGCTCAGCGGTAACAAACCCGCCTGCGATGCAGGAGACGTGGCAGGAACTGCGCGTTTGATCCCTGGGTCGGGAAGGTCCCCTGGAGAAGGAAATGGCCACCCACTCCAGTATTCTTGCCTGGAGAATCCCATGGACAGCCTATGGGGTCGCAAAAGAGTTGGACATAACTTATAGTGACTAAACAACAGTGACAAATAAGTAAATAAAAGTACTATACATAAAAATTATAAGTGATAGCATAAGCTAAAACATCAATTAAATCTACAGGAAAAAATTTTTTTAATTTACTTATTGCTTGAGTGTTTTTAATGAAAAGTCTTGGTAGTGTTCTCAGTCTTTGTTAGGTTTTGTTAATGCATTAATGTGTTGAAGGTAGCAAGAGATACTCCATTTTATCCCACATTTTGACAAATATGTCTGCTCACACTTGTGGTGACAAGAATAGACAAGATCTGTCCCTCAGCAATTTATACAACTTAACTTCTTACAATTAAGAAGTAATTAGCTGAAACTGTGAAAAGAAATGAAGGAGCTCAGAGAAATTCAAACACGAATTGAGCTCCTGGAGACGCATAGAGGGCAGGGATATGATGGGAAGACCTGGTCAGGGAAACTTCTTGAAAAAAGTGATATACTGAGATTGAAGAAAAAGTGAGAAGTGATGCTGAGGAAGGAAGTTGTGGTGGGGAAAGGATGAGCAGTCAGGACAAGTTCAGGACAGGACAAGGTCCAGCTCATAAGGAACCTGGAAGCAAAAGATGAAAAGATATGGCAGAGACGGAATGCTTGGAAGAGTGGCTAGAAAGACACGCCTGAGGCTTTCGTGATTGTGATGGCTTGTTGATAAAACATGAGAGACATAAAATTGTAAAGATCTATAAAATATAAGAAGAGGCTGGTAAGAATGTCAAGCTGCGATGTTTATAAACTCTGAAATGCTAAAATATTTTCACTATGAGAACAGCATTGCTTTCCTAGAGTCCACTACTAAAAATAACCTTTAGCCCCTTTGATGTGTTCCATAACAACACATAATTAAAGAACTCAATCTCATGGTTTTCTATTGGAACATGTTTGACATATAACATTGTATTAGGTTTAGATTTTGGTTTTCTTCATGAGGGTCTTAATTAGGGTCTCTTTTTAAAAAATGATAATCTCAGCCAATAAAATAAGTTTTAACAGAACTCACTTTTCTTTTTCTACAAATTCAATCCCAGACTCTTTCCCTTGAACTATCAGGGAAATATTTAAATTTCACGGAAAAGTAAACTATGTTAATGCTTTTAAGTAGCGTTTTCTGTATTGCTGATGTGATTAATTTTAACCTTAAAGTTGAAGGGAACTAAAGGTGAAAAGAAGGTCAAAACCAAGATTTCTCACTGTGGTGTGGTGAATTTTCTTAAAAGAGATGTAGAATCTTCGAGTAAGAATTGAGGAACACACTTACAAAAGTGAAAAATTAACTACTCAATATGATACCTGCTCCAAAGTAAAGAGAAACCACTGTTTTTATTAGTTAAAAACAAGGATGGTGTTCTTACCAATCAATAGAATGAGGGTCAGAGATTTACAGCCCTCAAGCATCTTTAAACACACCGAAGCAAATATGAGCTCCATGGGCAGTTTGTTAATCAAGATTTGTCATTTAGCTTTGTGTACTTTAGCTTATTAATGCTTTATACATGATCTTTATGGAAAACAGAACTGTTTCTACATTTTATGTCACAAAATGGCAAGATTTCTTGTCTTTGAATTTTGGAGGTAATATTTCGTATTCTTTGCCACCTCCCCTCCCAACTGTTGTATTATTTGTTTGTATTATTTGCCTCCCCTCCTCCCAATGAACTGTTGCCTGGGGATCTCTACCATTTATAATATTCATTTTAACTCTCCACTCCTCAAAGAAACTTCACCTAGAATATGTACCTAAAGATGGTCCCTGATGTGTTTTCACAGGAAGCTGAGAATTCAGTTGCCTAAGAAGTTGGAGGCACTTGGACATCAAACTAGCAGAGAAACCCGTCTGAGGGTACACTGATCATTCAGTAAAAGAGAACTCCTTGGCAAATCAGCGTTCTCTCACAACCTGACACTCCCCAGAGAATATAAGGGCACACTGGCCTAGAAGTAACTAGTGAATTCTGGATACCAAAGAGAATAGCTTGTCTTTGGCAAATGCTTCCATGCTCAGTGACTCACCCTAGTGAAACTCCTGTAGAGCTTCTTGTCAGCTCCTTACATGTGAACACATATGACCATCAAAGATTCAGAGAGTGCAGCAGGGACTAAGAAGGATCAGGATAACGTGGGATAGATTTGAATTATCCTAGGAAAGGCACCAACCCAGGAACCACAGAGTTATCTTGACCTGGTTGTTCAAGTTTTCATTAAACTATGAAGATAAAGTAGAGAGAAAATATGTAGCGATTTAAAACACTTACTACAGAGTCAGATCTGTATTTGAAGCCACAGAGCTCAACTGTGCTATGCATGATGTTAAATAACTTCTCCAAGACTCATTTTTCCCTGATACAAAGGAACTTACTTACAAAACAGAAAGAGACTCACAGACTTTGGGAACAAACTCATGGTTGCTGCAGGGAAGGATGGGGGAAAAGGATAGTTAGGGAGTTTGGGGTGAACGTGTACACACTGCTATGTTTAAAATGGATGACTAACAAGGACCTACTGTATAACGCGTGGAACTCTGCTCAATGTTCTGTGGCAGCCTGGACGGAGGGGACTTTGGGGCAGAATGGACACATGTGTATGTAGGGCCGAATCCCTTCACTGATCACCTGAAATTATCACAACATTGTTTGTTAATTGGCTATACCCTAATACATAGTAAAAAGGTTTTTAAAAAAGATTTTTTTTTCTCATCTGTAAAACAGGCTTAATTATATTATCTACCACAAAAAGGCTTTTGTGAAGATTAACTCAGCTAATGTTTATGACATATTTAACATGATGGTTTCTGACATATTACACAGACTCAGTAAATGGTAACTGAGGTTAATTATCATTATTATTCAAATCACATAGAATCAGTAGTATTATTGAAAGCAAGGCAAATTGTTCTTGTGTGTCCTTATCGGTAATGTAGACTGCTCTATTGCTAGAGTTGTCCAGCAAGATAACCTAGTGTGGTGTAATTAAATAAGAATTTAGTATGTAAAAGTAAAGGAAAAAAGCAAAATGTGGTAAATCATTAACTACTCCAATATGGTTTTATAGAAATGACATCCAGAGAATACAATATGGTCTGATTGTTAGATATGAAAACATGATTATAAGAAATATTTCAAAATAATTTGTGTTTATACATAAACATATTTTGGTAGTTTCATACAATGATGCAGATTCTTCCTCTATTAATCAATAGTTCTGGGAGGATACTGTCAATGTTTATTTCACTCTGTTTTCAGACCTATAATATGCAGTCATAAAAAATGAGATTTTTCTGTGAAAATTTCTATTAGGAAGAAAATAGTTTCCACTGATTAATTCAATTCTCCATTAAAAGTCAGTTAAATTAGTATTTTTAAAATGTAAATAGCTAAATTTATAGTCAGAAATTATTAAAGTGTTAGATGTCTTTAATACCTTCATAGCTGCAAAGTTAGGGATAAGCTTTCTCTTGTCTGTATTATTATTGTAAGCAGAACTTTTACCTCAGCTAAAAGAACTCTCCCAAGCTGCTAAGCTGAACATCCAATAGTTAATTATTGAACATTTCCTCAAAGATGTTCTGCAGGAACCCAAGGCTCAGCAAGTACGGACCAGGGGCCATTGGCGTCATTGTATTCTCACCAAGTTTTCCCTCTCATCATTATAGGGAAAAAAGCAGGCCAAAAACCTGGAAGATATTCTAAATTCCCTTTCACTGCCCCCTCTTCCAGTCCCTGTATTCTCTCTGGTTATCTTCCCGAGTTCTCATCTCCTTCTCGTCCTCAGAGACAACATCCCAGTACAGACTCTCACCTCTTAACAGGATTATGGTATTAGCTCCAACTTGATCAGTTCTCCATCACTTCCAGCCGGAGTTTCCTTCAACACAATCTGCACTGCTCAAGATTGTCCTCTCTGGCTCCTCTCTGACCTTGGAACAGGGCCCAAATTCATCAGCATGGCTCTAAGGCATTTTTTTTTCTTTTCCTGATTGTACCTAATGTTAATCAATATAACGTATATGCTCTTTGGAACTTTGCTGCAATTGGAAGCTTCAGAGGATTTTTAGATGTCAAAAATAATCACTGTGTAGGTACTGGGATTTCCTTTATGTTTTGTGGTCAGAGTAGAAAGTGTAGAAATATGAATGATAAATGGTCAATAGAGCTGAAATGCTTATAAAAATCAATAGATTTAATGGCTCTAAAATATTTCAGGATGTTAGCATCTGACACAAACAACATTGAAGGAAACCTTATCTAATGGAATATCTTGGCTCATGTATCTGTCTTCCTAATGTATGACAAAGTGATATTGAAAGACTGAGGAAATAGACTTTGATGGACCTCAATGACATATAGGCAGATCGCTTAACTGAGTCGAAGCTTGAGATTTTTAAAAAGTTAATATACAGAAATTTAATAAATGCAATAAACTCTCTTCTACTTTCTTCTGCCTCTTCTTCTTTGACTGATTCTTACTAAACCTTCCAGTACAAATTTGCAGTCTCTAAGAAATAATTCCTGAAACTCCAAAGTTCAGGTTAGGGTCCCTCGTATATGTTCTTTTCAAGTCCTATACTTCGCCAGCATGACTCTTATCATGTTAGTTTGCTGTCTTCTGACCTAGACTATTAACTCTGGGATGCCTGGGCAATTGTTATGCTTTTTGATGTATTTCCACAGTAAATACATGTTTAATTAAAATTGCATAATAAACATCTTCAAATTCAGAATGAATAATCACCTATAGGTTCAAGATGCTGTGTATCAAATAACCTAATGAGGTCAGAGTCAGGCTGTTCATCTAACAGGGGCCCAGAACTGCACAAAGTATAAGAATTTACAGAGGTTGGGTTTGTCCTGGCAGGTACCAATCAGAAGCATTCCTTGGAGAAGAAAATTGTGTTATATTTTTGTCTTTAGATTTTATTTTCAATCACAGACTTGAAACACAATTGGATTCTGAGAACTAAGGCCTAGTAGTTATCCATTTTAATAGCAAAGCCCCCAGTAAATGATTAATTAATTCATTAATTCATTGATTAATTCATTGAATGGTTGATTGGGGAGGCTTGGAAGTTGCCATTATAAGTCATGCAATCCAGATATTCATCCTAAATAAATTCTTGTGCTTTTGCTCAAGTAGAAAGATGGTAGGATGCTCTTAACAGCATTATTTGTGATAGGAAAAAAATTGGAATCAACTTAAATGACTGCCAATAGATGAATGGATAAGAAAAAAAAGAATTCATGCAATGGAATACTATATTCAAGCAAAATTAGTGCATTAAACCTACGCATATTAGGAATAAGTCATGAAAAGATCATGTTAAGTGAAAAAAGCAAGTTTAAAGAAAAATAAAGTCTAATATTTATGTAAATATAAAACCATAAAACAAAACTATTTCTTTTTATGTATGAAAAGTGAAAGTCACTCAGTCCTGTCCAACTCTTTGTGACTCCATGGACTATACAGTCCATGGAATTCTCCAGGCCAGAATGCTGGAGTGAGTAGCCTTTCCCTCCTCCAGGTCTTCCCAACCCAGGGATTGAACCCGGGTCTTCCACCTTGCAGGCATATTCTTTACCAGTTGAGCCACAAGGGAAGCCCTTTTCATGTATACATACATGACAAAAATTAAAATATGTGGTTGAGAGGTATATATATATTATTTTCTGTGTAATTATTACCTTTGGGGAGGGAAGCAGAGGAATAAGACAGGATGAAATTTCAGTAATACCCTAAATGCTGTGCTTCTTTAAAAAAGATGTGAAATAAATATGGCAAAATGTTGTATGTTGGTTACAGTTTGGTGATAGATAACATTGATGCTTATTATATTGTCTCATGTACTTTTTAGTAAATGTAAATATTTCATAATTATTTCTTGAATTATGATAGAGAAAAATAAATTATAAGAGGGGAGCACCTATTCAGCTTTAAAAATTAAAACTTTACCCATAGGTGTTGGTTCAGTCTTGAGTTGAATAAAATAAGCTGTTGAGAGTCAAAGGGTTATTTGAGTCTCATCAACAAATGTTTATATCTCTGGTGAAGTCAGTTAGGCAGTAATAAACGGTTTTGTCAGATAAGATGGAAAAGAATGTCTTTCTTCTTTACAGAATTTTAAATAGTTTTCCTAATTACAAAAGCAAAAGATGCTCAGAAATGTAAAATAAGAGGAAGGGTGGGAATCCACATATAATCTTGCCTCCTATACATAAAATATATAAACATAATTTTTCACATGTGCACATGCGTAAATGCTTACATGATTTAAGGGCATCTCTCTGTGCACACTGGTTTGCACTTAGTTTATTATATAATGAACATATTTTCTATGCTATTTCATTTTATTTTACTGAAGATTTTTGGTAACTGTGTAGGATTTCTTCAGACATGCTATCATTTACTTAATCAGTTCCCTACTATTGAATATTTAGGTGGCTTCTAGACTTTTTAAAAAAGGAAAAAGATAATGAAAATCTGGTTCACTGGAAATAATATGGTTTCGAATGTTTTCTAATTCAGCATTGTTTTCATTGAATCCCAACATGTAAATACATGCATTTGATTTTTTTTCTGACATAAGGTATCATCCAGACCATGGACTAAATTTCCATCTATTTTCAGCATGTGTAAAAATACAGTGGTATTTTTACAGGAGACAAAACCACTGTAAGATCCTTGCCAGCTCTTAGCATGTCTGGGGGCTGGCATGCCTAGGCTAGCACAATATTCCCACACTGATTTTTACCTGCTTACTTTGGAGGTGAGGAAAAAGAATGTCAAACTAAAAGTGTTCAAAAGCAAATTCTTAAGAAATGACTAAACTATTTAAATATTCTTAAATGGAAATTATTCCCAAAATATTAATAATACAGATTAATAATACAGACACTGGATGAGTTCTTTAATCCCCACAACAACCCAATAGAACATATTTAATGAAATAAATTTCTGGACCCAAGGTGGAGCTGCTTCTCCCCAGGAAGCCATGTCAGCAAACTGAAATTTAGATAACTTTAGTGGCCTTGTAAATATTCTACTTGACCAGAAATGTAATATAACCAGTCAATCCCAAAACACCAAGTCAACTATACTTTGTTCTATAAAAGCTTCCAATATATTCTCATTTTGCAGTTCTCAGAATGGAGACTGTCCACCTCATGAGTTGTTAAGTGATGCTTGCTTATATCACCTAAATTGTCATTAGCTATTTTAAACATATCACATTAACATTTAAGCCGAATGTTAGAAGAAACTGCTTTATGATTCCTTTAAGACAGACAATCGCAAAATAGTCCTAATTGCTGAAAAAGACCTCCAAAACACAAACAGCCATGTTCGCATGCCCATGCGGATATGGCAATAGTCTAGGTGAGAGACAAGAACTCAGTGCACCTTGGGGAACACAAGCAAGTAGAACTGAAGTGAGGCAAAACGCCACTAAGCAACCACACAGTGGACTCAGACACTGCGGGGTCAAGACTGGATCCCTGTCCATGTCGGCGTCACAGTTCACGCTTTCAAGTCCAGCTGATACTGATGAGGTTATAAACACATGGCCTCCTCCCCTGAAATTATTTATCTGTGCAAACACACCTCTCAATAGCCTAGCAACTCATCTGCCTTCTGCTTTCAAGGATATATGTGTCACACATTCCGTTATATAAAAGAGATGATTCAGACACATCTTCTGAATATCTCTGTGAGGAAATAAAATCCAGTTTCCATCCAAGTCAGTGTAAGCAATAATGCTCAATATTAAGGACTTTTATAAGTTATATTATCATAGTTTTATTACATATGTATATATATTGGTGAAGGAAATGGCAACCCACTCCAGTATTCTTGCCTGGGAAATCCCATGGACAGGAGAGCCTGGCAGACTACATTTCATGGGGTTGCAAAGAGTCGGACACAACTGAGTGACTAACATACACACACACACACACACACACACACATATGTGTAAAATATTTTTGCTTGGACTGGGTCTTTTGAGGCAGGTCTGTGTGTTTGTGGGTCTGCTCGAGTATAGGGAACTTATGGTAGGAAGCCCTGTGTGTCACGTAAGAGCTGTGCCTGGAAGTCCTTGGTTACTACAATCTGTGTAATCAGTGAGGAAGATACCACAATATTCCAGGTTTAAAAAGATAGCTAAGGCCTCAACTCTTGTCATTAACTCAATAGGCTGAAAACAAGACAAGACTTGATTAATTAGATATGGAGGATGGAGGTGGCAGTTAAGTGTGATGGGAGTGAAAAGGTCTGACGCAGAAGATTTAATACGTGGTGATGCCATTAACCAATTAAGAAATGTAGGAGGAAGTGCAGTGTATATGTGAAGGATATGAAGTTGAAGTATGACAAGAAATATAATCATCCTATGAACATTAGTTTTGAGGTGCTTTTGGAGTATGTCTAGATTGGCTTATTTCTGGTCTAAAATTCAGGGCAACGATAAAGCCTGGAAACATGCCCTTGATGGATTAAGATAAGGTGTTAGTTAAAACTGTGTCAGAATGACTGCCCAGGGAGAATTTATAGACGAAGCAGAGCAGTGGGCCCAAAAGAAGGTTCTCAAAAAAATCCTGTGCTTAAAGAGGGGACACATAGAAGGCAAGCATGAAGAAGACTGGAGGTCAGAGCTGAGGGCAGAGAAAGGGGAAAGTCAGGAAGTGGAGAGTTTCAAGACTATGTAATGATCAACAGGGGCAAACAGAGCATAAACGTGCGAACACATCATGAACATGCAAATACAGCATAAATGCTCTATTAAGGAAGGGTTTGGATAATATCTATTGAGTTCAGCAATTTGGAGATTAGCAGGCTCTCCAAGGACTGTTTGAGTGAAGGGTTCTGAGCAAAAGCCAGCTTGTACAGGTTCTGACTGAATTGTAAACAGAAAGTGAGAAAAGGAAGACAATGAGTGTGGAACACCCTTACAAATGTTTCCTTACTGCATTAAAAGAAGGCTATTTGTTGTTCTTCTTTTTGACTTGGAAACATTTAAGCATACTTAGAGACCACAGTCTTCGGTTTCAAAATCACTGCAGAGGGTGACCACAGCCATGAAATTAAAAGACACCTGCTCCTTGAAAGAAAAGCTATGACAAACCAAGACAGCATATTAGAAAGCAGAGACACTATTTTGCCGATAAGAGTCTGTATAGTCAAAGCTATGGCTTTTCTAGTAGTCACGTATGGATGTGAGAGCTGGACCATAAAGAAGGCTCAGTGCTAAAGAATTGACGCTTTTAAATTGTGGCATTGAAGAAGACTCTTGAGAACCCCTTGGACTACAAGGAGATCAAACCAGTCAATCCTAAAGGAAATCAATCCTGAATATTCATTGGAAGGACTGATGCTGAAACTGAAGCTGCAATGCTTCAGCCACCTGATGTGAAGAGTCAATTCATTGGAAAAGACCCTGATGCTGGGAAAGATTGAGGGCAGGAGGAGAAGGGGACAACTCAATGGACATGAGTTTGAGCAAGCTCCAGGAGACGGTGAAGGACAGGGAAACCTGGCGTGCTGCAGTCCCTGGGGTTGCAAAGAGTTGGCCACAATTGAGCGACTGAACAACAAGGAACAGACCAGAGAGAAACAGCAGAGAGGAAGACACTGAAGGTATAGGGGTGATGGAGACCACAGATGGAGTGACACACTGGAAGGCGTGTCCTGATCCAGGCTTGGCTGCATCAGTGGGATGCACTGACTATTGCTCTAATTCTTTCCCTCTACCCTATCAGGACACTCTTTTATTACATGACTAATTCACATACTTCAGCAGGATCTGCAACCAACTCATCCATTTATAAGCCTTGCTCTTCCAAGTTCCCAGGCAAAATTCTGGAAGAAGAAAAAAACAAAATGAACCTGGTGGTTGAAAGCAGAATTCAACCAGAAAGAGTTCTCTATTTGGTTACTTTTTTCTTCATTGCTACATGAGCAATAAAGTGACCTCATAATTGGGTTTTCTTCATCCAACAGGCAGTCTCAGTTATTAAAACAACACAGCCACAAAATCTTCATGATAAGGTAGAGATTTCTGCAAAATCTAAGTTATTTCTGCAAAATCTTGGACTTCCCTGACTGCCTGAATTGAATTAGAGTATATTTTAAGCCACTGTATTACACGTACATACACAGAGAATCTACAAAGATATGCTGTTCTCCGACATTAGATGAGGTTCTTATGTAGCAAAAGCCATAGACAGGTTCAAGCAGGTCTAAAGGCAGATAATAAGCTTACAGCTTTTTAATTTCCTAATAAAAGGCACAGTAGGCATTCCTACTCCATTCCTGACCCCCAGCTCATCTCTCAGGCTCAGTCCCCACCTCCACATGAGACCTGGAGGACAGAGGGTTAGAAATATGGTAAAGGTGTCCCACTATGCTTATTATGTGGTAATTCTTACAAACTGAAAACTTAATGCTTTGTCTCTTTAATGTATATAAAATTTAAGATGGTCATAATGTGAAAATAGCAACATCAAAACAGCCTTGTGAGAATGACAAGTGACTTCCTTAGCTTCCTTTCTCTGTCTTCTCCTCATTCCTAATAATCTCACTTTTTATCAATGCCCATCTCCTGTTTCTCTTTTCCTATCTTTCACTTCTGAAGTTCATAGCTGATATGACAATTTTTTATCCACTGCCCTCACCCCATGGCCAATTATCCTTACCTTCCAAAAGCAGTTCTAGAAGTTTCTATTCAAGTAATCAGTCAATGTGTCAACCAACATTTACTGTTAAGCTCCAGACATTATTATCCTGAGATGTGGTAACACAGGACTTCAGGGTGAACCACCGTTGGTAGGTATACCTCATTTTATTTTCTGGTGCTTACCTTTACAGAGAACACTACCAGCAATGAAAATCTCAGTCCTGAGCCCCAGAAACAGCAGGAAGAATCAAATATGGGAAAGAAAGGTGCTTGCAGTATCAGAATGGCCTGGCATCCCAAAAGATGTTTAATAAGTGCTCTCATCAGGAACTTGGAAAATCTGATGTATCAATGTCTCTGAATAGTTTGCATCTCAAAAAGAGTCAGAATTCATAGAAACTTCAATATACTATATACATTTTCCTTGGGTGATGGAAGAAATGTATTAGAATAGTCACTACCTAAGGAACCCTAGAATGAATTTCTCTCCTTTATCATTCTTCACAAATGAACACTGTTTGTTCTGGAAGCTATGATTACCCAACATATATTGCAGAGAACATATACACGTTTTTTGGTGTTTCTTGATGTAATCCTGAGATTTTTGTCCTCCACTTAAAATCCAAAAAGGAAAGAGAAAGATATCTGCAAAGACAACAATGATGATGTAGAAGAAAATTATAATTAAAATAAGCAAGCAAACAACAAAAGTAACCAATCTTTTGTTATGAAATGAAAACACTTCCATTCACGGAGTGGCAGTCCCTGCAGATGCATATTCAAATCAACTTTAAATGCTCAGTTCCTGTTGCATTCAGCTCCTTTATTTCTGTAAAATTTTTTCATTCTTAATGATGGCACAGATGGACTCACAATTGGAGAGCATGTAAAAAGATTCTGTGTCACAGATGAACTAGGAAAGCTGACCTGCCTTCCTCTGGGCTTGGTTGATCATTACCCTTGATCAAATAAAAAGCCACATGTTCCAGCTGCCCTTATGCCCTGGTTACCACAGTGAGAAAAAGAAAGGAGAGAAACAGAGAGAAAGAGAAGGAAGACTTGGGACAAGATAGATAATCCTTATATAAATTTTCATATCATCTGAATACAAGCATGTTTCATGCATTCAAATTCTTCATTTTTAAAATGGAATGAAAGTGGCTCACAATAAACCATTTACTCTTGCTGTGATGGAAATGATAATTTCCTGCAACCAACCAAGCTTTTAAAATGTCATATAATATGTACTTAGAGAAAAAAAGTTGAGATACTGGATAGATGTGAAGAAGAAAAGAGTGAGGACTGAAAAGAAGGAAATGGAAAGAAAGCCAAAGAGCAGTTACTCCTCCTGACTTCATATTGAATCTTTGAGGGTGTAGACGTTTGGTAGATATTTGGAGTTACTTTACATTAGAGATTTTTGAAGGCAAACATTCTACAAAATGAGGTGTCTTTCCCTCTCCAAAATGAATTTTAAAACCTAGTGCTCTTCTGAAACACATGGAAACAGCTCCATGTGGCAGAAGTTGGTGAAACAAATTATGAATTAGTATACATGATACCACATTTGTTGTGCAAACATATATTTTGGGGGGTATAAAAATAAATAAGAACATATAGGGAGGGTGCATGTGTGTGTGCTAAGTTGCTTCAGTTGTATTCGACTCTTTGTGACCCTGGGCTATGGACTGTGGCCCACCAGGCTCTCTGGCCGTGAGATTCCCCAGGCAAGAATACTGGAGTGGCTTACATACCCTCCTCCAGGGGATCTTCCCAACACAGGAAACAAACCGCGGTCTCCTGCATTGCAGGTGGATTCTTTACCGACTGAGCCACCAGGGAAGTCCGAGAATACTGGAGTGGGTAGCCTATCCCTTCTCCAGGGGATATTCCCAACCCAGGGATTCAACTGGGGTCTCCTGTATTGCGGGCGGATTCGTTACCAGCTGAGCTACCAGGGAAGCACTATTAAGATTTAGACATTGGTAATTATGATTATAGTAAACATCCCAAAAAGTGTTGAATAGTTTGCTAGTTGAATGGTTGGTTAGCCAGGGGCTAACGTAGGGCTTCCCAGGTGACTCAGTGGTAAAGCATCTGTCTGCTAATGCAGGAGAAGCAGGAGACGCAGGTTCGATCCCAGAGTCAGGAAGATTCCCTGGAGGAGGAAATGGGAACCCAATCCAGTATTCTTGCCTGGAAAACTCCATGGACAGTGGAGCCTAGCAGGCTGCAATCCACAGAGTCACAAAGAATTGGACATGACTGAGCAACTGAGCATGAACATTAAGGGGCTAATATGTGTTTTCTGGAGAATTCTGTTAGGGAGCAGGCCCTGTTTGAACTTGATGAATCAGCTGTGTAGACAGAAAAACCCTGAATACTTGCCTTGGTTTTTAAGGAATCTCTTTGCATTATCTCATTTTATTGGTCCCAAATCAAGGAGAAATGATAGGCATTCTATTGACTGATGACAGATTTGCACACAGTAAATTTAGTGATATGTAATTGCTCAAGAAAAAATGAAAACCAACATATAGCAAATGATGTGTACTTTTCCAACTAAAATCAGAATTAAAACAGTAGCTATTTAATTTGGTTGAGGAAAAGTTTCTGGAGAATGTGTTTCAAAGAAGTAAAGAATCCTACAATGTGAAGAGCTCTCAAATTTGAATGACAAGAGAAGCAGGAATGAAGAGCTGGGGTGAGAAGCAACAAGCCAGCCCTACAGTGACATCATGCTGAAGGAGAGATTGACTGTCTTAAAGGTAAGTATACCTGAAACTAACACTATATTATATAAATCAACTATCCTTCCAAAAAAAAGACAAGTGCAACTTCCTTCAATTTTTAAAGAGAAGTGAAGCTGAAAAAAGATTCAGTTTTATTCATTAATTTTAAAAGATTAAAGACTAAGGCTTATAAGTATAGCATGAAAGAAATGTGATTGCAATGCCCTTTTACATGATAGTCTGGGGCTGCTAAGCCAGCAAGGGACTTGACCACCATGCAATATATTGACCTAAACACAAGGATAAAACTCAAAGTCCATTCATCTGACATCAAAAAAAGGCATTTGCTCAATTCTTATAGTTTAATTTCTAACTATAAAGTCTTTGTATTTTATGGCAACTTGAAGCCACACACCTCTTAGTAATGATGACTAAATCAGTAAAGTGACACTTTTCCTTGTGTAGTTATTGGCCAAAGTGAAATCAGAATCTCTTTCCTAAATCATAGAGATAGCAAAGTTCAAACTGGATTTTTAAGATTTGTATCACATGCCTGCAAATTTACTCTCAGTCATCTGATTTCTATTATTTCGCTCACCTTGAACAACTCAAGCAGGACCTGTTCTGGAAAGATGTGGAGCATATTTAGCTGCCTGAGTGTGCCAAGTCTTTCTAGCATGCTAAGTCGATTCAGTTGTGTCTAACTCTTTGCAACCCCATGGATGGTAACCCACCAGGCTCCTCTGTCCAAGGGATTCTCCAGGAAAGAATATTGGAGTGGGTTGCCATGCCCTCTTTCAGGGGGGAATCTTCTGGACCCAGGGATCAAAGCTGCGTCTCTTTATGAATCCTGCATTGGCAGGTGGGTACTTTACCACCAGCCCCACCTGGGAAGCCCAGACTTTTAGCTACACCTCCAAATGCAATTTTAATGACTTATGCAATTGTTAGTTAGTTGTTGCTGCTAAATTTTTGGGAGGAGATTTTGCAACAGGGATCAATAGATGTGTTTCATTTCTTAGTTGTATCATTTCTGGGACTCCTTGAAACAAGCGTATGCCAGCTAGAGAGACAGCCTTCAGTGTAACCATGGCTAGAAGGCAGCATTTCTTTGGTTTGGTATTATCCATCATCTCTGTGAAAAGCACCTGCAACTGGCTTTGTCAAATAGAGTCAGATAGATAGAGATCAAAGCTGCAGCCTCTGTGACTGGTTGACTGGCAAGATGAGCATCTCCAGAGACGAACAATCAGGCGGCTATGCACAGCTGATGGGTTCCCGAGCTTTCTCTCACATCAGGTTTACCTCGTTTTATCTATGCTGATAAGAACAAGAAAAGTATCTGAACTGGACAAAGGCTAATGATAGCATATTATTGTATGTTAGTCGCTCAGTCGTATCCAACTCTTTGCAACCCCGTGGGCTGTAGCCTGCCAGGCTCCTCTGTCCATGGAATTCTCCAGGCAAGAATACTGGAGTGGGTTGCCATTCCCTTCTCTAGGGTATCTTCCTGGACCAGGGATTGAACTCAGGTCTCCTGCATTGCAGGCAGATTCTTTACCATCTTAGCCACAAATGTATTAATAATACGCTATCATTTTTAATATGCTAATAATAAAAAGTGATAGTGTATTATTAATACATTTAAATAAAAATCTAAGGAATTACTTATAACTCCCCAAATAATATCAGATTGATCTTTAGGTTGTGGATTTGTACTGGCCACACAGTTTTCCTCTCAGGAGCATTTTGAGGCTTTTCATCTCATCTCTTTCTACTTCCCACGCTCCAAAAGGAGTTTGTCCATAGCTCAAGGGGGCACCATTGATCTGTTGGCTAAGCCATTGTGGGGAAGGCTAGATGCCAGTTCATTGTTTCATAAAAGCACTGATTTCTCAGCCTAGAGGATTTCCTACCTAGAGGAATTGCAAATCAGAGCATGTTTTAAAGAAGATAGAAATTTCCCTTTGCTCTTCAGGGTTCTAGAAAGTATTTCTGAACAGATTACAGAATGTGAAATAGGATGTTTTTTATTCTGCAGAATGTTCAAGCAGTTAGAAATCTCAGTAGCTGCCAAAATAATTTCCATTGCCTTGAAATTATTTTCCTTGTGTTAGCTTTAGCTCCTTTTCAAGCCTACACATTTGTACATTTTTTTGTAGATTTTCTATAGATTTTCTATGAATTAGAATAGATATATCCTACTGTGACACTGGATTATGAGTTTATGCAATACTTTTTATAGGTACTAGAATTGGGGCAAATTATTATAAATACACTTATATATAAACTTATATATATATATATATATATATATATAAGTGTATTATAAATACACTTATATATAAACTTATATATATAAATACACTTATATAAACACTTATTATAAGCTCACTATCACTAATGAAGAATAAAATCATATATATAATCATATATATGTGTGTGTTTATATCTCTATATAGAGACATACATCTCTTCTTTTCCTAAACATAAATAGAATAAAGTTTATGATGTTTTTTCTAGTCTTTCTATATCATTTTAAATCAGAACCACTATATAAACAATCTCTCATAACCATGGTTTCAAAAATAAATTATATTGATGATACAACTCAACTGACTACACATCGCTTAAGACATTTTCATATGTCTAGCAGTGTGCAGCTGAAGGTAAATTATTCTTCGTCTTAAGGGTTATTTATCTATGGGCTGTCTGGCATAAGTATGGTTTTAATAACAGCTTCTATTACTATAGTCACAACAACTCCAAATAAGAAAAAAAAAAAAAACAATCTGTGAGTTTGGCAGAGGATGAGTAAACTTGTGAAAGAAACTGGATGCTCTGAATTATTTCTGAACCTTCATGACCTCAGTGGCAACTCTCTTCTGTTGAACTCCAATGTTCAATAGACAATTATCACATAACTATGGGACTTTTGCAATCAAAGTAAATTTACTGAGTGTCTGCTACGTGCCAGACACTCTGCTAAGAAGATTTTATGAGTTGCCTTTGGAAATCTTTACCTCAGCTCTATGAAGTAGCATCTTCCAAGCAAGAATACTGGAGAGGGTGGCCATTTCCTTCTCCAAGAGATCTCTACCCAGGGATCGAACCCATGTCTCTTGCTTCTCCTGCATTGGCAGGTGGATTCTTTACCACTGTGCCACCTGGGAAGCCCAGGTACTATTGAAAAATGAGAAAACTGCGTATTGGAGACATGAGGTGGGTTCCCCCCAAAGTTACACATGAGTGAGCGACAGAGTTAAGAGTTAACACTAGGTGTTGTAAGGTCACAGTGTGCATCCTAAGATCCTATTTTTCTGCTTTTCTATAATTTATATTGCTTTGAAATTATTTTCCTCACATTAGCTTTAGTTCCTTAAAGGAACTAAAGATCCCAAAGTGTGTCCTAGGATCCTGCGTCTCAGCCAAGAGTGTGCCCTGACCCCACCCACTCTCCCTTCTCCTCACCCTGATTTCATCCCGTCCCAGGTCATAGTCAGGTCTTGTTGGCTTGCCCTCAGCTGTTGAGGAGGAATCTCTGAATACAGCCTTTTGCTCAAAGTCTCCAAATTACTTGAATAAATAGAAGAAGAAAGGAAAAAGCTTTAGGTTAATATTGAATTTTGTGAGAGTTGGCAATTATTCCCATTTTGTTTCTCTCCCTAAATGGATGTATATAATATTGGTTTGTTAAAAGTTTATTCAGATTTTTCATAACCTCTTATGGAAAAACTCAAACGAACATTTTGGCCAACCCTATAGATGTCAGCCGAAGAGAACTACAAAATTACTCTTGTTATTTTTATTGACAAACTATACTGAAACTTAAAGGTGAGATGCCTCTAGAAACTATTTTCAGGTACCTCAATGAATTGAGATAGAGACATTGTTTTCATTATGTTTTCTGGGTCCAGGCACTGCAGCAAGTACTTTACCACTGTATTTTATTAGGACCCACAGCAACACTGTAACAGGGTGCTTTTATTTTCACTATTTTGTAGAGGAGGGGACCTCAGCTTAGGGAGGTTAAGTAACTTCCTCAAGCCCACAAGCTAAAAAGTGGCAAGACCATAATGTGGGCCGTAGTTTGACTCCAAAGTTCATATTTTAAACTCTTTTTGCTTCATTGCCCAAATGTAAAGGTGCAATTTACAGTTGTTCAGACATCACTCACATAGCCTGTGTGGGGGTGGGGGGTGAGATTGATCCCATGCCCTTTAAAGAGGTTTATCAGAGTGCCAATTAGGCCACCCTTCTACATCTTTTTCCCCGGAACAGAAAGGTAGAGGGCCTCCTACAGATTCTACATCACTACAGAACCAATATATTTAATAAGCCACTCGTGTTAAAAATGTTTCCCCTTCTCTGAACATCCTGTTTGTGTTGCCTTACTTGCTGCTATAAGCACCGCACCACCCATGGCACATGCACGTTTTCACAGTCCTGACAGTATCAGGGCAAGTTAGCAAAAAGAGTTTTCAACACCATGAAACATAGCTGAACCAGTCTTCAATATGACCCCATTCATCCTCTAATAAATTAATAATATCTCCACATGTGGACAGGAAACAATATGCTTTTGAAAAACAGCAGGAGGTAAGAAGGTACTTTCATCTGCATTTATTTTAAATTCTATGACAGGTGTCCTTTTCCATGACTCACAGAGAATTTCCTCCTTTTTTTTCCTATTGATATGTTAGTAAATCAAGGACCTAAAATCACAACTGTGAAAGTGTAAAAAAAAAAA
The DNA here is from genome assembly GCF_033118175.1 of Dama dama. Lineage (NCBI taxonomy): Eukaryota > Metazoa > Chordata > Mammalia > Artiodactyla > Cervidae > Dama > Dama dama. The sequence goes on along the minus strand of NC_083708.1, from coordinate 32,906,038 downwards.
AAAAAGGCTACCATAGATTTTTTCTTTACCTTGAAAAAAAAAGTTTGCCCTCTCACCACAACAGATGGTTTTAAATGCAGTGATTACAAAATTCTGAAGGTAAAATGGTTTAATTACAAAGTCAATACTGCCTCCAACCTGGTCTAAGTCTTTAGCGTAAAAACAACAGACGGAGCAGTGCAAACGCTAAGGCAATGTTTAACCAGAACTTTGCATAGCTACTGCAGTAGGGTTTTCCATGAGGCTTTAGGAAACTACAGATCACAGATCACGATTCTGGGTTCCTATTCACTGAATGTCCTCAGAGGATGAAGAGTTACAGAAGAGTATGTCTTTCACCATGCGATACATGTACACACACAAACAAGTCTGATGAAGCCAGTGGAACCCCAAATTATGAGATGGGGTTCAATTTCAGCAAAAATGGGCAAATAGGAAAAGTTAAGAATACACAGAGAAGGATTTTGTCACAGGAATGAGTCTGCAATTCATTTTAAAAAGGACATCGTTCTGAAATTACATGTCAGTAAGTCATTTTTCAAACATTAAATGGTCAGTTTTGGCTTAAAACATAAGAAATGATTTAACTGCTAGATGTTTGTGGATGTTGGTTTTGTTCATTTTTTTATCTCATGAGAGGGCAAAATTTAAGTTGGATTTCTTTGTAAAATTATCATCTGTTTTTCCAAAACAGAAATGATCAGAGGACACAAAATATTATTTATGGGTTAAATCTTGATTCTAATTAGATTTATAATATGAAAATAAAATCAGAGTGCCTGGGGAAAGCCTTCTATATGCTAGCAATACAGTCAGACATAACAAATGACTCAGTGAAATTAATTTCATTTTATCCATTAAATGGAATTAGAATGATCCATGAAAGCTTATGGAAAAGAAAATCACATGCATTTTCCTTAAGCTGGCGTATTCTTGCTTCATGTTCACTAAACATTTAATATAGGCAATTAGAGGATAGTTAGGGTCACTGAGCTGAGCAGGTGTGGGAGGATCTAAACAGTTAAGTAAAATAAACATTTCTGATGGTCTTATCTCTGCACCTTCTGAACTTAATAAATGTCACGAGGATAACCTAAAACAACTCTTCTAGCAGCTCCACAAGGAATTAAATTCAGAAGCATTTTGTGATTTCTAATCTGTTTAGGTTGCTCCGCTAGGGAAAATGCCTCATTCCACTAGGAAGTACCTAGGATTACATTCAAAGACATTTGGAAAGATTGGTGTTGAGATCAAAACATAAAGAAAAGAAAAAATAAAAAGAGATAAACACTATGTTCTAAAAATACAAATGGCTTAAAAGGTGCAATTTTACAAACATTACATTAAGACAAAGTAAGTAACATCTCAGTGATAATTACCACACATTAATTTCACCTTGGGAGAAGTATTAAAATTCAATGACCCAAATTTATAGTAAAAAGACACATCTAGTTGCTTACTGAATTTCATTCTCCACCATAAGTTTTCTAAAAAGCCCTAAATAAGCAAAAAGTCTCAACTTCTAAAAGTCATTAATATAACTGAGAAATTCTTAGTAATCCTTAGTAACAAGTTCTTGAAAACCACACATTGGAAATGCATTCTTTCATTCTCATTTCCTTCTGGATAGGCAACCATTCCAATACGTTTAATGTCATTTAATGTCTAACCTGAAACAAACACTCTGTACTGCAATACCATAGAGAAATAGACCATTCCACTTGTCTTAACTATACATCTTGGTGAACTTTCACAAACTGGACACAGCTGTGCAATCAGTCCTATGACCAAGAAGCAGACGTTGCTAGCACCCCACAAGACCTTCTTGTACCCCTTTCTAGTCTGTATCAGCTCAGGGAACTGTTTTCCTGACTTTTAGCAGAAGAGGTTCATTTTGCTTGTCTTATACATTCCATAAACAGAACCATTCTACTTACACTTGTATGTGTCTGGTTTCTTTAGACACTCAGTGTTGTGTTTTTAAGATTCATTCCTGTTTTTGTGTAAATTGAAGATTATTCGTTCCTACTGCTGTGTGATAGCCCATTTTGTGACTCAAACACTGTTAGTGATGGGCATTTGGACAGGTTCCACTTTTGCTCTTGTTAATAAGGGTGCTAAGAACCTTCTGGTTCATCTTTTGTGAACACATGTCTATATCTCTGTCAGGCTTATGCCTAGGATTGGAACTATAATTCACCGTGTGTTATTGTTCAGTTACTAAGTCACGTCTGACTCTGTGACCTCATGACCTACAGCACGCCAGGCTTCCCCATCCCTCCCTATCTCCTGGAGTTTGCTCAAACTCATGTCCAAATTCTTAGTATATAGAATATCATATAATATGTTCAACTTTAGTCAATGCAGCCAAAGCTGTATCACAAAATGAGCTATCAAGGGGAGCCCTTGGCTTTTATGTCCTTGTATAGTATGAATTATTGTTTTGCATGTCAATGTTTCTGTTCATATAAATTGTTTTATGTTATACATCTCATTCTGTTTCCTACGTTTTTCCTCACTGAGGCTTATGGATTTAAGATTGATGCATGCAGCTTGTAACATCAAGTCTGTTACTTCTAACTATACACCACTACACGATGGATAGTGACACTTTTATTAACAACAGAGGAAAAGTGTCATCTTAAAATCAGATTTTTAAAGACTGTGACTATTTGATTCTGTGGGAAAGGAAGGAAAAAGTTATAGTTTTATAACTATAAAGTATGGTCCAAATTTTACTTTGAAATATATATCTGAAAGGAAATATACCTGATATAAATAATGCTTACTATGATAGAGGACTTAGGGTACTTTTAACATTTTTTCCTGTATTATCTAAAGATATTATAGCCAAGAAAAAGTAAGTAAAAAAAGAAAATATAAAACCTATGAGTACTGTCTTTACATGAGTTCAGTGTTAGAAAACATTCTAATTTTTTATAGTTTGAACATTTGTTTTCATAATCATTATTTGCAGTTAGTGTTAAGCCTATCTCTTCAAATATTACCTTTTGTCTTTCCTCTGTATTTAGTTTCTTTTATTTTTCAACTTTCTTCACTAGAAGGGCCAACTAAAAGCCAGATCATCCCTCTCTTCTCAAGGGAGCAAGCTTCTTCCTCCCAAAGCTAACAGTTGAGAGTTTCCATAGAGTGTTACTACAAAAAGTCTACATCTTCCAGTCTGGCTTTAAGATATCTTTTCTCTTCTTAATTTGTTTCTTAATTAGCTCACTCATTATACCTAACCCACACTGAGAATATCTTAAATTATAACTGTTAGGATTACTAAATAGAAATAGGATCTCATACAAGACAAGAGTCCTTCTACAATTTTTTTTTTTTTTGAGAATAGTTGCTTTACAATGTTGTGTTAGTTTCTACTATTCAGCAAAGTGAATCAGCCACACATGTACATTTGTCCCTTCTTTCTTCGGTTTCCTTCTCATTTAGGTCACCACAGAGCACTGAGTAGCGTTTCCTGTGCTATACAGTCGGTGATCATTAGTTATTTATTCTGTACATAGTAGTATAGATATATGTCAGTCCTCATCTCCCAACCCATCCCGCCCACCCCTGTTACCTTGGTATCTATATGTATGTTTTCTACATCCGTGGCTTTATTTCTGCTTTGCAAATAAGTTCATCTATACAATTTCCTATATTTCACATATAGGCATTAATATACAACATTTGTTTTTCTCCTACAATTTTAATCCATGGATTCATGTTACTCAATTTTGCTTCTACTTCAGACTATCCCTTTGTTCTCAGCTACAAACAAAAATGTCATTGGTCATTCTCTCAAGCAGGAACAAAACCCAAAACTAGGGTCAGAGAACTTTTAATAGATTAGAAAGGACCGTAGCGATTATCTAATTCCAGCGATAACCTTTTCTTATGTTCACTTATCAATGAATCGAATTATTATATTTAACCTACACTGATCATAGTTTAAAGAACAGACTAAAATTTGGCTTCATCAAGATTGCCGGGAGAAATATCAGTAACCTCAGATATGCAGATGACACCACCCTATGGCAGAAAGTGAAGAACTAAAGAGCCTCTTGATGAAAGTGAAAGAGGAGAGTGAAAAAGTTGCCTTAAAACTCAACATTCAGAAAAGTAAGATCATGTCATCCAGTCCCATCACTTCATGGCAAATAGATGAAGAAACAATGCAAACAGTGACAGACTTTATTTGCGGGGCGGGGGGGGGGGGGGGGGGGGGCTCCAAAATCACTGCAGGTGGTGATTGCAGCCATGAAATTAAAAAATGCTTACTCCTTGGAAGGAAAGTTATGACTTACGCAGCCAGCATATTAAAAAGCAGAGACGTTACTTTGCCAAAAAAGGTCCATCTAGTCAAAGCTATGGTTTTTCCAGTAGTTATGTATGGATATGAGAGTTGGACTATAAAGAAAGCTGAGTGCAGAAGAATTGATTCTTTTGAACTGTGGTGTTGAAGAAGACTCTTGAGAGTCCCTTGGACAACAAGGAGATCCAACCAGTCCATCCTAAAGGAAATCAGTCCTGAATGTTCATTGAGAGGACTAATGCTGAAGTTGAAACTCCAGTACTTTGGCCACCTGATGTGAAGAACTGACTCATTGAAAAAGACCCTGAAGCTGGGAAAGACTGAATGTGGGAGGAGAAGGGGACGACAGAGGATGAGATGGTTGGATGGCATCAATGACTCAATGGACATGAGTTTGAGTAAACTCCAGGAGTTGGTGATGGACAGGGAGGCCTGGCGTGCTGCAGTCCATGGGGTCACAAACAGTTGGACACGACTGAGCAACTGAAGTGAACTGAACTGAAATGACTTGTCATGAGGCAGTTTTCTCTTTGTTGGTCCCTTTCTCCATATAAAAATATTAAAAATTAAAAAGCATGAAAATCCGATATGATGGGGATGAACTGGGGAAACCAGAATAAGGGATATGACCAGAAGGCTCTGTCTACATGGCTGGTGAGGAAGAATGCTCCTCTCATGAACTGGACCACATTTATTCACCCTCTCCCTGGCCACATCCACGTGGAAGTGCTCTAGGGAGCCCTTGAAAGGTCACGACCGCCAGGTTCCCCACCTACCCTGACTGCTTACCTTTCTCTCTCACAGCATCTTTTCTGCCACACAGATTATCCCCTCAGGTCCCTGTTCTCTGAATCTAGCAACCTGGAGACTGGACAGTCGTATAAATAAATGTTCAGTGAAGAAGGGGCTCTGGAGGGTAGGAGTCATCTCTTCATTCTTTTTTCCCACTGTGGTTAAAAAAAAAAAAACAAAAAAAACCCTACAAACCCTGGTGTTGACTGTGACTCTCTAGAACTGTCTGATCCATGTAGGTTGTCTGACTTGTTGGGCCGACTAGAAATGACAGCTCTGGACAGAAAGCAGGGCGTCTCCCTTCTCACACACACTGAGGCAGCTGCCCACCTCGCCTGCACCCGTGGCTGCAACAGGGCTGAATAGCACCTCTACATTTCGGATCCATTGAAAACTATCTTCAAAGCAGGGTGCAACCCCAGGATAAATAAAGGAGACAATTTGTGCATTTGAAAGCCTTCCCTTGGTTAACAACTTTGACTAATGATGGCAACAAAATTATTGGAGCCTGCAATAAGCCATCCAGTGGTCAAATAGGTCAGCTTATGAGCAGTATTAAGATTGAAATATCCTTTAAAATTAAACACTTTGGGGTTATTAATGTTTCCTTTCCTCTCAAAATTTTTCTGTTGAGAGGTGGTATGGGAGGAAATGTATTAGCAACAGTAGGATGTGGAGAATAACTCTGAGTACATTAAACATCTGTTGATGGAGCTATTAGCACAGTTTGTAGATACTGCCACCTGGCCCTTATTCCATTTTGCTCCAACTTTAGTGCCTGAAAATATACTGCAGCAATCATGTTCCACTTCTATTAAATCTTTTACTACTGCATTAGGTGGAACGTAAGCATCAATCAGTTCTCATTGAGAGGGAAAAAAAAAAAAAACCTACTTAGGGCAAAATCAAAATGCCAATAAGAAAATGCCAAGGGTTAAACATCACTTAGCATTTAAGTTGGCTGTGTTATGATCTGTGTGAGAGGAAGTCCTTTAAGCAGTAAATGGAGGCAAAGGCACCTAAAGTTTGTATAATCACCTTACTCAGGTGAGAGAATTTCAGCTCCTTCCTCTATAGGTTATTTTCAAATGCAGCATCAGATTCCTCACAGAACTAAATAAGAAGGCAACTAAATAAGAAGGACCTCAAAATAAAGGTCCATCTTCCTCAAATGTTAAGCTTATACTAGTTGTTCTTTTTTGGAAAAAGCATATGAACAAGTGCTTTTGTGAAATCTCATTAGATTTACAGAGTCCAAATAAAGGCACAAAAAGTTCTCTACTGAAAGGACAATTGACTTAACCAATGTAACACCACTCATCCCAGGTTTTCCATAGAACACGGTCCACAAGCTACAAAAGCATTCTTCCTCACTCTGCAACTGACACTGGCTTCCTTGTCTGCCGGCTTCTTGGCTCCTCCTATATTACTGTTTTCTTCATATACAAAGCTCCTCTACTAAAGAAATTCACCATGCTTGCAAAGGGGCTTCAAGGGATCTCAGGATCCGAAATTTCATTTTTAAGCTCCTCTTTGACATGTGCCTGCGTGGCCATTTGAAATTGAAGGCCTCGGTCTATGCATCTTTATGGAATGAAGGACTCAGTGATGCATTTGAGCTTTCAGAGAGACTGTTATGGGTCATCTCACCCATACTAACTTGTTCTGTGCAACTGCCATGTGTTCTAAGTCATGTCCGAATCTTTGTGAGCCCATGGACTACAGTCCGCCAGTCTCCTCTGTCCATGGGATTTTCCAGGCAAGAATACTGGAGTGGGTCTCCATTTCCTTTTCCAGGGGATCTATCTTCCCACCCCAGGGATTGAACCCACCCCTCTTAGTTCTCCTCCACTGGCAGGAGGGTTCTTTACCACTAGCACCACCTGGGAAGCCATATCTGCAACTGCCACAGATATGTAATGTTCCTTAAAATTGTTCAGCCCTAAAAAAAAAAAAAACAAAAAAACAGCAGTCCTAGGTGTGTCCTCTATATTACCTATTAGAAACTTTAAAACTCTATGGTCAAACATCGGCCCCATTATTACGAGTTAGGATGTGTCCTGCTGCTGGTTTGATGCGGTTGGATTGACTTATCAGTCATAATCACATCAAAAGCATCTATCTGCTTTCCATTCTGGGAATGGAAGATATGTTGTGGAGACAGTTAAGTCTTTGACTTTCTTTGATAATTCAATCTAGTTACTGCATGTGTTTTCATTCTGCTTCCTTATATAATTGATGCTTGGTTTCCTTCTCTGCAAAATGAGGAAAATGATGCCTGGGATATATATTTCACAGACGATAAGTATAAAATGGAAAAATATATACCATGAAGTACGATACAGCTACTGAAATCAGAATCTTTCACCTTTTTCCTGCCTTCCCGTTCCCAATGTCGTTACCCTAGTTTAGAAACATTTTATGCCTTACCTACCTTATCTCTATTCTGTCAATTTGAAAAACACTAAAAACAAACCAAAAAATCCCTCTCTTTCCTCTGCTTACTGAAATACCACTGATTCTTCAAGATTCAACCAACAAACTTTTCCCTCCCTGGACCTCCCAGTTCTCCCAGAATTGCTTACCTATCAAATTTTGTGTTACACTATTAGCATTTTATAAGTCTGTCTTTTCATTTAAACTGTAAATTCTTTGATGGAAGAAGTCCTGTTTTGGTTACCTTTTCTTCCTCTACAGTACCTAGCATAGTGCTTGAAAAACTAGTTTCTTGAATTGAATTGAATCAATGGAATGAGGCTAGTGAAAAGATCTGGCTAAGAACATTACCATACGAAGACCAAAATACATCTCTTGCCAAATTCTGTTGGCCAAAGCTTTTAATCTTTATATTCAAGACCTCTTGGCAGCATTTGATGTGGCTGAGCACTTTCTTTTGTGAAGCACATTTTCCTGTGGGTTTTTAGGACACCACCCACTCCTCCCCCTGCCCCCCCCATCCCGTCACTTTACTATTTCTCCAATTTATTTTCTTACTCCCCTTCCTCTGTTCACATCTAAATGCTAGAACGTCCCAGAATTCTATCCTTAATCCTTCACCCTCTCTACTAACTCTCTGTAGTTAATATCACTTTATCTGATGCCAATAAATATCACCGATACACCGTCAATTCTTGTTTATATCTCCAGCTCAGAGTGCTCTCCTGAATTCTGGGACTTATCCATTTTTCTTTGAGGTTCCACTGTGATGACCGATTGTCATCTTAAATTGAACATGCACAGTGCAAAATGCTTGATTCTCTTCCACTCCTTCCCAAGTCTAGTTGGTCCCCATACCCCCTTCAAGTTGATTAGGTCAAAAATCCAGGAGTCATCTTTCACTCAACCCTTCATATCTTACATCAAATCCATCAACAAGGCTGGTGACCTCTTCCTGCAAAACGTACCTCACATCTGACCCCTTCTTCCATCCCCACCACTACGGTGCTAGGCCAAGCCTCCACCACCTCTTGCCTGGACGTTGTGAACTTCTAACTTTCAACCTTTCCCTGCAGTCTTTTCTTCACTCTAGGGTCAAAGCAAACTGTTAAAAAGCACGAGTTCCTCCATGTACATTAAACCCCTCCAAAGGCTTCTTATTGGATTAGAATATAATCTAAACTTTTACCTCATCGTCTGCAAGGCTCTGAACTTTGCCTAACTCTTCTGGCTCATATCCTGTACTTTCTTTCTGGAACACTCCACTCCCGCAAGGCACTCTCACTGTCGGTCGCCCGGGACACTCTTCCCTCAGGTCACCGCATGGTTCCTCCTCATGATTCAGGCCTCAGCTCAACATCCCCCTCAGAGAGACCATCCGTGACCAATCTAGCCATGGTAGCCTTGCCTCCCACCCGAGAGCCCTCTACTCCATTATTTTAGTTTATATTCTTACTAGAAATTAATACTATCAGCAATTATCTATTTACTCCTTTTCACATTTAGTGTTTGCCTCCACCAACAGTATTCTTGGCTTTCCCTTGTAGCTCAATTGGTAAAGAATCCGCTTGCAATGTGAGAGACCTGGGTTCGATCCCTGGGTTGGGAAGACCCCCTGGAGAAGGGAAAAGGCTACCCACTCCAGTATTCTGGTCTGGAGAATTCCATGGACTCTATAGTCCATGGGGTCACAAAGAGTCGGACATGACTGAGCAACTTTCACTTTCCACCAACTCCTCTTTGAATCAGAAATTTACTCTTGTTCACTATTGTAACAGTGGGTAATGCCTGACACATAGTGAATACACAACAGATATCTGATGACTGAATGGAACATCTATTTCATGTACTCATCGAGCAAACCATCATTTACACGCTCGGTGTACAGGCCCTGAAGATGCCCTGCTGATATAAGTGCTTTCAAGAGTAGTAGAGGAGACAACCAAGCAAATAGAAACACACAACACAGTGGGCTCGGTCCTTGAGGGGGGACATGTGGAAGCCCCAGCAGCATCTAAATGAGATGTGCACCACAGACCTGGAATGGCTGTGGGAGATTCGGGAAAAGACTTCCTGGAAGAGAGTGTATTAGGTTTCCACTTTAGTTACAGCAAATTACAACCAACTTGGCATCTCTCCACAGCAGCCGTTTAGTATCCCACAGTTGTATAGATCAAAAGTCCTACTGAGGGCTTCCCTGGTGACTCAGCAGTAAAGAATCCACCTGCTCATGCAGGAGACACAGGTTCGATCCCTGATCCAGGAAGATGCCCCCTACTGCAGAGAAACTAAGCCCATGTGCCACAGCTGCTGACCCTGGGCTCCGAAGCCCACGTGTCTCAAATCCTGAAGCCCGCACGCCCTGCAGCCTGTGCTCTGCAACAAAAGCAGCCACTGCAGTGAGAAACCCGTGCCCTGCAACTAGAGACAAGCCCACGCAGCAGCAAAGACCGAGCATAGCCCAAAATAAATAAATAAAATATTTTTTTTAATACTTTAAAAAAAGTCCCACTGGGCTCAGCTGGTTCTCATCTTAGAGTTTCACAGACCCAAATCCCTTTGTTTGGGGCAGTGTTCCTTTCTGGAGACTCCGGGATTACGTGCTTCAGATCATCCAAACCAGCCAAAGTCAGTTCCATGGACTTGTAGGCCTGCTAGTGTTTCCCCCTTGCTGTCAGTCAGGTGCCAGTCTTTATGCCTGGAAATCACATGCAGTTCTTCTCAGGCTTTCCACGTAGCCTGCCTCCAATCATGGGGCGTCACATCTCTCATACTTCGAGTCTCTGCAACTTCCTCTTCTGTGGCATCCCTCTGCTGCCTCCAGTCAGGAAAAGTTCTTCACTTTTAAGTCCTGGGGATTACAGGGGGCCTGTCTGGGTAATCCAGGATAACTTTCCTTCTTTACAGACTGTAATGTGAATTATATCTGTAAAGTCACGTTTGGCGAGTATTGTTGTCTCATCTGACTCTTTGTGGACAGCATCATGCCAGGCTTCCCTGTCCTTCACCATCTCCCAGAGCTCATTCAAACTCATGTCCATTGAGTCGGTGATGCCACCCAACCATCTCGTCCTCTGTTGTCCCCTTCCCCTGCCTTCAATCTTTCCCAGCATCAGGGTCTTTTCCAATGAGTTAGTGAATATAACAGCATAATTACAATTTCTGGGGATTAGGATATAGACATCTTTGAGGGGGCATTATTCTGCCTACTGTAAAGTAGATGCCTAATCTAAATCTTGCAGGTTGATTGGAAGCTTTCCAGGCAAGAAAATTGAGAAGAACATTCCAAGCAAAAAAAAAAAAAAAAGAGGGTCACGAATCCTTGCCAGTCATTCCACACGGCTAGAACACTGGGATATGAGTGTGTGTAGAAAAGGTGTAGGACAAAACATCTGGCCAGAGAGGTGGGCAGAAAATAGACCCTGAAGGCAAGCTTGACCTTTATCACAAGATCAACCAAGAGCCTCCAAGGGCTGGGAGTTAATGATGGGATAAATTGTGTTGTTGTTTAGTCATCCAGTCACGTCCCACTCTTTTGTGACACCATGGACTGCAGCCTGCCAGGCTTCTCTCTCCATGGGATTTCCCAGGCAAGAATGCTGGAATGGGTTGCATATCCTTCTCCAGGGGATCTTCCCGACCCAGGGATCGAACTTGTGTTTCCTGCATTGCAAGCAGATTCTTTACCCTTGAGCCACCAGGGAAGCCCAGTGGAATTAATGGAGAATAGCAACACCACACAAGGCTGAGTTTGCTCTAGGAGCAGAGGAGCTTGCTCTGGGGGATTCTCAATTTTTTAGTGAGGATTTTTTAGTGAGTTCACATATGTAAAAATATGTGAACACTTCTGTGATCCAACAAGTGAGGAAGAGGAAGTGGCTGATTATACAAAAATCTGTGTGAAATGCTCCAGGTCACCTGGGAAGATTCGGGTGCTCTGATCCTTACTAAGGAAGGATCATGAAAGGATTCTCAATCCATAGTAATACGTATATATTACAATAATAATATATATATAATTATACACATTTAAAATTTTACACATATGTATTATATATAATCTTAAATCATTATATAAATTTGTAAATATCTTTATAATAGAATTTATTCTGAATCATCTGGATGTTCTCATCAAGATTGTCTAATCCAGTTGTCATTAGATTTTGGCCCCTACAGCTGAGTGTATGTATATGTTTCCACGGTCCAGATCATAATGAGAGAACAGCAAAAGCAGACCCAAGCGATTTATTCATGCTAAGTGAAGGCCAAATGATCTGTGCCTGTTGTCTGAATGACAGAATCACAGTGGAACAAAGAACAGAAGTGATGAGAGATGGAGTCTCCACGTTGAACTCATCAGTGAGAGCACGCTCTGCACAAAACCCACAACCCAGCAGTAGGCATCATGTCATGTTCCAAATAGAAACTTGGTTTCAGCAAAACAAAACCATCTGTTATATTAAATTAAATATTAATACGCATAGTGTTGGTTTTATAGTTTTGTTTAGATATAATTTGAACTTTCATCTTGTTTAATAAGGTTTATATCTAATTTTGTAGGTTGACACATATGTAGAGATTATTACATATAAGATTGATTTAACACTGGGGAGGGAGTTCATAAAAATAATTTTTATTTTTAATTCAAATTTCAGAAATGCAACTCTGTTGGTTTAGTTATTTGACTGCTACCCTTCATAGGACGGGTGATTATATTTCAGGCATGTAATTGAGCAGAAGGTGGAAAAGAAATAGGATGACTCAGAGAATTGTCGTATCAAAACATTTCTGAATTTGAAAGAGAGATTATCTAGTTTCATAGTGGCTTTTATCTATACTGAAGAGTTCTATACTACAGGCATATATATTTCTCTTTACTTTGCTATATGTTAATTGTATTTTATCTATGAATGAAAAACACCATAACTTTTTTTTTTGCTGGTTAGTAGTTATTTTCTTAAGTTGCATTTTTAATTGGAGGATAACGGCTTAACAACACAGTGTTGGTCTCTGCCACACACCAATGTGAGTCAGCCGTAAGGACACATATGTCCCCTTCCTCCTGGAGCTGACTCCCCCTCCCTTCACCCCACCCCTCTAGGTCATCACAGACAGCCAGGCTGAGCTCCCTGTGTTATAAAGCAACTTCCCACTATCCATCTATTGTACACATGATAATGTATAAACGCTACTCTCTCAGTTCATCCCACCCTCTCCTTCCCTTACTGTGCCCACAAGTCCATCCTCTACATCTCCGTCCTTATTCCTGCCCTGCAAATTGGTTTTTCAGTACCATTTTTCTGCTGTTGCTGTTGTTCAATCACTCAGCTGTGTCCAACTCTTTGCGACCCCATGGACTGCAGCACGCCAGGCTTCCCTGTCCTTCACCATCTCCTGGAGTTTGTTCAAACTCATGCCCATTGAGTCGGTGATGCCGTCCAGCCATCTCATCCTGTCCTCCCCTTCTCCTCCTGCCTTCAGTATTTCCCAGCATCAGGGTCTTTTCCAGTGAGTTGGCTCTTCACATCAGGTGGCCAAAGTATTGGAGCTTCAGCTTCAGCATCCGTCTTTCCAAAGAATATTCGGGGTTGATTTCCTTTAGGATTGACTGGTTGGATCTCCTTGCAGTCCAAGGGACTCTCAAGAGTCTTCTCCAGCACCATTTTGTTAGATTTCATACATATGCGAAAAATGCCAGAATTTTTGTAATGAAAAATCTATATCTATTTTTGTGCTAAAGTTCCTGTTTAGAATATTAAAACTTTAAGAATTAAAAGGACTGCTAAATTCAACTCCATCATATACACACAAACACACATACACATACCTTTCATAAAAAAACAACAAAGACTAGAGTTAGACAGGGACAACTTTTAGGACTTATGTTTTTTATATCTTAGACCCGTAGTAAGTCAGGCTTGCTTATGACTTGTGCCTATAGCCCTTTATACCTCTTCATCCAACTCAGAGCAGTGGAAGTGTCCAAGCTCTGTCTTTCCTACTGGACTCAGCTCTGCAAAGATACAGGTCTCTTCTGCTTGATTTCTGCTGTATCCACGTCATTGAGCACATATCATTGAGAAGGAGAGGAGGGGAGGGGGATAAGATGGGCTGAGAAATGAGATGGATGGATGGATGGATGTGAAGGAGGAAGGAAGAAGGACTGAAAGGAAGGAAGGATGGAAGAGGGAGCTAAGGAGGAAATGTATTGAAAGGAAGAAACCTAGTTCAGGACTCTGAACTCCCGGTCTACTCTTTTTCCTATATCATACTCAGTGATGAAGTAAAGTGAACATAGTAGTTGCTCAGTCGTGTCTGACTCTTTGTGACCCCATGAACTGTAGCCCGCCAGGCTCCTCTGTCCATGGAATTCTCCAGGCAAGAACACTGGAGTGGCTGGCTATTCCCTTCTCCAAGGGATCTTCCCAACCCAGGGATCAAACCCAGGTCTCCTGCATTGCAGGAGACTGGAATACATTCTTAACTGTATAGAATCCAGGCAGATTCATCACTGTCTGAACCATCGGAGAAGCCCACCATACTCGGTGCAAAATCTTAAATCTACATTTTTTTAAAGGATTTACACTTGAGATTAAAAACTTGCTATCACACAAAAAGGCCCACAAGAATAGAAGCCAACTAACCATGATACCATAATAGAAGAAAGCTCCATAGAGACACCCCTGCCTATATTTTACTAAACCTATATTCTCAAGCTTCACACAATGTCTAGCACTTAGTGTGTTTTCAAAATATATTTATTGGATAAATGTATATAGGCATCAGGGAAAGAATAAGGAAAAATGCTGCAACTAATTCATAAGTCTCAGTCAAGACATTCATCTGTCTGTCTTTATAAGAAAATCAAAACACCTCCTCAGCAAATGGATTACAGGAAAACTGTCTTGAATCTGATGTTGTAAGATGAGAATTATCATTTATAAGGGAGAATACATATAGAGGGAATTATTAGATTGGCACAAACGTAGCTGCAGTTTCAGACTGTGAATTTTAAATCATTATTACTAGGCTCAAACACATCTTAACTAATCAAAACAGGAACCATTACAATCAACACATTTTTGACAACTAGAAATAAGTTTGTTTATTCCTGTAGCATAAAAATCCATGCTTTGGGATTTGACAAACTCTTGTAAAGCATTTTATGCATCCTGCTGGTTGTGGAAGCATTTTCTCTGCAAAAAGTTGTCAAGACTCTTGAAGAAGTGGTAGTCGGTTGGTGAGAGGTTAGGTGAATATGGCAGATGGGGCAAATCTCTGTAGACCAATTCATTCAACTTTTAAAGCATTGGTTGTGCGATATGTGGTTGGGCGTTGTCGTGTTAGAGAAGAATTGGGCCCTTTCTGTTGACCAATGCCGGCTGCAGGTGTTGCAGTTTTGGGTGCATCTCATTGATTTGCTGAGCACACTTCTCAGATGTAATGGTTTTGCTGGGATTTGGAAAGCTGTAGTGGATCCGATGGGCAGCAGACCACCAAACAGTGACCATGACCTTTTTTTGGTACAAGTTTGGCTTTGGGAAGTGCTTTGGAGCTTCCTCTAGGTCCAACCACTGAGCCTGTCACCGCCATCTGTCACATAAAATCTACTTTTGGTCACACATCACAATCTGTTTGAGAAATGGTTTGTTGTTGTTGTGTAGAATAAGAGAAGACCACACTTCAAAATGACGATTTTTTTTGACTGTGGTCAGCTCATGAGGCACCCACTTTCCAATTTGTTTCAAATGTCAAAAAACTGTAGAATGGTTGATGTTGGGTTCTTTGGAAACTTCTCCTATAGTTGTAAGAGGATCACCTTCAAAAATTGCTCTCCATTAGTTGTTGTCCACTTCCAATGGTCAGCCATTGCGCTTCTCAGCTCCAAGGTTCTCGTCTCCTTTGTGAAACTTCTTGAACCACCACTGCACTGTATGTTAGCAGTTCCCAAGCCAAATGCATGGTTGATGTTGCAAGTTGTCTCCGCTGCTTTATGACCCATTTTGAACTCAAATAAGAAAATTGCTCAAATTTGCTCTTTGTCCAACAACATTTCCAAAGTCTAAAATAAATATAAAACACATAGCAAGTAATGTCATTAATAAAAAAAAAGCAAGAAATGTGCATTAAAATGATGTATAACATAACCACACTTATTTAAGTATGTATCCCAATATCAAAGACAAATGTCAACAATGCAAAAATGGCAATTACTTTTGCACCAAAAATCAGGTTAAATATTTTAGTAAAACATTAGAGAAAGAAATTTGCTTCCTCTAAAATAAAGATTAGACAGCTGACAAGAAGACAGCTCTCCCAATGGAATCAAGTACATAGAAACTGCCGGAAGAATGAATGACTGCTCTTAACCAGTTGTGCTGCACAAGGTCACATGTAGATACTGCAGATCCAGCAAGCATTAAAAAAAAAAAAAAAAAAATCAGTGGAAAATCAAACAATAGGTGAGACTGGAGAAGCAGTCAGGAGTCAGGAAATCTTGTAAGGAGTCAGCAGTGAGATGAGGGATCTCAGTTTTTACAGCGTGGAGTGGTGAAGAAGGTCCAGGTTTTGAAACTGATAGACATGGATGCAGGCACTCACCATCTATCTGACTTTGGATAGGTTATTTACTCTCCTTGAGCTTCAAGTTTTTTATGTGCAAAATAAGAATTGTGCAATGCCATTTGCATTAGGGTTAGTGTGTATAGAGCTACTGGCCTAGAATAGGTTCTCAGCAAGTGGTATTTTAAATTACCATCATCACTATTAAAATCATCCCTGATCAGAAACCTCAGAAAATCCAGAGGAAAAAAAAAACAAACACACTTGGATGACTTCACTTTTGCATTTCTAACAAGCTCCTAGGTGATGCCAAAAGGGCTTCTCCATAGACTACTTTGAGAAACCAGGTTGGACCCTTTTAGGATCTCTGGCCATCCTCCAGAACTGAAGTTCCACAAGTTCTCCAAGTGATTCCCGTGTGCAATGAAGTCTGAGACACACTAATTAATAGTATGGATTTTCTGATGCAAGATCAGAGGATGAGGTGGGGAGTTCTTTCTGTAAAAGAAAGGATGAGGATGAATTTACATTGCTATAAAAAATAACAGCTGAAATCCAATATTTTGGCCACCTGATGCGAAGAGCTGACTCATTTGAAAAGACCCTGATTCTGGGAAAGATTGAAGGCAGGAGGAGAAGGGGACAACAGAGGATGAGATGGTTCGATGGCATCACCAACTCAATGGCCATGGGTTTGGTGGACTCCGGGAGTTGGTGGTAGACAGGGAGGCCTGGCGTGCTGCAGTCCATGGGGTCACAAAGAGTCAGACACGACTGAGCGACTGAACTGAACTGAACTGAAAAAACAACACTTTTAATGGGATACATTATGTCTAGAATTTTCTCCCGAGCTCTGTGGGAAGAAAGGCCCATTGAGGAGGTGGCTGACGACCAGGAGGGGCAGACCCACCTTCACCCTCACCACGGAAGCTATGCCAGTGCCAATCTCCTTTGCTTTTTATAGAATGATGGGTTAGTAGACTGGGCTGCTGTGTCCTTAGAGTGTTACGAGCGAGGCCAAAGTAGATCAGCTGTAAGCAGGGTCCCATAAGCCTTTCTGTCTGTGGTTTGGTTCATCTCCAAAGGCAGCAAGTAGGAAAGGCACTAGTGCTTCAGCCTGTCCACAGAGCTAACTGCCCCTCCCTTTGCACAAAAGGCACTGACTCTAACCTCGCCTTTGCAATATTCCCGATCTTTATCAGGGGGGCATGTTAAGGGATCACTGGTTGGAAACATTTTCTTGTCCAAGCTCTGTCCTTAACCTAAAGTGGCAGCCCAGAAATGCAGAGTGGCTCCTACCTCACCACTGACCAGGCTCTGAGAAAATGGAAATCAAGAAGGAAAAGGGATATGGGAAAACTAAATAAAAGGAGAGAATTTAAAGGAAATTTCTAACTCTGAAGAGGATTAGTATCATGTGAAAGGAGAATCTTGGCTTTGTGTCCCCGGCTCTAAATTACCTCAAGAATCTTCCTATGACTGTGGGGTTGGAACAAAATAGGATCTGCTCTGGATACTGGGTTATCAGCCTGGAGCTCCAGGGTATAAAATAAAGGTGGAGGAGGAAATGGGCTCTTAAAGGAACAGTGTGTCTAAACACAGTCTGACTGATTGAAGCAGCCTCATCCTCTCTGGGGTCTGCAAATCCATGGTCACTGCTCCCTCTGCTGGATCTTGTGATTGTTGCTTTGTCCAAAGTCGTGTCTGACTCTTCGTGACCCTAAGGACTGCAGCCCGCCAGGCTCCTCTGTCCATTGGACTTTCCAGGCAAGAATACTGGAGTGGGTTGCCATTCCCTTCTCCAGGGGGATCTTCCAGACCCAAGGATCAAACCCTCATCTCCTGCATTAGCAGGCAGATTCTTTACCACTAAACCACTAGCGAAGGTCTTGCTGGATGTACCAGATGAGATTGCCTGATTTATTAATTCCAAAATCCCTCATTCATTCACTCCTCCCTCCAAGCAACTGCTCTGAAGTGCAAAACAATATTTTGAAGGTATGGGGAGAATAAAATCAGTTTATATTTTCCAGACAGTCTGTTACTGGATGAAAAAAAAAACATAATTTATTTTCCACAGGGAAGAAAAATATAAACAAAGGGCCCCTGGTGGAGACATAGTCTAAATAGCATTGATATAAAAATATTCTTAGAAAAGATGAGTAAACGTTCTCCATGTGCTAGAGAAGCAACACGAATGCAAGTTCCTCTCCTCTTTTTCTGTCTCACCAACCCCAAAGCAAGGATAGCACGCAGGCCTTTCCTCTTTATGGTGAATGGGCTTCAATGGCAGGTGCTGCACTATTGAAAAGGACTCAGAAAAAACAGTAAGAATGAACAGCTTGCCATGGACACAACATAATCTACTAAAAATGTTTCCCTCTTTCCACCTTTTCTTTCTTATTTTCCATTTCTAAATAGTTTGTGAAGAACCTGTTTCCCCAAGCCACCTGTTGTTAGTGAGGAAGATTTCCCTTTCATTAGATAATTTTAATATGGATAACTTCAAACCTATACAAAAGTGAAAAAATTAGTACTCACCTTCATATACTCCCCACATAGCTCCCGCAGTTATCAACACAAGCCAATCTTATGTCTGAACCCTCAGCAGCTTCCCCTTGTACTATTAGTATCCAGTAAATTTCACACATATTGATTCATTCACAAATCTTTCGGTATTTGTCCTAAAAGATAAGAACTATTTCTGACCATAAATATACTATCATCATTACACCTAGAAAATTAATAAATTCTTAATACTGGATACCCAGTAAATGTTTAAATTCTAATTGCCCATACATGCCATTAACTTTTTAATAATTTGTTTGAATTAAGTTCCAAATAAGGTTCACACATTGGGTTTGGTTGGTATGTCTTTTAAGATATTTTAATCAATAGATTGCTCCTTCTTCTTTTTCTTGCAGTTTATTTTTAATGAAACCAAGTT
Source organism: Dama dama (assembly GCF_033118175.1). Lineage (NCBI taxonomy): Eukaryota > Metazoa > Chordata > Mammalia > Artiodactyla > Cervidae > Dama > Dama dama. The sequence goes on along the minus strand of NC_083708.1, from coordinate 32,886,986 downwards.
TTTTGTCCTATAGAATTTCCTTCACTCTGAATTTTGCTGATTGCTTCTCTGTGATATAGCTCCATAAGTTTGGGCTTCCATATACTGGTACTTGGACCTAGAGTCTTGTCAGCTTCTTTTTTTTTTTTTTTTTTGAGCAAGACTGCTTCATAGGCAGTGTGTTTTTCCATCCAGAGACATCTAATGTCTGTTTATCACTCCTTCAGTTCTGTTATCAGTTACTGATGCTCAATGCCTAAACCATTAATTCATTGTGATATTCTAACTCTATATTTTGTCATTCATCTATTAACTGGAATTGTTCTATGGAAGTATACTTCTACTTTGTTACTCAGTGATATAGTTTCCATAGGAAAGGCAAGATAAATGACTGATTTATTTACCAGTTATCAAAATAATGCTCCAAAGGTGACTGATTAGTTTATAACTCTACTCACGTGTCCTTAAACAACCTCTAAGACTCATCTTTGAATGGTTGGGTTTTGACACTGTTCACAGGTTACCAGAAACTAGGTATAGATTTGCTTTTTCCATTATTATTCTATCAATTTCACAGTGATATGAATTTTCAATCTTTTAGTTGGCTAGGTCCCTTTTTTCATCCAGCTTGGGTTTACTTGTTCTCTCTTGCATAACCTTGAATATTTATTCATAATCAGACTTTCTCTCAGTCTCACACATAAGCCGACCCATTCGTTTATTTATTTGTTTATCCATTAAACAATGTCTGTGTGTATGAAGTCGCTTCAGTCATGTCCAACTCTTTGTGACCCTATGCACTGCAGCCCACCAGGCTCTTCAGTCCCTGGGATTCTCCAGGCAAGAATACTGGAGTTGAATGGCATGTCCTTCTCCAGGGGATCTTCCCAACCCAGGGATTGAACACTTGTCTTTTATGTCTCCTGCATTGGCAGGCTGGATCTTTACCACTAGCACCACCTGGGAAGCCCCATACAATGTCTATTGAGGGTCAACTACTTGCCAGGCAATCCCTTTCTTCTTGAGTTACATTCCAAAGAGGACAGGAATCACAAAGACACACACACACACACATACACATCTCACAATAAAAGAAACTTCCCTTTCCTGTTTTCAGTTTCAATGTCATTCTCTTAGTTTTGTTTGCCTTTTTTCCCATGAGGGTTGGCATCAGTTATGAAGCCTTCTTAGTTATAGGAATGAAATCGTGTTTTGGTTAGAAGTGAGCAGGAGAGCAGCTCCTGCAACTGTGAATGTAGATGTTTCTCTGCATGAAATGTTTCACATACTGCTGTGCTTGACCCAGCCCACGGTTAATCAGGGAAATTTTTGGACTAGAAACCATGTCTCTGACAACAGTTATTGCAGACCAGGTGACAGAGACTAGTCATCACTAGTGTGCTAAATTCTTTGGGGCAGGAATATACATTTTGTTATTGGGAATACTTTATTTCTGTACCTCCAGTAGCTTATCTTTTTTTTTTTTTAATTTTTTGCCACACAGCAAGTGGGATTTTCATCCCCCAACCAGGGATTGAATTCTTGTCCCCTGCTTTGGAAGCATGAAGTCTTAATCACTAGACCACCAGGGAAGTCCACTAGCATTTCTTAACATGATGCATATTTGAATCTCCTGGGGAGCTTATAAAAATGACTGACGCCAGGCCACAGGTGAATAAATCAGAATCTTTATCAGGCAATGGGTATGGGGATTGTTTTAAAAGCTTCACAGATGCTTCCAATATGCAACCAGGATTGAAAACATAAGCCTGAATTTACAGGCTTTTTACCAGGTAATGAGAGCCATGACCAAATGAAGCAAGTTCCCCAATATTGTCAGTAGAGGGCAGCATGGCCCCAATAATTAAATAATCCAAACTTCTGTCTCACTGGACTAGCCCATAGATTTTTTTCAGCATTCTAAATTATTCTGCTTTCACAAAATTGTGAAATATAAGCTTTAACTATATTTTGTAATTCTATAAAATTTAAATTAATTTAGAAATTAAGCTACTAATATAAATTCTGAGTACAATTCAGCTATTTCAACAATACTGAGGTTATTTTAAACTACATTATTTTACAGCAATATTATATGAAGCCACAGATAAAAAACTTTAAATGATATCAGAATAAATAACTTTTAGGGTTTGATGAAAATTATGGAATATATTTCTGGATTTGGTAAATTATTTTTTAAAGTTTTAATAACAAGAGTTGTCAGCATGATTGATTTTTCAGCCTAGAAGATCAAACTGAATATTTTGGCAGGAATATCTGGAAAGAATTCCTAGGAATGTAATTCACGAAGCTGTGTCAGTGTCAGAATAACCAATAAATGTTTGCTGTATTAGATTCAGCAGATAGGAGAAGTCCTGAGCCAATAACCCAGTTCCATCTTACATAAAGATTCTCATTTATCTGAAACATAAAAATATGTGCTACTTTTAAAGGGTCTTTACATCTACCTTGTATTTAACATGAATGGGGCCCAATTATAAGGTGGTGGAGAGTGCAGTCCATCTGATAAAGATGAGGTTGAAAGGGAATCATCTTTGGGAGGAGAGTTAGTTGGTAGCTATTTACTATTGGAGGAATAACACCAGGCTTCTTACAAAGATTTTTACAGCATCAAATGGATCTTCTTTGCCTCTTACCTTCACTCATTGTGAATATACAATAAGTTTTAACAGAAGAATCACTTCCAGGAACTAAAAATCCCACAATAAAGGTCTAGAAATCAAAGGCCTAGTTTTACAATGGAACCTGTTATCAGCCTTATTGCTCTGTACTTTGTCACATTTTGGTACCATTTCAGGTGAATACTAAATAAATCTAGCTGTGTGAAGAATTAATACAGCTAAATCCAGCAAAATGAACACATTCTCATACTTATATATATATATATATATATATATATGTAGTCATGTGCATATTTAAAACATCCTTATCTAGAAACACATGTGTACAAACCCCACACCCTCTTTACCCATTGACACTGGATTTCAATAAAATCATATTTCTATTAAAATTTCAGTTCCAGCCATAGACTATAGCGAAATACTCTCATCAATGTAAAAATAATCATTCGATAATATAGCCTCAAAATTCACATGAATTGCAGCGTTTTACTTTAGAGGTCCTGACATATATGCACGCAAGACTTGAGACATCTTGCTATATCTTTACCACATTTGAACTAGCCAGATGGAAGATTATAAACTAGTCACACCCGAATTTATTTGATAGCAAGTTGTTTAAAGAACAGTTTTTAAAAGTAGCAACCATCAGGGTGGGATGGGGAGGGAGAAGGGAGGGAGGTTCAAAAGGGAGGGGATATATGTATACCTAAGGCTGATTCATGTTGAGGTTTGACAGAAAGCAACAAAATTCTGTAAAGCAATTATCTTTCAATAAAAAATTTTTTAAAAAGTAGCAACCATCAAAAACAGCTTCTTTCTTATAAATAATATCTTGTCTTCTTGAGCAATATAACTTTGTACCTGACGCCTCTAATGGAAATACTTTTCATCTTTAGAGATGCCAAATTTACTGTCTGTGTACATGTGACACTCACACTTTAGCTTGTATAAATGAACACAGGACAAAGTCCGATACTAGCAGACAGAATGGACTTCCACATAAGGGTACAAGGACAATGAGCACTTTCCACTCCCAAGCCCGCTGGTCTCTTTTCCTACAGTCATGAGGGCTGTTGGTCATTTTGCTTTAGTGGACAAAAGTCAACTGACTCCCCACTGCCTGTGCCACAGGCCTGCAAGCTTAGGATGGAAAACAATTTCGACATTTGCCACTTGGACTGCCGCCCTCAGCAAGCACATTTGTTGTTCCTACATGGTCTTTTGGCTGCCTTCTCTCCCAGCCATCTGTTAAGAGAGGCATTGTGCCTGCTCAGATGGGATGGTGCCACTCTTTCCAAGAGACTCTCACAAAATACATGTGTCTTGACTACCTTGACTTCACGAAGTTCAAAATTTATTTACCAACCGGAACTGCATTTTGAAGCTCCACAGAGCTGAGTGGTGAAGGACTGAATTCTGTGTCCAGATAAAGTGTGAGATCCTGAAAGAATTATTCAAGACTTAGTTTCAATGGGTGGATAATGAAATCGAATGCTGCATTTTCCATGATTGAACACTGGATATAAATACGGCTATACACATCACTGCTTTCTCCTTCATGTGACCAGCTCTGAGCAAACAGTGACTACACCTGTTATTCCCTCATCTTCAGGGCCACGCATCTCATTGATTCACAGAGATGTTCATACACTCGGAATAGTTGATTTACACACGATTGATTATGGCTTAGTCCATGTGAGCCCCAACTCTCATTAGCAAGGCAGTAATAGTGATCGTAGATTTACTCTATGAAACCCACCAGGACAAAGACCGCCTTTCCAAAGAAGATTGGGTTGAGCTTTTTTGTACCTTTCAGCAACTACATTTTCAAGTTTACCATTTCCCCTCAAGGTTTAACTGTGCCTCTTACCAGATTCTTACGCATCTCAGAATGGAATTTGATCCCATCTGCTGGTCTCTGACAAGTTTCTTTCTCTGGCATCTTCCCACTAGATAAATCACCATGTTTTGCACCCAACTTGTGTATCCTGAATCTGGCTGATGGTCACTCACACATCCACCTCTGGATCAGAAAGCAAAGCTAATTTGGGATAGAAGGCTAACAAAGGCAACCAAACACCACCTGAAGGAGCCTGAGCTCTGATCAGACAATAAATATTGTTGTTGCATATGCATACTACCAAATTTCACCATTTCTAAGTCTCTTTCCTCTAAAATTCTAGTTAGAAAAATAATGATTTTTTGGAGTATAGTTGCTTTACAATGCTGTGTTAGTTTCTGCTTTACAACAAAGTGGATCAGCTATGTGTATACATATATCCCCTCCCTCTCCGGCCCCCCTCCCCCTGCAATCCTATCCCACCCCTCTGGGTCATCACAGAGCACCAAGCTGAGCTCCCTATGTAAACAGCAGTTTCCCATTAGCTACCTATTGTACACATGGTGGTGTATATTTGTCGTGATTAAAGCTAACAGTAAAGAATTATTTAAAACTATCCATTTAAAAAAAGATTGTCAAATTTATCGTATCTGCTCAAGACTAAATAAGTAATAGAAGTTTGGTTTTATGTAGAAAAAAGAATTTATAATTTTTTCCCCAAAGGATGCGTTAAGTAATGAAAATAAACTATCTCACTTGATTCAGGGAGGATTTTGTGCAAATGATGGGCAGATTTGAGTGAAGCGGTTACATTGTGTGTGAGGGGCATTCTGCCCAGAGAGGCTGGTGAAGTAATACAAACCTGGAAGAAGGATAATTTGGATGGAAAGGGCAAGCAACAGAAGGAAGTTCTCATAAACCGAACTGCGGTAATGGGGTAGGGAACACAGTGATAAGAGTTCACTGAATCAGTCAGGAGTGTGTAGTAGGAGACTTGTAACTGGATAAGGAATCTGACCTTACAGCCCAGAGTGATGGGAAAGCCACAATGGTTCCACAGACTGGGCTGTGGTATGGTAATCTGGGCCAAGGCTTACGCTGAATGTAGCCTAGAGAGTTAGTCACAGTGGGTCAGGGCCTAGGAAAGCTGATAGCTGCCTGCAGACCTGAGGTGTTCTAGCTAGAGTTGGTGAGCCCGGCTCTGTGAGGTGAAGAACCATGCTTACCTTATCAGTTCAGATACATCACTGTATTTTCAGTGTTGAACACAGAAACTGGCATACAGTAAGTGCTCAATAAATATGGTTGCTCAAATAAGGGAGAAGAGAAATGAGTTCTGTGTGATGGTTTGAAGAAAAGAGTACTAACATTTGGCAATGGGGCATCTTTCATGTATGAATGACAATTATTATTCCAAAGCTTCTTGAGTTAGGACTAGAACCAAATTTAAAACAAGCCACATAAGCTTAAACTTCAGGGGCCCTCCCTGGGCCCTTCCAAGACTCTGGGAATGAGTCTAGCAGTGTGTATAAAAGTCATCAGTTTTTGTAAAATTATTAAAAAGAAGGTATTTTAACAACAGTAGAGAAGACTGGACTTCCCTAGTGGCTCAGATGATGAAGAATCTGCCTGCAATGTGGGAGACCCGGGCAGGATACCTGGGTCAGGAAAATCCCCTGGAGAAAAGAGACTATCCTTTTCCACACTGACTTCCCTTTGGTCACTCTTACCTTCATGCTGAGGATGGTATTGTAGAGGAACTCTGAGCCTTTTCAGAGTCTGAATAAAAGGAAGCTGAATTGAAGAAATAATTTCAGTTTAGTGAGATCCAGTTATGCAGTTTTCAGCCATTTTTGAGTGGAGCAAAGCCTTAGATACTCGTTCTGCTACTGTGACAGCTCACCTAGTACTCTGACCCACAGAGACAGGAACAGAGAATATCAAGAGTCTGTGGTCAGAGATGAGTCTCTGACTGTGTCCTACAAGGCCAGTGCCCAACCAGTGTGTGGTAGAGGAGAATGGTGATGGTTTGGAGGCAGAACCACATTATGAAACACTTTCCCTCTTATCCAATGTTTAGAGCTGAGTTATCAATTTTCTTTTCTTTTTTTTTTTCATTTATCTTCATTAGTTGGAGGCTAATTACTTCACAATATTGTAGTGGGTTTTGTCATACATTGCCATGAATCAGCCATGGAGTTACATGTATTCCCCATCCCGATCCCCCCTCCCACCTCCCTCTCTACCCGCTCCCTCTGGGTCTTCCCAGTGCACCAGGCCCGAGCACTTGTCTCATGCATCCAACCTGGGCTGGTGATCTGTTTCACCCTAGATAATATACGTTTCGATGCTGTTCTCTCAAAACATCCCACCCTCGCCTTCTCCCACAGAGTCCAAAAGTCTGTTCTGTATTTCTGTGTCTCTTTTTCTGTTTTGCATATAGGGTTGTCGTTACCATCTTTCTAAATTCCATATATATGTGTTGGTATGCTGTAATGTTCTTTATCTTTCTGGCTTACTTCACTCTGTATAATAGGCTCCAGTTTCATCCATCTCATTAGAGCTGATTCAAATGTATTCTTTTTAATGGCTGAGTAATATTCCATGGTGTATATGTACCACAGCTTCCTTATCCATTCGTCTGCTGATGGGCATCTAGGTTGCTTCCATGTCCTGGCTATTATAAACAGTGCTGCGATGAACAGTGGGGTGCACGTGTCTCTTTCAGATCTGGTTTCCTCGGTGTGTATGCCCAGGAGTGGGATTGCTGGGTCATATGGCAGTTCTATTTCCAGTTTTTTAAGAAATCTCCACACTGTTCTCCATAGCAGCTGTACTAGTTTGCATTCCCACCAACAGTGTAAGAGGGTCCCCTTTTCTCCACACCCTCTCCGCATTTATTGTTTGTAGACTTTTGGATAGCAGCCATCCTGACTGGCGTGTAATGGTACCTCATTGTGGTTTTGATTTGCATTTCTCTGATAATGAGTGATGTTGAGCATCTTTTCACGTGTTTGTTAGCCATCTGTATGTCTTCTTTGGAGAAATGTCTGTTTAGTTCTTTGGCCCATTTTTTGATTGGGTCATTTATTTTTCTGGAATTGAGCTGCAGGAGTTGCTTGTATATTTTTGAGATTAATCCTTTGTCTGTTGCTTCGTTTGCTATTATTTTCTCCCAATCTGAGGGCTGTCTTTTCACCTTGCTTATAGTTTCCTTTGTTGTGCAAAAGCTTTTAAGTTTAATTAGGTCCCATTTGTTTATTTTTGCTTTAATTTCCAATATTCTGGGAGGTGGGTCATAGAGGATCCTGCTGTGATTTATGTCGGAGAGTGTTTTGCCTATGTTCTCCTCTAGGAGTTTTACAGTTTCGGGTCTTACATTTAGATCTTTAATCCATTTTGAGTTTATTTTTGTGTATGGTGTTAGAAAATGTTCTAGTTTCATTCTTTTACAAGTGGTTGACCAGTTTTCCCAGCACCACTTGTTAAAGAGGTTGTCTTTTTTCCATTGTATATCCTTGCCTCCTTTGTCAAAGATAAGGTGTCCATAGGTTCGTGGATTAATCTCTGGGCTTTCTATTCTGTTCCACTGATCTATATTTCTGTCTTTGTGCCAGTACCATACTGTCTTGATGACTGTGGCTTTGTAGTAGCGTCTGAAGTCAGGCAGGTTGATTCCTCCAGTTCCATTCTTCTTTCTCAAGATTAATTTGGCTATTTGAGGTTTTTTGTATTTCCATACAAATTGTGAAATTATTTGTTCTAGTAACACTTCATCAAAAAAGATGTCATTACTGCTCAGTAATGCAGTACAGAGTACTGCAAATTCACCTCACATTCCTTTTTGATGGGAATCTCATGAAATAGAATTTATTAAAATTATTATATTGGTAGGGCATAAACTTTTGTCAAAACTACAAATTGTATGTGTGTGAATTCACATATTTTATATGCCCCAACTATTCATAATAAAGAACAGATTTCTAGCATCCATGTTAGAAGAAAGACTGAATTACCTTTCTACTCTGTCTATAGGAAATATTTTTAAATTACTTGTCCTACAATTAGGTGATCAAAAAGTAGACAGGCAAAAAAGTAGGACAAAATGTATTATAAAGGTATACTGGTCAAAGTAATAGAAAATAATATGTTATTTTTCTTTTGTTTTGTAATGTCTGTGATATTTGTCAGCTTTTTAACATTTGTAATTTGTTGCCATTGCTTTTCTCATTCTGAATATTTGCCTAATTTATAATTAGAAGTTGGCATTCTCTCTCTTAAAGAAGCCCTTTCCCCAAATTGTATAAACCTCAAGACCCACAAAACCTGACCAAAACAGAGGTGGTGAATCTGAAAAAAAGGATTTAGAAGAAAGATAAACTGAAATGCTTCTTTATATAAGAACAGAAAATTTCAAGATACTTGATGGCATATTTGGGAGTAGAATGTAGCAGCGAAGCTGAGGTTCAAACTATATAAAATAGTCTCCCATTTGTATACATCAGATCCAAAGACTTGTATACAAGGGGGCTTTAAAAATTGAATTATGGAATATACAGACAACAGCAGAAATAAACATTAACAGAAATACGTACAGGTCATGACCTGAAAGACTTCTATTTTCAGTGGAAAATAGGAAATATAATCCTAAAGATGAGATTATTTATATGAAGATAAATGCAAATTCGTGAAAGCTAAGATAAGAAAAAAAATACAGAAAAGTACTATAGAATTTAAAACCGAGTTTTACACACAGGCAGTGGGCCCTCTTATGAGTTCTATACCCAAAGGGTCAATCAATCATGGATTGATTGGTAAATGTGGAGGTCTAACTCTGCTGCGCCCTTTATCAGAAAGGATTTGAGCATCCGTGGATTTTGGTATGCACTGGGTACCAACCTCCCACAGACACAGAGGGATGACCTGTGTGTGTGAGTACTGTGCTCAATAGCTTCAGTCGTGTCCAACTCTTTGTGACCTCATGGAGTACAGCCCACCAGACCCTCTGTTCATGGGATTCTCCAGGCGCGAATTCTGGAGTGGCTTGCCAGGCCCGCCTCCAGGGGATCTTCCCCACCCAGGGATCAAATCCAGGTCTCCTGTGTCCCCTGCATTGTAGGCGATTCTTTACTGCTGAGACACCAGGAAAAGCCACGGGGTAATATTATTTACCAATAAAGACGTTTTAAAGTGAAAGCAGTTTTTTCTTCAACATTTTGTAAATATTAGTACTGATAAATTATATAATATTATTAACAATACAAATAATAAAAATTGAAATATAATATCTAGTCAGAGGATTTTTGTGAATATTTCAAAATCTGTTCAATGTTGCTCAGCATAGTGCCTGGCATACAGCAAGGGCAAAAATTATATATTTGAACTATATATTATTAAAGTAAGTAAAAATGAAATCAGTTGAAATCTGCAAGAAACAAAGAAGAAAAAAACCACTCTTGATAGAGCAGGCTTTAATGGACATTTAAAACTTCATTGGTAATAATCATCAAGCAAAATAAATATATAAGAAATATTTAGTATTTTATTGTTCTTTGAAAATGTTATCCTTGAGAGAAGTTTAAAGAGACTGAAAGGAATGAAAGGTTAATAAAAGAGTTGATTTAACAGATTAAGCTGTTTGAAATAGCAAGGCTTTATTTCCACTAATAAGCTGTCACTTAATGTAGCATGTTAAAGCTCAAGGAAACGGCACAAAGCCTAGATTCATCTTGTTTTTCTTTACTCTGAGAGAATATCTTAATTACATCAAGGATAAATCTTAATAAACAAACTGTAGAAAGGTCAGAAAGACTTCCCATACACAGACAGCTTTCAAAATCTTTCCACCATGTATCTTTTCAACATGCTAAGATTGTAGGTAACAGAGTCAAAAGTTTCTAGCTTTTCTTCATTCTGATTTTCATATCAGGATATCTGAGAAACAAGTGAGTTCTAATACAAACCCTAGTATCTCAAGAATTAGATAACTGGGCAGCATGATCAAATTTTTTATGACTTCGTTATAACCATTTCTCATAGACTTTATTTCCAGCCCATAGTTGCATTTTTATCCTTTAGCATGTAGCTTTAAATTGTCCACTGAAATATTTTATCTAGAGCTGCAATGTATGGAGAAACCTACAGATTCAAAGGAAATCAAATGAGATGCCCCTGCAACCTATTAAAGTCTCTAATATTGAAAAGATGTCCCATAGAAAAGGCTGATGAGGATGCAGAAGAACTAGAAACCTCATGCATTACTGGCAGAACAGAAAATGATACATTCAGTTTGGAAAAGTTTGTCAGTTTCTTTAAAAGTTGAATGATCATCTAGTACAAAACTCAACCATTCCACTCTTAGGTGTTTATCCAAGAGAAGTGAAAACATATGACCATATAAAGATTTGTATGTAAAATAGATGAGCAGTCCAAGTTTGATGCATGAAACAGGGCACTCAAAGCCAAAGCCTGTGCACTGGGACAACCCAGAGGGATGAGATGGGGAGGGAGGTGGGAGGGAGGTTTGGGATGGGAGACACATGTACATCCATGGCTGATTCATGTCAATATATGGCAAAACCCACCACAATACTGTAAAGTAATTAGCCTCCAATTAAAGTAAATAAATTAATTTAAAATATATTTGTATGACACAAATATCTGTAATAGCTTTGTCAAAAACTGCAAATTTATTTAAAAAATTGAAAACCACCCAAACATCCATCAGCCGGTGAATGGATAACCAGATTATGGCATATCCATGCAGAGCCACATTTCTCTTCAATAAGAATGAATTTTGATACAACAACATGGATAAATCTCAAAGAAATTATACTGAATGAAAGAAGCCAGATGATAAAGAGCAAGTGTTTTATCATTTTATTTATATAACGTTCTACAAAATGCAGATAAGTCTCTTGTTATAGAAAGCAGATGAGTTGTTGTATAAGGATGAGAAGACAGGGAGGACCAGGAAAAAAGAGTAACAAAGATATGAAGACCTCTGGGAAAGATGGATATGTTATCTTAGTTTTTAAATATGTTTTATATGTTTATTACCTTGATTTTTGTGATGGTTTTATGGGTGTATGTAGTTATGCTTCATTATTCTCAGGGGGATTAACTCTAGAACCCCACTCTAAGATTCTAAAATCCACAGACGCTCAGGTCTCTCATATAAAATGGTGTAATATTTGTATATAACTTATGTACATGTATTTTAAATCATCTCAAATTACTTATAATTAAATAATGTAAATGCCATGTAACTAGTTGTGAGTACAATGTAAATAGTATGTAAACAGCTGATGGTGTGTGACACATTAAAGTTTGGCTTTTGGAAACTTTCTGGAATTTTTTTCTAAATATTTTTGACAGTTGGTTGTTTGAATTCATGAATGAAGAGCCCATGGGTACAGAAGGTAACTATACATGTAAAAATGATCAAACTGTACAATTAAATATGTATAATTTAAATAAATGTAATTATAACTCAACCAAGCTGTTTAAAAACAATTAAATAAACTAACATACATACAATTAAGAGTTAACCAGAAATGAGACTAGCTTTTTATTAAAATCACCCAAGAAAATAACCTGCTAAAGAGACATTTCTAAATTTCAAAGTGGAATCTAAAAGCCTTATTAAAAGTATTTGGAAAAAAATCAGTAATCTAAAATCACACAAGACTGAAGTGATACTGTTAGAAAATGGAATGGTCATTGCCAAGGACCGGGAGAGGGGGAGATGGGGAGTTAGTTGCTTAATGGGTATGGAGTTTCAGTTTTGCAAGATGAAAAGAATTCTGGAGATTGATGGCCACACAACAATATTAATGTACTTAATACTACTGAACTGTAGGCTTTAAAAAGCTTAAGATAGTAAATGCTATGTGTATTTTACTATAATTTAAAAATGGATCAAGTTTAAACATAATAGCTAAAATTATATTTAAAAACTCAGAACAAAATATAGGTGTAAAGTATAGGTGTATGACCAAAAGCATACGTGACAAAAGGGAAAAAAAATAAATAAATAGAACTTAAATTTAAAACTGCTGTGCTTCAAAGGACAACATCGAGAAAGTTGTTAATACAAACCACATAAAGGGAAAAAAATTTGCAAGTCATAAGGGACTGTATCCAGAATATATAAGGAACTCCTACAATTTAACGGTGAAAATACATCTCAACCTAAAAATGTGCAAAGAATTTGAATAGACAATTCTGCAAATGGCAAGTATGCACATGTAAAGATCAACATCATTAGTCACTAGGGAAACGCAACTTGAAAGAACAAGCGCCCTTTACACATATTAGGATAGCTATAATCAGGGAAATGAAAAGTAACAAATATAGGTGAGGATGTGGAGAAATAGGAATAGAATTCCTGGTGAGAGAGTAATACTATGCAGACTTTAAGCTTTGTTAGGTAGATTCAGAGCAGCTTTTAAGATTCAAGCAAGCTTTTCTGCATTGCTGAGGCAATACCCTTCAGAGCAGTTACATATATTGAAAGGTTTTGCACTTTGATTGTTGGAACATACACTGTTTCCAGGGAGAGCTCCGAGGATTGCTCCACCTGCTCCTTTTAGGTTGTTCCAGAAGTTTCCTTACATGCATGTCATCACTATTTGGGTATAGATGTGGGGAGGGAGGCTCTCTGCAGATCTCCCAATTTTTCTCTGGTATCCTCAAACTCTCACCCATCTCTTCAAATATGGGAAACTACCAGGGTTTGGGCTCCCCTTGTGCCTCATACAGTAAAGAATCTGCCTGCAGTGCAGGAGACCTGGGTTCGATCCCTGGGTCGGGAAGATCCCCTGAGAAGGGAATGGCAACCCACTCCAGTACTCTTGCCTGGGAAATCCCATGGACAGAAGAGCCTGGAGGGCTACAGTCCACGGGGTCACAAAGAGTCGGATAAGACTAAGCGAGTAACACTTTCATCAGGGTCAACTTAGACACCGCCCCCTCCTTTCCTGCAATTGGCCTGGAGGCTCTGGGGCATTATTAATTAAGCAGGGCATGGGCGGCTCCTCTAAGGTGTTTCTTGTCTGTCAAGAATTGTTGCCTGTGCTGTTTGGTGTCCAGTGCCTGAAAACAATTATTTCATATATTTTGCCTGATTTTTAGCTGTTTAAGGTGGGGGAGTAAATCCTGTCCCTCTTACTCTACCTTGACCTAAAGTGGAAGTCAGGTTATGTATTTTTTATATTCCCGTACCTATGAAATAAGCCCATTCCAGGCTGAGTATAGAAAATCATCACACTAAATTGCCCCCCCCAAATATTTCTTGGAGTTTCTCAGGTGCTTCCTTCCCTATGCTCCAGAACACATTTCTCAGGTATTCATTCACTGATTCACTTACTCGTACACGAGATATTTATTGAGATTATAATATTCCAGGTCCTGTTAAGAGGCACTGGGGATATAATGAAGAAAGTGTTCAAAGATGAGATGTAAAAGACAAGAAGGAACATGTTTCCTGCTTTTATCAGTTTACATTTTGTTGGAGGCCAGCCACCATCAAATATGTACATTTCTGAAAGTAATTAGTACCACATAGAAAATAAATCAGATACTGTAATAAAAGTGACTGGGTGAAAGGATGCTAATTTAAGTTAGCAGTCACTGAGAAGGTGATACTTGATCTGAGACTGAACTGACAAGAAAGTATCACCAATAGAAAACTGGGGAAAGAGAACTCCAAGAAAAGCAACTAGCAAATACAAAGGGCTCAAAATGGGAAAGAGAAATGGGTACTTGAGGCACAGAAAGACCGAAGTGGCTAGAACATACAGACTGATGAAGAAACTGTTCAGAGATGAGATACAAAAAGCACTGACTAACTTTTAGTCTCAGCACTAAAATGAAGTGGGTGGGATCCAACCACTGCTTGTTCCTACCAACACTCTACTCTCCTTTGAAGACCTAGCCAATTCTATTCAAATGTCTACTCCTACTCCCAGAAAATGCTGGTCAGTCGTAAGTAATCCCATTGGCCCTAATGTTGTTAATAAATCAAGTAAGATGAGGAGTGGGAGGTGTCAATTAGATTTGACAATGTGGACAACATCAGTGATTTTTGACATGAGCAGTTTCTGTTCCTTGGATGAAAAAATAAGCTTATTTCTAAGGATTGAGGAGTGAATAGGAGGTGAAAATTCAGACTCAAAAGTCTAGAAGTTTATTTGATTGTTAAATGTATATGTGTGTGTGTGTAGAAATTAAAGTTCTATACTTTAAGTAATTAAGGTCTCAAATAAGTATATAGATAATTATTCTAATTATTCAAATTAGTCTAATATCCAATAGATTTTTAAATTGTAACTTGGTATGTAATTGGTTTTGCTACCCACAAAAAATTATCAATCACTTTGACATCTGTGCCTCCGGCAGGAATGCAGTATGTCTGTCAAACTGTGGCTGTAACTATCACTGCGGCATTGGATTCCACAAGCACGTGCCTGTTAACCTGTAATAAGCAGCAGGTTACTGTAATTCTGTGTGTGAATTTCTGGGATAGACATGACAGGCATTTCTCTCATTGGTGATAAATATCTAGGAAATCCCACTGCAATCTTGGCACAGTAAATCTTAAATCTGAGTACATCCTAGAGTCAAATTATGATGCATTACACAGGTGTTATAAGCAAATGAGATAAAGAGCTTGGTTTGCATCTATTACTTTTAAGACATTATATGTGATCAACGTATACTTTAGACAATTATCTGGTCTTATAACATTCTGTGATATCTATTGTTAAAGCAGCTAGTGGCTCAAGTTCTTAAGCTGGACTTTAAGCATAATGGATATGAAACTCCATCTTCAGTATTTTTAGGGATTAAAAAGAATTTCCTGAATAGGGATACACAGAAGATAAAGCATTTTATCTATTTTTGATTATTTCTTCTGAGCAATATTTTATCTATGGACAAAGTCACAGACATGATTCCATAGAAGTGGCATTCTGATATGAGGTCAACTGTGTATTAAATTCTGTGTTCACAAAAGTAGAATTATTACATTTTTATATTAATAAAATGTCAAGGTGTTTTAAAAAAGGTGTGAAAAAGTGAACACCTTGCATTTAACACCTTAAAATGCAAGGTGTTCACTTTTTGTTGTTGTTATGTGAGATTTTTATTTTAATAAGATAAATATTTTATTTTGATGAGCAGAAGAAAAGAAAACTAGGTTGCAGATGTAGATCCCAGAGAGAATGTTCGCACTGACCATACTGGTCAATGGTAGCACTGACCAGTTAGCGAGCTATTTAACCCTTCTCAGCCTTAATGTTCTCTTCTGCAAAGTGGGAATAGCAATACCCACTTTGCATGCAGTAAGTGCTTATTAAATGTTTTCTAATTCTGACTTGAGTGGGCTGGCAGCATCATTTTATGTACAAAAATCAATACATGATCAGTGTAATGATCCCCACCATTGTGGTGGGGCATAATTCTAATCTAAACTTCTTTAAGGCCCCAGAAGATACTCATGGATTTAGATGTATCCATCTAGGCCTAAATTAAAGGGGAAAAGTAACATGACTTATGAGAGCTATTCCTTTTCCCAACTGAAATAAAAAGATAAATATCTATGGACTTCCCTGGAGGTACAGTGGATAGGAATCCATCTGCCAATGCACAGGGCTCACGTTCAATTCCTGATCCGGGAAGATCCCACAAACCACAGAGCAACTAAGCCCATGTGCTACAACTACTGAGCCCACACACCTTAGAGCCCGTGCTCTGCCACAAGGGAAGCCACTACAGCGAGAAGCCCGCACACAGCAACAAAGCCGCAGTGCAACCAAAAATATAAATAAGTAAATAAAAATGGTATAGCCACTCTGTAAACAGTGTGGAAATTTCTGAAAATAAATATTTAAAACACTTTAGAAATTAAAAAAGATAATATCTATGACTTGCCTAAACAAATATTAATCCAAGTATGATGCATGTTGGGATAAAACTGTAGGATTTGCCTGACTGTTGAGTTCTGTAGTGTCACTCACATCAGTCAACATGGCCTGAGTCTTTGGCTTTGATTTTTGGCACTAATGGTGATCTTTAAAAAAAAACCCCATAAAACATCTGAATGAGTGTCCATGGCACAGATCAAATTTTGACTGGTAGAGCCAAGTTCTTTCCCCTGCTTTTCCTTGGCTCCCTTTCCAATGATCCTGCTCCTCTCCCCACAAAGGACAGTGACTTGCTTGGCTTCCAGGCCACATGGAGTGACAGTCTTATTAAAGTCTAGATGCAGTTTTTTTCTAACAAAACCTGTACTTGAAAATAAAGCCTTCAGTCCATCAGTCTCATCAATGACAACAAATGACTGTTCTGACTAATGCTTTCATTAAATTAACAGGTGTTTAAAGTCCTGAATATAATATATACTGTGGTTTAGTAGAAGGAATATAAGCTTAAGAATCAGAAAGGCTGGTTCTGCTCCCTGTGAATGTCTTCATCTCTCTGATCCTCATGTTCTACATGCACAAAATGGGCATCATGGTGCCCCTCCCTGGATGCTTTTATGAGGATTAAATTGAGGTAGCATCTGTAAAGTGTTCAGGTTCTTTAAAGAAAGAAACTAAGCTAATATGAAAGAAGAGAAGTAAATGGAAGCGGTCCCAACTGGGGTCTGGAGTAACATACAGGTAAGAAAGGATACACATAATAATAGCAGTGGTGAGAGTTTTTTTAAAAGCCCTGAACACTTCTGGGCTCTACTTCAGTTGAAGGAGCGATAAGATGTTTGGTGAAAATGGAGCAGTAGCCACGAGGACTGTGGGAAGAGAAGAATAGCAGAAGACCAGGAAGGTTTTAGTTTTGAAGTTGTTAAGTTTAAGATGCCTAGCAGACATCCAAGTGGAGTCTGGTGGGGAGGTACCGGCTGGAAATATAATCATGGAGTCATCAGTGTAGAGATGATGTTTAAAGCCATGAGACTGAAGTCACCCAAGAAGTATGTGTAGAAAGAAATCATCAGAGAACCAAGAGCTCAGAATTAGACTCAGTCTTGGGAGCAATAACACTCAGAGGCCAGACCAATGAGGATGTACCAGAAAAGAAGACAAATGAGGAGTAACATCTTCTCTGAACTCATTTATGTTTTCAATGTCTTTGAGTGTCATCACGCTACTGCAGAGTAAATATGGATTGCAATAACAATCTTCCATTCTAGAAAACAAAAAGTTGTTACATATTATAAATTATAAGTATATAAGCATTATAAATTAAAGGTATAAAGAATAAATGTGTGCATGGGTTTTCACAGTATTCCAGTTTTGCTTCCTTTTGTGTAAAAGGTTTAGTTTATACTGAAATTCAAAGGTACAAAGAATAAATCCTCAACGTGTTTTCATATCTCAGTATCTTATGTCCTTTCATTTACAGCAAAAGGTACATGAAAACAAACAAAAAGTGTTCACCTCAGAGTTTGCCTTCAACGGTCGCTTAAAAACACAAAGGTTCTAACTTTTGTTTCAAAAGACAGGCTCTATTTCAACACTTTCCATTTAGTAAAGACACTCATTCAATAAAATCATGTGTTATACGAGGAAGACTTTATGGAAGCTAGTATTCTGTAGCAGGGTGTTCAGCTCTCTCTCATTTGATTCCATTATTGGCAACTATTCATAACACAAATGCTCTGGTCCTTTCCTCCCTCTCCCTGCCACAATAGGCTGAGTAATTAACCAAGTGAAGAGGCTGTCAATTAAACACTGATACTAATCTAGGCATAAAAGCTTCTTTAGGGAACACTGGTTTTGAACATATTTTCAGCATTATCGGCATTGATTGTATTCAATCCAATTCTCAGACAATCGAGTGCTCCAGATGTTTATGTGCCGTCCAGGCAACGCCTGCAACATGGATGACCCACACTGTAGAAGCAGCCTTCACAAAGAATGTATGGAGAAGGAGCACTCTATTGTGCCTCCAAGGCCTGTTTTTCCAGGAATAGATGTTCCATCATTAATTAATGTCCCACATCTTTAATGATAAGATTGTCAAGGACAATTAAGGAAATGATTACAAGTGTCCTTGGCAACTGCAACGCCCCACTGATTTTAGCTTACTTTCCCTAAGTGTGACTTAAAGGTCATTTCTTTGAAATGTGGAGACTTAAGCATGGCTTGCATGGGTGTCATTATGTGCAAACAATATACAAAAAAGAAGACATCTTTCTAGCTTCATATCTTCAGCATGAATAAGAAGATATTTTAAAATAGTTAAAATTTTGAGCCATTGCTTCAGCTACTAATATCTAACAGTAAATGATCTTTAGGAATTGCTAGGGTTTGTTACTACTGGTCTTATGAACTTGTTTGACTAATTCATCTACTGTACACTGTTACTGGTTTCCTTTAAACAAATCCATTTTGACTATCACTAGCTATACTTAGCAGCAGCAGCAGCAGCAGCTGTCAATGATTTCCTGTTTTCTCTTACTTTCACATCAGTTGTTGATGCGTCCATTCAAAGACAAAGGCTTATCTTCTGTAAGTTCTTGGGTCTTCAAGAAAAGCCCCCTGTTCCAGATCATTGTGAAAAAAAAAAAAAGCTAATGAAGTAGCCTGCTACAGCTTCATGGACACTAACCGAGATGTGTGTACTGGGTCAGCCCAGGCATAATGGGCAGCGGAAGCATCCTGTTTGCCAGTTCTTTTTGTCTCCTTAGCCACACAGAAGTGACACTGGGGTTCAGGAGTATGTTGCACATATGGTGAATTTGAATCACAGCTGAAGAACTCCCAGTTTAGAGAAACTTAAGTTTCTTTTACTCCAAATGATTGGTAACATCTGAACAAGAACCAAACCTATCCTCTGCTCTGGAAGGAGACACGATCTTTCTCTAGCAGCCACACAAACATCCATGTGAGGATGAAGGTCTCAGTACCCCTATGAATAGTTGAAGGACATGCAGGAACATTAGGACCCATGAAGAGTTTCCTTCCAGCACCCATTTGTTGGTCACACGTTAACTGTGAGAAAATGTCTAGCAGAGAAGTATTAACCATAATCACCCTTGGAAGGAGGACTTCAAACTATGCGGGTTCCATTCCCCAACCAGTCCCAGGCCCTTCCCCAAGCATGTCTTTCCTTCCTGATAATAATACACTCTCAGTGGGCTGTTTTGCTTACTTGCTTTCTGGCTGTGCTGTTTCCCTCAGGAGCTTAGTTCCCCTCAGTTCAGCTCAGTTCAGTCGCTCAGTCGTGTCCAACTCTTTGCAACCCCCTGAATCGCAGCACGCCAGGCCTCCCTGTCCATCACCAACTCCTGGAGCTTACTCAAACTCGTGTCCATTGAGTCGGTGATGCCATCTAGCCATCTCCTCCTCGGTTGTCCCCTTCTCCTCCTG
The DNA here is from genome assembly GCF_033118175.1 of Dama dama. Taxonomy (NCBI): domain Eukaryota; kingdom Metazoa; phylum Chordata; class Mammalia; order Artiodactyla; family Cervidae; genus Dama; species Dama dama. The sequence goes on along the minus strand of NC_083708.1, from coordinate 32,867,151 downwards.
CCCCCAATCCCTCTCAGCATCAGGGTCTTTTCCAATGAGTCAACTCTTTGCCTGAGGTGGCCAAAGTATTGGAGTTTCAGCTTCAGCATCAGTCCTTCCAATGAACACACAGGACTGATCTCCTTTAGGATGGACTGGTTGGATCTCCTTGCAGTCCAAGGGACTCTCAAGAGTCTTCTCCAACACCACAGTTCAAAAGCATCAATTCTTCGGTGCTCAGCTTTCTTCCCCTACCAGGGATCAAACCTGTGCCCTCTGCTTCAGGAGCAGAGTCTTAATCACTGAATTGCCAGGGAAGCAACCCTCAATGGGTTTCTATTTTTTCATTAGCTCAGACAGTAAAGAGTCTGCCTATAGTGCTGGAGACCCAGGTTCGATCCCTGGGTCAGGAAGATCCCCTGGAGAAGGAAATGGCAAACCACTCCAGTATTCTTGCCTGGAAAATTCCATGGACAGAGGAACCTACTAGGCTACAGTCCATGGGGTCACAACGAGTCAGACATGACTGAGTAACTTCACTTCACAGGCAAGTTTAACATTCATTCACATCAGTTATGGCAATGCCTATCAATAGCTTATTTGGAGCTTCCTTTTTCCCCCTAAAACTTACTGATTTTCCATTTACTTTTCATAACATTCCACATATTCTGTAGTGCAAACTGCCCTTAATTATTTTAGAAAACAAGCTGCCATATGTTTTTAAAATAAATACCAAATAATAGATTGCATAAGCCAAAACAGTATGCCTACTTAATATATTTCAAAAACAAATACATCACCAATAATCTCTCCAAAAACATTTGAAAAGCACCTTTTTGTATTCACTCAATCCATAGTTATTACCTAAACTACCCTAAAAGTTTGGAAAAGTTAAAGACCATTAAGACAGTGAATAAACTAGTTTGTAATTTAAAAATGTATATTGTTTATGGAGAATAATAGTAACATGTTTATTGTATTAAAATATGACAAACATAAAGAAGAATTAAATTATCTGCAGTACACCACCATCTGATATAAACAATGCCAACTTTTAAATTTTGTTCCATGTCAACCTTGATATATATATATATAACAATATATATATATAACAATTTAAGTTATATATTTATATATATATATATAAAACATAATCAAAATTGGGTGTGTATAGATTACTTACAGACTTTTTATTTAATATTTTCTCATGAGCATATCAAAACTATGCCATTGACATTATCTTAAAATCTAAGATTTTAATGGTCTCAGGTATTTTTGTGTCACATGACCAGAATATAAATTATGAAACCATCTTCCTATGGCTTACTATTTGAATTGTTCCTAATTTCCCCAGTAAAAATTCTGCAGCATATAAACTTGTACTCAAATATTTGTCCATGTTTATAATTATGTCCTTGGAATAGATTCTTAGTAATTAAACAACTTCGTCAAATAACTAGGTTTAAGGTTCTTGAATGAAGCACATTGGCTAGCTGCCTTCCAGAAAAATTAGAACCAATTTCTACTGCCAACCACAAATAAGACTGCCTGTTTCACCACAATCTCACCACTGAGAACTATCTCACACCTTGAGTTAATAGATTAAAAATACAGTCTCTCCACTTTAACCACATTTTTTTCTTTATGATGAGATTAGGTTGAGATTAGGATGGAATACATGTATTGGTTAAGCAATTACCTTCCTCTGGTGAAACATTTAATTGTTGATTTAGTTTCCTGTTTTTCCTATAGAGAATCATGATCTTTCTTTTTACATATGATCATCATTATTGTTAACTTACTTTCTTTGTTAGCCTGCCATTGATGGGTTATATGGTTGATTGTTACAGATTTGTCAGATATCAACTGCCAGAAAGTAAAATTCCTGACTCTATTCTGGAAACAGGTTGATTAACAACCTTAAATTTTTAGTGTTTATGTGAATTTTTATCTTTCTTGGTATATTCATAAGTGTTTTGTTGAAAAATTGGGAAATTATTACCTAGACATCATCTTAAACTACAGAGCAGAAAAAATAATTTTAAACTTTGTTTTTTTCCATTAGTATAAAAAAGCTTTACAACAACAGAGAAAAATATATCCTTTTAAGTAAATTCAAAGTCTAATGAATGATAGCAATTCACAGTGCCAAAAGGTCATCTTCATAATTTTCATGTGTATAACAATAGTGTGTGTTTGGACAGATTTTAAGGTGTTACTCTCATTTGTATTTTCTCTTTGGAGAGATGATGGGCAGTCATGCATCTAAAGGTTCTGCAGGAAACTGAAAAATGTTCCCATTCTCTTCATTTGTTTACCAAACATGCTGCTTCACAGAAAACTGAACAATCCTGATGTTTCTGTTTCCAAAAGTGGCTATTTTAGAAGAATGTGATTAGTGTAGAAAGACAATCCTGTTCTTTTAAATGGTCAAGACTAACTCCCCCTCTATGTTAAGTGGATAAAATTCATACTCAAAATGTCCATTTTACTTGTGGTTGATAGCTTTCTTTTTAATAGACAACCTTGAAAATTTTTCTTCCTTTATAAGACTTTCTATTAAAATAACCAAAACTCAAAATGCAGAGAATTCAGGAATAAAACTAGAAAAGAAATATCAAACCTAGGGATCAAACCTCACTCTCCTGCATTGCAGGCAGACTCTTACCTTCTGAGCCACCAGAGAACCCCTTACAATAATGCATACTTGCTTCATCTATTGATGTAAGGGCCAAAAGAATCTTAAAAATCTTGGCAAGGAGAAAGGTTTGAAAATCGCTATTTATTTTCTAGGTTTTTAATGATATCACTCTATGTCTTCAAATGGGACAGAAATACAGAATCCAGTCAGTATCTTTTATGAATTTAGTGCTGCTTTAATTGTGTAGGCAACACTTGTCTGCATGTGATTATACTAAAATTTATAGATTGCTTTTAGTTAGAATATGCTTAGTGCTCTTTTAATGAATGAGTAAATTAACCGAATGACAATAAAAGTAAAGTAACATGAAAGAACAAATCCTTATTTACAGCTGTTAAAGTTAAGATGAAAAGAATGAGAAGAAATCAACACCTCTGTAAGCGTTCCTTCAGCACTTGACTTTGTTCAGAATGTGAGCATGTCTCTAATATTGTTTATTTTAAGTTGCTTCAATTGGTGTATTCTGTTTACTTTGAATGTCTTGGAATTCCAAATCTGTAAATTGCATTCCAACCAAACAGCCATATACCCTTCACAGAGTAGAAATCCTTCCAAGAAGAATGAGATTAGCTCAGTTTAGTGAAAGATAAGTTCATTAGGAGACTTTGAAGGTTGATGGAATGTCTCGAGTTAGAGTTCTTTTCAAGTACTTTGAGCTCAACAATTTAAGTTAAATTAATTTAACTCAAAGCAAGTTTACTGAACACCTCCTATGACCAAGACACTGTGGGGATACATATAGGGGTAAGTTGCTCTAAGAAACTCATGATCCTAAAAAGTAAATGTATCCACTATTAAATATAACAGAAGGAAGAATATGGTGAGTTCTCCAAACAAACAGCAGAGATAAGTGGAATGGGACGAGGAGACTGGGAAGGGTTCATGCTCAGTACTGCAGCAGCCATTCTGCGACTCTAGGGTGATGCTACTACATACTGAGAATGGCAGAGCAGAAAGACAGCAAGAGTCTGTGGGTCCTTAATGTGTCATCATTCATGCTGAAATCATCTTACCTTTTACTTTAGGGCCCAGAAATCTGGCTGAGCTATAAGAAGGGATGGAACAAAGCTGAGGGGGTGTAACGAGAATAGAAAGATGGGACCAAACACAAAAAGGTAGGATGGAGAGGAATCTGTACTTCTGAACATGGTAGGTTGCAGAGGAGCCAAAGATGTCTGATTGATTGTATTCATGACTGCTATCTGCCTCAACTGGAACAAGGGAGCGGGAATAGGTTGGAGGGCAGAGAACGTTGAGTATCATTTTGGTGCTGAGTTAGAAAATGAAGAAAAACATTCATGTTGCTAAATACTTTTGAACCAAATTGAATTTTGAGGAAAACAGAATGGCTTTATCCCCAGTGGGTTAAGTATGCCTTGTTCACTCCACATTGAAGTGACAATTATCCAAAGTTGAGTTTAGTATTGCAGAGAAACCTCAAACAGAGACTGTTTCAGCAAAACAGTTCAGACAAACATGTTGTCTGTTTCCTTCTCTAACTTGATTAAATTGAGAGCAAAAGAACAAAAATATGTTTAAATCTGCAAGTGCCCAGAGAATGGGCCCCACTTTTCAGGAAGAGACTGGAACGTGTTAACCAGCAAAATGAAGGAATGATTCAAGAGGAAAACATTGGGTTATTAATTCAGGGCATCCAGCACAGCAAAGAGGTAATGGAACTTTCTAGAAGGATGATAAAGGAAAGCCTAGGGTGAAGGCAAAAGCCTAAAGAACAGCAGCCAGTACTCCCTGGAGCTAGAGGTTGAAACAGTAGAAACCTGGCTGTTGTCATTGTCGCTAAGTTGTGTCTGACTCTTTGTGACCCATGGGCTGCAGCACGCCAGGCATCCTGTCCTTCACCATTTCCCAGAGCTTGCTCAAACTCTTGTCTATTTGATTTTGGACAATGCCATCCAACCATATTGTCATCTGTTGTCCCTTTCTTCTTCAGCCTTCACTCTTTCTCAGCATCTGGGTCTTTTCCAATGAGTTGGCTCTTCACATCAAGTGGCCAAACCATTGGAGCTTCAGTCTCAGCAGCAGTCTTCCAATGAATATTCAGGGTTGGTTTCCGTTAGGAGTGACTGGTTTGATCTCCTTGCTGTCCAAGGGACTCTCAAGAGTCTTCCCCAGCACCATAGTTTGAAAACAGCAATTCTTCAGCACTTAGCCTTCTTTATGCTCCAACTCTCACATCTGGACATGACTACTGGAAAAACTGTAGCTTTGACTACACAGACCTTTGTCAGCGAAGTGATGTCTCTGCTTTTAAATATGCTGTCTAGGGTTGTCATAGCTTTTCTTCCAAGGAGAAGAAATTAATTTTCTTTTAATTTTGTGGGTGCATTTACTGTCTGCAGTGATTTTGGAACCCAAGAAAATTAAATCGACCACTGTTTCCACTTTATTTTCCTACCTATTTGCCATGAAGTGATGGGACCAGATGCCATGATCTTAGTTTTTAGAATGTTGAGTTTTAACCCAGATTTTTCACCTGAGGAGGGTGGAAAAGATATTTTTTTTAAGTATAGATTGCCCTGCTCCGTCATTTCCTGTTTACATAAATAGATCTTTCTTGGTCCTAATGTAACCCTCACGAACTGGGAGTCTTTGTCCATACCCTGGAAGAAGAGAAGAACTAGTATGATTATAGTATCAGCCAGTCTTTTCCCTTGATTACTCTAAAGCTGAGTAATCAAGTAAGAGCCATAAGAACTTACGTGCTACGAGAATAAATGAAGAATAGTTAGGGAAAGGGGGTACCAGGAACTGCTGTGCAATTTATTGTAATAAGTCTCCTAGGGCAATTTGCTCTTTTTAAGTAATATAAATCACTTTGATACAAATAAAAATTTAAAAGAAAATGAAAAGGTAAAGAACTCATCCAAAGAATGGCTCAGATAAACAGATTACAGTCACTCCCATTGAACTCTTTATTCAAGGAACTCTATTCCTCCAATCTGTTGCTGGCTACCCTCATGATATAGCATAAATTCTTTTCTCTCCTCCCTGGTAAATCTTACCAGAGCAGGCTAAATAGCAGAGAACACCTTGCAGGGATAAAAGAAGGATTTATTTCCCCAAAACTGTTGAGCCACTGTCTCTCAGGGTGTGGGTAACACAAACACACTTTAAATCTCTGTTCAAAACTATCCTTTACTTTTTGATCCAAGTATTTGGGCAGTGTAAAGAATTCTGGAAATCAAATCAGAGCTGGTTTGAGCTGGATGAGACTTTGCTAAGCCACCTGCATTCTTAAGAATACTTGAAAGCCAACTAGTACACAATTAAAATGTTAAACTACACATGAACAGCAACCAGTCAATCCTAAAGGAAATCAGTCCTGAATATTCATTGGAAGGACTGATGCTGAAGCTGAAACTCCAATACTTTGGCCATCTGATGCAAAAAACTGACTCATTGGAAAAGACCCTGATGCTGGGAAAGATTGAAGGTGGGAGGAGAAGGGGACATCAGAGGATGAGATGGTTGGATGGCATCACCGACTCAATGGACATGAGTTTGAATAAGTTCCGGGAGTTGGCGATGGACAGGGAAGCCTGGTGTGCTGCAGTCCATGGGTCGCAAAGAGTCGTATACAACCAAGCAACTGAACTGAACTGAACTGAACAGGACCTGTTTGACTCTTTGAAAAAATGAAACAGCACATGGAAATTTATCTTCTTCCAGGTTAGTTGCTCAGTCGTGTCTGACTCTTTGTGACCTCATGGACTATGGCCCACTGGGCTCCTCTGTCCATGGAATTTTCTAGGCAAGAATACTGGAGTGGGTTGCCATTCCCTTCTCCAGAGGATCTTCCTCACCCAGGAATTGAACCCACATCTCCTGCATTGGAGGCAGACTCTTTACCATCTAAGCCACTAGGGAAGCCCATCATAAAGGGATGTAAAAAGCCTGCCAAAAGGGGAAAGGGAAGATTTCAAATATAATTATTGCCCACTGATATTATCTTGCCATGTAGAAATCTAAAATTATAGAGAAGGAATGTACCTTACAATCAACCAGTTCAACACCCAGGAAGTACAGATACAGGAGCAGAGGTCCAGGAAGGCAAAGTGACTTGCTTGGGACAAAAAATTATTTATGGAAAGGCAGGGAAGAAAACCAAGCCCCCTGACTACAATCTATCGTCAATGCACCTTAAGTGCGGCTTCAGTTGTCACGGCCCAGAGGCCATGCCATTGCCAGGTTAGACGATGGGACTCCTGGCACAAAGAGCTCGTGAAGGTGGACATTTCAACCAGGCGGCAGGTAAAGTGCAGAACAAGTGCTGGGTTAATGCACTACACACAAAGCAACTCAGACCTGTGTGTCAGGAAGAAAATTCACAGGGTTTTCAAAAGACAGTAAAGTGCTTAGAAGCTTGTTTTAAAGGATCAGAACACTCCTGCCTCTTTTCTGTTCCTTTCATGTGTGCACTAAAAGAGCAGAGGCATTCTATTTCCACCATAGGTTTCTGAGCGCGAGACCAAGAAAGCTTTTGTTTTGTTGTTGTTGGTCAGTCGCTGAGATGTGAAACTACTCTTTAGTGACACAGAGCTTCAACAAGACATCACTAGCGCAAGGCAGGATCCTGGCCATTTGAGCCTCCTTTTTAAGTAACTGACATCAGCTTCAAGATAGCCTCTCCCCACATGTAAGTTTCCAATGTTGCCTGTAGACACGCTCCAATGAAGGAAGTCAGCAGGTGAGTTTGTTTAATATGTATTCTCCACACGGCTTTTCCAACATAACCTCTTAAACCATAACTCCAGAGCCTGGCTTTCCCCTCCCTCTGTATTACAAAACAGAGGGGGGGGGAAAAGCATTCCTTTTTGTTATGTATCAGGGATGACTCATTGCCCCTATCTGCCGATTTCATTCAGTAAGTGTCATAAATATGTGTTTGATACTTGCTTTAAATTTTCTGGTTCTTGGGAAAGTTTCATCATTAAGCGTTTTCCTTCACCTCTAAGGTAAATGAGCTTACCGTAGTCCATTAAAATTGTCATTTTATCTGAGGACCATGGACAAACTTTGTTAGGTAGTGTTTCACTCTTATCTCTCTGTCTGATCAGAGAGGAAGTCTTAGTAGTTCTTTTTAGCTAGAAGCTGATTACTGGCCTCACGATTACACAAAAGAAGATGCGCTTCTTTCCACACCTGAAGGCATCTGAGGTGCAATTTGTGTGGTACTTACAAGCCCTGCTAAAAGCAATGGCTGCCTACTCTCCTAATCTGTCTGTCTGCATTTGTAGGCATTGAGAATTCACAGTAAACAAGGTAAAGTGCAAATGCCTTCATAGGTTTGCAATGGACAATAACAACTACTGGTAACAAAGAGAAGAAGCTCTTTGCAAATCTATACTTTATCAGCTGATACATGTGTGAGGATATTCATGTATAGACCTTCTAAAACATCAGAATTTACCATTTCCAAAGGCATGAACTAAACTGAACTGATTTGAAAAAAAGAGTTTTGATCTTCTAATTTCCAATATTCTGTCCTCATTTGAAAACATGTAATGTACGATATACAAATATAAGGTGCTAGTCTGGTGCTAGTCTGGAAGTGAGCAATGGACAGTAAGACATACTGTAAAGAGAAATTGATTCATGAGTTTCTATAGAATTTACATAAGGGGAAGAGCTTCACCTCTCCGTGATGGCCTAGCTGTTGTTCAACTTGAAGTCTGAGTTAAATTAGATGCAAGTCCTCTTCAGCAGTATGATTCTAGTAGTTTTTAAATCTCTGTCCTACATGAGTGCTTTAAATATGTAAAAATTGGTGGAATCTTTAATCAGAATCTCAACAGATGAGGCTTGAGAATCAGTTGATATCAAGCTGCACAGGTTATTGTGATGCCCAGCTTCTGAACACTCCCAACATCCATCAGTAGCATCTGCCATGCATTTGACAGTGAGATGGTTAAATGCTTGCAAGAAAGGTGTTCTTTCTGCTTTTCATTGAACAGATATCTATAGCTGTCATATTCCAGGTGAATAAGAGGAAAAGTTGAAATTTTGTATGGAGATAAACTAGTTTGATTCATATCTTTTTTTAACAGAGAAGCAGTTACAGAATAGGTTTTAAAAATTTCTAAGGAAAATTTCTTTAGGGATCTTTTCAAATGTTTTGGTCTTCCCTGATGGCTCAGACAGTAACAAATCTTCCTACAATGCAGAAGACACAGGTTTGATCCCTGGGTCAGGAAGATCCCCTGGAGAAGGAAATGGTTACCCATTCCAGTGTTCTTGCCTGAGGAATCTGATGGACAGAGGAGCCTGGTGGGCTACAGTCCATGGGATCACAAGGAGTCAGACATGACTGAGTGACTTGCATTGACTTGGTCAGATATTTTAGTAAATATTCTATTGAAATTCCAAAGTTTTGTACCGGAAAGCATAGAATACTTGACCTTGGCCTGGAAAACTTTGATGGCCGGAATAAACAATGAACTAACACCACTATAAAGATTTTGGTATGGTATCTCCAAATAGCTCAATTTTTGAACAGGAATATGATTAAAACATGAAATAGCATAGTAAATAAAGTTGTTTGGAACTGTCTAAAATCCTAAATTCTATAGGGTTAAAACAGTACTTTATAATCCATACTAAAATCTTATCTGAAAGTAATGGTCCATCGTGTGCAGCTGCCTCTTCAAGGCTCTTGATAATCTTATAATGCTTAGAGCTTAGAGGAAGACTCATCGCAACTGTGCTAATGACTAGAGGGCTTGTATCCAATACTTTATCCTTGATTTATTCGTTAATTAAACAAAAGTATACTGTGAATTTACTATGTGATAAGTTCTGTGGACAGTTCTGGGAATTCAGTAGTGACTACAACAGATCTAAGGGCACTGGAGGAATGGAATATATCTGGCTTCGTTTTCCAGGTTCTAGAATCAGAAGTTGTCCTTTGAAACTATATTTGTACTATAATTTCTCACAAAAACATTACAAAAAATTATCTTGAAGGATCACTAACATAATGAGATCTATTAAACTCAACTTATATATGGTTCCCCTCTAAGGAGGTAGTGTTTGACAACAAATGAACAAATTCTGCAAAAATTGAAATTGTTTAAATGACCTTACTAACTTGATAAAATATGCTGTAACAACTGTCAAGAGCAAAAGAGTTGTGTATAAAGTCTACCTGTTTCTCATATAGGATGCAAGATTTAAGGATCCAGATTTGCAGTTTTTTCAGAAGCAAGATATGTTTGAATTCTGAAGGATTGTTTGAATTAACTATATCAAATAGAATCAGCCAATCTAGTTAAGGAGCAATCTGAGTCTACAAATCATCAGGTGATTATCAGAGAGCTATAAAAAAATCAATAAAAATACTTAGTAAGTGGGAATAGACAGACTGGTGGAAATGTGGCCATTTATTCAGTGAATATTGCCTTTCCACTATAAACAATGCAATATTCAAAAGTAGTGGGGATATAGAGACAAAGACAATCCTTCCCTCAACAGTTTCAGATCGACAGATGTGTGAAATTTGCACTGTCTCCTAATTCAGAGGATGCAGGAGGGAGAGGCTTTTCATGACCTGGTCAAACTGTAACCTCATCACCCCCAACTGCTCTGAAATACCAGCATTTCCTGCACTGGACAGGTGACAAGCTCTCCCACATCTGACTATTGTTAATGCTCTTCACTCTGCCTTTTCTTTAACTCCTCATAACCTTTGTGAGTCACTCGGCGGTTCCTTGTGCGGAAGACTTCATTGTCTCTGAAAGACAGGTAAGCTGCTACCGTAACACATCATTCTGTTTTATTCTCTGGCTTGTTTTGTCCTAGGTCCCGAATCACCTTGAAAGAGGCATTTTGTCTTATGTTGTATCCTAATATAGGTTACATGGCTATATACATAGGAGGTGCTGAATTTTAACACAATTGAGTTACTATTTGTATCTAGGAGGAACTGGGCTTTTGTTAAATTAGATTTAATGAAGTTCCCAAGGCTATGCCATATATAAAATACAGATAATTGTTCGGGGAAAAGGAACATAGCTCAGGACTTTTGATCTAGTGCAGTTTGTAAGTTAGTTATCAGTTTAGGATTTTCACAGTCTCCAGAATTTTCTGAATAATGTTAAGTGGATTGTTAATTTGTTTAATTTCATCAACAATGGTACAGTAAGTTTTTAGGAAATCCAGATAAATTCAATATAGCATGTACTTATAGAATATAGCACTTGAAATTATATATATTTCCTTCAGTTCTTTTAGTATTTTTTTCATACACCGTTATTTTCATCTTATGCTATGTTGAACTATATGCTATGTTAAGTTGCTTTAGTCATATCTGACTCTTTGCAACCCTGTGGACTGTAGCCCACCAGGCTTCTCTGTCCATGGGATTCTCCAGACAAGAGTACTAGAGTGGGTTGCCATGCCCTCCTCCAAGGGATCTTCCCAGCCCAGGGATCAAACCTGCAGCTCCTATATTGCAGGCAGATTCAGCATTACTGAGCCACCAGGGAAGCCCATGTTGAACTATACTTAGAGTTTATAAATCACTTTACAACAGTTACTCAAGAACTTGGTTTACTTTTTAGTTTGGTTTTTGCCAGGCCTTTACTGCTATTTATAACACTTTCCAGTTTTCAGACACTAAACACAGAATGTAAAATTTTGAAATATTTCATGGTTAAATGATTTGTTCACATATACCAAAATCTTTATTACTTTTTTTACTATCATTTATTAATACTTCCCCATATCTTTACTAAGGCAATACTTTATACAGTTTATCTCTACCAGTCATGTAACAATTAAACATTTACTTAAGAGCAATTTTAGATCTAAAGAAAATGAGAAGAAATAATACATGCAAAGAAAGAACACTTTACATCCTAAGTGCCTTCCTAAATTATGGAACCAAAAATACATCCAAAAAACTTCATGCAAATGACCAGATTAGTGAATAATTTACTTTTTTAAAATAAGTGGAAAAAAACAAAAACAAAAAGACCTTAGGAAAATTCCTGGGCTGAGTAGTTTTGGCTCCCAGGCTCTAGAGCGCAGACTCAAGAGCTGTGGAGCACGGGCTTAGTTGCTCCGCAGCATGTGGAATCTTCCCAGATCAGGGATCAAACCTGTGTCTCCTGCATTGGTAGGTGGATTCTTTACCCCTGGGCCACCAGGGAAGCCCAATAAAGGTATAATTTTTAAGTCACTTTCTTGATCTTAAGTATCCACCTTTTAAATGAAAGATTTAGATGAACCTGTTTGCAGGGCAGGGATAGAGATGCAGACATAGGGAACAGACGTGTGGACACCGCAGGGCTAGGGAACGGAGGGAGGGATTGGAGCAGCACTGACATATACGCTACCACGTGTGAAGCAGATGGCTAGAGGGAAGATGTGTGCAACACAGGGAGTCCAGCCCAACGCTCTGACAACTAGAGGGCTGGGATGAGCGGGCAGGGAGGCTCAAGAGGGAGGGCACACACGTATACTTCACGGCTGATTCACACGGCTATATGGCAGAAACCAACACAACGTTGTGGGCTTCCCTGGAGGCTCAGCTGGTGAAGAACCCACCTGTAATGCAGGAGACCCAGGTGGGACTCCTGGGTTGGGAAGATCCCCTGCAGAAGGGATACACTACCCACTGCAGTATCCTCGGGCTTCCCTGGTGGCTCAGACAGTGACGAACCCGCCTTCCAGGGGGTTTGATCCCTGGGTTGGGAAGATCCCCTGGAGAAGGGAAAGGCTACCCACTCCAGTATTCCTGCCTGGAGAATCTCCATGGACAGAGGAGCCTGGCGGGCTACAGTCCTGGGGTCACAAAGAGTTGGATACAACTGAGTGACTAAGCACAGCACAGCACACAACATCATAAAGCAATTATCCCCCAATTAAATATATATAAATAAATAAAAGATCTATAGAAAAATCATCATCTTAAGTAGGAATCATATAAAATATTTTAAGTAACAAGTAGGTACAAAATGTAAAATAACAAAAGCCTTGAATTTGGGCTTACTCTGATTTCTATAAAATAACAGTTTAAGAATTTTTTTTCTGTTATGAGTGTCACTGTGGTTTGAATAAAAATATTTTTATAAATTACTAGCAATCTATTCTTCATCCTATTTTTCATCCATCCTATTCCTTGGATATGATTTCTTAAATTATGAAAACCGCAATTAACAATTCACCCAAACATAGACTCCCAGGGACAAAGTGTGAAAATATATTAGGAAAGAACTACAAGGACATCCTCAGAAGATAGTGCTTTTGAATGCAGAAACAGGAGCTCCCTTCACAAAGGACTGAGGGGATCTATTTGTGGTTTCACATACACATTTTGAAAGCCCCCAATTGTAGTTTCAGTATCAAAATAATGAAGTGTCAATGGCATTTCTCCTCACAGTAAAGAATTAATTAAACAACCTCTATAATGATCTGGCTGCTAACAGTACTATTTCTGACATGAGACCCTTTTACCTTGGTTCTGAATTACATGAATCCTTGTGAATGCTTTTGTTATAAATACTCATCTTGCTTCCTCATGTGTGATATGAATTTCTATGATCATAGGATCACAATTATCTCCTTACTCCTTTCAAAGAATTTGTATAGCCCCTTTGATAAGAGAAACTCCAAGTGTTTTGCAAACACACCGTTTACCACAGCCAATATGAATCACTGCCCTCGTTTTGTAAGAATAGCAACACCACCTTTCAGACAAATTGTCAGGCAAAGAAAAGTCTTAAATCACACCTAGAGACAAGCTACACACACAGCAAGAAGTCCAAGTTCTGGAAATCATGTAATTTTTCTACTATCAAATATGGTTTACTTTATGCAATAGATGTTTCCTTAAGGATTCTTATAAATGAAGAGAAATGAGGAGGTTCTAATAAATGAAGATTTATTTCCAAGTCAAATCAAACTTTAATGCATCCAAAGACTTATTCCATAGCAATGAAGTTTGATTAGTCATTGGGTTTTCAAAAGAGAGGAAAATATGTACTATATACTTAAGAGAAAAACATTCACTTTGTGTCAGGGAAAACCTAAATTTGCAATTTCCTGAAACATTATACAAGAGTCACAAAATCAGTGGTTTATAGGGTCAGATAGGAAACATAACCAGATAGAATGAGGCTAAGTATAGGGCAATAGGTGGGGGTGGGACTCTAGGACCACATGTGAGGGCACTAGGCCCCACCCAAGAGGCAACTGCTGCTGGGATCTCAAACAGCCTGTGTGTGATATTTGAAAACACAACCCTATTTCACCATATCTTCAGTGTTCTCAAAGCACAATGGAAAGCAATAAGTTTATATGAAATTTCTTGATATCTTAATTCAAAATCTTTTAAAATCACTGGACAGGAAAAATAGACAATGTATGCTGTCTAGATTAGAACTACAAGACACTGCGATGTAATTCTCCTATAGTAACACATTCTGAAAAAGGCAACCACCCAGAAGTTAACCCTTTATCTCATGGCAATGAAAGAAAATCTCAGGAGGACATTTGGCCCAGATGGTCTATAAAGGTAGATCTGTATCAGAACTACTATAGCACATCAGATTCACCTTGCTGTACATCTGAAACTAATACAACATTGTAAATCAATTATACCCTAATAAAAATTTTTTTAAAAAACTACAGAAGATGTTCTTTCAATGGGCATTCACTGTAAATGCCAACTCATGCCGGTCATTATGCCATATGATAGAGATGGGGCACTGAACAGTAGGCAGTGCTCCCTCTTTTGAAGAGGCTGGGGCTTAAGTCATCCTCTCCCACAGCTATATGGTTCCAAGTGGAAGGGCTGGGTGTTCACTTGCATAGCTCTTCTGTCTCTGGTCCCATCCCCTCACTCTCTTTTCCCAGGGGAGTAGGAGTGACTTCCCTGATTGCTGAGTTGCTCAGAAGGACCTGGGAAAGCACAGGTTGGCCCCCCCTTCTCTGTCTTGGGGCATTCAAGGGATGACTGTCATCATCCCCCTGGCCTCACTGAGGAGAACAAATGACATTTTGCAGCATACATTCAGTTCGAGTGAGAGTTCAAAAACTTTGTCCTCATGTCAGCCGTGCCTTCATAATATAGTTTTCAAGGTTAAAAAGTTGAGGACAGAGAAGTTTGTCTCCTCTGTGTTCTGTTCTCTGTGGCTCCAAGCCAAGAAAGGATAGAGAGGTGTTAATTACTGGGTCCCATCAAAGTTTCAACAACATCCCCAGAGGGTAAACCCAAGTGGGAAGTGCTGATCATTGTGAAGTATATCGTGCTGTGAGAACAGCAACCAAGAGGGGGATCTTAACCAAGAATCAAAGTCAGAAAGGCTAGTAGCAAAAATTATGATTACATATTCATCCAGGTAAAGGCACAAGCAAGCGTGAAAAGACAATGTTCCTGGAATAGGAAACAGCATGTCCAGAGACACTGGGGGCAGCAGGGCCATGCGGCAGGGTCAACAGAAATTTAGGAGGGCGTTCAGGAGGACAGCAGCATAGAGAAGAGTGGACGAGAGGCCAGGCGGAGAGGCTAAAGAAAGTGCACGTTCTTCTGGCTTTCTGAGGATGCCTCTGAAGGGTTTTCAGTGGGAGAGCCACACATGCAGATCTGTGGGTTCAAAAGATCAGGCTGAGGAAAAAAGAAAGCTCAGTCTGGCTATAATATTACGAACAGGTTGACAGCAGCAAGGCAGGAGAGAGATGAACTAATTATTACTATAGGAATCTAGGTGAGAAGAGAAGGTTCCTATTCTAGGCATAAAGAAGAGAGACTCAAGAAGTATGCCAGAGGCAAAATCATGCAGTCTCAAGGGACCTTTTGACCTCAGGGTGGAAAGGTCCTCGGATCCAGCAATGTCCCCACCCTGCCCTCTGGCCTCCCACAGCTGGTATTCCAGGGGTCCAATGCTAAAGTCAGCAGCTAGTGTAACATGGTATCTGATCCTTTTTAGCTTGGTCAGAGACGATGATACACCTGCACTGACAGCCCTCCCCAGGGCTCCAATCCCTGAGTCTCTTCCAGGTCCTCCTCTGGCAACCCAGGCTTAGTGGCCCACCCCAGCCTCTGTGCAGGGCTCACGAGCCCTCACTAAAACCAGCCCGATGGTTGCCTACTTAACTCCTTCTTACTTCTCCTGGAACAGCGGGTCAGCTGTCCCTGCATCCCCACTACCCAAGAGCCCAGAGTGGCCAGAAAGTGGGGTTTATGCTCTGTCAAAGGAGCTCTCCATTTCATTTACTTAACACTCCTCCAATTCTGAAATCTGAGCATGTCTCTAATTTTTTACTCTCCTACTTCTGACTCTGTGTCAATCCTCTTTTTTGACAGAACTGGGATTCCTTCACTTCCTCTTCCTGACAGGGCCTCTTATGTTAATTGTGGTCTAGACTCCAAATTTGGTTTTCAAAGTGAAAGTGTCAAGTACCCAGTCTTTTTGGCTGCAGAGGGAACAAGTTTTAAAAGAAGAAATCAAATAATGAAGCATAATAACAGCTAACATTGGCACACTTTATAATAAGTCTGGTGAACACTGTTCTAAGTGATTTTAGATTTAACTTCTTTAATCACCACAACAACCCCAGTATATTCTCCACTAAGATGAAACTGGGGGTGGAGTGGGGCTGAAGAATTATGTCACATGCCTAGGTTGCATAGCTACTCAGTGAAGGAGGAGAGTTTAAAAACAGGCATTGTGAATCTTTGTTTAAAAAAAACATCATTTTCGTGTGATATAGTTCAAGTTAAGAGAAAAAGTATTTCAATAAAATTAGAGAGTCGGTGGGTGATTCAAACTCTGCCAATCAGTCAAACTCCATAAGGACTGTAAAAGATTCATTTGACTTGGCAGTAAGAAAGTTAGCATTGACCTTGGTATTTTTAAGTATAGGGGAGAAGAAGGGCAGTTATCAGGGGTAAAAGAATAAAGGAGAGTTGAGAAATTAAGGCGTAGACATGATACCATTCTTCATGGGGAGTAAACATACATACGGTTAAGGAGGAGTTTCTGTTTTGTTTTGTAACTTAGGGGTAATTGAACATACTTAAGTACTGATAGACTCTGATATAAAATAATAAAGATTCTGATGCTGGGAAAGATTAAAGGCAGGAGGAGAAGGGGACAACAGAGGATGAGATGGTTGGATCGCATCACTGACTCAATGGACACGAGTTTGAGCAAGCTCTGGGAGATAGTGAAGGGCAGGCCTGGCGAGCTGCAGCCCATGGGGTCACAAAGAGTCGGACACACTTAGCAACTGAATAACAACCCCAAATACTGATGGGAAAAGAAATAGAGAGATGACTGAGGGTCAGAGGGAGTGATGAGAAACCTCTCTAGACCTCCTCAGAAGCAGCCCAGAGATCACAAAAGAGGTTCTCTTGCTTAGTTTAGGATTGTACACTTGTGCATGCCAAGTTTTGTCTAACTCTTTGCAACCCCATGGACTGTAGCCCAGCAGGCTCCTCTGTCCTCAGAATTTCCCAGGCAAGAATACTGGAGTGGGTTGTCCTTTCCTCCTCCAGGGGATCTTCCTGACCCTGGATTGAACTCAGGTCTCTTACGTCTCTTGCATTGATAGGTGGGTTCTTTACCACTAGTGCTATCTGGGAAGCCCTTAGGAGCTGAGATAAGCCAACTGTACAGCCTGAATGTGAGGGAATGAAAGCAAATCCAGAATTCAGCAATGGCCTCTTTCAGAATTGCTTAGCTGAGACCCGGAAGCTTATCATGACAACTGTAAAACTTATGGGGTTAAAAGTAAGAAAAAATAAAAATAAAAACATCTAGGTAGCAGACCAGTGTCTTCATCCTCTTTTTCTTTCAAGAAGTAGAAGCCAAGATGGTTCAGAAATACACATATGAGTTTCCATTTGATAGACTACAAAGTTCAAGGCAGCCTTTGCTTTTGAAAGTTGTTGCTTTCATGTTCTGAAAGACCTAAGGCTATTAAACCCAGTGGCAATATGCAAGGGGAAGGAAACCACTTAAATACGGTTATAGTTCTCCTAATGGAAGCATTGTTCAAATCAAGTGCAGTGGGTAGTGCTCCTTGATTTTCCTACCAAAGCAGCCTTTACCAGAGAGAAAAAACACTGACCTGAAGCTCATATTGGGCAAATATTACATTGCATTTTAGGAAGACCTTATTGAAAATATGTCCCGTTTTTTCTTATTAAGGCATGTTGTTTGGCATAATCATTTTCCTTTTTTAGCTGTACAGGGGTACAAAAACATTATCCCTATATCACCATGATGCGCTGTAGGGTGTAAAGCAAGCCAAGAATGTGTAATGTAATTTATAAAAACTTCTCCTTTGGAAAGTTATTATCTGAGTTACTCACATTACTCTTAGCACTGATCGTTTTATATTCTAAATATTTGCATATTTTTCTGGAAAATATATTTCTTTTTATGTCCCACCCCACATGTATTTTATATCAAGTAAGAATATCATAACTGTGAGTTTAATTAATTAGCAGTTTTTTTTTTAAGATCCTGCTCTTTTGTGTTATGTCTTATTTATAATTTCTAGGAAGAAATTTTAGCCAGAAAAGAAAAGAATTTCCTAGTAGACGTCACAGGAGTTACACAATTTTCCCTGCCATGTCAGTAGTGCTCATATTCTGAGATCGTTTTCACATCTATTTGTCCTTTGTAAGGTTATAATTTTGCTCTGTCTTTTTCAAGTTACAGTCTTAGAAAGAGGGTGCTGTGTGCTCATTCAGTCATGTCCAACTCTTTGCGACCCGCCTGCCAGCTTCCTCATGGGATTCTCCAGGTAAGAATACTGGAGTGGGTTGCCATTTCCTCCTCCAGGGGATCTCCCCAACCTGACCTGGAGATCGAACCTCCATCTCCTTGCATTGCAGGCTGATTCTTTACCACTGAGTTATCACGGAGGCCCAGAGGGTCACCCTTAGCACAAATTTTAGATCACTGGTAATTTTCTAACAGCAACCGTATCTGCCCAGAATATCTTGAGAAAAATCTACCCACTAAAGGCAATGGTCTGGGACTTGCCTTGAAGCTGCCGTGCATGCGTGCATGCTCAGCCGCTTCAGTTGTGTCCGACTCTTGAGACCCTAAGGACTATAGCCTGCCAGGCTCCTCTGTCCATGGGATTCTCCAAGACAAGAATACTGGAGTGGGTTGCCATGCCCTCCTCCAGGGGATCTTCCCAATTCAGGGATGGAACCCGCAGTGTCTCTTGCATCTTCTGCATCAAAGGCGGATTCTTTACCACTGAGCCACCCAGGAAGCCCCTTGAAGCTGCCACATGTTAGTATAAAGGGTACAAGGAATTAAAGGCAAGCAGACCTGCTTTGAATGAATCTGCACAGCTTAAAGAGAGAGAATAACAAACCTATTTTTATTTCAAGGCACAGAATGAGATCTGACAGCTTTTCATGTTCATGATAAAAAAACAAAAACTGACCTGCAAAGACATTTATTCCCTCATTCCACCTCATTCTAGACTCCTACCCTTGACTTTGCCATAACCAACAACAGCACAGTCTCCAAAAGGGTCATTTCTGATATCCCATTCTAGCTACCCTCCAGTCTGCCTTCTAGCCACTAGCTTTAGGACTCCTACTCAAGTAACGCTTTCTCATCTGGGTCCTCAGTTCATAGGCATTAGCACTGTGTCCCTAGTTCCCTCTTCCCAGGTTAGATTTTCTCTCCCAGGACAACACTTTTAATTCCCTCCCATGTTCTCCTTCTGTCAATCTAATTTGCCAAAGGGCTAAACACATGTAATCCTATCTGCCCATATCTTGCCTGCATCAGTGGCTGAACACTGCTGGGAAAAAAATATACAACTCTTCTCATTAGTGAAGTTTGGACTTCTCATAAGTCCAGGACCCCTATCTCAAATGAGCCCTCAACACTACCTATCAATTCTGCCACATTTGGCTAGAATTTTTAAATTTTACTCTCTCCAAATAAACTATTTCCTATCATAACCTTCCTTTTCAAATCTCCTACATTCCCTTCCCTATGCCCTGTTTAACCTCTGAGAATCTTAATGCTTCCTGCTTTACTGCTACCATTAAGGTCTAGCCACACTGGCCTTCTCTCTGCTTTTTAAACACCAACCCCATTTCAACCTTGAGGCTTTCCACAAGCCATCTGCTTTACTTAGAAGGCTCTTGCCCTTGATCTCTATGTGGCTGTTCCTGGACATTCAGGTCTCAGCTCTGGAGACACCTTCCTAGCCAGGTTTAACAGTAACCATTCAGTCACTTTCTATCAGAACACACCATTTAAATTCTCTGCATAGCATTCATCACTGTCTGATAGTCCTTCATTATTAGTTTATCTGCTTGGTACTTTTCTCCTGCTTCTAAATGTAAACTTCATAAGAGCAGAAACGTTACCTGATTCACTCAACCAGCCTGGGTCTAGAACAGAACTAGTGTAAATGAGGCACTTAGTAAATATTTCTGAATGAATAAATGAAGTCATCATGTGCATTTAAGCGTAATAGAAACAACTGACATGGCTATAGGTCAGATTCCTTGAGAAGGAGACTATGGCATGGAGATGAGTATGCAGGAAGTTCATTAGTAGGTGCTGTTAGGATCAATGCCTGTGAGAGGAGAAAAAGAAGCAGGACTACACAGAAGGAAGAGCTTGCTATGAGGAAAGAGTTGGGCCAAAGCTCCCAGTCAGCTGTGCAAAAAACGGGGCTGAAGGTCATCAGTTGGCAGCACTTCTGAGTGGGAACCTGTAGCAAAGTGACTCAAGTCTTCCCAGAAGTTCTGAGAGCAGCATCTCCAGAATTCTGGAGGTCTTCTTTATCTGAAGGAAACTTACAAGGGGAAGGCTAGTGGACAGCAGTATCCTCCTGCAGTTGTTCTCAGGATCACAAATGAGACTCCTCATTTTCTTCCTCCAATATCCATTCTAGATTCTCCCTGTCACCAGTAGTGCCTCTGGGTCTTGATGGGTTACCGGGAGGATTGAACCAGACCTTCAGATTGGAGGTATCTGAATCCTTGGTCCCCATGTTGTACTCAGGCTGAGGTTTAGCATTTGTCCATTTATTATCAAAGTTAGGTAAAAGAGCATCTAAAGATGTGCAAGTGGACCCTTAGGCTGCCAAATACATCCCTCCTGCCACGCTGTGCCTCTTCCTGATATCAGGGTAAATGGTGTCTGCCAGGATGGTGACTCCTCTTCTTGTCTGCAAATCCCTGGCAGGAGGAACCTGGAATGCCTGGGCGGAGGCCACAGCTTAAAGTTCAGTGGGATTTTTTGCTGAGTCCTCTGTTGGAAGCATTCCCTCTTTGTGAATCAGGATCTTAAACCCACAGAGCCCAGAGTTGTACAGGCAGGAAGCACTAATTCTCAAAGGCAATGGGAAATATGGTATTCACTGGGGCCATTCCTGCTTCCATTCCTTGGTTTCCAAATCTATGTACTTATTGAGGTCACAGCCCTGCATGATGGCTGTTGACTGCATTTCTGCCCAGAGTCATAGCAGAATGAACCTACCTCCAAATTCCATCACATTCTGATGGATTAGGGGTTAGGACTTTAAGATGTCTTTTTAGTTGCCATGGAATAGGTGAGAGAGAAGGACACAGTTCAATTCAAAATCCGGGGAAGATGGTGAAGAAGAGAATTTAGTTAGATCTCACTCTAACCTGTACCTCCTATCTGCCCCCAGCCCCACACATTTCAAAATAAAGCACCTCTAAGTTTATTTGGTTTACATACTGGGGTTTTGCACAAGTTTTCATTTGAAGAAAAAAATCCCTAAAAAATGAAAATTACTGAACTAGAGAAACTTCGGGGTTTACCAAAAAAACCTCTTGCTTAATAGGAACTTGGGTCCTATGACCTAGCTTTGAGTCCCAACACAATTGATTACTTCTTGATGATCCTGGGAAAGTAAACTAATTTCTCTAGAATTTACTCTTTTATTTGTAAAGTGGGAGAACTAGTTACTGACTTCGGGAGTTGTTGCAAATATTAAATAAGATAATCCAAGTAAAGTGCGTGCATACTAAGTCGACTCTTTGCAACCCTATGGACTGTAGCTCTCCAGGCTCCTCTTACCATGGGATTCTCCAGGCAAGAATACTGGAGTGGGTAGCCATGCCCTCCTCCAGGGGATCTTCCTCACCTAGGGATTGAACCTGCATCTCTTATGTCTCCTGCTTTGGCAGGCAGGTTCTTTACCACTAGTGCCACCTGGGAAGCCCCGCAAGTGAAGTTCTTAGTACCTTTTCCAACATACAAAAAGTGTTTCATTATTGTTAGCCTTTATTAATATTTTATCTCCGAATACTGAATGGACTGTCCTGGTTGATGGAATAAACCACAGGGACTCTAACATGGTGGCAGAAAAGAGTCAAGTGAACTCTAAGTAGCTAATTTAAATATGAATCCTATTAACAAAATGAGAGCCCCGATTCAGGAAGGAATCTAGAAGTTCTGTAAGCCACAGTCTAGAGGAGCGGTCTCATTCTACTCCTGCACCCAAAGACTCCCACCAAATGCTGAAACACACTGGAGAGGTTTTGGAACCAAGCCGGAATCACTCCTGTTCCCCTATAAGGAAAGTCCCTTGCCTCCAAGGGAGGAGATGGTAGACAAGTGAGGAGGAGGGCAAAGTGAAACTAAAGTGAAGCAAGTGAGGGGTGCAGAGCTGAAGGTGAGGCTCCCTCTCAGGTCTACACACACCAATTCTGTGATTGCAGGACCATGAGATGGAACATCTCCTAAGGGCAGGGACCATGAGGTTTTCTGCAGGTCAGTATGAAAGTGTGGTCTTAAATATTAAGAGACAGAAAGAAATGGTTTAAAAAAGAGAAAATAAAGCTGAAGAAAGTAAAGACTTCTGTTTCAATAGTGAGAAAAATAAGGCCAGGAGAGGTAAGTGATGACTTCCTGCTCCCACGGCTGGTGGTGGTCAGAGCCAGGATCAGAACTCACTCTCCTCACTGGCTAAGTTTCTTTCACTGTAACATGCAGACACCATGAACCATCAAGAGAATGTTCTAGGAATCCCAAGTATTATAGCCATAGAAACGAAATGCATTTATAAAAAGAATCTAAAATTATGAATGTGAATAATGGGTAAAAGTAGTAGGAAAAAATCTTTGAAGAGCATAAGGTTCCAGACACCCTCATGACCTACTGATGGAATAAATTCTTTTTTTCTTTTCCTTAACTACTTTTGTGTGCGTCAGGCACAACAGTCTTGACATGACTTTGGCAGTACAGTAATCATTCCCATTATATAGTAGCGCAAATCTTCTGCTGTGTGTCAGGAACTGCTTGCTTTGATTTCTCAGTACAGATCTATGAGGTTGCAACTGTTGCTGTTCAGTCGCTCAGTCGTGTCCGACTCTTTGTGACCCCACAGACTGCAACACACCAGGCTTCCCTGTCCTTCACCAATTCCCCAAGCTTCCTCAAACCCATGTCCATCGAGTAGGCACTGAGTAGATGCCACCCAGCCATCTCATCCTCTGTCGTCCCCTTCTCCTCCTGCCCTCAATCCCTCCCAGCATCAGGGTCTTTTCCAATGAGTCAGTTCTTTGCATCAGGTAGCCAAAGTATTGGAGTTTCATCTTCAGCATCAGTCCTTCCAATGAATAATCAGAATCAATTTCCTTTAGAATTGACTGGCTGGATCTCCTTGCTGTCCAAGGGACTCTCACGAGTCTTCTCCAACACCGCAGTTCAAAAGCATCAATTCTTCAGGGATCAGCCTTCTTTACAGTCCAACTCTCACATCCATACATGACTCCTGGAAAAATCATAGCTTTGACTAGACAGACCTTTGTCAGTAAAGTAACGTCTCTGCTTTTTAATATGTTGTCTAGGTTTGTCTTTTCTTTCAAGGAGCAGGCATCCATCTTCAGTGATTTTGGAGCCCAAGAAAATAGTCTGTCACTGTTTCCCCATCTATTTGCCATGAAGTGATGGGACTGGATATCATGATCTTAGTTTTTTGAATGCTGAGTTTTAAGGCAGCTTTCTCACTCTCCTCTTTCACCTTCATCAGGAGGCTCTTTAGTTCCTCTATGAGGTAGATATTACTGTTCTCATTTTTACTCATAAGAAAGAAATAGTAAATATTCAAACAAACAAATACTGTATTAGGATTTGAATCCAGATCTAACTCCAAAACCTGCGCTCTTACCAAGGACCCCTTGGTGTCTTTCTCTCTTCCTTCTCTTTCTCTTCTCCACGTACATCTCTGTGAAGCTCTTTTAAAATAAGCTCAGCCTCAATCTCTTGCTCCACCACCTCATGATGCCCGTGTTGTTGTCTTCTCCACTTCTCCTGTGCCCCATGGCCTTTCCAGCAGGCAAACTTATCCCTGTTTCCATTCTCCACTCTTCTTTCCAGTCTTCCTGGTTATTGCCTTAGCGGCCCCCAGAAATGCTCTGTGGGTTTCTCCTGGTTTTGTTTGTGCTTGTGGATTCTTAAGACACATTAGTATTTGTACCTGAAACCTTCACTTTTCCTGGCTACAGTGCTTCCTCCTCGCTTGTTTGCCTTCATCTTCTTTAGGGGTAAGAGACTTTCCACATTTGGGAGTAAATCACTTTGTTTCCAATACTTTTCCAGCTTTTTAATGCAGCATTTTGCAGGCAAGGTTAGCTACAGGGGCATAAATTGAGCCAACGTCTAAAGGCCACAGTAAAGTTATGAGAGCCCTCAAGAGAGAGCTAAAGCTTGGAAGAGGAATGAGAGATACATGGAATTAGTTTTAGGAGTTCCTCATGGGAGAGGTGGTCAGGGAAGGCTTCATGCAGAAGGGCATAGGGGAAACAAATGACCTTCTAGGAAAGACAGTGACACAGAAATTTAATCGTTGGTTCAGGGGACAACAAGCATGTTAATGATTTTAGAAACCAAAAATTCATACAGGAGAACTGTAAAACTGAATCTGAAAAGGCAGGCTGGACAAGGGTAGAGTGGCCTTGAATGACAGACTTTTATTACTCTAAATAAGAAAATCTTGCTTGATGCCTATTTTTTATAAATAAAGTTTTATTGGAGCACATCTGTGCCCATTCTCCTAGGTGTTACATATGACTGTTTTCTCTTTATAACAGCAGAGCCAAGTAGTCTCCGTACCCATACCAGAAATGGGTATGGTCCACAAAGCCTAAAATATTTATCATAAGGTCTTTTCCAAAAAAGAGTTACTGACTCCTGCTCTAAGTAACCAAAAGATGCCAGTATATGTCTCACCTGCAGAATAACATACAATAATGACAGAAAATTGTGCTTAATTAAGAATTTCTGAATTACAAATTTTATTGATAAAATTAAGAACAAGAACAAAGAAATGCATACTAAGACTTATTTAGAAGTAACGGCGGAATTTTCTTTGTGTTTTCACCATTTCTAAACACCTACTGATAACAGAAATTTATTTTGCAGAGATCTGTGTTGTGTGGGTGACCTAGAATATTTGTCACAGAAGGAAAAGGAATACTTTTTAATTAAAAAGTAAACTCTGTACATAAACATGAGTCACTGAGAAATGGAATGACCCTAAGATATGGTGCAGTTCCTTTGTTTTGTACTGAATGCACAAGAATCTTAGGAATACGTTACCTAACCTGGCAACTTAATCCTTTCCCTGATGCTTCTCAAAGCCACTCTTCTTATTGGCTTGAATTAGGCCATGGTAACAAAAGCAAAATCTTTTTCCCTTGAGGATCTTTAGGTAAAGCAGGGCTGAGTTATGCGACAAGGCTAACCAGGTAATTCTGTGTTTTGTCTGTCAAGGTTCTCTCCTGACACTAACATTCGGATGCAGTTAACTTAAATGAGAAACTCTATTGAAAGGGATTGCATTCTTTTCTAAACACAGGATTCACTTATTTAAAAATGAATAAAACTTTTAAAATTAGTCTGAATTTTCTTTAAATCCTCAACCCAGAATGGGAAACGAACGAAAAATAAGAGAAGAGCATCAAAAGAAAAAATGTTAAAGGTGATCAGTATGGTGCAATATATATTATATAATTATAATAACATTAATATGCTCTACAGTCAGATTATAAAAAAGGATAAAACATGATAAATCTGCTTTTCAAAGGAAGTTAAATATAAATGGATACTAAAGGAAATAGAGGCAACAGTGAAAGTTGTTTTAAAAAAGAAATTTGGTAGATACTGGTTTTTATTACAAAATATTATGTGTTCATTGTAAAAACTTAACTAAGGGCAAACAAAAAGAAGAAATTAAAATTTCAGCCTTCAAGTCCACAGATAACCAATCTTGACATTATGCAGTTCTCTGAGAAGAATGTGGGATAAAGACAGCTTTCTCTCGGTAGTAAGAATGAGATTTAGTGGTTTTCCAAGTGGTCTGCTTTGACCTGTGTCCATTGAATACCATCCTGCTTGTGATTTTCCCTTCCTGTCTGCCGTCAGTTCCAAGGATTTCAGACTTGCCTAGCCAGTCCCACAGTTACATAAGCCAATTCCTTATAAAGAGAAAGTAAATAAATATATGTATACACGGAATATATACAACTTTTAAATATATGTGTAAAGATCACAGAAAAGAAAGCGAGAGATCTGAAGCATGAGAAAGTTTCTGCTGCTAGAGGGAGCCCCCTGGTGTGTCAAGGAACAAGGGCTGACTCTAGGGCCTGAGAGGAGCAAGCAAGTGATGACGTCAGCCTTAGCCACAAACTCTGCTCCTCCCCTTTTCTCATCAGGACTGGTATGGGGTTGATCCCACACTTCACCCCTAGAAGGAGGCACATGACCTGATCTGGCCAAAAGGATTTTGTTCTGGAGTTTCCTTTGTAACCATTGGGAAAGAGAAGATTAAGGAGAAAGCCCATCATAGAATACAGTTATCATAGGAAAGAAGAGAATAAGAGATGGAGTAAGCCCTGATCCTGATTATATAGTTTGCCTCAATATCCAACCACACCTGAACGTGGAGTCCTAGTACTATCCAGTTATGTGAGACAACACATTCCCCTTTTTCCTTAATTCAACTTCCAGACTCAAGGGGAGCAACCAAGAGAGGTCTGTAATCAAAAGAAGCCTGGGAAAAGGACATCTTACAACCTTATCAAAGTTTAGAAAATGCAAACCCTGCATTATCTTGCATGCGTGTGTCTGAAAACACAATATAGTAAGTCACAGTTGAAAAATACAAACCATGCCCGAAACTAAAGATAAGCATGTGTGGCTTTTGTTATACAAAAGACTATAATATTTAAACACCACTTCTTCAGGGAAGCCTGGGTGGCACCTCCCACTGGGACAGGTACACCTGTTATATTCTCTGTCACTGACACATGCCCTTCCATAGAACACCTCAATGATAGTCACCATATATTTGTCTCATATAATTTTGTTTCTATAACTGCCTATTTGCTATCTCCTTCCTCAAGATCCCTGAAGTTGCATAAGAAAAAACCGTGTCTTGCTCCTCACTCTGTCCCTGGGACTTCCACACAGCAGGTGCCCCATTGCATGACTGGTCGAATGAATAAGAGGACACTAAAGTGACTAGATGCTTGAAAGAAAAACTCTCTTTTTTAAACCTATTTGAGAGCAACTGTGTATATCAGATGTGTTTGAAAGATAAATTAGTTGTATTTATCATTCATGAATTTGTTTCATCATCATTTTAAAAATGCAATGAAGTATAGTTGGTTTACAATGTTAATTTTCGCTGTCCAGCAAAGTGATTCAGTTGTACCTACATGTATACTTTTTATATTCTTTTCCATTATGGTTTGTCACAGCATGATGATTATAGTTCTCTGTGCTATATGGTAGGACCTTGCTGTTCATCCTCATCACCATTCCTGAAATCATTTTACACATATTCATTTCAGATTTTCTTCCATAAATTTAATTGAAAGTAAGAACTAACACATGTAAACCACTTTATGAATTACAAAGTGCTTTTCATATATATTAGCTTCCTTAATCCTTACAGAAATCCTGGAGCGGAGGACCCAGGGCTCAAGGAGGCTAAGTGCCTTGCCCAGGGTCACACGTGTGCACAGGGCAAGTTGAAGTCAATCACAAACCCCAGTCTCTGTCTCCAAATTTAGTGCAATTCTTCTGAAGATAACAAGCATGTGACTCCATATTAATTCTTCTTTAACATTAGTAAGTATTATTGAAGCCTGCATATGTGTGTGGGGGGTGTGTGTGTATGAAATCAGATATGACAGAAAGCTGAAAAATAAGGAACACACTACAATTCATTTACTCTAAAGGATAGCGTTATATTTTATATTTTAGCCAGATGAGTAAAGCAAATATGCATTTGTGTGTGTGTGTTGCTTTAAAATGAGAGAAAAAAGACTACTTAGCTGTTGAGATTGGTCAGAATTCCCCATTCACATCTACTCTTACCCCCATGAAAATGATGTTTATTTTCATTTTGCTTTTGTAAAACTTAGTATATTTACTTTCTATATTATGAGGAAGGCAAATTATTCTTTAAGAAGGAACCACTTTTGGGTAACAAGTCTTTGCTTCCTTGAGGTTTTATCGTTAAAAAAAGGTCTTTATGGGGTGGGGCCTGCTTTCTTTTTTATAATTGTCATAATCCGCCAGAAATAATACCTAATTCCATGTAGCTCTACGGCTGTCTCACAGATGGATGGTATAATATGTCTCTGTTTCCTCCAACATCACCCCCAGCCCCTACTCCTGTTTTCTGCCCTCACTCGCAGTCTCTGTAATTGTCACTCTGTAATGGATCTGGGTGAGCGCAGACGCAGAGGTAACAGGGCTTGCTCACGTTCCCCGGCCAGTGATGCGCCGCCTTATGTCATAAACAGTAAATCCTTTATGCTGAAAGCCCGTTCATTTTCACACCATTCGCTCGTTCACTAACAGTTGTCCAGATTTTAAAATTCAGCCTCTTACACTAATCCTGCAACTGCTGGTCCCAGACAGGTGCAGGGATCAGACTGGCTCAGTTAAGTAAAACATCTGGCCTGAAAACGATAATAGGCTCTTTTTCCTCCCTCAAGTCATAGGAGGAATGTGAGGTTTTCAATGTTAAATCACACAATCAGGCTTTAATATTCACATATACATATCTCCCTCTCCCCTCTTTTTTTCTCTATATATGTGTCTCTCTCTGTATCTCTGTCACTTTCCGTCTTTCCTCTCCTCCTCGCCCCCTCACATATACACACATCTCACACACGATAAACAGTAATATTTCACTATTTATTTTATAAAAACAAGACTTCTAAAGGGCAAAAGCCAAAGAAAGATGAAGACCTAACTCTGTGGACAGCCTTATGTCAGGTTCATCTCTGGGTTTCGACAGGTACTGCGGTGCTGTTCTCATAGAGACCTAAAGATGATGTTCTCGGGAAGCACATCATGAGTTTCAGTGACATTCTCAAGTTTTGTGACTTTATGAGTTCAAAACAAATTATAGATGACCCAAGGTTAGAAAGATGATACCTGAGGATGAGCCTATTTGGTGGCAAGTCTTTTACCTCACCAGTCCTATTTAGAATCCAGTCATGGGCAGTGACTGGGGATGATAAATTACTGACATTTACAACCCCTTCCAGCTTAACCTGTGCGGATTTTATGGTACCACTGCTGGGTAGTGGCAGACCTACTGTCCAGTTCTCAATACAAAAATTTAAGTATCACAAGGATTCCTGGTTTTCAACAAAGTTGAGAATTTCTCCAGAAAACCTACTATCAGGTGGCGTGCCCAAATATTCTTTCAGGCACTGAAGACAATTTCTGCACTCATGGTCAGAGCCTCTCACTAAAATTCTTACCAACATCATTGCTTTGTGAAGAGCAGTGAAGGTCAGTGAAGTTTGATGAGTCTCAACCATCATGGAAAGATTGGATGAGCATTAGAATAAAAGCTGAGAATTTGATAGAAATATAAATTCACTGGCCCTACTCCAGGCCGACTGAATC
The DNA here is from genome assembly GCF_033118175.1 of Dama dama. NCBI lineage: Eukaryota > Metazoa > Chordata > Mammalia > Artiodactyla > Cervidae > Dama > Dama dama. The sequence goes on along the minus strand of NC_083708.1, from coordinate 32,837,547 downwards.
AGACACTCGGAGGGCTCCATGTTTTATATTTTAACAAATTTATGTTTTAACAACCCAAGAATTTATGTTTCAACAAATCTTAAGGTGATTCTGATCATACTGAAAGTTAAGAATCACTGGATCAGGCAATATAGGTTACCCTTAATAGGACAGAAGGAGAAAGAAGGGCTGGAGGAGAGAGACTGAAGTGGTGAGAAAGGCTGGCTGGAACCAACTGTAATTACTAGAGGAAAAAAAAAAGACAAGAAAAGAGAATGAGTGAAAAGGAAACATGGTGAACATAATGTATCATATCAAATAACACTATTGAGATGTATTACATATTTATATAATAAAAATAAAAATGAAATAATAGACAATAAAAATTATTTGCAATATGTGTATCAGATAGAGAATTTGCATCCAGAACACATAAAGAACTTTCAAGACAAAATATTAATAACAATATAAAGTCTAATTCAAAAAGTGAATAAAAATACTTCAGTAGAGATATAGATGACAAACAAGCACATGAAAAGATGTCCAGCAGCATTTAATTATTAGTAAAATGCAATTAAAAGACAATTAGATACCACTGTACACCTACGTGTGTGCTCAGTCACTCAGGCATGTCCTACTCTTTGTGACCCTTTGGACTGTAGCCTAACAAAATGGCTAAAGATAGAAAGACTGAAAATACCAAATGATGAGAATATAATACCTAATGTTGATGCAGAATAAGTGGAATTTTCATAAACTGTTAAAGGTAATGCATAATGGCACAACTACTTTGGAAAATAGTTTGATATGGTCTTAAAAAACTAAACATACAACCCAGAAATCTCACTTCAAGGCATTATCCAAGAGAAATGAAAACATAACCCCCATACAAAGACCTGTATGTGACTCCATACTGCAAACAACTCAGTTGTCCATCAACCAGTGAATGGATAAACAAATCGTACATTCACACAATGGACTAGTACTCAGCGTCACTCCTTCCAATGAATATTCAGGGTTGAATATTCCCTATTTCCTTTACGATTGACTGGTTTGATCTCCTTGCTGTCCAAGGGACTCTCAAGAGTCCTCTCCAGAACCACAATTCGAAAGCATCGACATATATACAACAAAGATGACTCTCAAAAGCATTCCCACTAACAAAAGCCTGTTTTCTTCAGCCAAACAGCTGGGACAGGGGCAGCCTAGCAAGACAGAAAGATTTTAGACAACAAATGGTCTACTCCAATGAGACACCTAGAAAAAAACCTTGGTCTCATCTCTACCCATGCCAACAAATGCCAAGAGCCCAGACTTTCACTCTCAACAGGTTGCCATAAGTTGCCAGAGAAGGTTTGGCGGACAGTCAGGACTTCACCACCATCCAGTGATGGAATTTACTAATAAGAACAAGCCAATTGAAAATATTTCATTACTTTTGAAAAATTTTGGTGTAATACTTTGTGATTCAACAATTCAAAGGTCTCTTCTACATTCAATACATTTCATTTGATACTCTGGTTTTCATGACTGTCAGAATTTCTCAGAACTGAATATAATATTCATGTCAGTTCTGCCACTTGTACTTGCATTATCAGTATCATGTTCACTCCATATTTTGGACTTTGTACTGGAGAGAGGGCTATTTTAAAATCTTTGTCCACTTTACTTAGTGATAATTCAATAATACAGTTCCTACATTCACTTAACTGAACTATGGAAAAATGACCTACAAGTGAATAATTTAATGAGGGAAACTATATTGTCAACCTCTTTATTGGTGGAACTTTCACCTTTTCCTTGGGATACTTTACAAAACTAATGTAGCATATGGACTGAGTGAAGACACGTGTTCCATTTTACATGTTAAATACTAGTAAAGCATTGCTGTTGTTATTCAGTTGCTAAGTTGTGTCCGACTCTGACTCCATGGACTGTAGCAAACCAGGCTCCTCTGTCCTCCATTATCTCCCAGAGTTTGCTCAAATTCCATTTGAGCATGGAATTTGGGCATGAAATGGACTCACGTCCATTGAGTCCATGATGCTATCTAACCATCTCACCCTCTGCTGCCCCTTTCTCCTTTTGCCTTCAATCATTCCCAGCATTAGGGTCTTTTCCAAGGAATTGGCTCTTCACATCAGACGGCCAAAGCATTGGAGTTTCAGTTTCAGCAACAGTCCTTCCAATGAAAATTCAGGGTTGATCTCCTTTAGGATTGACTGGTTTGACCTTTGCACTCCAAGGCTCTCTCAAGAGTCTTCTCCAGCACCACAATTCTAAAGTATCAATTCTTCAGCGTTCAGCCTTCGTTATGATCCAACTCTCATATCCATGGCTTCCCGGGCAATCAAAAGGTACAGAATCTGCCTGCAATGCAGGAGACCTGGGTTCAGTCCCTGAATGGGGAAGATTCCCTGGGGAAGGGCATGGCAACCCACTCCAGTATTCTTGCCTGGAGAATTCCATGGACAGAGGAGCTTGGCAGGTTACAGTCCATGGGGTCACAAAGAGTCAGACACGACTGAGCAGCTAACACTTTCACTTTACACTTTCTCACATCCATATGTGACTACTAGAAAAAGAACAGCTTTGACTATACACACCTTTGTCAGCAAAGTGGTGTCTCTGCTTTTTAATATGCTAACTAGGTTTGTCATACTTTTCCATCCAAGGAGCAAGTGTCTTTTAATTTCATGACTACAGTCACTGTCTTCAGTGATTTTGGAGCCCAGGTAAACAAAATCTGTCACTGTTTCCACTTTCCCCCCTTTCTATTTGCCATGAAGTGATGGGACCATATGCCATGATCTTATTTTATGAATGTTGACTCTCAAGCCAGGTTTTCACTCTCCTCTTTTAGCCTCATCAAGAGGTTCTTTAGTTCGTCTTCACTTTCTGCCATTAGAGTGATATCATCTGCATATCTGAGGTTGTTATTTTTCCCAGCAATCTTTATTTCAGCTTGTGACTCAGGCAGTCTGGCATTTTGCATGATGTACTCTGCGTATAAGTTAAATAAGCAGGGTGGCAATGTATAGCCTTGACATACTCCTTTCCCAATTTTGAACCAGTCAGTTGTTCCATGTCCAGTTCTAACTGTTGGCTTCTTGACCTGCATACAGGTTTCTCAGGTGACAGGTTAAGGTGGTCTGATACTCCCATTTCATTAAAAATTTTCCAGTTTGTTGTGATCCGCACTGTCGAAGGCTGTAACACAGTCCATGAAGCAGAAGTAAAGCATATTTCTTTCTTATTTCTAGGTAAAATTTTAATGTGAATATATTCTCTCCACACCTCAGTGGATTTTCTTAAATACCTCCAGATATACTGGATGCCGTTAGATTAAACCATGAAACAAAACATATATGCTCCAAACACTCTATGATATGCTAGAACATTGATCAGTCTGAATGTGATGAGGTCACATTTTGAAGGGGAGGGCCTTCTGTCCATCTATTTTTGCTTATGAAAATTTATTTCTCTGAACATTCTTTTAGAGGGATCTAAGGTATATATGTGACCAGATTGAGTCCTTACAGCATCTCTTTCAAAATTTAGTTGTTATCTGTTCAGACTTGTCACTTTTCCAGTCAGAAAAATATGGCCTTGCTCTTGGACTATTGTAATATCTTCCTAAATGACATAATGTATATTCTGTTCCACAAAACACATTGAGACTGCAAAATATGCATAGCCATGAAACACCAGTTGAATCATAGAATCAACAAGCATTTAGAACTGGAACAAATCTTAGGGGTCAGGAGTTTATAACACTTTGTCATTGTCCATGGCTAGATTCTAAATGATGATTTTGAGGTGAAAGGGCCTTAATTTAAGTGAAAGCTCTCAAATAACCCAATCCTCAGACATCATGAACTTTTAAAAATTGAATCATTCATAATCTACAGATACTAATGAATCAAATGGTATATGTTTGCTTCTGTTCTTGCATTTATATCCATGAAATCAGGATATATGGATTTTTCCCCTTTGGCAAGTCAGAGGTTGAGAAAAAGAAAAAAGAGTGTGGGGGGATTCCAACCTCTGAGTGTTATGAAGTATTTTAACTGGAATGTTTCAGTTGTGGCACCCTGGGGAAAGCTGTTCTCCAACTGGAGAGTGTGAAGTATTTTATGAACAGTGTAAAGAAAGCAGATGTATTGGCAAGAAAGCCTCTGCTTCTCCCAGCTGTGTGTGTTTCACTTAAAAACAAGAAAGATACCCCAAAGTAACTGGCCTTTTAATCTGAGAAACTTTAAATATTGCTTTTTTAGCAATTAATATGCATTTTAAATACATTCAACAAATAATTATATTTTATTATATATTTTAAATAAATAAGTTATTTCTAGTGGTAGGCATATTTTCTTTCTTTTCAATGTGTATTTACCTTGACAATAAAAGATAAACCCCTACTCAACAACAGTGACAATAAAATGATCACATGTGTGCAATCAAAGCAATACTCTATCTCCAATTTTACAAATTTGGAATTCCAATTTCCTGTTATACACAATTTAATTACCTCATATTATAATTTATATGTAGTTCTGAGTTCTATGTTTTAAACTTATTCTTTTGTTTATCTACAAAAAAAATGTTATTTTTAATGAGAACATGACAGCCCGTTGCACTAGCACCAACAATTTGCCTAATAAACTCTTTACCTTTGAGTATTTGGATTATATGTAGAGTTTTCAAACTTTATGGGGCATCAGAATCACCTAGAGTGCTAATAGAAATGAAAACAAAGATTGCTCTGCCTTGAATGTGCACACACACATGTGTGCACACACATACACACACACATACAGTTCTGATTCAGTAAATCTGAGGTGGAACCAGAGAATTTCCATTTCTAACAAGTTCCCAAAGGATGCAAATTCTGCTTTTCTAGGGACCACATTCTGAGAACAACTGATCTAGGATTCTTTGTCAGGAATTCACTCGCTTATCATGGACTTCACTGCTATTCCCCACCTGGAACCTATTCCCCCACCAGATCCAAAAATCTACATTCTTAAGTAAAATATTTTGAAATGAATGTCAAAAAGCTGGGTCATAGTTCACTTAATATAGATCACATATTATCCTTCAAAGACTATCTTAAACCTTAGAATTAGGCTAGACCTTAATTTGATTCTGTTCATTGCAATGAAATGAAAATTTCAGATTACTGAGAGGCAGAAGCCAGTAACAGGATATCATAATCCCTTTATTTCCTAAAAAATATAATCATAAGCAACATTCAAATATTCCCTTTCTGTTTCCAGGCCTCTTCTAAGGTGGAATTCTTCAATTTCTGATCACCTCCGGGCCTCCCACTAACATGGCTGTCCGATGATGGGAAAACCCAAAGAAAATTGAAGCAACTCACAGCCAAGCTCTGTAAGGGAAAACGGACACTATTCCCAAAGAGGGGAGGTAGTCTAATTCCTTTTATTTTTGTCCTCTTGAGGCAGACATTATGTGCCCTAAGTATCCATCTAACTTAGCACTCAAGACACCGGAAAAAAATTTATTCTATCATAATGCACGGAAAGTAAGCCAGAACAATTGCTAAACAAACAGCTGTTCCTACTACAAAAATTGCAAATATAACATTTTTTATCCTTTGTTGTAGTATAGGGCCTATTTTTTAAGAAATAAAGCTTCTTGGAAGGAGCTCACTTCCCATGAAAAGGACAAATTATTGCTTGATGATGTCAGAAGGTCTCATGTCCATTGGGCTTTTTCTAGGGATTCATTAAGAAAAAAAGTTATGAAAATGTTACCATAATATTAATCTCTCATTCATTCATCATCTTGGGAAACCCTGGTCAAAAGAACTTTCTGAGTTTATTTCACATATGTACTCCAGTTAGGAACATGATTGTAATAAATGTCCTTCTTGTTTTCTCTGGCAAAATACTATGCATGGCTGCTTATCTCTCTTTGTCACATATATTATCCTTCATAGTTTCTGACTGTATTTGGATATTCTCCTAAAACCTCAAATTTCAGTTTTCAAACCCTGGATTAGGCTGATAAAATTTCAGAAACTTCATTAAATTCATTTCATCCTTCTGTAGGAGATCACCTCTCTAGAATAAACCAGAAATAAGTCCATATTTTCTCTGACTCAAATCTTTTCTGGAATAAATCTAAGAATTCACTGAGATCATGCCTAGAAGAAGAAATGAAAGTATTACCTATGTCTGTATATCCTTCAGCTCCCCACACAGGAGCCCAAAGTTACCAGAATAACATTCCTTTGTTCTCTCCATTGCTATTCGATGTAGTGAAAGTGAGTAATGATAAGACTAAATTTCTCATCACTACTCCTCAGAGCATGGTTTAGGAAAACAATACGATTTGCACACACCTTGTGACCCATCTACACTACCCACCTTCACACTTCAACCGGGTCGTTGCCCACCACCATCCAGCCCTTCCACCTGGATGGACAATATGGGATTCCCCAAGCCAGCTGGGGGCTTTTCAGGTGGCTCAGTGATAATGAATCTGCTTGCCAATGCAGGAGACTCAGGAGACGTGCGTTCGGTCCCTGAGTTGGGAAGATCCCCTGGAGGCGGGCATGGCAATCTACTCCAGTGTTCTTTCCTAGAGAATCCCATGGACAGAGGAGCTTGACAGGCTACAGTCAATGGGGTCGCAAACAGTCAGGCACAACCGAAGTGACTTAGTACACACACCCGCAAGCCAGCTGGGGATTGTATATTACTGGGGTGATTGTGCATGTTTTATGGATCTTGGACTGTTGTTGCGGCTTTGGAAAGGCTGATTATAAGTGATGATGAAATATCAGAGTGGAAATACCCTTGTGATTGTGCTCGGTCACTTCAGTCATGTCTGACTCTTTGCGACTCCATGGACCATAGCCTGCCAGGCTCCTCTGTTTAGGCTATGGGATTCTCCATGCAAGAATACTGGAATGGGATGGAAATACCCTGGGATATCTATAAATATGGAGCTGGAGCCTGTGTGCAAAGACAGAGCTAAAGCTCTGAGAAGTGTAAGCATAAACTCATGAGTTCAAGGCATGAGGAAGTGTTAAATTGATGAGGGAAAGAGCAGACTCTGGGAATAGGAGGAGAGAAAAGGACTGGAAGAGAGACAGATCACCTGGAGAGGTAGAAGCATCACTTAGAAAATCCAGTGTAACTGCAGCCCGGAGAAGAGAGCACCTGTCAAAGAATTAGTCCATGTCAAATAAGACTATTTCCAAAAGGCCATTACATGTAGCAGTTGCGACACCATTAATGACTTTGTATAAATTTCAGTGTTGACATTCACAAGTACTCACTTAACAGTTTCTTCTGCACAGACAAGTTGAAGGAAAAAGAAAGGTCATTTTCTATTCTTCCCACGAAAGAAAAAATAACATTCCGAAGTTACCTGAATGAAGAAAACTAAGCCAGAGCTGAGAAAACTGATTGAAAATTGGCTTTGATTTGTCTTCTCTAGGAAGTCCACCCTGATAGCCCCAGGGACACCCATGTGCCTGTTCTCCAGGGACCCTGAGCCATTTCCCACATTGCCTTGTACTCACTGATGGACTGGGCTGGACTCTGAGTGCCCCAGAGTCAAAGCCTGGGGATCACCTCTCTCTTTGGATCTAGAAAAAGTATCCAATCCAGAAAAGAAAAATGAGTAATGAAATGTCTGTGGACTGGCATGGGGAGAAAGGAGAGTGTCAGTGCTTGTTGGTAAATCCCAGTGTGTTTTACAGAAATCCTTTTTTAACCATAATATATACATGTTGCCAGGATTATGACAGTTATTCAAATTAGATAGGCTCTTTTATGAAAGATTTTCATTTGTATTCACACACAAAAAAAAACCTACACACATGAACAAGTGCCAAGACTGATCAGTCTATTTTTCCCTCTAACTGACAGCATTCACAGTCATTTTATTGTGTCAAATAATGTTGCTTTCTCCTCTCTTTATCTTGCTTATGTCTGACCTTCCATTAAAAGTTGCTTAGAAACTGCTTAGCAGTCAGGGGTGCTGCTCGCTCACATCTTCCTTTTGTGACTTCTCAGCTATTCTCTGGGTCCGTTCCCTTTCCATAACCGTTTTTTAGGCTTCTTTTCATCTTCTTTCAACAGACAAGACTAAGCCCAACATTCTCCTTCCATTGAAAGGAAACATCCGCAGCTTCGGAAGCTTTGCTGCATACAGCAGCTTCCATACACCTGCCAGTTAGAGAGCAGTAGATTAGCAAAGCTTCCATGGGCTTTTAAACTTTATTAACAGCTTTGCACAGGGTGCTAAGCAAATCATACATTTTTTTTTTAAATGACGAAAATGTAAAGCCCATGATGCTCAGTGAAATCAACCAGATCTGGGGTATATGGAATGAGAGTCACGGGGCTACCTTGCACAAACAACAGGGATTGAGCCAGACTCTCCTGAGAGCATGAGCCAAGCTAGAATCTTAGAACAGAATTCTACAATAAATACCCAAGGAATGGGGATTTCCCCAGGGCAGCAACAGTCAGAACAAATCATCCCCCTCTGTCATCCTCATCTCAACACTTCTATTGGTATAACTGATTAAATTGAACTGTATACCAAGGATGACTCTTGGAAGGAAGATGCTTCAGTACAACCTTTATTATATGCCTACTATGTTTAGGTGTATTCTAGGACTTCCCAGGTGGTGCTAGTATTCAAGAATCTGCCTGCCAATATAGAAGATGTAAGGGATGTGGGTTCGATCCCTGGGTTGGGAAGATCCCTGGAGGAGGGAATGGCAACCCACTTCAGTATTCTTGCCTGGAGAACCCCATGGAGAGAAGAGCCTGGCGAGCTACAGTCCATAGGGTCACACAAAGTTGGACATAACTGAAGCGACTTAGCAGCAGCATGGTTAGATGATATTCTAGAGTCTAGACAGTGGATTGCAATGGGAAAGGGGAAATAGAATAAGAAATAGGAAAGGCACAGTCCTTCCTTGTTAAAAACTCACAATCATGGACAGAGAGGAGACTAGAGATACACTGCACAACTCTAAAATACTATTAAACCGTGCTGGCTCTGTAAACGAAGTATTGCAGGACCAATGGGAACAGCAGGATAAATTCTACCTGCAAAGCGAAGAGAAAGCTAAGGGGGCTAACAGAAAACTTCTGGAGATGAGGAATACAGACTAAGCTTGCATAAAGGGGATTCTAGTGGATGAAAGATATTGTGGAGACCTGAGAGGTGTGTATGGAAGAGCAGATAGGCAAGCCCACCATTATTCCCCGTGAATGGACCATGAGAGTGATGATACATTTATCATCAGCCTTTGACCCCGCCAGCTGAGCCAACGGTTCCCTCACCTGCTGCCTTCCTCCATTGTGGAGTCTTGGAAAATCACTTCATTTACATATATGTTGCTGGTATTTCCTGACCCCAAAACCAGGACAGGTAATATGATTGTGATATTTTTTCAGATTTATTAGATTCTTTTTATGAAAATTTATAAGGATATAATTAAATAAGAACATGCTACAGTCTATCCCCATTGTGATAGTCACACTCCTAGTTGCATTTTACTTATACTTGTTTTTCCTTTTTTTTCTTACTGATCTTAATTTTGCATAATCTGCAGTTTCATATAATCTTTGAATCTTTTTTGTAAAGGGTGGAATAGAAATGAATAAAGAAGAAAAAGTATACATCTAAAAGTATATATAAGTAATGAATCATGTTTATTGAAAATAACTACATTCAACTAAATCATACTTGTCTAGGAATACTGAAGAGATATAATTCCTGATTTAAGCCCAGCTGTTGAGAAATTTTTAAATACAAGCACCTCACATTCTTGATGCCAGCTATTATTACTCTAATATAAGCAAAAGTGAAAATTTAAGGTTAAAAGTTGACTCCTCACGGCTACAACTTCAGCTTTCTACCACATGTAATAGAACTTTAAAGGAGATAATCATGAGAACAGTGATCTGAAAAGAGTAATTTTCAACAACCTGTCTGAGAAGACGAGGTTTTTCAGAGTGAGCTCTGAAAAGTCCTGTTATTTTTGCTCTGGATATGTTACTCCATAGAAACCAAGCCTAGGGAGTCAGTATTCCAGTATTTTCACCACATATCAATGTTCTACCAATTTATCAAATCCAAACTAATATTTGACATTTATCTAAAATTGAAAACAAAAATCATATAAGTTTGGATGAACACAACATTTCAAAAGCATAGATTTTCCAAAATGCATTGTTTTCAAATTTTTTTGTTTAAAGTCCTACTTTTTCTACATTAACAAACAATGCATTTGCCTCTCAAATCCTTCTCTCCTTTTTTTATTTGCCTATATTCAGGATAGTCACATATTAAGAAACTGGATCTCACCATAATTTTCAGAATCAGATGTGGAAGAGGGTTTCTGTGCAGAACTACCCTATGTATTACCAGTGCATTCAGTTTTTTCACTTTCTTGTTGAAAAAGAGAAGGGAATGGCCATTCATTAAGCACCTACCACATGGCAGGTGTTCTGCTGAGTGCTTTGTATACATTATCTCTCTTAATCCTCATAGTAACCCTATGAGGAAGGCAGTTTTATCCCCATTTTATAGCTCAGGAAACCCAAGCTCACGAGGGATAAGTAACTTGCCCTGGGTCACCCAACCACTGGAAGGATTACAACCTTGGGTCTAACTGCAAAGCACCGAATCCTTCCACAAGACATGTCATCTCCCACTTGCAAACACTTCGCAAGACATTTTCTATTTTCATTCTGCTATTTTAGCCTTGTTCATAGATTTCCATTTTGAATTATATATATATCTTCTATCAGGATCCTTTTTGGTGTTTCACATTTTTAAACTTTATTCTTAAGGCACTTTCACACCTGGGGAGACAATTTGCTTTCCTTATGGAAAATTTTAGACCATATTGTCACTATGAAAATACCTTGTGATCTAATTTAAATTACTATGAATTGCAACTAGCATTAGCGTGAAATTTAAGAAAAAAATCATACCGCAACAATTGACCAAATGGTGAGATTTTCCCCTTTATTTTCCATTTTTCCTTTTCTGGGTATCTGTTCCTGCAGAACAAATTACTCTAAAACTTAGCACTATAAAACAACATCCGTTTTATTATATCTCATTATTTTTGTGGGTCGGGAATTTGAGTAGGTCTTGCTTAGCTGGTCCATTTTTATGCTCCACGTGGCTGAAGTCACTGGGCAGGATTCAGTTGGCTGACTGGCTGAGCCTGAGGCTCCAGGGCAGCTTCCTTCTGCCTGGGTCCAGGTGGGATGGCTGGAGGGCAGGGCTAGGTTGGAACTGTCAAGTGACGCATCTTACACTAGCCTCTCAAACATGGAGGTCTCAGTACCATCAGGCATTTTTTTCCTTTGGCTCAATGGTAGCATGCAGGATTTTAGTTCCTTGACCAGGGATCAACCTTGTTCTCCCTGCAGTGGAAGCATGGAGCCCTAACGACTAGACTGCCAAGGGAATTCCCAGGGTCATCAGACTTTTAAGAAGGTGACTCAGGTCTTCCCGAGAGTGCCGACGGAGACAGGAAGTAGAGGCCACTGATATTTCAAGGCCCAGGCCGGGAAACTGGCACAGTATTACTTCCACCATATTCTACTGTTCAACAGTCACCCGGTCATCCCAGACTGGATGGAGGAGAAATTTTTAATGGGAGTGCCATCAAAGATTTTGTGGATTTGTAACAACCTTATCACAGCCACTTTTGATGCACAAATCATCTACTTCAAGAATCTGCTAATACAGTACAGACTTTAAAATCATTCATTGATAGGAATTTGCAAGAGCTTTATTGGAGGTATTTTTACGAAAGATATCCAGGCTTCCCTGGTGGCTCAGTGGTAAAGAACCCACCTGCCAATACAGGAGATGTGGGTTTGATCCATGGGTCAGGAATATCCCCTGTAGAAGGAAGTGGCAACCCACTCCAGTATTCTTGCCTGGGAAATCCTATGGATAGAGAAGCCTGATGGACTATACACTCCATGGGGTCACGAAAGAGTCAGACATGACTTAGCAACTAAGCATGCACGCACACACGAAAGATATTCAAATAATCAAAAAAGACAAATTTTTTAATTTTTTAAAAAAAATCAGCCAGTTCTTATTCAGCATAAAGACATCTGGAAAAACTCATGAGAATAAAAATATTCTCCAACTTCCAAACTCAGTGCAGTTTGAGGAAACAAAAAATAAAGGTTTTGAGCCTCATTAAATACCATAACTCTGGTTTAGCTATTTGTTTCCATTCTTTTTATCTAATCTACAAGGTGATTTACAAACCAAATATTAGCCTGGTATGGGTCTATATGTAGAATTGGCAAAAGTTCTATCTGTATAAGAAACATAAGGCTGATTTTTAAAATCTGTTGCTGCTATGGCAGAAGCTGCTGGCTTTGTACAAAGGTCTTTGCCACTTCTTCCATCACAATAGGCTTGGTGGGCATGTAAGGGATTGGCAGGCTGATAGCCTATTTTGTAAATAAAGTTTTCTTAAAACACAACCATATTCATTCTTTTCATTTTGCCTATTACTGTTTTAGAGCTACAACAGCAGAACTAGTCTGGCAAATAAAGTCCAAAGTATTTACTATCTGACCCTTAAGAAAAGTTTGACTACCATTCTAGGTCATGTCTCCCAGCCTCCTTTGTAGTTAAGATAGTGTACTTCGCCACTCAGTCATGTCTAACTCTTTGCGACCCTTTGGACTGTAGCTCGCCAGGCTCCTCTGTCCATAGGATTTCCCAGGCAAGAATACTGGAGTGGGGTTGCCATTTCCTTCTGCAGCGGATCTTCCCGACCCAGGGATCAAACCTGTGCCTCCTATGTCTCCTACACTGCAGACAGATTCTTTACCTGCTGAGCCATCGTAGACGCTTAGCCATGGTCTAAAGCTTTGCTGGTGAGTGGAAGTCATGTGCCACATAGGACTGGCTTCTTGGGACAATAAAGAGCTGTTCTTTTGCCAGCTACACCCTACTATAACAATAACTTAGTTTTGACCAATGCAAACAATGCCTTAAGGGATGGCAGAATATAAAAGGCATAGGACCATGGTGGCTGAATGACCATGAAGCAGAAAGGTCCACCAAGTTGGGTCACCTTCCCTGGATTCTCACATGCAAGGTAAACAAACTATCAACATTATACTACTAAAACAGTGGTAGTTTCTTTATTAAGGCAATCAAGTTTTATTCTAAGATAGCTTCACAATTTGAACTGCCAATAAAATATATAAACTAACACAAGTGGATCAAAAATACTAATCATTAATTGCAGAAAAAATCCCTATCCAATTCATTATTTTTATATTTCAAGTAGGTGAAGTTGGGAGTTTAGGTCTTCAGGAAATGATCTATGGAGTGAAAAAAAAAAAGCACAAAAACAAAAATTGTGATTAAATGTTACTCTGAAGCCCCTACTTATAAAATGCAAAACAGCTTTTTCTTATACTTAGTTGCATTTCATAGAGGCTTTTACAGATCAGATTCGCACCCTGTTTTAACAGAGACCCTTCAGTCACTCTGTGGATATAGGCAGAACAGAAATCCAAGGGGAATCTGCACACAATCATGTGACCCCATCAGCTTCAACCTCTTTGCATTCAACTTTTGTGTTCTTTCCATCTTTCCACACAAGATAAGTGATCTGTCCAATCCACAGATAATTAGAATGATTTTGACACAGGAAATAAGTAATATTTTGATCATTTGTGTAAGTAACATTGATGATCTGTCTATCACCTAGAGTCTGAAGTCAAAAAGTCATCTCTAAATGGTTGTTAAGATAGCGAACAGCCTGTGTTCCTCTAAATTGTTTACTTATAACAATTTAATACATAAATTGCCCCTCTGTTTCCCATTCCTGGTTTGGTGCATTATTCTTGGGGCGGTTAAAAAATCAGAGAGATAAATATATAAAAAGGATCCTAAGAACCCCACCATCAAATTCAAATGATTAAACAGTAATTAGAGATACATATGGAGCACAGAAGCTTTAGTGGGTACGTCAGGAAGAGCCCAGATCTCCTTATAGTCTGTAGACTTTATTTTTTATGCCTTTATTGTTAGACTTGTACACCATTTTCTTGAATGCCAAATTTAGGCCTCCTTCCTAATTAAAGATCTTTTCAAGCCTTTTTCAGAAGCCATTGGATTTTGATTAGCCCACAAAGGAAGGTTTTCTCTCCTGGGCACATAGTTCTCTGTCTCCATAGCAGTTAATTGAGTAACAGAATAATGGTTTTCTTACAGGCTACACAGAGAAGTTGATGTCTCTTTAGTCTCTGGGAACTGCAGTGACATTCACTAATGCTTGGTAAATTTAAGCCCAGGATGAGAGACCAAATTGATGTATTTGGACATATCTCAGTCTGATGTTTCCTGAGCAGCTGGGTCCGTGAAAAGATACGTACCCTGGCTCAAGGCTTTGGCTTTCATCCTAGGTGAATTTTTCATTATGCCCCTATTCCCTTACCTCACTAATAGAGAGGAAACCAGAAATAGTGACTTCTTTGAAAAATTCAATAAATTCTATTTTTACAGACCAAACTTTCCTGTGCAAAGCACAGAACCTACAAAGATGTTTAAGTTCTCAGAAAAAATTAGTGTATATGCATACTTCTGTGTATATGTGTGTGTACATCCCTCTCCTTTCCCAAATACCGCTAAAACCATGGCTTATTATTTGTCTATGTTTTAAGCAGAGGGAATGGAAATTCATTAGTTCCTTCTTTTAATTTTAACAAAATTGTTTTCTACTCCACCTAGTAAGAAAGTAGGAGACTACTTAATCCAGGATCTAGTGGCAACAAATATTTGGATGACTATATGCTCTCTTAATATCATATAGTCATCCAAACATTTGTGTCCACTAGATCACAGGAATTAAAGATGTCCACTATCTCTTAGATGCATACTTTAGACAATATGAATAGTCTCCAGCTTAGCACCAGAGCCAAACTCTTCTCTGCCTCTTTATATATCTACAGTGCTGGTTTAGTCACTAAACCATGTCCAATTCTTGCAACCCATGGATTGTAGCCTGCCAGGCTTCTCTGTCCATGGGATTTCCCAGGCAGGGATACTGGAGTGGGTTGCCATTTCCTCCTCCAGGGGATCTTCCCGACCCAGGAATCAAACCCAGGTCTCCTGCATTGCAGGTGGACTCCTGCACTGCAGGTGAATTCTTTCCTGAGTCATGAGGGAAGTCACTTATATCTACATTTGTATCCATATCTATATGTAGCTGTACCTATGTATTCTATCTCTGTGTCCTCCTTAAACCACACTATAGAACAATACAAGGGATTTATAAATTATTTTGCAAATGGGAAAAGAGACAAAAATATTTAAGAAGTGCCAACAACATTTGAAAGATGGAAAATAAGTGGACAAGTGGGCATTGTCTTATAGTTGAGGAAGCCTAACTGAAGTGCTAAGGGTGAAATGCAGATGAAACACAAGGCCAAGAAAGGTTCAGGGCTTGGAGCTGGGGAAGGCAAATATGTGAGGGTGGGGTTGAAACTGGAGAATTTGGTTAATTATTTGCATCAGTAGAATTTGCCTCGACCTCTTTGTTTGCCAATCACACATCTGAGTATCTGTCTTTTTCCACTTCTGCAAGAGAAGGGATTTTATTTTATTTTATAGACTCCAAACAAGTAGCTACTTGCACTCATATCTTTGTCTCAAGGTCTGCTTTTATGAGAATCTATCTAAGATATCAGCACTTTACCCTCCGAAGGAAAATATTTCTTCCTTTGTTGATTTCTAATTTGCACCTTATAGTGACCCTTGTGCATTCAAATTTTATGTCTGAATTTAGTGAGATGAACAAGCTAGTTAGAAGACGTGAATGTCTACATCTCTGCAAATCCATCAGGAGATGTAAACAAGCATGGAAATAGGAAGGAAAAAATCTTTTGAAAGGAGAGGTGGGAAATGCATGCCCCTGCACTGGGAAGATTTTCTTGGACCCCTTCATCAGGGTAGGCTGAGTCCCTTCTCATTGACAGAAGCAAAAGTCTAATTGCCTAGAGGCCAAGACTGGAGGCCTTTGAGATGCTGGAGTGTGGGGATGGTGTCTTCCTGCTGTTACAGCTTTGAAGATGTATGAGATATAGCCTCTATGAGCTAAGCATTTGTCGGAGAGTGTATGACCAATTCCTTATTTTGCTTCAGAAAAGTGGGCAGGTCATCAAGGAAAAAAGTGAAATTTGAGAAGGTCTAAAAGGAGGAGTAGATTTTTGTACCTCTAATGTTGAAAGAGAACACAATATTCTGAGAGTTACAGATATCACAAAATCATTGAGGTTGCTAGATGCCATATGATTGAAAACTAGACATGTCCTATTTTATCCAACCAGCATCCATTTCTACATCCTCTCATTCCTATTTTAATTTGAGAAATTACTCAACCCAATTTGTGTCATCATGGTGGAATAATAATCATGGTGGATTGTTTGCCATCCCAAACAAAAGGGGGTCCTGGGTCCTACCTTGGCCAGATCCTACCATCACAAAACAGCAGAATAGAAATGAGACCTAATCTTGACCAGTCAATAATCACAGTCATTCATGAGTATTCTGAAACAAAGCCATGTACACTTTTCAATCAATCAACCCTTCTCTTATTGAGAAATAAATCCTAGCTGACTCCAGGCCTGTTGTGGAGACTGAATACCTGGACAGAGGACACAAAGCAATCATGACACTCAACATAGTAATCGTGAGTTAGGGGTTTGCTAGTTCACCATCACTGCATTGTTCTGTCATTAATGCTTTTAACTGACCTGTACCATGAGGACCTTCCTGTGAGTTTTAGCATAGTTAGTGCTGGCACAATAACTTACATTCAAAAGGCACTCAATATATATTAATCAAATTGAATGTATAAAACTTTATAAACTTGAATAAATGTTGAATGGATTACTAATATCCTTTATAAACAAATATAGAGGCAATATCATCCCCTTTGACTTTTAAATATCTTTTTAAAAATGGACTTTCTAAAATATTTGCCAAACTTCGAACGATCCTCCCATTTTGAGCATTTATTATGTCTCAAGAAAAGTGCAAAGGCCCAAAGAACAGTAAGATACTCAACCTGAATTTAATGATGATTTAGACCTGCTTAGTAGTTAATGTTTCAAGTTTAAATCATGTGTTACAGAGAAAAAGGCTGGAACCAAGGAAAAATGTTATTTAGTCCATTGACCTTGAGTAGAATTTCCCAATTTCATATCAAGGATATAGTGGTATTGACTTGCATTGGAAATGCCTGAGAGCTTTCTTGCCCATTTTCCCTTAATACAAGGTTACTAAGCAACATCTTCACATAAAACAAAGTACGTGGGATCAGAATGTGATAACTCCTGGAAAAGACTGTGATATGTGATAATGATGAGTTGTGCTTTTCACTGATGTTATACAATATGAGAATTTTCTTTTTAAGGCATTTCAAGGTGATACTACCACTGCATGTCTAAGTCAATTGATTCATCTCTAAAATACATCTATTCTGCCACTGAAATATCTCTCAATAGCCTCATATAACATAGTTAAATAGTGAAAAACTAAGGGTGCTTACAGAGGAGTCTAGAGACAGGAGGAAGGTAGAAAAAAGAAATAAGTGAATGCTGAGGATGACTTTGTGCCAAGCCTGGTGAAAAGACTGCATGTTAATTATTTCACATAGTTCTCAAAAAAATACGATGCAGTAGGTATTATTATTCTAGTTTTACAGCCTAGGGAAAATAGTGATCAAATAGGATTCACAACCAGTCCATCCTAAAGGAGATCAGTCCTGGGTGTTCATTGGAAGGACTGATTTTGAAGCTGAAACTCCAATACTTTGGCCGCCTCATGTGAAGAGTTGACTCACTGGAAAAGACCCTGATGCTGGGAGGGATTGAGGGCAGGAGGAGAAGGGGACGACAGAGGATGAGATGGCTGGATGGCATCACTGACTGGATGGACATGAGTCTGAGTAAATTCCAAAAGTTGGTGATGGACAGGGAGGCCTGGCATGCTGCGATTCATGGGGTCACAAAGAGTCGGACACGACTGAGTGACTGAACTGAACTGAACTGAAACTGGATTGAGTTTATAATATGCCTCTGGAGAAAAGTATCATCTCTTCTTTACTATATTTCAATGTATAAAATATAATTATTTTATGTATTTCTTAAACATTATTATGGATTGATTTCCTTATTGTTTACACTCATGTATCTACAACCTATGGTAATGCCTTCCAACAATGACTCTGACCTTGGCCAGAGAAATCTACTGATTCACTGTGATCCCTATCAAAATGCCAATGGCATTTTTTTTTCACAGAACTAGAACAAAAAATTTTAAAATTTGTATGGAGCAACAAAATACCCTGAATATCCACATTGATCTTAAGAAAGAACAAAGTTGAAGACATCACACTCCCTTTTTTCAAACTATACTGCAAAAATACAGTAATCAAAACAGTATGGTACTGGCTCAAAGACCAAAACATAGACCAAACATAGACCAATGGTACAGAGTATAAAATCCAGAAGAAAACCTATGCTTTTGCAGTCATCATAGACCAAACATAGACCAATGGTACAGAGTATAAAATCCAGAAGAAAACCTATGCTTTTGTAGTCATCATAGACCAAACATAGACCAATGGTACAGAGTATAAAATCCAGAAGAAAACCTATGCTTTTGCGGTCATCATAGACCAAACATAGACCAATGGTACAGAATATAAAATCCAGAAGAAAACCTATGCTTTTGCAGTCATCATAGACCAAACATAGACCAATGGTACAGAGTATAAAATCCAGAAAAAAACCTATGCTTTTGCGGTCATCATAGACCAAACATAGACCAATGGTACAGAGTATAAAATCCAGAAGAAAACCTATGCTTTTGCGGTCATCATAGACCAAACATAGACCAATGGTACAGAATATAAAACCCAGAAGAAAACCTATGCTTTTGCGGTCATCATAGACCAAACATAGACCAATGGTACAGAATATAAAATCCAGAAGAAAACCTATGCTTTTGCGGTCATCATAGACCAAACATAGACCAATGGTACAGAATATAAAATCCAGAAGAAAACCTATGCTTTTGCGGTCAATCAGTCTCTTCAAAGGAGGCAAGAGTATACAAGGAGGGAAAGACAGTCTTTTAATAAGTGTTGGGAAAATTAGACAGCTATATACAAAAAATAAAACTGGACCATTTTCTTACACCATGTGTAAAACTTGAATCAAAATAGATTAAGGACTTAAATCTAAGAAGTGAAACCATAAAACTCATTAAAAAAAAAAAAAAAAAACCATGGGTAGTAAACTTTGACATCAGTATTAACAGTATTTTTTTGGATCTGTTTCCTCAGGGAAGGGCGTCAAAAGCAAAAATAAAAAACTGGACGACATCAAACTAAGATGCATTTGCACAGTGAAGGAAGTCATCAACAAAATGAAAAGGCCATCTATTGAATGGGAGAAAGTATTTGCAATGATATATCTGATAAAAGGTTAATATTTAAATTGTATAAAGAGTTTACACAATTCAATACCACAAAAAATGAAATATTCCAATTTTAAAATGGTCAAAGGCCTAAACTGATATTTTTTCCAAAGAAGATATTTAAATGGCCAACAGGCACATGAAAAGGTGCTCAACATCACTGATTGTAAGGGAAAGGTAAACCAAAACCACAATAAGATATCACATCACACCTATCAGAATAACTATCATCAAAAAAACACAACAAATAGCAAGGGTTTGTGAGAATGTAGAGAAAAGGGAGCCCTCATAAACTGTTAATGGGAATGTAAGTTGGTGCAACTAAAAGGAAAACAAAATGGAGCTTCATCAAAAAATTAAGAATAGAACTACCCCACCTGCCAATGCTAGAGACTTAAGAGACACAGGTTTGATCCCTGGGTCGGGAAGATCCTTTGGAAAAGGAAATGGCAATCCACTCCAGTATTCTTGCCTGGAGAATCCCATGGACAGAGGAGCCTGGCAGGCTACGGTCCATAAGGTAACAAAGAGTTGGACGTGACTGAAGTGACTTCACATGAATTCATGCACCATATGGTCCACCAATTCCACTTCTGGGTAGCTAACTGAAGAAAACAAAAAAACACTAATTTGAAAAGATATATGTACACTTTCCTGGTGGCTCAGATGGTAAAGCGTCTGCCTGTAGTGCCGGAGACCCAGGTTCAATCCCTGGGTTGGGAAGATCCCCTGGAGAAGGAAATGGCAACCCACTCCAGTACTCTTGCCTGGAAAATTCCATGGACTGAGGAGCCTGGTAAGCTACAGTCCATGAGGTTGCAAAGAGTCAGACATGACTGAGCAACTTCACAGTATGTACCCCTAAGCTTATCGCAGTATTATATACAGTGGCCAGAACTGGAAGCAACCTAAATGTTTACTGATAGATAAAACAATAAAGAAGGTGTGCTATATATTAATATATGTAATGGAATATTGCTTGGCCATAAAAATGAATAAAATCTTGTTTTTTCGGACAACATGGATGGATCTAGAGGCTATTATGCTAAGTGAGTAAGCCAGGCAGAGAGACAACTACTGTATGATCTGACTTATAGGTATAACCTAGAAAACAAAACAAATGAACAATAAAACAGAATCAGACTTACAGATACAGACAGAAGCAAACTGGTAACTGCCACTGGTGAGACGTATGGGTCGGAGGTTGAACAAAATAGAAGGAGCTGATTAAGAAGTACAAACTTCCAGGTATAAAATAAGCAAATCACAGGAATAGAATATATAGCACAAGAAATACAGGCAAAAACATTGCCATAATTTTGTTCGGTAACAGATGGTTACTGGGCTTGTGGTCCTGATCATTTCCTAATGTATCTGACTGCCAGACCGTTAAGCTGCACACTTGGAACTAACATCATATTGTACATCAACTACACTTCCATTTTTGAAAATATATCCCCAGCTTCTCTTTTGCAATTCAAGATTTCCATTTGCATTATATACATTTCTATCTGATTTCTCTGCTCTCTATAAAGACATATGAAGATTTCTCTAGGGTTTTTGTAAAGTACTCTTGCTTCCTGAGGCAGGCCCTGCCTGAAAAGTCTTAAAGGCTCCTCAGTGCAACCCGGACAGCCTTGCCTTGAGTCAAACGGAAGTTAGTGGTCACGGATCCTGCCTTGGAAGTGAGATGGTGTCCGTGAACATATCACTCTCAGCTAACTGATCGGCTTCTTTCAGTTACTTTGGGTGGCCTGTTAAAAGTTCTCTTAAAAAAACTTATTTCATCGAGGAACTACAATCCAACCTGTCATCAGAGAACTTGTCAGAGACTTTTACAGAGATTTTGAGAATCCCAATGGCTCCTGAAATGAGGAACTAAGGAAGAGAAGATGAGATGGCCTATATCAGGCAATCCAAAATTCAAGTGAGGTGTGAGGCAGGAACCATAAATGAGTGAATTGGGTAGAGGAGACTTGGGGCAAACTGGAGTTACACACCCAACTAGAATGGGAAACTGCTGCCCAGCCCAGCAGGTTATAGGCAGGTAGAAGTCCTGGTGGCCAGATATTCCAATTTTTTTGGAGATAAATGAAAATTTTTGTATAAGAAGTAATCCCAATTTTTAGTGATGGAAATTAATCCCATTGTTAAGCATGCTGTTGCTGCTAAGTGGCTTCAGACATGTCCAGCTCTTTGGGACCGTATGGACTGTAGCCCACCAGGCTCCTCTGTCCATGGGATTCTCCAGGCAAGAATACTGGAGTGGGATGCCATGCCTTCCTCCAGGGGATCTTTCAGACCCTGGGATCAGACCCACGTCTCTTACGTCCCCAGCATTGGCAGACAGGTTCTTTACTGCTAGTGCCACCGTGTGCCAGTTAGAACATTAGACAAGGAGGAAAGGAAGCCGTCATAGGTACAAGATACCCAAGATAATAAAAGACCCCGGAGTTTACAAGAGTCAAGACCCTCCCAGTTGAAAAGGGAAGCACCTTGGAGAGGAGTACTTGAAGGACCGAGAGTCCCAGAGTGTTAGCTGGAGACTTGAAAAGCTACAGGAGAGAGCTGTGCAACAGAACTGCAGTGATAGATGAAATTCTCCAGATTTACACCATGTAACATAGTCGCCTCTAGCTACACATGGTTATTGAGCACTTGAAACATAGCAAGTGTGGCTGAGAAACTGAATTTTAAGTTTTAAGTAATGTCAATGTAAATAGCCACAGGTGGGTAGTGGCTATCATACTGGACAGCACAGCTACAGAAGCTCCAAATGAGTGATTTCCAACTTTAGCAAGTATCAGAATCTCCTTGAAGGCCTGCTAAAACACAGATCAGATTCCTTGATCTCTTCCTCCACTCAGGTTCAGATTCAGTGGGAATGGGGTGAAGGTTCCAGACTGTGCACTTAAAACAAGTTCCCAGATGATTCTGAGGCTGCTGGTCCATACGCCGAGAGAACTAACCTGTCACCCAACTTTCAGATTCCCAGGACAGAGTGTTGTCCCGGAGAGAAAAACACTGACCATTATATCATTATTAGTTCAAACACACACACAAGCGTGCACACACACACACACACACACACACACACACACTGGGTGGTCAGTAGATATCCTAGAATTGCCTCTACCACACTAGAAGAACAGGGCAGGTGGAGCTCATCAAGGCCATGAACAATTTTGCTCTGTCTTGGAGAAGATGAGGTCTGCTTCTAAATCAGAACATAGAGCATGTCTGCCTGTGTGGCCCTAAGCCTTGGTTCCACTCTAGCAGGGGGCAAAAGAGAAAATCCTCTATCATCAAGACCAAACTAGACACCTGGTAAAACCCATATGTCAGGAAACTTGATTAATTTTTTCCTTGCTAAGCGTAGCATCAGCAAAGCGCCTGATTTATCCTAGGAATGCACTATTAAATATCAGTGCAGGTCAACTGCAGCTTCCATCCCTGAAAAACACATATTTCAGGTGCGGGGTGGGGGGGTGGGGTGGGGGGTGGGGAAGAGAGTCCCTTAACCCTCCTTCTAACCTTTTTCTTCATTTAAGAAGGCAGACATAGTGAGATTTGCTGTTGTAATACAACCAAGGAATTTCAAAGACATGACCTTATGTTTTAGTCCTAATATTATAAATAAACTTATTCTAGGTAGAAGAATAACACCTGACAGGTTGGTGGGGGTTGGGGGAGTGGAGAGGTCTTTCAGACTGCCTCCATAGTTCCTGGTCAGTACAGCTCTAATCATAACATTCTATTACATCAATAATTCAGTTGGAAGAGTTAGGCTGCTTGCCATGTGTGGAATACCAAAAAAAAAAAAAATCTGTTTTTTTATGTGTTTATGTATCTACACTGTTGCTTCCTCCCACACTAACTCTGGGATTTGCCATATGATTTGCTTCAGCCAATTCAGTTCAGTTCAGTTCAGTCGCTCAGTTGTGTCTAACTCTTTGTGACCCCACGGACTGCAGCACGCCAGGCCTCCCTGTCCATCACCAGCTCTCAGAGTTTACTCAAACTCATGTCCATCGAGTCGGTGATGCCTCCAACTATCTCATCCTCTGTCGTCCCATTCTCCTCCTGCCTTCAATCTTTCCTAGCATCAGGGTTTTTTCCAATGAGTCAGTTCTTCGCATCAGGTGGCCAAAATATTGGAGTTTCAGCTTTAGCATCAGTCCTTCCAATGAATAGTCAGGACTGATTTCCTTTAGGATGGACTGGTTGGATCTTCTTGCAATTGAACAGTAGCAAATTGACATAAGCAGAGACTTTATAAAGCTTTTGCACAATTATTGCACATCTACTGTCTTTACATTCCTAAACTTTCACAATGATTACATGCTCAGGTAAGTTTGCAATATGCGGAACAAAGTCAGATCTGCCCAACTGTCCTAAATGAAGCCCTAGATACATGAGAGAATTTGGCCAAGATTAACAGTGCTGCCTAGTGAACCTGTTATTGATCATGGATTCCTGAATGAGTTCAGTTGACTGTAGCTCAGACTAGGAAAACTGACCATCAGAACTGTGGACCCATGAGAAATAATAAATGATTTTGTTAAGTCAGTAAGCTTTGGGGGTGATTTGTTACACAGCTAGAGCTAACTGATATACTGTGTTTCTTTATAGGTGTGTCAGTTATGTGGTATATCTAGGAAAAATTATGTGGAAAGTTATTCATTATATACATTTACATTTTTGGCTGTTCTTATGTTTACTTCAAGCTTTTATTATGAAATCTATGGGAGGAGAAATTTTAAAGGAGGAAATTAAAATCCTTATTCCATTCGGATATCAGAATGTCATCGGTCTCAGCAAGTCCCGTAAGTTTTTAAACAAAGTGAGGATGCTGAATGGGAGTATATTTTTACCACGTGATCACAGACCTGATTATTACCATAAAGGGAAAAAAACCCTCCCTTTCAGATGCATCCTCCCATCCCCTTTGTCTGCTGACCATCCCATTTCCTTTTACAACTTCTACTGAGCTTCCAGTACAAATTGGACAAATTGTCCACCAGCGTCAGGCAGGGGGCTTGGTAGTGTCTTAACAGAACCCCTGCTGATGTGCATCTCCGTTCTCTACTCAGCTGTCCCATCCTGCAGCTACAGTTCTAAAGTTACAGGACAGTTTCTAACTTTGTGCCTGTCCCAAGGCATCAGGACCAAGGCACATGATTTGTAATTTATGAGGACACCCACAGAGCTGTCACTTGTAAGGCAGGTGTAGAGAAAATGGCAAGCAGCTCCAGGAAAGAAAAGGACTCTGATCTCACCCCTGAATAATGGTGGCTAACCTAGCCATGGATAGAAAGCGTTGACATAAGCGAGCTTTAAAAATAAAGCGATGGCTCATCTTGCTAAAGGCATTCTCTGTTTGTCTCTACACAGTTGAATATAACAGAATTTAAGCAATCTATGAAAAAAATAAGTTGGAGTATTTATTCTGAGGCTGCTTGCCTGTTTTTGAACTGTGCTTTGCAATCTAAACTATTAACTTCAGGTATCCTGTAGATAAACAGGCAATTCAAAATTCAAATTAAATAACCCCAGGAGGCAATTGATGATGATTTTCTAATCTCACTAAAAGAAATAATACAAAATGGAAACCTAAGCAAGTTAACTTGAGTTAGATGAAAAGGAATTTTAAAAAATATTTTTAATTGAAACAATATTTTTAACTGGATAAACTGTGAATCTGTTAGCTGCTCATATTTTTGTGCCACTAACTGAGTTTGGTCTCATTACAGCTTCTTCCACATTTCAATTTATGGTAATATTCTGGATACTAATACAAGGTGACTTAATCTTAACTTGATTTATATGGTAATGGTGGAAATCTTTTTATAAGTAAAAGCAGAGTGAAAGTCTCAAGGCATTTCCCAAGCGCCACAAGGCGCACGTTGTAACTCTGGATGGAAAGAATATCAGCTAGGAAGCAATCTGAGCTGTGAACCCAAATGACGTCATGATGGAAAGGCTCCAAGATCTTAAAAATATTGCTTACTGATAGGCAGCTCAACTTTCCATCTTGGGTCAGAAAGCTCCAGTGCGATGTCTGTGTGACAATGTAAGTCCAGGCGACTTCACACAACGTGAAAACCACAATGAACACAGGACTCAAATATCAAGCTGATTATTGGTTGCAATTGGAGCTTTCACACTGGTGAAACCAGAAGATTTTCCTCCCTTTGGTGAAGACCAATCAAATTGGAAGATATTTCCCATTTCCAATTCTTAGTTCCTTCCTGCTATACATAACTTGCATGCTGGTAGTAACAAGTCACATTCTCCTTACAGATTTCTATATGTTGCCAATTAATAAACAGTCAGCAAACCCACTCAATGACATAAGCCATTGTGTCCTGCACCCTCTCACCTCTATTATAACTGATGAGGCTGAAAAGAACAGTTAAGGAGGTTTTGGACAACCCCAAGCCACTTTTTTGGCTCCTAGCCTGGAAAAACTCCTGACAGAAAGCTTGTCTGGTGCCCTTGGCGGAGACCCACAAGATCTAGTAAAATGCCAAAGAGGAGACAGTATGACATCAAGGGGGAAACATGCTTAAGGCGAAAGGTCTGGACCTGGCCAAAGGCAACTTGGGAAATTATTATTATTGGCTTGTGGGATGACTGCAATGCCAGTATAAAAACACGGACACTGCATTCTTTGGTCAATTTTTATTTGGTGGTTTCATACCAAATTTAGTTCCTATTTTTAATGAGTGGAAAATAGAGTCTTGGTGGAAGTCCAGGGTTATCTGTCAGCTGGCCTTTTCCTTCTTTCCAGAATCCTAGCAATCAACGATCTATATATTAGTTTAGCAATCAACAATCTATATATTAGTTTGGGTTTCACATGAGCAAGGTCCCAGTCACTTCTAGCTTGCCCCTTCAGCTATATCACAGAAGATAATCTCATGGGAAGACAAAGGGTTCACAAGCTCAAAGAAAAGGTCACTAAAATAACTGGGGATCACCAAATATTTCACATCCAATCTCAGCTCTAGCTACTGTGCCCACCATCTTGATCTTTGTGGTAAGGTCCTCTGAAGTTATATCCCTCCACTGCTGCACCCCTTTCCCACCCAGCTACACCATCCCACAAACCGGGCCAAGTCTGCAAGTGTGACATGCTAAGGGGGAGGTGAGGAGGGGAGGTTTGTCCAGAGCACTCAGATGCTGGAAAATCTCTAAAGAGCCATGGGCAAGCAAGCATCTGAGAAAGCTCTGAGTTTCATCAGAATGCATGTTTGTGAGCAATCATCAAGAAGTGTCAGCTCATGGGCATGAAGAGAGGGTCAAGTGTATACAGGGAGCTCAGCTCAGCGCTCTGTGATGACCTACAGGGGTGGGATGGTGGGGGCGGGAGGGAGGCTCAGGAGAGGGGAGATGTATGTATACATAGAGCTGATTCACTGTGTTGTACTACAGACACTGACACAACATTATAAAGCAAGTATACTGAAACTTTAAAAAAAAATAAGAACGAAAGAGTAGAAGATGGGTGGGGAAAGCCCTGAGCTTGGACCGAGACCTAAGACCTCTGAGGCCCACCTGCAAGATCTACTTCAGGTTAAACACAAAGGAACACAATGAAAACTGCACTTTACAGCTCGTTATTTTCTTCCCTCTTACAGGAATGATAAGGAAACAGCTCAGCTTTCTTGATTTGTTGAGGAAAGGAGCTGTGAAAGTGAAAGTCGCTCAGTCGTGTCCAACTCTTTGCGACCCCATGGAATTATACAATCCATGGAATCCTCTAGGCCAGAATACTGGAGCAGGTAGCCTTTCCCTTCTCCAGGAGATCTTCCCAATCCAGAAAAAGAAGTAGAGACAAACAATTTTAGGCTTCTGGTCTTTCAAACCCAGATATGAATCTAGCCTTGGCCACTTAACGCTGTGCAAACGGCTTAATCTTTGTGAGCCTCGTTTTCCTCATCTGCAAATAGGGAAAAGAATGCGTACTGGATGGTATTGTTATAAAGATGAATGGAAATAACATACGTGAGGCATCTAGCACAATGGCGGTCTATTTTTATCACACAGATTCACGATTACTGCTGGCAGCAAGCGGCCCCTTAGCGTGGCCATGCTCATTGATTTTACACGTTTGCTTCCTGCCTGCAGTGGGCCAGACATCCTTTAAAAGATGTTTGTGAGATAAAGAAAACTAACATTAGTGAAAGGCCCCAAGAGAATTTCTGGCTTCTTCTAAGAAATTGGGGAAATACATGAGTGGAATAATCATATGGGTAGATAAGACACATCCATAAAATACACTGAAAAAGGCAGTGTGCACCCAAGTGCCCAAACCAAACAATTTAAATGCTGAGTGTTATTCAATCTAGCACTCTAAATATATGACACATTTTTAGCTCTCTCAGAGCAGTCTATATTGAATATTTCCCCAGAATTCCCAACCATTTTTTTTTATTTTTTAATTGGAGTATAATTGTCTTATTGTGTTAGTTTCTTCTGTACAACAATGTGAATCAGTTTTATATGTGTATATGTGTGCATATATATATATACACACACACACACACACACATACGTCCCCTTCCTCTTGAGCCTCCTTCCACCCTTAACCATTTCTAATGTATCTTATTTCAGAGCTTAAAGAATTCTCTCAGAATTATGTCAGAATGCAAAGAATTAATCTCAAAAATATACAAGCAGCTCCTGCAGCTCAATACCAGAAAAATAAATGACCCAATCAAAAAATGGGCCAAAGAACTAAACAGACATTTCTCCAAAAAAGACATACAGATGGCTAACAAACACATGAAAAGATGCTCAACATCACTCATTATCAGAGAAATGCAAATCAAAACCACAATGAGGTCCCATCTCATGCCAGTCAGAATGGTTGCTATCAGAAAGTCTACAAACAATAAATGCTGGAGAGGGTGTGGAGAAAAGGGAACCCTCTTACATGTTGGTGGGAATGCAAACTAGTACAGCCACTATGGAGAACAGTGTGGAGATTCCTTAAAAAACTGAAAATAGAACTGCCATACGACCCAGCAATCCCACTGCTGGGCATACACATCAAGGAACCAGAATTGAAAGAAACACATGTACCCCAATGTTCATCGCAGCACTGTTTACAATAGCCAGGACATGGAAGCAACCTAGATGTCCATCGGCAATGGATAAGAAAGCTGTGGTACATATACACCATGGAATATTACTCAGCTATCAAAAAGAATGCATTTAAATCAGTTCTAATGAGGTGGATGAAACTGGAGCCTATTCTACAGACTGAAGTAAGTCAGAAAGAAAAACGTCAATACAGTGTATTAACACATATATATAGAATTTAGAAAGATGGTAATGATGACACTATATGTGAGACAGAAAAAGAGACACAGATATAAAGAACAGACTTTTGGACCCTGTGGGAAAAGGCAAGAGTGGGATGATTTGAGAGAATAGCACTGAAACATGTACATTACCATATGTGAAACAGATCACCAGTCCAAGTTCGATGCATAAAACAGAGCACTCAAAGCCAGTGCACTGGGACAACCCAGAGGGATGGGATGGGGAGGGCAGTGGGAGGGGGGTTCAGGATGGGAGATACATGTACACCCATGGCTGATTCATTTCAATGTATGGCAAAAACCACTACAATATTGTAAAGTTATTAGCCTCCAATTAAAATAATTTTTTAAAAAGAATTATGTCAGAATGGTAATACTTCCATCTTAACTCCTATAATTCAGATTGAAGAATTGCTTAAAGCTTGTCTCCAACATTTATGTTAAAAAGAACAACGCTGGACTTGGCTGGTGCCTCGGTGGTAAAGAATCTGCCTGCCAATACAGGAGACATGGGTTCAATCCCTGGTCTGGGAAGAGCCCACGTGCCGCCGGGCAAATAAGCCCGTGCACCACAACTACTGTGCCTGCGCTCTAGAGCCCAAGAGCCCCAACGACTGAGCCCACACGCTGCAGCTACTAAAGCCCACGCCTCTACAGCCTGAGTGTGCTCTGCAACAAGAGGAGCCCCGGAAATGAGAAGCTTGTGCACTGCAACTAGAGAGTAGCCCCGGCTCGCTGCAACCAGAGAAAAGCCCATGCAACAGCGAAGACCCAGCACAGCCAAAAATAAATAAGTAATAAACTATTAAAAAAGAGCAACACTGATGGACACGTCACTACCTGAAACCAGAGCCGGAAGTAACTGAATCCCAAGCCACTTAAGTCTCTGAGCCTCAAGTAATTTACTTTACTTATAAATTAAGGATGATAATGACATCAACAACACTGTCAATAACAAGATACACTGCAAATTAGGAACTGACTACAAAAATAAAAGCTGTTTCAGTCATACTGATCCAATGAGCTCATGTTTTCCCTCATGGTATCCATATTGAGCAAAAACAAACAAAAGCTCATACATTTCTAAGGATTGACGCTGTCCAAAAAGCGTTTACCAGAATATCATACAAATAAGTTTAAATGCCATGGATTTAAGATTAAATTTTACTCTATTGGAGCAAAATGCCTTCAATTACAGCCATTTTATGAACATTTCATGCCTAGAAATTAGCAGTCATTGGGTTGAATAAATGAGTTACTATTTAAGTAAAGTTTTCAACATTTTTGCCTTCTGTCTCCTCAAGTAGATCTTTTTTCCAGAAAGTATATAGTTCGGTCATCTAATTGGGAAGCCTGAAGATTTTCCAGAATCCTCAGAGAGCACTGTTTTTACCATCCACTGTGCATTTATTCTATATGCTTTTGTTCAGTGATATATCTAATCTTATCTTACCTTTTGGCTAATCCTTGTCTCTAAACATTTTGTTCATCTTTCTTTTCTTTCTATTTTGAAATCCCATTCCTTTTACTACTGATGTATCTTTTACACAGAAATGTATGACATTAGCTTTCAGTTCTCCACACAATCGATTTCTATTTCCTTTTTTGTCACATTTTGGTGATCTCTTTGGCATCAGAAAACATATCAACCAGCTACAGCTGCATTAACAAAGCACCTCAAGACTCAGTGGCTTAGAACAACAATCATCTATTATAGCTTATGCAATCTGTGAGTTGGCCACAGATTGGCTGATGGAGGCTTGGCTCAGCTGTATGACTCTGCTGATCGCAGCAAGGCTTGCTCATACATCTACAGTCAGTGGGGGATCAACTGAACTAGGCTTAGCTTGCTCATGTATCTGAGGATTGAATGGTGGCTCTGCTTTAAGCTGGGTTTGGCCAGTACAACTTGGCAAGGGCAATTCAGATCCATGTGTCTCTTATTCTAATGCTGGGATCTATAGGCTACTCCAGATGTTCTTTCGTGGTGATGGGAGGTGCAAGAGAACAGACAGAAACATGTAAGACCTCCTGAGGCCTAGGTTCAGAACTGGCACATCATTACTTCTGCCTATCCTATTAGCCTAAACAAGGCACGTGTTAAACCAAAAGTCAAGGTGTAGAGAGAGACTCCCCCCATAGTTAAAAGACTCTGAAAGTTACATGGCAAAGAGCGTGAGCACCAGCAGGAGAAAATTCCACAGTGGAAGGAACCGGGGCCTGCAGTAAAGTCTGCATAAGATCCCAGCAGATGTCGATAAGCAGGATTTAACCCTCCGAGAGCATCACAGTAGTTCACCTTGTGTTCCCGTGACCATTTTGTCACACCAGGTGAGAACAAGAGGAACAGCTGTAGATAATGGGTAGGATTTCATGGCCAGAGTAACACCTATCATTAAAACTGAAAGAATATTTACAGCAGAGGTTACGGTGCTCCACACAGCCTGTTTCCATATAACCCTATCATTGAGAAAAAACTTTGTTTCCAAGATTGAATTCTAACTGCTCATAGCTCACTTGCAATAAGTCAACTTTGGATGACATTTGAGAGATAGCCTCTTCTAGATTGCAAGTCACTGAGCTGATAGGATAAATGAGGCTGACCCTAGTTCCGACTCAGCCCAAATATTAGATGTAGTATATAAGCAATCTCGGAGAAGGGAGTGGCACCCCACTCCGGTATTCTTGCCTGGAGAATCCCATGGACAAAGAAGCCTGGCGGGCTACAACCCATGGAATCACAAAGAGTTGGACATGACTGAGCAACTAACACACACACACACACACACACACACACGATCTTATCAGCATCACATAATTCTCTTTCATCAACACTGATGTTTCATTTCAAATGTCTGCTCCCTTTAATTACAGATCTATAACTTGTATCTTCAATGTGGATGTGTCATAAGCAAATGACACCCTGCAGTATTTAATCCATCAGAACTCTGATGAAAACAAATGCCTAGAAAAAGCAAATGATAAGAGCTCTAAAATACTGTGGGGACTTATGGCAATATAGTTTTTAAAATTCAAGCATAACGGTCTTGTCTCTTAATGAGATTTACAGCATAAATAGGAAGTAATTTTAGGAATAAGAATAAATAGGAAAATATAGGATATTTTATATATATATATATATATATAAATTAAGGTCTTCCCTGGTGGCTCAGTGGTAAAGAATCTGCCAGCCAATGCAGGAGACATGGATTTGATCCTGATCTGGGAAGATTCCCACATGTCTCAGAACAACTAAGCCCATGCATCACAACTATTCAGTCTGTGCTGTAGAACCTGGAAGCTGCACTGACCCCAGCTGCCGCAACTGCTGAAGCCTGCAAGCCCTAGAGCCCTGCAACAAGAGAAGCCCCTGCAAGAGAAGCCCCCACAATGGGAAGCCCATGCACTGCAACTAAAGAGTAGTCCCTACTCACTGCAACTAGAGAAAATCCATGCAGCAACAAACATCCAGCACGGCCAAAACTAAATAAAAAGAATTTTAAAAAAATTTTATAATCAATGGGATATTTACATAAATCTTATATATCTCAGATAGAAAGTAAGAAAATTAGAACAATTCGGCATAAATTGTTATCATCTGCACCTAGGAGACGATGAATAAGAGAGACCCTCTACACAGTTTCTCAAGATGTGCATATGACATATTTGTTGGTCTCAAAGGGAAGTGTGACGGAGCCACTGCTCATAGACACCTGAAGCTTCTGGAAGGAGCCTGCCAAGTGTGGCGATCTTTGGCATAGGCAGGCCTCCATATTCCTTGCCCAGAAGGGGCGAGGTGACTCCTTACCCATCAGCTAAAATAAATTCTGGCTTCCAGCCTGGAGTCTTGCAAACCTATTCATCTTTTCCCCATTAGCTCTTCGCTTCAAGCAGTCATGCTCAAGGCTCTCAAGGCAGACTAGCAGCATCAATTCACCTGGGACCTTGTTAGAAATACCAATTCTAGGGTCCCACCCCAGGCTTCCTGAGTCAGAAACTCAGAAATGGGTTTCTTGTAAGGGAGATGAGGGGGAAAGTAGTTGCTTTTTGAAAGACATTCATGCTTCTAAAAGAATATTTTGGAAAAGTTTCCATCACTAAGTAATTTGGTTGCTGAAAATTCTTTTATCAACTAGGAAAAAAAAGGCTTACAGGTGGAGACTTTCCTTGGTCTTTGAACTAATTTTATTAAAAATATTTAAAATGCAGTATGTTCCACTAACATACGCTGTGAGAAGTCAAGACAGTGAGGTGGAGAGTGAGGGGCTGTGGGGATACATTAAAGTTTTGCCTCTTGGCCTTCATATGGTGTCCACTTCATGAAAACTCACTCTGCTGTCCATTTATAACTAGTGCATTCTTCTGCACATATGTCATACATCCTTAAAAGTTTATGATACAAAACAGAGAGGGTTTTTTTATCCCATCTCTGAGCCTACTGGGGTAGGATTGGAAAGGAGCTGAGGCTTAGGGTTGGGTAAGTGTAGAAAAGTCTCTTCCACACATTATCATGGTCAGTGTTTCTATGTTTCTCCTGACATTAAAATGTCACTCTCCATCCCTAATAACACAGACACTGATGCTCCTGTTTCAACCTGTACTTCCCACAGAGATTCTGGAGTTCCTGGACTCTTATTCTGCTCCCCCGACACACACTGATCCTTCTCCCCCCACCCACAGCATCCTCACTCCTGCCCCAGAATTCATGCATGAAGGCACAGGGCAGGCCAGAGGGTCAGAGAGCACTCAGATGACAGTCGCGGGGCTGGCTGGGAATATGACCGCCTTCCAATGCTGACTGCTGTCCTTGAACCAAACTGCTGCTTCCTGAAGCCTGCTTCCCTTTGGGTGACTTCCTCCTCCATTGCCAACTCAGTCTCTCAGTGAATGTCCCCCAGTGATGTCCACATAAGCTTGGCATATGTTTCAGCCCCACAGTGAGCACAGATTAGTTGGGACCTGCTGCTACAAAAGCAGTTGCAGCTATCAAACTCCTTTTACACTCACAGCTTTGCTTTTGCTCATTCATCATAGCATAAAAGTCAAGCATTCAAACTCCGGCTTCCCCACTTACCAGCTCTATGACCTTGAGCAGCTTTATTAACTCCTTAGAGCTTCCATTTAACCACAAGTAAACACGGGCTTTACTAGAAGCTGCCTCAGAGGTGAATACTACATGAATACTGTCTCACTCAGTGACCAGGACATAGCAAAGGGCTCCACTGAAGCTAATCATTACTATTTATTTGAGAAGACATGACGGGTAAATGGGTAAATTTCAAGTATTCAAAATTTTGCATAAGTCAGGATAATGATAAAATATTATGAGTAGCTCTTTACCATTTTACAACCATACACAAAGGGCAATTACCATCACTATAAAGTTAATAAATAAGCAGTGGTCTTTTCTTCATGATACACCAAGAAAAGACCTGGATATTATCTCCAAGGTGTTGTGACCCTAGAGCTATTCAGTCATGGCCAAGGGAGAATTGCATACATATACAAATATATGAGGGTACAAGTTCAATTTTTAACGGCGCACACATAAGTTACAATTTTGGCCAACCAATTAACTTTAAATATGCT
Source organism: Dama dama (assembly GCF_033118175.1). Classification (NCBI taxonomy): domain Eukaryota; kingdom Metazoa; phylum Chordata; class Mammalia; order Artiodactyla; family Cervidae; genus Dama; species Dama dama. The sequence goes on along the minus strand of NC_083708.1, from coordinate 32,803,105 downwards.
ATATTTGGGCTTCCCTGGTGGTTCAGTTGGTAAAGAATATGCCTGCAATGCAGGAGACACAGGTTCGACCCCTAGGTAATTCCTTCCTGGAGAAGGAAATGGCAACCCACTCAGTATTCTTGCCTAGAGAATTCTACAGACAGAGGAACCTGGCGGGCTACAGTCCATGGGGTCACAAAGAGTCGGACACAGCTGAGCGACTAACATTTTTTCCACTATGCCATATTCAGGAATTTTAATGCAACAAGATTACATTATGGTTTTCTAACTATAACTAGATATTCAGATGACTATTTCTTAGGCCAGACAAGGTCAGGTTTCCTTGTCTAGATTCCCCAGCTCAAAACATCTCTTCCTAACTTTCATGTCACATCTAATCATTTGCTTAATATCTGTCTCCCCACAACACTTTCGACTCCATGAGTCTGGATCAGTATCTATATCTTTGGCCACTGACACAGAAATCAAAACCAGACCCACAAAATTCCAGGCACTAAATAAATATTTGCTGAGTGAATGAAAAATTAAGTGTGATATAAGCATGGTATAAGTCACTTCTTACTTAAATCTGAAGTCTGCTTCTAACCAAGTGCATATCAGTGAGCAGATCACTAACCTCTCCAAGTCTCAGTATCCCAGGAGGAGCACACTTGCCCTGTTTCCCATGTGGGGGTGGTTGTGACAGCCAGAAAGGAAATATAAGTGAAAACACAATATTCATAGATATCGTTATATAAACATGGTGTCCAACAAATGTGTCTGTCAGGCACCTTGCCTGGCCTTCACACATTTGTAAGCGGTATCAATTTAACAAAGTGGAAATCTTGTTCACATTCCAAAATATATTACCCTAAAACTGCCTCTGTCTTTAACCTGGTATTTTTTCCCCATAGTATTTCTCACTATTTGGCATGGAATGTTTGTTTGTTTGTTTGTGGCCTGCCTCCCCCACCTAGAATGTCAGCTCCTAGAGGAGAGGTTTTATTTGGTTCACAACTGTACCCCTCGTACCTGCAATAGCAGCCAGATGCACTATGTGTTCTTGGGGAATACTGGTTGAATGAATGGGTAGAAATTTGAGAGGAGCATGGGTACCATAAAAGATAAGCAATCAAGTATCTACAAGGATCTATCCTTGCTTGCTGCTGCCGCATTTGTAGACTGTGAGTTACGGTGTCGTTGAAACACAAGTTATCTCCTGGTTTCCGATGTGATTCCCATTTCAGTTGCCTAGAACATTTTAAATCCAAAGTCACACTCACTTGGAGCCTGCCGCTCCTGCAGAGCACGCCAGAGCAGGTGTCTTTGCTCGTCTTTAACGTTTCTCTGCAACGCCTTTATAGCCCAGACTCCGGTGGGAGCACTCACCCCTCCTCCTGGCGCTCACAGCTCTTCAGGAGACGGTTTCTTACTCTTGCCAAGTCCCAGTCGCCCAGCTGGGTGGCCAAAAAACAATACATTTGATCCACAAAAAGCAGTGGGATTGGAATGTCTCCCATTACTGAGAGTCAAACAGAAAATCAAATTGACTAAATCCTTCTGGAATTCCATAAGGCAGCAGTTCCCTAACTCCCAGCTCTACCACATTTGCCGTCCTTTATAGCTGCAAAATGTAAACTTCTTAACACCTCTTCCCACTCTGTCACTCCGTCCTTCAATCCAGCTTCAAGGGGTGCCAAGGAGTGTGAAAAGGAGAGAGAAATGAGCTGCATCATATGGAAATGAAACTGTAAAACAATTAGTGGAAGTGTTATGCTTGTGGTATAAACTTAAATAACCTATTGTGGACAATTTATATTATATGTCCTTAATTTAGTTTTATGGTCACTTTAGATTTTGATCATTCCTGTAGGCTTGCCACATTAAAGAATTGCATCCATGGGTGCTCAGTTGCTCAGTCTACCCTATGTCTAGCCCTATGTCTGGCTCTTTGCAACTCCATGAACTGTAGCCCGAGAGGCTCTTCTGTCCATGGGATTTCCAGGCAAGAATACTGGAGTGGAGGAGTGGATAGTCATTTACGCCTCCAGGGGATCTTCCCCACCAGGGATCAAGCCTACATCTCCTACATTGGCAGGCAGGTTCTTTACCACTGAACCACTTGGGAAGCCCACACTACAGAATTAAGATGCTTTAATTAGAATCCAACTGTACATCAACATAAGTCAGATGAAAACTTTTTGGAAACATCTTTAGATTTTTAACTTTATATTTTCTCCCCTCCCATGAAATTAAACCCTCCCTCCATCCTCACACCACCACACAACTTGGGTTTTTTGTGTTTTTTTTTTTTATGTTTTCCTCATCCCCAGTTTTTAACACACTAAAAGAGCAACTGTTGCAGTCAAGTTTCTTTAATGGGAAAGTGCTTTGGCCTGATCACAGCAGGCAAAGTTATATTAAAACTGCAGCTGGCTCTTTCCATGGCTGTGGTTTGGGCAAAAAGTTCTTCACTACTCTTTGCTGCTCCTCATCTGCCTTCTTTGTCTCTGCCTTCCTCTCTCCTTCCCCAGGCAGAGGCTAGAGCTGTAATGTCAATGTCCACACACATCAGCAGTGAAGGAAGGTGAGTGAGTGGATGAATGTCAGCACCTCCTGAGTACCATCCACCAACAGGAGGATGTGAAGCACGTGAGAACTTACTGATGGATTTGCCAAGTGAGTCAATTCATTCAATTGCCACTTTGGTTGAGCTATTTGGATTTAACTCAATGTGGATCTTTAATTTGTAATTGTGCTTAAAGTATCTTTAAAATACTATAACATGATATAACACTGAAACAAAAAGCATTGTGCGTGTCAAAGCATAGAAGCAGAGTTGTGGAACATACGTTTGTGGAAAACACAGCAAGTATTTGTCACTGGGGGTGTAAGTGAACTTCACATCTTTATAGAAAGGCCAAAAAGATAGAAAACACAAAAAATATATTGATGCCATATAGTCAAAATTAGTAACTTTTTTTCCTTTCAAAAGATACCACTAAAGGGCTTCTCTGGTAGTCCAGTGGCTAACTTCACACTCGCTATGCAGGAGACCCAGATTCAATCCCTGGTCAGGGAACTAGACCCCACCTGCCACTACTATGACCCAGCTCAGGCAAATAAATAAAAATAAATAAATACTTTTTTAAAAGATACCATTAAAAAATAAAAAGGTGAACATAGGATATAATGAGGGAATATATATATTATACATACACATGCATATAAAAACACTTTTATTCAGAATTATAAGACAAAACTCCTAAAAGTTTTGAACAGCGAAAAGATATACAAAAGGCTAAATGGTACTAGAGAAATGCAAATTAAAATCATAATATCCACTATGGAAAATAGTATAGAGATTCCTCAAAAACCTAAACTAGAACTAGCATGTGTGTGTGTTTGCTGCTCAGTCGTGTCTGAATCTTTGAGACCCCATGGACTGTAGCCCACCAGGCTCCTTTGTCCATGGGATTCTCCAGGCAAGAATACTGGAGTGGGTTGCCATTTCCTTCTCCAAGATTGCTTATATACTACATCTAATATTTGGGCTGAGTCGGAACTAGGGTCAGCCTCATTTATCCTATCAGCTCAGTGACTTGCAATCTAGAAGAGGCTATCTCTCAAATGTCATCCAAAGTTGACTTATTGCAAGTGAGCTATGAGCAGTTAGAATTCAATCTTGGAAACAAAGTTTTTTCTCAATGATAGGATTATATGGAAAAAGGCTGTGTGGAGCACCGTAACCTCTGCTGTAAATATTCTTTCAGTTTTAACAATAGGTGTTACTCTGGCCATGAAATCCTACCCATTATCTACAGCTGTTCCTCTTGTTCTCACCTGGTGTGACAAAATGGTCACTGGGAACACAAGGCCAACTAGCATATGATCCAGCAATTTCATTTCTGTATATTTATCTGAAGAAAATGAAAACACTAGTTCAAAAAGATATATGCACCCCAATATTCATTGCAGCATTATTTACAATAGCCAACATACAGAAAGGTAAGTTTATTTACCTGAGTTGGGAACATGTTCAGTTGGAACCACATTACTGGTGAACTAGTTCTTGTGGGGGTAAGTCTACCCTAGTTGGAATTAGTCCTTTGGCTTGCAGGGTAAGTTTGGGAGCTGGGAGCCAATTTGTTGGTGTATCGATGCTGCAATTTTTTGTGTGGAATTCTTTATATTGGAGTTGCTGTGCATCTTTTGTGTTGTGGTGTGGTCATACTTTTAAAAATGGGAATTATTCCATCTATAAATGGGAGTTACTCCATCTTTCTCAAAGGAGAGCCCTTTTGGGCATATATTGGATAAATGGGCAAAATATAATTGTAAGCCTACGACTACACTACTATAATAGGGTGTGGACCCAATATATGTTAGGAACAGAAGAGCAATGGCCTCTGAAAGGCTCACTCAACTATTATGCCATCTCACAGTTAGAAGTGTTTCATAAAAGATCAGGGAAAAGAGATGAGACACCATATGCAGAAGCATTTATAATACTGCATCAGGAGAAAAAAGAGTCAGAGGACTACCACCGTATGGCGTGGAGGTCTGAGGAAAAACTCAACAGGGAACCTAGATAAAAGAGCTTAAGCAAAAATTCAGGAGATAAAACAAAATCCACCTGAGGATCCATCAGAGTTTCTAGAAAGGATTTATCAAACTTATAGGTGCTACACAGATACAGACCCTGAGGCCCCTGAGAACATAAGGATGATAAATAGGACCTTCATCAGGCAAAGTGTCCCAGAGATTAAAAAATTATAGAAATTAGATGGTGTATTTGAAATGAATCCTTCTCAATTAGTAGATGTTGCTTTTTAAGTATCCAACAACAGGGAACAATCACGGAAGCAAGGAGACATGAAACAGAACACAGTTTTTCTGGTAGCAGCACTGAAAGTCAGTAACATGAAGGAGGGCTCCCGGGAGGCTCAGTGGTAAAGAACCCGCCACCACTATAGGAGATGCGAGTTCAGTCCCTTGGTCTGGAAGATCTGCTGGAGAAGGAAATGGAAACCCACTCCAGTATTCAGTCCACGGGGTCGCAAAGAGTCAGACACGACTAAGCAACTAACACTTTCATTTTTGCATGGTAGGTGGGGATGTACAAAAACAGGTGAATGAATAACAAGTGTTATCTCAGTACAATGGAATTCCACCTAGCTAGCAACATGGAGGAATCTCAAAATTGTGATGCCAAGTGAAAAAGGCTGGACCCAAAAAGTCTATACTAATGACTCTATTTATGTAAAATTCTAGAAAATGTGAATATGTAGTGAAAGAAATCAGATCAGTGATTGCCTGGATTTAGCAGCTGAGGGAGAGAGCAAAGAATCATGAGGAATCTTTTGGAGGTGATGGAAATGGCCACCATCTTGATTGTGGTGATGGTTTTTGGTTTCGTGTGTGTGTGTGTGTGTGTGTGTGTGTGCGTGCGTGCGTGTGTGTGAGTCGCTCAGTAGTATCTGACTCTTTTCGATCCCACGGACTGTAGCCCGCCAGGCTCCTCTGTCCATGGGATTCTCCAGGCAAGAATATTGGAGTGGGTTGCCATTTTCTTCTCCAGGGAATCTTCCCAACCCAGGAATCGAACCCAGGTCTCCTGCCTTGCAGGCAGATTCTTTACCCTCTGAGCCACCAGGGAAGCCTTTCATGGGTGTACACACTATCTAAACACTTCAAATGTTCACTTTAATGTGTATACTTCATTAGATGTAAATTATACCTCAATTAAAAAAAAAAGAATTTGGGCTTCTTTTCAAATTAATGAGTATAAGTTTTAGCTACAGGGAATTTAATTAAGTGATGCTAAGTTGCTTCAGTCATGTCAGACTCTTTGCGACCCTATGAACTGTAGCCCACCAGATTCCCCTGTCCATGGGATTTTCCAGGTTGCCATGCCCTCCTTCAGGGGAACTTCCCAACCCAGGGATCGAACCCATATCTCTTACATCTCCTGCACTAGCAGGTGGGTTCTTATCCACTAGCACCACCTGGGAAGTCCCTAATTAAGCAGGGGGTGGGGAACTATAGATTTAACTAATGAAGAAATGGGGACAAAAACACCAGCATTCTTTGATATGCTTCTAATTTATAGTGTCAACCCTGAAGATGCTAAAGAGATCAGGATAATCAGTGTAGATTATGAAAAACAGCATGTCATCAGGATGTTCAGTCCAGTTCAGTCGCTCAGTCGTGTCCAACTCTTTGCGACCCCATGAATTGCAGCACACCAGGCCTCCCTGTCCATCAGGATGTCACACATATATAACTGTTAGCACTAAATTAATTCAGAAGTATCTGTTGTTGTTGTTCAGTTGCTGTCATGTCCAACTCTTTGCAACCCTATAGACTGCAGCACACGAGGCTTCCGCATCCTTCACCATCTCCCGGGTCTTGCTCAAGCTCATGTCCATTGAGTCAGTGATACCATCCAACCATGTCATCCTCTCTTGCCCCCTTCTCCTCCTGCCCTCAATCTTTGCCAGCATCAGGGTCTTTTCCCAACAGTCGAGCTCTTCATATCAGGTGGCCAAAGAAACATCTTTAGACACTAAAAATGCCAAATATTTAGGTTCACACTGTAATTTTGGATAATGAATAAATATCTACTAGGTATTAATTTTCAAGTCATAAAAGTTCAGGGTGTCAAGATGCACTCTTCTTCCTTTTATATTAACTGGAATTAATTTAGCTCTTAAGAGCTCATGTCCATCGAAGGTTTTACATTAGAAAACTCAAAGTGGACAACGCAAAGTAGGCCACTGTCTCCAAGCATCAACCTCTGCCTCACATGTCATCATGGCGCCCAGGTAGAGTCTGTGATACCACTGCTCTCCTCCATCTATACGAACCTCAGAGGGACAGCTTGCCTCAGCTTATCTTGTCGTGTTCTGGTGTCCATCACTGGCGTTCTTGGTCTCCCCACAATCTCTACTCACTGGGGCACGCTGGGCACTGGGGCTCCTTCATTCATACAGGTCTCTACTATGGCAACCGTGCCTACGGCTCTCTCTGTTCAGACGCTCCCCCACACCACTCTGAGGCAGAGGACACCGAGGCTCCTCTCAGGCCCATCTACCCAGATGCCTCCCTCACTCACAGATAAACCATTGCTCAAACGTTGTGTTGGACTAGGATCTTCTCCCTTACTCTTTCCATCTTTCAGGCTATATGGGAAGCCTGGCAATGGTCCTCACCTTCCCCTCAGCCTGTCCAGAGTGGTCACTGCTCAGTCAACCCCCAGGGTTTTGGAGCAGGAAGGGTGAGGATACTGGGCATTTCTCAAAGACAGACTGCAAATTGATTACATCCTCTCCAGATCTCCTCCTTGCCATGAGTTGGTCAGCCTTTTCATTTCTTTCAGAATTCATGGTATATTCTTCTCATAGCGCATTACTTAGAAATAAACTCCATGGCATCTTCATTCCATTTTTGACACTTAATCTTTCAGGCCAGATTACGTAAAACTGCAAGCCAGCTCTCCTATCCAAATCATCAAGAAACCCTATTGGCTCTGAGGCCTTTAATCACGTACTCAGAACCCAACTTCATAATCTCTTCTACTGCCATTCTACTCCAAGTCATTGTCACCTCTCACCCGGACTACTGCCATAGACTCTGCCATAGGCTGAGTATTTGTGTCCCCCCGAAATTCATGTGTTGTAACCTAATGTCCGAAGTGACGGTGTTAGGATGGTACTTGGGGTGATCAAATCCTTAAGGTAAAGCCCTCATCCATGGGATGAGTGCCTTTCTAAAAGAGAACCCCAGAGAGCTCCCTCCCCTCCCCGGCCTTCCATCACGTGAAGACACAGGATACTGTTAGACAGGATACTGTCTGTGAATCAGTAAGCAGGTCCACCAGACACTGAATCCACCAATGCCCTGAACTTGGACTTCCAGCCTCTGGAACTGTGAGAAATAAATGTCCATTGTTTGTAAGCTACCCAACTGATGGTACTCCATTATAGCAGCTCAAATGGGTTAAGTCTCCTTCCGGACTCCTTGCTTCTACTCTTATTTTCTCAAAGTCTGTTCTCCACAAAGAAGCTGGAGCAATCTGCCTAAAACATGTCAGATTCTGTTACACTATTCTAACCGAGCAGCTGCTCTTTATTTCATTCAGTGAAAGCTGAAGGCCTTACCACAGCCTCCAAGGCCCCACACGACTTCAACCCTCTTAACTCCGACCTCCCTAACTCCAGGCCTCCTGACCTTGCAAACGCTCCCTGAACACACCGGGCATGCACCTAACACCTGATGGCCTTTGCTCTAATTCTTCTCTCTTCCTGGAATGTCCTGCTCCCCAAAACCTCCTCGATAACCCCCTCAACACCTTCCTATCTCTGCTCAGATCCCACCTCCTTCATGCTGCCTACTCTGAACACTTTGATTCATGCTACAACCTTGCCCCACCTCAAATGAACTGCCCATCTTCATTTCTTTTTCCTCTTAACCATGTTTATCACCCACTTTCTCAGTAGTTCCCTTGGGTTGCAGATTTTCAGATGTTGAAAAGCAAGCAGACTGTCATTAGAGAGTACCTGGGACCAGGTAGCTGTGAAAGTGAGGGCAGGGGAACAGGGCAGAGAGGGGGAAGGCTGAACAGTAGTGTGGTCCCAGTGAAGAGGTCTCAGCTGACCTTCTGGGAGTTCTGGAGCTCAGATATTCCAAGTTAGGATGAAAGGGTTGGGCCTTTGTGTCTGGACATGGGCTACCTCTGGAAAGAGACCCAACCTTGAGTGAGGAGTTTTGTTTCAAGGCAATCCCAAGAGGAGACTGACAGCTGAAGGCCAGTTTCTATCAGAATTTTCCAGTGGAACATTACTGTATCCACCATACCTCCTAATAATTTGCTTATGTCCTACTGTATTTCTTGTCTTCCTCTCTTGGCTAGAATATAAGTGCTGTGAGAGTAGGGTATTTTGTTTATTAATATTTACACCACCCAGCACATTGTAAGTACTCAACGAATACTTTTAAGTGAATTCCAAAATAACCTTATCCATGGCCCAACTGACTCTTCCATTTGAAAGTCATATCTTTCAAGCATATTGGCTCTGGTATAAATTTAGAAAAGTCTACTTAACTGTTTGAAAGCCAATAATTTGGCTCTTTGCTGCTTTCAGGGATTCCCTCCCTGAAGCCAAAAACACTTAATCATTGTCTATCATAGTGGTGGAAGAGCTACAGAGTTGTTTTTTTTAAAAAAAAAAAGAAAAGAAAAGGGATTTCCAAAAAGGAAAAAGGAAATGCCAAGCAACATTTCAAAATAATATGCTATCATAAAGGAGAAAAAAATTAGAATGCAATTATGTGGATAAACATATGGCTTCCTAACATCATTGAGAAACTGAATGCATGCCTGCACCATTAACTTCAAGAATGCTTCATACCATGGCAAAAAATCTCTCTTAAGTATTACATTACTTGTATCCAAACTTGGTCTGAACTGATACAGTACAAGGCTTCTACCATCTAGAAAGAAAACATCAGGGAAAAATGTATGCAAGGAAATAGAATAAAGGAAAATTTAAGTTCCTTTAATTTATGACTATATTTAAAGTAGCCCAACAGATGTGACTTTAGAAAATCTATGTACTTGGACCCAGATTCCAAAATAACTACTTCACAGAATATAAACAGATGCGCAGTGATATACACACATATGCATAGTGCTCATGTATAATGTGTGGCCTCACCATCTGTAGTTTTGCAGACACATGTATACTACATTCTCTTTATTTCTTTCCTAAAATGCTACGCTTCTAGTTTTAAATTCTAATTTAAACACTACTGGAGATTTCTAACAATCGAGCCTGAGGGAGCTCTAAATACCATAAACAAGGCAACTCAGTTCAACAGCATAACACCCAGGGAAATGGTTTTCTTGGAAAAGACCCTGGTGCTGGGAAAGACTGAAGGCAAAAGAAGAAGGGTATGGCAGAGGATGAAATGGTTAGATAGCATCACTGACTCAATGGACATGAATTTGAGCAAACGCCAGGAGATAGTGCAGGACAGAGGAGCCTGGCATGCTACAGTCCACGGGGTCACAAAGAATCGAATACAGTTTAGTGACTGAACGCAACAACAACATTCACAATCGCATGAACGTCATGAAAGCAAAATAAAAAGTTGACTCTAACCTCAAGGAGAGATTGTTGTTCTGTAGCAAAGGCTTGGAGAAGGACAAGAAGGCCCAGACCACCCAGACAGGACAGATTTCCTCAAACAAATGCACATCTGAATCCAATCCAATATTTTATCCCACTTATTCTGGCTTCAACTTCTGCCTCACTTTTTGCACGCTCACATCTACACCATCCCCGTCAGATTTCTTAAGAATGGATTTCCTTTGTATCGTAAAGCACTGGTGTTTTAAATCACTTGATCATAATTATAGTTTCCTGGGACTGAAGAACATGCTTGGCATGGCTAGGAGGCCTGACAGCATCTCAGGTCAAACACTGATGAACTGGAGAGTATTCCTCTCTCTAGAGATCTGGGCAACAGGCAGCCAAGAACCCCGTGAGTGATATTCAGCTCCTCATCAGAAGCAGTCATGTATATACAGCACTAATTGGATTTGTTCATCCTTATTGTGTGCTCATGGTCCATGCAATCTTTTCCAAATTGCAACCAGACACTTTATACAAAATCATTTTATAACACTGAAATTGCATCTTTTTAACAATGGTGTCTATACAAGATTGAAGTCAATTTACCCCCATCTTCTAGTACCCCCAAAAAAATCCCTTAATCCAAACAGGCTGCTCAATTTCAATTCAAACAAACATGAGGCTGACTAATAGAGTCACACTCTACATGTCCACAAAGAAATAATAGATTTACATGAAGGTTTACTTTTTATAAGTCCCGTTTTGCTTTCACGAGTGAAAAACCTGTTTTTTGGAGATGCTGGGAGCTCAAATTTCACCATCCTGTCTTTCCCCATTAGTTACACTTACCAGGCGGGTGGGCTGTGTCATCTATTAAAATGGACTATCCAAATTCTTTCCCCAATGTCAGTATTTTTGAGATGAACATTGCAGTTGTATCAACTGTGTTTTATTTAACTGCATATGGCTTTTTCTACAGCTGGGCTTTCCTAAAGCACAGTGTAAGAATGACAGAAATGATTTTGCAGAGTATAGAAATGCTCACATAATTTACCGATCTTCATAGCTGTAACAGATTGTCATCTTCATATTGTCAAGTAGACCACATTTGCCAGCTTAATTTCAATAATAATAATAAATTGTGCTTCACATATTTATCTCCTTCTTGAAAAATCTTGCTACATACTGTGAGGAAGAAAATTTGCTTTCATAATAATCCCATCATTAAAAGACACCATTAAAAGTCAGAAGGGCAAATTACAATCTTTCCCCAAAATATTTTGAGAGAGGGCTTAGTATTTTATTTTAACAGCTTGACTGCACTGGACATTTGAAGATGAGGTTTCTTTTTGTGTTCCCCAGAGCCAAATGGGCAGAGCACTGCTCTCCTGACATCTAGAGAGCAACTGGCCTGGACAACTTATGGATTAACCAGTTAAGCTTGCAGTTGCTGCTTTGCCTTTTTTTTTTTTTAAGACCCAGGAAGTACTGACATCATTGTGGAAGTATAGAATTTAATTTCACCAATAAATCAAATTGGGCTCAAGCTGTTAGTAACACCATCACATTTACAGTTAGACAGAGGCTAAATGACTCAGTGAACTGATAACAAGACATAAAGATTTTCCCCTCCAAGTCCCTGGTTAATCAGGCTAACCCCAGTGCAGAAGAGACCCAAGTGCATATGCTGCTGGCCAAGACCCTGTAGACCCAGTGTCAGGGGTCATTTCCAGAATCAGTCTGATAAGAACCCACATGGAGACAGCAGAGCCAAGTGCTGAGTTTTTGCAAACAAGAAAAGGGCCAAAGACCTGGGTGTGGTCCACAGAGATGGTCAAAGAGACAGGGGATAGAGGTTTTGAAAGAAAAACAAAGCTTTAAAATGCCTGCCCCATGGTATGGCAGGATGTTGTCCCCATGTGGAAAGCCCGACTTTGCTTCTTCTTTGATACCAAGGATGGGTGATGACTGTCTAGACAGAGGTATTATTAGGTATGATGGTAAATGTCATGTGTTAACTTGAATAGGTCATGGTACTCAGATATTTGGTCAAACATCATTCTAGATGTTACTTTGAAGGTTAGTTTTCTCATTGAGATTGACATTTAAATCAGTAACACAGATTACTCTTCATATTGTGGGTGGACCTCATCCAATCAGTGAAAGGCCTTCTAGAAAAAGACTGATCTTTCACAGAAGAGGGAATTCTGTCAGGAGTCAGTCTTTGGACCACAAAATCTACTCTCTACCAGATCTCCAGCCTGTGGCCTACTCAGCAGATTTTAGACTTGCCAGCTTCCACAGCCACATGAGCCAATTCTCTAAGATAAATTCTTATCTATATATCTATCTATCTATGCATACATATATGTACATATTCTGTTGCTTCTGTTTCTCCAAAGAAGACTGACTCTCACTTCTCTTCTCTTGGCCTCTTCTTTCCTTGCTCAGACTCTATCTCATTTTGTTTTCTAGAAAACACAGAACTACTAAAGATGTTTGAGATGAAAGAATCATATGACAAAAGGGGTACATAAGTAAGCTAACTCAGACAGTGGTACAGAAGATGGACCAGAAAAAGACAGATTGGAAGAGATTAGAACAATAATGCCTATAGGCCATGTCATCCAATATGGTACCCACTAGTCACATGTAGCTATTTAAATTAAATTTTAAATTAATTAAAATGATACAAAATTAAACTATCAGTCTTCAGCTGCACTGGCAAACATTTCAAGTATTCGGCCACAAAGAGGTAATATCTACCACATTGGAAGGTGTAGATTATAGACATCCCTATAGCCGCAAAAAAGTTGCATTGGAGAGTGGCCATGTAGCAAGATCAGAAAGGCCTCCACTCTGGCTATGACAGAAACAAGAGAAAGTCATTTGCATTGGGGGCTCAATAAGCGCTCAGGTGCCATTTGCTTTACACGTCTTATCCAGGGTTGTCATGAACTGTACTCCACACTGTAGAGTACACAGGGTTGTCCATAAGTTCACAGACGAGGAAAATGAATTTCAGCAAAGTGTCTTGCTCAAGGACAACAACCAGACAGTGATGGAGCCGAGATACAGGTCTAGGCAATTTTAACTCCAAAATCTCCATAAACATAGACAACTGTCCTCCAACTGTCCTCACCATACATGGAAAAAGAATGTTTAAATGACGACAGAATGCTACACCAAATTCCAACTGGAATTCTAAAGCCATTACATTCCATTTATGGACTTTCTCTTTAGAACCCATCTTTCTGCCTCCCTACACCTAAGGCACACAAAGCATTCCACAATTCCCCTGACATCTGCAATCCTGAATGTTCCTTCTCTGACTACAATCTACTTACCCTTGCCTTTTCTTCTATTTCCCCAAACCTGCTGTGTTAGCTGTCCTAGTCTGTTAGGGCTGTTACAATGAAATATCATAGGCTGGGTGGCTTTTGCTCACAGTTCTGGAGGCTACGAATTCCATGATCAAGGCACCAGCACAGTGGTGTTCTGGTCATACCAGAGCCTCCTCACCATGCGTTCTCAAATGGCAGAAGGGGCTGGCAGTCTCTCTCTGGACCTTCTTTTATAAGGCACTAATTACACTCACTGAGAACTTCCTAGGTGGCGCTAGAGGTAAAGGATCCACCTGCCAATGCAGGAGACACGGGTTGGATCCCAGGGTCAGGAAGATGCCCTGGAGGAGGGCCTGGCAATCCACTCTAGTATTTTTGCCTGGGAAATCCCATGGACAGAGGAGCCTGGCAGGTTGCAGTCCATATGGTTGCAGAGAGTCAGACATGACTAAAGCAACTTAGCGCATGCGCACACCCACACACACAGACTTACTGAGGGCTCCACTCTCATGACTTAAGCACCTCCCACAGATCTTGCCTCCTAATACCATCATCTTTGTGGGTTAAGATTTCAAAGTCTGAATTTGGGGAGGACACAAATATTCAGACCATAGCAATTGACTGGGTCAGTCTCAGCTGCAACAACAAACAACCCTCCAAAATTCAGTGGCTTATAGCAATGCAACTCTATGTAGCCAGTCAACATGGCTATGTGTGACTATGTGTTACCATTCTATGACAAGGCAAGAAGCTAGCATCAGAATGTAAAAGAAAACTCTTTCTACCATTGAGAAAGTCTTGCTAAGGGAAAAAAAAAAAACATGGCTGAATTAACTAATGCCCTTAGCCATACAACTGATTTACATTCTGGTATAATCCCCTTGGGCTTCCCTGGTGGCTCAGATGGTAAAGTGTCTGCCTGCAGTGCGGGAGACCTGGGTTCGATCCCTGGGTTGGGAAGATCCCCTGGAGAAGGAAATGGCAACCCACTCTAGTACTCTTGCCTGGAAAATTCCATGGACTGAGGAGCCTGGTGGGCTACAGTTCATGGGGTCGCAAAGAGTCGGACACAACTGAGTGACTTCACTTTGACTTTCACTTATAATCTCCTTATGATGTCTCATATTGAAGTCCAGTAACAGCCCCTGGATCGTGAAGAGCACTGGAGTGTAGACTTGTGGTTTTGCAAGGCTTTATTATTCTTCCAAAGGCCATGATGCTATAGTTACTACCAATGCTTTCTATAGATTCGAATCCACGAGGCATGAATCTCTCAAATTCCCTCTGTTTCCACCACTTCAAAACTCATGAAATATTTATCCACCCTTACCAGGCTTCCCTTTCTTTCAAAGTAAAATGTGTCCCTGCTCCTTTAGGATAATAATCCTTGTCTTGAGATCACATCTACTTCCTACTGAGTTATTCAGCATTATTTAGTTATTATTGATTTATAAACTATCCTTTTTTCTTGAATATCACATCTCTAACTTCTCTTTGAATATACACCCATGCTCAAGTTTCCTTCATCCTAAAAAAATCATTATTTCCACCCCACCTGAGCCAAAAGTTAATCCTGTAACTCTATCTCCCTTTCCAACTGGACTTCACTTCCTAACTTCCTATTCACACTCAGTTCACCACTCGGCTGAAAATGCTGTTAACTATCAGCATGACAATGAATATTTTAAATGCCTATTCGAGCCAGGATCACAGTGCTGATCAACCATGTGCTTTTAATTACACCTCATGAAGCAGATATTACTATTCATCTATCATTGGTAAAAGAAAATTTAGGCTCAAAGACATTAAGTAACTTCAAGGAGGCACACTTTAAAATTTTACTGAGTTTTAAACCCAAGTCCATCTGACTTCTTCTCACATCCAATCCAATGCTCTCTCTTTGGCATTCCTAGTACTTCTTGACTTTGAGGCCCCTATTGTTTCTAGGCTCTTTTATAGGCTCCTGTCTGTCCCCTGGGGGGGGCGTGATCGCTACCCTTTCTCTGTTGGGACCCACAGTTATTGCTTTTAGGGAAGATTCGCCAGCAGGGCCCATTCAGGGAGTCTGCTCCTAAACTGCCACACTGTCGGTAGGCGGCCTGCGAGGCACAGGTACACAGCCAGCTCCCAGAAGCACGTTCTAAGGAAGGGCGGCCGGCCTGCCCCTGCGGTGGCACTATTCTGTCCAACCAGGTGCTGGGTTGTACAAGGAGTGCCCAAAAGAAAATGAGGAAAGTAGAGGGGGATATGCGGGTGCAGCTTTCCATCCCCTGGAGGGAATTCAAAAAGAGACACCAAGACAAAGAAAGAAGAGAAGCAAAGCCAGAAGAGAGAAAGGCAGCCCTAAATAACCATCCCAAGAATTTAGTTTTAGGAAGAGAGCAGGTAACCCTCTAACCACCCTTAGTAGGAAGGGCGTCACTCCCTTGCTAGCTGCCTGGAGGGTTCTAGTACTTTGTGAAGAATGTTTTTCTCATGCATAGCAGCAGCATACCAAGCTTCCAAGCTTTCTTTCAGACTATCCTATGAGATGATTTAATTCTCGCGAATGCTCTCAATTCTGAAAAATGCCAGGTTATCCCTCTCTGAGAACATGTTTACCTTTTAACAGGTGCCTCCTAGAAATACCCTCCAAAGAAATAACCGCGGAGAAACTTTCAGACATATTTACTGACCAATGACAGGATATTGGCGGGGGAGGGAGATGAACACCAAAGCACGGTAGACAGTGGTCTGCTTCCCTCAGAGTTAACCAGCTAAGGGTGTGACCCAAGCGCTCCCTGATTCCACGTCGGACCCATCACCCATGAACGTGTGTGCGCTGCTGGATGCTGTTTGCATTTCCACATTCCTCTCAGGAGCTGCAGTCTAGCCTTCCCTACCCAGGGAGGATGGAACGGAGACACCATCACTGTGGCGATCTGGCTGCTCCCATGGAAGCCATTACGCTCCCGATCCAGAGCTTTGCGGCACCCATTTCCCCCACTTATGTGAAGAGGCTGTCGAAAAGCCTCTCTTAGCAAGGCAGTGTTGGGTTACCAACAGCTGGGAGCTGTTCTCCGCAGCCAGGTTCCGGGGTTTCCGGGCGACTACGGGTTAATTGTGTCCAGTGACCCTATGGGCGGCTGCGCTCCTGGCCGGGCCTCCTGGAGACACAATGCCTTTAAGTGGTGGCTGACTCTTGTGGGAATTTCAGAACCTGGCAAGATGGCACGGAGAGATATTTCAGGGCGGGCAGGCTTTCCAGCACCCTAAATAACCACCAGTAGGAAGCTGCCTCCGCGGCCCCCACAGAAGGTCAAGCCACCCCTGCTCTGTCAGCACAAGCCCTCTGAATCATCTCAACACTTTCCATTTAGCCAAGCTCGTCCCTTTCCCCACCCCCACTCTCTTTCCCAGGCTTTAGAACCATCTTGGCGATGGAGCAGCAAGCGGGGGATCATTTCTCTCTTTACTTGAATTTGATAGAGAATTTTAAATGGGAAAGGCACATGCAACAGGGAAATCAGCACCCTCCCTTGATCCACCAAACCACAGAAGCTCAGCCCTGGGACAGCTTCTGAGATCTGGCTGGAACTCACATTGTCAACTGAGGGATCGTCACAAATCCCAGTTATCCCAGGGTACCTAATCTGTGCCTTGACACTGCTCCTTTGCCCTCAAAATGAGGGACCTGAGTATGCCAATCATCCGCACGCATGAAGCCTCCAGCGCCACTCACGCTCAGGCCCTCCAAGCACCCTGAGTTAAGCTAAAGATTCCCGGGATTCCCCACGACATAGCAGCCGTGCTTCAGAGAGGTGCCGTAGCTTGTTATGAGGATGCCGCGCATGGTTCCTGGAGGGTATATTTTCATTTAGTCTGGATGTTTGGCACACTCTGACCATCAACAGAAGCCCAAGGTAGAAATAGACGGCGTGACGGGTTTACTCCGAGAGTGTTGAAAATGTTTAATCAATTAATGGCGATAATAAAGTATCTCATCAGAAGATAAAACTACAATTCCTCAAGCTACAGCACATTTGTGTCCGGCCTCACAGCTTACAAGCACTTAGGGTGACTGATGGACAAACACGAGAGCTATGCAAATTATGAGTGTCTCCTTTTATGTTTACATTTGTGCATATTTCTGGCTATTTTTGCAGATAGGCAGATTAGCAGCCCTGCTGATAATTTGATCTCTCTGGCAGAAGTGAAAAATCATTCACCCATCCCAGAAACATGTTCCCTATCCCCCCAGCGTATGGATGTAATAAGCTCTCTGGATGTTACCTTGCAGACAGCAGGCATGCACATGACCAAGCCTGGGGGTTTCTAGAGCAAAATTAACCTAGAAACGGGCAAGGAGATAAGCAGTCACAGCACAAGTAGCATCTGGTGAGATGAAATTTCAAATATTTCATTCAAATTATTTAAGACCGCAAGAGCTTATGACATGACCATTAAAGAATGTTGTTGTATTTATTCATTCATTCATCCTCCAAATTCATTTACTAGCCTAGAAGTTGCATAAGAGTAGGGATCTTGCCTGTTTTTATTCACTGTTGTGTTCCTAGCTGTCTACTATATAGGAAAGGCTCAAAAAATAGTTGAACAGAATGAATGAATTCATTCATAATTCAGCAAACATTTAACAGATAATACAGTACACTGGCTCTCTCATTCTGTTTCCTTCTGTTTCTTTATTATTGTGCAATTTCACTTCTATAGGATTTTCCTTTTGTGGGGATATGCAAATATCTTGGTCTCTTCCCCCATTAGTTTGGTCTTTTTAAGACATTAAACTTTTTAATATAAAATTGAAAAATAATTCAAATGGTTCTTAAATAAATTGAACTCTCAATATACCATATAAGAAAATTTAAAAATCAATCTTTATATTAATCTTGCATTTTTTAGGAGGCAAATGATCTCAATATATTTATATAGGAGAATCATGTCTTTTTCTCTACTTCTCACAAGTGTTTACATTCCATTAAATATCTGAGGTATATGTGCAGGTCTTAAAAATGAAATAAGTAGTATTTTTTAAATGCAATCAAGTTATTTTTAAAAACAACTAAAGGTTAATCAGATATATCAGCTAATCCAAATCACTAATTAATACAAATGGTTTTGATTTAATTCACTATTTAAAACTATTTTAGGACAATAATGGGATACCACTACACACTTATTAGAATGAATGACATACAAAAAACCGACAATGCTAAGTGCTAGCAAGGGTGAAAAGCAACAGGAATTTTCATTCAGTGCTGCTGGGAATGCAAAATGACATAGCCATTTTGGAAGGCAGTTTGATGGTTTATTACAAAACTAAACATAGTTTTACCATACAGTCCAGCAACTACACTTCTGGATATTTACTCAATTGATTTAAAAACATGTTTTCATAAATCTTGCACACAAACAGATATAATAGCTTTACTCATAATCTCCCAAAACTAAAGGCAACGAAGAAGTCCTTCAATGGGTGAAAGGATTAAAAAAAAAAAAAACAACTATGTCACATTCATACAATGGAACATTATTCAATGTTAAAAGGAAGTTAGCAAGACTTCCCTGGTGGTCCAGTGGCTAAGACCCTGCGCTCCCAGTGCAGGGGGCCCAGGTTCGATCCCTAGTCAGGGAATTAGATCCCACATGGCAACCAAGAGTGCACATGCCCATCTAAAAGGAAAAGATCCTGTAAGCCAGAACTAAAGATCCCTCGTGCCACAAATAAGACCCAGCACATCAAATAAATGTTTTTTAAAAAAAGAAATTAGGCATCAACCCTCAAAAAGCATACATAAACCTTAAATGCTTGTTGCTAAGTTAAAGGGAGCATCTAAAAGGCTACATACTGTATGATTCCAACACTATGACATTCTGAAAAATGCAAAAGTAAAAACACTAGTGGTTGTCAGAGGTTTCAGGATAAGGAGGAGGAGCTGACTATGATAAGTACAGGTGACTTTTAGGGCAGTGAAAATGTTCTATATGATACTGTAATTAAAGTTATAAAACAGTATGTATTTGTCAAAATCCACAGAACTTTTTTGGGCTTCCCGTGTAGCTCAAACAGTAAAGTATCTGCCTGCAATGCCCGAGACCTGGGTTTGGTCCCCTGAAGAAGAAAATGGCAACCCACTCCAGTATTCCTGCCTGGAGGGCTACAGTCCATGGGGTCGCAAAGAGCCAGACACAACTGAGCCACTACTACTATAGAACTTTACAGCACAAAGAATAACCGTAATGAATGCACATTTTTAGAAATTATTTAGAAAGTTGAGGAGAATCACAGATTGGAAGGCAGAAAGTGACACGATCTATTACAAATATATGAAACAATATCCTGAGGCTGGGGAGCAGGGGGGTACGTTGTCCTCAGTAACTTAAAAATTAATGGAGTCTGTGAAACTAAAGGCAAAAGAAACAGCACATAGGCAGTATTCTCTAGTTAATAAAGTCATTTCCAATGAAGGTACAAATTAACAATTCTGATACTTCTACCAACATATACATACATGTATATAAACACATGTATATATAAGAATTAAGCAATTAACTAAGAGCCAGATTTCTTACTCTTGGACTAGTAACTTACAAATAAGCAAGCATAGGAGACTAGAATGAGATTTAGCACTGTTAATTAACACTGACCTTAAAAAAACAGGAAGTAACAGTAAAAATCTGTCATTTAGAGTCTCGGCAATAAATATCAAAATAATCAGCTAAAAGAAATGAAAGTCATGTGTTCAAGAAGGCAGGAATGGGAGAAAAAAGTCAGAAGCCTACGATTTTCTGAAAACTAATTTTTAAAATTATTTTACTGCTTAAGTTGTGTGTTCAGAAAATTTTGATAAAGAAAAATTTTATTTTTAAAGGAAGGAAATAAAACTATGAGAGGCCCAATAAAGTCAAAATTTGAGTGTTTAAACATACTAATAAAATTGACAAATCTCTAGCAAGTTTGAGCAAAGGGGGGAAAATCAAAACTACTAGTATTTAAAATACTAGTTAAAAGAAAAAATATAGTCACAGATACAGCAGTAATTAAAAAGTTAAGAAACTACTACTATAAATTCTTTCATGTAATTGGAAAACTAAGATGAACTAGCTAAACTCTTATTTTTAAAACTTACCTTTAGGT
Organism: Dama dama; assembly: GCF_033118175.1. Lineage (NCBI taxonomy): Eukaryota > Metazoa > Chordata > Mammalia > Artiodactyla > Cervidae > Dama > Dama dama. The sequence goes on along the minus strand of NC_083708.1, from coordinate 32,782,508 downwards.
GTAGAGTTAGGTTATTTATTTGACTTTTTTCTTGTTTCTTGAGATAAGCCTGTAATGCTATGAACCTTCCCCTTAGCACTGCTTTTACAGTGTCCCATAGGTTTTGGGTTGTTGTGTTTTCATTTTCATTCATTTCTATGTATATTTTGATTTCTTTTTTGATTTCTTCTATGATTTGTTGGTTATTCAGAAGCGTGTTATTTAGCCTCCATATGTTTGAATTTTTAATAATTTTTTTCCTGTAATTGAGATCTAATCTTACTGCACTGTGGTCAGAAAAGATGACTGGAATGATTTCAGTTTTTTTGAATTTACCAAGGCTAGATTTATGGCCAAGGATGTGATCTATTCTGGAGAAGGTTCCGTGTGCACTTGAGGAAAAGGTGAAGTTGATTGTTTTGGGGTGAAATGTCCTATAGATATCAATTAAGTCTAGCTGGTCCATTGTGTCATTTAAAGTTTGTGTTTCCTTGTTAATTTTCTGTTTAGTTGATCTATCCATAGTTGTGAGTGGGGTATTAAAGTCTCCCACTATTATAAAACTTACCAAAATCAACTGCAAAAGAAACAGAAAGCTTGTACAGTCTTCAAAAGACCTACTAAATAAATTGTATCACACTTTCAGGTTATTCTACAAAGGAAGCATCTGATTCTATCAAACTTTTAAGCAAGTTACAGACAAGTTTTGTCAAACTTTCAAGGAATATACCACTCCTAACCCTAACCTTATGCAACCTCTATCAGAATAAGCAAAAGAGGAAATACATCCCAACTAATTCTAAGTTGCTAATATAGCATGATATTTAAAAAAAAAAAAGAAAAGAAAATTACTTTCCTAGGACATTCATAAACATGAACACAAAATGCTGAATAAAATATTTAGAATATTTGTAAATCAAATCTAGCAAATCCATTGATGTCATTTATCATGTTAACTGTTTAGGGAAAAAAACCTATGACAATCCTAATAAGTATAGAGTGTAGACAATTAGACAATCCTAATAAGTGTAGATTTCACAAAATTCAGTTCCCATTTTTAGTAAATACTCTAACCAAACTGGGGATAGAAGGGAAATATTTTAAGCTGGCAAAGGGTTAACCTCCAAAAATCAAATTATTTTAATGGTGAAATATTGGAAATATTCTTTTTAAAATAAGGAATGAGACAAGATACCTGATAAATATGTAAAGATAAGAAGAACAAAAAGGTACAATTATTGGGAAGAAAGAAACAGAAAATCATAATATTTAGATTAACATAGAAAACTCCAAAATAACCTACAAATTATTAGAATTAATGAGAGTTTAATATAGGAGGCTAGTTATAAGAAAGGATAAACTATTCAGCTAGTGAAGCTGTTAAAATTGATTAACAATATAAAAATAATCAAATTGCATCCCTTTATCATCTTCTACACAAAAATCAATTCAGATTTTTTTAAAAGTGAAGATGTGAAAGTCAAAATATGTAAACATTTAGAAGAATATCTTATCTTACTGATCTCCCCCACACACAGAGAAAGATTTTTAAACAGGGCCCAGGGACTTCCCTGCAGTCCAGTGGTTAATAATTCTCCTTCTACCACAGGAGATGTGGGTTCAATCTCCGGTCGAGGAGCTAAGATCCCACTGGTCTTGGGTCCAAAAAACAAAACCATAAAACAGTAGCAATATTGTTACAAATTCAATAAAGACTTTAAAAATGGTCCACATCAAAAAATCTTTTAAAAAAATGTTTAAAAGAGCACAAAAAAGCACAAACCATAAAGAAAAACTGATAAATTCAAAAATTAAAATTAAGATCGTTTTACTAAAATATACCATAAGGAGAATAAGAAGGCAAAATGTACATAATAACCATAAAAGATTCATATATAGACGATAAAAACTGCATAAAACAATGAGAACACAAACACTCCAAAAGGAAAATAGACAAAGGTCATCAATTGTCATTTCACAAAAGAGGAAACACAAATGCCCAACAAGCCTATTTAAAAAACCTCAATAGGGACTTCCCTGGCAGGGAAGTGGATAAGAATCCACCTGCCAATGCAGGAAACAAAAGTTCGATCCAGGAAGATTCCACATGCTGCGGAGCAGCTAAGCCCACGTGCCACACCTGCTGAGACTGGGCTCGAGCGCCCAGGAGGTGCAACTACCAAAGCCTGCACCCCTGAGCCCACGCTCCGCAGCAAGTGAGGCCACCACAGATGAGAAGCCGCATGCCACAACAAAGAAGAGGTCTCACTCGAGAGCTAGAGAAAGCCCGTGCAAAGCAACAAAGACCCAGCACAGTCATAAATAAATCAATATATATATATAAAATCTCAATAGAGATTAAAGCAATGTTCATAAGATCTCAATAATATAACATTTGAAATATACTCAATTGGTAATATTTTTAATTGTGGAAAAAAACAAGTGTTGGCAAAGACGTAGAGCAATAGGAATTCTTATTCACTTCTAGAACAAACTTTGAAATAAAACGAGAATTATCTTTTTAATACAAATATGTGCATAACTCTATTCCAAGGAATTCAGACTATCCTTGGAAAATTACTTTGCATTTGCACCGTGAGACATAGTATGAAAATGTAGTCTCCATTCGAACAAAATTAAAAATAAAATCCATGTATATATACATAAAACCGGTGAATAATTTGTGGCAGGGAGAAAAACAAATGGAATGTTAATATACCAGTGAAAATAAGTGAAATACATTCCCATGCACAACTGGGATGAATTTTAGATATAATATTATATTGTGGAAAAAATGCTCAGAAGACTAACTGTAAGTAATTTAAAACATAAAATACCTATCATATTAAAATACAATCTTAATTCTTAGATATATAAGTGTACAGATTTCCTTCTGAAAGTTTATACCTCCTTAGCCTCGGGTCCACTGAGAAAGAATCACACACACACACACACACACATACATACTCACCTGAATTTTTGTGGCAATATAGAGTACTGCTCCTCTGTCGATACTTTTCTTTTCCCTGAGATAATATTGTTAACAGACTTTTTAAAAATGAACTTGAAAAGAGTAAAATCTGATATTAAGTCACTCACATCAATATTTTAAAGTGGATAAAAAATTTCCTATTAAAGAAAAAAAGTAAAGCTTTAATTCTTTTTAGCTCCCTCATGTGGCCACCGAGGAAAAAGACATGTATTGTTTTCGATTAGAGATAAATCACCTTCACAGCAGTATCTACTAGGATTCCTATATATCTGTATCATTCTGCATTTACTTGATAGGTCATAGAATAGCATATTTACAGAAAAAGAATTACAGTGAAAATTATTGATTCTTCTCACAATATTACTGGAATATCCAAGAAGAAAAAAGTAAAGCATGTTACACAAGACAGAAAACAAGAAGAAAGTAACTCTTAGCCCAGTAATATTAAGTTACTTTACTAAATTAAGTAAAATTAAGAACATCAATGAACAAGATGTTTTGGGGAGAAGAAAAAAAGTGCTTCTTGGTAAAATAAGTTTGAAAAACTCAGTATACTATTCCTACTAGGATATGAAAAGTGACCATTAGCTTAGTCAAGGCTCTGAAAAAGTCCTTTAGTAAACAATCTGTTTAACTCTTTTCCACTTAACATTAAGGAAACTTCCATGAAAGTGCTAATTGACATAACTCATTTTAGCACAGGCTGAACCAAAGTTATCAATTCTAGTAGGTTTTCAAAATTTATTCAAAACATTATAAACGACTTGGGACAGCCAACAGACACGTGCGGAACTACATTGTTTAGTGAGTATTTATTGTTAAATATCAGATAGTCAGTTGAGTGGAGTGTGGTTAAATGAATAAAAGAATAAATAAATCAATCTAGTGCAGAGAATAACAAAAACTATTCATCTAGAATCCAAGTTACTTTTCAGACATTTTTAATTGATTGTGTGTGTTTTTGATAAGTATATTTAAGTCTGAGCCTTAAGTCCTCTAGTTGTAAACTGACCATCTCTATTGTAGCAGTTATCAATTAAGGATATCAATAGTGACATATTTCAGATAATCTTCAAACTAACTGGAATAAATGGTATTAAGGACAATCTATGTTTGCAATGGTTGGGAGTTTATATTTGTGCCTGACTATCACTATTTAAAACTCCCATTACAGAAATGATATAGAAATGATTATACATTATTGATTTTTGGTAAGGAAAATAATTTCAGTTTCTATCTTTGTCTCGTTACCTTCCTCCCAAAATTATGCTTACAAAATATTCTGAGTGACTTACTTTTAATAACCCTTGAGTTTGGTTAACCTTTCAGAGTCGTGCTTGTTCAAATAGTATAATAGATTTAGTTCCTGCCCTGACAAATAAAACTCAAGTTAGTAAGAATTTTCCCTAGGACAACACCAAAGAATGGTAAGAAATAACAATACTAACACAAACCTACTTGCTTTTTTCTGGCATATGCAAACATTCAATTTTTTAATATATATATTTATATATATTTTAATATATGCAAACTATTATAAAAATAAATTTATAGATATATAAATGTATTTAATGTAATAAATATACATTTAATATCATATATATTTATTTCTCACTAAAAGGTTTTATTAGAAGGCAAAGATTCTCAACTGTCACACAGTTTATTAAGAGGTAATCACACCCTAACCATTTTTTTTGAAATGTAAACTTAAAGGTGCACTGGCTAGATTCAGGAAGTGAGAAATAATTTATTGCAGTTAAACACTGATATTCCATCTTTTAAATATTTTAATGCTTCAAAATTTATTTTTATTGCTTTTAAAGTTACTAAGTAATATAGATCCATTGTCAAGTAACAGTAAATATGGGAACTTAGCCTAGATAGGTGAAGCTCCAACTAGCAGATACAACCAGAAGAACAGGGAACCCTCACTCAAGAAAGATATGAACATTTGATAGCACACCTAGTCAAATCCACAAATTGTTTTTTTTACACACAACTAGACTCTATGAACACATTAATGAGATTATCAAATACAAAATTGAATGCACAGCCAGGAAGTACCAAGTGTCTAAAGAAAGATGACTAATAATCAAGGGAAAAGATATTATAATAAATATACTTTTAAAAAAACAGGACAACCAACAATAATTGAAAATAAGTATTACTGACATCCTCAGAGAGATCTGAAATGGTAGTGCACCTCCCCTTGAAAAAGAAACTACTAAAGAGCTTGGAAATTTTAAATCTGTTGCTTTTTAAAACTCAATGCATGAATTAACTAGCATAACAATCAAAAAGTAAAACAAATCAGTAAGCTGCCCCACCAAATCACATAATTACTCCAGAACATTATGCAGGGGGGAAAAAAAACCACAAAGAGGTTTTGGAATAAAATTAAGAGCTACAAGGGTAGATCTAGAAGTTCCACTCTCTGTACATATATTAATAGAAGTTTTATAAAGAAAAGAAGAAAATACAGTTAATCAAAGAAAATTTCCTAGAACTTTAGAAAAGTATTAGCCTTCATTTTGAAGCTTCCATCAATGCTAGTCAAAATAAATAAAAAGATTTATAGATGAGAAAATCATTGTGAAATTTCAAAATACATAAGATAAATAGAAAATTTTAAAAGTTTCCAGAAAGAAGGAGAAAGTTATTTTAATAGGAAAAAGATTCCAATTGGTATGAGACTTCTAAACAAGCAACAGTGGAATCTAGAAGACAATACAGCAATACTTTGAAGAACTGAAGGAAAATATTTTGACCTACAATTCTATACCCAGCCAAACTAGCATTAAGTTCCAAGGCAAAAGTTATTTCAGACATGTACAAATTGAGAATACTTATTCATTACAAATCTTTTTCTGGAGAGGAAAAAAAAAAACAGAGAAGGAATGATACAGGATTAAAGAAACAATAGTGAACCAAGACATAAATCAATCACATAATCAAGTCTAAACAATGGTTGATTAACAATGTTTAATAAAACCATTAACAAACTGAATCTAAAAATCCAAATGGTTGCAAAATGTGAGACAAAAACAGTGATGTATATAGACAAGTAAAACTATGCTAAAACATTTTGTTTGTTCATTGAGAAAATACAGATTCAGATTATTCTCAGACATCGGCTTTTTAAAGACATATTAAAATACTAAGGGTAATCATTAAAAGAGCCAAAAAATCTAAAATAAAGGATAATAAGATCCATAGCACCAGAGAAAAAAAGAAGAAGCAAAAATAAAACTCAACTATAAGAAAATTCACAGCCTGAACAACCATTAAAATGTGGACTAAAGACCTGAATAGACTCCACACTAAAGAAGCTATACAGATGGCAAATAAGTACATGGAAAGATGCTGCACATCATAATATCATCAGGAAAATCCAAAACAAGATAACAGTGAGATACCACTACACACTTAACAGAATGGCCACAATCTAGAACACTGACAACACTAAATGCTGACAATATTATGCAGAGGACCAGGAATTCTCAATCACAATGGTGGGAATGCAAATTGGTGCAGACACTTTGAAAGACAGTTGGCAGTTTTCTACAAAACTAAACATACTCTTATCACATGATCAGCAATTGCACTCCTTGATATTTAACAAAAGAGCTGAAAACCTATGTCTACAGAAAAACATGCACATGAATGTTTATAGCAGCATTATTTATAATTAACAAAACTTAGAAGTAACCAAGGTGTCCTTCAGCAGGTGAATGGATAAGCAAACTCTCATACTTCCAGACAATAGATTATTAGCACTACAAAGAAAGGAGCTATCAAGCCAAGCAAAGACACAAAGGAACTTTAACTGCATATTACAAAATGAAAAGATTATATGCCGTATGATTCCAGCTATAATACATTCTGAAAAAGGAATTATTCAGACAGTAAAAGAATCAGTGCTCATCGGAGGTTGGTGAAGAAGGAAGGATAAATAGGTGAAGCACAGATGATTTTTAGGGCAGTGAAACTACTCTGTATGATACTTTAATGGTGGATACATGTCATCATTCATTTGTCAAAATCCACAGAATGGAAACTCTAACATAAACTAAGGACTCTAAGTGATAATGACGAGTCAGTCTAAGTTTGTCAATTGTAACCAATGTACCAGTCTGGTGTAGGATTTTGATACTGGAGTGGGTTGTGTACATATGGGAGCTGGTAGCACATGGGAAATCTCTTTGCCTTCTGCTCAGTTTTGCTATGAACCTAAAACTACTTTAATTTTTAAAAATTTTTGGCCATGCCACATGGCATGTGGGATCTTAGTTCCCTGACCAAGGACTGAACTCCCACCCCCTGCATTGGAAGCACAGAGTCTTAGCCACCGGACTGCTAGGGAAGCCCTAAAACTAATATGAAAAGTAACATATATTTTTAAAAATTATACAGTAGTAAGTGAAATAATAAAGTAATATATCTTTTATTGTTTGGAAGACTTCAATATATTTACCTAAGTGCGTATGTATTTTTTAAAAATCACTTTCAAGCTACCAGATTACAATAAAAGATTAAATTTTTCTTTTTGTGTTTAAAAAAGAAGCAAACTGTTAATTCAACAGAGAGAGCAAAGAACAAAAAACATATGGTGAATGTATAGAAGAACATGAAGTAAATATAAAAGACCCCTTTACTTCCCCTTATCCCACTACCCTCTCCAGAAGTAACAGCTGTTAGCAGTTTGGTCTGTGTACTGCCACCCATTTTTTTGTGCAATTGTGTGTGCTAAGTCACTTCAGTCGTGTCTGACTCTTTGCGACCCTATGGACCATAGCCCTCCAGGCTCCTCTGTCCATGCAATTCTCCAGGCAAGAATACTGGACTGGGTTGCCATGCCCTTCTCCAGGGGATCTTCCTGATCTAGAGCTCAAATCTGCATCTTTTACGTCTCTTGCATAGGCAGATTGGTTATTCACCATTAGTGTCACCTAGGAAACCCTTTCTGCAATAACGTAGACAGATTAGAAGATAGATAGGGAATAGGTTTTACTTCACCTTTTTCTTTTCCTCTCTTTTCTACATAGTACAAGCAAATGTGCTTTTAAAAAAATATGTTATGGAAATGTTTACCCACTGAGTACCAAAAGCAGAGAGAAGAGCATAATAAATCCATATAAACTCATTTTCTACTGTTGTTATGAACTGAATTCTATCCCTCTCAAATTCACATGTGGAAGCCCTAACCTCCAGGATCTCGGGATATGACTGTATTTAGAGAATAGTGCTTTTAAAGAGGTGATTGTGTTAAAATGAAGTCACTGGGGTAAACCCTAACCCAATCTGTCTAGAGTCCTTATAAGAAGAGGAAATTTGGACACACAGAAGAAACACCAGGGATGTGTATGTTCAGAGGAAGGACCACATGAGGACACGGCAACAATGCGGTCGCTACAAGGTCAGGAGAGAGGCTTCAGAAGAAACCAAACCGTCAACACCCTACGCTTGGACTTCTAGGCTCCAGAACTGTGGAAAATAGATTTCTGTTATTTAAACGACTGTCTGTGGTATTTGTTACGACAACTATAATAAGCTAATACACCCATCTCTAAAAATTACCAACATTTTCTCAATATGATTCCATCTATCCCACACCCACATATTTTTTATTCTGGAGTGTGTTTATGCAAATCTTGGACCATCATGCAATTTCACCTGTAAATATTTTACTTTGCATCTTAATAAGAACTTTTTACATATTTATAAGCTATATCACGCCAATTGTGCATTTGATGGTGGTTGATTTTTCAACCACAATCCCCTCATGCCTTCTAATACCCAAACCATATTTAAAATTTCCCCAACTGTCTCAGTATAGCTGTGTGTCTTTGTAAAGTTAGATCAAAGGTCCTCTTAACATATTTTGTTCTTTTTCTACCCCCTTTCCAACACTGGATGTACATTTATTACCTTCCAAAAAATAGGCAAAATTATCTTTCTTTTTTCTATTGGTATATCTCCAATTACTTATTGGGTTGAACATATTTTCAATTATTTATTCAACCTTTACTATTCTTTTTGTGAATTACTTGACTATATTCTTGGCTCATTTTTGTGTTTACATCATCTTACATTTTTGTAGGAGCTCCTTATATTCAGAGAAGTTCATATTTTGTTGCATTGCATTTTCTCCTAATCTGCTTTTTGTTTTGGTAACTTCTTAATTTCTATGTGTCTTTTGTCTTCTCCTCTCTGACCTCTGACATTTGCTGATGCTAAATGGTCATCCAAAACTCTGTGTTCTAAAATTTGTTTCTTACCAACCAGAATCAAGCATATTGACTAGTAAACTTCTTCTCTAGATTAGAGTTTAAGCTAATTTCTAGCCTGAGTCTTAAGACATTTTGCAAATGATCTTAGACATATAAAGTTCTGTCCTCTACAGCACACACACAGAGAAAAGTAGAATTCCTAGCCCAAATTCCTATATTTTGTATCTCCTCAAATCACAAAAATGCTTCTTTACCCAGAAAATGAGTTCACTTATTATGAACAGCACTGGAGATGATAAAACTTCAGAACAACCAAAAGCAATTCTAAGTAGCTATTGAATTCTCCCTGAAATGAAATGTTGGTTTTCCAGGGCTATTCACAATGACCTCATGCTCTTTTATCAGAATAATATTTCAAGGAGATTATTTTAAATGTATCCTTGAAATCTTTCTTCATGAAACCTAGAGCTCTAAAACCCAAGCCTGAGTGCTCTCTAGCATCAGTGCAAGCAGGAGGAAAATAGCATGCCAATTTTGATGCATATTTGGAGAATACTCTTTTATGCATATTATTTCTAGTGAGGGCAGAACAGCTGCGGGAGAGAGAGAGAGAGAGAGAGAGAGAACTGGGAAGTAGAAGAGAATTTTGTGGACCTTGCTATTAAAACAAAAAAGGAAAATCATCTCAAAGTGAGATGTAGGAAAGTTTGTGTTTTACCTTTTCTCTGACTTTCAGGAACAACCTATTAAGATCTTTCTAGATTTACTCAGACAACAAGCCCCAGTATATGTGAACCAAGAGTCAGACCCATACGACATGGGATTTCACGATCAAACATAACAAAGAAATATTGAGGTTTCCTCAAATTAGTAAATGTCTATAAGTTTTCATCTGACTTTGACTTGTCTACAAATGTTTCTATTCCTCCTTCTCCACAGACTCAGTATCTTAAGTCCTGAATCTTTGAAGCTACTCTCATAAAACGTATCATACACCCCATGTCCAAGTATGGTCACTATGAGGGAGCTGTCACTGAGAGCCCTTGTGGAAAATTGATGGCTGACTGCAGAGGGCAAGACGATAGGACAGATGGCTGTCACCACTGCCAGCCTGAGAGGCTGAAAGAAACTCAGTGTCTGGGCAAATACCACTGCATTTCATACACTTGCTCCTTTGTTAATCCAATCTCCCTGTCAGCAGCTGTCCTTCATTGTTTGGTTTTGGGGGGGATGGAATGTTGTTTCATTTTCTACAGATATTTTCTATATTTTCAATTTGTTGATGACTCAAGGAACACATCGAAGAAATTCCTTGAAACCCCAAATCAGGAAGGAGTCTTATCTTATTAATGAACAACAGTGAAATTTCTATTTAGCACAACGCCTGTAAAATATTGGCCTTCATCCTGCTATGGAGTACTGGATCTAAATTCTTTTAAGATATTCTGTAAAAACCAGCTAGGCATACTGAATATCTTAAGGTTACCTCCAGCTAATTCACATAGTTAGGTTAACGCAAGGAAGAGGGGGAAGTCAAATGAAAAAATCAGTCACATTAGAATGACTGTATGATTCATAAATTTTGCACTTTTCAACAGTGTCTTTGAGTCAATTAAACATCCTTTATTTTCTAATTGAACTTCCAGTCTAAGGAAAGCAATGTAAAATTAAGTCATAAGATGTTCATAAAACTTTTCGTCTCTTCCTCCATCTTCTTGGCCCACCATAAATCTCATTTCCCCTCAGCCTGGACACTTCTGGTGTTAACAGATGACTTCAGGAAAGAAACAGAACGACCTGGCTTCTCAAGTGTCAAGGTCATGCCTGAATTGAGCAACACAAGAGGTGCTTCAGGGGAAAAGCTCACTTGCATTCTAGTTCACTTATAAAAGGCCAAACATGCATCCTTATTAGAAAATACTTGATACATAAATCCTTAAGAGATTCCTTCGGTGTCTCACATTCTTCCCGTTCCAACTTCTGATGTCTGAATTTTAACCAAAGAATTATCATCACTACTGTGACTCTGCACAAAGGCTGGCCACCAATTTCACTAGAAATATCATCGGTGTCTTAGTTTTCCTCTATTCTTCTCTGATGTTTTTCTGAAGTAACAGTACTAGATTTCTGGGGAGTAAATTGGTACTTTCATACATTTTTTTTTCTTTTTATTTTTATTATTATTATTTTTTTTTCCAGTGGGTTTTGTCATACATTGATATGAATCAGCCATGGATTTACATGTATTCCCAATCCCGATCCCCCCTCCCACCTCCCTCTCCACCCGATTCCTCTGGGTCTTCCCAGTGCACCAGGCCGGAGCACTTGTCTCATGCATCCCACCTGGGCTGGTGATCTGTTTCACCATAGATAGTATACATGCTGTTCTTTTGAAATATCCCACCCTCACATTCTCCCACAGAGTTCAAAAGTCTGTTCTGTATTTCTGTGTCTCTTTTTCTGCTTTGCATATAGGGTCATCGTTATCACCTTTCTAAATTCCATACGTACGTGTTAGTATGCTGTAATGTTCTTTATCTTTCTGGCTTACTTCACTCTGTATAATGGGCTCCAGCTTCATCCATCTCATTAGGACTGGTTCAAATGAATTCTTTTTAATGGCTGAGTAATATTCCATGGTGTATATGTACCACAGCTTCCTTATCCATTCATCTGCTGATGGGCATCTAGGTTGCTTCCATGTCCCGGCTATTATAAACAGTGCTGCGATGAACATTGGGGTGCATGTGTCTCTTTCAGATCTGGTTTCCTCAGTGTGTATGCCCAGAAGTGGGATTGCTGGGTCATATGGCAGTTCTATTTCCAGTTTTTTAAGAAATCTCCACACTGTTCTCCATAGCGGCTGTACTAGTTTGCATTCCCACCAACAGTGTAAGAGGGTTCCCTTTTCTCCACACCCTCTCCAGCATTTATTGCTTGTAGACTTTTGGATAGCAGCCATCCTGACTGGCGTGTAATGGTACCTCATTGTGGTTTTGATTTGCATTTCTCTAATAATGAGTGATGTTGAGCATCTTTTCATGTGTTTGTTAGCCATCTGTATGTCTTCTTTGGAGAAATGTCTGTTTAGTTCTTTGCCCCATTTTTTGATTGGGTCATTTATTTTTTCTGGAATTGAGCTGCAGGAGTTGCTTGTATATTTTTGAGATTAATCCTTTGTCTGTTTCTTCATTTGCTATTATTTTCTCCCAATCTGAGGGCTGTCTTTTCACCTTACTTATAGTTTCCTTTGTAGTGCAAAAGCTTTTAAGTTTCATTAGGTCCCATTTGTTTAGTTTTGCTTTTATTTCCAATATTCTGGGAGGTGGGTCATAGAGGATCCTGCTGTGATTTATGTCAGAGAGTGTTTTGCCTATGTTCTCCTCTAGGAGTTTTATAGTTTCTGGTCTTACATTTAGATCTTTAATCCATTTTGAGTTTATTTTTGTGTATGGTGTTAGAAAGTGTTCTAGTTTCATTCTTTTACAAGTGGTTGACCAGTTTTCCCAGCACCACTTGTTAAAGAGGTTGTCTTTTTTCCATTGTATATCCTTGCCTCCTTTGTCAAAGATAAGGTGTCCATAGGTTCGTGGATTTATCTCTGGGCTTTCTATTCTGTTCCATTGATCTATATTTCTGTCTTTGTGCCAGTACCATACTGTCTTGATGACTGTGGCTTTGTAGTAGAGTCTGAAGTCAGGCAGGTTGATTCCTCCAGTTCCATTCTTCTTTCTCAAGATTACTTTGGCTATTCGAGGTTTTTTGTATTTCCATACAAATTGTGAAATTCTTTGGTCTAGTTCTGTGAAAAATACCGTTGGTAGCTTGATAGGGATTGCATTGAATCTATAGACTGCTTTGGGTAGAATAGCCATTTTGACAATATTAATTCTTCCAATCCATGAACATGGTATGTTTCTCCATCTGTTTGTGTCCTCTTTGATTTCTTTCATCAGTGTTTTATAGTTTTCTATGTATAGGTCCTTTGTTTCTTTAGGTAGATATACTCCTAAGTATTTTATTCTTTTTGTTGCAATGGTGAATGGTATTGTTTCCTTAATTTCTCTTTCTGTTTTTTCATTGTTAGTATATAGGAATGCAAGGGATTTTTGTGTGTTAATTTTATATCCTGCAACTTTACTATATTCATTGATTAGCTCTAGTAATTTTCTGGTAGAGTCTTTAGGGTTTTCTATGTAGAGGATCATGTCATCTGCAAACAGTGAGAGTTTTACTTCTTCTTTTCCTATCTGGATTCCTTTTACTTCTTTTTCTGCTCTGATTGCTGTGGCCAGAACTTCCAACACTATGTTGAATAGTAGTGGTGAGAGTGGGTACCCTTGTCTTGTTCCTGATTTCAGGGGAAATGCCTTCAATTTTTCACCATTGAGGGTGATGCTTGCTGTGGGTTTGTCATATATAGCTTTTATTATGTTGAGGTATGTTCCTTCTATTCCTGCTTTCTGGAGAGTTTTAATCATAAATGAGTGTTGAATTTTGTCAAAGGCTTTCTCTGCATCTATTGAGATAATCATATGGTTTTTATCTTTCAATTTGTTAATGTGGTGTATTACATTGATTGATTTGCGGATATTAAAGAATCCTTGCATTCCTGGGATAAAGCCCACTTGGTCATGGTGTATGATTTTTTTAATATGTTGTTGGATTCTGTTTGCTAGAATTTTGTTAAGGATTTTTGCATCTATGTTCATCAGTGATATTGGCCTGTAGTTTTCTTTTTTTGTGGCATCTTTGTCTGGTTTTGGAATTAGGGTGATGGTGGCCTCATAGAATGAGTTTGGAAGCTTACCTTCTTCTGCAATTTTCTGGAAGAGTTTGAGTAAGATAGGTGTTAGCTCTTCTCTAAATTTTTGGTAGAATTCAGCTGTGAAGCCATCTGGTCCTGGGCTTTTGTTTGCTGGAAGATTTTTGATGACAGTTTCGATTTCCTTGCTTGTGATGGGTCTGTTAAGATCTTCTATTTCTTCCTGGTTCAGTTTTGGAAAGTTATACTTTTCTAAGAATTTGTCCATTTCATCCAAGTTGTCCATTTTATTGGCATAGAGCTGCTGGTAGTAGTCTCTTATGATCCTTTGTATTTCAGTGTTGTCTGTTGTGATCTCTCCATTTTCATTTCTAATAATGTTAATTTGAGACTTTAATACCCCACTCACAACTATGGATAGATCAACTAAACAGAAAATTAACAAGGAAACACAAACCTTAAATGACACAATGGACCAGCTAGACCTAATTGATATCTATAGGACATTTCACCCCAAAACAATCAACTTCACCTTTTTCTCAAGTGCACACGGAACATTCTCCAGAATAGATCACATCCTGGGCCATAAATCTGGTCTTGGAAAATTCAAAAAAATTGAAATCATTCCAGTCATCTTTTCTGACCACAGTGCAGTAAGATTAGATCTCAATTACAGGAAAAAAAATTGTTAAAAGTTCAAACATATGGAGGTTAAATAACACGCTTCTGAATAACCAACAAATCATAGAAGAAATCAAAAAAGAAATCAAAATATGTATAGAAATGAATGAAAATGAAAACACAACAACCCAAAACCTATGGGACACTGTAAAAGCAGTGCTAAGGGGAAGGTTCATAGCATTACAGGCTTACATCAAGAAACAAGAAAAAAAACCAAATAAATAACCTAACTCTACACCTAAAGCAATTAGAGAAGGAAGAAATGAAGAACCCCAGAGTTAGCAGAAGGAAAGAAATCTTAAAAATCAGGGCAGAAATAAATGCAAAAGAAACTAAAGAGACCATAGCAAAAATCAACAAAGCTAAAAGCTGGTTTTTTGAAAAAATAAACAAAATTGACAAACCATTAGCAAGACTCATTAAGAAACAAAGAGAGAAAAACCAAATTAACTTTCATACATTTTTTAAAAGCTTCAGAAGGGTCTTTGCTTTCACGTGTCCTCAGTACAGTATAACTAAAACCCTCCATGACTTAGAAATATCACATACTCCATAAAATATTATGGAGCTTTTCGTTCCTATAGGAATTTAGAGAAAGTGAAAGTGTTAGTCGCTCAGTTGTATATGACTCTTTGCGACCCCATGAATTGTAGCCGGCCAGGTTCCTCTGTCCCTGGGATTCTCTAAGCAAGAATACTGAAGTGGGTAGCCATTACCTTCTCCAGGGTATTCTCCCAACCCAGAGATTGAACCTGGGTCTCCCGCACTATGGGCAAATTCTTTACCATCTGAGCCACCAGGGAAGCCCAGGAATTTAGAGAAAAGGCTCTCCAAACAATCTACTCAGTTAGCAATCTGTCATTTGGCTTGTTAGATGTCCATGCTGAGAGGTTTCCTCTGTCAGAACCATTATTACTCTCTGGTTACATGGTGCTCTGTCATTTGCAAACCTTACTGGTAAGCTCTTCTACAAAGATCATTTGTAAGGAGGTTGAGGGTGCCCATTTCTCAGCATCTCTGTCTTTTACTAAACTTTATTAGATGCTATAGTCAGTGTCATACAAAGTCTGAATGTACTTTAATATTAATAACAAATCAAGTCATTTGAGGGTTTCCCAGGTGGTGCTAGTGGTAAAGAACCTGAAGAACCTGCCTGCCAATACAGAAGACATAAGAGACACAGGTTTGATCCCTGGTTCTGGAAGATCCGCTGGAAGAGGGAAGGGTAACTCACTGCAGTAGTTTTGCCTGGAGAATCGCCATGGAAAGAGAAGCCTGGCAGGCTACAATCCATGGGGTTGCAAAGAGTTGGACATGACTGAAGCGACTTACCACGCACACATACAAGCCATTTGAGATTTATGAATGGTTAGAGAGAATTAGTATCCACAAGATTTCACCCTAGCCTGGCAAGTGGATCTTTCATGAACCATGAGACCTCACCAACTCCTATTCCATTCTCTTGAGCATTAAAATCACACTGACTAAGCACCTCTTGTATTAATGCACCAAGTACTGGCTCCATATCCATCCTCCCGGCACTCTCTCAGGTTCCTGAAACTCCTGCAATCCCAGCTTTCTCTTGCCCATGTGTGCACTGACATTTTTAGGTGACCCAGGGCAGTGTGTGCATTATATATGTTCCCCACTCCTCCACATGCTTAAATTGCATCACTTCACCAAATAAACAGTTATAATTCTGCACTGGCTGAAAACTGGTGGATTTCTGTATCTTTTCATATGCAAGGATAATAAAACTGCAGGCAGAAAAACAGTTAAACCACATTTCAATTTCTATGTGTAAATAAATATTGATATACATTGAACATCTACTTCAGGCCCCACACTCTGGGAAAAAATAACAGAAGTATAAAGAAATGGTTTTCAAGATGTGTTTCAGGGAACCCTAGGGCTCTCAAACCATTTCAGGGAAAATCCATGAACTATTTTCATAATATTACTAAGATGCTATTTGTCTTTTTCTCTTTTACTCTTGTATGAGTAAACAGTGGAGTTTTCCAGAGGGTATAGGATACATGATATGGCAACAGATTAAATACAGAAGCAGATATGAGAATCCAACTCTTTTGTTAAGCTAGATATTAAAGAGACTTGAAAAAATACAGAACAATGCCACTATTCTCACCAAAATTATTTTGTCTTGGAAAGTATAGCTATATTTTATAAAAAATATGTTAACATATAATAGATTTATTATTTTTAGTAAATTAATAAGCAAATATTAGTTAATTCTCAGTTTTAATTTCTAATATAATAAATGTCAATAGATATAACTATGTAACTATGTAAAGTTCTTTCAGGTTCTATGATATTGTATCATAGAATAAGGAATATATACATATATTTCCAATAAATAGATATATTTAGTCTTCATCCATGTCTCAACTCCAATACCATCTCCATGGGTAATTGCCTTCCAACTCCCACTCTCTGCTTTTACACTTTATAAGTAAAATTATGTCACTGATATTTATTACTTTACTGTCTCTCTATCCCCACTAGAATGGAAGCCTCATGAAAGCACAGATAATAGCCATCTGAATAGGTCACTTCTGTTTCCCAATACCTAGAACAAAACCTGGCATACATATGTGCTCGTTAGAGAATCTGGATTAAATGAATACAACTGTTCAGTGTGACATGAAATAAGATCAGTAGAAGTTTATACTTCCCTTGGATGCTTTGATTTGATTATTTTAATTATTGTGCAGCTGCTTAAAATACCTTATAGAACTCATTATAAGGTTATCTTACCTCATGCAAAATGCTTTATATTTCGTTGATCGTATAATAAGAGGGGTCTCTCTTGGATTTATTAGAGCAAGCTTTCATTGATGAACTATGAGTCAGGTCATACTGCAATGAGCAAGATATCATGGTCCCTGACTTCACAAAGCTTATAGGTTTGTGGGGAAGACTACTTTAAAAATTAAATTTAAAACCAACTATAAAAAACATCATGGATGCTATGTTGTGGGGGAGGGTGAGTACAAGAAGCTGTAGAAACAAGAATACACAACCTAAGGTGGGGGAGAAGTAGGAGGCGTTAGGAAAGACATGATGGTGGAGCTGGAATTCGTGACGTAAAAACAGAGGGAATGGTCTTCTAGGCTAGAAAGAGAAAATGTTGGCAGTTTCTGAGAAGAGGTAGAGCACATTTGACAACCTAAAAGCAGTTAACATGTCTTGACCCAGAGGGCAGTGGAAAACCACAGAAGAATTTTAAGCAAGGGAATGGCCTGACCAGAAGTGGTAGCCACTGCTTGGAGGAAGGTTTCAAGAGATCAAAGCTAAAGGTAGTGAAGCCATTTAATACGTCATGATGGGAGTCCAAAGTGGGAGCTGATGTTAAGCTGATGTTAGTTGTATTGCAAAGAGTTGGACTGATCCAAAAATCTTCAAGAGAAAGAATTTATAGATTTTAGAAGGCAATTGGACACCTGAAATAAGGAAGAAGTGGAAATGTAGTGAACTTTTTCAAGGCAATCCAATGGATCAATGATGACCCAGAGGTTTCCAATGTAACCTTGCTCTTACATGCTCCATGGTGTCTGGGAAGACTTAATCTGTCACCAAACAGAAACTACCTTTACTGATTGAGTTATCGGGCTAGGGTTCAAGGCAGGGTATAAAACAATTTTTTGCTATTTCAATTCAAAATGTTGGCCTCATAAAGATGCCTAGAACCTCCTTCCTTTATCTTATGACCCTGATAGTGCAGGCTCCAGCCTGCAACTGCGTGCCCCTTGTGGCTGAGGCCAGCAAGATTCCAACCCCTTTTGTCTCAAGCTGGCAAAACTCAGTTCTGCCTCTACTCCGGGAAAGCAGCAGGGGATCCTGGTATTTCTCAGAATACAGCACCCATAATACAAGCACACCTCTCCTTTCCTAATTTGATCCCCCCCCACTAGAATATAACTTTGGTGTTATTCTGCTAAATCTCTTCCTCCCCACTAGATAGAAGGACTAGACATGACAAGGAGTCAACAAGACAAAAGCTCAATCCTGATACAAAGGTTGAGGAGAATGGATGGATGGTAATGCAATTCACAGAGCTAAGATACTCTGCAAGAACAGAGATGGGAGCGTGATCATAATGAGGTAGTATATGTGAGCTGTCTTAAGAGAAATGGGATTAATCACTTCAATGACAAAGAAGTTATCAACCTAGCATTACCAGGGGCCTTAAAGTGGTTATTATATTTGGAGGAGAGAAGAGGGTGATTTAGTTTGGTTCCTTTTTGTTGCTGTTGTTTGTATTTTGGCCCTAGTATTACATATTGTATAGTGTAAAGAGTAACAATCTAATTGTCTGGTTCCTCGAGCTTGAGACCTTGCACAAAAGAGCTGAAGAACTCTGTCTTTAGACTTCCTCTGGACTTACAAGAGCTTCATCTCTCAAATAAGTGTATAGCTCTGTATCACCTGTATAATAACAACTATTGCCTCTATCTTATCTCAAACTGCTATTGAATTCTTTTTTGCTGTTTCATTTTCCCTGTGTTTATTTCTTGCCTCTCAATATATAGCCTATGCTCCTAGAAAGCCAGAGAAATCTCTGATTTATCTCAGTCATTCATCTGTCAGTCAGTCTTAAAGTGGGTGATCAAAAGATCTTGGCTGAGATGTTTAGAAAAGTATATATAAAAATATGTTTTAAATAAGGCATAGTGCTTTAGTTTTGATGACTATACTTTGCTTTAGTTTTGATGACAATCCCTCTTCTATTAGATACTCATCAAGTGAAAGAGAATGCTGTAACTCTCAGACTTTAAATACATTCTTCCTATGATGCAAATGACTTCAAATTTTTGACATCTTTGAAATCACAAAGTTACCTTAATCCAAAGGATAGGGTTATAACTATTCCCACAGTTTTTCACCATCCATGTCCATAGTTCATTACATTGCTGCACTCCTGAAACTCTTCTCCAGCTAAACCAGACTAGTATTTATAACAGAACTGGGCTACTGTGGCAGTACTAGAGGGTTGGAAATCAGAATTCAGTCTAGTTAGTTGGTTTATTTTAGTTCAGATTTTGCACAATACAGACAGACTGCTAAGATGCATGCAACTGACATTGACCCAAGGACAGATCCAACTTTTCTCTTTTTTAAAAAATATTTATTTATCCATTTTTGGCTGCCTTGGGTCTTCATTGCTGCTCCTTGCTCTAGTTGTGGTGAGCAGGAGCTACTCTTGATTGCAGTGTACGGCTTCTTACTGTGGTGGTTTCTTCTGTTGGCAGAGCATGGCCTCCAGGTGCCTGGGCTTCAGCAGTTGCACGTGGGCTCAGCAGTTGTGGCACATGGGCTGAGCTAACCTGTCACACACGGAATCTTCCCAAACCAGAGATCGAACCCATGTCCTCTGCATTGAGAGGCAGACTCTCATCCACTGCACCACCAGGGAAGTCCCCACTTTTTCTCAAATAGATTTCTCCTCTTTGTTGAAGACAAGCATGTCTTGTCGCAATGCGGCTGCCTAATTTTAGCTCCGACTAGAGTTTGCTCAGCCACCAAGCTTCAAATCCAGGCCAGAAATAGGCAGAAGAGTGATGGTCATGTGCTTAACGAGATCCCAGGCAACGGGCCAACACACATTGGAGCTGGGGTGGAATTTCTTGCCCTGTGAAAATGCAGTGCTAAATCTTCCTCTCTCTCTTTCTCTACAAGTGGCTCTCTCCTGTACAGTGAACTGGGCTGTCACCTGAAACCAATGAGGAAGATGTGTCTCCCAGCAATCCAAGCGACAGTCAAAAGTGCACGACCTACCAGCCTTGACTGCCATGCCAACTTGGACCATGATTTCTAGAATGGCTGGCAAAAGTATTTTAATATAGTTCACCTTGGTATACTATTTCATCAATAACTTCTAAAATTTCACAGGGTGCATCTTTAAAGTCCCAAGACAGCCTCAGCTTATAACATATACTCTTAACATCTTTTACTATACAAAACAAACTCATTCTTCCTCTTTCACTCACGACCTTTCATTTGGACTTGTTGTTTTTGTAAGTGAAATATGAATTCTCACTCTTATCTTTCCTTCTCCTGATTATCAGCAGTAATTGAAGTATATTTAATAAGAAAATTATTTATAAGCCCATAAACATAACTTGTATTTATAAATACCTAAATTTAGTTGTATGCTCATGTTTCTTTTACTTTTGGGGGCTTTCATACCCTTTTGGGGGCTTTCATACCCTTTTTACAGAAATTTTTGCCATATGTTAAGACATTATAGGACAAATGCAAAAATATCATATTTATAAATTCTTTTTCTAGGATTGATTCCTTAGACTACTTAAGAAAGACACATTAAAAACAAAAGTCTCAAGGATCAGAAAAGACAAAGAAGCCCTGTGACCTTAATCAGCATAAAATCTTTAGGTTTTTTTCAGATTTTTTTCTAGTTGTTAGTTACCTACAGCTGCCAAAATCAAGGAATCAACAAATAATACAACCAACTACAATATTTTAAGATGTAATTAAAGTTCTGAACTAAAAAAGAAAGAAAGAAAAGCATTTTACCCTAGGGAAACTCTTAAGTTATGTGTCCCACTCGGGGAGACATATGACCTTCACACTGGATTTAGAAAACCAGACTCGAGTTCCCCTTTGTATGCGAAGACTTTAAGAAGCTATTTTTTTTTTCTTGTGCTGATTGTGTTTGCCATCATCCTTTCTTCTTATCTGTTTCCCACTGTGACTTGGACACAGAAGGTAGGGACACCGTATCTAACTACAGACCTAAGTCATCCTTATCCATCCCATACCCAGAAGTGAACCTCTGTGGCAAAGGCTAATTAACTCAGGAGGCCATCCAATTGGATCAATAACATCACTGATTAGCTAATGAGCTGGTAGATGGAAAGGGTCTAGGGACACACCTAATGATTCAAACTTTGTGCTGTGCTTAGTCACTCAGTCGTGTCCAGCTCTTTGCAATCCCATGGACCCACCAGGCTCTTCTGTCCATGGGGATTCTCCAGGCAAGAATACTGGAGTAGGTTGCCATGCTCTCTGGCAGGGAATCTTCCTAACCCAGGGATTGAACCCAGGTCTTCCACATTGCTGGCAGATTCTTTACCATCTGAGACACCAGGGAAGCCCAAACTTTAGGGATAAAGTTCCACCCATTACATTGGGCTTCCCAGGTGGCACCAGTGGTAAAGAATCCACCTGCCAATACAGGAGACATAAGAGACCCAGGTTTGATCCCTGGGTCAGGAAGATCCCCTGGAGGAGAAAATGGCAACCCACTCCAGTATTCTTGCCTGGAAAATTCCATGGACAGAGAAGCCTTGTGGGCTATAGTCCCTGGGGTTGCAAAGAGTTGGACACGAGTCAGCATCTGAGCACATGCCCATTACATGAAATATTTTGTTAAATATTTTGACTGCCATCATCTTTGACCTAGAGATGAATTCTAAGAGTTTATTTGGGGGTCCTGGAGAGGGAGAAAAATATTTCTATAATTTTTGGTCAAAAAACATTCCTTATCTCTTCATGAAGGACACCTTCTCAGGACAAGGATATATCTTGGGGAAGAAAGCATGTTGAGTTCTTGGGACTCACCATGTTCTCTGGGTCTGTACATCTGATATCCCTTCTGCTTTAAGGCTGCCTTCTTCTCACCTCCTCCCTTTTGTCAGACTTTGGATTCTATGCCACTTCTCCAAAAATATAGCACCGAAAAAGCAAGGATGCTTGCTGATCAGGTGGACAAACCCACATCAATGCTTCAGCCAAATGATCAGTACCTCCTTATTATTAATGATGCTGACTGCTGTTCTGCTCAATACTCTGTATGATCATATTCATTAAATTCTTAAAATATGAATTAAAGTCCTAAAATATGAATAGCACAGTTATTAGGTACTAAGAAACAGTATCCACTAAAGAAGTAGAGTTTTCCCTCAAGGAGATCAGAATCTAGCAAAAGTAAGAAACATATAAACAACTAATGACATCACAAAATAGTAAGGCTATAGTTAATGTACGTAAAAAAGTGCTATAAGAATATGTCTATAGGCGGAACTGAGAATTAAAGGATAGGTAGGACTTATACAGGAAAGACGGCATGGAGATCATTCTCAGCAGGAGAAACATCATAACCAAAGAAATGCCAATACGGAAGAACACTGTGGATTCAAACGTTAGAAAGAAGTTTGTTTAGGGCCTAATAGGAGGTGAGCAATGGTAGGGGCTTCCCAGGTGGCTCAGACGGTAAAGAATCTGCCTGCAATGCAGGAGACCTGGTTCAATCCCTGGGCCAGGGAAGATCCCCTGGAGAAGGGAATGGCTCCCCACCTTGGTACGCTTGCCTGGAGAATTCCCATAGACAGAAGAGCCTGGAGGCTACAGTTCATGGGGTTGCAAAGAGTCAGACACAACTGAGCAACTACCACACCTACAATGGTAGGGCGGATGGGCAGCTATATATTTGTGAGGCCTTACTTCAAAAACCAGGGAGAAAAGTGCAATTAAAGGTACTAAAAAAAGCTTTTTCCTTTAAAAAAAAAAAAAGTAATAGGCTCATAATAGTGATATATGAATATATACTTGTAAATTGCAAAAAAGATAACATTTTATGTCATAATTTTATGTAACACAATGAATAATAGTATTTATTAATGTGGTATCTTGGTTTCTAACTCATTTTTCTACAAATTCATTTGCAAAGAAAAAAGAAGGTGTACTCTTGAAGTGAAGTGCAGTCGCTCAGTCGTGTCCGACTCTTTGCGACCCCGTGGACTGTAGCTTACCATGCTCTCCGTCCATGGGAGTTTCCAGGCAAGAGTACTGGAGTGGGTTGCCGTTTCCTTCTCCAGTGTACTCTTAGGAACTTAGTTTTCAAACAATATAATTAAAAGCAATGTCAGCTGCTAACACAATTAGATCACAAATATTTTTTGATAATTCCTAATGGTATTTCTGCTGACACAAATTTACTTAAATTCACTTGTTAAGGGTATTCCATATGGAGTGGCTACACTGAGATACATTTCTGATAAATTATTTCATAATATGAATTTTAGTACATCTAGAGCCAATAACTCTTGCAGAACAATTTTTTTTTTAAAGATTTGACTTTTCCTGTGAATCATTTTCATGTAGATCTCAATGTAATTTTAAATGTAAATTTTTACAATGACATTTTAATGTTTCCTCTGACATTTCCTAAAACTAGTGGAGGTTGTACAAGAAGCTAAAAGTAACTTCATGATTTGCATATAATTCAAAATACCTGTTTATGCAATCCATCTCTGTATCTTCGATTACAAGGAAAACCTGATTTTGTAATTGTCTCCTTATAATGATTCATGTAAAGTGTCACATGAAAATAGAATTCATTTTTGTCAAATGTGATCATTCTTAAATTTCTTAAATTTCTGCTTCTAAGCCTGTGGATATTTGCTTTATAATGCTGCAGCAGTTTTCAAAATCAGGAATTCAAAACTCTTTGAAAAATTCTAATAACTTCCTGATATGCTTTATTGCAATATCTGTGTCTACGCTTCGACTTTGTAATTATTTACAAATGAAGTTTACTACCTGGTCTCCAGAGTTCCTGATCCTGCACTCAGACTGGAGATCCAGCTCATATTTGTGCAAATGCACACGGATGGGTTCCAGGGATGGACAAGAAGCCTGTCTCCCACCACCGTGCAGGTGCTCAGCCCATACAAAAGCCCTCCTCTCCCCCAGGGACATAACTGCCTCCACTGCTACAGCTTCGGCTTCTAGTGCTGCCATGGCCACTGCCAATCTTGGTCCAGGTTCTAAATCTGGATGCCCCCTGGGGAACCCAAGTCATCCCAGACTGTCCGAGGTACATGCCAGGAGGCCAGGCAATGCACACATTAGCTGCAGCAGAGCTGAGCTCATGCACAAGTAAGCTACAGCCTAACATGTCTGCACTGCCTTTGCCCATGCTCTATTATTATTGATACTTGTGTGGTAGCTCACAGAATAGAACTTCAAAGATAAAACCACCAATAATTTCAAGAAGCGCATAGCAGAGCATTTGACCAAGAATGGGGTTCCTTTTGAAAGCAGGGACCTGTGTGACTGTACAAACGCGTGCTTGAGAAGCCTGCCTTGGGGATGGAGGATACAAAGAAAGCTTATTCAAATAGTATGGGGACAAGTTTTAAAGCTCTTTAAATGCCTTAAGAAAGAACCCTAAAGATTGAGGCACTTAAGATGCTGAAGTGGAAAAAGAACACTAAATTTCTATTTTAAAAAGATTACTCCGATGCTGAATCAGGTAACAATACTAGTGGATCAACTAAAAAATTTATATAATCTCAGCAAGTGATTATAAGACACTGGATATAGCGACAGTTATAGATTCAAGTAATAACCATAGCATTTTGAGTGCTAAATATGTGCTAGGCACTTTACTGACATTGTTTCTAATCCCCAAATAACCCTCTGAGGTACATATTATCCCCATTTTGCACATGAGGCTGCTGAAACTGTCAGAGTCTAGCTTCCCAAAGTCATACAGTAAGGAGAGCAGAGCCAGAATTAAGCCCTGAGATCATGCTCTCCCCATCAGGCATCACTTCTAAGCTCAAGAAGGACACCCCAGAGTATGGTGACAGATTTATGAAAAGCTTTAGGGACAGGAAAGAGGCAAAGTTTCCCTTAACATTTTCCCCTCTCCTACACCCTACAAATTTCTCCAGCTTGTCCATGTTTATTTCATGTGTATTTCAAAGATCCTATGCAATAGAGGGCTGGGGTCTAAAAGGGAAGACACTGCAGCAGATTCTTTCAAGGTCACGTATGCATAGTGCCAAATACATAGTTGGCAGTACACAAATATTACTTTCCTTTCCTTACTACTTCTCTGAGAGTCATGTTCTCACTATGCTCAGGTTTAATTTGGTTTGGTTTAGCTTTTTTCCCCTAAGCTGGTACCCCCACCTAACTGTCCTCTATGTGTCGATGACCATAAATTTGCCCAAAGGGCTTTGGGAAATGTGTGAATTTTCCAAACTGTGGAGACACTGCTCTGATTTGGTTCAGTAACTGTCCATGGGAAGGCATGGTTGGGAGAAATGAAAGAGATAAGGATGTAAATGAGTGAGGTGATTAGCACCCCGGCAGCATCCAATAAATGTCAACAGCCTGTCAGTCTCAGGAGGAGGATGTTTAAAGGCTCTTCTATTACCTACCCCAGAGCAGGTGAGAGCTCTCCCACAGTGAACATCCCTGAACTCCACACACGGAATCAGTCACAGCCTCCAGCCTGAAAATCACTATGCCTTCATCATACAACAACAACAACGAAATGTTCATCTACTATGATAAAGACACCAGGCTTGATATTTCCCATCCATTTAACCGTTAAGATCTCGGAATCTGATAAGGCTGGGCTATATGATATTTCATCATATATGTAAAAACTAGGAGAATGAGACCCATGGAGTTACTTCATCAGGTCTCCAGCCAGCTCTCCACAATCAATGACATTGAGTTTGAATTAAGTCAGAAATGATGTCAGGACAGAAAGTTCTAAATGATCATTCCGTTTCCCACTGTACCAATCCTCACAGTATTTATTATTCCTTCATAAATAAATATCGACTATTTTAGCAGTTTTTCAGGATTAAAACAAAGTTCAACTTTACACTGAAGTCCATATAACAGACATTGTTGGTGGGGGAGCAATGGCCTTGTAGGTGCACAGAGAAGCCCCTTTACATACATGTCTACTTTCACACTGTTTGTCTACTTTCACAGTGACTATTATCACCTCCTCTTCACAGACTCAGAAAAAGTCAAAGCATTACCTGTTCCGTGTCCAGAGCAACTGGACACCCCCATGTCCAGTTACTCTTTGCAACCCCATGGACTGTAGCCCACCAGGCTCCTCTGTCCATGGAATTTGCCAGGCAAAAATACTGGAGTAAGTAGCCATTCCCTTCTCCAGGGGATCTTCCTGACCCAGGGATCGAACTCCCGTCTCCTACATTGCAGGCGATTTCTTTACCGTCTGAGCCACTGGAGAAGTTCTGAGACTCAGAGAAGTGAGACAACTGGCCACCTATCACAACACTCGTACAGGGTGGAACCAGAATTTGATTTTAGTTCTCTTTAATTTCAAGTGATCTCCATGAGTCAGAGTTCAGAACTTGTGCAGGCATACACAATTTACTCTACACTTGGCTAAGTGGAACAAAATGCAAGCACAAAATTCCAATTCAACTGTATTTCAATTTTAAAAAACTGAAGAGAAAGCAACCACATAAATGCCAATCTGTCCCGATTCAAAAATGAGGTCTTACTGTCTAACCCAGGTTCAGTGTCACCCTTTTCTCCTGTGACTTCTTATTTTCCTGCAGAGCTAACCACTAGGCCACAAATAATGTAAACTGAATAAATGTTTGCTTCCTGGGGTCTGAGTAAAATTAAAGTCATAGGACATAACTATCATTTTCATTAACAGGTCATCGAGGTATATCAACTTTGCAGTAAACTGGGAAATCATTGCTTCCCCCACTGATAATCCAGGCAAACTGAGAAATACCATGAATTAGCTTGAGTTAAACAGTTGGCTACAGTTGTGCCCTGTATACTCTGCTTAGCAACAACTGTCCGGTCTTCCAATGATGACAGAGCCCTGGGAGCTGAGTCCTGACCCAGTGGAATGCGTGGAGCGCTGGGTGTGCAGGCTGCTGGAAGGCAGGAGATTAAAGGAGGGCTGGCAAGCATGGGCTGGAAGGAGAGGGCAGCACTGAAAGACATGTGTGTCCGTGCAGGGATCAGTGCTGGGCCACCACGGATCTGAAGGATGCAACCGAGCCAAAGGATACCTGCTGGATCCTTCGAAAAGAGGACGGGAGGCTGTGGGTATTTATTGAATATTCACTAAGTGCAAACACTATATAAGGCTTAGGGTAGATGAAAGTGATGAAGACAAGGTTTTCCACCAAAAAATGTTTACAGCACAGTGTTTCATCAGGTGAAGGGGGAGAGGGCTGCAGGCAGTGGAGTGTGTGGGTTAGGTGCTCAGTCATGTCTGAATCTTTGCAACCCCATGGACAGTAGCCCACCAGACTCCTCTGTCCTTGGGATTCTCCAGGCAAGAATACTGGAGTGGGTACCATTCCCTTCTCCCAGGGATCTTCTCAACCTAGGGATCGAACCCAGGTGTTCCACATTGCGGGCAGATTCTTTACTATCGGAGCCACCAGGAAGCCTGCAGGCAGTGGAACGACCCAGGGAAGGGGGCGTGGGGAATGACAGGCCTGTCTGCACATCAGCCAAGCTGGCAGGAAAGGTGAGTCCGACTGAGGAAACGTGGGCAATGAGGTTAGGAGGCAGTGGGAAGCAGCAAAGTGAACAACATGAAAACACAACTCATGGAATGGGAAGCAATATTAGCAGAGCATATACTTGGTAAGGGGCTAATATCCGAAAGGCTGATAATTCAAAAGCAAAAAATCAAACAACTCAATTAAAAAATGGGCGAAGAACCTGAATAGGTGTTTCTTCAAACGTCCTCTAAGCCACACGGCTAGATGCACAGCCTCTACTCACTTTTCCTAACTCCTCATTGCTCACCAAACCTTGTGGATCTCGATAGAGAGCATTTCCTTACGTCTCGGATCCCACAGCTCATGGTGTCATAGTTGTCCCTGCTGATCTATCACAGCCCTGAAGACAGTGAGTTGCCAACCTTCCCACTCTGCCCATCCGCTTCCTCCCTAGTCTCTCCTTTCCCCATCCATTGTCCGGTGCTTCCGTGAGAAACAGACAAAGCAGCAGAACTCCAGCAGCATCTGACAGGCAACCACAGGCCGTGTGGAGAGCCTCCACTTTAGGGAGGTACTCTCTTCAAATGAGACAAATGACTCCCCTCCCATGGGAGCTCCATGAAGAAGACAGTAAACATTACCTGGAACCCCATCACCTAAAGAGACTATCACCATTAACACTTCAGTTATTTTCTTTCAGGCTTTTACTATCGATATATACCTAGAATTTTTCTTTGACAAAATTAGAATGTACATCTATATACACAATATGTATGTGTATTGTATGCAGATACAGATAATTGTATGCCTGTATTTTTTCATGTCGATAAACACTCTTAGGAAACCAGATTTTTCTTAACAGCTGACTACTGTCTTATAAATACCACATAACATTTAAATATTTGCCTATTGTTAAACATCTGAATTGTTTCAGGTTTTTACTATCAAATTACACTGGAATAAATATCTTGTATATAACTTTATCTGTAGCTTTATTATGTTCAAAGAGTCTACGAATAGGTTCTATTGTTATCCCCATTACAGGGGATGGATGACATAGAGAGGTTAAGGAAACTGTCCAAGTCCACACTAGAAGAACACAGGAAAGTCAGGGGTCTACTGCAGAGTTTTACTCCATAGCCTGAACTCAAAATCTTCTGTAACTTCCTGTATGTTAGTCACTCAGTCGTGTCGGACTCTTTGTGACCCCATGGACTGTAGCCTGCCAGGCTTCTCTGTCCATGGAATTCTCCAGGCAAGAATACTGCAGTGGGTTGCCACGCCTTTCCCCAGGGGATCTTCCTGACCCAGGGATTAAACCCAGGTGTCCTACATGACAGGCAGATTCTTTAATGTCTGAGCCACCAGGGAAGCCCTGTAACTTCCTAGACCATTAAATTACATGGAATCAAAGATGGGACGATTTTATTTACTCATCTGTATGTCTGTTAGAAACTAGTTCTTGCAAGCAGTATATGAATAGTATTAAATGAAAAATAAAAAAACTCCTACACCCTCCCTGCCTCCAACCCAGATCTATTCCCTAAAAGTGGCAGTTAAACCTTCCTTCTTCTTCCTTCTCTTTATTGTCAATGTTCTAAAATGGAATGATGATGTGTCTAAAGGTGAATCCTGGGACTTCCCTGGTGGCCCAGCGGTTAAGACTCTGTGCTTCCACTGAAGGGAATACAGGTTTAATCCCTGGTCAAGGAACTTAAGACCCCTCATGCCGTGCCTCACAGCCAAATAATTAAAAATAAATAAATAAAGGTGAATCTTCATTCCATCCATCTAGCTGAATACTCTATGAATGCTTTCAATCTGAAGACATGCATCCTTTTAAGTCTGGGAATTTTTTTCTATCTTTTTAATTATTCTTTTTTTCCTTGTTCCCTCCTTCTCCAAAACTCCTTTTGGAGGAACATCAGATTTTTTTCTTACATCTCACTTAGTTATTCTAAGTTCTGGGAGATTTTCTTGACATTATCTACCAGTCTTTCTACTTAATTCTTTACACTTCAGAAATGTAATATTTTAACTTTTAAAAACTCTTTCTTTGTCTTCTAATGAGGTGGATGAAACTGGAGACTATTGAGCGAAGTAAGCCGGAAAGAGAACTAATACTGTACATTAACACATATATATGGAATTTAGAAAGACAGAAATGACGATCCTATATGCAAGGCAGCAAAAGAGACACAGATGTAAAGAACAGACTTTTGGACTCTGTGGGAGAAGGCAAGCGTGGGATGATTTGAGAGAATAGCATTGAAACATGTATATTACCATATGTAAAATAAATGACCAGTGCAAGTTCGATACATGAAGCTGGGCACTTAAATCCAGTGCTCTGGGACAACCCAGAGGGATAGGGTGGGGAAGGGAGGTGGACTGGGGGTTCAGGATGGGGGAACACATGTGCACCTATGGCTGATTCATGTTGATGTATGCAAAAACCACCACAATACTGTAAAGTAATTATCCTCCAATTAAAATGAATAATTTTTTTAAAAAACTCTTTCCTTGTCATTTATTGGGTTCCTCAATAAAAAGAAGCAGATTCTGATTATCAGGTTTGTATGCAGGAAGTTCACTGAAGAGTGTTCATTAGATCAATACCCGAGGGAAAGAGAAGGGAAGAGAAGGAAGCAGGATCGGGCAGAAGGGGAAGTTGAACTGTGAGGCATTCACAAAAAGACCTTACTTGGCAAAGGCATGAGGCACTACACGCCCCACTGACAAGTCCTGGACTTCAGGCTGTCCCAAAGAGGGGGTGCCGTGGCCTTGGAGAGTGGTGCTAGCTGAGGTCCCACGGGCAGGCAAAAGAAACTATACCCAGAATATGAGTTTATTCTAGGCAAGAATACCAGAAAGGTCACTGCAAGAAAGAAAAAATTAAATGTTTTATTTCTCTACCATTTAAAAAAAATATTTGCTTTAACCTATTTGTTATGCATTGAAGTGTAAGTTAATTCTGCACTACTTTTGCCAGTCAGATTAACTTTGTAATAATTTATGTTTCATATTTTCAAGTCTTCAGCAGTAAGGATATATTTAGGTAGCCTTATGAGCCATGTCATTTTTCCCAAAATAACATCCTGCCCCTAAACCATGCAATCCGATCATAAGGAATTAATATCAATGACACATTGTCAACAGACATTTCTGAATCTGAAAAGCATTTGACCTATCAAAGGAGCACTGGAGCATAGGTCTACTATCAAAGACTTACACCCCATCATGCCAGGCTTCTCTTGCAACCCTGAGTAATGATCCTTCATTTGTCAGTTAGCACTCAGCCTATCCTGCCTATAGGCAGGTCCTTCCCTCTGCCTATTGGCCAGACAGAGAGTGATGGATGGCAGCAGCTGCTGCCTCAGTCAATCCCAGGCTCCACCTCCACCCTACAGAAATCCTGGACTGAAATACATCAAGAGACCACTCAGCTGTTCATTATGGAGACCAGGTAGACGGCCAGCAACGTGTGCACTTTTACCTGAATCTGAGGTCTGGGTCATAGAAAAAAGTGTCTCCATCCCCTTTTCTCTTCACAAACACAGTACAAACTAGGGACTCGGGCTGTAGGTATATCAAAGATTTAGGTGCAGATGGGCAATTAACAGGCCAACCTTAGTTCCTGAGGGAAAACTAGGTAAAAGCAAAAGGGTCTGAGCAGGCATTCTGGAGCCTAGGACTGGGTCAGCACTAATCGGTGGACAGTGTTTCACAGACTGGGGTTTGTAGCACTGTCAGATGTGTCTCAGGAATGCCACGGCCACTAAATCTGGAAGTAGAGTAAGGTGGAAAGGAGGAAGTGGGGCAAGAAAGAGGCAACATCCAGTAAGTGCTAGGACCTCTCTGGGACCCTGGAATGGAGAGATCAGTGAATGTTCCACAGCTGCTTTTTTTGCGAGTGTATATTTGGGGAGTACACTTAAGTGTCAAGTTTTGAGATGATGCTATCAGGCTTCCCTAGTGGCTCAGATGGTGAAGAATCCGCCAGCAATGCAAGGGACCTGGGTTTGATCCCTGGGTTGGGAAGATCCCCTGAAGAAGAGAATGGCTACCTGCTCCAGTATTCTGGCCTGGAGAATTCCATGGACAAAGGAGCCTGGCAGGCTACAGTCCATGGGGTTGCCAAGAGTCGGACACGACTGAGCGACTTTCACTTCACTTTTTGGACGCTGCCATTCTCTGTGTCCAGCTGAGAAGCAGTTGCTTTCTGAGAACTCCAATATTCCTGGATTGGGGACCCATATTGACCCTGGGTCTCCTCCACCGAACAGCTGACCAGCCTCTTCTGTGTATCAATAATCTCTGGAGGCAAAGCAATGGGGATGAGCTGACAGCAGCATCTGCTGCTCGTCCATCATCTCTTCCAGCCAATAGATGCAGGACATGGTCCCCAAGGCCTGGGAAGGCCCTCACTCTCCCTCTCCAGTGGCTGTGCCAGATGAAGAAGTCATTACTACTCAGGGCTGGAAAAGAAACCAAGGAAGTCTGGAGGGAATAAAAGAATGAGAGAACAGGATACAGGCAGCCAGTTGGTCACCAGGGCACATTACAGCCTTTGGGCACTCTTTCCACATGCCTTGCATTTTTCAGCGTGCAGCCACTTTCTCCATCCCTTCACTGGCGGGAGTGGGGGGGCAGTTCAAGGCTTCAACATCCCAGCAAAACTGTCTTTAAGAGAGGGATAGAAAAGTCTTGAGAAAGAGAAAGCACTGTGAAAAGTGAAGGAAAAAAAAAGTGAAAGTCGCTTAGTCTTGTCCAACTCTTTGGACACCATGGACTATACAGTCCATGGAATTCTCCAGGGCAGAATACTGCAGTGGGTAGCCTTTTCCTTCTTCAGGGGATCTTCCTCACACAGGGATCAAATCCAGGTCTCCTGCATTACAGGCGGATTCTTTACCAGCTGAGAAGCCCAAGAATCCTGGAGTGGGTAGCCTATCCCTTCTCCAGTGGATCTTCCTGGCCCAGGGATTGAACCAGGGTCTCCTGCATTGCAGGTGGTTTCTTTACAACTGAGCTATTGTGGAAACCCAAAAAGAGATTTAAAGTTTTCTCATTATTTTGAGATTAATTCAGGAAGTTCCATGAGGAGACGTGGGTTCCTAGGAGCCATGAACGTCATTTAGAGAAAGTGAGAAAGAAGATAAGCAATCATTCAGTGCTTCTTCAAATGCTCTCAGTGTGATATGATTCTCTCTGTACTCAGGATGTGTAGGCCTTCCGTGGTTGCCCTTCATCACTGTTTTCACATCCTGATTCTCAAAAGTTTTATACTTGTTAATAGTGATAGAATAATATTAGTACTGTCTTCCTCTTGAACTATGCACAGCATTTACAAAGATTGTTCACTTTGACGATTTCATCTGAAACCCTAGGGAAGAAAGACATGTGGTACAGTGCCCCTTTTAGAGGCAAAAGCCAGAAAGGTCAGAAAAGGTGTGAGCAATCCCAGGTAAAAAAGCTGGTAAGAGGTCAGTGTGGAACTTGACCTCAGATGTTACATTTCGAAGTCCACGTTTCTTTCCACACTCGTGGCTTACATTACATCAGCCCTGTCCACAACTCAAGTAACACTAGTCAGCTGTGATCCAGAAGTAGGCACAAGGTGAAATACATAGGACCTGGGAAGTTCATCTGAAGTATGCTTCTGCTGTGATGTCATTTCCCTGGAGGTAGTTACATCCATGCCACCAGTGTGTGTGTGTGTGTGTGTGTGTGTGTGTGTGTGTGCACATATGCGTGCGTGTGCATGTTATAAAATTATAATCATTTCACTCACCAGATCAGTGACAGCTGAAACAGAGTCAATGAGTAATCTCAGTTCTTTTCTGAACTCTTTTAGTCCCTCTTATTTAGGATTTGGTGTCATTTTCTCAGCTCTTTGGTAACTGAAAAAAGGCACAAACTAATTGACAAAGTCAGCTGATTTATACTGAGATCTGAAAGGTAAAGTTCTATATGTGTGTGCTTATGTGTGTGGGTATTTTAGAAAGCAGTGTGATTTGCTTTTTTGACCTACAGAAAACAATTCTTAACATTTAAGAGTAGAATTCATGCAGGAAAACATTTAGATACGGCAGTGCATACACAGTGCAGAAATTAGCTGTCCTCAAATAACTGTCAACTTCCAATAAATGACATGCTTCATTTTCCCTTCCTTAGGATCAATATTTTTAAATGTCCCTTCCCTTTTCCTCTTTTCATAAAAATGACAATAAAATATTTTCCTTACTTCTCAAAAAATTCAATAAAAAGAAAGATTCTACTGCTAGCTTAAACCAAACAAGTAAAACAGCATGACCAAGCAGTATCTCATTATTTTGAAGACAATCTTTTCTGTGTTTTGACTTTCCACACCAAATTAAGTGATTTGGATTAGACGATGAAGCTTAGAAACTTTCACAGTAACTCTTAGCAAACTTTAATTCATAAACCCTAGAGTACACGTTGTTCTGTCGTGCAGTTCTGTCACGCATTGTTCTGACTCTTTGCGACCCCACGGACTGCAGCACAGCAGGCTTCCCTGTCCCTCACTATTTCCCACAGTTTGTTCAAACTCATGTTCATTGAGTCGATGATGCCATTCAACCATCTCATCCTCTGTAACCTCTTTCTCTTCCAGCCCTCAATCTTTTCCAGCACCAGGGTCTTTTCCAATGTCGGCTCTTCGCATCAGGTGGCCAAAGTATTGGAGCTTCAGCTTCAGTATCAGTCCTTTCAATGAATATTTAGGGTTGATTTCTTTAGATTGACTGGTTTGATCTCCTTGCTGTCCAAGGGACTCTCAACAGTCTTCTCCGGCACTACAGTTTCAAAGCATCAATTCTGTGGTGCTCAGCCTTCTTTATGGTCCAACTCTCACATCTGTACATGACTACTGGAAAAACCATGATACCAACCAAAAACCATCCACAAAGAACATCAGTTAAGAAAGAAGAATAACAATTCTTGATGTTTTTTAGCTAACATCAGATGATGTCAGAAAGATTAGGAATACAGGATAAAATCATTCTGAATGTATAAAAATGGAAATTTCCCTAGAATCCTAATAATTCTATCTATTAAAAGAGCAGTGAAATCGTCTATCTTTCCCAAATGTGATACCAAGACAGACCTGTCTTCCTCCCTCAAATCCACTATCTCTTAACTTTTAGGAACCGAAAAAAGAAAAAAGAATAGGAAAAAAAAAAAGGTAAAGTTAAAAACTATAGCCTTCAAGCAATTAATCATCTCCTGCAAGCACAAATAAACTATAAAATGTATTGAACTAATTGTATCATTTATTCTCTTACTAAGGAACAAATGGGATTATAATACTAAGGTATAAAAAGACCAGTCAAAAAATGGGCAGAAGACCTGAACAGACATTTCTCCAAAGAAGATATACACATGGCCAATGAACACAAGAAAAGTGCTCAACATGGGCCTGATAATCTATGTGAGCCTACTTCTGCTGACTCCAGAAATCCTGAGTCTGCCGTTTGATCCTCAAGATAATGCCTTCCTGTCCTGGGCTCACTCCTATGCTGCATTCCACAATCGGTCTAACTGCTGGGTCTGCGGAGCACTCCCCACTTCATCGGTGGAAGGCTTCCCGTGGTGGACATCTCCACTTCAAGGAAAAGACTTTCTCCAAGTCTGCGAATACCTTCGACAACAATCACATGTGATGCCTCTTCTTAAACTGATGACATCTAACAACCTTAAGATGGACTGATGTAACTATGGACATAATGTGACTTTTCATTTTGATTTTAACTTGGTTTAATGACTATTTTGCCTTACATCTGTAACTGTATAATGGGGTTTTCTAACCGTCTAAAAGCTTTTAATTTACAAATAGTTGTCCGAGCTCCTGTGAGTGCCACAGCCTCCTCCGACTATTACTTGGAGCCCCTGGATCAGACATCCTCACTATGAGGATTAGGAGAATATGTTGCCTCACCAATTTAGGGACAACACCCCTTGTCAGCTCAGAAGCAGTTATGGAATGAGAACGACGCCCCTTTTCCCTAGGCAACATAATTCTCCTAAAAGAAAAGGGGGGAATGAGAGAGTCATTTCCTAGGCAAGTTGATAAGAAGTCTAGGGGTCCCCAAGGAGAGAGAGGTCTGGGATATTCAAGGAGGAAGAAAGGACAAACTTTTTTACTTTTTTTCCTCTACATTCCTTAGGATTATATAACAATAATGTATCCTGCCTGAGGACAGTCTTTGGATTAAACCCTCTGGCTAATTCTGTTATCTTTTTTTTTTTTCTTTAATTAGTTGAAGGCTAATTACTTCACAACATTTCAGTGGGTTTTGTCATACATTGATATGAATCAGCCATAGATTTACACGTATTCCCCATCCCGATCCCCCCTCCCACCTCCCTCTCCACCCGATTCCTCTGGGTCTTCCCAGTGCACCAGGCCTGAGCACTTGTCTCATGCATCCCACCTGGGCTGGTGATCTGTTTCACCCTAGATAATATACATGCTGTTCTTTCGAAATATCCCACCCTCGCCTTCTCCCGCAGAGTTCAAAAGTCTGTTCTGTATTTCTGTGTCTCTTTTTCTGTTTTGCATATAGGGTTATTGTTGCCATCTTTCTAAATTCCATATATATGTGTTAGTATGCTGTAATGTTCTTTATCTTTCTGGCTTACTTCACTCTGTATAAGGGGCTCCAGTTTCATCCATCTCATTAGGACTGATTCAAATGAATTCTTTTTAGTGGCTGAGTAATATTCCATGGTGTATATGTACCACAGCTTCCTTATCCATTCATCTGCTGATGGGCATCTAGGTTGCTTCCATGTCCTGGCTATTATAAACAGTGCCGCGATGAACACTGGGGTGCACGTGTCTCTTTCAGATCTGGTTTCCTCAGTGTGTATGCCCAGAAGTGGGATTGCTGGGTCACATGGCAGTTCTATTTCCAGTTTTTTAAGAAATCTCCACACTGTTTTCCATAGCGGTTGTACTAGTTTGCATTCCCACCAACAGTGTAAGAGGGTTCCTTTTTCTCCACACCCTCTCCAGCATTTATTGCTTGTAGACTTTTGGATAGCAGCCATCCTGACTGGCGTGTAATGGTACCTCATTTTGGTCTGTTATCTTAAAACATAAATTATGGGAGTAGGTCTGGTCTTTACAAGGATGTATCCTGCCTGAGGACAATCTTTGGATTAAACCTTCTGGCCAACTCTGTTATCTTAAAATGTAAATTATGGGAGTGGGTCTGGTGAGGTCTTTACAACCTCCAGATATTCTTTGGATTCATTGGAGAGTATATAACTCCATTGCTAACACTAGCAAAGGGGGTACTCTTTTGCCCCCTTCTGATGCCTATGTCAGAAGCTTTCTCTATCTCCTTTATACTTTAATAAAACTTTATTACACAAAAAAAAAGAAAAGAAAAGAAAAGTGCTCAACATCACTAATTATCAGAGAAATGCAAATCAAAACTATAATAAGGTATTCCTTCACACCAACCAGAATGGCCATCATCATAAAATCTACAAACAATAAATGTTGGAGAGGATGTGGAGAAAAGAGAACCCTCCTACACTGCTGGTGGGAATGTAAACTGATATAGCCATTATGGAGAACAATACAGTGATTCCTCAAAAAAAAAAAAAAAGAATAAATCTACTATATGACCCAAGAACTCCACTGCTGGGCATGTACTCCAAGAAAACCATGATTGAAAAAGACACATGTACTTCAGTGTTCATAGCCGCACTGTTTATAGTAGCCAGGACATGAAAGCAACCTAGATGTCCATCAACTGATAAATGGGTAAAGATGTGGAATGGAAAGTAATGGAATGGAACGGAAAGTAATGGAATATTACTCACCAATAAAAAAGAACAAATTTGAGTCAGTTCTAGTGAGTTGGAGGAACCTAGAGCCTGTTACACATAGTGAAGTAAGTCAGAAAGAGAAAAAGAAATATAGTGTATTAACGCATATGTATGAAATCTAGAGACATTATATTGATGAATCTATTTGCAGGGAAGGAAAGGAGATGTAGAGGGAGAGCATGAACTTGAGCACACAGTGGGGGAGGGAGAGAGTGGGATGTATAGAGAAAGAAGCATCAACATATATACACTACGAGGTGTAAGATGGATAGCTTGGTGGGAAGTTGCCGTGTACCACAGGGAGCCCAGTCTGGCACTCTACGATGACCTGGAGAGACAGGAGGGTAAGGGGAGAGAAACTAGGGAGAGAAGGGATGTATGTACAATGATGGCTGATTTGCATTGTATGGCAAAAACTAACACAACAATCATAAAAAAATTTACTGTAAACAAAATGAATGCAAAAAATGTTCACACACACCAAAAAAAGTAATTAAATAAACAAACTGAAACAAAAAAATACTAAAGTATTTCCTCAAGTATAATGATAACTTGTTCTTGTGACTCATTCTTTAATAAAAAGGGCAAGAAAAATATAAGGACATGTTAAAATGTTACAGTGCTATAATTTGGTTGGTGATTTTTCTCCAACTTCTTGCATCTTCAGTTTTTGACACCCCACTCACTACTCGTGAAACTTAGATCATAACTGCTAGTTGGAAGTCAAGAGTATCTAGAAGTTATTGATGCATCTTCAGACTGTTTTGACAAACCTCAGCAGTTAGACTGGAGATAAAAATGCACAATTCACTTATTTATTCCACTCCATTTAAATTCTGACATACTTATGTCTCAAATGTAACCCAGACTAAAAAGGTATCTCACTTGAAGACTTTTTATGTAGAAATGGAATGTGTTTTAAGTAAAATGTTTTGAAAGTCCTTGTTTTGAGACTGAAGAACATAAATGAGCAGTTACTATAAGCAGTAACCCAATCTTCTGGCAGTTATAAAGGAGCTGAACTTTTACAATAAAGGTTTAGGAGAAAATTGTCTGGAATCGGTTGCCAAGATAATCCTTTGGAATCAACTGGTATGGTGACCCAATTTAACAAACACGGGCTTCAACCATGCAATAGTTAAACAAAGAACACATGTTCCTGAAGATAATTATACTCTGCCCTCTGACTTTCAGAGTAAAGTGTATTTGATTACATAAACTAAAGTAGGTTTCCTTCCTTTTCAAGAAGCTGACAATCTTAAGACTTGAGGTGTTATTGTGACTTTCCCAGGCCACTTTTCCAGTTTGTCAGTCTTCCCACCCTCCTCAGCAAGGAAATCCCCAAATTTTAACAAGCAACTTTTTTTCTCAAATTGCTGGATACTTTCCAAGACTACTGACCAGTTAGGAGATGGTGAATTAGTATTTCCTCTTTTTCCTGTATCGAACTTTTATTAGATTCATATACCAGTATAAATTACCCCATAGCATAGCTGTGAATTCTTTTCATCATAAAGAAGAATTTAGATGACAGAAACAAAGAGAAGCAGTATTAGATGCAACAGGATATACTTTCTCTACTGCTATAATTTTCCCAAACTAAAATCTTCTAAAGTTGAAAGGATTTAAATTTTCTTTAGTCACACACAATGTTTTTTAAAAACGACTTCAGGAATAGGTTCAGATGCTTTCATGTTGATCTTTGCAAGTGTGTTCCATCATTAGTAAATTATTTTAGAAAATAAGAACAGGGGAACATCTCCAACTCTTTACATAAAGTTAGCATAGTCTTGATAACAAAGCCAGCTAAACATACTACAAAAGAGAAAAAATACAACTTCACTCATGAACATATATACAAATTCCTAAACAAGATATTCACAACCAAATCCAAAAAATTATGAAAAAATAACAAGACATCATCACCATGGTTGGTTAATATTATCAACAGAAAATCAACTGATGAAATTCTCCACATTAATAGATTAAGGAGAAAGTTTGGTCATTTCAATTAACTCAATGTGAGAAGTAAAGTCATCACCATTTATAGATGATATTAGTGTCCGCATAATATATACTGAAAAATCTATAAGTAAATTATTGGTATTTATAAGCAAGTTTAGCAAGTTGGCTGGATTTTAAAAAAATATCAATGCACAACTATCTGTCTTTACCGGCAACAATAAATTAGAAAATTTAATTTTAAAAAGATATCATTAAAAAGAGGAACAAAAAATGGAGAATACCTAGGAATACATCTTGAAAGACATTTTAAAAGACCTAAATAAATAGAGAGCTATTGCGTGTATTCATACAGAACATATCCAATGGTAAAAAGATGTCAGTGATCCCCAAATAGATCTAGAGGATTTTACATGGAACCTAGCAAGCTAACTTAAAATTTTATATGGTGATTCAAAATAGAAATATGTCCAGGATGCTCTAAAGAGAAGCCACAAGGTATGGAAATACACCCTACCATAAAGGAGTAGAAAGGCAAGCCACAAATGGGAGAAGATATTTACAACGCATAGAACAAAGGATGAGTGTTCAATATATATATGTGAAACTTCTATGAATTTAAAAGAAAAAACAAGCAACCAAACAGGAAAAGTGTGCAGAATGCATAACATTTCATGAAAGACAAAACATTAATGGCTAATTGTTATAAGTAATCAAGAAAAAGAAAATGGATATAACTCCAATACACACACAACATATTGGCCAATTTAATAATCAAAACCATGTGCTGGGGAAAATGTTTAGGAATGGGAACTCTCTCATCCCTTATTTGTGGGAGTATAAACAGGTACCTGCTTCACGGATCACTGCCTTGTCATGGCAAAGGGGCTTGTGTAACTCAATGAAGCTATCAAAACAGAATCCTAAGGGAAATCAACCCTGAATACTTGTTGGAAGGATTGATGCTGAAGCTGAAACTCCAG
Source organism: Dama dama (assembly GCF_033118175.1). Classification (NCBI taxonomy): domain Eukaryota; kingdom Metazoa; phylum Chordata; class Mammalia; order Artiodactyla; family Cervidae; genus Dama; species Dama dama. The sequence goes on along the minus strand of NC_083708.1, from coordinate 32,741,754 downwards.
GATTGTGGTCATCTGATGCAAACAGCTGACTCACTGGAAAAGTCCCTGATTCTGGGAAAGATGGAGGACAAAAGGAGAAGAGGGTGTCAGAGGATGAGATGGCCTCAAGGCATTACTGATGCAATGGACATGAACTTGGGCAAACTCTGGGAGATGGTGAGGGACAGAGAGGCCTGGCTACAGTCCATAGGGTCATAAAGAGTCAGACATGACTGGCTGACTGAACAACAATGACAAACAGGTACAATCAATTAGAAATACATGTTGGCATTCCTTAGTAGAGTTAAACATGCAAAAACTCTATGATTAACCATTTTACTCCCAAGTATGACATACTTTAGAGAAATTTTTGTACATGTACGTACCAGGAGACATGTCCATAGTTGCATCTTTTTTCAGTATCAAAGAACTGTGGACACTGGGAATTCCCTGGCGGCCCGGTGGTTGGAACTCCACACTTTGATTGCCCAGGGCCTGGGTTCAATCCCTAGTCAGGGAACCAGGATCCTGCAAGCCAGGTGGCACGGTCAAAAGACAAACAAACAGACAAAAAACTATGAACGCCTGAAATGCCCCTTAACAACAGAATGAATAAAACTGTAATTTTATTCTCTACAACAGACTACTTACAGTGGTACACACAACAGGAAGAAAATGGACTAGAGCTTCACATATCAACCTGATTAAATAGCAAAAACGTAAATCAGAGTGAAAGCAGCAGCTCACAGTACACAAGCAATATGAGTCAATTTACATGAAGTTCATAAAGAGACAAAACTAAATGACACATCGTTTAACCATGTCCATCACAGACGGTAAAACTGGGGTAAAAAAAAGAAGGAAATGCTTTATTTAAATACTTTTCTGACTCAGTTGAATCTTTAATTTTTAGAGATCAGTTCTTCATTTCCACAGCGGACAGGACTTTAGTTATGAATTGTACACTGAGACCATAGAACTCTGATCCATATTATTATTCACAAAATACAAGAATATTTACCTCAAAAGAAACTTAAGAAGAATGGCCAATAGCCTCTAACTTCATGTAGTAGAGATACTTTATAAATTTATAATGAGGACATAATTGTTAGGAGCTTCCCTGATGGTACAGTGGTAAAAGTATGCTTGCCAATGCAGGAGACGAGGGTTCAATCCCTGGGTGAGGAAGATCCCCTGCAGAAGGAAATGGCAGATTGCCTTTCAAGTATTCTTGACTGGTGAATTCCATGGATAGAGAAGCCTAGTGGGCTATAGTCCATGGGGTTGCAAAAGAGTCAAATGTGACTTAGCGAATAAACAATATTTGTCAAACACAAAAAGAAAATAAATACAAAGAAGATTGCTATGATAAACCTGTTGAAATCTAGTTATACCTTAAGTTGTTCATACAGTTCAATGTTTATCAAGACAAAAGATATTAATGGTGGTGGTTTGGTCGCTAGTGAAGTGAAGTCACTCAGTGGTGTCCGACTCTTCGCAACCCCATGGACTGTCGCATACCAGGTTCCTCCCTCCATGGGATTTTCCAGGCAACAGTACTGCAGTGGGTTGCCATTGCTTCTCCAGGGCTCATCCTGACCCAGGGATCAAACCCAGGTCTTCTACAAGCGTAGAAGCGTCTACAGGCAGACGCTTTACCATCTAAGCCACCAAGGGAGCCCTAACTTTACCACCTGACCCAGGAATTGAGCCCGGGTCTCCTGCACTGCAGGCAGATTCTTTCCCCACTGAGCTACAAGGGAAGATATTAATAGATGTTTAAATTTGAGGCCTTGCTAAGTAAATATTGGATAATTATAGAACCATTAAGATCTTAACTGAGCATTTACGGAGCATTTCCCTAAATAAAACTTAAATCTACATAAATCCTTCTTGTAACTCAGAGTGAAAAACTATGCTAATCATCTTTCAGAGAAAAGGTCATGGAATCAGTAAAATGCAAATGTGAATTCTGGCTCTCTCATCTGTTTACTCTGTGACTTCAGAAGGATTACTGAACTCCTAAAAATAATCTCCCTAATAAATAAAATTAAGATAAGAGGGCTGTTAGAAAACTTAAATAAAATATATGCAAAGTGCCTATTAAGTATTCAAAATGTTATCTATTATTAATGCAATTATTAAAATATTAAATCAGTAACAACTATGTTAATCTGGGGCCCTGATAATTTAGAATGTTCACAAGATATTTCTGTTATTGTTTGAGTTATGAAAGCTTTTCTTAAGTAAATTCATTGGCCTAAAGATTCCTTATGTAAAGAAAATAGAGGTCTAAATCAATACATTCATTAGCTGGAAAATTCAACTGTTTCTTTTGCTTCCTAAAAAATTGATATGTGCAGGTGTATCCTGAAGTGGTAGGTGATACATTTTCAGAAACTCCAAGGGACAGAGATCTTTTGGGCATCTCTCAGAAAGACACATTTCAAATCTTATTTAATAGTTAAGAGAAAAAAAATAGCTCATTTAAATGGAAGCATCCTGATTTCAAACTACATGACAAAGCTACAGAAATCAAAACAGTATGAATTGGCACAAAAACAGATGCATAGAGCAATAGAACAGAATAGAACCCAGAAGTCAATTCACACTTATATGGTCAATTAGTCTCCAGCAAAGGAAGCAAGAATATATTGGACTGGCCAAAAAGTTCATTTGGGTTTTTCTGTTATATCTTATGGAAAAATCCAAACAACTTTTTGGCCAACCCAATACTGTGGGGTAAAGACAACCTCTTCAGTAAATGGTGCCAGGGAAACTGGAGAGCTGCGTGCAAATAAATCAAGCAGGACAACAATCTCAGTTCAGGTTAGTCACTTTGTCATGTCTGACGCTGCAGCCCCACAGACTGCCACACGCCAGGCTTCCCTGTCCATCATGAACTCCTGGAGCTTGCTCAAACTCATGTCCATCCAGTCAGTGATGCCACCCAACCATCTCATCCTCTGTTGTCCATACACAACTCAAAATGGATTCAAGACTTAAATGTAAGAGCTGAAATCATAAAACTAGAGGAAAACATAGGCAGTATGCACTTTGACTTTAGTTTTAGCAATATTTTTTTGGATATGTGACTTCAGGAAAGGGAAACAAAAGCAAAAATAAACAAATGGGACTACATCAAACAAATATGCTTTTGCACAGCAAAGGAAACTACCAACAAAATGAAAAGGCAGCCTATCTCAAATGAGAGAAGACACTTCCAAACTATATACATAATGAGTTAATAAAAAAATATGCAAAGAACACATACAACTTAACATCAAAAAAAGCAAACAACCTGATTTAAAAATAGCCAGACGACCTGAACAGACATTTTTCTTAAGAAGACATACAGATGAAAAAATAAATAAATAAAAAGACATACAGATGGCCAAAAGACACACAAAAAGATGCTCAATATCACTAATTATCAGGGAAGTGCAATTCAAAGCCACAATTAGATGCCACCTCACATATGTTAGAATGGCTATTATCAAAAAGCAACAAATACCAAGTTTTTGAAAGAATGTGGAGAAAAGGGAACCCTCATAGACTGTTGGTGAGATTGTGAATTGGTACAGTCACAATGATTAAACAGTATAGACTTTCCTCAAAAATTTTTAAAAAGACCTGATATATGATCCATCAATTTCAGTTCCGAGTATTTACCTGAAGCAAACAAAAACACTAATTTCTATACACACACACAAAAACACACACTGGAGTATTACTCAGCCATGAAAAACAAAATAAAATCTCACCCTTTGTGACAACATGAATTGATCTAGAGGGCATTATTCTAAGTGAAATAAGTGAAACAGAAAAATAAACCCTACATGATCTCATTTACATGTAGAATCTGAAAACAAAACAAAATGAAAACAGATTCATAGATACAGAAAGCAAAGGAGTAGTTACCAGAGAAGGGATGGTTAAGGGGATTAAGAGGTACACTTCTAAATCACAGGAATGTAATATACAGCATAAGGACTATGGTTGATAATATGTAATAAGTTTGTACGGAGACAGATGGTTACCATTCTTATCTTCACGATCATTTCAGAATATGCAATGTCAAATAACCATGTCAGTTCAGTTCAGTCGCTCAGTTGTGTCCAACTCTTCGCGACCCCATGAATCGCAGCACGCCAGGCCTCCCTGTCCATCACCAACTCCAGGAGTTTACTCAAACTCATGCCCATCGAGTTGGTGATGCCATCCAGCCATCTCACCCTCTGTCGTCCCCTTCTCCTCCTGCCCCCAATCCCTCCCAACATCAGGGTCTTTTCCAATGAGTCAACTCTTCGCATGAGGTGGCCAAAGTATTGGAGTTTCAGCTTCAGCATCAGACCTTCCAATGAACACTCAGGACTGATCTCCTTTAGGATGGACTGGTTGGATTTCCTTGCAGTCCAAGGGACTCTCAAGAGTCTTCTCCAACACCACAGTTCAAAAGCATCAATTCTTCGGCACTCAGCTTTCTTCACAGTCCAACTCTCACATCCATACATGACCACTGGAAAAACCATAGCCTTGACTACACAGACCTTTGTTGGCAAAGTAATGTCTCTGCTTTTTAATACGCTGTCTAGGTTGGTCATAACTTTCCTTCCAAGGAGTAAGGGTCTTTTAATTTCACGGCTGAAATCACCATCTGCAGTGATTTTGGAGCCCCAAAAAATAAAGTCAGCACTGTTTCCACTGTTTCCCCATCTATTTCCCATGAAGTGATGGGACCAGATGCCATGATCTTCGTTTTCTGAATGTTGAACTTTAAGCCAACTTTTTCACTCTCCTCTTTCACTTTCATCAAGAGGCTTTTTGGTTCCTCTTCACTTTCTGCCATGAGGGTGGTGTCATCTGCATATTTGAGGTTATTGATATTTCTCCCAGCAATTTTGATTCCAGCTTGTGCTTCTTCCAGCCCAGTGTTTCTCATGATGCACTCTGCATATAAGTTAAATAAGCAGGGTGAAAATATGCAGCCTTGATGTACTCCTTTTCCTATTTGGAACCAATCTGTTGTTCCATGTCCAGTTCTAACTGTTGCTTCCTGACCTGCATATAGGTTTCTCAAGAGACAGGTCAGGTGGTCTGGTATGCCCATCTCTTTCAGAATTTTCCACAGTTCATTGTGATCTACACAGTCAAAGGCTTTGGCATAGTCAATAAAGCAGAAATAGATGTTCTTCTGGAAATCTCTTGCTTTTTTGATGATCCAGCAGATGTTGGCAGCTTGATCTCTGGTTCCTCTGCCTTTTCTAAAACTAGCTTGAACATCTGGAAGTTCACAGTTCACGTATTGCTGAAGCCTGGCTTGGAGAATTTTGAGCATTACTTTACTAGCGTGTGAGATGAGTGCAATTGTGTGGTAGTTTGAGAATTCTTTGGGATTGCCTTTCTTTGGAATTGGAATGAAAACTGACCTTTTCCAGTCCTGTGGCCACTGCTGAGTTTTCCAAATTTGCTGGCATATTGAGTGCAGCACTTTCACAGCATCATCTTTCAGAAATTGAAATAGCTCAACTGGAATTCCATCACCTCCACTAGCTTTGTTCATAGTGATGCATTCTAAGGCCCACTTGACTTCACATTCCAGGATGTCTGGCTCTAGGTGAGTGATCACACCATTGCGATTGTCTGGGTCATAAAGATCTTTTTTGTACAGTTCTTCTGTGTATTCTTGCCACCTCTTCTTAATATCTTCTGCTTCTGTCAGGTTCATATAATTTCTGTCCTTTATCAAGCCCATCTTTGCATGAAATGTTCCCTTGGTATCTCTAATTTTCTTGACGAGATCTCTAGTCTTTCCCATTCTGTTGTTTTCCTCTATTTCTTTGCATTGACTGCTGTGGAAGGCTTTCTTATCTCTCCTGGCTATTCTTTGGAACTCTGCATTCAAATGGTAATATCTTTCCCTTTCTCCTTTGCTTTTTGCATCTCTTCTTTTCACAGCTATTTGTAAGGCCTTCTCAGACAACCATTTTGCCTCTTTGCATTTCTTTTCCTAAAACTAAAATAACATTGTAATCATCTATTTCAATAAATAATGTTTTTAAATTCCAAAACATTCCAAAAACAAAATTTGAATTTTTCACATGATGGCAACCATTTACATTATATTTACAAGTATTTACAAGCAATTACATTGCATTATGTATTATAAGGGTTTCCCTGGTAGCTCAGTGGCAAAGAATTCTCCTGCAATGCAGGAGCTGCAGGAGATGCTGGTTCAATCCCTGGGTCAGGAAGATCCTCTAAAGGAGGGCATGGCAACCTACTCCAGTATTCTTGCCTGGAGAATCCCACAGACAGAGAAGTCTAGAGGGCTACAGTTCACAGGGTCCCAAAGAGTGGGATATGACTGAAGCAAATGGGTATGCAAGCATGTATTAAAAGTAATCTAAAGAAGATTTGTCCGAACTTAATGGACATGAATTTGAGCAAATTCTGAGAGACAGTGGAGGACAGAGAAGCCTGGTGGGCTACAATCCATGGGGTGACAACGAGTCGGACACAACTTAGGGACGGAACAACAAAGAGATGATTTAAAGTATACAAGAGGTTGTGTGTAGGTTATAAAATACACCGTTTTAGATAAGGGACTTGAGCACCATGTATTTTTGTATCTATGGGTATCCTGGAAGCAATCCCCCAAAGGCTCCGAAGGACAACTGTACTACTCACCTACCAATAAAAATGTACAGCCCTAGGCTTGCTGGGCTCTGGGCTGGAAGCTGGCAATCAGGTGCTTGATTCCTGAAGTGAAACCAGATGAAAATTTCTGAGCTGGACATACGACCTAAACCAAGGCTTGTTCTAGGGCTTTCATACTCACAACGAAGTTGAAAGGAAAAATGGCTATATCTTTATTAAGGCTCTCATCCTGGCTGGGTGGGGAAAGGGAGGGACAGGCAACAGCCTCATGAACAAGGACTGAGCCAGATGGCTTTTGACCCAGTGCCTAGATCCACACTGTCTTTGTTATCCAAGAGCAGCAGGAGCTCTGAAAAACACTCTTAAAACCAGGTTGTGGACTAGGAGGCACCCGGGGCATCAGCCTAGCTCACAGCTTTGAGTTTTCTTTTTATTTTTTATCTTAGAATGCGTTTTGGGGTCCTGTTGTGTTTTCTGGTTATCTCTTTTTACATTTTCTTTACTATCTGTATACGGTTGAAGCAAAAGGAGTGGATCTAACGGTTAATTCACTCTCATCTCTACAGAAAGTGATTTTCATGTATTCTTTAAGAAAAACCAAATAATACAATTTCTATCTAAACTAAGACTCCTAACATAATGTGTGTTGTTGCCTGTTTTCTTCCAGTAATCTACCATTTCACCTGTCCCGAGAAAGGGCATTTATGGGTACTCACTAAGCTGGATATTACAGCTAATAATTCTAGTAATTTGTTTCCTCCATTAAGTAAGCTATATATTAGTGCACACTGAAATTATGGTAATTACATATTACTGAAAAAGTTCTAGTTTCAAAGTCTCAGCTTTACCAGATTAAAAAAACATGGTTATCTTCTGCTCTTGGTCTCAAGTTCAGAAAGGCTGTACTTTTATTTCCCAAGGAACAGACACTGTATATACATACATGTACTCAGGCCCACAGAAAGCAAATGTAATGAGAGGTTTACTTCCAATACTGCATGCCAGAGATCTCAGCTTTACTCATCTCCCTTTTGTATTACATTTCCCTGGAATTCTAAAGGATCCCTGGCTAACTACTTCTGTCCAACATTTAAGAACAGGCCCTTGCTTGGTGAGATTTGGGCAACACAGGACATTTTCAAGTAAAGTTGATCTTTGCATCTTCAAGCAGGATCTTCGGTTGGAAGTAACACTCTTAGTAGAAATTTTTAAAAACTACTATACACTGTTTTCAAAGCAACTGTGAGTTTGTTCCCATTTCAGAGTTTGGAATCATAAACATCCTTCGATAGAGATCAGCTAGTCCAGTTTCTACTTTGTGGACATGAGCAAACTGAGGGCTTAAGAGGTGACAACATTTCACACCACAGGTCAGTACCCAGTGTCTTGATACCCAGTCCATCACTCCTTCCATGCTACTCATTAGCCTCCTCCATTCTTAGGAAAGTAACTAAGACAGTGTCATCAGGTTGAGGGTGTATTACTTTCAGAGAGAAGACAGGGCAATGTCCCATGAAATGCGGCCACTGGGCCAAGATCCCAAAATATGTGACCTACAGGCACCCAGGGATTAAGTCTGCAGCCTTCTGTGCTTCAAAGGTGGCAATCAGCAGCATGTCTTTCCACCTTTCCCCTCTCCTTTTGAGAGCTAAGGGGTCTCTCCGGCTCTTCAACTGCTTGTTCACATAACTATTTGACAACATGTGCCCTGAAATGTCTTCTTTTTCTAATTTAAGTATTCACTTATTTATTTTTGACTGTGCTGGGTCTTCACTGCTGCACTGGCTTTTCTCTTTTGTGATGAGCAGGGCAACTCTTCATTGCAACTTACAACTCTAGCTGCAGCTCTTCATTGCAGTAGGAGGCCTTCTTATTGCGGTGGCTTCTCTTGTTGAGGAGCGCAGGCTCTCGGGGCACAGGCTTCAGCAGCTGTAGCATGCATGCTCGACAGTTTTGATTCCTGGGCTCTAGGGCACAGGCTCAATAGTTATGATGCACGGGCTTAGTTGCTCCAAGTCACGTGGGATCAGGATTAAACCCGTGTCTCCTGGCAGGTGGATTCTTTACCACTGAGCCACCAGGGAAACCCACTGTCTTCTTTTTGACATCAGCTATTGGAATTTTCTTTCTGCTGAAATAACTCTGTGTAGTTTTCAGGTCTATTATCCAGGGTAAAAAAGGGGAGGAAAGGATCTTGGTTTCTCTTTAACTTGTTGGGAGAGTTTCTTTAATTTAGCACTTGGTTTTATTTCCTGTTTTAACTTTTCAGCTGCATGCTGGCATATGGGATCTCAGTTCTCCAACTAGGGAAAGAACCCATGCTCCCTGCATTGGAAGTACAGAGTCCTAACCACTGGACTGCCAGGGAAGTCCCTAATTTATTGACAGTTCTTTGTTTTAAATGTACAGCTGCAGCCTATTTTTCTAATAGCAAGTACCTGTGAGCATGTGCAGTCATTCAGTCATGCCCGACTCTTTGCAGCCCCACGGACTGTAGCCCACCGGCTCCTCTGCCCATGGGATTTTCCAGGCAAGAACACTGGAGTGGGTTGCTATTTCCTTCTCCCAGGGATCTTTCCCCTGATCCAGGGATTGAACCTATGTCTCTTGCATCTCCTGCATTAGCAGGCAGATTCTTCACCACTCCAATAGTTGTTTACTAACAGTTATCCTACAGCATTTCTGAAAAGCTGTTTTACCACATCCATTACAAAAATAATAAAGAGTAGTGCCTTGCTTTTTCGCTATTCCCTCATACGCCCAGAAACAAAGCTACACACATTGATGCAGGGCGGTGATTCAAATTTATTTTAACCACTGAATTCTTGCAGAGAAAAAGAAAGTTAAAAGATAAAAATACATATTAATTTTGAACCATTTCAAAATCACCATCTTCTTAAAATATCAAACACCAACAGACACTACTAAGGTCATGGCCACATTCTGAGTACATGATTTCTTTGGAGAATTAGCTGTGCTCAAGAGTATAAGCACTCAGAAGAATAAGAAACTTCCTTGGTGAAAGCCCACTTTGAGATTTGAATTTCTCAGTTTGATTTCTGACATGGTCATATTTAGCTGGTTTTCACTCCAAATTAGCTGGATGACGGCCAAATTTTCTCTTTTTACATATTTTTATTTATTTATTATTTTTGGCTGTGCTGGGTCTTGGCTGCTTCAGGACCTTTTCTCTAGCTGTGGTGAGCAGGGGTCTACTCTCTAGTTGCGGTATAAGAGCTTTTCATCGAAGTGGCTTCTCTTGTTGCGGAGCTCAGGCTTTAGGTGTGTGGGCTTCGTAGCTGCAGCTCCCAGGCTCTAGAGCAAAGGTTGAAAAATTGTGGCACATGGGCTTAGTTGCTCCACAGAATGTGACATCTTTCCAGACTGGGGATCGAACCCGTGTCTCCTGCGCTGGCAGGGGGATTCTTTACCACTGAGCCACCAGGGAAGCCCCAAATTTTCACTTCGATTCCCTGTGTGGCAACATCTTGCATGAGGCATATAAATTGAACAGGATGTACTGTTCTTAAATTGTACATTTCAAATTTTTAAAACTTCAATTTTTTTCAGGTAATGTCATGGGTTAGGTTATTTTACAAATTGATTCATTCCTCTCATAAAGAAAGATAAAAAAGTCATGGTCAATAGCCAAACTTTTACTTTCAAATATGATGCACAGTATTTATACCATAAAGTTAAGAACAAAATTAAATGTGAAGTCTGCCTGGAGGTCTGCTAAGCTATGTGCACCATCGATCTTCTTTCTACATGTTATACTTAAAACATAGTTAAAGTCAACTTATTTATACCATGGTGAAATATACTTAAAAATCAATCATGATAACCAAAGAAGTTAAAAACAGAAAAATGCCAGCCTGGGAGTCAGTGCTAAAATTTCTTCCACACATGCCAAGAGAAACTTGTTATGAGTGAGTTCCTAAGAAGCTGTTTCAAGACCTCTTGAGGCATGTGACAGGACATCACACTCAGACGGGTATCTTCACCTTCTGTCTGTTATTTCTGTGGTCTCCTTTTAATCCCTTTAGCATCCTGCTGAAATGAAGTTTATAAACAGAAGTTTGGGAATGGATCAACACCAATACTGTCAAATATCTAAGTCAACAATTTAAATCCTTCAGTCTACTTACACCTTCAGAATGTGCAAAATCCTCTATGTCTCTGCGTCTTACAAAAGGGGTTTCACATACATGTTAGTTTCCAGCCTATGTTTGTGTCTAGGCTGTTATCTTCAGACTGTGTGTCTTTAAAGAAAAAAAAAAATTCCTATGAGTGAGTCAGACAGAGTATGGTCAGAAATAAAAGACAAGTAGGGTGACTTTTCCAGTTAAGTAAAAGATGAAAAACAAATTCTTCCCATTAAGAACTAATTTATACATATTCTCTAAATTAACTCTTTGTGTCCAAACAACTATTAGAGGATGTAAATTTCCTTCTAATTGTTTGTCCTCTTGTAAAAATCTAACAAGTCAAAATATTTTACACACAGCTATTCCAAATCCACCTTTTTGTCATTTGTGTTCATTTTAAAGGTTTGGGTCTTGTCAATTATATTTGTGTAATAATACCTTTATACTAAGCTTCTCATAGAGACCCAGCAAAAAGAACTCATTTCTGAAAGATGAATTTGGTCTTAAAGTCCTAGAACTATTGATTATTGTCAACATGAATTCAAGAAAAAAAACCTAGAAAGTTGTGATTATTTAGCCTAAGCTAAAGTTTTCTTACACCTAACATGAAAATAGTCATTAAAATAGAAAGAAGGAAGAGTTTAACATTCTTATAATAATCAAATATATGTTAATCATTACAAAGTAGCCTCATCTATTCATCAGGATAGACCATGGAGGATTTTTACTTGAAAACACTATTAAGAGCTACTTTCATTTATCTGAAAATAATTGAACACTCTTTCTCTTGGTTTTTCACTAAGCAAACTGGAATTCCTCCACTTAGCATTTTAGTGAGATTTCAGAGAACAGGAATTTCTTTTTATTTCTTTAAAATAAAATCACCATTCAGACTCTCCATTAATCACTACAGTATCACTACTAAGTAACACTGAAAAAGCTGGCTTCTGCAGACATGTTTTCAACTAATACTATAATAAGTTGAATCCACAAAATCTTGTCAGCTACTCTCCAAATTCCAAACACATCTCTGCTCTGTAAAACAGGCAATGATGGGTTTAGCAGGGGAAAACAGCCTGTGAGATTACCATGTGTTCATCCTCTTTGGCTGGCAAAATAAGGCAGCATAAAATGCCAACACTCAATGATTCAAATAAACTATGGCCAAGAGAGGGGTTGGGCTAGCTGCAGGTCAGTGCTCCAAATTAGTTCTATTCCATACATCTTTCCTTTAAAGCAGCTTCTTTGCAGTTTTCAGAATAAGAGATAATACAGGCAAACAGAAAAAATTCAGAAGATAACAAAGTCAGTTGGCTTATTAAAAAATGAAAGGCAGGTCTTCTAAAGAGGAAATTTCATTGTGATGCTACCTTGAAATATACTCACTCAAAGGTAACTTGGCTTCATTTATTAAATTTGAGAGTAAAGACACCTTTTATTTTCACAGTTATTAGAATTGTACATGAGAACTAGGGTAATCAAAGGGAATTTTGATGGAATTAATTTAATTTTCATATAGCAACTTCCCCCACCCCCAACCTTGGCAGCTCAATAAATTGCCATGAAGCTATCATAAAGTAGAAATCCTTTCCAAAAGTAGTTTCATCTTCCCTCAGCCCAATTAGGAAATTAACAGACAATTAGATTAGATGCAATTCAAAACAGCTGATTTTTCTGGGGATATTAGTACATTTTTTCCTCAGGATCCAAGTTCTGAGACATTCAACTGTTTGGTTTGTAGTCTCTTCTCCTAAAATAACTGTGAAAGAGGAAGCAAGAGAGAGGGAAGGAGAAACTTTTCTCTGAGTTTTCTCCTTCAACCTGTAACCTATCCCCAAGGTCCTGAATCAAAACCTGACTCTTTTGACCCTGCTAATGTCTTGGCAATTTGAATGGCTGGGAGAGTAGAGGGGTTAAATTTACTTGTCTTACTTTCTGCCTCAGCACAGAAACAAGAAGCGACCTCATCAGACTGATAAATACCACCCACATGTAAATGACAGCTTTTCAGACATATAGACAAGACTGAATATGCTTTGGATGTACTGCAGACTTTTTGCTTTCCTCTCTTGACTTTGGATTTGGAGGAAGAAGATTTTTTTTTTTTTTTAAGGAAGAAGATTTTTTCCTGCCTAAATTCAGAACTGAGGCTCACTGGCCCAATTCTCCCCATTCCTTTAAGCTCCTGTGCAGTCAGTACCCTTAGCTCAGTTCAGTTCAGTCACTCAGTCCTGGAGGACTCTTTGCGACCCCATGGACTGCAGCACACCAGGCTTCCCTGTCCATCACCAACTCCCAGAGCTTGTTCAAACTCATGTCCATGGAGTCAGTGATGCCATACAACCATCTCATCCTCTGTCGTCCCCTTCTCCTCCTGCCTTCAATCTTTTCCAGCACCAGGGTCTTTTCCAATAAGTCAGTTCTTCGCATCAGGTGGCCAAAGTACCAGAGCTCCAGCTTCAGCTTCAGCTTCAGCCTCAGTCCTTTCAATGAATATTTAGGACTGACTTCCTTTAGGATCTCCTTGCAGTCCAACTGTGGAAAATTCTTAAAGAGATGGGAATACCAGACCACCTTACCTGCCTCCTTAGAAAGGTCAAGAAGCAACAGTCAGAAGAGGAGATGGAACAACGGACTGGTTCCAAATTGGGAAAGGAGCACGTCAAGGCTGTATATTGTCAGCATGCTTATTTAACGTATATGCAGAGTACATCATGCAAAAATGCTGGGCTGGATGAAGTACAAGCTGGAATCAACATTGCCAGGAGAAATGTTAATAACCTCGGATATGCAGACACCACCACCCTTATGGCAGAAAGCAAAGAAGAACTAAAGAGCCTCCTGATGAAAGAGGAGAGTGAAAAAGATGGCTTAAAACTCAACATTCAAAAAACGAAGATCATGGCATCTGGTCCAATCACTTCATGGCAAATAGATGGTGAAACAATGGAAACACTGACAGACTTCATTTTCTTGGGCTCCAAAATCACTGCAGATGATGACTGTAGCCATGAAATTAAAAGGCGCTCGCTCCTTGGAAGAAAAGCTATGACAAATCTGGATAGCATATCAAAAAGCACAGACGTTACTTTGCTGACAAAGGTCCATGTAGTCAAAGCTATGGTTTTTCCGGTAGTCATGTATGGATGTGAGAGTTGGTCCATAAAGAAAGCTGAGCGCCAAAGCACAGCTTTTGAACTGTGGTGCTGCAGAAGACTCTTGAGAGTCCCTTGGACCATTAGTTAGGTTCAGTGATGTTTTTAAAAACCTGTTTCCTGTAAGAGAGGATTGAGAAATGTGAACAGAAAGCAGCCTGGGGAAGCTGGCCTCACATTCTCTTTTCTTGCTTCCTTCAAAATTTGGAAAATCGTTGCTCCTATAATGCTTGTGAAAAATAACAATTCGTTGGGCTTTGCTGAGTCTGAAAGGTTTTGGTTTTTTTTCCTGCATTTGTGGGAAAGGTAAAGTTCATGGCCAAAGTAGAATTAAAATGTCAACGTGAGGAGGTACAGGGGATAGGAGGTGGTTACTAGGAAGAAGTCAGGGACAGGTTTCCAGCTTTCTGGCACTGGCTAGACCTGCGATTCGGTGCCCGCCTCCTACCGGTTTTCCCAGCTCAGTACTGGCAGCCTCTGGCCACGCTGCGGAGCCCGGGCTGCGAGGCAAGGAGCGCGCTCAGGCGACGAATGCTCGGGCCTAGAGATGCCCTAACCCAAGGAAGCCAGAGTCGAAACTCCTGTGTTCAAGGATGGACAGCCGGACCTGAGCGAAAGCGGGGAGTCTGACTCAGAGAGGCCGCGCCGGCTGGCGGTGATCCGTTCCCGCGCACAGCGCTGCGCTGCCCTTACTCTTGACCCGGGGCTTGCGGGTCGAGCCCACCCGGGGCCCAGGGCGGTGCGAAGCGAAGTGATCCCAGCAACGAGGGTGATCTTCCTTGGGGTGTTCGCTTTTCTGTCCCCAGGAGAGAAATGGATAAGGCGGTTGTTGCCCTCCTCCAAAACTCCTGGAGAGGGGAGGGCTGGTGTAACGCTGGGAGGGATGTTCATTCTGCCTCACGTGTGCGCCCGGACCGCGGTAGGCTGCAGAAACCGCGGAGCTCAGCCACGAGACAGCCCGGCCGCTAAAAGCAGACTTGCCTGAAACTGTACCACAGAGGTGTCTTTATTTGATTTTAATTTTCTTTAAATAAACTGCATTGTAGTTAATTAAAGAAACATTTCAGTCACTGAGGACTTCTCACCATTCATAAACCGAACTGGAGATATGAAGCCAACTTACAAATCGGGCAAAACCAAAATTCAACCCCAAAACTATTTGGCTTAAAATACTCAGGTTTTAAAGACAAATGTATCTTTAAAGGCGCATTTGTTCGCAGTTTTTAATAGCCTGTGAATCACTGTGGGACTTTCTGTTGTATTTAAACTCTAGTTATTCACTAGAGGTCATTTCTATCAGTAATCCACGCTGTCACTTCCTTGGGTCTGGGCGCTCAAAGCTCGCAAACGCTAACCTCTCTGCTCTCCAAGTACGCCCCACAGGTATTTCCGTAACGTGCTTTCCCCCGCCTGACCGGATGGATAAACAGCCTCGTCTCAATACGTTCCTAAACTCTAAGGACCGGGCACACCAGAGCTGGGGCGG
This sequence comes from Dama dama, assembly GCF_033118175.1. NCBI lineage: Eukaryota > Metazoa > Chordata > Mammalia > Artiodactyla > Cervidae > Dama > Dama dama. Next base: position 32,726,326 of record NC_083708.1, on the reverse strand, counting down.
GGGGCGGGCGGTGCTTGGAAAGGATGGAAAGCGTCGCAGAAAGCCGGTCCGAGCCGGGAGAGCTCTCAGCAAAGAGAACGGCGATGCGCAAGGCGAGTTTCACAATTGGAGTGTATCCTCTTTCCCAGCTGCTGTATTACCGGCTGAAGAGTCAGCAAAAGCCCTCTCTGACCTCCCTGCAGTGCCTAAGATAATTCCTCTTGCAGCCAACGAGTCCTTATTCCAAAAAGTTACTGAAACTTCAAAGGACGCCGGCCGAGGAGACTCGGGGCGGCCGGGGGCTGGGTAAGGCCTCCTGGACTCCTCGAAAGCAGCGTGTACCGGGAGGAGCCGGAGGCGGGGCGCGAACAGCGCGGACCCAGCAGGTTGGGATGGAGGACGTCCAGGAGAAAGGGGCGGGGATCTTACTCTAGAGGGGTAGTAGGGGCCCGCCCCAGTGAATGGAATTGAGAGATGTGGGAGCTGACGGCGGGTAGATCCGCTCCGAGGGGGCGCAAAGGAGGTGCCGCAGGGCGATGGTTACACAGGCTTCGGCTGCAGCCGTTTCCCCGCAGAGGGAGCTCCTCCGCGCGGAGAGGAGTTCCTGGACTCTGACATCCTATCTGCGAAGATCCGGATCTCCTAGGGGATTCCTGCGGATGGCGCCGTTCCTCCCCCCAGGAGCCGAGCGCAGAGACTCTCCTTCACCTCGTCACCCCAGAGGCACACGCTCAATTCTCCACTGTGAGGTCGGGGCTCTCCCCAAAGACCTTTCCCCACCACGCCACAACTTCCTCTCTCCAAATGTAAGATCCCCGGTTCCCCCCCTCCCCTCTCCGTCCTCCCGCCCCTCCGGCTTTAGCCTGGAAAATCCCTACTCCTCCCGGTGCGAAGCCTCGGGCTCAAGCTCCGGGCTGCGCAGGTCGCCGCACCCCGGGCCACAGGCTCGCCGCGGGGTGTCCCGGGGAAACGCACCGGCAGCCCCTCGGTCCCCGGTCCCTCTCACTCCATTGGCCCCCCGGTCCCCGCCCCGACGCCCCCTGCCCCCCCGCCTCTGCGGCCCAGGAGTGGCGTCAGCACGCCTGCCCCGCGTGGGGTTTAAATGCCCACTAGCGGGAGCCCGGGCGCTTCCAGCTCGGAGCGCGGTGGCGGCTGGAACTGCAGGGGTGGGCAGGCAGCGTGCGAGCGGGATCCCGAGCCGCGGAGCGCGCTGCCCCTCGCTCCGCCGCGGATGACTCGGGAGCTCGGGGCCAAGTGGCGCCCAGGCAGCATCCCTGCCCTCCGCCGTCCGAGGAGAGTTGACGATAAAACATTTAAAAGTCTCCGCTGCGGGAAGCCATGAGCTGTCTGGATGTTATGTACCAAGTCTATGGTCCTCCCCAGCCTTACTTCGCAGCCGCCTACACCCCCTACCACCAGGTACGTGTCTCCTCTCGTTCGGGCCGCGTAGACAGGTGGCGCGCCCCGGCGACCCAAGTACTGCCAGTACTCCGAGGTTCCCGGTACCTCCGCGCCGGTCCAAGGGAGGCCGACCAGCTTCGGATGCGGGGATTGCCAGCGCTGCCACCCAATAGGTTGAGCTAACCCCTTTAGCTTGCCCGTTTGCTCTCTCGGGAAGGCAGCTAAGCCCTGCTAATGCGCGCCCCGGATTTCCTGGGAATAATCAGACCAGGATCGCGCGGACCGCGTTGTTTCTTTGGAGTGTGTTGGACTACAGATTGTTCCGAGCCCCGTGCCGGCTCGTGGAGATGTCAGCAAAGCTCACGCAGAGAAAACCAAACTTTGGTCCCAAACGTGAGAGTGACGACGAAACAAAGGCAAGGGCCTGCCTCTGTCTTTCTGAGATGCAAAGATTCGCGTTCTCATACATGCAAGCTTATCAAAGCCTTTTTTATCCCCGTTTCAATTCTTAAGCGATCAGGCCAGTTAATTTCAGAACCAGCGAATTCGTTATAAAGAGAACCGCACGAAACTCGCTACCTTTATAATCTTTACTTTGCAAAGTTCTGGGGAATATTATTGACCCAAAGTTCTGAGTACGATTGACCCGGCAGGGGCTAGTTTCATAGATAATATTAATATTTCGCCTTTCGCTAGCCTGAGTAGCTGAATCCGGCTGCCCTGCCATCAACAAACCCACTGTCGAGAGAACCACTGGCCCCGGTTCTGCAAACCCTTCAAGTTTTGTTTAATTATTCCAATTTTTCTGTTCTCTGGGTATTTTCTGATTGAACATTTTTCTTTTCAGTCCTAGGCTGATGTAGTTGAAATTGGTGACAGTAGTCAAGGAAATGAATAAGATCATACACTCCAGTGGGTGGAGGGGGGATCCCCTAGGAGTCCTGAGCAGATTCCAAAGTGAGAGCCTGGACTCCTGTTTTGAGAAAACTGAAATACACCCCGGTGCCTGAGCCCGTTTTTTGCCAAATTTTGCTTGCAAAATATATATTTGAAATTTTCCTGATGAATGAATGATGGAATGGGTAGATTTTGCATTTTGGTTTTTGCTTTTTCTCCTCCTCCTCTCCTTTGTAAAACTTTGCAACTAAGAGTTTATGTAGTCTCAATGTTAACTTTAGGAATCACCAGAGTCTCTCATTTTAAGCCAAGTGAGAATATGGTAGAAATGGTGATGTAGCTAAATAACTTCAGTCCTTTAGCTTCAGTGTCTAAGATGAGCTTCTTCCCAGGCTGGGAGTATTACAAAGAGAAAAAGGTGGGTTGGTTTTCTATATGTTTGGTCCTTTCTTCTCCCTGACCCTGGACCAATCTATATCACCAAGATCTCTGTTCAGTTTTGTATGATCAGGGTCTCCCTTGAAGGACGCCTCTGTCTGCATATTGCTTTAGCATTGCATTGTCCATTGCTCGTTGCTAAGAAAATGTTTTCAGCAACCACACTTGGTTTTGTAAATCACTATCAGACAGTCATGATTTACCCAACCTCACAGCCAAGATCATCCTCTGCTTCTCTTCATTTCTTTTTTTTCCTCAACACACACTGATGGTGAGGGTAGAAATAGCCCACTGGCTTTTCCTTTCTCAAAAGAAGGTCTCTCTAGAAGCTGAGACTTTTAAAATGGCCAGTTCATGGATGACCACATACCAAATTCTGTTTATTAAAATGATCCATATCACGTTGTTATTCCATGTTTTTACCCATAGCAGTTCTTGCATCCTGGTTGTGTGGAGTCGATTTTGTTACCTTCATGTTCTATCACGAAGATGCTTAATCCTGCATCTTGTATATCTGCCCTGAATTCTCAGCAAGGAACAGTCAGGCTGTAACTGGACTTGGGTGCCCTTTACCCTTGGAGCCTGATTTTAAAAATATATCTGCCTTGAGCCTGCCTCTGCAGTCAAACTGCTTAGCCTTCTTCCAGGACCTTCACCCTGACACCTTCAGACAGTTTTCTCTGTGGCCTAGCAACAATTCTGGGGAGACAAGCTCCAAGAAGGACCTCATCTCTCAGGAACCCCACCTTTGTTCAGCTGCAGGTTGGAAGGCCTGCGGACTGCGGCCCACATTATTGAGGTTATTGAGGACCCGGCACCAGCACTCACAGAAGGCAGTTGCTCCTGGTTACCTTAGGGATCTGGATGAGGGAGTGCAGTCCGAACCCAACTTGTTATGTCTTTTGAAACTGACTTCTCTATTATTTCTCCTTTGAGCAGAAACTAGCCTATTATTCCAAAATGCAAGAAGCCCAGGAGTGCAACGCCAGCCCCAGCAACAGCAGCGGCAGTGGCAGCTCCTCCTTCTCCAGCCAAACTCCGGCTAGTATAAAAGAAGAAGAAAGCAGCCCGGAGAAAGAGCGCCCACCAGAGGCGGAGTACATCAACTCCCGCTGCGTCCTTTTCACCTATTTCCAGGGAGACATCAGCTCCGTTGTAGACGAGCATTTCAGCAGGGCCCTGAGCCAGCCTAGCAGCTATTCCCCAAGCTGTTCAAGCAGCAAAGCCCCGCGGAGCTCCGGGCCCTGGCGGGGTAAGTACGGGCCTCACCAGCAAGAGGGGGTTGAGAGCTCGCACAGCCTGGGGTCCACCTGCAGAGGCGGCTGAAAGAACTATAGGTGTTAGAGAAGAGGTGAGATGGGGCATCGGGGGAGAGTAAGGAAATCGGAGGACGAATAGATACAGGCAGGCATAAAATCTCTTCTTGAGGAAGCAGAGCAGAGCAGTGGCCTAGGAAAATCAATAGCCCTGAATTGGGAGTCCTTGGTTTGTGCATTGGATTCCACCACTCCCTAGCAATATGACCTTGGGCAAGTCTCTTAACCTCTTGGAGGTCACTCTATTTACTGGTCTCTAAAATTAGAATAACACTTGCCCTCTTAACTACCCCTGGAGATGACAGTAAGGCAACTAGAAAATATATGTAAATGTGCTATGGAAATATGAGGTTTCCAACAGTCTCCCAAGTCAGGTGTGGGGGTGGGGGGAGGTCGATCTTCAAGTACAATGGCTTTCAGGGCCCTTAGTTCCTTTTTGAAAATGTCTCCAAAGAAAAATGTCTGCGAATGCATTGCAAGCAAAACCTGCTGAAGAGTCTCCTAAAACCTACTTATGCCTTTTGCCAGATTTCAATTAATTGTGAAATCTTGAAGCAGAGAATGTCTTTCAATAAGCAAGTAAAGTAAAAAAGAAATAAGACTTAAAGGGTAGCCAAAACACATCTAAAGGTTTTCCCCAAACACATCCCCTCTTTATTACTTTACCATTCTCACAAAGCCCTGCTTTAGCTACCCTGGGACAATGGCTTCTTGGACAAGTCAAGGAGCTCTCGTTCTATTTTGAAGTCTCCACCTCCCTTTATTATGGAGACAAGGGTGGAGGTAACTATTTGGTAAAATTTCTCACTAATCTTAGTTTTTGATGTGTACCAAGATGAGAAATGAGGACTTTATTGTAAAAAGGAAAACAAGTATTACATTTTGGGGGAAATGACAACCATCGACCTTCCATTTTTTTCTTAAATCCGATAATTTGTACAAACCTTGCCTAGACAAGATCCAAAAACAAAACATTCCTGTTATTCTCCAGTTGCCTAAATGTTTTTAATAGACTGTTCACTACTTAGAATGCATTTTCGAAGCATTTTAAATTATCGACTATGAAGTGCAGATGCCTTCTCCAAGGTCCTTTTCATTAAATGCCTTTCCTTCCTTTCCTCCCCACTAAAGGCAACAAATTTGATCTAAATGCTGCTCGCTTAAAATGCTTCCAGACACTAGGGGTCAACAATGACACGGAAAATAATAATTATTATAATTATAATATTCCTGGGGTCCACACTTTGATGCATAAAGTTTGTTAATTCAAACGGAAAAGACCTGTCCGTTAGTGTCCCTCTGTGCAAATAATACAGTTGCCCTTTTAACATGTCAAGTTTACTTTCTAGGGAGGGGGGGGAAGCTTTTTGAAAGAAAGTTTCTAGAAAGGAGGCTAATAATAGCAAGACTCCGAAATATGTCGATGGACTTCCAGTCTATCAGAGGCCTTGGAGGGGCACGATTTCTGGAGTAAGGGAGGCTGAAATGCGAGAGTGGGTAGTGAGATCGCTAGGCGACCGACCAAGAGTGGGAAGAGGTAGCTTTAGATTGAGAAGAGGCTGCAGGCCGGGAAGGCGAGGCCGTTTCTGGCCCGAGGTGGCCCGGCTCGGAGTCCGAGAGAAGCTCCCCGCGCCCCGAAACTGGGGCTGGGGAAGGAAGCGCCGCAGTCCCTCTCCCCGCCACTCGCGGGGTTCCCGCAGCGGGAATACGTCCGCCACTTGCGAGGGAGCGGCGCTCCTCCCGGACCTCGCGTTCCCAGGCCGCAGCCCCGCGAGACAAGCGCCCTTCCCGCCCTTCGCCCAGCCGGAGCCATCAGCTCTGCGGCGGCCGCGCGGGGTCGGTCGGCGACCGTCTCCCGACGGTGACGCGCTCCTCTCTCTCCCTTCCGTTCCCTCCGCCTCGCCCGCCCGAAGACGGCTCCTACCCCATGAGCCAGCGCAGCTTCCCCGCCTCCTTCTGGAACAGCGCTTACCAGACGCCGGTGCCCGCGCCGCTGGGCAGCCCGCTGGCCGCCGCGCACTCGGAGCTGCCCTTCGCCGCCGCCGCCGCCGCCGCCGACCCCTACTCACCGGCCGCGCTACACGGCCACCTGCACCAGGGCGCGGCTGAGCCCTGGCACCACGCGCACCCGCACCACGCGCACCCGCACCATCCGTACGCGCTGGGCGGCGCCCTCGGAGCCCAGGCCGCCGCCTACCCGCGGCCCGCCGCCGTGCACGAGGTCTACGCGCCGCACTTCGACCCGCGCTACGGGCCGCTGCTGATGCCCGCCGCCTCCGGGCGTCCGGCCCGCCTCGCGCCGGCCCCGGCCCCCGCGCCCGGCAGCCCGCCCTGCGAGCTCTCCGCCAAGGGCGAGCCGGCCAGCGCCGCGTGGGCCGCGCCCGGGGGACCCTTCGCGAGCCCCGCGGGGGACGTGCCCGGGGGTCTGGGCCTCAGCGTGGACTCAGGTAAGCGGGAGAGGGGATGTGGCATCCCCGGGCCCCTCCTGCCCTGCGCCCCAAACTGGGCTGAGCCGGGGACCCCATTTAGTTCTCCTTGGAGACCCGAGTGACCCTGAGGCGTGAAGGTCTGCACACAGCGGGGTTGTGTTTCAGCAGACAGATGACTCTGTCATCGGTGTGGACAAAATGAGAAAGTGGCGGTTAATATTACAGAGGATTTTTTAAGAATAAAATTTGTCAGAGAGGTTCTAGCTCTGTGCTGTTCAGTACCGTAGCCAGCAGCCACGTGTGTCGGCTGAGCACGTGAAACGTGGCCAGGCTGAATTGGGGTGTGCTCTTAAGTGTATAATACACACAGGATTCAGGACTTTGTCCGCAAAAGGAATGTAAAATTCATCTCATTATATTTTATACTGATTGCATGTTTCAACATTGCACACTAAATATATATTGGGTTAAATAAAATATATTACTAAATTAATTCTCACCTGTTTCTTTTTACTTTTTTTCAATGTGGCTGCCAGACAATTTAGAATTATACCCATGGCTTCCATTGCTTCTATTGGACAGCGCTGATCTAGAGTACCTGCTAAGAATGTAGTTTAAAATCCTTTACAACTTGAGGGGCAGAGAGGGTCTTGTCACCCAGTGATAGTTACAAGTCATACAAATTTGACCCATGACTGATAACAACTTAATTGCCAAATGAAATAAGTTTCTGGAAAACAGAAAACTTCACAAGAATATGTTGTTAGTGATAATATTACATCCCTAGCTTAAAGAGTTGAATTTGAAAGGTACATTCAAATAAGGCTTTACTTTTTTGTTTGCTTTATTTTTAGGGTAAAATGAAAAAAAATTTGCATAATAAATGGGATTGTAGTCTTGCCCCACTCTCTGTTCCCTCAGGTGCAGATGTGACATTTGTTTGCTTTGCTTTTACTTTCATCCATGCCCTTTAGATGAATTCTGTGACTTTCACAATAAAACACTGGTGTTTGTCTTTCTCTTTCTTTAAATACCTTGTGCCTTCCCTCCCCCACCCCCTTCTCTCTCCCTCTCTCTGTCTCTTCTCCCTCTCTCTCTCTCTCCCTTTTATTTTCTCTCTGTTTTCAGGTTTGCAGCCTCAGGACAAAAGCAAGGATCTGTACTGGTTTTAGACAACCCACCTTCTTCCCTGTAGGTCTCTGCATAGTGCAATTGGTGACGCTCAGAGCTGAAATCAAGTGGGTTTGTAACAGCTTCTGATCTTGGTTTGCAGCTCGTCGTTATTCCCTCTGTGGTGCATCCCTCCTGAGCTGATCTGCTGACCTTCCCCCTGCCCCTTCCCTTCTGACCAGCCATGGAGGCTCAGCATCTGTGCCTCTCACTTCATGGATGAGGACTTGGGGGAAGGCAGAGACTTCAAACTGCTCCGTGTATCGGGAGAACCAAAACACACGCGACAGAATTTTCATCTAAAAATAATGCCTTCTGCCAAAAGAGCAGACCCAAAGACTCTGAATTAAGCTCAATGACTTTTGGGCAAATCACTGGAACTATCCGTGGTGAGATCACTCAGGTGACAAGATGTCATGGTTTTCTTGGAAAGAAGGAAAGAAAAAAAGAGACGTTTTGGTGTGAATATTTTTTTTATGCTGGTGTGAATTATTTCATTAAGTAGTGGGATCACAGCACTGCTGACGTCAATATCCTCACATTGAAAATGTCTTTGTATTTGCATCGAAGACTGTATGGTAGAGAAATCAAAAGAAGCCAATTCTTTCTTCCTCACCTGTAGCCTCCAGCTCCCTTCCTGCCCACTCCCCCCCTGCAACACCCACTCCAGACACAAAGACACACCTTTTCCTTCGGACTGTGAACATGGAAGCCTCAGCCTGAATGTGAGTGGCAAGTGGCTTATCTGGAGCCACCTGCCCAAGTCTTACTGAAATGCAGCTGTCGTAGGACAACTGTTTAAAACTCCAGAAATACATCGACCAAGGTGGTACTTCCCAGTGTTTGGCACAACAATTGCAATTGCACTGGATATGTTTTATACATGTGTGTGTATATCATATTTTTTACAAAGGACATTTTATGATGAAAGAAAAAACTCTCTCTGCCTTCTCTCCCACAAGTTCTGTCCCTCCCTCTATCCTCCTCTGGATGAAAGGGGGAAAAAAATTAAGCCTCAAGAGACCCCAATGGTCTCCAAGAAGAACTAGGAATCACCACAAGGGGAAGAGATGTCCGTGGAGTCTCGGGTACCTCAGATATTCTTCTCAGTCTCTATGGTCATGATTTGATCACTTTAGTATTGGGACAGGGGAAGGGGGTACATCTGTGGGCAAAACTGAAGGTGATGAAGAAGAAACGAACATTAAAGATGTTTGTTTACCACTAGGTTGCTGTGTTATTTCTTCAAAGGAAAACAAATGTCTTAGTTTTTCTCTAATAGAATAAAATAATTTATAGTAGTATGACCTGATGTCAGTAAGTAAAATCACTTTGTGTAAGTATTTTTGGTTTTCCAAAGTGTTTGCCATGCCATGAAATCTGAGAACTCCTTTCCACCTTGTATCAACCTTGGAGATGAGAAGTTAGGTATTCCCTCTCTGTTTCATAAATGAGAAAATCATGGCCCAAGGAAGCCCGGGTTACCTGATAGTCCTCATCAAGTAAAAGAAATGTATAGGAAAACCGACTTATGCACCACTCAGTCAGATACACACATTATTCTCCAAAAGAGAATTATCGTTGCTTCCTAGATTCTAGACTCTTAAAGATAGTAAGGTACTCAGTTTAAAAATGTTTTTGAAATCTTGGTTGTTTTATACTTTGATCAGCTAGGCTAAGAAACCAAATGTACAACTAAGCCAAAAAAAAAAGAGAGAATTTATTAAAAACTTAATGATTTTATGTTCCCTTGATGCCAAGGTTGCGTTCTTTCCCCTAAAGAGAAAGAGTTAATGTTGTGCCCAAATTGCCCTTGAACGCTGTTAAAGCATAAAATATTAATTCAAATCTTGATCTTCATTATAATGTGTCTGATTTTTTGCAGCCCCATTTACTGTAGCCCGCCAGGCTCCTCTGCCCATGGGGATTTTCCTCCTCCTTCATTATAACACAAGAGGCAAATACCATTTATCTTGGATAGTACTCTCAAGAGTTGGTTGCAGTTAGGGGACCTTATTCAGAGCATGGCTTAGCAGAGTTACCCATCTCTTCTTTCTATCATCTGGTACCTGTTAAGTAGACTGTGATCATTAAAGAACCTGCTACTGGTTTTGCTCAGATGGAAGGTACTATGTGATTATATTTCCCCAGATATGATAGCAATCAGTAATAACTATTAATAATTGCATTGTATATAGCAATAACAAATATTAATTGTTTATCATTTTTCCAGGCACTGGTCTGAGGGCTTTATATATAGGTTAACTCCCTTAACCTCACAACAATTCTGTGTGGCACTTACTACTACAGAGGCTCACAGAGGAGGAATAATCTGCCCAGTCACATAGCTAGTAAGTGGCAGAGCCGGGAAACCAACCCAGGCATCCAGGGGGCGGAGACTGTGCTGTTACCCACAGCAGTAACTGCTGATCCACTTCTGACTTGTCTTGAGATGCTCAACTTTGGGCTTACTTTCTCCTCCACAGAAGATGAATAAAGAAGGGAAGAGACAGGGCAGCAAAGACTGGCACAGTAGAATGTACGGAGTCCCAGGTCTCAAAGGAAATATCATAGGCCATTGTCCAGACTCCTACTTCCAGACCATGCACCCAGATGCCGATTTCCATTCATCTCTAGGAAGGACTTATTATTGCATCTCTTATTAATTCATTTCAGTATTTTTAGCCTCCTTTGCTCTGAAGCTCTTCACACCCAACCTAACCAAGTCGTGTTAAGCATGTTAGTCTGAGGTTTGGACACTGAAGCAATAACTAAAATTAATTTTGGACTTCTCTGTGATTTTTTAAATCCATGTTCCATTGGCATGGATCACCAGTGTATACAAGCATAAATAAAATGTGTTCCCTTTGAGCGCACTTTTAAAAACTTGCCGATGAGTGTACAGATGAAGACATCAAGTATGTTCTCTGCTGGACATCTTTTCCTAGTAGTCTATTCCCTCTCTCAGAAGCTTCCCTGAGCTCCACCTATGTTAGCACTCAAGATCTCTGATCAGAACCCACAGGCAGCCTTTTCCCAGCCATGAGGTTCTGATTACTGAAGCAGAGTTGCTTCTCTCCTGAGCTGCATCTGACCTGAATATCAGGTTGCTGGTGAGGAGACTCATTCACTGGAACTGGCCTTCGGAGTGGTCCTGAACAGACCTTCCAGGCTGCCGAGCAGGGCTCCGGTGACCTGGCGCGGGGAACACGCAGAGCACGGCCCTTCCCTCCATGTTTTACGTTCCCGAAGGAGAAATGCAAGAAGCCCTGGGACTCCCATCATTCGGATCTGCGTTAATAGTTTCAGAGGGAACTTTGGTGAATTCGTAGCCCTGACATTTTTTCAACATTCTATTAGGCCTGCCAAGTCATGTAAAGGATGAAGTCTCATGCTTGTCTTGCTAGTATTCGTGAAACCATGCAGACTAGAGGAGGCCCTAGTAGTTGAAAAAAAGACATTGAAGGAAAGGAGGGATGCCATGAGAAAGGTAAACATGATGTGTTTGCATATATTATACCCGGTTGAGGGTCTCAGAGAGATTAGATTCTCCTCTAATCATCCCAGTTGGCACCGGTGTCCTTCTTCCCCACGGTTTTCCCTTTGCTCTTGGCCTCCGCTGAGGGAGAGGTGACGAAAAGGGGAGAGACAGCTCTCCGCTACCAAGTAATCCTGTTGCCGATTGCCCTCTGGCTGAGAACTCAGTCACCCAACTGCAGGGAACTCTATCTGTTCGACTCCTCTGGTTTAATAGGAGTTGCCGTCTTGTCTCATTTCCCCTTTGAAGTTCTATTTCAATGCGTGGCAAATTCTAGCAATGACTTAAGATTGATTCAGGCCTGGATGGGAGGGAGGGCAGAGGTGGTGGGTGTTGGGAACGCAGACTGCCTGACTGAAAGCTTCCCTTGCCACTCTTCCTGGGTAAGTACTGCGTTTTCTGTGCCCTTTCAAACTGGGGGAAACAACTCGTAAGGTAATTTTAACCTCCCATTTATTAATACTTAGAATCATAAATCCTGTGCTTATATGCAGGCACCCGTATACCTTCTGTCAAAATAAACAAGCTTTTTTTTTTTTTAAACACTTAGTGATTCGTTGCTTCAGAGTTGGAGGAGATTTTAAAAAATAAAACTTAAGCTCCTTTCCATATGAATGCCGTTTCCATAAGCTGCATTTTTAAACATAACTCACCTGGCATCAAAGCATGGAGGAAAAACAGAAAGATATTCGAAAAGACTTTAAACGAAACCAGAAAATATAAGATTCCTTTATAAAATTGTTTTAACAATCAGTGGATCATTTGCATGCAGATAATTCATGTTTTGATTATACCTCTGAAAGTCTTTGCTCTCTATATTCCCTTCTTCCTTGCAAGAGTTTTAGGATTTATCATCATTCATTATTTGTTGCATATTTCTAAAATCTGGAGTTAAGGAAAAAACATCCTAAAGCCACTATCATTATTACAGTTGCTCTCTGCATGTAACTGATGTTTTGACATTTAAACAAACAGGGTAAAGCAAACATAAATTTCATACTTCCTTATTACCATTTCTGCTTCCTGTCCCATAAATAAATGAAATTCATAATACAAATACAGGATCCACACGATAGAATCTGTTTATCTATAAATACCACATACACACACACACACACACACACACACACACACACACGATAGAATCTGTTTATCTACAAATACCACATATGCACACATGATAAAATCTATTTATCTACCAATACCACATACATTCACACACATCACTAATGTAGGCCTAAAGAGAAATCAGAGACCCCATGCCCTCAGACAGACACAGACACAAATGATTATTCTCACTTGACACCAACTGTACCACTCTTTCCTTGTATTTCACTCCAGCCCCAGAGGGCTGGATCAGGAAAGAGACACTTGATAGCTGCTGTTTCCATGGTTGGAATATTTGTAAAGTTAACGCATAATCTGAAAGCAGAAGCTAATAAATTATAGGGTGCTAATTGGAGCTGGAACAGAGCTGTCAATCATGTTATCCTAAACACAGAGAGACCCTCATAACCTAAAAAGGCAAGGCAGCCTTCAGGAGGAGCGCCCAGTTGTCTCCAGCCTTGACCTCCACCCCAGTGGAAACACTGCATCCAGGCAGAGTGGCCACTGATAGTCGGCAGAGGTGGTTCTGCTAATCCAAGCTCACGTTAAGAAAATAGACACATTCTCTTTGGAGGAAAAGAATTAAATATTTGACTGAAGAATTAATGTTTAGGGAAACATTGTTCAGAGCAGTATATATAGTGAATTTACCGGAATAATTAATACTTTGGTAAAACATCATGGATTTTTTCACTTTATAACTTTTAACTCAGTAAGAGAAAGATCTAAAGTTCTCTACACTTGGTGTCATGTTCTACCTTAAATTACAGTGTTGCCAGGCGTCTACCAGTGAACTCTTATGGAACTAAGCTCCTCTAAAACAGAAGCAAATTTCCTTTATCATATTGAATTCATTTGTTTCATCTAGAAAAACAATAGCAGCATATTTTCTTTTTTTTTTTAATATTAAAAACAAATAAATTTTATTTCAGTCAAAGTGCTGTAATGGGACCCATTGACAAGCAGATGCAATCCTATATAATTGAAACTGCCACACAAAAGATAATATTCCAAGTTCTTAACACTCAAAATCATATTATATCTTAATGTTCAATATATAGTCTATGAGTTTCTTATTCAGCTTTTTGTTCTCTGAAGAGTTTCTAATTGGATTTATTACAGGCAGCAATACATCCCCATAAGTTTAATCACATTGGTAAAATCTTTCAAAATCGTAATATGGATTATTGCATGGAATTTATCTTCCTAAGGAAGTTTTTTACAGAATCCTCTTCCTGTTTTCATTTGAACTGATTACATAGAGATTGCATTGTGTGTGTGTGTGTATGTGTGTTCAGTTGCTAAATCGGGTCTGACTCTTTGCAGCCCCATGGACTGCAGTAGGCCAGGCTTCCCTGTCCTTTACTATCTCTGAGTTTGCTCAAATTCATGTCCACTGAGTTGGTGATGTTATCTAACCATCTCATATTGTGCCACCTCTTTCTCCTTTCCTTCAGTCTTTCCCAGCATCAGGGTCTTTTCCAGTGAGTCAGTTCTTCACATCAGGTGACCAAAGTATTGGAGCTTCTACTTTAGCATCAGTCCTTCCAATGAATATTCAGGGTTGATTTTCTTTAAATTGACTATTTTGACCTCCTTGCAGTCCAAGGGACTCTCAAGACTCTTCTCCAGCACCATAATTCGAAAGTTTCAATTCTTCGGCACTCAGCCCTTTTTAATAATCCAACTCTTACTTCCATACATGGCTACTGGAAAAACCACAGCTTTGCCTGTATTCACCATTGTTGGAAAAGTGATATCTTTGCTTTTTAATACACTGTATAGGTTATTTTCTGTTCCTTTGTTTTGTCCTTAGAATCTCCTAGTAAGCTATAGTTATACTTTTCTCCCAAAATTTCTGGTTCACTAAAGAGTGATTTTGTTCAAACTATCCTCCTCTGTCATTATTATTTCCATTTCTATCAAAACTGTATAACTGATAAGTATACAATTGTTATTACCTATAAACAATTTAGGTGAAAGATAGGCTAAAATTTGAAAAACAAAACTAAAATATTAACTTTTTATTTCTAATCATTAGTTGCATGACTAATGATCTAGTTACCACTTAGAGATTTTTACCAACATTTATTTAATGAGTACATAGTTTAGTCTGTATATGTATTTATAGGTATACATCATATATGTATTTATAGCTTATAGACGTACAAAATATATATATGTATTAATAGTCTATATATGTATTTAGTAAAACACTCTGTTTACCTCATAATTTGGAAGCTTCTTTAGAATGCTTCACGTAAAAAATTGTTTTCATTTAGGAAGAACAAATCAAGTATCTTAAAAATGTAAACACATGATTGCTTAAAATATGCATTATAATTGATGGGAATGTCAGAAATTATTTCTTTTTCTGCTAATTCTCATTATTACCGCGTTGCCCTTATTTTTGGCAACGACATTATTGGCCCTTTGCCAGTCATGGTATTATCAAGAAACAGGGTGGAAACCAAACAAAAAATAAAACTTTCTGTTACTGCTTTTTATTTTTACTAGGCCCAATCCTTTTTTTTTTTTCCCTTCTAGTGCATTTTACCCACTGTGTAATACATTTCAGAAAACAATGGGATGTTTTGTCATCTGGTAACATAGCATTTTTCTCATTGTACCTGCTTTTGGGGGGAATTTCTTGACTTGTCTGGAAGGTCGTTTCCATATATCTGAAGGTTCTGTATTATTTGTATTCTTCCACCTTGCTTGTGGACTGTGAAATCCTGTTTTGACCTCAGGCAGTTTCTCCTCCACACTCAGAAACTGACAGGGCGTTGACAGATTTGGTAAGAAACACAAAGAACAGGGCTTATGATATTTGTTCCTCCTTGTTCAAAGGCTTCTTCTAAAAACACATTCTTGTACTATTTGAAAGGAATAAGAAAAGAGTCTAGGGAAGTGTCAGACTTGTATCCTAAGGGAAAACCATGATACAGTTGCATTCACTTGGGATTGATGAGAAGGAAATTTTTATTCACAACTTTACACTTAACTGTTTCAAACTCTCTAATAAGTTTGAAAAATGATAATATAGGCTCTGTCATCTTTCACTGAAGTTTGGGACATCTGGGTATTTGATGTTTAAGGACTGAAAATTTTTTTATTTCACCGGTAAGTTACTACCATCTCCTTTTTTTGGGTTGTATGTTTGTGATATAAATTGTATTGAAACTATTTTAAATCAACTGTACTTCCATAAAAATTAAGATAAAAAAATGTATAAAAACTTGAAAAGTAAATAAAGCTTCATTACCATAAAATACCAGGCTGCAGGCTAATATAGGCTTTGGGTCTCAGGAGACTGAGGTAGAAAGTACAGGTACCACTGACTCTCCATGTGTCACAGAGCAACAATGAGGGCAAGACGTTAAGTTAAAACAAAATTATACCACTTAGTAATGTATATTCTTTAGATCATGAAAATTTCTGACTACATTTTCACTGCTACTTTAGAGCACAAATTTAATTTTTGTCACTTCTTTATTAGAGGACTTTCTAATTTGAACTCAATTATACATGCTTTAGAGGCTTCCCTGGTAGCTCAGATGGTAAAGCATCTGCCTACAATGTGGGAGACCTGGGTTCAATCCCTGGGTCGGGAAGATCCCCTGGAGAAGGGAATGGCAGCCCACTCCAGTATTCTTGCCTGGAAAAATCCCATGGACTGAGGACCCTGGTAGGCTACAGTCCATGGGGTCGCAAAGAGTCGGACGCAACTGAACGACTTCACTTTCACTTTTCACACATGCTTTATTCTCCTTTTTCTTACTTACTGTAAACAGAAAAGTTCTAAAAGTGACATTATAAAAAATGCTTTCCATGTTGTCTGCTCATTTCCTGATCTAGTTCTTATGCTTCCTAGTCCTTATGTCCATATGGATGCTCAGAATGAGGTTAGATCTGGCTTGTCACAGTTCTCAGGAGGACACCCACCTCACCATCAGATGCTTTCAGCTCAAGGGTACATCATCTAACAATTCTACTAGACTGCTCCTCTGTGTTAGCACACTCAGCAATGTCTTTCTTATATTCTACAGAAGCTTCCTGGTAAATTCCTCCCTCCTGTGCTATTAGGAAACCTTCAACCTAACTACCATCTCATCCAAATGCTATCAATTCTTCGAAGTCTCAGTTAAGTTCTGCCTCTTACACGAAGCCTTGTCTCCACACTAGACGCAGTGAGTGGTCTCACCTGTATCAGAACTCTTACTACCTAATGTCTATGCCATGTATTTTCCATTTATTATTTAACATCTTGTGACACAAGTTCAGGATTTAAAAGGTTGCAATAACTCTAAAGAGTATCTCATTCTCTCTTGACTTTAATGTTCTTTACCCCCTCAACTAGATATTAAGTACATTGAGCAGGTACCACCAACTCTTGGGAGAAAAATACACAGATTATTGCATTAATTGTTTTATTTTATTATGTGCAAAGCAATTTTAAAATATAGGTTCATCTAAGGTTTAATGTACACATTGAAAAAAAAAAAGAAAAATAGTCTAAAAACCTGCTTAAGTTAAAAAAAAAATCCTCTTAATAAAAGGAGTGGGGAGAGGTTCTGTCACTTTTAGGAGGCAATTAATGTCCCAAGTGGCTCAGTGGTAAAGAATCTGCCTGCCAGTGCAGGAGAGGCGGGTTTGATCCCTAGGTCAAGAAGATCCCCTGCAGTAGGAAATGGCAACCCTCTCCAGTACCCTTGCCTGGAAAACGCCATGGACAGAGGCACCTGGTGGGCCACAGTCCATGGTGCCACAAGAGTCAGACACGACTGAAGAACTGAGCACATATGCGTGCACACATCCTTTTTCTGTGCTTCTATCCAGATCCTCAGTCTGGGTCTTCTGCTCAAGGACATCCCTTCAACTATTGTCCTCTCTCTTCCTGCACCATCATTTCTCCCCCTCTGCTGGATCATTTCCATTAATATAAAAACAGGCTGCAATATTTCCTGCCTTAAAAAAAAAGCAACCTTCTTTGACCCCATCTCCTTTTAGTTACTGGGCTTCCCTGGTAGCTCAGCTGGTAAAGAATACACCTTCAGTGCAGGAGACCCAGTTCAATCCCTGGATTGGGAAGGTCCCGTGGAGGAGGCATGGCAACCCACTCCAGTATTGTGCCTGGAGACTCCCCATGGACAGAGCAGCCTGGAGGGCTACAGTCCATGGGGTCGCAAAGAATCCAACACGACTGAGTGACTTAGCATAGCACAGCACCTTTTACTTAGTAACTCATTTCTCTGCTCCCTTTAAACGGCAACAGGCCTTAAATGAGTCATCTTCTTGCTCTCTCCACTAACTTTTACATCTTCTCTTGTACCAACTCTAGCTTAGATTCTACTACACACACTTGTCAAGGTCATCAGCTAGTTCTATATAAACCTGAAGATGAGCTTTCAATAATCTTTTATTTCTCTCAGCAAGAGGACGATCCATCAGTTAAGATCCTCTGATAAGCAGATGTCAAGACACATACCATGCACTTGAGGCGTTAATATATTCTAGCAAAGACAGTGGCTCAGATGTTAAAGAATCCTGCCATGCAGGAGACCTGGGTTTGATCACCAGGTTGGGAAGATCCCCTAGGGGAAGGCATGGCAACCCACTCCAGTACTCTTGCCTGGAGAATCCCACGGACAGAGGAGCCTGGCGGGCTACAGTCCATGGGGTTGCAAAGAGTTGGACACGACTGAGCAACTAATACTCAGTACTAAGTAACTTAGTACTTACTATACTAAGCACAATACACAGCAAAGATACTACATCCGGCATGGCAGCCACAATCGGAGTTAGTATTTGATTTGACTCATGCTACACTATAGCTATTCTCCAGAATCCATGTAGTTTTTTCAGGAGCTCTGGTGAAATAGAAGGAAATAAGACAGAAGCCATGAACCCTGTGACCTTTGGAACGTAAATGCTGGTGCTAAACATTGTAATTCCCCCAGATCCTATTGTATTCTTAACTTACCGTATCGGCTAAGGGAGGGAAGAGAGGAGAGCCACAGTTCCAGAGATGTCTGTTTGGCCTTCCACGCACCATGATACATTTCACCCCACAGGTCAAAGATGCAGTGAGCCAACCAAGTATGTCAATCCCTATTACACATTTTAAAAAATTATTTATTTACCTATTTGGCTGCACTGGGTCTTCATTGCTTTGTACGGGTTTTCTCTAGTTTCTGCGGGTGGGGGCTGCTCTTCATTGCAGTGCGCAGATTTCTCATTGTGGTGGCTTCTCATTGTGGAGCATGGGCTCTAGGCACATGGGCTCCATTAGTTGTGGCACATGGGTTTAGTTGCCCCGTGGCAGGCATGTGGGATCTTTCCCCGACCAGGCATCAAACCTGTGTCCCCTGCATTGGCAGGCAGATTCTTCACCGCTAAGCTGCCAGGGATGCCTGGTTCCCACCATTAGGTGTTAGCTAAAACTTTGTGTAGTTCCTTTGAGATGTAGTCTCTTCCTCCTTTATCAGATCCAGTCTATCCCAAGCCAGGCTGGTCTGGGATTTAACCTGGTTATCAAGCTGGCTGTGTTCAGGGGAGGTGTGCCCAGCTCCCGAGGGGGCCCATGTTTCTTGCTGTGGAGAGGCCACTGGAGTATGTTCCAGTACAGAGTGCTGGCTCCTACATTAGAGCTGTGAGCCATCTCGACAAGCAGGGAGGGGTGAGAGCAGTCTGCTGAGCCAAATTCCTTGGGGGCATCCATCTAGTCTCTTTCCCTAGTCCGGAGTTTCAGGGTCTTAGGTTTTCTCAACATACCTTGACCAATGAGTCCCACCTCTCATGCAAGGCTTGCCCCTTACTTGTGTCTGCTTTTACTTGACAGTTTATAAACGCCTCTTTTTAACCTATCAGAGACACCCTCTAGCCCTCATACTTAGCCTTTATTTGTTACATAACCTTGATTTCTCATGATCCTTCTTCAGGGAACCAGGGCATCTTAGTAAGAGACAACCACTTCCTCTGTTCTCATAGACATTGTCACCTCTGTGTCTTTCAAAGGCCTGAATCATCCCATTGGCAGAGGTTCCCCTCCATGGGACATTTTTCTTATTCACCGCTGATGAATCCCTTAGCCCTTAGGGCCCCCACTTTGTGCCCAGGAGTGTCCACATCCCAAATATCCCTCACAATGAGGCCCTCTTAGCCCCCTGAGTGATGAGTGAGCCAGACCCCAAACCCCATCTTGCTACCTGTCTTCTTTGGCTGTTCCTGCTACTATCTATATTAGTTAAGGGCCTCAAAGAAACAGATGCCAAGAGGAATAGATGCACAAATGATTTGTTGGGAGAAACGCTTGGGAAAGATAAAGGGAGGGAGAGAAAGAGTAGGTTTAAAAAAAAGAAAAAGAAAAACAACCTTCAGATTGCAATTCAGGCCTGAAACCTGTTAAGAAGAGAGAGGCAGGAGGATTGGATGAGGAGAGCCTGGGGCTACAGTGCTGTTCTGGGTAGGTGTCAGCCAGACCAAGAAGGTGTCAGTCCCCAAGCCAGAGTGGCCTGACAGTGGCCAAATAATGTCCAGATCAGGCAGGAATGGCCCATTTCTGGTACTCCCCTGTGTTTAGTCAGTGGCTAGAAATGCCCAAGGGAAGCATGACCTGGTATGAATGTCGCAGTAGATCTGAAGGTACAGCAGCTGGACGTGTCAATTAGCCATGCTCCTCAAGGCAGGTTCTCTTGAAAGATGATCTAAACAGCACCCCTCCGTGTCCTCCACAGGGGACCATGTAATTTATGGTCTGAACAAGATCACTTGTAAGTGTGAAATGAACATGGGTCATAATCCAGGACAAAGGCATAAACTGGGAGCACCCAGGCAAACTAAGACATACGGTTACCATCACTGTCAGTAATATTTGACACAGTTCATAATTCCATCCTTCTTCAAACACTGTGTTTATTTGGCTTCCAGGATTCCACGGGCTCTTGATTTTCATGCTACCTTTCTGACACCTCCTTCTCAGTCTTATTTGCTAGTCTCTCCTCGGCTCCCTAATGTCTTAACATGGAAAGACCTTGGCTTCTGCCCTCAGCCCTTCCTTCTTATTTATCCACACTGCTGGTTGAACTGGGCCAGTCTCGTGGCTAGTCTCAGCCGTATCAATACACTGACAACTCTCCAGCCAGAACCCCCTTGTTAATCCCCTCTCCCACTGCATATTCAGCTTCTCCCCTTAGGTCTCTAAGAATCCTCTCAAAACTAACACATCCTAAACTGAACCTCTAATTGCCATGTCACCTCTCAAAATGAATCTTCTCCCCTTTGGTCTTTCCCATCTGATAAGTGGTAACGTACGTTCCTCCCACTGCTCAGGTTGAAAATCTTAATCTTTTCTTCTCTTGTACTCCATATGTAATCCATCAGCAAAACCTTCAGACGAAACTTAGAATCAACCGCTTTCTTCACTTTTACTGCTATTTCATCTCCTTCCCTGCCAAGCCATCATCATCTCATGGTTAATCATCATAACTTTCTAACATTTTCCTTTTTTTACCTCTCTGTCCCACCCTACTCTCAGCCCCTTCTTCACACAGGCTCTGAAATGATTCTTTTAAAACCAAATCAAATCATGTATTTTGTATGTTCAGAACCCCCCAGTGTCTTCCTATCAGGTAAAAAGTCAAAGTCCATATGGTGGCCTGCATGATCCAACCCCCACTACCACTCTCCTCTCGGCCCTTTCTTTTGTTTTACTCACTGTTAAGTTATATGAATTCCTTGTATATTTAGCCCAGCAGGCGCCTCTGTCCATGGAAATCTCCAGGCAAGAATGCTGGGGTAGGGAGTGGGTAGCCTTTCCCTTCTCCAGGGGATTTCCCGACCCAGGGATCAAACCCAGGTCTCCTACATTGCAGGCAGATTCTTTCCTGTCTGAGCCACCAGGGAAACCTGTATTTGGGGTATTAACCCTTTATCGCATTTATAATTCCAGTTATTTTCTCACATCCAGTAGATTGCTTTTTAATTTTGTTGATTTTTCTTTTTAACTGTGCAAAAGCTTTTTAATTTGATGTAGTTCCACTTGTTCAATTCTGCTTTTGCTTTTGGTGTCAGATTCAAAACATCATTGCCAAGACATATGTCAAGGAACTTACCACCTGTTTTCTTCTAGAAGCTTTAAGGTTTCAGGTCTTATATTCAAGCCTTTAATCCATTTTAAGTTAACTTTTGTTAACTAAAGGGAGCTGTAGATAAGAGAGTGATCCAGTTTCATTCTTTTACACAGGACTGTCCAATTTGCCCAACGCCATTTATTGAAGGGACAATCCTTTCCCCATTATACATTCTTACCTCCATATTTTGTCATAAATTAATTGACCATATATGCCTGTGTTTATTTCTGGCTTCTCTATTCTCTTCCACTGATCTATGTGTCTGTTTTATATCGATACCACTACTATTTTAATTCTATGGCTTTGTAATATAGTATGAAATCAGGAAACATGACGCTTCTAGCTTCCTTCTCCTTTCTCAAGATTGCTTTGGCTAATCAAGGTCTTTTTGTCTTCTTCAATTTTTTTAGTTAACATCTTATAGTTTTCAAAATATAGTTCATTTACTTCCTTGATTAGATTTATTCTTTTTGTTGCAGTCGTAATTGGGATTGTTTTCTTAATTTCTCTTTCTGATAGTTCATTATTAATGTAAAGTAAGGTGGCAGACTTTTGTGCATTAATTTTGTATCCTGTAACTTTACTGAATTTATTAGTGCTAATAGTCTTTTTATGGAGTCTTTAGAGTTTTCTATATATAATAGTATCTGCAAATAATGACAGTTTTACTTCTTCTTTGGATGTTTTTTATTTCTTTTTCTTGCCTAATTACTCTGGCTAGGACTCCAATACTGTTCTGAATAAAAGTGGTGAGAGTGGTCATCCCTGTCTTGTTTCTGACCTTAGAGGAAAAAGTTTCAGCTTTTCACTGTTGATTATGACATTAACGGAGTTTGTCATATACTGTCTTTATTATGTTGAGGTACATTCCCTCTATGCCCACTTTGCTGAGAGTTTTTAATCATAAATGGATGTGGAGTTTTGTCAAATGCTCTTTCTGCATCTACTGAGATGATCATATGATGTTTATCCATCATTTTGTTAATGCAGTATATCACACTGACTCATTTGTGAATGTTTAAAAATCTTTGCACCCTGGAATAAAGCCCACTTAATCATGATGTATCATCCTTTTAATGTATTGTCATACATACTTTTATTTTTTATTTTTACTATGTCTTCTCCCCCATCTAGAATGCTAGAATGTAGCCACCATCAAGGCAGAGACTAGCACCTATGCTTTCTGTGTAATAAACATTCAATAAATATTTATGAATGAATGAATCTACATGGGAACACTAAACTACAGTGTATCCATCCTAAGGGGTTGTATGCAGTTATTAGAAAAACAAGGAATTTTTAATGATAAGAGAGAAATCATGTGCAAAAAAGTAAGTGGGAAAAAAAGGATAAACTAACCCAGCCATGAAAATAAGCTCACAGTGAGGAAGAAATAAAGAAACCTAAAAGGAAATATTCTGAGTTACATACAATGGCATTTGGGTTGTATATGTTGGCCCTTTGTTTCTTCTGGTTGTTAAGAAGCCGAGAAGGATTGCGATAGGTCTTCTAGTTTGGGCAACCCAGAGCCTTGATCAACTGTAAACAAGCAACACTGAATGGGCTCCTCTTTACCAAAGAGAGAAAGTCAAGGAGAAGTCAAGGACAACTGAACATCTATTCCACATCCATAAGGCCATTCCGAGGATAAAAGTTTGAGTTTACAATGAGGGAGAAAACTGATTTTTTTGTCTCCTTTAATATCCTTTACCATCATTTCAAGGACTTTCAGCATTTCAGGCTCATCTAAGTCTGATCTGAAACTCAAAGCAGTCCACAAATTTCTGTAATATATCTAGGTCTCAAGAGATAACTCAGGATCAAAAGAATCCTCATAAGTGTCCCTCTCAGCAATATACCAGTCTTCTGGCATCTCTTTTATGAGCTAAAAGTGAACTTATGAAATGTGTTGGAAAAGGATGATGAGAAAGCCAATTCACCCATTAAATGTGAATACTTACTTTATATTAAAGATACAAAGGGTTGAAAGACACCACCTGAGTTTGGAAAGCTTGCAATTTATTCAAGTTAATAAAACATATAGAAATAAGGTAGAAATACCATACCACAATACCATGATTGCCAGTTAACAAGACATAAAGACAAGAGCAGCAGTAATTCTGATAAGAAGGAGGGGAGGGAGTTAGAGACAAGCCTTTCCAACAAGTTGGAATATGAGCTGACCCTAAAGGATGTCTGGAATTTAGACAAGCAGAGAAGAATAGGTGAGAACATTCCAATAGGCCAGGGAAAACCAGGATGGGTAAGCAACACAGAATATCTGAGATCAGGGACAGGTTCTTTTCTCCAGGACATTTTGAATAAAGCATTTGCAGCAGAATTATGGCAACATATTAATTTTATCCAGGTAAATCTTTGTTCAGCTGGCAATGTTAAAAAAAATGTTTTTGATTTTCAACTTAAATATTTTTCTTACAGACTGTTTCTTTTCCTTGAACAATTTAAAATGAAGGTTAGAGTTATTGATTGGCTTTGTATTGTTTTGTTTTGTTTATACCAATTATAACTTCTGCCTTTGGGAGCCATAATTTCTCTCAAGTATAATATTCCCAGGTCATTTTTGCAGATAGAAAAATTTATCAATGAGATTTTATTCTTCTGTTAATTTTTAGTGAATAACACATTTTAACTAGTGCCGATTTTAGCCATAGCCAATTTTTCCCTCTTGATTACGAAATCTAATTTTTCCAGAATAAACTTACAGTTTTCAATATTATCAGCCATTTGTATTTTTATCAATTACTTTGATCTATAATAAATTTTCCTATGAGATTTCAGCCACTGTCTATTTTATGTTGTAGTAAATATTTCTACCAATACCATTTATTATGAATTAATTTTAAAAGTCTAATAATTTGCACTTATATCCTAGCTAAAGCATGATAATTTATGGGCTGTTCTCCTCAGATATTCTGTAAATCTATTATCCAGGTTGTAATGCAAGTGTATTGTACCAAAAATTCAATTCTTCTATATGTTTCTTTGTGCATTCCAAAATAAAGTTTCTGTATTACTTTGGCAGAGCAAAAGTCGTAGTTGCAAAAAACAGAAACTGACTCTGGCTGACTTAAAAGAAAAACATTTATTAAAAGGATATGGAGATAAGTCACAGAATCCTTGGGGGCGCTTGAGAACCGAACTCAGAGGCTATGGAGCAGGGAACCCCTGCTAGAAGCAGACAGCAGAACCAAGCCCCCAGTCTGCCTGCCCCGGCTGCCAGAGGCACCAGGCTCCAGGCTTGCTCTCCTGGCTCCCCTGGCCCTGGATGCTGCATTCTGGGAGCAGACTAACTCCACTTGCCACCGTGACCAGGGATGGCTCACCGGGGACCCTGTTTCTTTGCTTCCTTCTCTCTCAATTAGAAGCCTGTGGTGGGTGTGTCTGAGTGGTGGGGGCTCGGGTCACTGCCTGCCTTCGTATTGCATGAGATCTTAGGGAAGCAAATAGAACATGGCTCCCCATCTGAAAATAAAGGTAGGGGAACTCCCCAACAGGGGAAGTGGCATCATATGGTGGGCCAACAAAAAGAATGATCAATGCCCATTAAAAA
This sequence comes from Dama dama, assembly GCF_033118175.1. Classification (NCBI taxonomy): domain Eukaryota; kingdom Metazoa; phylum Chordata; class Mammalia; order Artiodactyla; family Cervidae; genus Dama; species Dama dama. The sequence continues at coordinate 32,701,349 of NC_083708.1, read as the reverse complement.
GTCTGAAGATCAGAAAGAAAATACTCTGCCTTGTTCAGTGGATACTAGATGTGATAGAGTGGCCATGAATCCTGGACCTTTACTTGGGGCCTGTTCACCACAGAACAAACACACTGACCTCCCTGTGTACCTTACCACACAGCCTGTCATCGCTGCAAGTTCTCAGGCAGTGGACACATTTTAAAATGAACTAAATGATCCAAAGTGAAAATGGATCCATGTACTGCTTCCACAATAGTTTTAGCAAATGTTATTAGTATGATCAAAGTATTCGTTGTATCTTGTGAACATTCTGTATGCTGCAACTAAATAACACATCGAATACTTTCATTAGAACTGTTGTGAGAAGGCTTGAGGCTTTCTGATTTAAATGGGTAACTGCAAAGAATGACTGGCTTTAAATTAGTGTTTCCCTGAAGTGATTTTTTAATAGTTCTCATTATTTTGTATGGTTGCTTAAAATCATACAGCTTGAATTAACATTATATTATCATTTGTATTTAATTGTAAGGACAATTTCGTAGTAAATGTAATCATAAGTATTTTATGTAGAAAATAGATATGGCAAACAAACAAATCTATATTAGCTAATTCCTATAGTATTAATAGCACACATTCACAGAGTCATTTGTATATGATCCAACGACCATGGAATGCTAAACTTTAGGACATAGAGATCTTCATGGTCCTCTTTGCAATATGATTGAGACTGCTGTTCCAAGACTCCAAAAAACAAAATATTTTACAGTAGTCATTAAGGACAATTTTTTTTTGTATTAATAGCTTTCTTAAATGATTTGTGTCTTGGGTGCTGGTTCCTTCTTTACGTGTAGAGTTATTTAGTCATTTCCTTCGTCCTGCTTGGGATAATCTGTAGTTCACTTGGCCCCCTGAGCACACTTGTTTTCCTCCTTCAGGTCTTTGAACGTAAGTGTTTTTTTTCTATCTAACTAAAATGTTGCTCTTAGAGTCCAGACTGAAGGGTGGGAAGGGGCCTAAGGGACCTCAGGGCAAAGAATTACAGTTTCATTTCCAGACTCATTAGTCTTTCTAAGCTTTTCAAATGCTTATAGGTTCACCACAGAATTCTGCTCAAGGTTAGACTGTTGGTATGGAGATTGTCTCAACCTAAACCAAATGGCTCTTAGAACCAAAATTAGAATACAGGAGAGTATTAATTTGATACTTTATGGGCTGTTCTCCTCAGATATTCTGTAAATTTCTCTATTATCCAGATTGTAATGCAAGTGTATTGTACCAAAAATCCAATTCTTCTATACGTTTCTTTGTCCAGTGTTAATTTGGAGTCACAGACCACCACACCACAACATCTATCACTCTACTAGGTTTTCTTTCAGTGACCACTTAATGGGAGGAGTGTTTATCTCAACCCTGCATGTCCCAAACAGAGCTATTAATCAAACCCATCTCCATATCCACTGTGAGTGAGGCAGGCATAGTTCAGGCCTTCAGGCTTGCCAGGAGGGCAGTAAGCCACTTGTTTTTCTTGGCAGATAGCTTTGTCTGCATGTGGTTCCTTCTCTTCTTTCCTCAGACCACAAGATTCAGATTCCTTAGAGCCTAGAGGACCCTCAGAATTGGCTTCACCTTGTTTGCATTCTGTAGCAAGTACCATGTAGTTTAACCCTTCTTGGTTCTTGGTTTCCATTAAAGCAACGGACGTAACGTCATCTGAATTCAAACAAATTGGATGACCATCTTCATCTGTGAAAAAAAACCAAACATTATTCTAGCATCTATTTGGTTTCCTGTATTTGTAATATCCAGGCTCTATGAAAATTAGAAAAACACCAGCCTTGCTCATTGGTTCAGTAAACATTTATGATGACCATTGAGGGAATACAAAGATAAAAGACATGTTCCCTGCCCTTGATACTACTGCAGTCTAGTTACAGAGCAGAAGTAATAAAATGTGATGGAAGGTTACGTGTGCTTCTGTAAGAAAGGAATACATGAAGCAGTAAGAGCGTAGAGGTAACTCTGCCATAACAGGTGACACAGGCCTGGTCTTTGTGACAGAAATTAAGTGGCCCTAGGATGGCCCTTTTTGTATAAAGTACTTACCCTTTCATCTTGCCACATCGGCTAAAATATCCACCTTTAAAGATGTACTTTTTTAGATCAAGGAAGTCAATCATTTATTAAGCTAAGATTTATTGCCTGCATACTGCATACCAGGCTGTGTGCTAGGTATTGATGATATAACAGGGCACGAAACACATTTGTTGCTATTTGGGGTTTACACTCTAATGGGGGGATACAGACAATAAACTAGTGGACAACTAAATCTATGTCAGGTGGCGATAAACACTGACATGAAATATAATCATAATAATTGTTATTAATACTTACAGAGTACTAATTACATACCCGGCACTATTCTAAGCTATATGCATATATTAACTCATTCTTCCCCTATTAAGTAATTACTGGTACCATCTCCATTCAACACAGGAGGAAATTGAGGACAGAGAAGCTTAATACTTTGCTCAAGGTCACACAACTAGAATCTGAACCCAAACTGTCTGGCTCGAGTCTGTCCTCACATTCACCTCCCCAGGCAGAGAGAGGAGCTGCCATGCTGTGTGCAGAGGAAGCGGTGGGCAGTGTACCCTACCGGAGTCCTTGAGAGGGGCTGACTCCAGACGCACATGTGTGAGGTGGGGGTGCCTGCAGAAAAACGGATAGTCAGAGGGAAATCTGACCTTCTTCACAACTGTGCTCATATTATTTTCTTTTCTTACTTAAAGGCTGACCTTCGGGGAACACATGTAAATCCATGGCTGATTCATGTCAATGTATGGCAAAAACCACTACAATATTGTAAAGTAATTAGCCTCCAACTAACAAAAATAAATGAAAAATAAAAATAAAAAAATAAAGACTGACCTTCTTACCTAGAAACGTATAAAAATTCTATTGAAACCTAATAGCAGAGTTTCTGAAACATTCCACAAAATTCTAGGGAATCTACAAGATAAACATACACATGTATATTGTAGGAATTATTTATTTTTTATCCATGTTTTCCAATCCCTGAGTATTACTGCCTGGATGAAAAGTTTACAGTCAGAAATATAACTGTCCATTCACATAGCATCACATTTTACAAATCAGAAACATTTCAGTCAATAGATGAAGGTCCCTCCCTTTCTCCTAATGATACTTCCAGCACAAGAGCGTCCAAATGTGTGGGTGAGACCAGTCTGGCTGCCAAGCTTCTGTGCATACTCCAGGCTCGATTTATTTGGAAAGTATTTAAATTGAAATATCGGAAAAATTTAAACAATTTCAAAGGATGAAGGGAGGCACCATTGCACCTATTTATTCCCTGATGGAATTTAATGGATCTACCTATTAACCAGGGCTTCCCCAGTGGTTCAGCGATAAAGAATCTGCCTGCAATGCAGGAGACACAGAAGACATGGTTTTGATCCCTGGGTCAGGAAGATTCCCTGGAGTAGGGCAAGGCAACCCACTCCAGTATTTTTGCCTGGAGAATCCCCGTGGACAGAGGGGCCTGGCGGGCTAACAGTCCATGGGGTCCCAAAGAGTCAGACATGACTCAGTGACTTAGCACACATGCACACACCTATTACCAAGTTCCAAATCTGAACTACAAAGCTTATTTTATTATAAAAACATATGAATCACTGTTCTTGTTCTGTCTTAGTAGGTGTTTATTTCATTTTTCAGGCCCTCCCCCACTGCTGAATAACACAGAGGCCAGGCTGCAAGCTCTTTGTTATCACCCTATGTTCCTCTTCATTATTCCGATATCATTCTAGTATATTTCAAACCATGTGAATAGTCAGTTATTCTAAAATATCTCCCCCACAAAAATAAGCTTATCAGATGTTGAATTTGGTTAGTGCCTATGTGCTGAATATATATGGAAGGATCCAACTGTTATGATTATTGTCAATATGTACTGATAGCCATTGAGAAATGCATAAGAATAACTTGCTATGCATGAAAATAGCAATTAAAATATCAAAAAATGATAGGAAGAAATAGAATTAAACTGCCCAGTGGCCCAGATTATTGAGAAAACTAGGATGATATTCCTGAAGGGCTTAAAGAAATTCGGCTAAAAGAGTTTAAATTTCAACAAAAACATATGCTTATAACACACGTCTAGGTACTCACATTATCAGCCGCTTCACTGCCATACCTTTGGCTCATTAAATAGTATATTGGGAAACATGACTTAATTTTTTTGCCTACACTGGAAAAAAATTCTTTTCCATAAGGCAAATAAATTCTATTTTTACAAATTCTGGTGCAATATGTCAAAGAAAAATCATTAGCTCACTATTTCATCACTTCATAGTACTTAGGACAATATTTAGTAACTTGACCCTGGCAAGCTTTCAGCAATGAGTACATCTTCTTATTGCATAAGGAATTTATGAGAGATGGGGCGGGTTGTTTATTTTGATTTTAAAACTACTAAATAGAAAACTTGCAGGTTCTTAGAGCAGAGATCCTGAGCAAAGACGGCATGCACTTGGCAACCCTTGGTTTAAGAGGGAAATATTAAAATAAAGACTTCCAAGTAAGACAGGGTATTTACAGACGAGACATATGCCGGCTGACTGGCTATGTTTAGAACAGCAGAGGAGCATTTAGATTTGTTTCCTGTAGAACTCTCTGGGACTGATGAGGTGATGTTTACACAAATGTTTGGATGAAGTCACTAGGATATTTTTACTAGATGCCCAGATATGTTACTAATCTTCTCTCTATCCCCTCTCCACCCCATTAGGTCAGTAGGACCATAGCATAGGCATGGTATTATTGCTCCCTTAATCCTAATGCCCCCTTCCTTTTTTTTTTTTTTTCCAGAAAGTCCTCCTAGTGGCTTTACTTGTCTTCTTATATATCTCTGACAATAACAAAGACAACTTCTTACTGCTTTGTTAAATACATCCACCAGTCTGCAAAACAGCAAACTATTATTAAACACATTCTTTTACTTAAAAGTCAATTAAGTGTAAGCTTGCCTTAAAGTGACTTCTATGATTTCTATCCTTTGCAAATATTCAACCTCTGCTTTTCATTCTATTTCTTCTCATTTCTCTGTCACTTTTGTTCCGTCACATGCCAATTATCAAAAAAGGTGATCCCCATATATCTTTCCATTCCTTGTGGTCACGATTTACATTTGTTGTAGATTTCAGAATGTGAATTTCTCTTGTTACCAAAATCATATATCTGTCATGGCACAGACTTGTTTCTAAAAAATTATTAGAGTTTGATTATATTCCCTGTTAACCTCTTCCAGTATCCTTATTCTGCCTAGTTATGTCTGCTTCTCTATTTTTTAAAAATATCCTTTAGAATTTTAATTCAGTCTGTCAACAACTTGGCGCCTCAATAAATTAGATATAACCAGGACAGATTTTCTAGCAGGCCAAAAGTAGCAAATTCTTTCACTACCCCTAGCTATGCAGAACACTAAAGATAACAAAGTTTCCTTGCCTTAGCTGCCACTCTGTGAAGTCTGAGAGTACAGGCTCTAGAATAGAGTCCTGCTCCAGCCCCATTCAGCAGGATGACCATAGGAAGTTACTAACCTCAGTCTTTTCATTTGTAAAATGGTAATATTATAATGCCCACTTCATAGGGCTATTGTAAGGATTTAATGAGTTAAATAGCACAAGTGGTATATTCAAAAGTGCTGAAATAAAGTTATATAGTATTGCAATTAAAAGCCATTCATTAAAAGGGATTTGTCCTTAATAGATACTGTGAGCAGTTTGGTATTACTTCAGCTTCATAGATGAACTAGGTAATGCTACATGGTAAAAAGATTTCTGTAAGGGTTCATGGAGACATCTGGTAGACCCTAAGGTAAAGCTAAGCTCTCAGGCCTTCTAACACCCATTATGGCAGCCTTTGCTATTTTTTTTTTTTTTTTAACAAATGTCTGTACACATTAGAAGGAAAGGCTTCTGTGAGCAGAGCTGAATTTTGAAATATAACACAAGTCAACTGTAAATTCCTCATATCCCCACAGAACTCTTTTTCTCTGCAGCGTTTGACCACTCCTGACTCTGAGTCTCTCTCTTTTCGATTTCCATGACAACCTTCCTCTTCCTATTGTGACTTCTCTCGGTGCCCACCAAGAAAAGTCAGTCTTCTGTCTTCTACCACTGACACTCTCAGAATCATCAGCTCAGCTTCATGATGAGATGGCAGGTAGCGCCAATGTAAGATTATCAACAAGGCTTATTCTGAGGAGGATCGGGATGCATGCTCAAAGCACATCTCTTTCCAAATTGTCACTTAGCTGTTCATGTTAAAGAAGTCTCACGATCAGAGTCTTATCTCCATTCATGTCATGGATCGAAATTTACTCAAAATGTGTAGTTAGAAACACAGCAAACAAGACAAGCAGATAGTCATCCTGGGCTTCTTATTTTTTCCCTGCTATTATTAGTCAAGTGCATCACTCAAGGCGAAGGTCCCACTGTAGAGAGATGCCTCCAGGGCAACAATCAGCCATTGTATAATCAATCAGTGCTGAGCCAAAAGGCTTAATTTCCGAGGGATTCTGAGTCATGGTCCATCTTGCCAGGTTTATTTCTAAGCAAGAATGTTTGCATTTGAAAAAAAAAGAAAAAAGTCCTGTGAACTTTTAATTATGGGATGGAGTTTACGAACAGCTGGAAAGGATCATGTTAAAATTTATTTTTCTGCAGCCAGTTAGGCAAATGTATTATAAATCTGTCTTTGGAAATGAAGTAAGTGACTATTGTGTTTTAATACCAAAATACCGAGGTGGAATTACACTAGCCTTTATCAGGGTAGGACCCACTACAATAATCACAGCAAACTAACTAGGCAGTTTGAAGTACTAGATTAGATATACACACATGGATGACTTTTAAAGACACAGTATTAATGCGAAAAGGAAGAAAAGAAGCACTGTATAGCACTAAAGTATCCATGCATACAATACACATTTTGTAGAAAACATACAAATTAACAGAGACACATTAAATGGCTACCTGACAGGTAGAGAAGGGAAATAGAACAGAAGAAGAACACAGATATAAGGGACTAAACCAACAAATGAAAGAGAAACCCTGCATAGACCAACGATGATAACGTACCATCGACTCTGACACTGGGGTCCAAACTGGCATGAGAAGTGGAGAATGAAGAGAACAGGCCTCATGAAAATAGAGTCTAACGTGTAAATTCTCTCCTTACTATCTTAGGTTATAAATCCAGGGGCCATATCATTATTATTACTTTTTTAATGTAATGAACAAACCAAAATTACTTTCAAAGAGGAGGATAATAAATACTTAATTATGAGGATGGTGCCAGTATATTCTTCCTCCTGTGAATTGGAAGGTATCTTCCAGGTACATCCCATTTTGACCTTGTTCAGTTAACACTGGAGAGAAAACCCAGAAATTCTGAGGAAGAATCAAACTTACCTTCAAAGCCTTCATTTATGACTCCACTGGGGTTTGCGTCTCCTCTGCATTGAGAAATACTCTTTAAGGAAAAATTTCTGAATAACTGAAGTTGTTCTTGAATTTTATGGAAGGTAGGTCTTTGGTCAGGTTCTTGAGACCAGCACTGGGTCATTAAATTCCACCTGGGTATATGAGTAAAGACATGAAAGTAAATGGTGACTAGATATCATTAGGTAGCCATTAACGATAACCTGGGTAAGGTCATTTCAGAAGGAAAAGAATTTGAGTTAGTGCCAAGTTTTCCATAATTAATATAACTGAACCAGAACAAAAGCTTTTGTCTTTTATTTATTTAATTTCCTGTTGTTTAGTTGCTCAGTCAAGTCTGATTCTTTTGCAACCCCACAGACTGTAGCCCGCCAGGTGCCTCTGTCCATAGGATTTCCCAGGCAGGAATACATTTCCTTCTCCAGGAGATCTTCCCAATCCAGGAGTCAAACCCATGTCTCCTGTACTGCAGGCAGATTCTTTACTGCTAAGCCACGGGTCAGGAAGATAACAGTTGCTGGCAATATAACTACCTCTATTAGAAAACATCTTCCTTCTGAAAGGCCAACATTTAACAATTATTAATCAAATAAATAAATATACGGTTAGAAAATGTTTACCAAACCAATAAGAAAACCAACAGCTATACAAATTATTGAAGAAGCTGAGATTAAATTTTACATTTATACACTGATATCTGAAACAAAATCTAAGATGTACTCCAAGCCACACAGATATTTAGTGGCAGAACCAGAGGCAGAAATCAGATCCAGTTCTTCACTGTCAGATTAATTAAGATGCTCAGTTCCCCTGGCCATAAATAGCTGGTTTTTTAATATTATCTTTTCCTTAATGATTGTCTGAGACATGTCTGTACAGAAATCTCAATGAGTGTTCATTCATTCATTCAGCAAAGATCTGTTAGACACATTACATATGAGCAGGATATCAAGATCAAGAGATGTGTTGGTATGGCTCCTGTCCTCATATGACATATAAGGCACATATAAGAGGGTGGCAAAATTTACCCACTACAATTCACAGGAACAGGGGGAAAAGATAACTCTTTTGAAAGCTTTGTAACTGATTCTCAAAGCCCCACCCAGCAGAAGAAAATTAACTTCATTTAGAACAATTCCAGTTATAAACTAGTCTGTTCTGAAAACCACCCTTTTTAGGTAATCCCCAGTCTTTTATGGCTAATAACTTGCTGTCTCTCATCTTCAGGCCATCCCTACTCCCTCTGTCTTCCTCTCCAAGGGTGTGTCAGGATTTGAATGAGCTGTGCTGGCCCCGTGAAGGATGCCTTGGGCCCCACTGTGCCCTCCAGGCCTTCTCTAGTCTCAGAGTGGAATGATGAGGAATTCCATAAGGAGCGACTGGTCTGGTCCATCCTGCAGGCATCAGCTGCTATCTGCAATCCATGATCCCTTTACCTGCTCTTTTGGTCCTTCTCACGGAACTGGTCCTCCTGTTTCTCTCTCTAGCTGCAGGCCTCTCTGAGACTGCATCACATCCTACATCTGCTAACAAGGCTCCGGGAATCCTTTCCTGTTTCTGCTGCATGCCTACAGGATGCTCCCTAACCGAAGTTATAGCTTTCAACAAAATGTTCACTTTACACAGGGAAACAAAGGAGGCTTGGAAGTTCAAGCTACATGTTCTCTGTCTGGACATGCCAGTCCATCCTACTCAGGATGCTGAGTGTCCCTGTCAATGTGGGGGGTCCCTGCTCAGGGATCTCCTTGCCATCCTGCCAGGCTGGGAGGAGCAGGCAGCTGCTCCCTGTGTCTGGGGGAGCAGACACACCTCATCTAACTGAAGCCTCCAGAGGTTTCAGGACCTAAATATCCAACATCTTCACACTCCTACCTCTGTCAAAGTTTCTTCTTCCTCCCCTTGTCCAGAGCTCAGAAGGAGTGGAGTTTCTCTTCAATTCTTCTTGCTTGTTAGATTATATAGAATTATAGGTTTAGTAGCTCAAAGTTGCCATTTAGCAAACTAACAAGGAGCTAAAAGATTCTACATAACCCGTTCTCTGCTCTAAGCATCGTTTCCAAGTCTTCTGACTCACTAAAAAGGTCAGTACCTGCTCTCTTCTTTCACTCTCTGGAGCTAGAAGGCTGACTGGGGGCAGAGAGAGAAAGACTAATAAAGAAACATAAACCGGGAAGTATTTAAAAATTTTAGTACTACCATATCAACAGATAAATATATAATTAAAAATGATAAGTTCTAAAAATGGTACTATAGAAAACAAATGTGAACTCTAATTAGAGATGGAACATTTTTGGTAATTTGTTTATAGAAGAATTTCTGCAGAGGTGATGTTTAAGCCAATGAACTCTGTAGAAAAATAAGATGCTAGTCATGGGAACTGGGTGGGGATGAAAGTCAGGGAACACACTAGAAGAGGCAAAAGCATGTGTAAATTCCTAACTTTGGAAAGAACTTGGCACATTTTAGAATGCGAAGGACAGCCAGTATGGCTATGGAGCAGTCCCTGAGGGGGAGGGTGTAAGAGATGAGGCCAGAGAGGAAGGCGAGATCACAAAGGTCAAAGATCAGCCTTGGCGCTAGATTTTATGCAACACAATGGAAGCAGTCAAAGATTTTTAAGTGGGCATGATCTTTACATTTTTAAAGGATGACTCTAGCTGATATATATGGAGAATTGATTGTAGAGGGGCAAGTTGGAAGCAAGGAAGTTATTAGAGAAGACTAGGTGAGAGGCGATAGTGGACTAAAGCAATGACTACGAAGTGAGAATACATTCAATCTCTAGGGGACAATGACCCAGAAACCGTCATAGGTATTGATTGAATAGTAATATCTATATGTGGCACAGAAACTCCACTTCCATTTCTTTTATTTCTTGACAAGCACCTCAGGCCAGTGGTAATACTCAATATCAGAGTATTATAGAGAAACCTAATACTGATCTTTTTCAGTATTGATCTGATGACTTTTCATTTATATTACAATTTACATTCTGGATATAGAGTACTGAACATGGCTGTATTTTTTATAGATTAGAGTCATCACTAAGAACCTAATCCTTTACATATTGCTTTATAATCTTTGGCATTTAGCAACAGGAATGAAACAAATAACTCAAAGAAGGACAATTCGACTTTGAAATAATATCATGTAACTGATACGCGATCATGGAATTTAAACCAATATTTAAAATAGAATCTTAATGACTGACCTAAGGGTGGACTTCTAAAGTGGTGTTACCAGTAAAGAATCCACCTGCCATTGTAGGAAACGCAAGAGATGCAGGTTTTATTCCTGGGTCAGGAAGATTCTGTGGAGTAGGAAATGACAACCCTCTCCAGTATTCTTGCTGGGAAAATTCTGTGGACTGGCAGGCTATAGTCTATGGGGCCACAGAGAGCTGAGCACAAGTGACCGACTAAGCACACAGGTGAAAGGAGAAAGTAAAGCGTAACTTGCCACCAGAAACCTAACCTCTTCTAAAACAAAGTCGTAATTCTGAGATATTACCAAAGGATACGTTGAATCTCCCAAGACTTGTCATATTTCCGTTATGAAGTTTTTCCCTTATTTATAATCCACTTCATTCTACAAAGTATTCAAGACACTTAATGAAGATGATAGAGTGAGAAGGAAGGAGGAAAAGGAAGGAGGGAGAGAGGACAGAAAGCACCCAGACAATTGCCCCTTCTCCACTCTGCACCTCACCCACTCCCACTTTCCTGCAAAAGTTTAATTTATGTAAGTTATTTAAGCAGATATTCCTAATTTTTCATCTGTGGAGGCTTTAATTTACATTATTCTGCTTAACTCTCTAATGGCAAAAACAAGTGACCTGATAAATATATAAAACTTTTCTCTCCCACTGTCCAGGGTCAAATGAGTACCGGATTGCCCTAGATTAAGAAAAGAGGCACACTCCTTAAAGCAATAGTCATTTAAAAGTAAAGAGTACAACTTATTCAGGCTTCCCAGATGGTGCAGTGGTAAAGAACCTGCCTGCCAATGGAGGAGACACAAGACACGTGAGTTTGATCCCTGGGTCGGGAAGATCCCCTGGAGAAGGAAATGGCAACCCACTCCAGTATTCTTGCCTGGGAAATCCTATGGACAGAGGAGCAGAGCAGGTTACAGTCCATGGGGTCTCAAAAAGAGTCAGACTGAGCACACACATAACTTGTGCTCTTAAACAATATTAAAATGGCAATGGAATAAACGACTAGGCTTTTAAATATTATCAGACCCCAAAAAAATGCATTTCTTGCATCTTGTAAATTAACAACTATTTCTTTGGTATAGGAGTCTTTCCTTACAAATAGGGGTCTTTCTTCACTTGTCACAATTCAATATCATCCATTAAATACTTTTACCAAGTTATAGTTACAAATATTCAATCATATTAGTCTAAATAAAGTGACAGGTCCTTCAATTTTGTTAAAATTTACCTGGGCTGTTTCTACCTCTAAACAGATACTCTGATACTTGAAATATCTCATTTAGCTAAGTGCTTCAGTTCGAATTCTTCCATTCACTGTACCAACCCTATTACCCCTCTTTGCTTCAATTTTTTTCCAAAATAGCACAAAACTCATTAACCATGTTCATTATTAGTTTTTATGAGTAAAGTTCTTGGATTCATAAAGCAATTGAAATTCAACAGATGAAAACTGCATGGCATCTTTCAGAATTAAGAGGAGGTTAATTAATAGGGGTTTAAGCAAATCACATTAGATTCAGATTTGAAAAACTCCCTTACTTATTATATGCAATCCTGGAAAGATGCAATTAACATCCATATATACATATTCTTGGGCTTCTCTGGTGGTTCAGATGGTAAAGAATCTGTCTGCAATGCAAGAGACCCGGATTCGATCCCTGGGTCAGGAAGATCCCCTGGAGAAGGAAAAGGCCACCCAGTCCAGTATTCTTGCCTGGAGAATTCCATGGAGAGAGGAGCCTGACAGGCTACAGTCCATGGGGTCCCAAAGAATCAGACATGATGGAGCAACTAACACTTATACATATTCTAAAAGTAAAAATAAGATGGTGAGCCTCCATGTTCTCTATTGTGACCTCCTGCATTGGAGAGACTCTCCAGTAACTCCAGTTTCCCCTGTGATACCTGTGGCCGAGAATCCCAAAGAGCTCTCACTTGATGTAGATTGCCCTTTGATCCCATTTATTCCTGAGAGTGTTAAGCTTGTTGTGCAAACTAAAAGCTGAAGGGAACACTGAGGACTGCGCTTTGCACCATACATCCCAGACTATGGAGCGAAGGGCGGGAATGCTCTGAACTCGCACATTCCATTAATAGCTAAGCACAGCGTAGCCATCTACGGGCTCACCTGACCCAGAGAGCATCCAGGTGCGGAGCATTTAAGCAGTGAATGGAAGGTGCAGATCGGCTCAGCGCAGACTTTCAACCCTCTAAGCTGGCCTGTGATCCCAGAGAGAGGCTTCAAATAAAAATCAGTTTCCTCTGTTCTCTAAGGAGAGTAGTTAATCTTTATCATGACAACTTAAGGCCGTGGCCAGATGAATGGCATCGCTGAAAGCTCCATTTCCTTAGCAGGGCTTGTCTTCCTAGTCGGCCATGGATCGTTAACCCTTCCTGGGGATCTGAAGCAGGCAGCCTTTGGAGGGTGTGGAGCGTTGTTTGTTTTTTAATTACTGATGTTCAAATGAACTTCAAAGTCAGCAACGGAAATTTTGGCTTCAAGGAAACTATACTTTCATAAAATTAGACCAATAATATATTCAAATGAATAATTACTCAAGATAAAATCATATAGAACATTATCTTTTTTCACTCATAATCAGGAATATTTTTCTAGAACTTTTCTAGCACTCTTTCTTCCTCCTCCTTCTAGTTAAATTTCTGGATACCTTTGGAGAAGGCAAAGTTCAACATAATTGCATTTTTCTTCCTTACAATAGGACAATTAACTATCTACCTTCTTCCTCCCCAAACAGAATGAACACATTAATCAAAATGTATAATTCAGTGATTCCTAGAGTGCCTATCAAAAAAAAGAAATGCATAATTATGATGAGATACATTACCCCCTAGAGGGGAAGATGTGCCAAATAGAATTCTAACAGCACAAGGAAAATTTTGTGCAACTGAAATTTGGGGGAAATTTTCTGAGTATTCAATAGATGTATAAGAGCTGCAAAACAGTGATTAGTTTGCTAACTACTTGATACAAATATATTTCATACTTAGGAATGCTAGGGTTTTTTTTTTTTCCCCCTCAAGCCCTAGACTAACTTTTTAAAAATTTTGTATAAATTTCTTACCCCTAACTTATAGAAGTTTTTCCATCTGCCCCCAAAGGATCATGAATCATATTTTTAGGCACTGCCACCAAACTCGTTCAGATATGTGTATAACTGATCCTTCTGTAAATATCCCAGAGGCTATAAAAGCCAAATCAGAAACAGACAGTGATTCCAATCTTCTTCGAGCTGGAAGACTTAAATAATACAAAAACATTCACCCACAGAACATCCAACCAAGGTGCCCAGTTCTTAATCATCTTTTGGCTCCAGTCTGAATAATCCTCTAAATAACACAGCATAGTCAAGGCAGCACAGCCGTGGTGCGTATCCGCATACTGCTAATTCCTTTTGCACTTCTCTGTACCACACAGTTTAGCACGTTATTACATGTTGGCTTGTTATCCAACTGCTCCATGTGTGTGTCTGTTCTTTTAAAATACATCTGGAGATGCTGAAGAGCCGTGGCTCTGGTTTAAACACCTCTGTATTCCACACAATCTGTAGCATGGTGCAGTACATACAACAGAGGAGTTTATACTTGTTGATTCTATGTTCTTTCAGAAACATCTTGGGTAAGACACCTTTTAGAAAAAGTGTCAAGACTTCCTATTTCTGCTAAAAGGTTGTTCACAAGAAGGTAGATTAGTCCACAGCAAAATAACCTGGTTTGTTTTCCCTTTATAATTAGATCAAAATCACAGACTGTTCCAAGGATCAAAAATCTATTAGAATTCAGCAGTTGCCAGGACCAATTTGATAGAGTCTTTAATACTTAACTCTATGTTAAGTTCATAAATAGATAACAACCTATATAGGTTATTATATATTTTTAGTAGTAGTATACACCAATATCAGCTTTATTAACAAAAGCAATTCAGCTTTTAAACAATATATTGCTATTTAAGAGAACCTCTAAATATGCAGGTTAAGATGTTAGTCAAATCAGATGTTCCAAAATAAAATGAGTATGTGTGTGACACACACACAAACACACAAAGAGCTTTTGTTTACTTATTAGAATTCACTTAACCAAGAATATAAACATATTCTGTTCTTCTAGATTTTGCTTCTGAAGTAAAGTATTATGTGTGTATATGTATATAAATAAAAAGAAATCATCATATATTTAGTGAGTTAAATGTCACAATCAATTTACATTTTAAATAGGATATACAAATACATGAACTCCAGTTTTTATTTAAAAATACCATACCAATGAGGCATAAGAATGCACGTACATGTGTTTTTGTTCTTGAGATGCTTATGGGAACGTAATTAACTTACAGATCATCAGGACAATTTCTTGGCGGCTCCAGTCTTCCTCCTGTTTGCACATAGTTTAAAACATCAAGGTTGGAATGAGCTGGGTAAGGCTGATGACCAAGAGTTAAAATTTCCCAAATCAGAATTCCAAAAGACCTAAGGATATTAAACAATTTGCTTTAATTACACTTATTACAAACATCATCTTTAGAGTAGTTTTTCCAACATAATTATTCCTGGGGCTACCAAGAGTCTACTTTGTGATTGGCATTATTGGCCCCATAAAAGGCAAATGGGAGACTTAAAAGCAAGTCAACCTCAAGAAAAAGTAGAACAAGCAACTGCCTACTAGCAACACTTCAAAGGTGATAGGAAGGCTTAGCAGGGGCACGCGCACACACACACACACACACACACACACACACTTTGCTCTGTTACCTATGGCTTTCATAGCTTCATTGTGTAAACACACTAGGGGTGAGCAAGAAAGCTTTTCATCCACGTGAGTTTGAGTGCTAGCAAACATGGAGAGGGAAGGCATGAATAAAAAGTGGCAACACTGAGGGCCAACTTTATCTTATCCCCAATTTTGCAGAGGTCCAGTCCAGCTTAAAAGTTGTTGGAGGGCTTCCCTAGTGAAGAATCTGTCTGCCAATGCAAGTGACAAGGGTTTGATTCCTGGTCCAGAAAGATCCCACATGCCTCAGGGTACCTAAGCCGGTGTGCCACAACTACTGAGTCTGTGCTCTTGAGTCCAGGAGCCACAAGTGCTGAGCCCACAAGCCACAACTACTGAAGCCGGAGGGCCCTAGAGCCTGTGCTCCGCAACAAGAGAAACCACGGCAATGAGAAGCCCGCTCACCACAACGAGGTAGCAGCCCCCGTTCCAGTAGCGCCCACTCACCGCATCTAGAGAAAAGCCCAAGCATTAATGAAGACCCAGCATAGCCAAATAAATAAATTACTTTTTAAGTTACTGGATACATCTTTACATTTTGAGCAGCTCTAATCAAAAGTTTGGGGTCAACAAGCAAAAATGAGGGGTTCAATTCAAATAATAAAGAGCTGTCCAAACCTCCCTCATGTCCTAATCTTTTTGAGATCCATGGTTTAAATTCTGCTTATAAATTAATGACCAAACATCCCAAAATAGTAGGCATTTGGACACAAACTTGGACACTAATTCATAGGTGCCAATTCCTATTAGTCATAGCCTCTACATTTTTGAAGAGTAATAAGATAGTTGGAGTAAATGGATCTCTTGAACATACACCAGTAAGCTAAAGGATCAAAAAGAATTGGTATAAACTGCTGAGACCCAGGACTAGCCTCTTCTTGCCCTCTAGCTTTCACTTTAGCTTGAGGAAAATCACTCAACCTCTACGGTCTTGTGTTTTCTCACATACAAAACAAGATGACCTTTTGAGGTCCCTCTGGCTCTGATATTTGATGGTGTTGCCTACGTTTCTCTGTGTCCTGTAAGCTCACCATACATCAGACTGAGTAGTGAAGATTCCATCCATCAAACTTTCTGGAGCCATCCACCGAACAGGGAGCAGACCTTCTCCTCTCTTCCTATAGTAATCATTTTTATAGATGTCCCTCGCAAGTCCAAAGTCCCCAATTTTCACTATCCGTGATGGACTGGTATAGTCTTTCATGGAGACAAGGCAATTCCGAGCTGCCAGATCCCTATAGCAGAAGCTATATTTAATAATAATAATAACAATAAAGTTCCAGAGATCAGACAAGCAACACTAGTAAGTCTGGAGAGAAGAGAGATTTTAATAGAAAGTATTGCTATTTTGAAGGAATGAAAATGTTAATTATCTTGTAAGTTTCACACAAACTAAGGTGATTATTGTATCAATGTTCATAAGAACCCGGTATCCAGAAAGTCACTATACCTATGAATGAAGTGCATCTGCTCCAAGTAGACGCAGCCTTTTGAAATATCTACACCTAGGTCCACGAGGTCAACCAAGGTGAGTAAAGGACCATGAAACTGTAGGAAACAAAATAAAAATTAGAGGCACTTTTCCAGTTTGCACTATATATATATATATGGCTGGGCTTCCCAGGTGGCACTAGAGGTAAAGAACCCTCCTGCCAATGCAGGAGACAGGTTTAAGAGATGCAGGAGACAGGTTTAAGAGACACAGGTTGATCCCTGGGTCAGGAAGATCCCCTGGAAGAGGGCACGGCAACCCACTCCAATATTCTTGCCTGGAGAATCCCATGAACAGAGGAGCCTGGGGTGTCCATAGGATCACAAAGAGTCGGACACTACTGAAGCAACTTAGCATTCACGCATACATATGACTGCATATATATGATGTTTTAAAGGAATTTTTAGTTATGGTTAAGGAATTCAAACAAAGAGGAAAAGAGCTATATTTATAGGCTCTCCACCAAAATAGACATAAATAAGACTATGTTCAATAAGCCAAGGCAATGTAGAATCTTCATTGGAAAACTCTCAGGGTGTTAGTCAAATGGACCATGTTAAAACCTATTTCTGCTACTTAGAAGTTGTGTGAACTTGCTTACATGGCTTAATGCACTAAACCACTTTCTCATGTATAAAACAGAAACAATAAGACTGATTGTGTTGGATCTGAGATGAGATACGTAATCTGGTGGGACATACCAGGAACTTAATAAACAGTAGCTGCTCTCATAAGTAGTAATTATGATAGTTTAATTATTGGCCCAATGTCACGCAATAATGTCCGTCATGAGAATGGGCTTGTTCTCCATATGAGCCCCATAGAAATTGCTAGCAATCTTCTATTTCAAGGTCACAGATTACTCCTCTTATCTAGGAGAACCAGTACAAACACATAGTTGAGCCTGTACTAGCTGCAATGATTTCTACATGAAAAAAGCCAGTTGGAGTTTTTATTAGGACCATGTGGAAAAAATTCAAAGTTCCTTCCTGGAGGCTATATTCATATGTCTGTTCCTTACTATTTCCCTGAAATTATCCTATTTCAAGCCTTTATCATCCCTATCTGACGCTTCCCAAACTCCCCATGTCACCAGCCCCCTGTGCTTTAATTAGCTCACTTTGTTGTGACCCACTGCCTGCAGCATCTATTAGAGATCCCTGAGCACAGCCTCCATGGAAGCCCCAGGCTGCACCAGCCTCTCCTCACATCTATTTATTTTCCATAGATTCTCCTCCCACAATCTGTACTTCGGTCACATTGGGCCATTTGTAGTTCCTTATACCTGCTCTGCATTTCTCAACCTCTGTACATTATTCCTGCTATCATTCCTGGAAGGCCTTCCCTATGCTTGATTTCCATCAACATCCTTCACCGAGCATCTCAAAGGATTCACAACCTTGAAGTCCCTTGATTCATCATAGACGGGTGCTCTTAAATATTGTTCCCTCTGCCTCCTCTGACAAGCTCATGTCTTGTCCCCAGAGCAGGAAGAATCCTGATGATCTGGGACTCAGTATTGCCATGATCCCACTCGACCACACCTGCATCTTATAACTCGACCTGATTTCACTCTCAAGAATCGGTCCCCTGCAGCCCTGTTATGGTTTACCAGAAGCCTGTCCCATAGCCTTGTGTCTGAGTCCCTGTTGGGTGTCCCGCCAGGTTCACCGGTTCCTCGATGAACAGAACCCTGCTTTACTCCTGGCAAAACCTACTCTACTCTTGAAGACATTCTTCCCAGAGAATCCTCCTCCTGAATGACAGTCTGATGACTGGTGCCTTGTTCCCTGCTGACAGATTTTCAGATGCTCCTTGCCTGCCTGGATTTCTAACTAAAACTTACACCTATTAGTCCCCGTGACAACCTACTGGGACACCTCATCACCCCATGTTGGGCCTCTCTAACTCCAGATGCTACCCTGGACACCTGTCTTCTCTTGCCAACCCTCCAGATGTATCGAATCTCTATCTCGGTCTATCCCTAGTCAAAGCCTTTTATAACTCATATGGGTGTAGTTTCAGAAACTGTTCTCTCTCACACCTTGATTGTGTCCCAAACAGAAAACCTCCATCATGCAACCTTCTTGCATCTTCCCAGAAGGTAACATCTCTCTCTCTTATCTGAGCTTCATCAGTATATTCTCTACTCCATTCTAATGAACCTTCTCTCTTTCTACCTTAAATGAGTTATTCACACGTGACTTACCCACTCTACCATACGGCGAGGTCCTTGAAAGCAACTGCCACATCCCCCACTGTTGTATTAAATGAAATAAATATGCAGCAGAAATTTCACGAATTCAATCGCATCTGGCTATGGAAGTGTATTATAGATACAAATAATAGATTTGTATCTACAGAGCTTTTTTTGATAGAGCTTTTTTTTTCTTCTTTTTTCACTCTTTTTGTTTTTTCACTTTTTCTATTTTAGTACATCTTAGAATGTCAAAGTTAAAAGGGACTGAGAAAGTTTAGATTCAATATTCCATTTTACAGATGCAGAAACTGAACGTCCTGAAAATGAAGGACTAGCCTAAGGTTTATAGACCCAGTTGCAGTCAATCCCTAGGCATTCAACTCAACAAAACAGTCTCAGAGCAGGGATGAGGAGAAGGATGCTTGTGGCAAATCTAGAAAGGTGCCTCTGAGCACCCTCCGTGGAGAGACGGCTGGCCCCACATGAACTTAGCCTGTTGAGAGCTTAGAGCCTGTGGTGCTCTGCTGCGGACCCCAGACCTTAATTCTAGCACTGAGCACCTAAGGGCATCCTGTCCTATAGGGTCCTGGCAAGGGAGACAAGCGTGGAAGCTGCCTGGGTAGCCAGCAGGAAAGACAGCAGAAGGACTGACGTGCACTTGAGAACCGATCATCTGAGCCACTAGGACACTAGCTGAATAGGATTCATTATTTGTAATGAAGCAGCGCTGTGAGTTCTTTCAGCCCATCTTCATTGTCTCTTCTCTCTCCAACAAAAAACTAAACGAAGAAATCTACCAAGAAACTTTCTTAATAAAGTCTCTTCCCAAACCTTACTAAAGTGACCTTATAGAGGGAATGTTATAATCTCACGAGGGTGAACAGACGAGAATAGATAGAGCATGAGCCAACGTTTTGGAGGAAGGGAAGCGGATGGAGGCGTGGTCATTTAGCTGAGCCCAGAGAGGTGAAAGCTAGCTGCCTGCAGAGAAGAAGACAAGAATTAAGAGATTTTTTTTCACTATAGAACCCTGTAAGTACTCTGGAATTGAAGGCAGCAAGTATCTCTGAATGCAGGCGTGAGAAGTAGAGTGAAGAGCAAGGTGAATACTTAAAAGCTTGTTTTATGGGCTAACTAGTTTTATGGGCTAACTAGAGCCCCTCACTGCAGCAGGAGGCTTTCCTCTGCAAACTGCAACCCCCTCCCCCAACTACACACACATTCACACAGAACCAAAATAACTCCAAGTTCAAAGATACCAGTCATGCTGAGGCTCTGTGCTGAAAACAGAGAAGGGAATTAAACACGCATCCTCATTCTGAACCTTGAGACCCCCAGCTCTCTTCCCTGCTTCAACTCCTTGAACTGAGGCTCACACATTTATTGCCCAGGCAGGAGACCAGCCGACTTCTCTCTGGGGGAAACTGGCATATGCCAGGGAAGACATCCAGATGCTGTCATTAGGGGACCCCAACAGAATAGCAGGGTCCCACCTGACAACAAAAGGAAGCTGCTTGGACACATAGGCTCCAATCAGCTTCTTAGGGTTCACTATTAAATATGCAGACCGACCACAAATTACCACACATTTGAGAAAAGCGTCTCACATTACAAACAGATCCCAGAACAAGAGGCAAAAAGGAAGTCAAGACAATGTAGAAAGCAAATTAACACTTAAAAAAAAAAAAACACTATAATTAGTATCCTAGGAAAGATAAAAGACTATTTTGCATGTATGGAAAAATCAGAATACTATTTTAAGAGGCAGTCAAAATATAAGAATGAGCTGTGGAAAATTAAATTTTTAAATTCTATTTCAAAGTTGAGGAAATATACCAGAATTGAGAGCAAAAATACAGAGTAGAAAATAGGAGTAAATAGTTAATAAAAGGATAAAACAAAGATGACCATTATCCCAATAATAGGATTTTTAGAACAAAGAAATAAAGAAAAAAAAGAGTTAATTGCCAAAGAAATGATATGAAAAAAATCCCAGAACTGAAAGGCATGATTTTCCAGGCTGAGCATCCAGATGAGTAAAAAGCACCACAGATAAGAAGAAGTTCCTAAAATTTTCCAAAGAGAAGGGCAAAAAAGCAGGTCACTGATCATTTGTCCAGGAATCAGAATGGCACAAAAGGTTTTAAAGGCAATTGTAGAAGCTAGAAAACAAAGACAAAGAGGATTTAGTTTTGAGGAAAAGAGATTCTCAACCTAGAACACAGCAAATCATTAATCCAGTGTGAGGGAATGAAAAAGAACATTTCCTCAAAGTGGAAAAAAAAAAGGAGATTTTTGCCACTTGTGCTTTCTCTTTTCTAAAACAGAATAAAGTCATGGAATTGAGGAAATAAGGGCCCAACATGGAAATTACCAGGGTAAACATGAAGGAAACCCCTAGATAACAGCTCTGTAGAGATAGAAGACAAGGTACCCATATCAACTCCATGAGGGAAGTGTCCAGGGGAAAAATTGTGAGGCGCTGGATTACCTGATACATTTAACCATGTTGAGAAAGGATTACAGTTCTGCCAGAAAGTTTAGGTATATAGAAAGCTAAGCAAATGGGGGGGAAGAGGCATTTATTAAACTACTCAAGAGAAAAATCACAATCATAGTATTTGAGTATCAAATAATAATTAAATAGGCATAGCAATGTAAACCTGCAAAGGTGATTTATCTGCAAATTGGGGTGACTATCAAAGAATGGGGAAAATGAAGTTTTTCTGTGTGTAGAGCTGATGGGGCTGGGCTGGTACATGACTAAGGGGTTAAATCTTTGCCTCTCACGGTAGACAGTCAATAGATTTCCCCCAAGGCTGAAAACTCACTGTGTACCATATACACAGAGCACTTAGGAACGCAGAGGTAAACACCAGAAGGAACGAGCAGACACCTATTTTTCACCATAAACCTTGTCATATAGTTCAGTTTTTTATGCATATAATGTGTACTTTGATGGGTTTCCCTAGTGGCCCAGACGGTAAAGAATCTGCCTACAATGCAGGAGACCTGGGTTCAATCCCTGGGTTGAGAAGATCCCCTGGAGAAGGGAATGGCTCCCCACTCCAGTGTTCTTGCCTGGAGAATCCCATGGACAGAGGAACCTGGCGGGCTACAGTCCATAGAGTGGCAAGAGTTGGATACAACTGAAGGAACTTAGCACGCATGCACGCACATGTACTTTGATAGAAATAAAACACAGAAATTTTAAAACTACAGATTTAAATTTCAGTTACTTGTTTTGTCTCAAGGGTTTCTCATCTGAGACCTAAAGCAAATTCCATAGGAGCTGAGACTGATTCAACACACACCCCGCCCCCGCCCCCGAGCCTGATTCAACACACAGGTCACTGGATTCCCAACGACCACCTGTGCAGGCCGAGACCACCTGCTCTCGGCCCCAGGGAGATGGGGAGGATGGACTGGGGCTGCATGTTATAAGAGGAACCCCAGAGCAGACAGGACCTATTAGCATGATGGTAGGAAAAGAGAAAGTAAGGAACTGGATGGGGGGCATGAAGGAGGATGCATGACATCAAGAGATCTGTTTTTGAGATGCCTGTGAAAATCCATACAGAAAATGTCAGCTGGGGAGGGACGTATAACCTAGTACTTGGTAAAGACATGAGGGCTGGAAATTTCAATTTGTGACATAAAGGCAGATAAATTAAGTACAGAGAAACTCCACACACTCTCTGTTCTTGAGAGAACACGATTCTGGCAGCGTGGTGGTGGTGGGGAACCTATTTTTCCATTAGATACTAAAAACAGGCTCAATCAGCCAGAAAAGGCCAGACATTAGCCCAGGGTTCTAGTTTGAGTAATCCAATATGAAGGAAATACAAGAATTTTTCCGATGGAAGTCTTCTAAATTTCTACCATCAGGCAAAGCTGCAGTCTATTGAACTTAAAAGAAGTTTAAGAGGAACTTAAAGGTCATCTGTGTTACCAAACCAATAGTGTGGACCCCATTTCCTACCGGTGTCATCCGGGCTTTACGCAAATAGGTAAGAAGGTCTCCTCCCTCCATCAGTTCCAGGATAATATACTGGGGTTCGTTCAGCAGACAAACTCCAAGCTGCTTCAGAATGTTGGGATGATTAAACTTGCTAAAAGGTAGAAACAGACAGGCAGGAAGACATGTCAGCGACAGAAGTCTCCTGAAGGCCTTTGTGAAACAGAGGAAATCTTTATCTCTGGTTTCCTTTCAACCCCTGATTTTTTCCCCCTCCAATAAATGAAAGCCTCCTTTTCATGCCTGCCTTACAGAGGTAATATTGCAACCCCTAGTGGCCAAGGCATGTGGATAGAATAGGGGTAGTTTCAGAAGAAGTGGCATTTATATCAAGTATTTTATGTTTTGGGAAAAGAAAGTAACTTTAACTAATACCTTTCTTCAAAAGACATTTTAAAACACTACATTTTTGGTCATGACAAGTATGAAATAATTCTCTCCCTTTTAGAGAAACAATTCAGACACGCAATTTTTGGCTACAATTGTTTTCTTAAGAGGTCAAAGCAAATAAGCCCCAGTCTAATGGTCAGAACCCGCAACCTGGGGCCCTGTTGACCACCGCCTCAGCATTATTAAAATGTACCTGAGTCATTTTCATTACTGTCAACTAACTCTAACTTGAAGACAAGTTTACCAAGACCAAGAATATTTTCACTGATGTCACTGTGCTTATAAGAGAACTCTCCCTTACTTGGTCTACTTGACTTATGATTACACATTTAGAAGAACATAAGCATGTATAAAGCTTATCAGCCTCAGAAATCCCTTGCAAAACATGATTCTTACTGGAGGTAAAAGAAAAGAAGACCTATTGTCTAAGGACTGCCTGTGCCCAGTCTCAGAGAATCTATCATAAAAATCTATTCTACAGAATACTTGTCACTCCAGGCATACTTCCTTTTAAATTTCAGCCATGAAAAAAAAAAAATTTCAGCCACGCTTATTTTGAACATAATCTGCAATGTCAGCTGATTTTGAAAGTTAAAAATCCACTAATCATATGTAAAAGCTTCCTACTCATACCAAGGGAAAATTATTTCAGAACTGCCTAATACCTCATCAGATGTGCCTCCTTCAGGAATTCAATCTTCTCCTGGTCTGTGGAGCCCTTCTTCAAAGTCTGCACAACATAAAACAAGCCAGGAATCAGTCTAGCAGGCATTTCTGTGAGCTAAGTAGTTAATGGAGACGACGTTTGTTTTGTAACAGCCACCTTTATCTTACAAAACTGTTCTCCAACTCCCCAGCCTTTCTTGCAAGCAAGCGTGGCCATATGACTCAGTCCTGATCAATGAAATGTTAGGGGTAAATTGTTGAGGAGGTGTGTGGAAATTTTTTACTTTCCTGAACATATACACCTAACACTATCCTTCCCCCTTTCCATATCCTGAATGAAGATGTGATGCTTGATTCTTTGGCAGCCATCTAAGAACCATGAGGCACCACACGCGTGCAAAGTCGAGAGAATTTCAGATATACTAGCTCTGGCTTGACACAGTACTACACCAAAGCCAGAAGTCATCTTGTTATGTAAGAAAAAGAAACACTTGTTTCAACCATTTGAGATTAAAGTATGTTAAAATACTATCAACCGGAAATGGAGAGAATTTTGTAACTTCTCTGACAACTTCTCAAAGCAATAAATTCTTAACAAGCAATAATCAGGATATTACTCAATTACATAAAAGATACGTCATCTGTTGATCAAAAGAAAGTTTTATAAAAATACAAGAGTATATCTAGTGCTTCCTTTTAACTGCATTGAAGGCACTATGATGAATAATTTTGTAGTACAGGGGTCAGCAAACTACAACCTGTGGACCAATTCTAACCTATCATCTATTTTTGTACAGTTATAATCTGAAAATAGGTGTTACATTTTTATTTTTCCAGTTTTACTGAGGTATAATTAACTTGTTACATTTTGAAATGGTTGAAAAAAGTTATAAAAAAATAAGAGAACTGTGTAACACATGAAAATTATGTGAAATGAAAATTTCCATTTTTATAAATAAAGTCTTACTGGAACACAACCACAGCCATTCATTCACATATTGACTGTGGCTGATTTCACAGTGCAGTGACAGAGCTGCATAGCTAGAACTGACACCGTCTGGCTAGCAAGTCTAAAATATTTACTATCTGCTCCAGCACCAAGCACCGCAGTTCTCTTAGAGCATGTTTGAAAGGAAAACCTCTCTGCTGGTCTTAGTGAATTAGTAACCTCAGAGGTAACTGTTAATAACAGAACTTACGCAGGAAATGGAAAAAAGGACTGTTGATTTCCGTAGCCATGGATAGGTTTCTACCTTCTCCCAGTCATCTTTTCAGTCAAGATCACTCCTCTTTTCTCAGTTATATTTAAATAAGTCCCTGTCAATAACGCTGACGTAACAAGCCGAGGAGTTAAAAGATCCACATTACCTTCACAGCTACTTTGGTTTCTCCACTTCCAACTCCTAAGATGTCTACCGCTGTCCCTTCATACACTTCTCCAAAGGCGCCGCTTCCCAGCAAGAGACGCAGAGTCAGTTTTTCCCGAGGGAAGGCAGGAAGACTTTCAATCTCCTCTTGGGTTGGAAGAGTACTGGAAAATAATGCTGTTTTTGGTCTCCCAAAATGGTTTATAAGTGGATGTGGGTATTAGTGTTTGAGAGTAAAAAAAGAGGAGAAAGGGAAGAGAAATCTCATGGTTTGGCAACACTGTAGTGCCTTCAATGTGACATGGTGTTGTGTCTGCATCCCTATTCCAGTCCTATTCCACCTTCTAGAATATTCCTTCTGTCTTCTGAAACCCAGACAGAGTAGGTTACTTCACCTCTAGGCAGCTTCCTTTTGATAACATGCCTATGAGTGCATTGCCTCAAAATTTTTCACTGCAGTTTGTTTTGTTAAAATTATCAGTTTGTATTTTCTTCAGGTCACTTATTTGTATAAAAAGCTATTGCAAATTAGTAATAAATACAGCTGGGCTTATGAGCTCAAAGCTTTTACTTTACTCCATACACCTAATCTCTCATGTAATACAAAATTTACTATGACTATAACATCATTTCTTGTCCATCAGATTAACTTTGAGGAAGTCAAGTTTCTCACTTGGAATATTATGAGGAGGTGAAAATTCATCAGCATTAAAAATGCTTTGAGTTTTTAAAAGAGAATCTTGAAAATCAGATACACCACATATTTTCTCAAGGAAAAGTCATCTCTGAAAAGCATATTTAGGTCACCTCTGTGTCTACTTCAAGTCCTGTGTTCTTATGTCTTTAAATAAATTTCTAGAAACAAGGCCTATGACTATATATAATCCTTTTTGCATGGAGCATAATATAGTGTCTTTTAAATGAGACATTTAAATATCTTCTTAAATTAAGATGACAGTGGAAGTTAAAACCTCATATATTTTAGAGAAGTCTTGTAGACAATCACCATACAATTTCTGAAAATAGAAAAAAATTGACTTAATAGCACACACAAGAGAATCTGTCTTTTCTTGTTGAATCAACCATACTACCGTCTACTCCCTTCCACGTAGCATTTATCTCTTTGTTCTACTTATTTTTAAATTATGTGCTAAAACACTAGAAAACATTTGATTTTTGTTCATGTTTCTTAGGATAGGATAACAACATAATTTGCCATCCATCCCAGGTCACATTTGAGAATGAAAGGGGATGTCATTTTTGAATATGCCAGAATAATGG
The DNA here is from genome assembly GCF_033118175.1 of Dama dama. NCBI lineage: Eukaryota > Metazoa > Chordata > Mammalia > Artiodactyla > Cervidae > Dama > Dama dama. The sequence goes on along the minus strand of NC_083708.1, from coordinate 32,674,428 downwards.
GCATAAACCAGGACAGTCCTGGGCAATGAGTGGCACTCATGGACAGTCTTTTTAGAGTTGCCCACAGTAGGATCACAGAGTCCAACATGCCTGAAGCGACTTAGCATGCCCACACTTTTCATCTAGGTGTCCCGTAATGCCAGCCCAGGTTACATACTGAATCGCATAGCAGGCGTTAGCCAGCCCTACTCCAGTGGCCAGACTTCGAAGTTCAGCCAATTCTTTGTCTTCATTTATGAGAACCATCAGCCCTTCCTTGGGAGTGTTTTGATTCTTTAATCTATGCCAGACTATAAAGAAAAAAAAAAGCATAATTTACCAAATAAAATATTGCTTTCTCTTTCTTTAGAAAATGCTGCTAACAATACATTTTTAAAGTTTATACTGAACAACTCTATTGATAGAACAACCAAAGTTGATTGAAAAAAATAGGCCCATAATAGAAAAACTAACTAAATCCAGGTAAAAAGCCATATGAAAATGTATAACTTATACCACATCACATTTTACCTCACTTCTCAGGGTAAATCTTAATATGTTTCCAATTACTGTTATAAACACTTGGAAGTATCTACTATCAGAACTTATTTCACAAAATCACTCATAGACTAGAATCAAAATAAACCAAAACAAATTTGCATTATAATTGTTAGTGAACAAATTCATTTTTGAATCCAGATACATCCAGGTTATTCTCCTCAGCAGACCTGAAGGATGCTTTCTATATAATGGCATGTTTTATTTTAAAATGCAGAGGTCAGAGTGTATATTCATTGTTTTTCATAATACACATACTCACATACATGGAAAGATTATTAGAATGAAACCTATCAAGTGTTAGCAGTGGTCCTCCCTAGTTGTGGAATCATGGGTGATTTGTATTGTTTTCTTCATACAGTGGGCAAATAATATTTTTATAACCATAAAACATGTTATATTTTTCAAAGATTAAAATACATTTATGTCATTAAGATTGCCCATCTATACTAGAATATTGTCACAGAAGTTGAAAACAGTAAGGATGCTTTGCGAGATGATGATTAAAATTTGAATTTTATTCCACAGTAGCTTCTGTACCCAACAGGTGAAGTTTTATGCAAGTGAAATTCCATCTGAGGGACCACACAGGAAAAGATCTTAAGTACTTATGCTAATGCAATTTTTCTAAACCTGAAATGCTCTTACCACCCGTCTTTCATTTTTAAAGACCCAGCTCAAGACTCCATATCCTCAGGGATGCTATCCAAGACCTCTGCAACCTCTGTTGATATCTCATCTCTGAACTTATAAGACCAATTGCGGCTCTCAGTCAGCATGGCTGTGTCACTGTCTTCTACATTCCATTTACTACTTCTTTTTATTACTGTTTAACACATCTCTCATTATACTTTTTGCACAGGATATGTCTTGAAAGTGAAAGTGAAAGTCACTCTGTCGCGTACGACTCTTTATGACTCCTCTATAGAGTCCACACAATTCTCTAGCCCAGAATACTGGAGTGGGTAGCCTTTCTCTTCTCCAGGGGATCTTCCCAACCCAGGGATCGAACCCAGGTCTCCCACATTGCGGGCAGATTCTTTACCAGCTGAGTCACAAGGGAAACCAATATGTCTTACCTCCCCCATTAAACGACAAGCTCCTGAGGTCAGCAATTATATTTTTTAATTTACTTTTAATTGGAGGATACTTGCTTTATAATGTTGTGTTGGTTTCTGCCATACAACAACATGAATCAGCCATAAATATACATATATCCCCTCCCTCTTGAGCTTTCCTCCCACTCCCCATCACACTCCTCTAGGTTGTCACAGAGCACCATTACAGCCTATTTTCCTTTGCTCCCAGTGTAAGGCTCACGTTACACAGTAGATATAACCACTCACCAAAGAGCAGGCTGTTGATGCTTATGTTAAAATCTTTGTTTCAATTTTGTGTTTATAAGTATGACTGATGAAGGCCCTCAGCACAATTCAAATTTTTAAACAATTGGTATTTTCATTATTTGAATAACTCAATCTTTCCTCATGCACTCACACAATCCTACCAGTAAAACCACATGCACTACTACTAAAAGCCAAAGAACCAAATTAGCTTAGCTCCACTCAAAAATGCATGAGTTCCAAGTAGAATAAAGACCTTTAAGTCCTGGGAAAGTCAGATATCCACGAAGTGTCTTGAAAGCACAATAGGTTGTCTGAAATTATCTCATGTTCATCCACTAGAGTCATGAGTTTAGACAACGGTGATGTACAAGTAAGCAGGCAAAGGTCAGATGCAGGATCCTTCACGTAATACTCCTTCCCAGCAGGAAAGCAGACAGTCAAGCGTATATGCCAACTGCCAAATATACTACAGTCATATGCGTGTTTCTGGAGGGGCTGGCTTAGGGGCACAAACATCTGCTGTGCAGTACTTAGACTCCCTGGAACCACAGGTTAAAATCCTAGCAGGCTCAGCTGAAATTTTTAGCTTTCCAAGTTAGCTGAAGGAATCATATATTCCACATACTGTTTGGTGTGGAATGTTTGAAAAAAAAATCTCAATTCAAGTTTCAACATGCTAATGGCTATGACTCTAATCAGTTTGGGGAAAGAATACAGATTTAGGACATGGAGTGAAATATTGACTTTCTTTATCCTGAGGGTTCAACTTTATGTTTGTTGAATAAGGAAAAGGTTAACTTTTCCTTAAACTTTTCCCTATTTATTTAAAAAAAAGAAGCTGCAATTTCCTGAATATATGCTTGAGTGTTGGTTTCTGGTAAATATCACGTCTTTCTTGTAATGCTTCAGCATGTCAGAGACTCATATGTTAATGACAGAGTGACTGTGTATCTTATAATCCAAATCAGGCCATTTTAGGAGACTGAAAGCAGTAGGAATGACTATAATGGAATGACGGGAATAAAGCAGGATGTATGATCCACTATGATAACCTGAGAGTGAAAGTCTCTCAGTCACGTCCGACTCTTTGTGATCCCATGGACTATATCGTCCAGAATACAGGATAGCCTTTTCCTTCCACAGGGGATCTTCCCAACCCAGGGATCAAACCCAGGTCTTCTGCATTGCAGGCAGATTCTTTACTGACTGAGCTACCAGGGAAGCCCTGATGTATGATAACCTGAAAGGTCTAATGTTTAATCACCTTTTGGGGGCTTGTCCCTGTATTTTCTCATTATTAAATGTTTAAAGAAAGACTTTTAAGACTAACACATTAGTATAAAATTAGTGATGAGAAATAACTAGCTTTCTATCAATCTAGCCAAATTGCTCTACTTTCCTAGTTATTTACAAATGAGCAGAGATTTGAAACAAATAGATCAGACATCCAAAAGTGAGAGTGAATGCTACAAGCCAGAAATGGATCTTCTGCAAGAGGCCCTGTTCATTTTAAACTAGGCTGTCTGCCTGGAAACCCAGACTATCCCGAACAAGGGTTTCACTGGTCTCCCTTTAATCCTACACTTTTTTTATACCCAGAGTTATTTTTCTTTTACTTTTTTCAAACTATAAGTTACAAACACTTGTTATATAGCCAGTCTGTAATATGGTTTTAAAAAAGGCTAGAAGTTGGTGCCTTAGCAAGTGGTTTTATCTAAAGAATACTGTGAAGTATAAATATGGATATATTTTTCATGAAATGGTTACCCCAAATTAGAAAAAAAATTCACAGGGTTTAATGGTGATTGAAACATAGCCAAAGGTAACATTGTGAATTTCATGAATCTATTTCATGTAGAAAATTAATCAGATATAAATTAAACTCAGATGAATCAATTAATATGATCAAGTGAGCAGTTTATTACCTATTGATGTATTTTTAAATCTATTATACTTACCAAAGACTAATGGGATTGTAATAACCAGAAATATTCCAATTATAATAGTAAGTATAAAGCTTGTTTCTGGTATCCAAAAACCATCTAATAAAATAAATGAGAAAAAGAACATAATTCAAAGAGTGAAACTCGATTGTCTCAGTATTATGCCAGAATGTGCCAAAGTTAACTCCTACTGAATTTTTGCAAGCCAATAGTTAAACCATCAGTAGCTTGAAATCATCCATGGAGAGAATACATTTACACTGTGAGTAATCAAAGTCAAGGGGTTTTTTTCTCTTTTTTCATTTCCAGTTATCTGGTTTCCAATATATCTTTGGAATATACCCACACTATCTTCTACTTTAAAATGGTTGATAAAACATGAATAATCTTTTTAATGAATTTGGGACAAAGACCTCTCAACTTTCATTTATCATATAGTTGGGAGCATTATTTCCTCTATAACGTCTTCATATACATTTAATTCCATGAGTATTTAACTGAGGAATATAAACATGAAAACATGATGTGTGTGTGTGCTTGCTAAGTCACTTTACTCTCATGTCTGACTCTGCGGGACCCTATGTATTGCAGCCTGCCAGGCTCCTCTGTCCATGGGATTCTTGAGGCAAGAATGCTGGAGTGGGTTGACATGCCTTCCTTCAAGGATCTTCCTGATCTTCCCGAGCCAGGGATCAACCCACATCTCTGACATCTCCTGCATTGGCAGGCGGGTTCTTTGCCACTAGCGCCACTTGGTGAAAACACAGTACCTGCTCTTAGTTTCACTGAGAAGATGAACTTGTGGACCAGAGCTTGGCAAACTATGGCATGCAGGCCACATCTGGCCACAGTAGCCTGATTTTGTACTATTCGTGAACCAAGAATAATTTTTACATTTTAAAAATATTATCAGAAAAAAAAGAAGATGCTACAGAGACTGAATGTAGCCTGAAAAGCCTAAAATATTTACTATTTGGTTCTTTCAGAAAAGGTTTGTGGAGCTCTTCTCCAGGTAACTAACTATAATACAAATAAGAATGACGTCAGTTTTGCACAGAACAATGTGCTGTGTGTGTCTAAGGAGCAGCAGTTACGCATCACAATGGATACTGAGGGATGAGAAGAATTTCAGTTGACAAACTGAGAGAAAGAAAAGCCCAGTCAAGGGAAAGTGGTAGGTGGTGCAAGCCTGCATCTGAGGCTGAGGGAACATGGTGTCATGGAAGTTTGTTTGTTTGTTTGTTTACCAGTTTGGTATGGCTATAGCCGTAAGGATACATATTGGGAAAGAGGAACCACAGTTGGAGGGCAAATCATGGAAGGCCTTAAATGCCACAGAAAAGTTTGTACTTGATTCTGAAGGCAGTGAATGGAGAGCCATTTCAAGATTTTCAGAGAGCGGTGCAGTGATCCAGCTTGTGCTTCAGCTGGGTTAGCTGTCAGCCGTGGGGTTAAGCCAAGAGCATGGGCTTGTGTGGTAGCTTAAGTTAGGAAAGCCAAAGTAGAAACAGGAAGAAGGGAACTTAGTGGACAGAAGTCAAGATAATAAAGTCAACAGAGCTTGGTGACTGAATAAAGGGAAAAATCAAACATGGTACTGAGATTTCTAGCCTATGTGATTAGAAAGACAAAGTATTATAAACAAAAATAGGCTCCCCAGTGGAAGAGGTAGATATTGGGGAAGAGACAAAGTCAAGTTTCAGGTGTGTTGTGTAGCAGATGAGAGATCCAGGAACAGAAAAATAAGGCTGGATAAAAACCAGACTGCGAATAACCTTGGAAGTCCATCTAGGAGCATGGACTTGATGCAGTAGGTATTAAAGATCAGCTGATGGCTACTGAGGAGAAAAAGGACATGTTGATATTGATGTTTCAGGAAGCTCACATAGTATAAAATAAATAGTTCAATAGTTTCTATGGTAGTTTGGTGAAGTTATATAGTCACTCAATTACTGCTAACACTAAGAATACGCTTATCTTTATTTCTGAATCCTTGTGTGATAAGTTAGTATGTAGACAGACATGGTAACATACCTCCAACTAATATAATATCATCACTGATTCCACTGTATTCACCAAACCCCAGATTATTTACAGCTACTACTCTGAACTGAAATGTTCCTTTCTGGTTTTTGGACTTCCATGTGCAAATGCTATTGCATGAGCCATTAAATGCCATCTTCCATGTTAAATTCTGGTTCCATGAATCATTTGAAGTGATTTTTCTGCAAAAAAAAAAAAAAAAACAGAATCATAAATATAGGAAATATACAAGACAATATATGTGTTATTTCTAGATGCTCATATATCATTTTAATGACAGAACTCCAGAGCGTCTCCTGTTGCACACTTTGCCCTTGATCTCATTCCTCTCACATGGTTTGGCCACAGAACATAGCAGAGTCTTATAAAGTCATCCCAGCAATGCCTGGAGCCAACCAACTCAGCCCATCTGGAAAATGATGAATAATCAATGGCTGAGAGACAGCTGAAGAGCCTCTTCTTACTATTGGAGTGTGCAAACTTTCTTCAGAATTCCAAACACATACGTCAGTGATTTCATACTTTTTAACTGGGAATTTTTTAATTTTTCTTAATTTTCAGTCTCTTATGCTATCTGTCCTTTACTGATACCATATCTGGATAAAACACAGAACATAAAATTGAAAAAGAAAATAAAATAGTTCAGCCACCAAAATTATCATTGTATCTGAGATTCCGAGCCTCGTTGCTTCCAATTAGCCTACACTCTACCTCAGTATCAGTCCTCATTACTCTTTCTAATGAAATATGGAAAGAGAACAAGAGCTGGGTTCAAAAGACATACTAAAATGACTTTTAACAGAATCATAGACCGAAGGTAAGCTCAAGGCCTTCCCATTATGTCTTTTCTGACAATGACCTTTTCAAGTCTGCAAAGGTCTGAAACTTTTCAGACTGCAGCAGTTTTAGGGCATGGTACCAACCCACAGTCAGCTTGAAGATAAATAATGGAAGCCAGTTCTGCTCCCACTAACTGAATGACTGTCCTGAAAGAGCACCAAGGACAGCAAAAGCTGAGCCTCCAAGGGACAGAGGATGAGCTAGGACATCATGAGGAGCAGGACAGCAGTGACGGTCACAACTGTGACCAGCAGCTAAGTGTTCTTGGGACCATCCCAAGTAAAGCTGTTGGGACAGTGTTTCTCCTGCATTGTTTGAAGCCTCATGTTGGGAACTGGCAATTTCAATTTTCAACCCAAACAACACTGATCCAAAAGAAAGAGACCTTTAAACATGTATAAAATAGTAAAACAATTATCCTTCAGTTAAAAATAAATAAATTTTTAAAATGTATAAATTGGTTCTTCACAGACATTGGCCACTAAGGAAGAGAAGGAAGACTTTTTACACTGGTTGAGCACCTTCTATTTACAATACATCATACTGGGGCTTTTCATATGCTGTATCATTTCACTGAATCTTCACAGCAACCTGAAGAGGTAGATATCATCATCTCATTTTACAGACGAGAAAGCTTAAGTTCAAAAAAGAAATAGAGCAAGGATTTTAAGTAGTCTATGTACTGGGTTGGCTAATCCCCCTCAAACTTCATGCCACCCAGACCTTGTGAATGTGACCTTGCTTGGAAACAGAGTCTTTTCAGATGTAATTAAGCCAAGATGAGATGGTCCTAGTTTAGGGTGGGCCCTAAATCCAATGACCAGTGCCCTCTTAAGAAGAGACACACCCAAGGAGAACATCATGGGATAACAGAGCCAGAGACTGAAGAGATGCCTGTACACACCAGGGAAAGCCAAGGATTGTGGTCCATCACTAAAAGCTGAGAAGAGGCAAGGGAGGATGTTTCCCTAGAATCCATCCTGTCAAGACCTTGACTTAAGACTTCCAGTCTCAAGAACTGTGAGAGAATACATATCTGTTGTTTTAAGCCAGCCAGTTGGTGGTACTTTGTTCTGACTGCCCTGGGAAACTGCCCTGGGAAACTCATGTAATCTACTCAGCTCCCAAGTGCATGCACTTTGCACTAACACCACCAATACAACATGAGCAAGTACACACAAATGTCCTGACCGAAGAAGTTACTCTGAGATACTATGAAATCCTTTGAGATAGATGACACTTTATATTATCCTACAGTCCCTCTCCTGAGAGTAGAGACTTGGGAGCAAGGAAACGCAGAGTATTTATGGAGCTATGCACTTCACATGTTACTGAGGGGAATACACTACAGTGCTCCTAGCAAGGCTGTAGTAAGACTATGGTGTGGCCTGGCTGGTGAACATAACTGCAGTCATAGACCACCAAGACAGTTCTACAGGTCAGAGTGTACTTCAGTCTGCATTTAAAAAAAAAAAAAAGTACCAGAAATTTCAAGAAGTTTTCAGTTAGAAATAAGCAAACATAATTCTCTAGTGTGAGCAGGAAATTTTTTTAAGGTTATGGGAATGCCAGAGCAAGATGAAGCAAAAATAGATCTAAAGCTCAAGTTGCCAGGACTATAATTATGGAAGTGACTTTTGTCCTTGGAGCTTCTTAAAAGATGGCTTCATAGTCCCGTGAGGGGAGTGTCTGTGGAATTTGGAATTCTCTCCTCAAGCTGGCACGAAGTCAGCTCATCTGAGCCAGTTATGATTCACAGAGCTCCCCATACTGGCCGGATCTGAGGTTGCGTATGTTCATCAGATTTTCATCGAAGGCGCAATTTTAGTCCCTGGGAATACACCTCAAACTGTAACCTTGAAAATGGCGAGAGAATCCTGGGTTGCCTATACACTACAGACCATTTCAGATCTTGACTTGACTTCACCTTCCGAAATCAATATACCAGGTCATGGTCAGTTCTCACTAGATCTTATTCATCTTTCTAAAACAAATCAGTGTCAGAAATTTACATACATACCATTATCTAACATCAAACATCAATTTAGCTTCTTAAACAGAATCAAGTAAATATTAGGTGCATGCTCAAAAGACCGAGTTGTTTCCACTGACAAGGTGTCGCAGATTTCTGAGAAGAATGATTATCTGCCTTGTAACTGAATGCCAAGGCTGACCACTAGGAATTGTGTAAAGAATGTAATGAGGCATGCAAGACCCTTACACTAAAGATCCCTTATGTTTACTTATAAATACACGTTCATAAATATTGTTAATTTTGATCCAATAATACCTTAAAATCAACTGCTTAGGTCTTTGTAGTTTACAAAGCACTCTTGTAAACAGACATACCTGATCTCAAGGATATAGTACATAAGTCTGCTTCCATTATCATCGGCTTTTTCCCACTGTATTGAATTTTTACTCCCTTCTAATAATTTTGGAATGCCTGGTTTACTTGGGACTCCAGCTTTGGAAACAAAAGAAAATTTGATTGATATGATAGAAATATAAAATATTCTGCATAACATCTTTCTATAGACAACATTTACTAAGAGAAAAGCCAAATACATTAAAGAAATGTTCAGAAATACGTTCATATGAGTGCATATGTTTAAGTGAGTATCTGAAGATTTTTATTAGTGATGGATTAAATAGATTTATGATAGGAGTAACAATACATCTTAGCCCAACACAAAATAAGTGATGCAAGTAAAAAAGATGATTGTAAGATCTGGAGCATTTTTCACTGATTCTTACAGGGATCAACTTGGAGTTATGGAATAGCTGTTAAAACACTGGTTAATTTAATATACTTGTTAGATTTTTTATTTTTAACATCTGGTTGTAGTAGTCTATAAGTAAATATTTGAACACCCAGTGACACTGTTTTCATTTATTTCTTACTATAAAATATCATAGCTAGACAGAAAATCAGAATAATGAAAGGTGAAACAATTTTTTCCAGTTTACAATCCTGCAAAACCAGACAAGTATTATCTCATTACTGCCTGTAAGAAACCCCTACCTCTTTTCAATTTCTTCAGTCAGGCTCTAAAGAGTAAATTACTCTTTTAAGAAAAATCTCAACCTCTAGGATTAGTGAAGCGAGCGATGAGAAAAGAATTGAGAGATGTCTAGAGTTTCCTAAGTGTTGAATATGATAGTACTCACCTTTAGTCTTAAAACTTCCCGGAAGCGACGTGCTGTTTGCGCCTGTCCTATACACCACCACTACTCGGACATTATAGGAAGCATAAGGCTGGAGGTCTGTGATGTTACAGACATAAGCAGGACCTTGGCTGCACGAAGCTTTAACATGGTAAAACTCATTGTGCTTCCACTAGGAAAAGAAGTCTCAATTAACATTTGTTTCTTTAAGTGAGTTCTTAAACATAGAAATTCAAAAGCCTGTAGCAAGCATTAAAGCTTGAAGTTTATACTAAAACAAGAGCTTCTTTATGAGTGTCAGATCCCAGATAGTATCACCTTCCACCAACAGCAATTTTATTTTTTATGACAAGCTGTAAGTTACTTGAACGATGGTCCCGAGGAAAAGTCCAAGGTGCGACGTGCACCTCTGACTGTTCATCATCGGGAGGATTGTTTGGCTTCTTGGTATCCCTAATCATAGGCCTCTTTATCCAATCAGGATGGCTGAGGATGCAAATTCACAGCGGAGGGGAAATGATCAATTAAAACTGTGATATTTTCAATTCCACACATTTGCCAATTTCAAAGTAGTAATATTTTCACAATATTTCACATATTGAAGAAGTCCACAGTGACTTATAAATGAAAACGTTTCGTTTTTCCTCCCCAAACCCTCTTCAGGCATCTAAGCAACATTCCTTATTTTTCTACATAGGAAGCCTAGTTCCCTAAAAGAAGGAAATCTTTGCCTATTGTCACTCAATCACTAAGTAGCAAGGTTAGAAGTTAAATATAGGAAATGTTACTTTCATTTCACTGGGTCTGTAATTATAGCTATATTAAAATTCTTTCTCTGAAACACTGCTTTTTAAAAATCTGTGTATTTTTAAATATCTGTGTATTTTAAATAAGATACAAGACCCTTAATATCTTATATGAAAATGATGACTTTTTTCAATATACAAATAGGAGAAGACAGAGGATACGGCCTTCTGTCAAGGGTTCTTCATGTATTTTCCCCAGTAAAGTTTCCTAAGAAGATCAGTTTCCATAAATAAACCTTACTTTACATCTCCTTTTTCATTTAGCATTCACAAGGTCATGCCATTTCATTGGATGGGCACTTTATATTAGTTTTCTATTCAGTTAGAAATAATTTACTATAGCACCTTCAGGAAGTAGATCACCTTAGTACAGAAAGAAAGAGGAACAGAAGGAACGAAAAGAAAAACCAGAAATGCTGATGTCAGAGACATTGCCTGTTAAACTCATAAATGTCTCAGTCCCACTGATTCATATAGCCTAATGAAATAGATGCAGATGCAAAATAATATTTATTCTGAACCTTCTGAAGTGGGTGAGGGGCAAGGAGGAAGGGAGATGTTGAGTCCTGGCTGAAAATTTTTAGCCCTTTTTGGTCCTGCCTCCTTAATGCCTCTTCAGTGAGTAGTCTAGACGGCCTGACATTCCACACCACCCAGAAATCATAAGAACCCCTTGGAATGTCAGGGAGATATTTGGCCAAGGGTTTTGCTGGAAAACTGTAGAGTATTGACCTCACCACAGCAATGAATGTCCTGGGCAGACCACTAACTTGGAGAGATGCCATGGGTTACCCCAGTAAATCACAAGGGAGTTGGGATCTTCATTCATCAGAGGCCAACAAGTGTAGCGGGGGAAGGCTGCCAGAGAGGATTTCCAAATTTTTGAGCAAGGGTGTGGGGGAAATGGTACAGACTATGATGTCTCAGAGACAGAAACTTCGGAAATGTCTGGTTCTGGTAGGGATTCCCCTGGATAGCTGAGAAAAAGACCATTTTAGTGAATTCTCATGAAAAAAATTTACCAAAGCAAAATTATTTGTTTCTCCTCAATCTTAAATTGAATATGTTCTTTTTCTACGCATTATTATAATAAAGAATCTATGAAATCTAAAGACCAAGATAAAAATTTAGCCCTTGTGCTCTAAGACTCTCATTTTTCCATATAAGGAGAAGATGAAGACTGGAAGCTTATCTTTTTCTCCCTTTCCAGAAAGGAGAAGGGTGGAGGTGGAAAGGAACAAAAAAGATTAATTAAAATATGCATATTCACCTTTGTCACTCACCCCTCAGAGTTTCGGTGTGGCGTTACAAGACTGTTCCTAACTTCCTATCACGATGAGGTAGGTTCAACTTGCTCAAAAGAAATAGACCGTTCCGACTAGATGTCATCACCAACCCTTTCAGAACACAGCCTTCTACATTAGTACTTGTAGGTTATCATGCATGTAGAAATTACCATCTTACATTTTCAGCTTCATGAGTTCTCAAGTGATCTATCTAAAAATCTGTTCTGAGCAAGGGTAGAGGAGGTCTTGAAACAAAAACATCATAAGAAAGTCATGGGGACAGAACCAGGTGGCCCCGTCTGCTGCCCCTCTCCTAAACTTTAACAAGTGGGGTGGGTGATGATGACTCATGTTCCTTCTGCAGATGGACTAAGGGAAAGCCTCTGCAGAGATGAGTCAGCTCTGAGGGTCCTCCCCGTCCAGCCGTGATTCTGACTCATCGGGCCACCTGCCAGAGTCTCCAACCTCTCATCAGTAACACGAGAAGCTGGAATCACCTCTAAGGTCCTTCCTCAGTTCACACCTTTGATATGAGAAATGAACTTTACATCCCTCCCCTTGACTTCAAGCTGAACCGCATTAAGCTTACTTAATAGATGCCCCCCCAAAAAGATGACCCTTCAGTTTCTCCAATTTAAAACTGAATTTTTATGAAATGACTATTTTCTAAATAGGCAACAAATCATCATTAACATGCTCAATGGAAAAAATCCAATTAAACTGTGGTCTTTGGTCTTATCAACTTAATACTTAGAGCAACTTATCACTGCTGTTGCTTATTTTTCATAGTTTTTATCTAAAAGTACAAGATTCTAAAAAATATTTTATATAGTAAAAGTTTAAAACCTCTGGGGAGCAACTTCATTTTTAAAGAAAAGTGAGGTCATGACCATACTGATTTGTTTTTACAAAACACCCCTAACAAGGCTTTGCAAATATGGACACATAAATATATAGTAGTGAAAAATGAAATGTCACAATTATAAAAACTTAATAATCTATTAAGTGTATCAGTATAAAAATCAATGTAGATTTTCCTTAGAAGTGAGTTAATTAGATTAATTGATGCTTAAATTCAGTGGATAGCTTTACATTGGTTAAAGCATGAAGATTTTTGAATGAGGAGCTATTTAAAGTTTACAAGCTAGGATCCAACTACTTTAGAATAAACTAGTTTATCATTTACTTCTTTCCTGTTGCTACACAGTCCTTAAATGGTTGAAAGAACATTTATAAACAGGTTTTAGGTTTATGTTTGTTCATTTCTTTTTTTTCCCCATAGAATAAAACAAATTGCTATGGACTTCAAACCAGAGAACCATGCTGATAACATCTAAAGTAAAACATTATGAAACCAGTTAACCGTAATTTATACCCTTTTATGTGGAGCCTTTTAAGAGCAAATTAATCTCTCTGGGAATTTTTTCCATCAGAAATCAGTCTAGGTAGCTTACCACATCTATCTGGAAAATCTGAATCAATGAATGTTGTCAAATATATCACTCATTTAATACAAGTGAATGCCCTCAAGATATTTTTTGAAAAGGCCTTTTGATTTATTCTATAGCATAAAACAAAGATTTGCATTAAAAGTGTATGCTGAGATGTACCTTTTGGAGTTCACACCAAAATCTGATGAGGTGAACATTTGAAGGAGCATTCCAATGTAACTGCAAACTAGTGTTCCCTGGAAGAAAGCCATAAGGTTTCTCTGGCGAGTCAAATGTTTCCACAGTGACAGGGTGACTCTCTGCACACCACATTTCCTCAGCATGGCAGGCCAGAACCTTTTAGTAAAAAGGAACAATTGCTTAACCTTTCTCGAACCTTGCTCTCGAGCGTGGTAATTAAAGTACCCAATCCACTGGCCGTACCTTTAACACATAGAGTTTTCCACCAGACAGTCTAGTAACGAGGAGAGAGAGACTCCCATCTGGATATTCACTTTGCCTTAGTGGAATCTCTGGAATGGGAGCCAGATGAGAGATTGCCACCTGATAGCGGACGGACTCTCTCGGTCCATTTGGCCTGTGAGATTCCGTCCAGGATATAACGAGGCTGGTGTCTGACTGCACGGTTGTGTTAATGAGCCAAACCACCTCTGGTACTGAAATAAATAGCAGTGCACAATAAGGGATGTTGCAACAGCACTGAAAGATGGAAAGAAGTCATAGGGTCTTGGTTGAGGAACAAGCATATCATGTGAGCAGAATGAATGACAGATGTTCCAAGGGAAAGCCAGCCTCTTATATAATGGTAAGTTACCAGGCTGCCTGAAAGGCTCTGGCTTATTTTTGACTAATGACTAAATCATTCTCTGACTCCAGTTCGAGGATCTGGCCAATTCTGGTTTTGTGAAAGCCATCGGAGACATGTGAAAGAAATGGCATTTCCTCATAATAATCACCACCTCTTAAAACACATTTTTCAGACTCTAAATCCATTTTCTTTAAGGTAGTGAGGTTACATGACTTTACATCTCAGTAGCCCTCAGTAAAATTCACGTAGACCTATGGTTGATTCATGTTGAAGTCTGACAGAAAACAACAAAATTCTGTAAAGCAACTAAATTAAAACTTCAATTAAAAAATAAATAATTTTTTAAAAATTCACATAGAGAAAACGTTTGACTTTCCTGGGTCTCACCACGTGTGCAGAGACCTAGAAATATACAGGAAGAGAGTGACACTGTGTGGTGAGACCAAAGAATGTGTTTCCAGTAACAGAATTTGTTACAGTGTTTTGCTATATAGTTGCTTTTCATTTTGATGGAATATTATTCATCATCTTCTGGTGTTAGAGTAAGGATGTCATCAGAATATTCTTCTACAAACACATTTTTCTATTAAGCTTAAAAAACTCACATAAGAAAGATTTCTTAACATCCAGATAAAAACCAAATACAGGCTCACACATCACATAAATTGCAAAATCCCACTCTAGAAACCCACACCATGCCCATAACTCACCTCCACTTTTAGTTTTTCCCCATATCTCTTTTCCCAGAGGTATTTGTTCCAAAGGATCTGAATAATAATTCTTTACAGCTATCTGTATCATGTATGTTGAAAATGGCTGTAAACCTTCAATAAGGGCGATACTCCCCTGAAATTCCTGTAATTAATTTTAAAAAATCAATAACTTATTCTTATTTTTGTACAAATGGGGAGAAATTATTTAATCAAAGAGAGAAAAAGGAAAAGACTCAAAATTTTTAATTTATTTTTAAATCTTGGATCATGACTGACGGTCTTCATTGTCCTAGTCTGCCCAGACCTGAGTTGTTTAATGTTTCCAGGAATGCCAAATGATTGGCAGCCCTCAGTCACTTGTTACTTAACTATTTTATGTAGGATGATAAATTCCCAGAGGACAAAATTGTCTTATTAGCTGTGCATTAGAAATTCAGCAGGAAGGTATTGTGAGGATGTGACACATAAGTGAATACAGTAAAAGATTAAGCTATGTTACCTAATCATTCTTAGAAATAAAGCTTAAAAAACTGAAAAGGCTTTCCTTAGACCAGTGGTTCTCAATTTTGGTTATACTTTGGAATCATCTGGGGAATTTTAAGAAAACAGTGATGCCTGGGTCCCACGCCTGGAGATATGATTGCATTAGTCTTAGGTGAAGCATGTGCTCAGAGACTTTAAAAACTCCAGTGCACTATCAAGGTTGAGAACCACTCACTGCCTTTGATCCATGTTAATCACTGTGAAGCCAAAACGAT
The DNA here is from genome assembly GCF_033118175.1 of Dama dama. Taxonomy (NCBI): domain Eukaryota; kingdom Metazoa; phylum Chordata; class Mammalia; order Artiodactyla; family Cervidae; genus Dama; species Dama dama. The sequence continues at coordinate 32,658,729 of NC_083708.1, read as the reverse complement.
AGATTAGCTCTAATAAGAGAAATGCCAATGCCAGAAGCCCAATCTTAGTCAGCCAAATGATCTAATCTGTCTCTGAAACAACTTCTTTTAGAAATGTGTAAAGGATGATTAAAATAGACAAAATTCAAAAATAAATAATATATATATTTTAAATAGACAAATGAAGTAACAAGAATCAGATGTACTTTCTGTCAAAGTGTACAGCACTTGTTACCTCCAATAGATGATGGTCAATTTCATCTTTTCACTTGATCAAACTATAAGTACAAAGAAAAATACGAGAAACACATGATTCCATCACGTGGAATTAGAACATCAGTGCCAGTGATGGAATGAATTGTGTCCATTCATTCATTCAAGAAATACCTAGTAAATGCCTATACAATGCCAAATAGTATGCTAAGTGCTAGGAATACAATGATGGATGAAAAGGTAGTCCCTGCCTAATTGCACATTTATAGAAAATAAAAATATAAAGTACAATTTGTATATTAGCTATATATGATGGAAAAGAGGTACACAATAATGTTCTTTCTGCCCAATTTACTTGTTACCCCTCAATCTGTTGGGATGGCCACAAAAACAGAACTGGAGTTCTGGGTATAATTAGATAAAATAATTAGAGAGGCAACAAACCCAGCTCTTTTAGGACACTCAGGGAACAGTTACTATAAGGCAATCTACCATTAGTTAGAGTTAATGTACTTCCTTAAAGCTTAACTTACTCCCAGGCGAGAGACTAGAATCCAGAATGGTTTGATGATTCAGCTGTAAAAAATCAAAGTAATAGCATATTTCAGAACACTATACAGAAAATACTTTGGCTGAGGATTTTATATCAAAATAGGGCATCTTGGGAAAAGACAAGACAAGTGGCTTCAGCCTTACCAGCATTTTATCTCTCAGTTCAGAGCTGTTCTTCATGTCAATTACTTCTTTGTAATAAACCAGGTATGTGGGAGTGGGACTGGTGATGCCGTCCCATGTGAGTTTTGTCCGAGTGGGTGGTAATCTGATTGTGAGGCTGGTGTTAGTGGTGTTAAGTATAGTTGGCTCTGCAATATCGGAAGCTAGAGACAGAAATGCTCTATCTAAAATAATAATAAAAATGATTAAATATATACACACATATGGATAAGAAAGAAACAGCAGATTTATCTAACATCAAGGATAATGTCACATTTCATTTTTATTTAACAGATAAGGTATGATATATTGGAGTGTTGGAAATGTTATTCTGGACAGGAAGACACCTTTTTTCATGTATTTTGAAGATGCTAAATGCCTCGGGAAAAGAGAGCAAAGTAACTGGTAATTGCTTACAATCTCCAGCAGATGGAGCGAAAGTACGCTTAATTATGTACCTGCTGCTGCTGCGTTAGTCCCCTCAGTTGTGTCTGACTGTGCGACCCTATGGCTTGTAGCTGGCCATACTCCTCTGTCCACGGGATTCTCCAGGCAAGAACACTGGAGTGGGTTGCCATTTCCTTCTCCAATGCATGAAAGTGAAAAGGGAAAGTGAAGTCGCTCAGTCGTGTCCTACTCTTAGCAACCCCATGGACTGCAGCCCACCAGGCTCCTCCATCCATGGGATTTTCCAGGCAAGGGTACTGGAGTGGGGTGCCACCTAGAGAGTAGCAAAATGGACCCTTTTTTATTTCGAAGAAAGTAATGAGATCATTCTATCAGTCCCATTTTTCAATGAACTCCTACGATGAAAACTGATGTCACCTTTAGGACTTTCATTCTACAGATATGCCTGTGTGCTCAGTCTCAACTAGATATTGCATGTGCCTTTTGAATCTCTTAACGAATTATTTACCAAAATATACATTCAGCTTATTTATGAATTCTCCCATTTTTCATACTGTATAACTTACATATTTTATAACTGAATACATTCAAGCAAAGAGAGTTTCTTTTCTTCATTTCTGTCCATCTCTAAGAGGGAATTATACTGAATTTAGAATGACATTGTGACTTTAATGGAAGAGAGAACTTAAGAAAACCACTTTAGGTTTGACTATCAGCCATAAGGCTATGTGATGCTGCTTTTGTTTTTGGTTGGTTGGTTTTTATATTTCAAACATTTTTTATTATGACTCTCAGCAAAAAATATAGTCAGTTCCACCATAATATGATACATACATTCCTTTGAGCCACTTTTTTTTTTTTGAGGGGGGGTTGGTGGTGGGGGATGGGGGTGGGCAAGACTACCATTCCCTTCTCCAAGAGATGTTCCTGAGCCAGGGATCGAACCCAGATCTCCCGCACTGTAGGTAGAAAGCTTTACCGCCTGAGCTACCAGGGAAGTCTTGATACATACATTCCTAAAAGTCATTGCATTAAACAAAATCCAGAAGGTTTGTGGGGAAAATAGATTTAGGAGCACAACACTAGAAAACTTCATGGATGACACATGAAATAAACAAAATAGAAACAACAAAAATAGTAGTACACATGTACACATGTTAAATACTTGACATGTATAATACTATAATGCATAAGTCACTTCACCTTGAAAAAGATCTGAAATTAAATGCAAAGCTTTTTGACACCACTGGGAAGTCTAAAATACCATCAGGGGAAACACAAGAAAAAAAGAAGGGAAGCTATGTGACTGAGAAGAGAAAGAGAAGAGACAGATTGACAGGACAAGGATTTCCCACATCTAAAGTGACCTGCCACAGCCCAAGCCACGAGTACACATAGAGATAAATTGTGACCCAGGGCAAATAGCAATTACAGCGTGCACCAAACCCTGAGCATTTGGAGCAATGCTGAGAGCACAGTGAAGAGTTGGAAGGACCGCCCTGGAGGAGGAGACATTATGAGATTTTCCTGATCCTAAACTGAGAGAACAAGCTTATAAAAAATGTGACTTTCCTACCTGGAAAAGGCTGTAGAACTGAACTGTAAACCAAAATATGCTTACTCCTTGGGGCTTCCACCTGGGAGAGGATGGCCCCATTGCTTTTCTTTGCTTGATAAATCTGTGTGCTGTCCTCTATTTTGGAGATCCAATAAAGAAATTCTCCAGCCACAGTCAAGCTAACAAGCATTTTTCCTGCTGATAAAAATCATAAATGAAAGAAAGAACATAAAGAACAAAATACATAGCTGACATTTTCTGCTCTAAGCAATATGTGAAATCTTTTTTTCTGATCAATTTTGAATCTATTATTTCAGTACAGAAGAATAACTTTATTTTGAATTTTTAGCCTAAGTATTTTATAGATATTTTCTCATTTCAGTTCCATATCAAGCCAACTTGCCATATCAAGCCATATCAAAGCAAATACTATTATTATTCATCTAATTTTGTAATTAGGGAACTGAGGCTTAGAGGGGTGAAATAATCCCCTTAAGGCCACAAAGTTGTCCAAGGGCAGAACCAGGATTCAAAACTTAGCTGTGTGATTTCACATGAAACAACACTGAATGAAGGGAGGTAAGAGATGAGGTTCAGGGCTCAGTGCCTCGCTCAGTATTTTTATCCATGATTTAGAATGAATGCAGAGCAAACATATTTATCAAATTTGCAGATAATACATATGAATCCTAATGTCACTAGTGCAGTCAGTCTTTGGCTTACCATTCAAAAATATCACAGCAGAATCATGAAATGGATGGAAATTCAATAACATTTAATTTAATAACAAATATAACATCCTAAATTCAAGGTTAAAATTAAGTCTGTAAATTAGGAAAGCAATCTGGCTAATCATTAACATAAAGAAGACCATGGGTTCTTCAAATGGCAGGCAGCTCAAAGGCCTGATGTCACTTTCAGCTGCAGTAAAAGAAGAACTGAGTAGTCAGAGGTCCTCTGCACTGACCAGAACTTATTCAAAGTCCAGTGAGTTATTATGGGGCACCATTTAAGAGGATTAAGCAGCTAGAGTTAAATCTCAGGAGGGTGGACAGGGCAAAGAAAGATCTAGAAGCCACATCGCCTAAGGAGTACTTATAGATACTTAAATTTTTTCCTCTAAAGGAAGTGCAGCTGTTTCTACAATTAAGTGGCTATCATGTGGAAAGTGACTGATTTATACTTTGTAAATTTAAAGATCAGAATTCAAGCCAATGAATAGAGAAATGGGAGAAAACTTTAAACATAAGAAAAATATATAATATCTAGAATTACACAAAAATTAAACAGACTCCTTTATAAGGTAGTAAATGTTTCACAAACAAGAGCTCAAGCAGGGCTGTTTTTGTAAAGATTTCTTCCAATATTACATCAGCTAAAAGATCTCTAAAGTTACTCTAATTTTCTAATTTTGGGATTACGGATTTCAATTATGGCTTCCTGAAGACTGACTAGTTCTATAAGATAAGGGCCCATTAGATAATCCTTGTGTATCAGATGTTAAGGAAAGTTATTCTGACACTTGTTTAAATGGTCGGGAAGACTTTAATCAAGGCTGTTGGAATATTGCAATGGGGGAGGGAGACGTGGACAACTCAAATACAGCAAGGACAGCAGGGACTGTAGCCAACGAGGAGAGGAGACACCAAGGGGCGGGGGGTTCCTCTTAAGCTGGTCCAATTGGATTTTTGCTAACAGTGAGCCAAGAACATCAAGAAAGGGAGATAAAGAACTTGGTCAGATACTGAGCGGGAGGGATTCTCTCTAAACTGATCTGGCAAGATTCTGGATAAACTGGACTCAGCAAGGATGGACAAGCAAAGTCAAATGTGAGGCCTAGTTCAGTTACATCCCTCACAAGAGTATAACTAAAGGTTAATTAGGGACTTCCCTGGCAGTCCAGTGGTTAAGACTCTGGACTCCATGCTTCTACGGCGTGAGGCACTGGTTGGATACAGGAAGTAAGATCCAGCAGGTCACGAGGCACGGACCAAAAATAAGGAATTAAAGTTTGACCAGGGAGTCTTTGTGAGTCTTTGTGAGTGTATCGGTGAGTCTTTGTCACAGATTCAATACAGGCAAGTTATTCTCCTAGTAAGAGAAGTTCAAAACATTATCTCTAATCGGAAGTCCACTTAAAGTACATTGGAATTATTTCTAGAATGCTCTGGGTGACATGTCAACAAAACCATACATTCAGTTATACCACACACACACACACACACACACACACACACACACATTTGCAGTTTCAAAATGCCCAATAGCAATTTTGATGATGGAAATATTTTATATCTATGCTGCTCAGTACAGTAACCTTAGCCACTTAATGGGTTTTGAGCATTTAAAATGTGACTAGTGTGGCTGAGGAATTAAATTTAGAATTTAATTTAATTTTAATTAATTTAAACTTAAATCACCACATGTGATAAGTGATTACTATACTGGATGGTGAGGACTAGAGCTTTAAGAATATATGGGGATGTTTAGGGTGTTTTTTAAACTTTACAGGTACTTCTAATTAGAAGACTACCAAATGACTTTAAAATATTTCCTCTACAAGCTTGTGAATTTCAACAAATAGACCTGTCAAATATTGACCAAGTCACACTAAATGTGGAGGCAATGAGATCAGCATGGGAGTGAAGTACTGGTAGGAAGATCAAGGATGCTGTAATTAGGCCCAGTTTCAAAACACCAGCTCCTGTATTAATTGTGGCCTTACAGACATGTGACCTTACCTTTCTCGGCCTCAGTTTCCTTATCTGTAAAATGCATATATTAATATCTACTTCAGTGAGGTATTTTGAAGATCAAATACAATAATGCATTTAGTAACCTATCTAGAATATGTAATTAAGCTCAATAAGTTGTATTAATACTTCTGTTAACTGTAAAATGACAAGAAAAAAGCTCCCTAATAGATCCAGAAAATTATGTGAATGCCTATGTACAATTTGCCTGAATACAGCTTGAATTCTACAAAAACATTTGGCATGGTCTGGAGCAAATACCATATATGTATATTATATGTATGTATGTCTGTATATATGTTATACATATATATTCATTTGAGTATATGTTGCCTGTAACCCCTTTTTAATGGGACAGGAAGGTCTCCCATCGCCAGTGAAGATCTACATACACACATGTGTCTTACCAAGAAGAGCAGGCAGGATGAAAATTTGCCAACACTGACATGCTTCTAGATCTGTGGCCCAGATCTCTTGACCTTTGACAAAGTATATCTGTGGTTTCTTTAGGTCAGAGGTGTCAATAGTCATTGCTCCACTCAACTCAGATTCAGTCACATTACAAGAACATTGGCTTCCGTTTGGATGGTTTATGACTGGGGGTTGCAGAATTCGGTGCACAGTCTTTTTGATAATACTGTAGTAGAACATCTGAGATCCAGAATCAAAAACTTCTGTCCAATATAGGCGACTATTGGGGGAAAAAAAGATCCTCCAGTTTAATCAGTTAAACCTACCATCACACATATCACTTTCTAATGAAGAGAAATCTTTTCTGATGACTGTGGGAACAAATGCCACCTTTAGAGAGAACATGTCTCAGTGCTCAAAAACCTTCTGATGGAAAAGGTCACATGAAGTCTAGTATGTATCATTTTCCAACAATTTCTCAATAAATGTGTTTACAACAAAAGCCTTGGATTATATTGACCTTGTAAGTGTGTTTAGTCACTCATTTGTGTCCGACTCTTTGTGGCCCCATGGACTGTAGCCGATCAGGCTCCTCTATCCATGGAATTCTCCAGGCAACAATACTGCAGTGAATAGCCATTCCCTTGTCCAGGGGATCTTCCCAACCCAGGGATCGAACTCATGTCTCCTGAATTGCAGGTGAATTCTTTACCGTCTGAGCCACCAGGGAAGCCTTAATGATCTTAGGTATTGTATTAAATGGCTCATTAAAGGCTCTAAATATGAAATACATTTGCATACTTTCCATCAACACCATCTCCATTCCTCTCTTCTTAATTTTGTTTCTACTTCTTAATACTAGTTACCAATCTAGTTTCAAGATAGATTATAACCATGCTAATGGCACAAGCATAAGCAACCTGAAAAACTGCCCTTCAGTTGCTGAACGGAGGTCTTAAAATTCATCTAATGAAGACATTAATTAAAGACAAATGAGCCCAGAGTATCATTTACTGTGCAAAACAAACTGCCTATCTCCTGCTCATTTCCTGCCACTGTCTCAATCCCCTTCCTGTCCTTACCAACTGGAGGTGTTTTTAAATTCACTGGATTAAAAATACACTTGTTTCCTGCTGGAAATTAATCTATCTTTAGGTTAAAGGAGTTCTCAGTATGGATTAATTTTATATAGTGGTGGTTATGGGCTCATTATTCATACATAGAATTACTTACTGTAAGTTAACATCAAGAACATTAAGCATCTTAGTGTCCCATCATTGACTCTGATATTAAACCAAAGATATCACATTAAATATGTTTATGTCTATTTCATCACAATAGAAACAGATACACTTCACATACCTTAAAAAAGGATACACAGAAAAAGAAGTTATTGTTGAATTTCTATTGCAAGCTTTCAGCTTCCTGGGATATTTCACCTTGTTTTCAAGATCCATATCAAATATTTGCATTCTGTTTTGTGATTCTTTCAGCACAAAGTAGAGGTGCCTCGAAATCCAGTCAATTGTAATAATTGTGATATCAAAAACCAGCGCATCTCTGAAAATCTTAACAACAGGTAGAAAGCACAGTCAAGAAGATAGTGGTCATTTCCCTCAAATCTGATGACTTTTTTTAAACACTCATATTACTTATTAACTGCACTTCTCTTTTGTAACATCAAACCTTGGTAACTCTGGATTGTGTACCATTATAACACTGGACCTCTTTTCACACGTGGTTAATTTCAATCACCATGACTTCAACTGTAATCCATAGACCAGTGCTACAAATCTACATCTTCAGGCAAGGTGGCTCATTGAGTTACTGATTCATATATCAAACTACCTACTGAAAATCTCCAAATGAACGATCCCAGAAAACAGAATGCATCACTCCACCCCCAATTCTCCTTTTGTCCTGCATTTTATATTATTATGGATTTCCAACACTCACCTGAGGAACAATCTTGACAATTGTCGTTCACCCTTGACTTCTTCCTCCCATTACTACCCATAGTGAATTATGGGTAGTATCTCCCGAGTTTATCCTCTCTTCTCTCACTCAATGTCTCCCATTTCCTGCTTAAAATTTCCTGTTTGGATTTCTGTGATAGCCTCCTGACTGCCTCCGACTTAACCTTCTCTAAGGGTATTCAGACAGGTAACAGAGAGGTCTCCCTGAAACACTGGTTGATTGCTTTAATGATCCACTAAATGTCTTGAATGGCTTAATGCTGGCTTTAAAATTGACATTCAACTCCTTAGCACAGTAAAGAAGGCCCATTATATTCAGGTCCCTGCCCACCTCTTTGGCTTTAACACTGCCTTTCACTGTGCCCTCACCTCCATCTCCATTCCAAGTTCCTTCTACTTGTGTAGTCACCAAATCATGTTCAATTCTTCTGCCACCCCATGGACTGTAGACCGCCAGGCTCCTCTGTCTGTGGGATTTCTCAGGCAAGAATACAGGAGTGGGTTGGCATTTCCTTCTCCAGGGGATCTTCCCAACCCAGGGATCAAACCCATGTTTCCTGCATTGCAGGCAGATTCTCTACTGCTGAGCCACCAGGGAAGACCTCCTTCTAGTTACAGCTCCCCAAACAGGCTGTGACTTTCTGGTTTCCCAGACTTTGCTGATCGCTCAGCCATGCCCCACTTTCACCTGGTTCATCATCTTTGTATGCAAGATGTCTTTCCACTCTACCCCTACCACCACCATTCCACCCTGGGTCAAGTATCCGTTCTCTGCAGTCCCACTGCATCCTGCCCTCAGCACAGCACTTACAGTCTTCTGCCTATCCCCTCCACTAGCTAAATTCAGTGAATGCCTACCACATGCCAGGCATTGTGCTAAGTGCCTGCCAAGGCTTAGCTCATTAATCTTCTAAGATGAGGGACTATGCAACCACAGTGGTTAAAGAAATTGCTGACGATCACAGATCTAGCATGTAACAGAGTCAGAATTAAACTCTAGCTTGTCAGATTTCAAAGCTCACCCTCTTAACCACTAAGCAACACTGTCTTCATCATCTTAGACTATGTCATCCAGACTTCATCATCCAGACTAGACTGGATTTGTTCAAAGACAGTGACTTTTTTTTTTTTTTTTTTACCTCTATCTCAGGTAACACAGTGCCTTAAAGCCACTGTTTGCTAAATTAAACCTGAATCTCATTTGCCCCAAATCTAACCTGAATTCATTTGTAACTAAATAATTATACAACATGTGTCTTTTTCAGCCATTCTAATTTTAATGTCTCAACCACTGGCCAATCATTTTAATCACGGGCTTGTGTGATAGGCAAATACTCCACTTTCGTTCAAAGGAATTACATAGCAAAATACCTTAGTGCTGGACCGGCTGTCCATTTCGAGGAGGAAGAGGGAGTCTCCCTGAGCGTAGTACCCCACTGCATCATCAGCTGTGTAGCCCATGGCATCAACATCGCCTTCTGCTGGGAATGTCCATGCCACCTGACTTCGATCCATATCTAATAAAGTTATCTTGTTGTCAACAAGAGTTATGAGGTATGGGCATGGGTTAATTTCTAAAAACAAAACAAGTAGATGATATGTATGAGAAAAAGAACTTTAGCAAAACCCCTCGATTCAATATCAGACCATTTTGAAATCAATGAGTCTCTGGCCTCATGAACTACACCTACACCTGTCTCGATGGAGACTGCCCAGGCACTCTAAGCCTACGTTTATATAAGCAGGTTTGGTGATGATAAAAGTTGATTACTTTATTTGACTTTAGTTTCAGCTCAGAGATAGTACTTGGGTACCTCTGAGAATACTAACGGTCAAAATGTTTTTAAATCACTAGAGAGAGAGTGAAGTGAAAGTCGCTCAGTCGTGCCTGACTCTTTGCGACTCCATGGACCGTTCATGGCCAGAATACTGGGGTGGAAAGCCTTTCCCTTCTCCAGGGGATTTTCCAAACCCACGTATTGAACCAGGGTCTCCTGCATTGCAGGCATATTCTTTACCAACTGAGCTATCAGGGAAACTCCTAATAATGAAATCACTAATTGTTATTAATATTTGATAATTAAATCAAATTTATATTATATAAAATTAATATATCAATATTATATAAACATATAATATTAATATTTATAATTAAATCACTAATTGTTATTAACACTTGCACAGGTTTCAGATGATAAATACCTGATGTTTTGGACTTTACTATGTCAGAAAATGGTCCAGGTCCTTTGGATGTGAAGACTCGAACCTAAAGAAAGAAAAGGATATAAAGAAGTGCCTTCAGAAGTGCCCTGAGTGACAATAATTAAGTTCTGAGACTGATAAATTATTGAATGGTTCATTTCAGAGTTATGAGACACATTATGAATAGTTTAGTTAGTCACATCTAAGTATATAGCAATAAATTATGAGGGAAAATATTGTCCTAAACTACTGTTGGTAAGGTTTTTATTGTCCAGAAAAGTACAAAGTAATGGCACAAATCCCTATTGCAAAAGATCTAAAGTTCTTAAAAAAGGTCTTTAGCTATTTCCAAAATTAAGTTACATGGAATATTTAACAGAAACAAAACTATACAGATTATGGTAAACTACTTATCATGAAATCAACATGAAGTTTCAAATAATTAAATTTACTGTACTTTTTAAAAAGGAGATTTATAAAAAGAAAATAGTAATTAACCCTTATATTTGAAAATGAATTGTGTGTTTCAAACCACTTTTACATATATTATTTCTTTTGATCCTCACAACTACTGAGAGTAGAAACTGGACAAAGATCATCATTAGGGTAGGTAACCCAGCCACAATGACACATGTAGGAACTGGCATAAGAACTAAGTCTTCTGAGGTCTGTATGCTTTTCTTCCCACTGTGCCACGTTGCATTCCAACAGCAACATTTTTTAACAATTTTTTTAAATGTCTTTTATTATATAATAATTATTTCCACTTCAAAACCTTGCCTGTGTACTATAGCCTACAAGAAAATTGTCGTCCATAATGACGACCTTGAAAGATAGATCCTCAAGTGTTCTCTCAATCAACAAAACATTGGTTCATTTTTATTATACTTCTATTAAATCTATTCTACTGTATTCTATTTATTACTATCTGTCTATGGTGTGTGTGTGTATGTGTGTGTGTAACATGGTACATACGTATATATATATATATATATATATATGTATATTTTATATATATCAAGCAGCTTTTACTTCTGCACTGGACTATGCAAGTAAAACTCATGCCTATGTATGTATGTCACTTTGCAAAGTTCTGTCCTGACTGAGATTTGAACCACTATAATAACTATATAGGCTCAGTGGTAAAGAATATGCCTGCCACTGCAGGAGACATGGGAAGGGGCTCCTGGAGGAGGAAATGGCAACCTACTCAAATATTCTTGCCTGGGATATCCCATGGACAGAGAAGCCTGGTGGACTACGGTTCACAGGGTTGCAAGAGTCAGACACAAGTGTGAGACTAAACAACACCAACAAACTATAAAGGCAAACACACTTAACCAGAGTATTTGTTTAACTGGAACACACATAATTCTTAACAAATAGGAAAGTGTATTATCTTTCACTTTTATGTATAATTTTTATTAGTATATGTTAACAATACTTTGGCCACCTCATGCGAAGAGTTGACTCATTGGAAAAGACCCTGATGCTGGGAGGGATTGGGGACAGGAGGAGAAGGGGACGACAGAGATTGAGATGGTTGGATGGCATCACCGACTCGATGGACATGAGTTTGAGTAATCTCCGGGAGTTGGTGATGGACAGGGAGGCCTGGCGTGCTGTGGTTCTTGGGGTCACAAAGAGTTGGACACAACTGAGCGACCAAACTGAACTGAACTGAACTGAATATATTATAAAAATAATCATTGAATTAAAATTTTGCAAAAATAAAATAGATCTTCTGGAAACCACAAATCTCTAAAACTCTCCCCAAAACCTTACATTTCCCAAAAAGGATGGAAAATAACTCCAAATATGCACAACCTTGTCACTAACCTGATATATAATGAGGATGTAGAAATCATCAAGCCATCTGCCATAAGGGGAAAGCTTTGTCATATTAGATTAAAAATGCCAAAACAGGTGGCAGTAGCTTTTTCCTTTTGACTCATACTCTCTTTCACTTTCTTCTCTCTCATCAGCCAGGTGAAAAATGTGAGATGTCAACTACCCAGACCCTCATCTTCTATTTCCTTCCGTAACTGGAAGTAAGGGCATCCCCACTTGTTGGATGCCTCCCAGCAACTGATGTGATATGATGGAAAGGATTCTAGAAGCCAGACCAAACAGCACACTACTTCCCAACCACACAGCTTTGGTACCTCACTGATGCACCCAGGGACATGGTTTTTCTTCACAGACAATGTGAAGATCAAATGAGATAATCAGTATAAAAGCACCTACCGTGATACATGGCTTTTAGTGATGGAGCCAAAAATAATGATTTGTTCTGAATCTGGAAGCAAGAAAGTGTCAAGATGTCCTTAATCCTAGCTGTCCCCTCTCCCTGCTACATATTTGCTGCCCACTCGACCTCTGTGATTACAGCATACATCAAATGATTAACAGAGCAGACTTCTTAACCTAGTCCTTTAATCCACTCTCTGTTTACACTGAGACCCCCGTATCCCCATTTTCACTCCCGTACCTGGAAGGCAACGCTGTACCCAGGACTCATGCCCTCCAGCTGAAAAGACATCACTGAGGGAGTGACATTGACAGCAATCCAGTCTTCAAATGTTTTGTTTGTGTCGTTTTGGTTGGATATTTGGTAGAAAATTTCGAATCTTGTTAACACACCGTTTTCATGCTGAGGCTTATTCCACCTAAATTCCACCACAACTTCATTCTTGTTACGGTGTTTTTCACTTGGTAATATAAATATTCTGGGATTCTCTGGTGCTGATGGAACTGAAAAGCAGAGACACAGGGCAGAAAAGAATATAAGGTCGACTTCTATCACTCACGATGAGGGTACAGAGCAACATAGTAATAAATATTTCTCATTCCAGACAGTTAAGGTGTATCTATCTTGTCCTTAAAGATCTTCTGGAGAGAGTATGCCATAGATTTCTTCAGGAACCTATCCTGATATTTCTGCTAGTCTTCCTTTTCTCCAACCCAAATCCTGCTTCCTACCACTGAGGCTCATCTTTCTAGTCTGTGTCCGTATACATGGAAGCTGGCTAGTTCTCCTTATAAAATACAGTATTTACTCCCATTCTGGAGATGGAAATGGCAGTCACCAATGGAAGGAAGACACTATCTCTATCTAGATTTTAGTCAGTTCAGGGTATAAAATAAAGCATATCCAGGGTCCAGGTCATCTCATCTTGAACTCTCTCTGAGAGTATGGCTTGACTGTTGCCATCTATTCTAGAGCCAAACCAAGCAATTGAGCCTCTCACAGTCCTTTAATTAATTTCTCTCTGTGTGTGTACGTCAATCAAGAGGAATTCTTCTGCCTGTTTTCCAAGTTGTGCCATCCAAGACATTCCTCTTCTTTCTCAGGATTCCCCCACAAGGTCTTTTCCCAGTCTCTCATTCCAATCCCATTGCTCCTTAACGTTCAGCACTCACATCATTATCCAATCCCCAGGCCTTTTTACATTGTACCTACATGGGATAAACCTCTTCTTGCTTCATCCCTTAGAGCCCAGCTAAAGTTTCCACTCCCCGAAGGAAGGCCTTCCCTGGTCACACCAGTCCACAAGCATGGCCCTCTCCTGAGAATGCTTCACTTGACAGAGGTGAAGGTTTCATGGCTTGTTTATTCACTCTACACTATTGCTAGTCAACTGCCACTGTCTCATTTCTATTATTATTAGCAATATCTGTGTTTATCTCTCTGCATTTTTTAAAAATTTCCCCCCAGCTTTATTAAGATATAATTGATATATGGGCTTCCCTGGTGGCTCAGACGGTAAAGAATCACCTGCAATACAGGAGACCCAGATACAGAGTCCTGAGTCCTGCAGTACAGAGATCCCTGAGTCAGGAATATTCCCTGGAGAAGGGAATGGCAACCCGCTGCAGTAGTCTTGCCTGGAGAATTGCATGGACAGAAGAGCCTGGCAGGCTACAGTCCACGGGGTTGCAAAGAGTTGTATACAACTGAGTGACTAATACTTTCAATAGACATATAACGTTGTTTAGGTTTAAGGTGTACAGTGTGATGGTGTGATACACACATATATATATTGCAACATGATTAAGGTCAATTAGCACATCAACTTACATAGTTATAATTGTTTGATGTTGCGATAACATTTACTATCTACTCTCTTAGCAACTTTCAGATATATAATACAGTATTGTTGACTATAGTTACCATGATATACATTGATTCCCAGAACTCATAACTTGTTTCATGAGCTTCATCAGAGAAAGAAAGAAAGCACCCTTTCTTAATCCTTATTAAATCCCCCCAAATCTAGCAGAGGACTGGCACACAGTAAGTGCTTAATAAATATTTGTCAATTTGAATAATTTCCAACTATATTATAAATTTCCCAGAGGCACGTGCCAAATCGTATCATTCTTCCTTATTGCCGAGTACTGATGATCCCTTGTTCCCAGTGCATCCTATGGTGGATGCAGTCAAGTCCATTCCACAGAAGAATTCTACCAAAGCTAACATCCCCAAGGCAATCTCAAAGAGTGCACACCTGAATCCAAATGCTAACTGCTCCGGAACCTGCCCAGGTTCCACTATGTTCCTGTTATGAGACTCATGAATAAATACTGCTGATAAAATCTTAACAGTTTTTAAAAAATGCAATGGCAAATGGATTTCTATGTTTATTGTGCTCTTACTACCTGCCAGGTCCCATGCTGGGAAGTTTATATAAATTAAATTAATGTGATATGATCATTTGCCAATGTTTACAAAACTGACTGAATGGAGATTTGAAGAAACCAGAGTGAAAAGTCCAGAGTAAGCCCCAGCCCCGCCACTTAACTATCTTACATGGGGCAACTCCTAGGCTTAACATAACGTAATAACCTGCTAAGTGATTGTTATCTCTTAGCATAACGGAGATAATAACACCTGTTCTACCTACTGCAGAACTGTGTAAGGATCAAATAAAATGATACAATGATGTTTCTGACACATGATAGGGATGTAATAAATGTTTAATAAAGAAATGATACATATAAATGTACTCTGTACACTTTTAAAGTGATATTCACATGTAAAGATGTGGCTAATTTCCTCTTTAAAAATATATTCCAAAGAAAAACACTTTTTAAAAAGTTTAGACATCAGTTATTCACCTACAGAAGATTCTGAGTTACCATCTATAAGAACACCAGGGTAAACCTGCCTTCCAGGAAATTTTTATGTTCTTAAATCCCCTTTGTCCTTAGGAAGCATTTCACAAATAACCTGAAACATATTTCTGCATTTGATACATATATCATCACAGTCAAGTGAAAGTCTTTAAGAAATCTGAAATATTATTTTGAAGTTAATTATGCAGATTTATTTTGCTATTCTAATACCCAAAAAGTCACTGAAAGAGTATTGAATCTAAATACATCTACACAAAACTAAAAATGATTGTCAGAAATGATTAATGATCCATTCTAGATCATGGAAAGCAAGATTTTGCCTTTTTAAAAAAGAGATTTTAACCCTTGTACCTGATTCGGGTGTTCGGAGTGATAGAGATGTTTTGGGCCCCTTTCCCCAGTAGGTATAAGGAGTGACAGAAAGATTAAATAAGGCATAGGGCTCCAGCCCTTCCACAATAAATACAGGTTTAGACTGTTGTTCACTAGCCAGGAACTAAAATATAAGCACAAAACATTATTTTCTTAGGGAGAGAATCATAACATTTTTTTTCCAAATTACAATCTTTAAACTTTAGTCCACATGAAAGTTAGCCTTGTGATTTTGGAAATGCTAATGTTGCTAAGTTCCATGTTGTTCCACAGCACTAGTGTATGTAACACATGAATGGTTAACACTAACCATAAAGCAATCAGAGACTAGCTGTAAAACAGAATTCTCAGGAATAATCTTTATAACCAAATGCTACAGGAACAGTGAGGGAGATGGATTCGGTTAAGTGAAGATTAAGTGCAAATCAGTACAGGCAAGCCTTATGCAGATGGCACAGTCCTCTTGAAAACTAGAAGTTACTAGAACCAATGCCATACCTTAGAATGAGCACTAAATTCCACACTGTAGAAAATGATGCCCCAATCCACTGCTGGGGGAGCATTCCAGAGGATGTGAAATCTCGAAGCATTTCCTTCAATCATAAACGAAGACTCTGGAATGGCATCTGGGATAACCTTAGGGGTAAAGGAGAAGTTCCCTATGGGAGGAAAGAAAGAATAGAGACAGAAAAAAATGGGGATTATCAATTATCATGGACACATGGAATATTAATAGAAACCACTGATAATTAGAACCAAAATAAAATTTTTCTTTCCTTTAATGTATCCTGAAAATTATCTTTTTCTGCCTGTTTCAGGCTGTAAATTTGGGTTAAGAGTTAAAAGGATTGCAAGCACAGAAACTACTAAAGCCTTTTTTCCCTCTTAAAACATAATTTTAAAGGAAAAAAAAAACCCAACCTTAAAATTTATTTAACAGAAAGTATGGAGAAGAGAGGGTAAGCAGGAATACAATATCCTACCTGGCAGAGGCTTGAGGGATGTCTGAACAATTGTGAACTGATTAAATTTGGCTGGTTCCAAAACGGAGACACTGGTCCTCTGACCAATTTCCTGAGCTGTGATAATCCGGAAGCCGTTGATCCAGAAAAGCCGACCACTGTAGAACATCAGTGCATTCTGAGAAATGTCAGAGGTGCTCCAGGCTGCAAATTCTGTGATGGTGGTGTCCCCAGCACTGCTGAAACAGGACGCCAATTAGCGTGTGTGTGGAGTGGGGTAAGGGGTGGTGCGTTCAAGTAGAGAATTCAAGAGGTGAGAATGTGTGTTTGTTTCATGTGTGTGTTTGAAAACAAAGAGAACAAACTTTGCGACAATAATTCTCATTATTCTTAAGTCTCTGTAAAGTTGACTTTTTGCATTTTTTTCAGGAAGTATTCCTCACGTAGATTTTCCAGGGCTTTTCTTACGAATGTGAAATTGCAATAGCAAGTGTTACACAGATGTTAATAAATCCTCATGATTTTTCATAATAACCTCACATTGTAGGCACAACCCACTGATTGGTTTCTCCTCACTGCCTTCCTCTTCTTCTTGGTTAGTTGTACTATTTACTCACCAATCTTTATTCTAAGCTGTTTGATCCTTCGCTTTATACTATTCCCAACAGTCGGTTGCTTCATTGATACTTACCAATTTCCACAGTTTAGTCCAAATGCTGTTTCAGACCAGGGAATTCAAGTAAACAGAATGTCATTTAAAATTGCTTTTAAAGTTTTTTCTCAACGACGAGGAATTTTATCATGATTTTTACTTTAAAAATCTGCTTGGTTGTTTCTAAAATTACTTGGATTTTCTAGTACTCAATAATAACTATCTCAATGATTCTCAGCCTTTTGGAGTAGTCATTTCACTTAAAAAAAATGATCTTCCTATATCTTTTAAAGTGTTGACATTCCCCTTTTTAGAAAAATATGGCACTTAAAATCAAAATAAATAAAAGTTTTGTTTTGAGAGTTTCATTAATACCTCCTTGAGAAAACCGAAATTACCTCAGAGGACCTGGGAGTTGTGAGCCTTATAAAGAAAAACAGCATTCACTTGTACTATTCCCATAGTCCTTTTTCTTGTAAAAGATTCTTTATTCATACCTACTCAGAAGAGAAGATAGCCCCTGGCTTGCTTTTTGGATTTTCACCTTTTCTAATTTTACACTTTCTTGTTTCCACTTCTCAGGAGACTTTTCCAGTATATCTCTTGGTGAGATATATAAAACCAAATTCCATATGGAAAGAAGCTCACCAAGCAGGATGCACTTGACCTGAGAAGACCGGCCCTTTTGGACCATGCCCAGGGATGCTGCAGCCTAGATCCCACAGATATATTCCTGTTAGCCTTGTTCACAGGTGGTTTGTTCAGCATTCCCAAAACAGTCTCCAGGACAGAGACTTCCCTGCAGACTGAGACTGGAAATCCCTTAATTGTCATTGGCTGGAACTGCCCCTCATTCCCAGCTGAAGACTTCTCTTCTGTAAGTATCTCCTGGGCCAATCCAAAAATTCTTGACATCCGGTGTTCATCACAATTTCAGCACAACTTCCTCACTTGCAGCAAGTCAGTACCTCAAACCCTTCAGTCCCCAGCAACTGGTATAGCTGGATTTAAATCACAGCTCAACAACAACAAAAAATCACTAAAAGGTAAATCCTTCCATGAAGCATGTGATACCTATAGAGGTCAGCTGAGGTTACTCTACTAGAGGTTTACTCATTTATTAAGTGAATGTTGGTGCCTAGTTCTGTGGTGGCCACTAGGAATACAGTGGTAAATAAGACAAACACAATCCCTGCCCTCCTAGAATATACAGCCTAGTAAAGTAGGCAGGTAGGAAGCAAATGACTACATTATTGAATGACACTGTCAATAGAAAGGTAGAGTGGGCTCCTTAACAAGGAGACCTAATAGGATCTGGTCAGAGAAACCTTCTCTCAGAGAAAACCATGTTTAAGCTGAGCCTTGCAGTCTGAACACAAAGTAACCAAGAGAACCAGGTTTGGGGACCATTTTATTCAGAGAGAACAGCAGGGTGTGGGTAACTTTAGAGCAATATACTCAGTTCTGACATGACTAAATATGCCTGAACTTTTACGACAAATGCACCCTTTTCAACCTCCAAGACAGATACGGTGTTATAATAGATTCATTATTTAATAAACCAAAGGGAATGGCTGTACATACCAGAGGGAAGGACAGTTTGAAAAGCCACTTACAGTTCTTGCCAAGTTCAGAGTATGCTGAAAGACAGCAAACAGCTAATCTCATCTCTGTTGTCGTTTAGTCACTGTGTCTGACTCTTTGCAACTCCATGGACTGCAGCCTACCAGGCTTCTCTGTCCATGGGATTTCTCCAGGCAAGAATACTGGAGTGGGTTGCCATTTCCTTCTAGAGGCAATCTTTCTGGCCCAGAGATCGATCGTGCTTCTCCTGCACTGGTAGGTGGATTCTTTACCACTGAGACACTAGGGAAACCCAGTCTCATCTCTACTGTATGCTAGAACTACGCTGTCCAATAAGGTAGGCTACAGGTGACTGTTGAGCCCTTAGCTACTAAAATTAAGAAACCAAATCTTTATGTTATTTAATCTTAGTTCATTTAGGTTAGAATTTTAAGCTAATATTTTATTTATACATTATAAATCATATATATGATTTACTAGAAAACTTTTCAAGTATTTTGGAAAAACTTGGGTACATAAGTCAACTTTTCAACTGTAAATTTTATAAAATCTAACTGTAGATCAAATATTTCCTATGAAAATTTAGTGTGCAAATTGAGATGTGCTATGTCTGTAAAATACACCCAGGCTATTAATTAGAATAAAAAGAGTGCAAATAGCTCATTAATAATTTACCTATGTTTTTACTTTTTAAAATGAAGCAACGAGGAAATTTACAATTATGTATGTAGCTCACATTATTTGCATTGGGCAGTGATGATTTAGACTAGAGGTAAGGAGCTTGAAATGCCGTAGAAGGAATTTTGGTTTATATATTAGGGAAAATTTTCTGCTTGTAAAATGGTTCTGGAGTTCCTATCTTTATCTACCACTCTTTTCTCTGGTATGATAAAAAGGCAAACTTACTTGGAGGGCAAAATGCCTGTCATTTGTATAACCCTGTCAAGATCTGCCGCACTCCATTGGGCATGCATACAAGGAAAATTAACCTTTAAATAAAGAAATGCATTTTCAAAGGAGAAACTTCCTTCTCTTATCTGCTGAATCCAACAGTATTGATTTTCTGGACACTTGAGAGCAGGACTCTCAAACAACTCCAGTTAGACTGTCCTCTGAAATAGGCAGACACGTACATAGAATCATGATCCTTCAGCACACTGTCACTTTGAGCACTGTCTGTATCACACAGACAGATTCTTTTGACAATCAGATTGCCAGTACTTCACACTTCTAGAAAAAGGAACAGCCAGTTTTCTATGGTTCACAATTGGGAAACTAGCTAGAGCTATATGTTATAGCTGATATAAAATAAATGATTAATCACATTGCTGTGTATATGATTGTATGAATTATAGGTATGCATTATATATATAGGCTTCCCTGGTGGCTCAGACGGCAAAAATCTGCCTGCAATGCAGGAGACTTAGGTTCAATTCCTGGCTTGGGAACATCCCCTGGAGAAGGGAATGGCTACCCACTCCAGTATTCTTGCCTGGAATATTCCAGGACAGAGGAGCCTGGCGGGCTATAGTCCATGGGGTCACAAAGAATTGTACACAACTGAGTGACTGAGGATGCATGCACATACACCTTTATATATACATACATATATACTCCATTATATGTTTATATATGTATGCATATTCCTTTTTCATATTCTCTATGACTAAGAATTTTTCCATAAACCAAACAAAAGTATTTTTTAATCTAAAAGTAATCTTGAAAAAAAAAAATAAAATAAAAGTAATCTTGAAATTGTATTCATAGAACAGGAATTTTTGGCTTTTGTAAGATTAGACTCTTTTGAAAATTTGATGAAATGATGGATGCTCAGCTTCCAAGCACTCACACACATCCTGAAGCCGGCCATGAACTCCCTAGGGGGTCCAAGAACCCAGCATTAGAAATCTCTGCCCTAGAGCAGGACCTTTTGCTTTACTTTAATGGTTTCCTGACTATCTCTCCAATTTAGTGTGTGACAGTCAGCAAACTTATATACATCTCAATGTGTATAATGTTTCACTGTCCTCATCTGTGAAATAATATGACCTCTAAATTCTCCCTCTGACTGCTGTTCTCTAGTGACTTTTTGTCCTTATTTTAATTTGAGATATGTAACTGTTTCCTTGAAGTTAAAAACTATTGGCTGTTTAAACTAAAAATAGTAATAAACATGGATTTTATAGTATAGGTAAAATAAAATATATGACAATGAGAGGACAAAGAGTGGAGGGCAGTAACTGGAAATATATCATCATAAAATTTTAAAATCATTTATGAAATAAGAACATTTTGAATATGATGATGGTAACTTGAAGATGTTTACTGTTAAAAGTGCTTAGTTTACTCTCTAAAGCAATCTAAAGAAAATTATAAATACACATAATTTAAATGTCATGAGAGGAGATAAAATGGGATACTAAAATAGTATTTTATTCACTGTCAAAAAGGCATAGAAGTAGAATAGAGGGATAAATGGCTGATGAGACAAATGGAAGTCAAACACCAAGATTGTAGACTTACATCCAAACATATTAATGAATAATTATATTAGATGTAAATGAACCAAACACCCCAATTAAAAGGCAGAAACTGTCAGACTGCATAAAAAAGCAAAAACTTATATGCTGTTTACAAGGAACACACTTTAAAGATAAAGACAAAAATTGAAAGTAAAGAGATAAAGAGCTGTGCCCTACAAACTAAGCATAAGAATGCTGCTATAATATCCTAATATCAAAATAGTCTTTAAGATTAAGAGTATTATCATAGATGAATGAGAATATTTTATAGTGATAAAAAGAAATATAATCAAGTATATAGATAAGAATACTAACACAAAGCATTCAGATACATCAACTAAAGAGGACTATAGGCCTATCTATAATCATAGTTGGAGACTGTGTTAAGAAGCATAGAAACCTATCCACTCATTTCCTAGGCTCTTGAGGGGCATTCTCCTTGGTGCCTCTACGGACTCCCTTCATACCCCATTGCCATATTCACCATGGTGGTAGTTAAGTCAGCTAAGACATGTCCAACTCTTGCAACCCCATAGACTGTAGCCTGCTAGGTTCCTCTGTCCATAGGCTTCTCCAGGCAAGAATACTGGAGTGGGGTGCCATTTCCTTCTCCAGGAGATCTTCCTGACCCAGGAATCGAACCCAGGTCTCCGTCATTGCAGGTAGATTATTTACCAACTGAGCTAAGAGGAAAGCCATAGAATATTCACCATATTCTACAGTAATTAGTTGTTTACAAACATCTTTCCTTGCAAGCACAATGCCTGAAAACACAGTGGATAATTAGTAAATGTTTATTGAAAGAATAAATGAATTTTTAAGCACTATCATTTATAACTAAGGGGCAAGTTACTTTCTTTTTCTCAACCAATTGCCTTCAGTATTACTCACCTCTGACCCCGAAGAACAGCTGTATACAGGTGAATACACTGACTGTCTTGAACCAACCAATATAGGAACCCATCACTAAGGTCTAAAGTTAGAGCAATTACCTAAATAGAAAATAAGGAAAGAAAACAAATCAAATATATGTTTAATCTTTGTGATTATGTCACACTTAAGCTACAGATTTCTCTTTAGCATCCTCTTTGGAATAATAAACTTACTGATTTTTACCTTTCACTGAATATAAATATCATGTGAGTATGCTTCTTACTATGTAGTTTGGATATAAGCACTGGTTTCCTAAAAATCCTCAAATGGCAGGAATTATCTATTATTCACTTCTATATACTTATCTCTAGTGGTTCTCAAAGTTTGATTTTTGGACTACCAGCGTCAGCATCACCTGGGAACTGGTTACAAATACAAAGTTTCAACCACACTCCAGGTCCTTCTGAATGAGAAACTTTGAACCACTGTGCCAAGCCTTGTCTAAAGCTAGCACAACTTTGGACTCTTCAGCCACATAAGTCAATGAATCTGATTGTTGTTTAAATCAGTTATTCTCAAACACTGCTGCAGATTAGAATGACCTGTGATTCTTTAAATATCTCAATTTCCAGTCTGGCATCCTGTTAAATTTTGATCTCTGGAGATGGTACTATCTCCAGTATGTCTTCAAATTCCCCAGATAATTCCAATATGTCACCAAGTTTGAGAACCAACCATTCAAGCCATTTTAAATTATATTAATATCTGTTAATTACAACCAAAAACATTCTGATAATTTTCTAAAATACAATACAGACATGGTTTTCATGTGATATAATTGGATAGAGTCGTGTACATATGGAACTTTAGTCCCATTTCCAGCTGACATCTTACAACCACTTTCTATTACTCTTTCTTTGTCTTCTCATTACAATTTGTGTCTTAATTTTAAGTCCAGTTGATTAGGTGAGACCTGTGGAAAAGACTGAGTCTTCCTATAAAATAGAGTGCAAGAGACAGAATTTACAATCCAAGAGATCTTTTTTGCTTTCTTTGGCTTTATAGGTATTGAGATTACTAGGAGTCTGACCTCAGAGTAGTGGAGTCTTTCTAGAGCAGACCTGGAGGCTAAGAGGTATCAGATAAAATAAAGTTGATGACTATGTCTTTAGCAAGATATAACAGCATATAAACAAAAGCATCAACCAGTGAAAAATATAAAAAGAATACAATGAAGTATCCAAGAACTAAAAGTACTTGGTTACCGAAGACTTTCTATAAAGAAATAATCTCAAGTTTCGTGGCTGCCAAAACCTTCAGTCATCATATGAATCACAGCCTTCTGTCTTTAAGAAAACTCAACCTGTTCTTTTTTCAAAAGGTAGAAAACTATTCTAGCAATTTCCAGCCTTTGGGGAATTGAATTATGTCCTTGCTTCAGGCTAAAAGAGATTTATTGATAATTTTTCCAGTTAAAGTGAAACCAGGTTAATATTGCTTTTTATCTATAATGAGATGCCCTAGAGTTTTCTAAATTACAGATTAACTCTACTCTATCTCTTAAAAAAGAAGATTCTACAACTCCCTTTGCTGAAATACGACAAACTATGCCAGCTATAAGTCAAATTCAGGGGATGGGTCATTACCACATTCCTTTACACCAGCCATTGGAGCCCATGGTTAAACAGTGTCAGAGGGTGTTCCATAAACCTTTGGTAACCATCATTATGTCTAATAAAGCCCATCCCTTGGAAATAATCCCTTTGATCTAAATTAAAACCTTGAAGTTTAATCCTGTGGTAAAATGTACTGTATACTATGAGTCCAACATCTTTTCACTTTAAAGCAATATCTCATTTCATTTTCCTTTTCATCATACAAATGAGTCTTTCCTATAAATGACTATTTTATTATACCTATTGATTGCGAAGTATCTTATGACTCCATGATAAAATTGTGAGTAACATGTGAAGGAATGACAGTGAGAGGGAAAGCTTTACTCAGTGCAAAACATTACCTTCAAAACACTCACTAGCATTAACAGAGATGGATGAATAAAACATCAAACAGTGGAACCAGAACACATATTGGCACAAGCAGCAGCACCATTAGCCAGCCTGTGAGAGAATTTGGAGTGGATTTTAAATAAAAATGTATTTCCTCAAACATGCTGAGACATCTAAAAATTCACTCATTTATAGAAAAGTCCCAAAGGGCCCCCCCAGGGCTATCTTGAGTAGATGTATTCCGAAGTACAAGATCAGGACAGCGGGGTGATTACAGATGAAGTCAAGGGGATGAATAGGAAATTACTCTTGAGATACTATTATCTTTAATATGCTTTTACAAAAAAGAGTTTTTCCCCTAACATTTTTTTATTGAAACATAAAAAATATACTTTGTGTTCAATCTCAAGTGGCCCCAAAATACAATTAAGGGATCTTCTCATTATTTGACAGAAATGAATAATCTCTGGATATGGTGTGTAACTTCAATTTCTTTTAAATACCTGTGTTATAATCTGTATATGAAACTCTTAGGAATTATAACCAGCACATCTTTCGGAATTGAGGATCAAATAAGTCAACAATTTGTTTGTTTATAAATGATCTGGTATACCTGTATTATGTATGTTTTATCTCTATTGACAATAAAAAGGGATAAAAAATTTTAAGAAATATTAAATAGATAGAAATAGTACGAATGATTTATTTCTTCCTCACACCTTTCAGTAATTTCTAAAATTTCTACAGTAGAGATACTCTTAAGAGCATCAGAAAAAATAAATTTTCAAAATATAGATGGATAGCTAGAGGGAAGCTAAACAGGATCATGAAAAACATATTGCTTCTAGAAGTTGAGGAAGTAAAAAAAAATTTGTCTTAGAATCATTTCTCTTAATATATTAGTGCATTTTTTAGATTGAGTTATAAAATATAACTTAACTATTGAGTGGTTGTTCTCACTACTTCCCATGAATTATCTCATTTAATCATCACAACAACCCTAAGAGGGAGGACAGTTGTTAATATTCCCATTTTCCATTTAATGAAACAGTTACAGAAAAGTCAAATAGGAGCTGCATTATTAGAGCAGTCAGTAGCAGAAATTGACTAAAAATAATAAAACACCTAATAATCACCCAAAGAGTTCCAAAATATCCAATAGAAATCCTAAAGGCTATAACAATGCTCTTAAAGTGTGAGATTTCAGATTGATTATATTCTTTGCAGCCAAAGATGGAGAAGCTCTATACAGTCAGCAAAAACAAGACTGGGAGCTGACTGTGGCTCAGATCATGAACTCCTTATTGCCAAATTCAGACTTAAATTGAAGGAAGTAGGGAAAATAACTAGACCATTCAGGTATGACCTAAATCAAATCCCTTAGGACTATATAGTGGAAGTGAGAAGTAGATTTAAGGGACTAGATCTGAGAGAGTGTCTGAAGAACGATGGACGAAGGTTCGTGACATGCAAAAAGGCAAAATGACTGTCTGAGGAGACCTTACAAACAGCTGTGAAAAGAAGAAAAGCAAAAACCAAAGGAGAAAAATAAAGATATGCCCACTTGAATGCAGAGTTCCAAAGAACAGCAAGGAGAGATAAGAAAGCCTTCCTCAGTGATCAATGCAAAGAAATAGAGAAAAACAATAGAATGGGAAAGACTAGAGATCTCTTCAAGAAAATTAGAGATACCAAGGGAACATTTCGTGCAAAGATGGGATCGATAAAGGACGGAAATGGTATGGACCTAACAGAAGCAAAAGATATTAAGAAGAGGTGGCAAGAATACACAGAAGAACTGTACAAAAAAGATCTTCACAACCCAGATAATCACGATGGTGTGATCACTCACCTAGAGCCAGACATCCTGGAATGTGAAGTCAAGTAGGCCTTAGGAAGCATCACTACGAACAAAGCTAGTGGAGGTGATGGAATTCCAGTTGAGCTATTTCAATTCCTGAAAGACGATGTGGTGAAAGTGCTGCATTCAATATGCCAGCAAGTTTGGAAAACTCAGCAGTGGCCACAGGACTGGAAAAGGTCAGTTTTCATTCCAATCCCAAAGAAAGGCAATCCCAAAGAATTCTCAAACTACTGCACAATTGCACTCATCTCACACGCTAGTAAAGTAATGCTCAAAATTCTCCAAGCCAGGCTTCAGCAATACGTGAACCATGAACTTCCAGATGTTCAAGCTGGTTTTAGAAAAGGCAGAGGAACCACACATCAAATTGCCAACATCTGCTGGATCATCAAAAAAGCAAGAGTTCCAGAAAAACATCTATTTCTGCTTTATTGACTATGCCAAAGCCTTTGACTATGTGGATCACAATAAACTATGGAAAATTCTGAAAGAGATGGGAATACCAGACCACCTGACCTGCCTCTTGAGAAACCTGTGTGCAGGTTGGGAAGCAGCAGTTAGAACTGGACATGGAACAACAGACTGGTTCCAAATAGGAAAAGGAGTACGTCAAGGCTGTATATTGTCACCCTGCTTATTTAACTTATATGCAGAGTACATCATGAGAAACGTTGGGCTGGAAGAAGCACAAGCTGGAATCAAGATTGCCAGGAGAAATATCAATAACCTCAAATATGCAGATGACACCACCCTTATGGCAGAAAGTAAAGAACTAAAGAGCCTCTCGATGAAAGTGAAAGAGGAGAGTGAAAAAGTTGGCTTAAAGCTCAACATTCAGAAAACGAAGATCATGGCATCTGGTCCCGTCACTTCATGGCAAATAGATGGGGAAACAGTGGCTGACTTTATTTTTGGGGGGTCCAAAATCACTGCAGATGGTGACTGCAGCCATGAAATTAAAAGACGCTTACTCCTTGGAAGGAAAGTTATGACCAACCTAGACAGCATATTAAAAAGCAGAGACATTACTTTGCCAACAAAGGTCCGTCTAGTCAGGGCTATGGTTTTTCCAGTGGTCATGTATGGATGTGAGAGTTGGACTGTGAAGAAAGCTGAGCGCCGAAAAACTGATGCTTTTGAACTGTGGTGTTGGAGAAGACTCTTGAGAGTCCCTTGGACTGCAAGGAGATCCAAACAGTCCATCCTAAGGGAAATTGGTCCTGGGTATTCATTGGAAGGACTGATGCTGAAGCTGAAACTCCAGTACTTTGGCCACCTCATGTGAAGAGTTGACTCATTGGAAAAGACCCTGCTGCTGGGAGGGATTGGGGACAGGAGGAGAAGGGGATGACAGAGGATGAGATGGCTGGATGGCATCACCAACTCGACGGACATGGGTTTGAGTAAACTCCGAGAGTTGGTGATGGACAGGGAGGCCTGGCGTGCTGCGTTTCATGGGGTCGCAGAGTCAGACATGACTGAGTGACTGAACTGAACTGAAAGTGTGAATTCATTCAAGATAAAGCAAAATATAAAAATCTCCATATTATATTTTATTTAATCAATTATGACAAGCAAATAAGACTTAGAGAAATTTGGTTATACCGAGATCTTATCATAGTAGTATTTCCTTTTGGATTCTACCTGAAGTATTCACAGCAAGTGGAAATAGTATTATTATAATTATACACAGCATTATTTAGTATAATTAAATATCAGATCTTATTTTTTTAACTTTCACCTTTTTCCCAGAAAACCAAGGCTGTGCCTGTAATACAAGTGGACTTTCTCCATTTAGCCTGGTACTTTCAACTGAATATAATGTGGTCCAATAGAGATATCCACCAACTGAGTCCACCACCATATCATTTACCAGCAACTTCACGTGAGTCACAATGTCTGTGTGTCCTGTCAACACAGACTGCCTTTGAATCTATAAAACAATCATAACTCAGTTAGTGATTTTCAAATGGCATCATTATTTCTGGATAGTTTATTGCAATTGTTAGTAAATTACTGCATTCATCCACTCATTTCTCCAGCCATAAATATTTACTGGCATTCTATGCTGTGTCCTGTGCCTAACTTCAGGAATGTAATTACAAGGAAGCTTACTCCTTTTCATGTCTCTGAAGAGAAAGGAGATACACTTATTTTGAGTTAATACTTGTTCTCCCTAATCATATACCTAGACAATCAACACATAATCAAAACATAAGAATGTATTTGATTAGACTCCCAAAGATGTATACTCCAAATAGTGATGTCTCTCCTTGCTCCTCTCTGTCTGTTTAATCTCCCTAATATTAATTACTGTCATTATTGAGTACCTATTATATGCCAGGCACTGTACTTCTTTTTTATCTTTAAAATGTTAGTTATTATAACCCTCACATTAAGCCTGTAAAGAATTTCCATTTCCTACTTTTTCACAAGTAAACTGGGTTCAAAGAGGTGAAGTGATTTTTCGAGAAGTTAAATCATTTTATAAGAAACAGAGCAAATACTTGAAACCAGTTTTTGTACTACTCTTCCACTTCCTCCTTCAAAACT
The DNA here is from genome assembly GCF_033118175.1 of Dama dama. Taxonomy (NCBI): domain Eukaryota; kingdom Metazoa; phylum Chordata; class Mammalia; order Artiodactyla; family Cervidae; genus Dama; species Dama dama. The sequence continues at coordinate 32,629,988 of NC_083708.1, read as the reverse complement.
ATTTTCAAACTAATCCATTTTCAGAAGCATTCTCTGATTAACCCCACTCAGCTCCATTCTGCCTACAAGTCATTGGCATTTATGGATTCAGACTATACCATATTACTTTGCTTCTAAATACAATGCTCTGTCCTTGGGGAAGGAAATGGCAACCCACTCTAGTATGCTTGCATGGAAAATCCCATGGACAGAGGAGCCTGGTGGGTTGCAGTCTATGGAGTCACAAAGAGTCAACAGTGTTGTTACTGTATGCTTCTTCTAATGATTCATGATGTTTTCTTTTTTGGCACTGGTCTTGGTTGTGGCATGTGGGATCTAGTTTCCTGACCAGGAATCAAACCCAGGCCCCCCAGGAATTGGGAATGTGGAGTGTTAGCCACTGGACCACCAAGGAAGTCCCCATGAATTTATTTTTATGTCATGAAAAGAGCAGGAGCAAGTGGTGATGGTTGCACAGCACAAAACATACTAAAAACCACTGCATTTTATATAATCAAAGGGTGAGTTTTATGGTACATAAATTATATCTCAACAAAGCTGATATTTTTTTTTCAAGGTCAGAGACATGAGTGCTATTTTCCTCATATTCTCTACTATGCCTATTTTCAAGGCTCTAAACATACTGGTAACAGATAATGAATAAATAAACAAACAGACATGTGCCCTCCTGATTAGAAAATGAGTTTTGTGCCATAAAACCAAAATGACTTTTTCGTGTCATAAAACTGAAACAGTTTTTTTCTTGATCTATTAGACCATTGATCTCATCATCAACCATTCTTTTCTTCAGCGTGCACAACGCACAGGATGCCTTCATCTTGCCCCCAAATCTCACGCTGTCTGACCTCCTCAGTGGCCCTGAGCCTGACACTGATGGACTGCATCAACCTAGCTCCCTGCTCCCTGGCTTCCAGGGAGGTTCAGCCAATGGACGCAGTGGCAGAAGATCAGAGGGCAGAAGAAAAGAGGGCTGGAGGTACATATGTACTATCATATCACTCCTTGCTGGACTATACCTTTTGACAGTGGCTGGTTTTCATGTCGGCAACTCTGCTAAAGCTACAGCCCTCGCCATTCCTTCCTGGCTTTCCCTTGTCTTTTATGCCTAGAGGCAGTAATACCCTCCCACACTTGCTAGCCCAGAGGATGCTTCACCATCCTATGCTCATTTTCCTTAGCCCCGACCATACTGTTGAAAATAGTCCCCTCACTTAGTTTCTTTTCATTATGCCTTTGGGGTGTGCCATCTTCCCCAGGACACTACTCCACCGGTGAACATTTTAATATATTTATTTCAAGATATTACTGAAAATATATGACTAATCAAATACTGATATAGAATTTCCTTTCTACATAAATATTTTAATTAAAAGGTGAGTAAGCTTAGAGACAAATATTAAGTAAATAATAACATGGGTGAAACACAAGTATGAAAAAAAATCATGAAAATGACATTCCAGGCACTGAAGTGGGTAGGCATTGTTTGAGAACATGGAGGATGTCAGGCTTTAACTTACCACATAGGTCTTTCCAGCCCAGTAGAGAAAGTGACCCAGCCACTCAAAAGCTAAAGCCCCTGCTCCTGCAATGTTGGGTATGTGATAATTCTCTGAGATGTCTGTCCCATTCAGCAGCCATACATAAACATCACCTTTCATGTCGCTGTAGTAGAGGCTGTTGTTATACCAATCCATGTCTCAAAACAAAGTGAATTGGTAGCAGTTATTTTTTCATGTATGCCAGTGTAAACATAGCACGTCAGCAAATCACACATGCACCTCAACAATAACAGAGATATTCACTAGAGCTTCAGAGATGTGTCAAGAATGTTTCAATAATATTATTCTAAAATCTTAAGCCCTGGAACTAGACACAGGAACTATTATTCATTGAGTATCTCCTCTTTGCCAACATTGTCCTGGGCACTTTTATATATCTCACTCAACTCTTAAAGCTCTAAAGTAGAAATCACTTCCATTTTTTGACATGGAAAACCGAAGACTAAGTGAAATTATCTATTTTGCCCGAGGTCTCACAGAAGAAAAGAGGAGGAACCCAGACTTGAGCCAACTTCAAAGTATCATTCTTTCCATTAGTACCATACCACCTCCTAAGTCCAACTCATTTTGGTCAGAAGTGCTATGGTAATTTTTAATGACCAAATAAAGAAATCAAATAATTAGGTAATTACGGAAGATGCCATTAAGTAACAAATGGGTAGTTTTGCCTTAGGCATTTATTACATAATCTTCTTTGCCATGAAATTCTTTCTTATGCTTTATTTAGAACTTCACATAGCTGTTCTGTGCTCCCATCTTATAGCAAACTCATAACAAATTACTTAACTATAGCTATCTTCATGGAACCAGATAGTCTGTTACTTTGAGATGACATTGAGAGATTAAAATACACGAGAAGTATATCAAAGCCTTCTTGAAATGGGCATACATCATTAAATAACCTCACATTTGGTGGAGTAATAAATGGCCCTCATCCTTGAGAACAGACATTTTCTTCATCATGTCACTGGCAGTATAATTCAGTTAATATTTTTTCCTTTCATTATTGACCTAATATTAAAACACTCAATTCTTCTGATTGGTCGAATATCTCAGCAAGTCTAACAAGTAGAAACCTGCCATCCAAGTGTACAGGGAACTTGGTGTTTACCTGACACATTTCCTATATCAGAGGATAGGAATTCTCCTGGGCCAAAGCTATTTAATGGCTTACTCCAAAGTCCATCTTCTTTCACAGCCATGATAAATGGTGGTTCTGCAGCTGTTTGGTTTAAAAAAATTGAAAGAAATATCACAGAAAACATGCATTTTTAGGTACACATCTTGTTTGTTAGATTTCTTTTATAAAGTAAATCAGCATTTTGAAAAATACACTGGAAGTATATGAATAATTGTATCTGCTTAAAAGAATATGCTATCATATTAAACACACTTTGATTTTTATGTAAATATTTGTAATTGAATGTGAAGAGAAATGTGTATTGATGCTGCCACTATAGCAATGTCACATCATGGCAAATTTTTCTGTTGTTTTGCTTTAGCTATTGGTGATATTCAGAAGCAACAGTAGTATAAATGGGTCAGTTCTTTCCATTTTCTTTCAACCAACAGGACAGAATTAAACATAATTCATAGCCTCTCAACTTCTCTCGTCGAGACTTTCAGCATCCAAGCAGTGCTACAGCTTAATAAGCCATGAGAAAAGAGAAAACCACGAAGAAGAAGAAAATTATATTATTTGTTCAAAAACATCTTGGACAGTATAAAATAGAACGTTAGAAACATTAATATCACACTATGCTTTACTTGCTTTCCTAATGTCAGAAAATAAACATGCTCAAGGGGTCAATGCACCCTCATTCTCATTTCTTTACCACATCTAAGGTGAGAAATTTTAAAGAAGACAGGGAGAAAGCCTTTTTTGTCAGAATTACTCCCTAAATCAAGAGCATTCTCTCACCTGGTACCAGAGTAGTTCCCACTGAGGGCTCTGACCAAGGGCCTGGCCCCTTGGGAGAACTTGCTCTCACAGAAACCTCATATTTTGTAGCACTCTGAAGGTCATGTACGTTAAGGATGGTCCCACTTATATTAGAGAACACGTGAGTGGTTTCAGGAAGGTCTTGAGTTGATACTTTCACCTCATAAGTCCAGTCCTGCCAGGCAGAAGGACCTATGCGGAAGAGTTAAACAATATTACTGACTAGGATGACATCAGCAAGGGCAAACAAAGGATTGTCCGTAAACTTATGTACAGCTTCACCTTGAGTGGAAGGATAATTGGGCCTGTTGCCCCTTAATCACCAGGGTTAATGATGACATGATTAGGACAGTGGCCATTCTGCTCACTTATTTTGTCTCATCAAAGGAGACATCTTGCCAACAAACGGGAGGCCACTGTTCCCCTCTCTGTGCGGTGTGACTGGCTACAAAGAACTATCAGAAGGGTGTACTATACAAGCTCCTAATGAACAAACACTTAATGATGAATCTCTAATATTATTCCAGTGTCAGCAGACTATCACTCTCCGAGAAGTCCAAAAAATAAAAATTAAAAACTTTTGCTGATTCATTTTCAGCCATCTTTTGAGATATACAACAAACAGGCATAATTAACTTGGTCTTAAAGTAAAAGTAGCCAATGTTTCCTAGGGGACCAGAGGTTGGCAAAATGCAGCCCATAGGCCAAATCTGGCCCACTGCCTGTTTTTATAAATAAAGTTGTAATGGAACACAGTCACAGTGACTTATTTACATATTATCTATGGCTGCTTACATACCACAAAGACAGAGTTGAGTATCTATCCCAGAAACTGTATGACCCACAAAACTGAAAATATTTATTATCTGGTCCTTCTTTTGTTAAAAGAAAAAGAAATTGCCAACTGCTATGCTAAATACTGTTCTGGGTTCTGCCTATGCATCTTAATTCCGTCTATATGACAATCCCTTAGAAGGATATAATTGATATTTTTATTTCCAGTAGTGGAAACATGCATGAAGTGGTTAAGTAACTTGCCCAGGTCATTCTGCTAATAATTGATGAGACTAGCCTTTGAATCCGTGCAGGCTGTCTCTAGAGCCCACCTGCATACCCACCACACATGCTGCCTCTCCAGAGATGAAAATTCCAGTCCCGAGAGTTTTAGGCTCAAATTCATGCAAGGTCTCCCTGGATACAAAATCTCAACCCAAGTGTTCCATCCTCCTGGCTAATGCATTCCCTCCAACTAGAATGTCAGTGCCTGGCTCCAAGGAGACACTCAATAAGTGTTCCAACCCTTTTGTTGGGATGTAGATGATGAAATATAGAAATTTTCTTAATTTATCAAAATTGATAAATATAGAACAAACGTTATAACACTATGTGTATGTGTGTGGGGGGAGAGAGAGACAGAGAGAGAGCTAAGGAGGGCTTTGGGTTAATGGCTAAATAATCACAGAAGGGCTCTCAAAGTTGAGTTGCCATGCCAAGCCTATTAAGTCTTCCTCTCCTTCTGACAAGGCCAGCCTCCAGGCGGGACAGGGAACTCACTGGCTCCGATGGCGAGAGTGGGGGGCTTCCACTGAACCAGGGCCTGGTGGGAGCCAAACAGCACGGAGACCTGCTGTGGGCGGCCCGGCAGCGGGTGTGGCTGGGTGTATGAGCCAAAGATGACCAAGTTGCCAAAGCCAAATTCTTCTATGTGACTCAGGTCACATCCCACGATGAATTCATTAAAAGACAGCGAATCCTGTTGGAAAACGGCCTTGCCATCTGTGACCAAGAAGTCGTTGTTTTCACAAGCGAAGCTCTTCACATTAGTAAAGGGGACATGAGGTAGGACGATGTGGGATGCGGAGCCGTCCAGAAAGGTTGACATGAAGACTTGGGCGGTGTCGTTGAAGTAAATGATTCGCTTGGACTGGGGCTTGATTGCAAAGTCCTTTAACGTGCCACTCTGCACAATATGCATCGCTTCTGAGACCCCACCGGAGGGCACAGGAAGGTCGACTCTATAAATGCCGTCTCTCAGGAGATAAAAGACATACCTGACAGAGGGGCAAAAGAAGCCTGGTGTGAGCCGATGCAAGGGTGACGGCGGAACACCACCATTGTCTCATCCTGTTGGGCAATCAGAACCAAGTACCTCCAGAGTGGATAAGTACTGGGTTTCCCAAGATGCAAACTGATAAAGGCATTTATTAAAAACATGCTCTATTCATTTAAGTTAGAAGCTGGAATCCCGGAAAATGTCAACCCCTCTTATAAGGCTTAATCTCCTAATTATTACATGTGACTTTTTAAGGAATCAGAATTTAAGAACAACAGGGGTCTTTAAAGGTTTTCTAATGAAGTCTACTATTAAAGGAAAGCATACTATATAAAACTTACATGACTGAACCTGTCATTTATTATGAAACATTTTTCTCCAATAGACAGAAATTCTTAGTCAAAAATCTGTCAATAAATATTCTATGCATTGTGAATGACAAAATGGGAGAAAACAGAAACATTTAAGCCATTTTTAAAAACTTCATGGTATTATTTTGCAGTTGCTACCCAGCAATACCAATCCTACGTTTGTATTAGACTAAGCTTTTTGCTGACAAAGGTCTGTATGGTCATAGCTATGGTTTATCCAGTAGTATGGATGTGAGAGCTGGACCATAAAGAAGGCTGAGTGCTGAAGAATTGATGCCTTTAAATTGTGGTGTTGGAGAAGACTCTTGAGAGTCCCTTGGACTGTAAGGAGATTAAACAGGCCAACCCTATAGGACATCAACACTAAATATTCATTGGAAGAACTGGTGCTGAAGCTGCAGCTCCAATACTTTGGACACTTGATACGAAAAGCCAACTCATTGGAAAAGACCCTGCTGCTGGGGAAGATTAAGGGCAGGAGGAGAAGGGGGCAACTGAGGATGAGATGGTTGGATGGCATCACTGATTCAGTGGACTTGAGTTTGAGCAAAGTCCTGGAGACAGTGAGGGACAGGGAAGCCTGGAATGCTGCAGTTCATGGGGTCACAAAGAGTCAGATACGACTTAGTAGCCGAACAACAGTAACAAGTTTTTAAAAATATTCACAATTGAGTGAGGCAATAGAGTTAGCATTTTACAAAATCATGATGAAATACCCCACAATTGAGTAAAAACAGCTGGGAAGGACCACCCAAAATCAGCAAAAAGAAGTCAGTGGAAGAATGCTAAACCCGTCTCCTAACAGACATGATAGTCAGACCAGAAAAACAAACAGGCACTGAACTGCTCAGCAAGAGAAAATGGTGTAATGAAAAGAGGAAAGATAGGCAGGAAGGGCTTCTCATGGGGAGAGCTGAGGGGGAATAAAACTCTGAGTCATGCATAAAATCATGACAAACCCAAGATGAGAAGCCAGGTCCCTGAGTCCCAGAAAAGAGATTTTTCCCATATGCCCATAATCTACTGCAAAGGAGAAAGGAAAACCTGCTTACCTAGAAAAGTTGTGGATGAAGTTTGAAAGAAATTTCCTCTGGGCTCTATAAGAATGAAAACTTTGCCTGGATTTAATTAAATATGAAATCAGATTGGCTCATCTGGCACTAGGATATTATTAGCAAGCAAGCTTCCCCAAGATTCTTGCCAAAGGAAAAGAATTCACATTTACAAGGCTAACACTTACCCATTGTATGAATCAGCCACAATTTTTTGAGGTGCAATGTTTGAGGGAGGTGTAATTGTCTCAATGTTTGAGCAGTTCTCTAAATCACAGACACATACCTAGAGAAAATACATCAGTAGCATTAGTGTCTATAGTCAATTTGGCCAACAAATATTCCTTGAGCAACTGTTCTGTGCTTAGAATTTCACCAGTCACAGAGCACTTTTTTAAAACATAAAAAAGTCCTTAAAAGACAGTTTTATATCCTATATCCTAATGATAACCATATCCTCTTGATATCCATGAAATACAAGTACATATTTTTCATATTTGTGGACACACTCAACTACTTTTATTAATATCTTAGCTATATCTAAGCTTATGGGCCTATCTAAGCACTGAAGAATTGATTCTTTTGAACTGTGGTGTTGGAGAAGACTCTTGAGAGTCCCTTAGACTGCAAGGAGATTCAAACAGTCTATCCTAAAGTAAATCAGTCCTGAATATTCATTGGAAGGACTGATGTTGAAGCTGAAACTCCAATACTTGGGCCACCTGAGGCAAAGAGCCTCATTTGAAAAGACCTTATTTGAAAAGCCTTATTTGAAAAGACCCTGATGTTGGGAAAGATTGAAGGCGAGAGGGGAAGGGGACAACAGAGGATGAGATGGTTGGATGGCATCACCGACTCAATGGAGATGAGTTTGAGTAAACTCTGGGAGTTGGTGATGGACAAGGAAGCCTGGCGCTCTGCAGTCTATGGGGTGGCAAAGAGTCGGACACAACTGAGCAACTGAACTGAACTGAAGCTTATGGGCTTCCAGCCACAGTGACTGAGACCAGTCTCTCTTTCAAAAAAGGAAACTTGAAACACAGCATACTGTGTCCTCTCAAAGATTTGATAATACCAATATTTCAGAGTCCTACTAAAGTTATCCATGATTATTACATAATTACAAAATGCTCACAGCTGATTTTAATCAAGATTGGCAGTTGTTACCCAGTGATAATTCAGGTACCACTGTCTCATGGAAGTCAAATTATCATTAGTGAAAACTCACAGCTCTGAAAAATCACAAGAAAGATGATTTAATGGTATATCAGAACTAAGTAAAGTACTTAGTACTAGGTAAAGTCTAGACCCTCCTGTAAGACTCTATGTATGATTCATTGCTAACCCAGTATCTAAAACATAGTAAACACTCAATGATTAATTATTGAATGAAATAATTATATTTCCTTATAAATATTAATATGTCAAGATATGCATTAGATTTTTAACATCTAGTTGTTCACTTTAAATTCTCAGACTAACCAGTTCATCCATGATGAAATACATTTTCTGATAAAGCCAGTCTATGGAGATGGAAGAAATTAATCCTGAACCTCGGTAAAAAATTCTCAGGCCAGACACATCCGACACATTGGCAGCATCCTTCACCCAGATGAGAGTTCCTTCAGAGAAATAAACAACTTGCCGGTGGACATGAACTGATATTCCTGGAAAAGTGATGCACATACATGTGTTACTATGTAGCAACCAGACAAAACACTGACGCTAAAGAGAACTCGTTTATTTAATCTTTAATGAAGGTATTAAAGTTGAAGTCAACCTGGATCTTTCCTTACACATTAAGGAAACATTTTTCTCTATTACACTGACCTGTAATATTATGGTGTGTGGCATCTGACTGAAGGCAATGTGCTTCATCTACCAAATGTTTTAAAGATCTCTTTCTTAGAGAAGTTTTCCTGGATAAAAAGAGCCACTGTTCTTCTTCTTGAACTAAAACAACAACACGACTTTATAGACAGACAGACCAATCATATACATATTGACACAAAAAAGATCAATACCACCCTTAAAAACAAGGGGACTGGCACATGGAAGAACTTCGCCAGATACTCTCTGAAGATACTGGGGTATTTCAACTGTGGTATAAATCGCATTCTATGATTGGGGTGGGAAGTACTGTGTCAACCAAGTAGGATTTCTGGGTATGTGCCCCTGAATGCCCTCAAAATAACATCACATGCAGTATCACTGTTCTCAACAGCCTTGCCCAAATAGGAGCTCAGCTCATTATCCTCCACCCTGGGAATCTGACTGCTTAGTGGAGGTGGTCCAGCTCAGGCTGGAGGGGCTGGTTGCATAATATACACATATAGACAGACTTTGGTTGCCTCTGTTTTGTCTTCAATTATCTCTCCCTTTGAGGCAGGAGAAAAGCCTGTAGTACTACGTGAAATTCGAGGACTGCAGAACTATGCGTGATGTTCTATTCGACTGGAGACTGATGCATTGTGCCTTGATCAACACTTTGAGGGTAATTAATAAATGTTATGCAGTAATCACAGTAATAATGACCTTAAACCTGCTCTATATTTAACTCGTCCTTTGGATGCTTCTTGCATAACAAAAATACCTCTCCTTTCCTAGAGTCTAGTAACAGCCAAAGAAACTAAAGGTTAGTAATGGATGGCATTCAATAAATACCCACCGGCATATCTGGGGGCAGATTCAGGGAATGGGAGGTCAGGTCAGCAAACAGGGTTGCCATGAAGACAGAAAACACACTCCTAGTAGTTTGAGTTTTCGTGGGTTATTCCAAACTCTTTGAACTAACTTTCCCCCAAACATTTCTGTTGCTTCTCAGAGAGCATTTTCTTATGTTAAAATTTTGCTTACGTGGGAATCATGCAGTAAATATTTAGTCTCCCAAGGCAAACGTTAAAATGCTGAAGCTGAAAAAACAAAAAAGGTACTTGCCAAATAATAACAAAAGTTAATTTGGTAGTTTGAATATTCAGAATAGTAAAATGTAACTTATTAAGTCCAGATAGATTTGAAAACCTAAAGGAAACTGGAAGAAAAAGATATCCGATCTTTATTAAATGATGACCCATAAAGCAGAGGTGAGAGTAGGATACATGTATTCCCTAAGTATGTAAATGAAAGTCACAATCACTAGTGACTTTAACTGAAACCAAGAGTTTGCTTGGGACCATTTTTTTAATTCCTTTTTTTTTCTTTTTTAATATCAAATTTCAGTGTGAAAACTTTGGTCTAACAACTTACTCCTGTTTGTCAGATGGGACTGATTTCTCATTTAAAATGGAAACTTATCAAGCATTCACGAGACAGTGTTATTTGGGCAGACGAGTAGGGGCTCAAGGAACACTGGATAACTCAGGACCTGTAAGACCTGAATCCACCCTTCCACCCCTCAACTTCCCAGTAACAGGAGGCACACCCCCAGTCCATACCTGCTGGAGATGAAGTGGTAATACTAGATTCTGCTTCCGGCCCCTCACCAACTTCATTTACTGCTGCAATAGAAAACCTATTCCAAAAACAATTTGGAGAGATGTGTTTTACATGGCATGGTGTGAACATAGGATAAAAATAGAAGGAGCAATAACATTTCTATTTAAAGGACAAGGTGGCAATGCCCGTATCTAGTTACTTGGTGCGCTGCTCAACTCTAAAATGACCATCAATCATGTCCTTGTTTACATTCCCCACAGAATAGTTCAGGGTCACAGAGGTCAAAAACTGAACTCTGCTATCTGCATGACCCTCATTCATGATCTAATTTATGGAGGGCTTAGTAAATGCTAGAAAAGCTAACAATAATAAAATAATTCCCTTAACAGTTAATGTAAAACTATCATTAACAGAATCCTCTTTACTTTTTTCATGTTGGATTAAATGAAGAAATGATATTGATGGTGCTTATGTTGTCTTTTTTAGCTCATATTTATTAGCCCACGTTTGTATTTTTTCTCTGAATATAATAGAAATGCTTGAAAATGCTTTTGCTTAGGATGGGGTAATCTAATAAGCATACAAACTTGAGGGAAACCACAACTTCAAACCAGCAGCACAAAGTCAATGAGACTTCTCAAAATAACATTTTAAATTATTTTGTAGCCATATTTCTTAGATACTTATCATGAATGCACCTATGCTGGTCACATTCTTCACGCACCACTAAATTCTTACCTGTAGGTGGTATTTGGTAGAGTGGAGTAAAACTGGAAACTGGTTCCCTGTGTCCCCGAATCTAATTTCTGATTTTTGCTGATCAGCCTTAAGTTGTAGCCCAAAATAGGTCCACCTGGGAATCGAGGTGGAGCCCAACTGACTTCCACCGTGTCGGGACTTGAGCTTTCAATATTCCTAATGAAAGGAGCAGTTTCAGGAACTAGAAGAGATAATGGTAACACCATGAGCAGAAAATATACAGAGAAAAATGTAATAGGGTAGGGTAATAAAAGTCTTGTTTTTTGAAAACTTAGCATAAATGAAATATTTTCTTTAATAGTCACAATAAGTGGTAGGAGGTGGTAATCTATGAACCACAATTCTTGATCCCTAAACAATATCAGTTAGCTACTCTTCTAAGGGACTCTTTAAAGAAAGTGTTACTTCCTCACTTCTAATTTATGCAATAAAATTAAATGTGGAAGTATACAAATAGGATAATGCTGTAGGGGGGAAAAAAAACTGTTAAAAGTCTCCAGATACCTGACTGAGTTGAAAGATGGTATGGAACCAGGTTAGGAAGGAGAAGAGGCTCTGTAACAAAACTGAAGTCAATGATTAACATGAGTTGAAAGAAGTAAGGCCTGCGGCCTTTTCCCTCACTAGGGTCCTGTGTCCAGTCCAGTTCTAGCTAAAGATAGGGATTTAGATAAGCCTGAATTAGAACAGTCTGGTTCCCTTTTGCTGGCATCGGCTCTGCTGACCCAGACGGTACTCTCCCGCGCCCCCCCCCTCCCAGCTCTCAAGGTCCCCCAAATCCAGGAGGGGGATTTTCTGTGCCTTAGCAGCGTCCCTTCCCTCACGAAGGATGAAAAGGAGCATGCGTTTGCTAACCAAGCATTCACCCACAGACTGTAGCATCTACCCCGGTGCCAAAGAACAGAAAGGAAAACAAATGATCTAACAGCCTAGCTTCCAGCCCAGTCCCCACCTGCTTTCCATACCTCCTATGCCCTGCAACCACACCCGTTTGTTTCCTCTTTTCATGGAAAGACAGACTGGTATCGCTTCGCTCTTCAGCAGGCTCTCTCCTTCTAACAACTTTTGGCAGGTGCGCTGCATCACCCCTGTCTGCTTAGAGCGGGGACAGAGAAGACAGTGCAGCCCTCCCACCGGCTGTGTTTTAAAAAGGCCTTCAGCTGATCTCTGATGCGGTTCCTCCCCAACTCTCAGGCTGAGCTTGAGCAAACACAAATATCATGGCCTCACTCCTCGGCTCCGCGCACTAAGTGACTCAGATGAACAGGGAAGTAGGAATCATCTCCTAGCGAATCGGAATCAGGATGTCAGAAAACCTAACTCTTTAGCCCACACCCAGACAGGCATGATCTACCCCACTGCAAGTACATTCCATGCCACCTCCGTGGCAAGTTGTGAGTAGTCCAAATCTCCTAACAAAAATCGTCTCTGAAAAGCCTGGTCAGGTTAGGCAAGGTAATTATTCCACCTGATTAAGAAATTATCTTCATAAGGGCCCCAATTAAAAGGCGATAATAACCATCTAAAGTCATATGTTTCCCATAGCTGAAAGAGAAAAGGGCCACAAGGTGATGGAACACAAACTCGATAACTCTATAAGTTTTGATGTGGCTAAAAAAGTGAGACAGAATTGAAGCATGAGATGTTATCCATGGAAAGGATACCCAGTATAAGAACTGAAACATGTGGAGGGTATGGGGGCTTGCATATCCAGAGAAAGACTCAGTAATGGAAACCAAAATTTGCCTTCTTCACTACTTTGACTTAACTAGCCATCTGCCCTGGACCACAGTATGTCTCCAGTACTGGAAAATGTTCCCATACTGTTGGAGTCCATGAGGCACAGATCTGAAAAAAAAAAAGGGATCCATGTATTCTACTCTGATCTGGAACATTTCAAATATTGCCCCAGACCCGTGTCTAATCTGAGGTCCTGAGGATGGTCAGGGAATAATCAGCAGAGGGACCCCATGTACCCTAAAATCTGATAAGCACTAATCAAGGGAGAGGGAAAATGCCCCAACCAGCTTCATCAGCTGTCCTGCTAAGGTTTGGTCCAAGGCCTAGTTCAGTGTGAGGGTCTCTGCACGCAGCTGATTCTCCAGAACGGAGGGGTAGGGACATCCACCATCTGGCTTGGAATAAGCCCTCCCAAGTCCCCTTGGCTAACTCAGATGTTGAGAACAGCAGCAACTCTCCCTGAATGTCTTCCCCTGGCATTTATCTCTCTGAAAGGCTCTAGGCTTGAATCCTTTTCCCAGTATGGAAGTCAAATCTTTGAAAGAAGAAATCAGAAAATGTTCCAATATATCGACTATTTTTTAAAATCATCTCTAACCAAAAGTTGAAGTACAATAATAACCTCCCAGCTGGTCTTACTTCCTCGGTACCTCCCAGTCTCTATCACTCAATATCATTCAATGCATTCTATGTGTATTTGCCATTTATCTTTTTAAGGAGCATTCGAAGCAATTACTCCTTTAAAACCTTCCATAACTCCTAATCACATAACGAGGCTTATTCTGTCCAACTTCTTTAATGTACTCCCCATTTTTCACGGACAGACCCTGCTCAAAGCATTTTTCTTACCATAGCAACCCACTGTCTTCCTACTCACAGTATACTTTCCTTATTTATTAGATTTACTGTCGAGGGAATTTCCTTTCCACCAAAATGAGAACGTCACTAGGGCAGAGATTTTTGTTTTGATCAGAGCACCTGGGCTTCCCTAGTGGCTCAGAGGGTAAAGAATCTGCCTGCAACGTGGGAGACCTGGGTTCAATCCCCAGGTCAAGAAGATCCCTTGGAGAAGGAAATGGCAGCCCACTCCGGTGTTCTTGCCTGGGAAATCCCAGGGAGAGAGGAGCCTGGTAGGCTACAGTCCACGGGGTCACAAGAAGTCGGACAGGACTGAGCAACTAACACTTTCACTTTTCATGGTGAGCACCTAGAGGACGACTTTACACCCAGGTACGTACCCCACTGTTAGATGGATTGATTAACAAAAGAATAAATCTATTTCACTATTTAAAATAAAAGTGAACTAAACCAAAGCTTTGGAATGACTCCTGATTTCTCAAGCAAGGTAGGCATGCCATACCTCCATAAGGATGAGTCCTGTAACTGGGACTTGGAGGGGAATACAGGTGCAGCTGGGCTGTGAAGATCCAAACCACTCGAAAAACATATTCAGTGAAGGGATGCAGGGGCTCTACCACATAAGAGAGCTTGGACACGGCCTAATCAATGAGAGATCAAACATCAGTATTTATGGAATCACTTCTGGATATTGTAACTAAGAGCATAGATTCATTTGTAGATGATGCATGGACTTCCGGATATGAAGTGATCCAGGACTTCCCTGGGCTCCGACAGTAGAGAATCCACCTGCAATGCAAGAGACCTGGGTTCAATCCCTAGGTTGGGAAGATCCCCTGGAGAAGGGAATGGCTACCCACTCCAGTATTCTTGCCTGGAGAATTCCATGGACAGAGGAGCCTGGAGGGGTCACAAAGAGTGGGACACGACTGAGTGACTTAGCCCCTGGCAGCACAGGGCCTGCCAGACCAGCTGAAAAGGAGGCCTGGAGCTCAGAGCTGAGACATCCCGATTTCAGTCCACACAGTTCACACCGAAACTCCTTCCTTCTTCAAACCCGCAAAATTATGGATTCAATTATTTGGCATTTACCTCAAAGCTTTCCTTTCATTTTCTGTGTTAAAATACTTGGTGTCTTGGGACTGTTCTCTGAACCTGCTTTTGCTGTCTTAATAGGGACCCGCCAGGGTGACCTCCCTGACCTCCACCCTAGTTGGCCTCATTTTCAATGGGATGGACAGATAATGGCCAATGATATGAGTAGTTGGTTATGTGATGCTGAGCTGAAGGAATAATATCTATATCCAATAATATATTTTCCTCAAAAATAAAAGGTTTAGCATGAAGAGAAGCAAAGATTGAAGTTCAGTGGTAGTAAAGCATCCACCGGTCAATGCAGGAGGAACAAGAGGCACAGGTTAGATCCATGGATTGGGATCCCCTGGAGTAGGAAGTGGCAACCCACTCCAGTGTTCTTGCCTGGAGAATCCCATGCGCAGAGGAGCCAGGTGGGCTACAATCCATGGCGTCGCAAAGAGCTGGACATGACTGAATGGGCACGCAGGTACATAGCCAGTGGTTCTTACCTCAGTGTAAGTCCAGCTTCCAGGAAGTTGTGTGTATTTCCACTGAATGATGTATTTTACTCCAGAGATGTTGGCCGATTTCCATCGTAATGTCATCCCATGGCTTCCAATGGAAGAAGCAAAGGGTGCAGTAGGGAGGTCTGCATTTTCTGGGGAGAAAACAAGATTTCATTCACCACATCCCATGTCTGCCGACACAGGACAGCGTGTCCCTGCTTCATCTCAGCACACTCCTGCTACATCTTGCCACAATTACTCTCTGAACAGTAACTGATGCCTATAATTCAGTTGGTTTATTTCTTTAAATCAGCCAGTTGGTCTGGCAGGTTTTTTCCCCTCATCCTGCCTGCATGCTTAGTCGTGTCCAACTCTTTGTGACCCTTTGGATGTAGCCCACCAGGCTCCTCTGTCCGTGGGGTTTTCCAAGCAAAAATACTGGAGTGGGTTGCCATTTCCTTCTCCAGGGGGTCTTTCTGACCCAGGAATCAAACCTGCATATCCTTTGTCTCCAGCATTGCAGGCAGATTCTTTACCCACTGAGCCATCTAATCTTTGAAAATAGTTTTTCTTACAGGCAAGCAAAATGGAGTGTTCAGAGACTATCTGGTTTTCTCTTGTCATACCACTTCTATATAGTTTAGAGGGGGTGGGTGCCAAGGGTATGCGTAGGGCAACAGAACCATCCACTGACCCAGGGCACATATCTCAAGATATTTAAAAATTTTATACTATATATCTATAGCCCATTGTGTCAAACACATTATTTTTATATGTGCAAGTAACTGTCTGAACTCCAAAGGATCCTATATTCTGCTCTTTTTTATTGTGAAA
This sequence comes from Dama dama, assembly GCF_033118175.1. Classification (NCBI taxonomy): domain Eukaryota; kingdom Metazoa; phylum Chordata; class Mammalia; order Artiodactyla; family Cervidae; genus Dama; species Dama dama. The sequence continues at coordinate 32,613,802 of NC_083708.1, read as the reverse complement.
TATTTCATGACTTTTAAGCATTAGCAACATTACAATTGGTACATGCAGTTAGTGGTACTACTTCCCAGACACTGTATAAGTGTTAGAATTCTGAATGCCAGAACCATACTCTTTTGATTATTATAGGTTTGCAATAAGTTTGAAATCAGGGAGTATGAATCCTCCAACTTTGTTCTTTTCAGAATTTGGGGTCACTTGAGATTCCATATAAATTGCAGAATCTGTCTTTCTATCCCATGTAAAACATCTGTAAAAAATGTATTTGGAATTTTGATAGGAATTGCATTAAATCTGTAGATTGCTCTGATAATATTGACATCTTGACAATATACCAAGTTTTCAATTCATGAATGTGGGATGTCTTTCCATTTACTTGCCTTCTTTAATTTGTTTCAGAAATGTTTTGTGAACATTCCACTTTACAAATCATTCACCTCCTTGGTTAATTTCTAAATATTTTATTGATGCTATTGTAAATGAAATTTTCACCATAATTTCCTTTTCAGATTTGTGCATAGTAATGCAATTGATTTTCTAGTTTTAACTTTGTTTCCTGCTACTTTGCCAAATTTGTTTATTAGTTCTAACAGGGTATTTTGTGGTATCTTTGGGGTTTTCTGCATATAAGATCATATCATCTGCAAACGAAGATAATTTTACTTCCACCTTTCAAATTTGGATGCCTTTTTCTTGCCTAGTTGCTTTGGCTAGGACATCCACTATTATAGAAATGGCGAAAGCAGGCATCTTTTCCTGAACTTAGAGGATAAGGTTTCTTCACCACTCTAATTCAGAAGCAAATCAGGATAGCAAGGCAAGATCCACCTGCCAATTTTCATCAACCATTGAAACAAGGACTGTAGCTTATGGAAAAGCCAATCATCTCTTGTTTCAGAAGGAACTGTTTGTCTTCCAGTGGGAGGGAAAACTGGGGAATTCTGGAAAAGCTAGCTGCTAACATAGGCTATAGTTTATCAAAGTGTTGATCCTTCAGAAACGACTAGAGAATTAAAACTCTCAGGCAAAGTCTCTTAAAGACACCCAACCTGCTCTGAAATAAGTCAGAGGGAACTGGAGACATATATAGTCAAGCTCCTTACTTACTCCAAATCTAACACTGAGAAGCATAACTTCTACACATTCTGCAAATTTCCCAACATGTTGTAGGGAGCCATAACTATAGAAGGTACTCAGTCAATTGAATAACTGTGAGCTGAGTAATGAAATTCACATTAAATAAAATATTTCTACACTTTCAGTTCATTAAAACAGTGGCATTTCCTGATATCAAGTTGCTCAGGATTCACATTTGTTCCTCTCATTAAGAGAGAAGTGATTGCATCCACTGAACCGAGGGCAAAATCTCAAATTCTAAACATGTCATGTCTGTTTCCCCTAATTTTCTCTGAAAGAAGACTTTTGCTGAGTCTCTAAATATGGATTCCACATTTGAAGTTAATAAAAAATATATATTCAATTATACATAGATATATATAGATAGATATAGATCATACTGAGACATAGAAGTCTAGATATTTTAAGAGATGGCTCATTACCCCTACATTAGGACGGGTACCTGGAGTGGTGTAGATTGTTTGCAATAACAGTTGTGTGAATCTGCTTACCTAGCACTTCCTCTTCATACGCGCCTTCCCCACTGCTGCAGCCGACTTCACAGGACTCTCGCTACGGAAGACAGGTAGCAAGCCCGTCAGTGCAGCCCTTGTACTGCTTTTGCTCATAAGCTTCAACCAAATTTTGAAATATGAATGCCTGATATATAAGTATACCTGTATATCAAGAATTTGAGCTGTAATACTCAAGTTCCCACTTGCTAGTGGGATTAGAATACCTTTCAGTTTTTTTTGACCATGTCCCAAATTCCAAAATACATTTAACAAAACAACTTTTTACACACATACAAGTTGGTGAAAAAGATTGCTGAAACGGTAGTTTTTTCCCTTTTTTAAACAGTTTCATTGAAATATATTTTACATACCATAAAATCTACCCCTTTAAAGTGTATAATTCAGAGGTTTTTAGAACATTCAAAGAACTGTAAAATCATCATTACAATCTGAATTTAGAACATTTTCGTCTCCAAAAGGAATCCTGAGCTGTGATGCAATCTTATATGTTCTATTCTATGTCATTTTATTTATCCTGACTCTTTATTCAGTAAGTTAATTTCATGACCTTCTAATGGGTGACACCCCACAGGTGACAAAATACTGAGTTCAACAATGCAATTGTATGTTTGCTATCTTAGTCAAACATTTAGTGAGTTACTTAAAACTCTAGCCTAAAATGAGGCCTATTTATTTTATGTATCCACGCCTTCCTTGAAAAAGTAAAAGTGAACTGTAAACTTTAGAGAAACTGAACATCTCAATGAATGTCTTAGGGCCAAAGTTAAATTTTAAGGTCTACAAAAACCTAATGGTGATTAACATCTCATCTCATTAACTGAAAACAGAGTAAACATTTTGGTGGCTGAGACACAAATTTCCTACAACTTTTAACATTAACAATTGTTAGGAGGAGGGGAAAAAAAGGAGAAAATGCACACATCATAAAACTACAACACAATCATAATCAATCTTCCCACTCTCATTCGGTTTATAATCATAACACCTAGGACAACATTCTATTGTTTCTCGTGATAATAGGGGAAACCATGACTCAATGCACTTACTCTGAATGTCCAGGTAGACAAGGGCTGTTTAATTTGCAAATACTCAACTGTCCCATATTTGATCTGTGCTCTCTGAGGAAGTGAAGACTGATAAGCCCAGGTTTGCTTAGTTAAGGATTAACTAAGGATTAAATACCTCAGTCTGGGCTCAGGATTATTTAACTTAAGGGTCTAGTATACTTTTCACATCTTCTTTGAGGTTTCAGTAAAATACACTCAACACATTCATTAACTGCAGAGAATAAATGTATCAAGTGGCAGCAAAATTATCACTAACATGGTTCACTAACATGGGATTTTCTTTTCAAGAAAGACAACTGAGGAAGAAGAAAGGAAACGGAATAATGAGTATTTGGTAATACAGCTAGTTCCGACCTATCCAGGAGCTTAAATGTTCTGTTTACTTAGATGAAGCTTGCCTTTTTTTCCCAGCTTTATTAAGATAAATGATTACCACCATAGCATTAGTTAACACCTTCATTCCATCATATAATTACCATTTCTGCTTCATGATGAGAATATTTAAGATCAACTCTTTAGCAGCATTCAAGAACATAATACAGTGTTATAAGCTATAATCACCATGTTGTACGTTAGATCCCCAGAACTTGTTCATCTCATAACTAGAAGTTTGTACTCCAGAGAGTTTAAATGTTATCTCAAGTGGAGGCAAAGCTATTGAATAAGATTTCCTTCTTTTGTCTCTCCCTCTCTCTCTTTCTGTGCCTTCCGCCCTCTATCTTGCTTTCTCTCTCTCTCTCTAATCTAACATTAGACTTCAAATGAAGTTATCCAGTGTTTCTCAAATTCAAGTTGCCCTGGAGAGAACTTAAAGGAATTTGGATTTAAGAAGTTCACAGAATCCGAGCCGAAAGCCCTGGATGGGGCATTTATACAACATATTCCAGGCTACTGAGCTGCCATTCCCACTGCGAAAGCCAAAGTTCATCCTTCCCAGGGGCTACACCCATCTGCTCTCTCTGTTCTCGCAGCAGTGAGATCACTTTTGCCATCATCCCTCTGGCTCCACTCCTGTGTTTCCCTGACTGTCACACCTGCTGTCGGTGACTTTCGTTATTCCTGCAGCTCAAGGAGGACAGGCCCCACCACCCTCCCTGGATGCCTCCATTGCAGAGTCTCAATATGAATTGTGGCTTCATCTCCTAAAAAGTCATTCATTCAAAAAATATTTACTGATAACTTTTACATGTCTAACACTGTTTTAGATTTTAAGGCTATGGCAATGTATAAAACCGGTAAGTTCCCTGACTTCATAATTTATATCCTCTTAGAAGAAAATACACAATAACAAAGTAACTAACTTAAAAAATAGTACACTTGGATAATGTATTCTTGCCTGGGGAATCCCATGGACAGAGGAGCCTGGTAGGCTATGGTCCAAAAGGTCACAAAGAGTTGGACATGAGTGAGGAGACTTAGCACGCACCCATGAGGAAGATAAAAGTCAGACATAAGGCATGACCAGACAGGAAGGGGACTAACTTTAGTTAGGGTGGTCAGGAAAAACCATGCAGAGGTGACCATCAAGACAAGACCTGAGTGATTAGAAAGAGCTGGCCTTGCAAAAATCTGGACAAGGGCAAATGCCTTGAGGTAGGAATATGGTGCATAGACTTGGAGACGAGGGAAAGGCCAGTATGGCTGGTTCAGAGAACAAGGAACAGGAGGCAGGAGGAGGTGGATGAGCCAGCAAACACTGGTAGTTTGTACTTTTTCTCAAATGGCAATGAGAAGTCATAGAAATGGTTTTAGAACCTTCTAGATTAGGATAATCTAATTTGTGTTCTAAATTATCAAGGACAAGCCATCTCACTTACTCACATCATTTTCTGAGTTACACCTTGCAAGCTACCACTTCTAAAACTATTCCCTCCAAGAAACACGTGGGCAAATCCCAAGCTTTCTAGGTGGAAGCATTGATGGTCAAGGAGTTCAAATTTCCTAAAGGTATGAGCAGCTGAGTTAAAAATATCTATCTCTATATCTCTCTCTTTACCTCCACCTCTATCGAGCATGTATGACTGTTCAGGTCTACATTATTTAATGTATAAAATAGAAAAATATAATAGAAAAGAATGGAATAATTACATGTTACAATAGAGAGCAAAGGTACATGTTACATAAGCGCAAGTGGGCAGCATACTGATGAACAGTGAACTATCGCACTAGAAACCCAGTCCTCGAGGAACAGAGATGCCGATGCAGAGAATGGAAATGTGGACACAGGGCGGGAAGGGGGTGGGACGAATTGAGAAGAGAGCATTGATAAGTATACACCGCCATGTGTAAAATAGGTAGCTAGTGGGAAGCTGCTGCATAACGCAGGGAGCTCAGCTCTGTGTCCTGTGATGATGTAGACAGTGGGAGGAGGCTTGAGAGGGAGGGGAGATATGTATACATACAGCAGATTCACGTTGTTGTAAAGCAGAAATTAACACAACATTGTAAGGCAATTATCCTCCAATTTAAAAAAAAAAAATGCTTTAAATTAACAAAGTTTAAAAAAAGAGAAAGAAACCCAGCCCTGAACTGCTTGGCTTCTAATCGCAATCCTCAAAAGGGACTGTTATTTTGGCTGCTGCTTTTGTTTTGGTCACATAAAAGAGTTCTCAGGCAGTTGTTTTTTTTTTTTTTTTTTTTTTAATCTCATCCAGGAACAAGCTTTAATTGTCTATTTATATAAGGAGCAATTTTTCCTCTTTGTTTTATTTCTTCTTAGCTAACTCAATCACCATTCACTCTCAAGGAAAAATCACTCAGATACAAGGTCACCACAGACTATTGAGAGAATATTCCAATTTAATTTTTTGCTTTTATATTCTATTCGAAGGAATTTTTTCTATTTTACTAATAAATAATCATCTGTATCTCTTCCTCAGGCAAGATAGGATAGTTCTGTTCTCTGGTTTCAAGGACGTTTTAAATAGAATACAGCATAGATGTGAAACAGAAATAATTCAGTTTCATCATAAGTACCTATTGTCAAATAAACTAAAATAAATTCTGCAGGGTACAGAATCTTGGACAGGAAATTTTAATTGAAGAAGACTGAAGGAGAAGAAGGTCAGGTGCAGGGGAGAGACCTCCCTCGGGGCTAGAGGAGAGGGTAATTGGAAGACACCTGGGCAGCCAGAGTCGGTATGAGGTCCCTCAATATCATAGCAAGAAGTAAATTAATTAACTGAAATTTAAATTTTAAAAAGCTGTGTTGTCAAAGGAGTTTGCTGAATAAAGAAGAAGATTGCAACCTAAGAGTACTCTTCTGCAACTTTCCTGGTAGTCCAGTGTTTAAGATCCTGCACTTCCTATGCAAGGAGCATGGGTTCAATCCCTACTGTGGAGTGTGGCCAAAAGAGAAAATAAATAAGCAAATAAATGAAGGGTCCTCTTCGAATGCCCTGTATTTAATGATAACCCACAGGCTTTAGGGGGAGGAGGTGAAATCAGCAGAGATGAGGGTATCCCCGCTATGCCTTTCCCTCTCTTCCCACCACCCAGGCTTCAGGAATCAGAAGAACCTTTCAAACCAGATTAGAGTAATACATATGTACACGTGTGAATGCGTATGAGTGCATACATACATCTATGTACATTCATAAATGCATTTTATATATGCACATAGATATGTAGAGCAGAGCAAATACCTGAGTCAAAGATGGAAATACAGTCATCTTTACACCCAGAGTTAGAGCACTCCTAGGAAGAACATTTCTGTGCACCAAGAATGACTCTGCTTTCTTTATCCTTATTTTAACAGCGTTTTAAGGATAAGAGAGAAAGACGTGGGGTTTAATGACACCTTTTTTGCAAGTGACTGGCACCCACCTCACAAACTGCAGCATAGGTTTCATTCTGCATAGAGGAAAAAGGAAAGAAAAATTACTTAGAATCTTTAAAGTTGTAAATAATTTTATTGACACTTAGCTAGGCATTTCTACCAAATTAATTTATACCCCACCATCAACAAAATGCCTCCCCAGTGGTTCATCCACCTTCAGTACAGGAGACACAGGAGACTCAGCTTCAATCCCTGAGTCAGGAAGACCCCCTGGAGGAGGATATGGCAACCCCCTCCAGTATTCTTGCCTGAAAAATCCCAAGGACAGAGGAGTCTGGGGGGCTATGGTCCAAAGGGTCACAAAGAGTTGGATACAACCAAGCAATGGAGCATGAGCACATGACAAAATAATCAATAAAGAATAATCAAAAGCAAAAGATTCCAGAGCTGGGCCTTCCATCCCGGAAGGCCACTCACTGTACAAGCTGCTGTAAAAATTATGTTCTTTGCATCCCTGGAAAAACAAGGACACATGATGTCTACTAGAAAGTCTCAACAAAGCAGTAATCCGTGACGGACCGACCAGGTTGGAGAATGAAGGGATGTTGGTAGGTGCCCAGGGAGACAGAATCGAAAATGAAAAGCCACCAATAGGTCTGATTAGGAAAGGCCAGAAGATTCTTCTGCCCAAACTGGCCACTCCAGCATCCACTCTGCTTCCTGGACTGTTCCCCCAACAAATGGTGCTTCTCATTCCTTCAGTTGCTCAGTGCAGTCTGAGCACTAGCTCCGTGCCCCTCACTGTGTTTGGTGCAGAGGACAGTGTGAACAAGACAGAAAACATCCTCCCCTGATGGCCCTACATGTCAGCAAAGGATATTAAACACGTGACTAGGCAAATAATGATTCAAACTACCATCTGGACAATGTGCTACCAAGGAGTAGGATAAGTGTTTTTATTTTTTTGCTTATTTATTTACTTGACTGCCCTGGGTCTTAGTTGCAGCATGTGGGATCTAGATTCCCAACCAGGGGTCAAACTACAGCCCTCTGCCTTGGGAGTGTGGAGTCTTAGCCACCAGGCCACCCAGGAAGTCCCTGGAAAAGTGTATTTAGACTGTGTGTTCACAAGTCCAAACAGCATCTGCTCCATCTTTTGGTAACTTCCAGTCTATGAAGCACAGCGTCACAAGCAGGAGAGTGGGTGTAAGTGACTCCTGTGGCTGAGATCTGTGAGGACACAGTACAAGAACAGCTGTGAGGACTGACTATACAGAAGAAGACGTTAATACCCTTATTTAAATCTCAACGCTGTAATTTGAGGCATTCATAGAAAATGACATTCTGTGTGCTTAGTTGCTCAGTCGTGTCCAGCTCTTTGAGACCCCATGGACTCTACCCCGCCAAGCTCCACTGTCCATGGGGATTCTCCAGCAAGAATACTGGAGTGGGCTGCTATGCCACCCCTCCGGGGAATCTTCCCGAGTCAGGGACTGAACCCAGGTCTCCCACATTGCAAGTGGATTCTTTACCATCTCAGCCACCAAGGAAGTTCAAGAAAATGATATTACCTAAAGTTATCATGATCCTAACTAATTTAATCTCTGAACTGAACAAAGCAATCCATTTTTAAATTACAAAACTGTTATCCATGAGATTGAAGTAATTAATTATAGTGTAACAAGCACTATCCTTGGCAGGGATTTGCTTACTATCTTAATTTACCTATTAGGAAAGTAAAGTACCAAGTATCTTAACGAAGTCACACACTAATTGGCAAAGCCAGGATAAATGAAAAATGAAAAAGTATTAGGGAATGTATTTCCTACACGAAGTGAAGTAAACCTAGGTGTGTGTGTCCTCTGGATTAGACTGCTTCCACATTCCCCACAGAGAAACCTTGAACGTGATCTAGGTCCCTTCAAAGTGTGGTCTGGCAACACTCAGCATTGCATCACCTGGGAGCATGTTACAAGCACAGAATTTCTAGTTCCCCCCACAAAACCCAGTGAATCAGAATCTGTATTTCAGCAAGATCCCAGATATTTGTATATTAAAATTTGAGAAGTACAGGACTAGGAAATTTAACAAATACTTAACATTCTACTAAAAGGTCACTATAGTTTGGAGCAATTGGTCATTTCTGGCTTCCATGGTTTGCATTAACTTCTCTTGGTTGCCAGTTCACCAGTTGCATTAATAATGTTGATTTGGGGACTTCCCCGGTGGTACAGTGGAGAGGGAAATGGCAATCCACTCCAGTACTATTGCCTGGAAAATCCCATGGGAAAAGCCTGGTAGGCTACAGTCCATGGGGTCGCAAAGAGTCGGATACGACTGAGTGACTTCACTTCACTTCTGGTGGTCCAGGGGTTAAGAATCCACTTTGCAATGCAGAGGATGCATGTTCAATCCCTGACTGAGGAATTAAGATCTCACATGCCACAGAGTAACTAAGCCCTCACACCGCAACTCCTGAGCTCACTCCACAACTAAAGAGTCTATGCACCACAATGAAAACTCTCCCAAGATGCAAACCAAGATTCCGTGTGCCACAAGTAAGACCCCACAAAGCCAAATTAATTAATTTAAAAAAGAAACTGATCTCATTTTCTCCATTACTCCATTTCCATTATGTATTACTCATACTTTTGCTTTCGATTCAAGCAAGCTAATTAAAAGCCAATGGAAACTCAAATGGGAATCCTCATGGAGAATGATTCTCTTGAGGGAAACATTCATATCAAAACAGAAACATAATTAATACTTACACACTTTAAGACACAGTTTTCCTGATCCGCTGAATTCCAGAAATGACATCCTTGGATGCACTATCAGAGAGAGTAAGAGATGATGATGACTGAAGAAGTGTGATTTTTCTAGTCACCTGAAGTGCAAATAGCAACAAAGTGTTCCTGGAGTAAAAATCTGTCTACCAAGGAATCTGTGGCCTCGTAGCAATCAGGACTTCTGAGACTCTAAGCAGAGCTGTCGTATTCACAGACAGAGGAGGGCTTGGTGTGGCTCGGGGTTGCTGAGTGGAGTCTAGCCTGGGGTGGGCAGGCCTAGATCCCAGGGAGCAATGGACTGTCTGGGAACACACTGACCCCTGGGTGCTTGGGGCAGGGGAAGTCCAGGACCACATGGCGTCAAGCACATCATATAGTTCCTTGGAGTGTGTCACGCAACAAGCAAAACCTAAAGCTGGAGACTCAAGCAGAGGCAGCACATCAAAACCGAGGTAGGTGGATAGTTTGGGAAGTCGGCCGCCCTGACCTCCCACTGGACAGATTCAGCTGGGGCCTCCTTACCTGGTTTGTCTGTGCCTGTGATTGTGTGGACCATTCAGTCCAAGGCCACAATAACACCTAAATCGCCTTCCCCTTTTCCTCAGTTCCTTCTGCTCTACCGTCTCTTCTTTTTTCTCCTTTTTCCTTTCGTGTCTACATCCTATCCTCAACTTTTTCTCTTTTCACTCTTCAGGTTCTCCAAGACTGAGCTCACCTCCCTTCTCAGTATCAACCATCTGAACTTGAACTTCAGCGGAGACCCCTTCCTGAGCTCCAGACCCAGATTTCAACTGTTTGTTAAATAGCTCCATTTGAGTCCAGACAAGCACCTCAAATACCAGAGTGAGTTGCTATTTCCTCCTCCAGGGGATCGTCTCTACCCAGGGATCGAACTCGTGTCTCTGACATCTCCTGCATTGGCAAGCAGGTTCTTTCCCACTAGGGCCACCTGGGAAGCCCCCCATTCAGCATATGAAACATCAAATTCCCGCCTTTGTACCCTCAAATTTGCTCTCTCTCCTGTGTTTTCCATTAATATGCTTCCATCTTCTGAGCTGCCTGAGCCAGGAATCAGGCAGCTTCTCCTTCTTCCACTGCCTTCCCACCCCATCCTCACGCACAATCCATCACCAAGTTCTACGGATTCACTTCTTTGTTTCCTGGACTCTGTCTCCATTCCTTGCTGGCTCACTGTCCTTGCTTTTCTGGGCCCACCACCGCTTGCTAACAGCTTCATGGGGGACAACAAAACCTAATCATATCCTTATCCTGTCTAAAACCCTGTGTGTCATTGAAACCAAATATTCCCAACATGGTATGCCGACCTCTCCGCCATCTGGCCCCACCTAGCTTGTCAGCCCAGTCTTCTCCGTCCTGTCTCTGCACATGCACACTCCCCCAAGCAAGCTGAAGTACCCCTCCTTTTCTGCACAACTCAGCTGTCTCAAACTTTTGGGTCTGGACACAAAGGGCTCCCTCTGACTAGTGTACCTTTCCCCTCTAGTCCTTCTAGAAAACTCCTCATTTTTCTAGTTTTAGCCATGCAAGACCTGCAGGCAAGCAAACTGCTTTTCCTCCTGCGTATTATTCTTTCTCCTCCCACCCACCGCTGTTCTGACTCTCACAATGCTGTCTGGCTATGATTTTATGGACATGCCTGTCTCTCCTACAAGACTGTGAGTCCTTTGAAACAGAGCCTCTATTTTACTCATTCTTAAGTCTCTACTACCCAGCACAGTGCCTAGTTCATACCTATACTTGGAGTCACCAAACATGTATTGTGTAAATGGATACAGGCACAGGAAAGAAATAAGACCATAAATGTAATTGATAGAGGAAAGGGCAGACACTGTCTAATCCAACCCTCCCAGAATATCCATATTTCAGTAGTTTTAACTACATCTCAGAAATTTTAAGTAATTTGGCCAAAGCCACATTCATTGGAAGGACTGCTGCTAAAGCTGAAGCTCCAATATTTTGGCCACTTCATGCAAAGGAATGACTCATTAGAAAAGACCCTGATGCTGGGAAAGATTGAAGGCAAGAGGAGAAGGGGATGACAGAGGATGAGATGGTTGGATGACATCACTGACTCGAAGGACATGAATTTGAGCAAGCTCTGGGAGTTGCTGATGGACAGGGAAGCCTGGCATTCTGCAGTCAATGGGGTCGCAAAGAGTCGGACAGGACTGAGCGACTGAACTGAACTGAACACAGCTAGGTATAATCAAAATCATGGTCTTGTCTTAGTCCTATGTTCTTTTCACTTCAACACACTGTCCCTGAACTCATGTTTGAATAATCTGTGATGCAGACTTCTCGCTATTTTCCATCCAGCTTCCTCCATTGGGCATAATTAAATGAGCTTTTACTTAGGATTTATTATTACGGTAATCAAACCTGACTTTTGTCCCTTTTTTTATCAATGCAAACACTGTAAAGTCCCGGTCAGTGGAAGCAATTACTTACCGGTTCACTCAGATTGTGAGGTGTGCCGACGTCAAGCTGTCTGCCCTGAAATGAAGGAGGGAATGAATACCTTATCAATCTTGTGTTCGGTATAACTATCACAACTTTAAAAAAAGAAAAAAAGAGCTTCCTTTTTTTGCCTCTCCAGTGTTTTCTAATTGTAAATTAAGGAGTCAAATGTTTTAAAGTCATTAAATCAGTCATAAAACCAGACAAGACACCTCTGCAAATTAACAGGAATAACTTGGAGATCCCACAAGTTTGGTTCCAGACTACTGAAACAAAGGAAATCAACAAATCTGGGGGATTCCCAGTGCATGTAGAAGTATGTTCACACTACACTATAATCTATTAAGTGTGCAATAGCACTGTTTCTAAAAAAGTACTTGCTTTAATCTAAAATGTTTTATTGCTAACAAATGCTAACCATCATGAAACAACACAAGGTTATGACAAATCAATTTGTAAAAAACCAGAATATATGCAGAGTGCAATAAAACAAAGTGTGCCTGGATAAGATGAAATGCCTAAGGATTCTGTAGAAATGATAAAAGTGGGAGTCAGGATGTAGCCGAAAGAAGTGGTTAAGAACAATGGGAGATATAGTATTAAATAAGCCTGTGACATTAGTCAATCAAGGTCTCCTGGATTAGAGATGAATTACGTTTGCATTTCTCTTTTTTTTTAAAGAGACTAAAACAATTGATTGCATTTAATTAACATCATATAACAAACCATACAAAAAAAATGCTTCATGTTCTAACCTAAATCTATATACAATTGTGTTCATGACACATAAGATAAAAGTGTGAATAACAGCTGCCCTAGGCAAGATTTTTTCAAGGTGTATCTCTTCCTCGTGTTTCTATGCCTATTATTTTGGATTTGTTTTTATAATGTGAAAAGCTATTTTCCTCCATCCAAGAAAGTACTTCTTATATAAATATCATTAGTGCCCTTGGATCCAGAAGTAAGAAATGGAAAAATAAACTCATAACCTAAACAGACTATTTGACCATGAGGTTAATAACCTGAAGCCCAGAAACAACTTGATTTTGCTCCTTATAAAGTCTCATGTACTAATATGAACAGTGTTTCTTAATTCTCATGGCTATGCAATGTGCGTGTGTGTGCATGCATGCTCAGCCATGTCTGACTCTTTGTGACCCCATGGACTGTGGCCTGCTGGGCTACTCTGTCCATGGGATTCTCCAAGCAAGAATACTGGAGTGGGTTGCCATTTCCTTCTCCAGGGCATCTTCTGAACCCAGGGGTCAGACCCACGTCTTCTGCATCTCCTGCATTAGCAGGCAGGTGCTTTACAGCTGAGCCACTGGGCTATGAAATATTTGAGGTTTATATGACCAGTCACTCTCCAGCTCTTTAGCAAAGAGATTTTCAGAAGTTTTGGAAACAGAGGAGTTAATGGAATGGCATTACCACTAAAAGATTTATGCTAACCAGGTATTTGGGTTGTTTGAAGAGTACACCATTTAACATACAACATTTCTGTTGTAAATACTATACCACAAGAAGACAGATTAAACAGTTTTGTATAAAGTTATGGTGTAAAAAATTAGTGTTTATGTGCGAAGTCAATTCAGCCATGCCCAGCTGTTTGCGACCCTATGGACCATAATCCTATCAAGCTCCTCTGTTCATTGGATTTTCCAGGCAAAAATACTGGAGTGGGTGGCCATTTCCTTCTCCAGGGGATCTTCCTGACCCAAGGATCGAACCCACATCTCTTAAGTCTCCTGTATTGCCAGATGGGTTCTCTATCACTAGTGCCACCTGGGAAGCCCAGGAAGCCCCCCAAAATAGGGATAATGAAAAAACTTTGTACTCAACTTTACTTGAGTAAATTGCCAAGCACATGATTTGGAGAATGCCACAATGCCCTTATTACAAACGTCACTTAAATTGTCTCATACAGAGAGGAAGGTAGTATCGGGAGCTTTAAAACATAAATGTAGAATATGCATACCAGAAATAGATTAATGACTATGCTAATCAGATATACAATTATATGTGTCATGTAAAAACTCAAAGTACCCCAAGGTTACGGTGGCCTATACCATCATCACCTTAGGGTCCTTTGAAAGACTTTTTCCACATGACACATATAATCATAGTTCTAAATTGGGAAAGGAGTACATCAAGGCTGTATATTGTCACCCGGTTTATTTAACTTATATGCAGAGTACATCATGCAAAATGCCAGGCTGGATGAAGCACAAACTGGAATCAAGATTGCTGGGAGAAATATCAATAACCTCAGCTATGCAGATGACACCACCCTTAAGGCAGAAAATGAAGAGGACCTAAAGAGCCTCTTGATGAAGGTGAAAGAGGAGAGTGAAAAAGCTGGCTTAAAACTCAACATTCAAAAAATGAAGATCATGGCATCCAGTCCCACCACTTCATGGCAAATAGATGGGGAAACAATGGAAACAGTGACAGACTTTATTTTCTTGGGCTCCAAAATCAGTGCAGATGGTGACTGCAGCCATGAAATTAAAACACACTTGCTCCTTGGAAGAAAAGCTATGACCAACCTAGACAACATATTAAAAAGCAGAGACATTATTTTGCCAACAAAGGTCCATATAGTCAAAGTTATGGTTTTTCTAGTAGTCATGTATGGATGTGAGAGTTCGACCCTAAAGAAAGCTGAATTAAACTGTGGTGTTGGAGAAGACTTTTGAGAGTCCCTTGGACTGCAAAGAGATCAATTCAGTCAATCCTAAAGAAAATCAGTCCTGAACATTCATTGGAAGGACTGATGCTGAAGCTGAAACTCCAATACTTTGGCCACCTGAGGCGAAGAACTGACTCATTTGAAAAGACCCTGATGCTGGGAAAGATTGAAGGCAGGAGGAGAAGGGGATGATGACAGAGAATGAGATGGTTGGATGGCATCACCAACTCAATGGACTTGGGTTTGAGCAAGCTCCTGGAGTTGGCAAAGGACAGGGAAGCCTGGAGTGCTACAATCCATGGGATCACATAAAATCAGACATGACTGAGCACCTGACAACAACAACATATAATCACACGTGTGATTAGCATAGTGATTAGCACAGTCATTAATCTGTGGCTTATACCATCATGGGGCTTCCCAGGTGGCTCAGTGGTAAAGAATCTGCCTGCCAATGCAGGAGACGCAAGAGACGTGGATTCGATCCCTGGGTCAGGGAGATCCTCTGTAGTAGGAACTGGCAACTTACCCCGGTATACTTGCCTGGAAAATTCCATGGACAGAGGAGCCTGGCCAGCTACAGTGCATGGGGCCTCAAAGAGTCAGACAAGACTAAGGGACTAAGCAGGCATGCACACAAATACAATCATACTCAGAGACTTTTACTTTGCCTGAATAATGAGCTTACCCTGTTAATTGCTAAAAATCCTGCCTGTTTGGGAAAATTATGGTTTTTCAGATTTATAGTCTTGATCTTTTTTTTTATACAAACTAACCACTAAAAATGGGGGCTGGGGGAAGTTTTTCATGAAATAAGCATTATAGGAACTAACCTGTGGGTCAAAAACTACAATGATTCACAGGAGCGATTTCCTGGGGTTTCATAACTTTTCCATGAAGGGATTTACATATGTCCAAAAGAAGTCACTGCTAAAACTTTTCTTCCCCTCCTTGGGGCAGAAGGGCAGGGAGTAGTGGTTAAGGGGTTAGGGTGTGCTGTTTTCAATAAGCAGTGAAGTAACTGTATCTGTTCATGGTTACAGAGCCATCGTTCTTTTTGTTTACTGGGTCAATATGTTGTTGTCATGTTAACTTGCATCTCAGCCGATCACGAAAGTTGCCTCACAGAAGGTTTTAATCAAAGCAGCCAAACCAACAAAATAGGACATCCTGTTTCAAATTACACCCTCAACCTCATTTTGAACTGCTGCTTTTTCAAGAGATTTGGCAAATTTCATAAGCCACTTTGCAAAGTGTTCACATTTGATGAAGCAATTTTTATATAAAAATAATTTTCTGCCACCCAGTCTTCTAAAATGCCAACTATCCATAGTTAAATGAAGAGTAGTGCTACATTTTCAATCAGTCTGCCATGAAGACTTAAGGCACAGAGTCTAAAATTGTGCTCCTATTTAAAAGATGTCCTGACTCATATCTCTATAACTTGGATGCAAATCTTCAAAAAAATTAAACATTTTTTCCATTTTTTTTTCAGCTTCTCATAAACATAAGGGCCATCAACCTTGTTTAGTATTTAAGCTTTTGAGTATCTGTATCCATCTTCCTTTCACATTGCTTGAATCTCACAGACAAAACAACTTGTACGTGACTACTAGAGCCTGTTACTGTAAAAATGAAACAGAATACCACCCATTGTCGTCAAGAGTTACTAGATTCCCACCAGACTCCCCTGGGACTCCACCCTTCTGCTGTAGGGGGCATGGGTTCAATCCCTGGTGTGGGAAATAAGATCCCACAGGCCGGGCAAAAAGAACTATTAGATTCCCATCTGGATTTCCCATGAATTACCAAGTTAGCATACAATCACAACCCAGAAATTTCTAGATTGTTCACAAATAGTACAATAGGTCAAGCTTGGTGCAGGTTTAACAGCATTTTGATTGAAGACCATCCTATTTTCATTCATATAGTCATGGCCTCAACATTTTTTGCTGATGGGTCATTGAAGCCCAGGGTTTTTTTCTTAAAACAAATACTAAAGTCTCATTTTTCTCATAGATATATATGAGATTGATATTAATTCTTAAAAGCCCAGTGTGCAAACGTTTGAGACTTTACACAGAGGCAGTGTGTCTGCATACATGTGTGCAAGCAAGTGCAACTGCTGCCATGTGACAAATTAGAGATTGGGTCTTCTAACCCTACCTCATGGCACATGGCATTTTTCTTTTTTTAAAAGCAGTCTTTTTAAGAGCAAAGGGAAATATACAAATTCAGAATCTTGCATATAGTGAAACAACAGATTCCTCTTTTTATTTCTCACATTTTCACAAATTTTAAGAACTTTTTTATGCTGCAGGAAAGCAAATGGAAACTAAGAAGGAAGAGTCTATAAATTGTTCATCCTCTCTCCAGTCATTTTTGAGTGGAGTCCTTCATGAGCAGAAAGGCTTACAAAAGATGGCAATGCTGAGTCTATGATAACCTGGTATGCACCCAAATAACGTTACCTGGGTATGATATAGTTATCAACCTGCCCTACTCATTGACTTAGAATTATAGGCAGAGGAAAACTAAGTGAATATTTTTAGTAACTCTAACCGGTACTAACCAGCATCTGCCTGTGCGCAGTCATGTTCGACTCTTTCGGACTCTGTGGATGGTAGCCCGCCAGACTCCTCTGTTCATGGGCTTTTCCAGGCAAGGATTCTGGAGTGGATTGCCATTTCCTCCTCCAGGGGATCTTTCTGACCCAGGGATGGAACCGGTGCCTCCTGTGACTCCTGCCTTGGCAGGCAAATTCTTTTCCCATGGAGTCACTTAGAAAGTCCAGTACTGACCAGAACCTCTCCTTAAAACTTGCTAAATTTGAGCCATTGAATTAGAGAGGTGATTAATTTAGCAAGGAGGCACACCATCTGTCCTGGGCTGACCCAGCACTGCGAGTAAGATACGTTTCAAGAGACAATAAAAAATCTAAAAGGGCTCGGAAGGTGGCTTAAACATCTATTGTGGACTTCTGAACAGCCGGTGCTTTTTAGAAGGAAGCAAAAAAATGACCATCACTGAGTTCATGGAGCCCTCTCTTTCCATTCTGTGTAAGCACCATCCACTTTGCTGTTCACTCTCTCCAGCCTCTAGAACAATGCCGAAAGGATAATGGTGTTCCATAACTATACGCTGAAGGAATAAATCCAAGAATTCAAGATGGCCTACTATTCAGGAAGGGGTCCAGAAGTGCCTTGGAAGCATCACCCAGTGGCCTAGGATCATGAAGGATTACTCTCAGTACTTGAGAAGTAATCAGACACAGGAACCAAAGGACAATTGTTGACTTCTTTTCCTCTCATTTGGTGTGTGAAGAAAGAGTCCTCTGATCGCCCTAACCATTTATATTTGTAGAGAAAGGAGAAGAAAGCTTAATATTTTTTTGTTTTTAGATAATTAAGTACATAGAGAGTAAGAACTGTATCTTTTAGGTTAATTGTGCAACCACATGCTTCATAGTTCTTTGTCTTCATAATTTTGTTCAAAATGAAGCTTTTGATTCCCCCTTATGTGATTGAAATACAACCAAATACAATGACAGGTAAGACAGTGAATTTGCAATTGAATTTTTTCCTATCCCTTCAAAAATCAGTGTTAGATCATAAAAGCAAAAGGGTGGATGCCTGGGTAGTTTTTAAACAATGAGACAACAGAGATGTTTCTTGGTGACCTTTAAGTCACACTGTAATAGTATTGAGTCTTTCTGTTGGCAGCTCTCAAAATTAAGTTTAATAAACTGAATGGCATGCCCATCAAATGGTCTTGGGCAAGGTAGCCTCATGAGTCAGGTCTAGGGGGTTCAGATGAAGATGATTTTGTCAACACTCTTCCCTAATTTCCAACTCCCTCTCTATCCCCCTCCTCCCCATAATCATAGCTAACATTAGTGAGTGAGTCTCGAGTTCCAAGCACTCTTCTTGGTGTTCTACACTGAATCTCAGTCAACATCCCAACAACCCTATTTGGGAGATACTTTTATTAACTTCATTTTGCGGCTGAGAGACAGAGAGGTCTAGTAAGTTGTCCAAGAGTTAGGATTTGAATGGGGTGCTAATTGCCTCCAGAGCCCGTGTCCTTAACCAAAGCATGGATGCCTCCTATAAACCGCACCAAAATTCCTCACTTTGGAGTGAGAGTTCTCATCATTTACCCGAGCTCACCTCTTCCAATTACCTGCCTGAAAGATACTGTCCCAGTCCCAGATCTTAAATCCTCAACCCAACTCCTACTTCTTGGCACAAGCGTCCCTATATTGCCCACCTCAGCCAAAACTAACTTCCCTCTTTACTTCCTGCCTTAGTAATGAAACAGAGCAGAATGATCTGCATTTTAATCCCACATATATTTGCTCCTGATGTGATCATTTTAAAAGTTAGCTGTGTTGTTTAAACTTAGTATTCTCATCTGAAACATAAGTAGGATAATAATTAGTGCTTAAAGTTTTGTGAGGGTTAAATTAAATTATATATTCATTATTATAGTACAGTGCCAGGCGCTTAGAAATCTATTATTAATATTATGCACAAATTTGCTGTAAACAGCCTTTTGCAGACATGTCATTATTGACGCAATAATCTCTTCAGATAAATTTCTTGATGTTCAGGGTTAGAGGTATGCTTTCTCTTTTATCTCTTTTGATATTTATTTACCCACTGTTTTCTAGAATGCTATCAACTTACATCCTAATGAAAAGCACATGGAAGTTCCAGCTTATCCAAACTTGGCCAATTATAAGATGTCTTTATCTCTGCCAATCTGATAGAATAAAAATTGAGCATTCATTTTTCCTATGCAATTCTATGTTGCTGTGAGGTTGAACATCTATCACATATTTTAGTCATTAATGTTTCTTTTTTAAAAAAAAGCAGGCCTTCTTGTTCTGAACAATATTTAAATACTCTCCTTTATAAGAGCTGGTAAAATTGTGTTTATCATGTGTAAAACTTTTTTCCATTCTTTGGATTTGTTTTTATTGTCTTCTGTTTATTGTCATATAGTTAATTTCTAAGCAGTTGAATTTATTAATAATTTCTTTTAGTGAGTCTAGGGTTTGAAACGGACTTCTTTCCCACTCCAAGATTATACAAATAGTCTTTCCTAACTTATCAAAATATTTTATAGGATGAAGTCTTGTTCTGTTTTTTTGTCTGTTTGTATTTAAATTATATCTTTTTAAAATACCTCGTGGAATTTATTTGAATCTGGTAGTAATATGTTAATAGGAGTTGAAATTTTTTGAATTTTTTTTTCACCTTTGTTTTCAAAGAAAGGAGTACTTTATTTTTTACTTTATTTGGTTTAGATTAGCTCAAGGTATACAATAGAATTGAGTTTAAGGTACAGAGATTTCCCATCAACTCTCTGCTCCCACATATGCATAGCTTCTCCCATTATCAACACCACTCATCAGAATAGCACATTTTTTAGTAAGCATGAGCCTAGAGTGGAATAATCACAATCATCCAAAGTCCACAGTTTACCTTAGGGTTCAGTCTTGGTATTTGGACAAAAGTATAATGATTACCATACAGAGTACTTTCACTGCTCTGACAGTCCTCTGTGTTCTGCCCATTCATCTCCCCAGAGCCCAGTGCCATCGCTCTCAACCATGGATCTTTCCAGTATCTCCATAGCTTTGCCCTCTCCAGAACATCATACAGTTGGAGCCACACAGCCTTTTCAGATTGGCTTCTTTCACTTAGTAATAGGCATTTTGGTCTCCTCCATGTCTTTCATGACTTGATAGCTCATTTCTTTTTATAGTAGCTTTGAATAATATCTCCTTACCTGAATTGTCAGTTTACTTATTCTTTCACCTACTGAAGGAAGGAGTTATTTTTCATTCTAAATGGATAGCCTCACTTTGGCTTGAATTATCATCTTTATCATATTCCACACTCCCTTATGTACATAGTATAATTTCTGGAGCATATTCTGTTTTACTGGCTTGCCTATTCCTGTATCAGTGCATGGTGTACTAATTTCTGGATACGTTATGGAATTTTGGAGTTATGGTTTGGTGGTGCTAGTGGTAAAGAACCCAATTGTCAATACAGGAGACATAAGAGACGCAGGTTGGATCCCTGGGTTGGGAAGATCCCCTGGAGGAGGACATGGCAAACCACTCTAGTATTCTTGCCTGGAGAATCCCATGGACAGAGGAGCCTGGTGGGCTACAGTCCATGGGGTTGCAAAGAGTCAGACATGACTGAAGCAACTTAGCACGCATGTTATAAAGTTGTATATTGATATACAAGAGAAGTATTGTACACACACACACACACACACACACATATATATACTTTTTTAAACAGGACAACCTTCTGAATCTTATTATTTCTGACAATCTTATGGAATTGACTTGAGGCTTCTAAAAGAGCACTTCTGAGCACTAGGTCCTCAATGGTTGGGATTTGTTACTCAAAAAAAAAAAAAAAAAAACGAGAGAGTTTTATTGCCAAAGAAGATCACAAAATTGTTATAAACAAAGTCATCAATATGAGATTGTATCCTGTTGAATCTACAAAAAGAGGGTATGGCAAAAAGCATTTCCATAAATTATTTGGCCATGAATCTCTTTTGTTTCTTTTTCATAAAGGATCTCACAATGCTAGTGTTCTGAAAAACAATAATTATTTTTGTGTTCTCTGCAGCACATGGCATACGCAATCTTAAAATATCAGGTCAGTTAATACACTCAACTAATACATACAGATTCCTCCATTAGTGTAAAACCCATGCTCAAACATAGAACTATGATTTATGCATTTTGGGACAGCAGTTTTAACATTCCTTTCTATAAGACACTTTCATTTCTTTTTAAAAGGCAAAGATGCCTCAATATCAAGAATCACCCAGTGGGAATGATAATATAATATACATCTAATTTGAGTCTCAGGGTTTCCCAGGTGATTCAGTGGTGAAGAATCTGCCTGCCAGTGTAAGAGATGCAGGGGATGCAGTTTTGATCCCTGGGTAGGAAAGATCGCTGGAGGAGGAAATGGCAACCCACTCCAGTATCCGTGCCTGGGAAATTCCAGAGGAGCCTGGCAGGTTACAATCCATGGGCGCAAAGAGACAGATGTGACTGAGTGACTGAACATGCACAGAGTATCAGTAGGAAAGAAAAGGATATAGTAGAGGCAACCTTTTGAGAAATAATGACTAATAATTTTCTAAAAATGTTGAGATACATGAATTGGCAGTTATAGGGGGTATGCTGTATGTTATTTACCAAGCATGAAAATAAAAAAATTAATTAACAGAAAGAACCACCCAATGAAATCAAGGATGACCTTCATAGCAAAGTCCAAGCTAAAAACGATAGCACAGAAAAAAAAAAAAAAAATCAAACAGTGCAATAAAATCCAGCACTTTTCATATTGTTCCTCTGATCCGTGGCTCTATTCACTGGTCTTTCACCTAGCTTTTGTCTCCCCTGCCCTGATGTGGGAGGAACAGATGGAGAACATGATTACAATCACTAGTCAAATTGGCAGACCGTGTCTTCTGCAGTTCCACCATATCAGCTGTGCCTTTCTCTGTAGGAGGTGAACGGAAGGCAACTCAGCAAAGGAACAGACTGTCTACTCCTTCTGCCAAACCCTGAAATCAAGGAGCCCACACACAGAAATAAGATAAAACTAAGTTTAGCTAAAAAATAAAATGGAGACTCCAATAATAGAAACAGCCAACATCAGTTTTGATAGTCGGGAAATTAATAAACAAATTATAGTGGCACATTCATATGATGGAATATTTAAAATATATTAAGGACCTTATTTCCATAAAAACATCAAAGTATACAGGAAAATCCACAAAGTAATGTTCAATGAAAGAGCTGGGTGCACAGTGTGTGAAAAATTATATACATACTTGAGGAAAAAATCATTGAAAGAAAATATAATTATAGGTCGATAGTTGTGGAATTACAGGATTTTTTTCTTTTATTCTTCTCTATCTTATAAACATTTTACAATGAATATGTATTGTTTTTATAATCAGAGAAAAACATTTAATAAAAAAAGAAAACATTTAATAATCCCAATTTTCCATTTTTAAATTTGGATATTTAGGTTTATAAAAACCCTAAAGCACATATTTCTACATCCGTGGTAGTGAAGTCTTCAGCAAAGAATTCTATAAAATACCAACCATATTTTTAAAAAGTGCCGAAACAATAGTAAGCTTAAGTAGTGTTTAAAATGATGGTTTAAATTAAACCAAGAGTATAACACAAATACCTTTCCTTTTTTACTCTACCACAGACTTCTATCTTTAATACTTTAGCCTAATAATGAATACTGTATTTGGTATTTTTTTATTTTAAAACTATAAGTATTGTCACATTGTCTTTAGATAAGAAGAGTGCATCTTTCCCTGACTAGAATGTATTTGGCTTTTAAATTTGATTCAGTGACTGTTTTAAGCACAAATAAGTCACAATATAAGTGTAAAGATATGAAACACTATTTAGGAGGAATAACACCCAAAATGAGAAGAAAATCATAGATTTCCAGAAAAACTCACCAAAAAAATTATAAATGCACAGATAGACAGGAATTCACAAACAATTCTGTCATTTAATAATGATAATCATATATAAGTATATAACACATAAAATAACATGTAAATATATAGTGATCAATAATAAGATAAAGTGTTCTACATGGCATCCACATCTGCTTCCCTCATCATCCCCCTCCCGATACAATCGTCTATCCACAATATAAATAGTACTTTTGCTTGCAAAGACAAGGCATTGCCCTGTGGCTGAACCTATTTCATGCTTTAAGATGAATATAAATGATTTTGTAATAAATGAGTTTAACTGGTATTTTTTAAGGTGTGCAAATTGATTTCATTTATGCCTCCTTTGCCAGAACCCCATGCCCCCAGTTGCAAAAATAATAATAATAACAATCTATGAAGAGACAACTTGAAAGAAATAAAGCAGCTCTGTCCTCCTTACTATAATCACTAACACTCCTAATTTATTTTGGAAAAAAGACTCTTGCCTTGCCATCATTTCTCATGAGAAAACTTCTCATAAAAAGAAAGTAATTCAACCACTATAACAAGCTGAATTCTATCTGTTCTACTTCCTACAAAGACAAATATTAGACCAGGAAAACTTACCAGGTTAGTTACACATGACTTTAAACAGCTGTTTAAAACTGTACACTGGACCACAGAAATCCATAGGCAGCCAAGAGTTGCAAACTTGACAAGTTTCAGACTAAGCCAGTAAACGTTCTTCATCACTTCACTAATGGCGGATTTTCAGATGAACTTTCTTCTCATTTTCTCCATTTCGTTATCTGAATTCTTTGGGTTTCATCACTTCAGTTGAAAGAGTGGCTGGTGGACTTTTTGGTCTTGTTTTAATGTGTTGGGGTATCTTTGCCTTTTAAATAATGTTTAGAACTTTGAATACTAGATAGCTTGTATCAGTCCCACAACAGCAATTTCATAAGGAGGCTTCCTTTTACTCCCATAAAGAAAGTCAGCCACCGAGTAAAGGTTAGGTCTTAGGAGAGCGCTTCACAGGGAAAGTAAACAAAGCAGAGAAGGCAAATTGCATTTCAGCCAGCACGTGACACGTGCAGAGTCTGAGACCGGATCAGACTCAGTGGACCTTCCACCACTTCACTTCTTTGAGGTTTGTTCAGCTATGCAGGAAACTGGGTTTTAACCATGTTTAGCAAACAGTAACACTATTCTAATAAAGAATTATCAAAAAAAAAAAAAAAAATTCAAAGCGCCCAAATCAAATGATGCAGCAAAGAGGAAAAACATAACCCTTTGAAACCAAACACACATACTTTAAAGTGAAAAAGCAAACTAACCTGAAATTAATAGACAAATGCTCTGAGGGTCAGCTAAAGACAAGGAAGTCTGTTAGGCACTTTCAGAACTTCACTACATATTAACTAAAACACTGTCTTATCAAATCTATTGAGATAGAGAACTGAAACGAGCCACCAAAGAGACCTAAGATATGTGTGAGGGTAACTGTCTTGAAAAGGATACATTGTACAAATTTCAATCAGCTCAGCATGGATATAAAGTTCAAGCCAGAAACAAAGAATTTGAAAAGTTTGCAACTTACAGAAGTGAGTCATTCTGGATAGCTACTTTTTAGATTGCTGAGGGTTAACTCTTTAAGACCAAATATTGTCATGTTGGTATTTTTTCTTATGACAATCTATAGTATCAAATCAACTTCCTTGTCTTCTTAGACAAATTATACTGATGTAACTTACCCTTATGTTAATGATGTGAAGTTCTCATTGTGAGGAATGCCCCCCTGAGGGTTTGTTTCCAGCTGAGCATCCTTTAGTAAATGCTAACCAAACTGATGAACAACATAAAGAAGAATGGTACTGACTCTAGATTGACCCCTAAAACCTGTTCTCTTGAAAAAATTCCCCACCCTCTGCCTGTTTTTTGTTCATTGTCTGCATTTGAAAGAACATAGATCAAAGAATAAGCAACTCTCCAATTTCTTGGTCAGAGGATATGGCCATTTTTCTACAAAAGCATGTTTAAGTCAGAGAATAAACTTTCTTGCCTATGGAATTTTCTCTTTCCAAAGAAATTCTTTTCCCAGTGCCACTAGCACCTTCTGTCTTATTAGCACAAGTAATATTTGTAACTGTTACTTCACCAAGTAGACCACTAAGTACTTCCTTGAAAACCTAAATATAATCTTTACTCTCACTTAATCTAATTCTTTGGTGTATCCTTTCAATATCAAGATTTGTGCCTATTCTGATTTGAGGAATCTAACTGACACATAGATTCGCACTTGTGAAAAATGAAGTATGTTCCAAGATGTTTGTTATAAAATTAATTATATTAGCAAAAGACTTAACCTAAAATTTCAATAATCTAACAGTGGATCAACCAATTCACACAACTTGTCCAGGTGATTTCTCCAAATAGACTTCTTTGGACTTCTTCACAGCCCAATAGTCACCCAGCAGTTGGGTAGCTTACATGGTGACTTCGAGCTTTGATAAAAGTGTGCCAGTGTTAAGTGTATTGACTTTCATGATTCATCTTTAGAAATCATTCAGCTATTTTTTTTTTAATGAGGCTATTTTCCCCATTTTGTTGGTTACCAGAAAGGCACAAAACTGACCTGATTCAAGAAAAGGGGAATTAGACCCTATCTTTTGAGATGGGAATGGCAAAGTCCTAGAAGAACATATAGGATGCGAGAGACTATTGCACCATCTTTGGAATAAAATCCGCCACCGTGTAGGCAGTCACGACTGGAATGTAGACGTTTCAGTTGCCGCAGTTTAGTTAGCTAATAACACAGTTCAAACTTCAGTTAGCACGATATATTACCAGTGAGTATTATGCATTAAATACAAACTTCTCTTCTATCTCTGCAGTCCACAAATCAGATGTATATAATAGATGCCCATGAAGATCAGATGTCAATCATGTCAGTTCTTTCAGAGTTTATCAGTGGTTGGCCACTCACTGCATATCTGTTATTCGGTTCTTACACAGACAGCAAAGCAAGGGATCGTGTTGCCTCCTTGTCTCCCAGTGATAAATCCACATGACATTTTGCAAAATGATGTTTAGAAAAATGGATAATTGAAAAAAGGAATTGGCTGACAAAGATAAAATTGCAGCAGAGAAATAAAAACTGAAAAAACTGGAAGTGATATTTGAGTCAAACGTAAATGGAGGATTTGATATGAAAAACAAAGGCAACATAAGCAAAAATAAACGAAGAGAATTATAGCAAACTAAGAAGTTTCTGCATAGCTAAGGGACTTATCAACAAAATGAAAATGCAACCTACAGAATGAGAGAAAATATTTGCAAATCACATATCTGACAAGAGGTTTATATTTATTTGTAATGTCTGAGTTTTGTACCATGTGTACATATTACAGCTTCAAAAAATTGATGTTTAAATAATAACTTTTTAACATATTCTGAATGAGAATTTGAAAGCATAGGACTTACTTGCAAGCCTCCAAATTCATCTCAAGTTAGAATAGGATACTTGAAACACGTGACTAGAGTTCACACCAAACAAGTTCCTCCAAGATGGCTTTGAACAAAATTTTTGTACATGCATTAACAATGTTATCCTAACAAGTAAGACTTAAACTCCTGCAAATCCCTTAGAATAAATTGACTTTCCCATGGGATCAATTCTGTAATGAACAGATCACATTCTGAAACAATGGCCTGATTCATAGTTGAATCAGTGAGGTGTCACTATGAAAGGAGAAATTGTTAAAATGTTCCTTTATTCTAATCCTATTTCGTTAGAATAAGCTTTACAGATGGTTAACAACAGATTTGATGTGATCAAATACATCTGAGTTTTGGAATTATATATATTGAAAATATACAATGTACATTCTCAAACTCAGTTGCAGTCTATCAGTACCACATGGGGAATGAAATTTTATAGGGAAATAAAATTTTATAATCATCAGAAGGAGCCCCAGAGAAGGACCTTGGCTGGAGAAGGGCCATGTCAACATTCATGGCCTAAGAATTTGCCATGCAAGCAAATTCTTACTCCAGCACATGGCCTTGCCATCCTGCGTTTCTACTTTATCAGACCCACTAGAAGCCTGATCATGGTGTGCCACAGCGCATATGCTGAACCTTGAAACTGGCTAAAAAGACAGATACACTAGCCATCACCAAGGCAATAATTATTCCTATGGTGGGTATCAATCGAGGCGGTATGGTCCCCCACTGACATTCATCAGAGCCAGAGCATCTCCTCTCCATGCCTCAAGGAAGGGGTGATGCTACAGCATGCCAAGGAGGAAAATATTAAATTATTAGCTTTTCAGGTTCAACAGCCAATGTCCTCGCCAGGAGGAACAGAGGCCAGAAACACACATTTCAGTTTCTGGTCTGCAATTTGGCTTTGCTACATTATTATCAAATTTAAGTTCTCTTTTAGCCTGGGACCTCAGTGGCTGAAATGCACAAGTGAGGAGTTATTAGACACTCGTGTCCTCCATACTCCTTCCCTGAGATTTGAAGGTGGAAATAATATCAATCACACCACACTTTTTGCACAGAACAACAAAAGATAAAAATCACAATATAAAGGCATCATTTTTTTTTTTTTTTTTCCGGCTCTTCTCATATATTTATTTATCTCTGAGTGCTCAGGGGATTTTATTATTGTTGTTGTTCAGAGCCTGTTTTCCTGCTGCTTCCAAGTTTGGAGCTTTCTCAGAATCATAAAGTTCTAGGTAGCTGGTTTTTAAGTGGTTGCTCTTTGTATGACGTACTTAACAGTTCTTAAAAATCTGCCTCAGGGGGAGTTTTTTAATGGCTTGAGGAAATTAATGCTGTAATATTAGGTAGAAAGGAGTGTATAAAATTATATATGTGTTCTGAGACTGGTCTCAAGTATGTAAAGTAACATCAGCTCCCTCTCTCCCTCCCTCTCCCCTCTTCCCTTTCCTCCCTCCCTCCTTTCTCCTTTCTTTCTTTCTTCACCCCTCAGAGAAAAAAATATTCTGATATATTTCTACCAATTTTTTTTTGGTTTTATTTTGAAAGTATTTGCACTTTTCGAGCCTTTTCAATCTAATTGAGACTAGGAGGCCTTGTGTTTCATGGAAAATACTTTCAGAGACTGAATCCAGACACTGGATGACCACTTGACATTTTACCTACAGCCAGCCCTGAAGTGAAAACTGCCTTTGTAATAAAGTTGAGAGGTTTTCAAACGTCAAATCAGGCCCTCTTCTCCCAGCCTCCAGATCAGAGGAGTCAGAATCTACAGCAGGATTCTCATGGTTCCTCTCCGACAAGAGTGCTCCTCACTTTTGTTTTCTTTTTTTCTGCTTTTTGACCACACCCCACAGCATGCAGGATCCCAGTTCCCCTACCAGGGATAGAACCTGTGCTTTCTGCAGCGGAGGTGCAGCATCTTAACCACTGGACGCCAGGGAAGTCCCAGCCTTTGTTCTTAATGGAACTTCTCCAACCAGTGTGGCTCTGGGCCCAGGCACCCCGCACTGTCACCCACCACCTTGCAGACCGCCATACACCCCACCAGCACCCCACAAGCACAGAACTGCTGCCGTTTCAAACCCTGCTCCAGGCATGAAGTACAGGAGCAGAGCAAAGAAAGCAGCTGCCAAAGGACAGAAGGTGGGCCGAGGGCCGGAAAGCACGGATGCAGCTCACCGAGCCAGGGCACCTCGATGGGACACGGGAGCAGGCAAGGGAGGCAGCGACTCTGACGCGTGAGAACCAAGTCCCAGGACTTTTATCTGGCAATGAAGTCATGCACTCTAAGAAATGTGGGGTTATAATTGTAATTATTAAGCTGTGAGTGATGTGGGGAAAACGCCAACATTGCCCTTACTACAGATATTGAGAAACAAACAAAAGAGGGGGTGAAAACAGGAAAACTTACCCAATAACTAATCAAGTTGCAGGAAAATGGGGATCAAGAGGATGGTCCTGTCCTAGGTCTTGGGCGAATTCCTGGGATGGGCCACCAGGTGAGGGCTCCTGGCTTCACACAGGAAAGAATTCAAGAGCAATCCATAGTAAAGTGAAAGCAAGTTTATTTAGAGAGAAACACATTCCTGGATCAGAATAAGGTCATCTCAGAAGGTGACAGCAGCCCCAGGGTGCAGGAGTGGCTGTTAGTAGTTTTTAAGGGCTGGGTAATTTCATAGGCTACCGAGCGGGAGGAATATTCTATCTCTGAGAATGGGTAGAGATTTCCAGGAACAGGGGCACTGCCCATTTTTTGGCCTCTTCTGGTCAGCCTGAGAACCGTCATGGTGCCTGTGGGCGTGTCATTTAGCATGCTAATGCATTACAATGACTGTATAATGAGGCTCAAGGTCTACGGCAAGTCCAATCTTCCACCATCTTGCGCCTGGTAGATTCTAACCAGTTTTCCTTATGTCCTCAACAGCTGTGTCATTCTTTTAATGGTTGTGCCCTGGCCCCTTCCTTCTTATTTCTATTACATCATTTATTGTTGTTTACCATTTATGACTTAGTCTGAGCACAAAAACAATTAGCTTTAAACACCAATGTCTTTCCAAGAATACACTAAAGTTCACCTAGGAAAGAGAAGAAAATGAGTCTTCCAGGTTTTTCTTTGCTTCAGAAATTACTGCAGTGGTAAAGAAAGGCTCTTGGTATGTCAGAAAACAGTTCTTCACCCTTAGCGTGTGTGGAAAGATCAGTTACTACCATCATGGTAGACATGGTATTAGATTTCAAAGCACTTTGTTTCTCTTATGTCCCCCACCTTCAACATGTCTCTGACGTCAGAGCCCTCACCTTTCCTGTCTTCTGGAAATAATACAGTAGTTAGAACACGGACTCCTATATTAGCCTGTGTCCAATCCTGGCTCCACCAATGAGCTTTGGAGTTACTTCAGTTCTGTCTGACTCGATTTCCTCATCTGTAGGTGGGGATTATAACAGATTCAATCACTGTGTATTAGTACTTGCCACCTGGTATGTTCTTGGTCAATTTCTTCACGTTTAAGAATTTTGTCACTCTAGGTACCCAGGTTGCTCCAGTTGAGGTTAAATTAGCTCTAATGACTGGTTCATTGATTCTTTGACAGTTATTGAATTGACTGAACAGTTATTTGGCACTGTGTGCCAAGGACCATGCAAAGAACTATGAAGACACCAGTGGACCAAACAGATCAAAATCCCTGTCGTCACTTGGGTAGTGACCAGAAGACACACTAGACATAAACAGGTAAAACTCATACTAAGTTATTATATGCTAATAAGTTCTGAAGAGGAAAAAGGACAGATTTGGGGGGATAGAGGACTGAGTTTGCAGGTTGCTATATGCAATGTTATAGCACTCAGTAAACTCTATATAATTTTGTTTATTATTTAAATATATATAAGATTGTGATTTTAACTGGAACAGCAAACTAGTTCCATTATATGAACTAATTCCATATAACAAGGTTATCTGTTCACAAATTAAAAACATTTGCACAAACATTATTTTATTTAGCTCTTTGTGTTTAGTAAAAAAATGTCTCCATCTCTCTCACATATTTTCAACAAGAATACTTCGACCACTTACAAGCAAAGATTAGAGCCAAGAGCAAAGTGCTTTCTTTCAAAACCTTATTGCTATTGTGGATGATAGACACACTATTTAAACTCAGAGATGATGAACTAGGAAACCATGACTTCGGACTTAGCAAGGTTGTTTGTTTATCAAATCATCAGATCTGCATTTGAAAATATTGCAACATATACCTCAGACAAACATTCCAATTAAATCTTTCGCTAGAAATTTTACAACACAAAATGATTGCAAAGCCCCTCTAAAATAGTTTATAATAATATAATTTTGTATTTGAAATAATTAATATTTATTTTAATTAATTATTTAAGTCTTATTAACAGATTTATACCATTAAATATTTTAAATTTTAAAATGTAATCAAATATTTTAAATATAAGTAATAATATGATATACTATTAGCTGTAATAGAATATGATTAAATATCATTAAACAATGTAGTTTAATATTACTAAAAATATATTTAACAGTGTAACTTAAAACACTATAATATTTACTTTTTTATTTCAAAGACTGGGCTTGGAGAAGGAGGTTAGTTCAAACCACAGGCATCTGGACATTAATAGCCAACAGCCTAAGGTGGCGATCAGTGCCAAGCTTT
This sequence comes from Dama dama, assembly GCF_033118175.1. NCBI lineage: Eukaryota > Metazoa > Chordata > Mammalia > Artiodactyla > Cervidae > Dama > Dama dama. Next base: position 32,582,637 of record NC_083708.1, on the reverse strand, counting down.
CATATCATCAAGGAGGCATGAGTGTCCATTTTCTGCCTGGCAACAGCATGGTAAATTGCTTTGCGGGCCTCAATCAGGGTTCCCCTTTAAAAGGCAATCACTGAGAAAAAAAGTCTGCAATTGGAGTTTGGAAAATATGCTATTCGAATGTTTTTGTTTACGTGTCAGAGTTTAATTTCCCTGTTTGGATATACACACATAATTCAGGATGGTTCTTGTGGTTTTCTTCTATCATGAGTTTTGTATCAACACACAATATAGCTGTTGTGGTTAATTCACACAGAATGAGCAAGGTCTGTGCACTACACACCGAGAAATGGTTTATGTGGGCTATCTTGTTATAGTCTAAGACTCAAAAAAACAACTATTAGCATATCCACTTTGCAGTTAAGAAAACTGAGGTCTGAAAGGTTAAAAAAGTTTCTTAGGTTCAGATAGATGAAAGGTAGCAGAATTTGGGAATGAAACCCATATTTATCTAACGCTAAAGTCCATAACCTTAATCTTAACATTAACCTCGACATTAAACTGTCTTTAGCCAGGTGATGTTTTCAGTGGCTCATCAGCAATCTTTTCATCTTTCTGAAGTGGACTATCTAATTTATTGAATGGTCCTTTTAAGGTAGAAATGCATTTTATTTAGCACTATCAATTTAAAGTTTAGAGTAGTTCCCACTTCCCACCTTCACCCCCAAATTTAAAACAATGATAATAATAATAACAGGAGAAAAGCAATCCCTGAATTATAATATATTACATTCTGATTGTTGCTATAACTAATCATTTCTCAAGTTTTAGATTTGAATGAAGCTCTTGGAGGAATGGCAACATTTTAAGTATATTATTATCATTTGTAATAGTAACATTCTTTATATAAGACTTACATTATGCTAGATATTTCTCAGAATATATGAAATATACTACCTATTTCTCAAAGGAGTTACCAAGACAAAGATCTAAGACTAAACAGGGTTTGGACAAGAGACTAAATTTTGGCTTAAGTAAGTAAGTATTAGTCGCTCAGTGTGTCTGCCTCTTTGTGACCCCATGAACTGTAACAGTTTACCAGGCTCCTCTGTCTGTGGAATTCTCCAGGCAAGAATACTGGAGAGGGTAGCCATACCCTTCTCAAAGGGATCTGCCTGACCCAGGGATCAAACCCAGGTCTCCCGCATTGCAGGCAAACTCTTTACTGCCTAAACCACCACAGAAGCCAAAATTCTGGCTTACTGGGAACTAAGACTGTCCTTATGAATATGTCATTAGGTCAATCAGATTGTTCCCTGATCTCTAGAACTGTGAAAAGTTGATCCAACTAAATCCCTCTGACATGTGTGAGGTAACTAAACTTCATTGGCCTGTTCTAACCACCAACACCACTATGTTCACAAGATCACAATGTTCTGTGCTTTTGAGTCCTCTCCCTGGGACAACTCTGACAGCAAAGGAGAATTTATGAGTTAAGTGGGGATGATGGCCATCTCCGGACATGGGTTTGCGTTTTGGTCTTTGAGCCATTCACGAGCTCAAATTTTCTATCTCTAGTTTTGACTTTAAAATTTGCACAAATTTAGCAGTTTATTGAATTAACACTGGGCCCACCTACTTTCAGACTTCTTTAAATGAGATCACGTTTGTGTTGTTTAAGACATTTTCAATTTGTTACTGTGATTCTTAGTCAAGAGCTTCTAAAGTGATACACTATAATAAAAACAAAAGTATATGAAACGATAACAGATAAAAATGAAGCCTAACATCTTGCAGGTCATACAAAAGTGTTTGTGGGTGATAATAGTGGTACCAAACATGAAAATATTTACTGTCAAAAATTCACAATAACTCTATTTTTCTTTTTCTGGTAGCTTATCCTAATTACATGGAAAGGATGGATCCTAATTAAGCTTTAGGAGCACAGAGCTGTGATTTACTGGTAAGGTATGTTTCAGGTATTAAACAGTCTTACAGCCACAAAATTAAAAGATGCTTGCTCCTTGGAAGAAAAGCTATAACAAACTCAGACATCATATTAAAAAGCAGAGACATTACTTTGCTGACAAAAGTCCCTATAGTCAGAGCTATGCTTTTCCAGCATATAGTTTTTCTAACATTTCATGTACAGATGTGAGAGTTGGACCATAAAGACGACTGAGCGTCGAAGAATTGATCCTTCTTAATTGTGCCGGAGAAGACTCGAGAGTCCCTTGGACTGTAAGGAGATTAAACTAGTCTATCTTAAAGGAAATCAATCCTGAATATTCATTGGAAGGACTGATGCTGAAGTTATAGCTCCAATACTTTGGCCACCGGATGTGAAGAGTCAAACACCCTGATACTGGGAAAGATTGAAGGCAGGAGGAGAAGAGGGTGACAGAGGATGAGATGATTGGATGGCATCATTGATTCAATGGACATGAGTTTGAGCAAACTCTGGAAGACAGTGAAGGACAAGGAAGCCTGGCATGCTGCAGTCCATGGGGTTACAAAGAGCCGGATGTGACTTAGTGACAGAACAACAACCAAACTTGGTGCCCTATTTACAGTCAATATGGCTGTGTGTTTCAATATTATGTGTAGTGTGATTGTATAAAGCAGATCAACTACTGTTATCAATATTGTACTCTTTCAGTTGCTTTTATACCTACCTTGAATTCTCACTGAAATAGTCACTTTAAAACCCTGGCTCAGTTGTTTCGAAGGGACTTCTCAGCAGCGAATCCACCCCAAGCCATTTATTTCAAGTGTAAAAGAGAAGTATGATGTCTTCCATATGCCAGCTCCTTTCTGAATCTCAGCTTCCATCTGTTCCACTGGAAACTTGAATAGTCACAGTTTCTCAGAGGAACGAGAGAGCCTGTGAATGAATCTCAGGGGACCGAGCTGTGAGGGCTGTGGTGTGATCACTGCCCCCCTGCCCGCCAGGACGAGCACTGCCCTCATCACGAATGGACACTCCTTCTAGAGGCACAGACGCACAGCCCTCACTCCTAACACTGGACACCAGTTCAGACCTCGGATGCTTCATTGTGTTCAGACTTGGAAATGCCAACTAGACGGCCTCTGAGACTAATTCTATACCAATACACAATGTATTAATAAAAATCAGCTGCTCCCCTACCTAAAACACTTTGTGGCTTCCCTTTTCCCTTCAGACTGTCTAATTAATTAAACAGGGAGGCCATTAGTCTGAGTTGGCTCTAATGCTCTGGTGGTCAAGTTAAGCAAACCAAAACTTAAGCCTGTAAATGCCTCGAGGTTGAGAAATTGAAACCTGAGAACAATCCATCACGAACAGCCAACTGGGCTTTTCCCAAATGAGGCAACTGCTTAATCAGATACTTTCCTTGGGACTTCCCTGGAGGTCCAGTGGTTGAGAGTCCACGCTGCCAATGCACGGGGCCCGGGTCGGGGTTCGATCCCTGGTCGGGGAAATACGATCACATACGTCAAGCGGCACGGCCAAATAAAATAGATAAATAATTTCCTTGCTTTGTCTCTTCACTTAGCTGTGTGAGTCTCTCCCCTAGCTCCTGTTCGCAGAGCACTTCTACCCACTTCCCTCCTAACGAGTTCCGATGTGGCACTGCTGCATTAGAATCTATATTTGCTCACGTAAACTCTTAAAATTATTAATGTGCCGCAGTTTACCCTTTAACAGTTCAACATCTAAAACTCCCTAAAATGAATACGGTTTACAAGGGCCTCCTCAGCCTCCCTGCTCAGCTCCTCTCCCTCTGATCTCCTCCTGACATCAGCCTCCAACTGGCCAGAGCTCTTTCTGGTTCTCTTCTCCAGCGGCCTTCCCTCTCAGTCTGCACCACCTAGGAGATCCATCCCTTTCTCCATCTGACTCCTCTTGCCCATCCCTCCCACCACGTCCCCAGTGACCCTCCCAAGACTAGGTTGGTGCCCTCATTCCATGGTCCCCTGGGTCCCTCTTTCTGCTCACAGTTGGCACACCTGTAATCATTTGCTGATTAATTACTCTGCCAGTATTTGTATGAAGGCTGTATTCCTTACTAGATTATCAATCACTTGAGAGTAGAAGAGTTCTCACTGCTGACTCCTTGAACTAAAATTTAGCCAATAGGTTCAAGCATGTGAAATGGGCTGATATCTGAACATCACTTTCACATGAGTCAACCTAACACCTGTTCAACAAATACTTATTAAGCAAACACATTAAAAAACATTCACTGTGGTTTTAGGATTTCTGGGGGTGTGTGTGTTCAGCAATTGTTAACTGTTATTAAAAGAATCTCAAATCACGCTAATTTTAACTGTTATTAAAAGTGTTAAACGTTATTTTAAAAATCTCGTTATGCTAATTTTAAAAATGTACTTGGGTTTCACACACATCTTTTTCAAAGTTAAATACAATAATGAATTCTAAAGAACAGGTCCTACTTGAAATACATCAGTAGTTTCCCTCTACTGCTTTGATCTTAGGCCAGTTTTCTGTTCACGAGAGTTTTCTTCATTCTTCTGTAGATTTAGCCAAAACAGTCATACCTGGAGCTCCCGGGAGCCCCTACAGGTGAATTCCACAGGATCGCCCTCCTACCTGTGGAAGGAGGAACCAGGACCGGATTTAGATTTTGCACTGCCACACACCTGCTTCAGACACCATTCTTCACTTTCCCTTCCTGAATTGAAATGTTTAAAACCGCAACTTGTCCTCTCAGTTAGGAGCGCCTCTCCAGGGTTGCCTTGCCAAAACTCCCCTAACTTTTATACTGAATATACTGAATAGTTTACCCAGAGTGACAGTTCACCCAATCCAGCACTTGGTCAGTATCTGGGGTCACAACAACAGGAAAATAGGATGTGCGTGAACAACAGTCACAACAATTGTGTCTCAGGAGGCCAACCAGATGGCTCAAGACCCACCTGCCTTCAGTCCTTATAGCGACTCAACTCAGTGAACATGTTATCAAACCCATTCTACAGGTGAGGAAACCGAGACTTGAGCAGTGAGGTGCTGGAGTCAGGACTCAAACCCAGATGGATATATCTCTGACTCTCTCAGGCAAAGTTGCATCTGAAATTGAGGGCCTCCTTACTCTTTCAAGTCATTTGCAAGTTAATTGATTCCATAGCTTATAGACCTGAAAGGGGTTAATCATGGGAACTTTTACACATACGTTAATTTTTCACGTTTTTCCATATTATTCATCATTCTGCTTCCTGACAGTCTGCTACAGTGGAAGCATGACACTGAGGATCTATTCTCTTTTGTAAACAACTTTATTGAAATATAATTCACATACCGGACAATTCACCCATTTAAAGTGTGATATTCCATTGCTTTTAGTCTATTTACAGAGTTGTGAAATCATTACCACTATCTAATCTAAGAACATTTCGTCATTCAAAAGAGAAACCCATACCTATTAACATTCCTCATCCCCTCTCCCTTCAGCCCGTGGCAACCACTAATCTACTTTCTGTCTCTATGGATTTGCCTACTCTGGACATTTCATATAAATGGAATCACAACTGTGGCCTTTTAGGTCCACTTCTTTTACTTAGCGTGGTGTCTTCAAGAGTTATCCAGGGTTGTAGCCTGTATCAGTATTTAATTCATTTTTATTGCTCAATAACATTCCATTGTATGAATATACCACATTTTATTTGTCCATTCAACAGATGAGAAACTTTTGGACTGCTTCCACTTTGGGATGATTATGAATAATGCTGTTCATAACACTAGCTCCATTTGCTTCAAGCTCACCATACTCTCCTTTTATTCTCTAGTGATTACAATGAGCTTCCCTATGTCTGTGACAGATTACTAGAAAGAAAGAAGGCTAAAACCCCTGGGCAAGAGAGCAATATGTGGGTCACACTCTGGGTGATCAAGTCTTCCTGGTTTGTCCAGAAAGTGAAGTGAAACCGTTAGTCACTCAGTCGTGTCCAACTGTTTGCAACTCCATGGTCTACCCTTGGAATTCTCCAGGCAAGAATTCTAAAGTGGGTTGCCATTCCCTTCTCCAGGGGATCTTCCCGACCCAGGGGTCAAACCCAGGTCTCCTGCATTGCAGGCAGATTCTTTACTGTCTGCATTACCAGGGAATTCTGGTTTGCCCAGAACTTCTCCAGTTTTAACATGGAAATTCCTGCATCCTAGGAAAATTTTTCGTTCCGGACAAACCAGGATGGTTGGCCAATCTCAACTGGGACTTAGCTCAGAAAATAGACCCACTTTCCCAGAATGAGTTTTGTGGTTTCTGGTGGTGGTATAGTTAATTTTTTTAAACTGGCTTTTGTGGTACCTACTATCATTTTACATATTTCTGGTGATGGTATAGTTATATTTTTTAAACTGGCTTATGGAGTAACTATTGTTTTACATAGTTTCATTCGAGTAGAAAACCATTATTCTTTTAATTCCTGCATGGTGAACAATGCCTAAAAATTTTACAATTTCACATATACTACTTTAAAGTTATACATATTTATCTACTAGATGGTGAGTAGATAGATACTATTTGCCCTGCATTTTTATTTTCCTTGTTTGATATTTTTTAAGACTTTATCTTTGGGAGCAGGTTCACAGTAAAATAAAGTGGAAGGTACAGAGATTTCCCATATACCCCCAGCTCCTATACGTACATTGCCTCCTCCATAATCAAAGTCTCCCAGTAAAGTGGTATGTTTGTTACAATTGCTTGCCCTGAATATTTTTAGGCGGGGTACTAGTTAGTAATTAAAAGACCTCCCTAAAAGCTGAAGCAGGCTTCCCAGGAGACAGAGTGGTAAAGAATCCGCCGCCTGCCAATGCATGAGATGCAAGAGACATGAGTTCAATCCCTAAGTGGGGAAGATCCCCTGGAGTAGGAAATGGCAACCCATTCCAGTATTATTGCCTGGAAAATGCCCAGACAGAGGAGCCTGGCCAGTTACAGTCCACAGGGTCACTGAGAGTCAGACATGACTGAGCACCACTACCCCAAAAGCTGAAAAGCCTCATGTCCACAGGGTGGCAGTGTAACACTCCATGAAACCAAACGGAATTTAAGTAACACCTGTGTTAATAAAACCTGATCTTTATCTTTACAGGGAAATGGCAAAGGCCAATCAACTCCTCCAGAGATCAGTGGCTTTGTTTTGTGGGTGGTAAATGGACCCAGATGGTTAAGGATTGATGTTTCCAAACCACCCTGGAGCCCTAACAAGAAATACAAACTTAAAAAATTTTTTATTTTAATTGGAGGCTAATTACTTTACAATATTGTGGTGGGTTTTGCCATACTTTGACATGAATCAGCAATGGATTTACATGTGTTCCCCATCCTGACCACCCCTCTCCCACCTCCCTACCCATCCCATCCCTCGGGGTCATCCCAGTGCACCAGCCCTTAGCACCCTGTCTCATGCATCAAACCTGGACTGGCGATCTGTTTCACATATGATAATAGACATGTTTCAATGCTATTTTCTCAAATCATCCCACCCTCACCTTCTCCCACAGGGTCCAAAATTCTGTTCTTTACGTCTGTGTCTCTTTTGCTGTCTTGCAGATAGGGTCATCGTTACCATCTTTCTAAATTCAATATATATGAGTTAATATACTGTATTGGTGTTTTTCTTTGATTTATTTCACTCTGTATAGTAGGCCCCAGTTTCATTCACCTCATTAGAATTAATTCAAATGCATTCTTTTTAATAGCTGAGTGATATTCCATTGTATATATGTACCACAGCTTTCTTATCCATTTGTCTGCCAATGGGCATCGAGCTTGCTTCCGTGTCCTGGCTATTGTAAACAGTGCTGTGATGAACACTGGGGTACACGTGTCTCTTTTAATTCTGGTTTCCTCGGTGTGTATGCCCAGCAGTGGGATTGCTGGGTTGTTATGGCAGAAGAAATACAAACTTAATCAAACAGTTCAAAGGCTAACATTGCATGCCCTTGTTAAAGCTTTCTTAAACATTTCTTTTGACAAAATCTTAGAATCTTAGGGCCTTAAAAATCACAAAATTCAGTGTTTTCTGCCTTTTTTCCACAAAAAAACACAAAACACATTTTCAGACACTACACATGCCCCCGACATTTCATGAATTATAACTTCACTCCTTTCCCTCAATTTAAGGAAGAATTTTGAAATTCAGGTGAATGACAGGGATATAAGGATAATCTTGAATCTTGTCTAGTTTTTAATTTATTCATTCACTAGCTTCAGTACTTGCTTCATAGAAATAAATTACTTTTACATGCTTAACACCAAATCTCGACACATGGGTGTGTTAAAATTCTTAAACTGAGAAAACATAATTCTAGTCCAACCTTTCTTGAACATTCTTGAACCCCTTCCTTGAACATTCTCAAAGTTATCTGGAAAATGAGCACAAAAACAATTACCTTTAGTTTGAATTGGCTCTTTTAGCATAAATCCAATGCTGCAGACATGATATTCACAAATTTTTATATTTACTTTTGAAAAAAGAGTCTAGAAGGAAATTATACGTTTTACTGCAAAAGACAGCAGACTTGGAGTTTGGAAACTTTGTTCACATCATTAAAGGTAGGGGTAATGGCATGTCTTTGCAAGACGAAAAGACAACACTGAAATTACTGAGAGAAACCATTTCCCTGTCGTAGTTTCTAAGTCACGCACCAGGCCAGCGTTCACCTCTTGTTAATAAAGCAGCACTACAGATTCAACAAATGAGTAAAACTAAAGGAGAAAAAAGGAAACAGAGACTAAACAGGAATCTAGAGACATATATTCTGTCTCACTTTTTAATGTCAGGTCCCAACGTTCATGGCATAGAAAGCAATCTGATCTCTAAGGGTGCCTTGTGCTGCGATCTGTTTTCTTCTAGGAGTCTTCAGTCCTAATTTTACTTGTCTCTTGTTTGCCCATGTTTGACTCAGGTATTTATCATGACATTGCTGAAATCTGAACAGGTAGACAGTGACTATCTAATTTTCTCTAACTCTATCAAATTCTCTAAGAGAGAAGGTAGCATGTGTTTAAATTCTTGTCCTACTCTGTCTACGAACTTCTGTTTGGAAATTCTAAATGCCCACTTTTATAACTCTTGAAAATGGACACTGAATAGCTATAATTAGATTGAATAGTCATTTTTTGTTTTCAATATTGTTTTTATTATTGTATTAACAAGTGCCCTCCAGGACGGCAATTCACTGTGGCAGAGGATCTTTGAGGCCTAAAGTACATATCTAGGCCATGAAAGCTACTTTCCTCAAAAATGGGATATACTTTCTCTAAATTGCATTGCCTGATACATGTAGTGGGGCTCAGTCACTAATTAGTTAATTCCATCACTCTCTTCCACAGGAAGCCAGGCCCTTCCCACTTACAGTTTCTCAATAGATCCCGAAGTTTACATAACAACTTCCTGTTTGATAAAATAGGCAGTATAAGCACTGTTTTGCTATGAATGATGCTTTTGAGAGCTGTGTGTTTGCTGTTTCTTTTAGGGATGGTTGCTCACCTTTATAACAGATTTCAAGACCCATTCAGATAACTTGCCTATTGTTGGTTGCTCTGGAAAGCAATGCCCCTCTTCTGAGCTCATTAAGGTTTGTCCCCAAGAGCTTCCCCTGGAATTGCCTGCTTGGATCACTGAGAATCTGAGTTGCTAACAGAGGGGCCCTGAAAATCAAACTAGAACAGCCTGGGGGTGGCAATCAAAATAGCTACAATGCTTTGCTAACAAGTTGTTGCTGTCCAGTCACTAAGTCCTGTCCAACTCTTGCGAGCCCACAGGCTGCAGCCCACCAGGCTTCTCTGTCCATGGGATTTCCCAGACAAGAATAGTGGCGTGGGTTGCCATTTCTTCCTCCAGCGGTATCTTCAAGACCCAGGGATCGAACCCTCATCTCCTGCATTGGCAGGCAGGCTCTTTTCCACTGAGCCAGTTGGAAAGGCTCAAGGTCTAATCCTCACAACAGAGCATAGTAGATATTATCCACGGGTACAGACAAGGAAACTGAGGCTGAGAGACACAGAGATGTACCCAGTGCAGAGTGCTCTGGATTGGGGCTGATTCTCCAGCAGCACTCTGCGGTCTGGGGGCTCCTTCCCCAAGGACGATGGGGCTTCCCTGGGAAACATCTGTGTCTCTAGCCTTAGGGACAGCAGAGCAGAGGGTCACACGTCCCAACTCACAAGTTAGAAAGCTGGAGAGCTCCAGCTCCAGCCCCAGAACTGCTGAGACAGAATATTTGCCCTCCATCAAAATATAATCACTGGGGTTTGTTTGTTTGAAGAACATGTGGGTTCTATTTTTTATTGTGCTTAAAAAAAAAAAAAAAAAAACATAAAATTTACCGTCTTAACCATTTCTTAGTGCTAACTATATATGCACACTGCTGTGCAACAGAGCTCACAATTTTTTCATCTCACAAAAAACACCATAAAACAACTCTCCTTTTTCGCTTCCCCGCAACCCCTTCTACAAGCCTTGTACTTTGTGCGTCTCAGAGTCTGACTATTTTAGATCCCTCATTTAAGTGAAATCATGCAGTATTTGTCTTTTTGCCACTGGCTTCCTCTACTAAGCACAATGTACACAAGCTTCATCCATTTTGTAGCATATGACAGAATCGCCTTCTTTTAAAGGGCTAAATAATGTTTTGTTACATGTATAGACCACATTTCCCCTTTTTTAAGAGAGATATAATTGACACATACCATTGTGTAAGTTTAAGGTATACAATGTGTTGGCTTGATTGATACATTTAGATGTTGCAGTATGGTTTTCACTGTAGCTTTAACACCTGTGTCATGTCACAGTTTATTTATCTGTGGATGGACACAGGTTGCTTCCATCTCTTGGCTAGTGTGAATAATGCCATAATGAACATGGATGTGCAAATATCTCTTCAAGATCCTATTTTCAGCACTTTTGGATATATACCCAGAAGTGGGATTGCCAGAACATATGGTAATTCTGGGTTTTCTTTTATTTTTTGAAGAAACTCTATACTGCTTTTCATAGCAGCTGCACCATTTTGCATTCCTACTAACAATGCAAAAAGGTTCCAATTTTTCCAAATCCTCACCAAAACTTGTTATTTGCTGTTTTTTTTTCAATAGTGGCAACATTATTTTTTATTATGTATGTCTCTGACTCTTATCATTCCCTAACCTTGCCCCATTTCAAGGTTCTTTCCACTTTATTTATCTGTTTGTCTGAATTTTTTATACATCTGTTACTTCTATAATCTTTAAGGCAGTGAAGATACATTTTTAAAAAACCTGTTGCAGAAAGGTTGGCCAAAACCAACATTATTTAGGCATTTGATAACTTTGAGTATAGCATATGTGTTACTGAGTACTGAGAGAAATGATAAAATTGAATTGTAGATTTTTCGGAACAGTGTGGAACTGAGACTAGGAGATCATACTATGATCCAAATATCTCTCCATCATCACCTGTCTTCTTTATACCCACTCAAGTAAGGTTAGCATTGTTAGAAAAACTATCATCAGCTAAGGCATGTCCTAGACTGTCAAGTGAAAATCCATTTCCTTTGTTATGCAGACAAATATATTTATTAATTTAAGGTAAATAAAAATAAACATTGTGCTCTCCTGCCAACTTACACTTCTGCATAAATCTATAATCAAGTTGCTTAGAAAGGTAGAATTCAAATGTACTAGAACCTTATCTCATAAAATTAAAGACCACTTGCTGAGACAAAGTGATAAAATGATAAAGTTCCATAAAGAAAATGGTCTGCACTGAGGACCTATTATTGATGACAGACTATTTCCCACACATGTTTCTCCTTCAGTACTCACTATAGCCCTCTATATAAATATTACTGCTTTTATTATGTAAAATTTTTTCTAGTAAGGAAACCAATACTGAGAAAGGCCCAGTTATTTGCCAAAATTCATCCAGCTAGTAAGAGGCAGAGTTGAAATGTACATATTTGGGGTGCTTTCCACTTACTTAGTGACATTTCCATAAATGGAGAACTTAAAGCAAGTGAATACATAGAGCTTTGGATTCAATATCAATATTTTGTTTTTTTGCATCACCAATAAAAAAGCACACATTTTAATATAAAAAATATTGTAATTTCACAAGTGAAATCATAGAAGGTAAGACGTAACCCGATGGAGAGATAAGAGCGTTCTCATAGAATGGGGGCCAAAATCTGGGAAGAGCTAGTGTGGTCGGCAGGCTAGCGTTAGTAACATGTGCTCTAGTAGCATGCAGCTGAGCCGCACCCATCCCAGCCCCTCACTAATTCTGACACCAATGTGATATGGGCATAAGATGCACCCCATGTCTGTTGTAGACATTATTTAAAAATAAGAACAAATAGAAGTTCGATACTTTATGTTGTAGAGCTTCCCTGGTGGCTCAGTCAGTAAAGAATCTGTCTGCAAAGCAGGAGACTGCCTGAAATGCACGAGACCTGGATTCGATCCCTGGGTCAGGAAGATTCCCTGGAGCAGGAAATGGTAACCCACACCAGTGTTCTTGCCTGGGAAATCCCTTGGGTTCACAAGAGTTGGACATGACTTAGCAACTAAACAACTTTATGTTTTAGAATTCTGAACTGGCCCAGTGTCAAATCCACTCATGCTGATTATCATGTGTCCCTGCCGCTAACTAGCTGTGTGACTTTGACTAAGTCGCTTAACCTCTCTGGTACTATTTCCTTTTTCCAAAATGGGAACATTGGAATGGACAATTGTGCATTCTTTTCTAGAGCTAACACTCTAGGGTTTCAAAGTGTACTTTCAAAAATTTCCAAGGGCTCTCAGGATGATTGAGATCCCCAGAAGGATCACCAGCACAAGACCATCCATGGTCAGCCATGGTCTGCAGAGCCACCACCCCATACACCAATTCTTCCTGCCCAATTCCATCTTCTTACCCGGCGTTCCACACCCCCTCTCTCCTCTGCCCATCCTTCTTCTCTCCAGTCCTCCCCACACCCCACACTGGAATCAATCAGAAAAAAATTTTAGATAAGTATTTTTCTTAACTCACAAACATTGACTGATTACTTAGAATGGAACATCATTAGCCATTAACAGTGTTTGTCAAAACTAAGAAAAAGGCTCTATTCCCCTGAAAACGTGTTTGTGCTTCATTGAGGCACCTTATATATGACTTACCTTAGAACTGTATAACACTTTGGAGTTGCAAATGTTCTTATGTATAGTATCATATTCCTGATGAGCTTGAAAGGTAGGTTTTATTATCTCTCTGTTATAGATGAGGAATCCAGCAAAGAAAAATAGAACTATTTGAACAAGAGCTCACAGTTAGTAAATGACAGATCCAGACCTCCTAAATCAAGATCTTCTAGGGTGGGAATTTGAAAGTATACATTTTTACCTCTAATTTTAGTTTCTTAGAAAATCCCCTTCAGATGCATATACATCAATATTATGATTTTTAAAAGAGAAACACTACTCCCAAAAAATCCACTTCAAGAATTATATCCAGAGCATTGTTGTTTAGCCTCAGGATACCTTTAATGTTTTATGGGATTTTTTTTTTTTTTTTTTGCTTTTTTATTCTCCCAGTGCCACCTTCAGATAAGGTGTTCCACAAAGTACTTTTTGAGAAGATAGATGGATAAAAAGAAAGATAGATGCATAGATGACTGGATATATTAACCAAACAACAAATGAGTGAATGAATTAACGAATGGACTCAGACTATTTAGCTTTTCAATTATTGATGAGAAAATATTACCACATCTTTGTTAAAGCCATGTATTTAATCATTAATTTTAAAGCACATTTATCCACTTATTTAGTAAGCATTTGTCACTTTAATTAAGCATTATTAATTGGAAACATAAGATTGAGAATTACTCTCCTGCTTTTATTCATCCATTTAATGTGCCAAGAATTTCTGTTGCAAATCAACAGAGATCAATTATCTACCTCTTTAATGGACTGGAAAGTGTAAAATGACAAATTACTAAGCTTTTTTATCCATCTAGGATACAAAGAGGGCTTCCCTGGCGACTCAGACAGTAAAGAATCCACCTGCAATGCGGGAGACCTGGGTCCAGTCCCTGGGTTGGGAAGACCACCCTGGAGGAGGGCATGGCAACCCACTCCAGTATTCTTGCCTGGAGAATCCCATGGACAGAGGAGCCTGGCAGGCTAGAGTCCATAGGATTGCAAAAAGTCAGACACGACTGAGCGAATAAGCACAGCACAGCACAGAATACAAAGAACTCTGTATTAATTGCCCCAAAAGCTTTTCTTGTTTGACAGAGGCTTTCATCAAAGTTTAAGCTGCTAGTACTTACACCAGCTGACTTTTTTCCTACAAAGAAAAGAAGCAAAAAAGGCAATTTATCCAAGAACTATTAAAAGTAAAGATATATCAATAACGTGAAAGCAAGTTTTACTGGGTGTGTAGCAATTTGAGGTAAAGTTGGATTGGGTCATGAAAAGATTGTGGGAACCAAGAGAAACAGGCCTAACCAGCTCTTCTTGTTCCAAAGAATGGAATCTAAAATGAGTCACGTCTAACACTGGGAAGTGATTCCTTAAAGTCCCTATGATAACTTTACAGATAGTGAACAAAATTTCACCTGCTTTTAAAAATTTTATCTATGTGATGGGCAATATAATCACAAAATATTAATTATACATAAATAGTGATGTTCTTGAGGCAAAATCAAAACTCAGTTTTGCAAATTCTTGAGGAATTCACACAAAAACCTAACAGTGTTTTTCTGGTGTGGGTGAGGAAAAGGAATGAAGAAGACAAAAAATCCTAATTCTGCCCTACACTTCTGGAATGTTTTACCTCTTTACAATAATCACATACTGTATTTTAAGCAGAAAAATAATTCAAAACTTTATGCTCAGCTTCTGGAGTTTGCATGATCAATAGATAATTCCCAGCAAATTTCTACTGTCTATTACAAAGATGTTTTCTCATTCATAGTGATTCCTTCTAATTCAGGGCACACAGAGATTTAAGCAACTGAGTGAATATCAGGGCTGCAGAGATCAGAGTTCAGACACTGCAAAATGTGTGTTTCTAGTCCTATGAGAGGGGCTTCCCAGGTGGCACAGTGGTAAAGAATCTGCCTGCTGAGCAGGAGACATGAGTTTGATTCCTGGTCAGGGAGATTTCCTGGAGTAGCATATGGCAACCCACTCCAGTATTCCTGCCTGGAAAATTCCATGGACAGAGAAGCCAGTTGGGCTACAGTCCACTGCAAAGAATTGGACATGACTAAGTGACCAAGCACATACACACAGTCCTGCTAGAAACATTACTGCTGGCCCAAGTTTTCAAACACAGTCACAGTTTCCTCAGACTTGGACTGAAGAAATTAAAAGTTATTATCATTCTAAGTTGGACAGAGAATTTGCAAACCTAGCTACATATGTAATATAAATGTATTACAGGTTACTATTTAACTGTGTGTTTCTGATCAAAGTGTACAATTACATAACACAAAATATATATGTTGCAAAATCACAACATTCCCTAAAGCAATAGAGAACGTGAAATAAATACTGACAAACTACAGATACCTCTTTTGTTTAAAACTCTTACATGTTTCACTGGCTTTAGGAAAGGACTTGGAACTCTTAATAATGAACTTGGATTTATTACTTCGACAACTGTGGAGAAGAATAAGATATACATTTTTAGAAAAGTACCAAGAGTAGACTCTGTAAATATAGTAATTATTTTTAAATAGCATCATCAAGTCATAAGACTTTATCAAACAAGATTGGGAAATTAGGTGTGGTACATGAGCAATTTTTAAGATAGCTGAAGTTAGCTGTATTAAATAGCCTCTTAGTTTTAATGGCAATCTATTAAAGCTGTAACAGACATTTTCTTGCCTAACTGAACAGAATATATGGAGGAACACTTCACCTTTGTGCTACGGTTCAGGGACATCAGGGACTCTGCTGCGGGAGGCAAGCCGCGATGACTAAGGATTTTACACGCTGTCTGGCTCCCTTGTTACCTCCTTCGCTGCCTGTTTTTTCCAGAATGTCACAGCCCCTGTCTCACGTTCCCTCCTGGTATACCACACCCTAAGAACACAGTAATAATTGAAAGTAGCCAGCAAAAAGACTGATAAGCAAGCTCATGTAACTTTACTCACAAACCTGGGTCAACAAGCTCTGACATTGTGGTAGGAGATATCCAGGCCCCAGTCTGAGCTGCTGCCCTAGTCTCCTGCCAATGCTTTGTGATGGCTTAGCAGCAGTGGACCCTGACTGGGTGCATTCCTGCGGATTCCCTGACACATGCACAGAGAAGGCCCTCAGTCCAGGGGAAGGACAAAAGGAGGGAGAAGCCGGAGTCCATCTGGACTGAGAGATCCACGCCCACCTGCCTGCCTGCTAAGTCATCTCACCTGTGCAGCCCCATGGACTGTAGTCCGCCAGGCTCCTCTGTCCATGGAGATTCTCCAGGCTGGAGTGGGTTGCCATGCCCTTCTCCAGGGGATCTTCCCGACCCAGGGATCAAACCCATGTCTCACGTCTCCTGCATTGGCAAACGGGCTCTTTATCCCTAGCACCACTTGGGAAGCCCCTCCATGCCCACACCAGGACCAATTATAGAGGTGACTGGTCACAGACAACCCAGAAAATGCCCCTATATTAGCAACCTAAGCCGCCCTTATGGTGGGTAACTCACTCTGAGCTCACCTGCCTGCTCTTCCACGCACTTTGTTTCTTCAGACATACTTTGCTTCCAATAAATGTTTTCGTCTTTTTCACAGTCTTGGCCAAATTATTTCTTCAAAGAAGACAAGAACTGAGGTTCGTCGATTAATGCTTCACCCCTGGAATCAATGTCAAGCTCTGTTAATGGCTTCATTCCACTCTGGTGGTGAAATCATGACCTTTACGACTCAACTCAGTACTCAACAGGTTTTTGCCACGTCCATGCTGTATCTTGATCCAGGCTGGTAAGATGGTAGAAAAAATTAGTTGCCAAATAATAAAAGCAATGCAGTTCAGGTTAGGGAGTGCCTATGACAGTCACATTTTCTGGGTCAGCTCCCAATAAATAGTAGCCCTCTCCCCTGTCCCATTTTAAACAATTTAAGTAATAAAGTAAAAACAGAAGCCATTACCAATAGTCCTTGGTTGCAAATGTGAGATCCAACTAGGCCTGCTGACTAAACTACAAAATTAGGAAAATGTTCCCACCCAATCCTAGACAGCCCTGGACGGAAGCAGGCTTACATGATGGAGGCCTCCCTCCCAAGAAAACAGGAAACAGCTGAGTTGTGCATGCCTATTCTTTCTGATTTATCAACTCCACTTAGATGATGTTACATGAAATCATCTCAGCTTTCACTCTTCTATACAACCAGCCTTCCGTTACTCCATCTTTTCTTCATTAATTACCTTAGATTCAGAGGATTGAGCTAAGATACTCATTGCAAGTCACAGCGTCATCAATGTCTAGAGTCTATACAAAGCTCCTTTATGCTTGATTATTTATACACCACCCCTGTTTTCTTCCCCACTACAGGCAACAAAACTAATGTAGTTTATATGTTTTCTTGAGTTTACATGCAACTTGATAAAAAGCATTGTTGTTTGAGTGTGTGTTTTAAAACTTTATATAAATTTGCACACACAAAGTCCTATTCTGGGTCTTTTCTGTTTTTAATATCTGTCTATGTTGTTATATGCATATCAAGTTTATTTATTCTAAATGTTGCATGGTGCTCCAAGGTGTACAAACACCACATTTCACTTTGCTCAATCCCTCAAGTGATGGACGTCCTGATTCCTCCACATCCTCATGCGTGTCCCATTATGTTCCCAGCTGGGTCATAGAACTGTGGATACCTAATCTGATTGAGCACTGCCAAATTACTGTCCAGAATGGTTGCACCTGTCTACACTCCTTCCAGCAGTGCAGGAGGGTCCCTATTATCCAACGTCCCCACCAAATTTTATATAACTTTCTATTTTTGCCATTCTCACAGAGTATAAGATGGTGTTTCACAGCATTTAAAATTCATTATTGAGGCAGATGTAGATAACAGACTTATGGACATGGGGAGATGGGGATAGATAGGAGAGGGTGAGACTAATGGAGAGAGTAGCATGGAAACATATACACTAATATATGCAAAATAGATAGCCAGTGGGAATTTTCTGTATGACTCGAGGAACTCCACCTGGGGCTCTGTGACAACCTAGAGGGGTGGAACAGGGTGGGAGGTGGGAGGGAGGCTTCAGAGGGAGGGACATATGTATACCTATCACTGGTTCATGTTGATGTATGGCAGAAACCAGTACAACATTGTAAAACAAATATCTTGCAATAAAAACTTTTAAAAAATTCATTATTAAGTTTGGACAGCTGTTGATACACATGTTAGTCATTTAAGTTTCTGTAAATGATATGTTATACAATTTGCCTGTTTTCTGAAACAAGTCCTAGATTTTTTCAGGGTGATTTATATATATATATGAATATATTCCGAATGTTGGTTCCTTGTCTGTGTAGGAGTCACAAATATCTTCCCCCAGTCTTTCATCTACCAGTATGTCCAGAATGTCCATCTACCAGATTTTGTCCAGTATGTCCTTTGCAAAACAGACGTCCTCATTTTTTCTTCAAACTCCTAAATTATTTTTGCTTTATGGCTATCCTTTAGTTCTTTCTGAAACCTAAATGAGTTCATATTTCTTCTTATGACAGTTTAGTCTAGGCTACCTATATGTGCTGTTCCCTACACAATCAAGGTGAAAAGATTTATATGACCTGTTTTAGCTATATAAAAATAGTAGCTTTTTGCTTTCAATAAAAAAGCTGTTTTGTTTTAGTATTGGGGTAGTGTGGGCAGACAGACTTGATAAGTACAAAATATGAGTTGAATGAAAATATCCCCCAAATCCTACAGTGAATACAAACCGAATTGCTCCCGCCAATAGATTAATAAGTGGAAAGAGAGAAAGGGAACTGTCTGGACCTGCCCAAAAACTTACAAATCAAGCGATTCCTTGCTAAACTCACCTTTGTGTTCTAGGAAGTTTTGGTAGATTCCTGGGTCTTCCCTATGTGGACAATCATGTTTTCAGCAAACCACTACAATATCGTAAAATAATTAGGCTCCAATTAAAATAAATTAATTAATTTAAAAAAGGAATAGTTTTATTTTCTTTTTTTGTGATCTTATGCCCTTTCTTTTCTTTTTTTTGGGGGGGGGGGGTCTTACTGAACTGACTAGAGCTTCTAATGGTGAGAGCAGACATCCTTACCTTGTTCCCAATCTTGGTGGGAAGGCATAAGACTTTCATATTAAATATGATGTTAGCTATAGGAGTCCTGATAGATTTTCTTTATGAAGTTGAGGGATTTCCTTTCTATTTCTATTTTTCTGAGTTTTTTGGTGAGTGAGTGAATACCGAATTGCCAAATATTTTCCCAGCTTCAATTGATATTAACATGTACATTTTCTTTTTTAGCCTTCTAATATGGTGATGACAGTGATTTATTTTCAAATATTAAACCAGCCTTGTAAATCTGGAATAAGCCCCACTTGGTTATGGAATATAATTCTTTTTATACATTGCTAATTCTACATTGTTAGGGATTTAGAATATGTACTGTTGAGGAATATTGGTCTGCATGTTTCTGGGATGTTTTTTCTTTGTTTGTTTGCTGTCCATTTTGGAGTCAGGGTAAAGTTAGCTTTATAAGATGAATTGAAATTATTCCCTCCTTTTCTGTTTTCTGGGAAGTTTGTATATAATTGATATTGGTTTCTTTTAATGTTTGGTAGATTTCTCCAGTGAAAGCATCTGGGCCTGCAGATTTGTTTTTTGGAGGATTTTTACTTATGAAATGAATTTCCTTAATAGTTACAGGGATCTACAAAGTATTTCATATGGAGTGAATTACAGTAGTCCACATCTTTCAAGAAAAAAAGAGGTTTATTTCATCTAAGTTGTCAAATATATGTGTGTAGAGTTGTTTGTACTGTAAATGCTCCCTTGTGATGCTTTTGATGTCTGCATAATCTGTGCTGCTATCTCCATTTTCATTCCTAATATTGGTAATTTGTATCTTCTCTCTGTTTTATCAGTTTTGCTAGAGATTTGTCAAATTTTGTTTTTTTCCCCAAAGATCCAACTCTCTATTTTATTGATTTTCTGTAATTAAAAAAAAAATTTGCTATCATTGATTTCTGTTTTCACCTTTATTATTTCCTTGCTTCTTCTTGCTATGGGTTTAGTTTGTATTTACCTGTATTTTTGGTTTCTGTGTTCTTCTTTCCCTCCTTATATCCCAGGGTTTCTTCCATTAAAGTTCCCTTTCTATTTAAGGAATTTCTTCAGCCATTCTTTAAGATCTACTGGAGATAAGTTCTTATTTTTCCTTCCTTTGAGAATGTGTTGATTTCGTTTTCATTCTTAAAAGACATTTTCTCTGGATGCAAGATTCTGGTTGACTTCTTTCAGTACTTGAAAATAGTGTTCAACTTCCTTCCAGTCTCCATGATTTCTTATGAGAAATCTGCTGTCATTCTGATACTGTCCCCCACCATAGTAAGGTGTTATTTTCTCTTTCTATTTTCTAAATTTTTTGTATTTGTCTTTAGTTTTTAGAAGTTTAATTATGACTTGCCATTCTGTGGATTTCTTTGGATTTATAGTGTTTGAGATTCATGCACCTTCTTGAATCCTTTTTTTGTTTTTAAAGATTTATTTATTTATTTTATGGCTGCTCTGGGTCTTCATTGCTGTGCACGGGCTTTCTCCAGTTGTGGAGAGCGGGAGCTACTCTCTAGCTGCAGTGAACAGGGGCCTCTCATTGCAGTGATCTCCCTTGTTTCGGAGCATGGGCTCCAGGGTGCCTGGGCTTCAGTAGTGCAGCTCCCTGGCCCAGCTGTCCCGAGGCATGTGGAATCTTCCCAGACCAGGGATCGAAGCTGCTTCTTTTTAAATGACACATTTTGATAACACAGCACACAGTACATTCTAGAGCAAATTTTCTGCAGAGTAAATTAAGAGGCTTATAGAATTTCTATAATATCTGAACATGCACAAGAACAGGAAGAAATAAGCCTTACTGTCATCAAAGCCAGGCAGGTGGAAAAGAGACAGTTTTCTCCAGGGTAATAATCTGATCAAGCTTGTACACCAATAGAAGTGAGCCACTGACCCAGTACACTGTGCAGAAGCAAGCAGCTGAAACCTTAACAAAATCTGCAATTCCTCAGCTGGTCATTTCCACTGTTGTACTTCTATTCTTTGAGCATCCAAGCCGTTTTTCACACCTTAGTCAGCTGGGCATGATCAGCATGATGAGAACTTGCTATCCTTCATAAGTAGACCTTGTCCTCAAATCAGGTTGGTTTGTTGACTTGGCTCTGAGACGCTCATCCTGATAGTACTTCTGGCTGGTAGTCTTGACTTTTTACTTGGTCTCAGTGAACCTAACATTGCTCTCTTTTGTCTTTGATACTTCCCTGTCATATCTGCAGCTGGAAATCAGGTGTATTTGCTTCCTTCCAATGAAAAGTAAGACCAACCTCACTTCCCATGGAAAATTTGGTGACTGCAAGCTGGTGCACTGAATCTCAAATACATTCAACAGAGGAGAAAACTTAAGAATATGGGTGTCAAGATGTGAGCGGTCACCAGTCCCTAAATTTGATAAATAGTACATAATATCAAGTCCCACTGTTGAGTGTGTCCTAGTCCTCAAGAGATGCCTTAGGAATAAAGCCAACTGGAGTCACCTTCAAGTAGGGCCAGAAAACATTGGCCCAGGAAGTTGAATTTAATATCCTTGTTTTTAGTAGCTCCTCTGCTATAGACTGAATTGCTGTGTCTTCCCCAGAATTCATTTGTTGAAGCTCTAATCCCCAATGCGATTGTATTCAAAGGTGGAGCCTTTAGGAGGTAATCAGGTCATGAGGGTGCTGCTGCTGCTGGTAAGTCACTTCAGTCGTGTCAGACTCTGTGCAACCCCATAGACGGCAGCCCACCAGGCTCCCCCATCCCTGGGATTCTCCAGGTAAGAGTACTGAAGTGGGTTGCCATTTCCTTCTCCAATACATGAAAATGAAAAGTCAAAGTGAAGTCGCTCAATTGTGTCTGACTCCTTGTGACCCCATGGACTGCAGCCTACAAGGCTCCTCTGTCCATGGGGTTTTCCAGGCAAGAGTACTGGAGTGGGGTGCCATTGCCTTCTCTGCTCATGAGGGTGGAGCCCTAATGATCTTAGCCCCATAAACTAAGCCTGACAATCAGCGCCCAGGACAAATTTCAACACTTAAGTTGAGGGTTTGTGGCTGTTATGAGTGGGGTGTCTGTATAACATCTGTTAAAGACATGTAGTTCCAGGAGAAGTAAAAGGACCCTGGCTCAGCCTGTTTGCAGAAATGAGCCAGCCTCAAAATTCCCCTCCCTGCCTCTCAGCCAAACAACTCAGGTCTTTGGACTGCAGGTGGCAACTGTGATGACAGCAGAAGCTAGAACTCTCCTCCAAAATCCACACTGATCTTCCCCTCCATCTCAGTCTCCCACAAGAGAGTGGAAACAGGCCACTGCTAGTCATGGTCTCTTTTAAGCCTGGAGGGGGACGCTGCCCACCTGGGCCTCTTCTGAAGGTGTTTGGAAAAAGAACAAAATAGAAACTATGAGGTTACCCTAAATTTCACCCAACACACCACAGGAAACAGAAATAAAATTTCAAATCCATTTGGGAAAAAATAGTTTCAATAAATCACTTTCTTGGCTTCACAACTTGTCCAGCCTCAGGGGCTCTCTGAGTGTCCCCCAATTAGGTAAACTAAGAACCCATTCAGATCAAGTATACGAATGTTCTTCCAAAACTATTTTTTTAAACTACACAAATGTATTGCAGGCAGCTAGAGCTTGAAAGCAGGGATATTCTTTGAAAGTTAACACTGTAAATCAACAGAAAATGAATTGGAAACAGGATGAGGGAACATGGGAAAAAGTCTCAGCAGGAGAAAGCCTGACTCTCTCATTAACATCCAAAGAAGAAATGGAAATTAGAGAAAGGCCAGCTTAGGAGGCAAGCTAGACAGTGCTCTGTTAAGCCCTGTGCTGGGAGAGGATTTGGTCAGTTTATTCTAGCTGTGTGGCATTGGTGGCTTCCCTTGTGGTTCAGCTGATAAAGAATCCGCCTGCAATGTGGGAGACCGGGGTTCAATCCCTGAGTTGGGAAGATCCCCTGGAGGAGGAAAAGGCTACCCACTTCAGTATTCTGGCCTGGAGAATTCTGTGGACTGTATAGTCCATGGGGTTGCAAAGAGTCGGACACAACGGAGTGACTTTTACTCACTTCCTCACTCAGAGCTGGTGGCAGAACTGCACAGATGGGGATGACAAAGACTCTCTTCTTGATCAAACTAACACCAAACTCCTCCAAGCCCCTTTCTGATTAAGCCTCATCCTTGAGTCCTCTCTGACCTGCTTAGTCCAGTTTTAGCAAGATTTCTGCTAAGTCAGTTTAGGGAGAATCCCCCATCCTTAATGTCTGATTACCCCTGATATCTGATCGACTTCCTCATTCTCCACCTTTGATGTATAAATCCTTGACCTGCCTTCAGCAGGAATCCTGTTAAGTGGGTTCAACAAGAATCCCCCTCGCATTGATGTCTCCTCCTAGTATTGTCCCATGGATTCCTTGTCATTCTGCTCCTTGCCTGGAAATCCCCGGCTGTCTTTGCCATATTCAGAGGTGAACCTTGATCTCTCTCCACTATTGCCATACTCTTGACCCCTATTGCAATAGTCCTGAACAAAGTCTTTCTTACAGTTTTAATAAGAGTCAGAAAAAGATTGTACTTTAATAGGATTGAGAGGTGAGAAGGACAAACATCCTTACTTTGTTGCTTCTAACATTAGAATCCCTCAAGCAGTCAACTTTGCTTTTCTTTATGTTTACCTAACAACCTTTGATGGAGTCTAGCTCCCAAAGTCATTTTCAGGCTAAAGAGACTGTACCTCACCATCTTATAGTTCTCACTGATATTTAATATACTGGCATTGGTGCTGGTTTGTATGCTTCTGTGACTAACTTAATCATGGAGCAGTATACCCACGGCAAGCACATTGACAGAAAAGAAGTTTCTGGGCCCGCAAAAGAGAGGCGCAGAAGGTGAGACCTGGCCACAGTGAGCTACAGCATTTAGAATTACTGCTGGAGCTTAGATGACAGAGTGACTAGTGAACAACAGCAACCAGTTTTTGAAAAGTCAACAGGGAGTTAGAGATGAGGAACTAGTGTGGATAATACAAATTATTTTGGCCATTGCATTCAAAATTTAATCTTTCTTTTTTTGCACTGTTTACATTCTAAGACTCAATATACATCTTGTATTGTCACCCTTTATTGCTAAGATTTGCCCATGGCTCTATCCTGACTTGGAAATATAATTATAATGCAGAATCTGGTTCAGAGGTCCTGGTGGGGTGGAGACAGGAGTCTGTGTTTCTGGAAAGCTCCTACATGTTGCAGATGCTGCTGGTTCGGGGCACTTAGAGTATAAAAGGTGAGGTGTCATCGTCTCTAGTCTAGAGTATTGGTATAAACACCTAAATGGTCTCCCTGCCTCTTTTTCCAATCCATTCCCCATGCTGCAGCCGGTGTGGTCTTTCAAAAATGCAAATCTAACAAGTCCTACCAGTTTTTCTGCTTCCCATAACCCTCAGAGCCTCAGATCCTGCTGCTGTCTCCTTCCTCGCCTTCAGGCACCCACTCCTGTCTCACGCTCACTGTTCCAGCCCCCAAGAATTAGACTCCATTCCTGTAAGCACCTGTCAAGTCTAGTTCTCTGCCTTCTCACAAGTTCTTCTCATCTGACAAACATAATTTCTATTTCCCATCTTTACCTCTCCCATGTCCTCCCAAGTTATGAACCTTTCTCTCCTCTCTGATCTCTTCCATTCATTGTATTTATCAACCTATATAATTACTTGTCTCAAATTTCTATCAATAGATCATGAATGAGGGAGAGAGGTACCTGTATTTGTTTTAATTGAATCTCTGTCACATTGTTTCACATATAGAAAATATTCAAAATATATTTATTGAGTTGAATCAGAAAAGGAAGAGTGTTAAGGAAGCCGTAGCCTGTAAAGGTTTCAAACTGATACCTCATTTGGTCTACTCCAGACAGTCACAAACAGGGTTACTAAATATTAAGGACAATATTGATTAGGTCATCAAATTGACAATCTGAAGAACTGTAACTACTTTAAAATAAAACTAGGCTTGCAGTTCTGTTTAAATTCTGTCTTATCTAAACAATACAGAATACATTTTTTATACATAAAACAAAGGAGCCCTGACCAGCTGTTCTCAATTTTCACAGAAGGGCTAGCAAATATAAGCATAAATTATAGTTAGATATGCAAAATACAGAAAGATTAGATAGTAAGTAGGAGTAGGGGTTAGATAGCCTGTGAGAGACCCTTCTGAAAAATGTTTCACATGGTAAGTAATTTTTAGATCTTAGTTTGTGAGATGTTGTAAATGGATTCTAACAACTATAATCTTTAATAGCATCTTGGAACTTTACATGAACTTCAGAGATGCATTATAAAAGAAAAATCAAAATGGTACGAACTCAAGAATAAAACATGCACACAGGCCTAACATAAAAGTCTGTGTGGCTGAAGTATATCAATTCAATGAGGCTTATTTATTGTACTATATACAAAAGTATAATTGATAATCTGTTGCATTTTCATGTTTTTCTTTCACTATGCTTTTTTTTTTTGACTAGAGACTGTCTTTTTTAAGGAAAGAATGGCATCTGAAAGTACTAGGATCCACCTGGCCTTTTAGTTTTCTCATTACCTGATCCCAAAATTCCTGATCTGGCTCAGGATTCTGGTGTAAAATAAACTACTGGATTCCCATCAAGGTACTGTCTTAGAAATGATCCCCAAGGGAGCCCACCTGCCCCCACCCTAGGAATTCCTCCAGGTGAACAATGCTCCCATTGTTTATCTTCATTCATTATGCTCAGAGCCACACCTGGTAGAAGCCAGAAGCTGCCCATACCCACCTTCTTAGAAAGAATGAAAGAAAAAAAAAACAGGAAAAATGGAGTTAGGAAATGATTCAATGTATCAAAGTATCTTTTTGTGTTTTGTGTGCAAGAATATATAATATTCTCATGGGTGTGAATTTGCTTTCAATACAAATATACCAAACCTATTATTTACTGATTACTCACATGCTAGAATTAAAAAAAAAAAAAAATCTCCCTTTTTATTTCTTTATTTGTGGCTGCCCAAGGCCTTCTGTGGGGCTTCCCTGGTAGCTCAGCTGGTAGAGAACCCGCCTGACATGCAGGAGATCCCAGTTCGATTCCTGGGTCCCGCAAGATCTCCTGGAGAAGGGGTAGGCTACCCACTTAGGTATTCTTGAGCTTTCCTGGTGGGCTCAGATGGTAAAGAATCCGCCTGCAATGCGGAAGACCTGGGTTTGATCACTGGGTTGGGAAGATCCCCTGGAGGAGAGCATGGCAACCCACTCCAGTATTCTTGCCTGGAGAATCCCAGTGGACAGAGGAGACTGGCGGGCCACAGTCGACGGGGTCGCAAAGAGTTGGACACGACTGAGCGACTAAGCATAGTACGTCACTAGGGCTTCTGTAGTTGTGACCCCTGGGCTTAGTTGCCCCATGGCATGTGGAATCTTCCCGGACCAGGGATCCAACTCATATCCCCTGCATTGGCAGGTGAATTCTTAACCACTGGACCACCAGGGAAGTATGCTAGAACTTCTTATACATATTTTATCTTGTCTTTGTGACAACCAGGAAAGTTAGGTATCATACTCCCCAGTGAAGAGAAATCCAGAGAGAATCAGTCCCAGTCAGTGGCTGATCTGAGATCCAGACTTGTATCAACCTCATTTCTAAGCCTAAATTGTTTCCTCTAAGTTCTGCTGCCTTCCAGAAAGCAAAGCCCCAAAGATAATCTCATTGGAAGTTTCGACTAACTTTATTTAGTCAAAAAAATAGAGGAAAAAAGGAATGCATGTGTGAACAGACTCTATCGGGGGTATCCAAAAAGCTCGTGACGGACTGATACTGGACCTTAGAGAGGCTATTGGTACCCGCCCCGCACCCACCCTCGTCCCAATACATCCGCCTCTCTGCTTCCGCTGGTGTTGTTACCCAGGAAAACCGCAGCGCGCGGAGCGGTAGCGAGAAGGTTATGGTAGAGAGCTGAGGTCTAGCGATCTGGAGACGTCGGTCTTTAAAATGTGTATTCAATCTGTCCTCGTTCACTTCCACTACCTCTTTCCCACCCAGCTATTCGCTAATAGCCTTGTAATTCTCCCCTCTTCCAAACTGTCCTCCCCCAAACCCTCCTTCACCCGCCAGATAATCGGGATATGTCATTCCCTCTCGTCTGAACCCTCTGCGGCTGCTCCTTGCTCCGAGGATGTTTAAACACCCTTCCAGGCCCTCCGCGTTCGGCCCCTGCTCAGTACTCTGGCTTCCCACTCCCGGCCATGAACTCACCTGTTCGCCTTGCTCCCCCCACGCAGGCCCTTTTCTCCCTCAGCTCTTCTGCGCAGCAGGCAAGTTCTCCTGTCCCCCGCCTTCAGCTTTCCCGAGCCCCATTCTGAATGCTCTCTGAGCCTCAGCTTAGATGCCTCTTTTTAAGTGAAGCCTTTCGTGTTTAATTCCTACCTGCAGTCTCGACTCCTGCCATCTAATTAGACCTTCCTGGGTGTACACTGGAGCTCTTCGTCTACGATTGCAATTTTCATTGCATACTTGCCTGATTATTTTTAATGTCTGCCAAGGGTCACAAAGTTTTACCGCCGTGCCTGGAAGGCACACTTCTGAAACCTAGTAACTTTTCAATGAATGAATGAATGAGGGAACTTGAACTGGATGTTTTCACCACCATCATCCTACCGTGACAATATTTCGAGTCCCCCATTGCTACTGTCAATGGCATGCTCACCCCGTGGGCTTAGCAACGCCCTGGAGGAGCGTAGGCGGCGCGCCCACCGCTGGCTCCGGCACTCCGGGGACGCCCCAGGCACAGTGCGGCTCGGGGCGGGTCTCACCGCCGGGAGTCCTCGGGGCTCCCAGGTTCACGTGCACCGGGGAGGAGGGGCGGAGGAAAAAGAGAGCGTGTGCTGGGAGATCCCGGGGCGCCTCCACCCCGGCGGCCCGCCGCCACCCGGGAGCCACTTCCTCCTCGGGGGCCGGCGTGTGGGGCGGGGCAGGAGACGCCCCCGCCGGGCTGGGCCCCGGGCCGCCCCAATGAGATTCGGTGCCCGGCCGCGGCTGCGCCCAGTCCAGGCGCTGCGCTCGGCCGCGGAGGAGGCGGCCGGCCGGGGCGGCGGCGGCGCTGCGCGCGCCAAGGGGAAGCCGAGCCTGCCAAGCTGGCGCCCGGCGGGGCCATGGTGGCCGGCGCCCGCGGCGGCTGCGCGCAGGCGGGGGCTGTCCGGCGCGGCCTCCTGGCCCTGCTGCTCGCGGTCTCCGCGCCGCTCTGGCTGCAGGCGGAGGAGCTGGGTGAGTGGAGCGCGTCCGGCGGGCGGCGGGCTGGGCCTGGAGGGACAGCGCGCGGGGGGAAGTCGGAGTCGCAGCCTGTGCCTGGAGTCCCGCTCTCTCCGGCCGATGGCGGCTCGGGTCAAAAATAAGTTACTGCATTCCGATCGCTCCCCAGCAGACTCCTTCCTTCGCCCGCAGACACTTCGCGCCTCCCAACTTTCTCTCTCCCCTCTCGGTTGGTTTCCAGACTTCCTGCCTCTGCGGGCCCCGTGAGAAGTGACATGGCCCGGGGGGTCGCGAGATGAAGACCCCAGGCTTAGGGGGAGGATGTTAGTGGGGGAGGCGCCTCTCAAACCTTTTGACAGAGCTGCTGCCCACAGCCGGCCGCCTCTCGTCCCTGCGGGGCGTGTGAGTTTCTGGCTGGCACGGATGGTTGGGAAATGATTCCCCGAGGTCCGCCCTGGGAAGCCGGCAGCCCCAAACAGGCCGCCCCTCTAGAGTGTGCTGCTGCGCCCCGACTTGGAACCGTGTGACTCGGCTCCTTCTTGGGTGTCTGAGCGAGTCTCCCGACCTGGCTGATCGTTCTCTGGTCCCGGTCCTTGCCTTCAAGTTGGACCTAATTAGCCCACCGGCGAGTTTACTGCTGCTTATCCAGCAGATGAAAGCAGTAAGCCGTTTTACCAGCTGTAGGCAAATCCTTGAATTTAGTTCTTTACTGATCGCGAGGGGCAGCTTTCTGCGGAGTTTTCCTGTGGTTTCCCTCCTGCCTTACTTTTGCCCCTCTGCAACCCAGATGATTTAATGGCAGTGCATCTATCCAGACTATTCTGACGGCTCCCCACCCCGTGTTTTCTAATGGGACAAGAACCAATACTAAACCAAAGGCAGGCATTTTGGTCACTGAACCCTGTATTCTCAGTCTGAAACTTTGATAGTCAAGATGTTGGTTTTGGTTCCTAAATTAGCTTACATACCTATTTGTTAGGAAAGAAAGAAAGAAAGAAAAACCCTAAAGTTTAGGCAAACTGTGTCTTGGCACTGTAGCAGAATGCTAGGAATGTTGTAAAATATTGATAAATGTGTGTGTTTTTATTAAATATGTAGGATTTTGATCATGGGTGTTTTAAGCCCGTAGAAAATGTTTCCCAGGTCATTGTTGGAAGACGCACCTTCAGTATTGGACATCTATGAATAGACCCAGCAACGTGTTCCTATACTAGTCTGGCCAGAGCTGTCACCATCTTTCCAAATGCAGTTTTTTTAGACGTTATATCCATCCAGACTGTTAACTGGGTGCTTTATAGAGCAGTCTCTGGGAAGCAGTGTGACTGCTTAGATTCTTAGAGCTTCACATTTGATACTTCATTGCACAAAATTGTTGGAAGAAGATGTCATGTTTCCATGAAGAATCCTGTATATTTAGAACTTTAAAAGAACCAATGAAGGCATAGGTATTCAGTCACAAAAGAAGTAAAACTTAGATTTGGCATATTTACTGAAAAAAATCCAGGAACTCAAGTTCTGATATCTTTTGAGTGAAGAGGCATAATCAATGATTTTTTAGTACCTCTCATGTCTGTGGTATTTCGGATTAGCCCTTGATCACTTGTTTTTCAAGTTTTCATAAATTTAAGCATGCAAAACCATTTTAGGTTTTGAAATATGCTACTGGGTATATAGCTGTTTGATGATCTTCAGTGATATTAGTGTTCTTAATGTTTAAAAAGTAAGACTCGTGCCTTAGCGTGAGTCTGGTTTTGTTGAGAAGACACTGTTTATTGCATTTTACTATCATTGTTTTTGAAGGCAGCTTAGTCTGCCTTCTTGGCATTCTTGGGAGTCTTCTTGGCTCCCCAACCTGCTTGATCACCACTGTCTCCAGAAGCTTTGTAAAGCCCCAAACCCAAAGTCTGAATCAGAACATCCAATGGGTGGGGCCTGGGAAGATGCGATTCTAAAAAGTTCCCACAGGTAATTCTGATTCAAATCAGCTTTGAGATGGTGGAAACATCTGATATTGTATAATGTTAATTATATATATCATATATATTATTATAACATATATCATATAATACTGTATAATGATAATATGATAAAGTGCTACTACCATCTGTGTCATAGACCATTTATTTAATATTAGACTTTTATTCATTGTATTAGAAAATAAATGTAATAAATTAATCTGAATATTTTAGGCCTAGTCAATGAAATTACTCATTTTTTTAAAAAAAGTCAGAATCTGGTGACCCCTGAAGCTATACTGGTTCCTTGTAATACTGCTGCTTGCCTATGTGCTGTTTTTGCTATATATATATATATATATATATATATATATATATATATTTTTTTTTTAAGTCCATTCTTCTATATTCACTGCCAGGCAGGCCCCAGGCATTAGGGCTTGATGAGCACAATATGGGCTGATTTTTGCTCCTTCTTATGCCCTGCTCCTCTGGACCCACTTAACTAACGTTAAGCATTTCCACAGATTGTTTCACATCATTTTGACTTTACATAATATCACATCTGGGGCTTCCCAGGTGGCCTAGCTGTAAAGAATCTCGGTGCAATGCAGGAGATGTGGGTTCCATCCCTGGGTTGGGAAGATCCCCTGGGGAAGGAAATGACAACCCATTCCAGTATTCTCACCTGGAAAATCCCATGGACAGAGGAGCCTGGCAAAAGAATGACTTAGTGACTGAAACAACAGCCCTAATGTCACATGTATGTTGATCATTAGCATTGTTTCAGTTTGTATAAATCCATAGGCTTGGGCTTAGGTCTTATTACCTTATTATCAATTTTGTGAAATAAAATACCTTTCATTCATGTGAGGAATTGGTGCTAACTAAAAATCTCTGATTCTCTCTTAACCAAAATATTTGGAAATGGATATTAAAGATTTCCTTCTTGTGGTTTAAGTATTAGGAGAATAAAAATAAGCAGTTAATCTCTGTGGAAACTTGTGAGCATACAATTAGATACAGAAAATTTGATTATAAGATTCTGCCCAACTCTTAACTTTTTACTTTCAGAAGTTCTGCTTTTAAGCCATCCATCCTTTACATTTGGTTCAACAGGGGACAGCTGATGTCTGATGTTTTGGGTGAGTGGCTTTTTAAAAAGTACTCCCAATTTCTTCTGGCACTTTCTGCATCAGTGCATGCAGTTATCCCAGATTTTCCTTCATCTTGAAGGTCTGTCATTTGGTCAATGTGATGAACTCTAAGTTCTGGTGGGCAGTGACTGGGACTGTCTTTATCTTCATAGCACCTGACCAATAAATGTTTCTCAAGTTGAACTGAACAGTGTCTTTTTATTTAGAAGATATTTTCAAATTGTCCTCCTTAGAGGAAACTAAGCAATGAAAGGTCTACCAAAGTTCTTATGAAGGCACATCTGATGCTTCCACTAATTAACTGTGTTTCGCAAGCCCAGCTCTCTTGGCATGCTTATTTCTATACATCAGGATGCCTTCTAAATGCAAGTGCGGCAGAAAGAAGGGAGGGTGGCCACCAGAACAATATGTCTTTTGGCACTAGTAGGTGCAATCTATAACTGGCACCCTGAAACATTAAGTTATACCATATATTTCAGAGGAGAAAAAGTTGTGCTGAAGGATTAATTAAACACATCAAAGGATGTTATTAAAACAGGATTTGAACTCTGAAGTGTCTCAAACTATACTTACCAACTTTTCATAAGTTGAACCCTTTTACCTTAGGGTACCAGAGCAGACTAGAAAATCATATTAAAAACCACAACTTGGAAATAAGCAAGACATTTGACATTTATAAGAAACTAGATTTTTATTTTTCAGGTGCAAGGGAAAATTAACTGCAGCATGTAGCAAAGATTTTAGTCATGTTAAGGCAGTGGGGTTACGGGACAGGGGAGAGGGACTTGTGAAGGGAAATATTTCCTAGAGAGTTTTGGACTTACTGCTATGCCTGTCCTGAATCAGGAAGTCAAATCTCTGCATATTGGAGCAACCAGTTGTTTTGAAATTTTAAGGAGGTAATGTCCTGTGCTTAGTCATGTCAGACTCTTTGCAACCCCATGGACTGTTGCCCGCCAGCCTCCTCTGTCTGTGGGATTTTCCAGGCAAGAATATTGGAGTGGGTTGCCATGCCGTCCTCCAGGTAAGGAGATAATACACAATACCTATTTGGACTTGCTGCTGGCACAGAGAACTCAGTAAATGGCAGCTACCTTACTAATCATTATTGTTTGTTACTATTAATTTGACACATACAGGGACCCTTTGTTCTGCCTCCCCCACTGCCTCCTGGAGCTCATTCTCTACCACACTGCTTGTTCCCAGCATACTGACTTCTCTCTATTTCTCGGTCGTATCAGTCTCCCTTCTAGCTCAGAGCCTTTGCATGTGCTGTTCCCTCTGCCTGGAACAGGCTTGTCCCCAAATGTCCACACTTCCTTCCCCGTTGGTCTTTCTTTGGACCTTGCCTTTGGAAGGAGACCAGCCCTAACCACCTGGAGCCCTCTCGTCTTCCCCAGAACTCCACATGCCCTGCTCCCTGCTTGCAGTTTTCTCCAGAGCACTTCGTATCTTCTAACAGAGTCATTTATACTTTTCTTTCTTGTCTGTCTCCCCTCCATGAGAATGTGAGGTCCATGAGAAGCCTGGTGCGGTGAATAGTGGCCAGCACATAGTGGGTGCTGGGTAGGAAATGGGTGCTCAGTGAGAGCAGGATGAGAAGACAGTGAAGAACCAGTTCCTGCCCTGTGGTTGAAGACTCCGAGCTGACTCTAGCTGAGAATCACAACCTGAACAAGACAGAGTATGAAGTTGTATGTCTAGTCCAACTGCTATTTGTAAACAGAAAGTCTGAAAATATGGATTTAAAATAGAGGAACTCAAACAAAAGCAGAAGATATTAAGAAGAGGTGGCAAGAATACACGGAAGAACTATACAAAAAAGATCTTCATGACTCAGATAACCACGGCAGGATGATCACTCACCTAGAGCCAGATATCCTGGAATGCGAAGTCAAGTGGGCCTTAGGAAGCATCACTACGAACAAAGCTAGTGGAGGTGATGGAATTCCAGTTGAGCTATTTCACATCCTGAAAGATGATGCTGTGAAAGTGCTGCACTCAATATGCCAGCAAATTTGGAAAACTCAGCAGTGGCCACAGGACTGGAAAAGGTCAGTTTTCATTCCAATCCCAAAGAAAGGCAATGCCAAAGAATGTTCAAACTACCGCATGATTGCATTCATCTCACACGCTAGTAAAGTAATGCTCAAAATTCTCCAAGCCAGACTTCAACAGTATGTGAACCATGAACTTCCAGATGTTCAAGCTGGATTTAGAAAAGGCAGAGAAACCAGAGATCAAATTGCCAACATCTATTGGATCATCGAAAAAGTGAGAGAGTTCCAGAAAAACACCTACTTCTGCTTTATTGACTACTCCAAAGCCTTTGACTATGTGGATCACAACAAACTATGAAAATTCTTCAAGAAATGGGAATGCCAGACCACCTGACCTGCCTCCTGAGCAATCTGTATGCAGGCCAAGAAGAAACAGTTAGAACTGGACATGGAACAATAGACTGGTTCCAAACTGGGAAAGGAGTACATCAAGGCTGTCTATTGTTACCCTGCTTATTTAACTTATATGCAGAGTGCATCATGCGAAATGCCAGGCTGGATGCAGCTCAAGCTTGAATCAAGATTGCCGGGAGAAATATCAATAACCTCAGATATACAGATGACACCACCCTTATGGCAGAAAGGGAAGAAGAACTAAAGAGCCTCTTGATGAAAGTGAAAGAGGAGAGTGAAAAAGTTGGGTTAAAACTCAGCACTCAGAAAACTAAGATCATGGCATCCAGTCCCATCACTTCATGGCAAATAGATGGGGAAACAATGGACTTTATAATAAAGTGACAGACTTTATTTTTGGGGGCTCCAAAATCAGTGCAGATGGTGACTGCAGCCATGACATTAAAAGCCACTTGCTGCTTGGAAGAAAAGCTATGACCAAACTAGACAGCATATTAAAAAGCAGAGACATTACTTTGCCAGCAAAGGTCCATCTAGTCAAAGCTATGCTTTTTCCAGTAGTCATGTATGGATGTGAGAGTTGGACTGTGAAGAAAGCTGAGGGCCGAAAAATTGATGCTTTTGAACTCTGGTGTTGGAGAAGACTCTTGAGAGTCCCTTGGACTGCAAGGAGATCCACCCAGTCCATCCTAAAGGAGATCAGTCCTGAATATTCATTGGAAAGACTGATGCTGAAGCTGAAACTCCAGTACTTTGGCCACCCAATGAGAAGAACTGACTCATTGGAAAAGATCCTGATGCTGGGAAAGATTGAAGGCAGAAGGAGAAGGGGATGACAGAGGAAGAGATGGTTGGATGGCATCATTGACTCGATGGACTTGAGTTTGAGTAAGCTCAGGGAGTTGGTGATGGACAGGGAAGCCTGGCGTGCTGCAGTCCATGGGGTTGCAAAGAGTCGGACATGACTGAGTGTCTGGACTGAACTGAACTGAACTTCTGGTGTATTCAAAGGCATTGGAGATGAAAGGAAAACTACTGCCAGGCTTTCAGGTCTGGAGTAAGATAGACTAAGGAGTAATTTTGCCTTTCTGTAACTGAAGAGTCACATTGATATCATCTTCCAGATGTTCATTCTCTGCTTTGTATATAAAATTTAAAAAAATTATTTTTCGCCTTAGGGGGTTCAGGAATGGAAGAGACTTAATTAATGAGGGGGGAAAGCCACATGGTGATTTTTAACCCAATGTGGGAATAAATTCAAACTGAGTCCTAGTTGTGGGATGGCGGTGGGGGTGGGGGGAGGGAATGGGAGAAAAAGAGGAGGAAAGTCTAAGATTCATGAAGGCAGGAATGAAACAGAGCCTTTTAATTCACCACCAGCACCAAGTTCAGGGTCTGGCTGATAACTGTTTCCAGATAACTGTTTCCTGAGTCAGCGCATGAACGCTGTGGCTGAGGTCTGAGAGAATGAGGTGAAGGGTAACAGTCACTTAAGTGTTTTTAGAGGAAATTGCACACATGACTATTATGATGTCCTTAGAGATACCGTACACGTGTTCCAGCAAATAACTAAATTCAACCCTGAAAAGGGCTGGGAATCTGAGACTCCTTTCCAAACAACACTCCAAAGCTGCCGTGTTAGGCGCTGGCCGTCTTGAGAACAGGGGAGCAGGTGGTATACTGGTTTGGGCCAGGTGAGCCAGTGGTCCCCTAAGGTCTGCAGGTGCTTATACCTTGAGGGCAGCAGGGCCTGCTTTGCCTTGAAGATCATTTGGGGACAGTTTAGGTATTTGTGACATGAGCACTGTGTCAAGCCGTAGAGTCCTCTATGCCTTGACTGTGTAATGCCACTTCTGTTTAACCTATTTATCTAGTTTTCATGGACTATCTCCAGGGAAGACGTAATTCCCCATATTTGCAGAAATTCTTTGTCTTGTATACGCTAGTATATGGTCATTTTAATTTTATATGGCTCCATTTCATAACTGAGAGTGTTTCATGAATATACCTA
Organism: Dama dama; assembly: GCF_033118175.1. Classification (NCBI taxonomy): domain Eukaryota; kingdom Metazoa; phylum Chordata; class Mammalia; order Artiodactyla; family Cervidae; genus Dama; species Dama dama. The sequence goes on along the minus strand of NC_083708.1, from coordinate 32,546,614 downwards.
GAGGTTGTGTATAAATGATTTTTATGGAGCACTCTATTCTTGAGAAAAGGAAAAGGAAAAAACAACTATTTCATTTTTCTTTCTGAGGAACATCAAGACCAGTGAATATTAAAGGTTATGAGTTATGAAGTCCAGTTCAGTTTCGAGTGCCAGTATATAAAATTTCCTACAGGGAAAATGGTAGACATTTCTGTGGGTCTCACTTAAATTTTAAGTGGCTGAGTAGGTTTAATGCAGCTTTCTTATTGCTTTTCATAAAAGCAGGTTCACTTCAGCTTGAAATGTGGTTTATTTCAGTCCCAAGGAGGAATCTGTTGAGACATAATAGCTCACGAGACATAACAGCTCATGGGCCCACTGGAACATGAGATCTGTTTATTGGATTGCTCCTGCTCTGAGTTTAGAATGGAGGCTGCTTACTGTGAGAATTATATGGACCACGATTTGCCTTTTTTTCCATTTGCCCCTAGAAAGCCGCTGCTTTGCTTAAGAGTCTAGAATAGAAGGTAACTCAACCCAACAAAGAAATGGCCTGCTGTCAGTGCTAGCTCAGAAGGGTCGAAAAATCTTTGAGACCCTCTTGCCTTTTGGGTAGGAAATTCCTTTTTCTTCCCCCCAACCCAGCTTTCTTTTTTTCCTTTTTCATCCTCTTTGCTACAGTTACTGTGCTATATTATTAAGATCTTAACAGACACACTGCTTTTCCCCTGAGGTATTTAAAGTATATTGAAGACTTCATGGCATTTCTCCCCTAAAGATTTCATTTGCATTTATTAACATTTTCTTACATGGCCACAATGGCTTGAGCACACCTATAAATACTAATGTTAATATCTTAATATCATCTAATACTCAAGTCATATTTCCCCTGTTAACCTAGACATGTCTTTGGGCTATTGGTTTGTTTAAACAAGGATCCAAACAAGGTTCACACTTTGCAGTTAGTTATTATATCTGTTAAGTCACTTTTAGTCTACAGCTGATCCTCACCCGCCTACATTTTATTTTCCTGAAAGAAAGTCAGATTCAGTTATCTGGTGACACGGCTCACATTTTAAGTTGACTTACTGCTTCTGAGCGGTGTGTCTTATACTTGCACCAGTGCCTAAAGTATAAAGCTGAATTAGACCTACAACTGTGATTAGACTCAGGCTAAATGTTTTGATAAAGGTACCTCAAAATGCTGTGTACTGCTAATTGTATCACAACAAGATGCATTTATTATTACTGTTATTATTATTGCCCCATGCTTGAATGATGCCAAGAATGATCAGTGACTTCTGGAAATTACAGCTTGATCCCTCCATTATAAAGTTGCCTTTTTCCATATGACCTGGAAGTAGTCTGCAGATAGTAATTTCTTGCTCACTCACAGGATTCTTCTCATCAACATTTCAGCCAGTGGTTTAAGCGTCTGTTGATCATTGTTACCCAATCAGATTTTTTTAATGTAAATAATATTTTAAAACCTTACCTTTGTATTTTTGTAATGAATTTTTTTTTTTTTTTTTTGCCTCTAACTTAATTTAGTCTTGACAATTTTGAGAGGTATTGAAGGAACTGAGATTCAGAGAGACTGGATCATTTACCCTAGGCACATTCACTTTCTGTGCCTAAAAGTGGACTCAGGGAACACGTCCTACAATTCTAAGTGCCTTAGGATGGTCTCCTGACTCATCTTCAACAGATGTTCTTTCAGATGGGATCAAGTTCAAGAAAAGAAGCCTTGGAGGAACACAGTTTCAGGGGGTTATTTATGCAATAAAGTTTTAAATTAATAGCCTTTGGCTTTCTCTTAGAGGTGATTACCTTTGCCACAGAAATATTAAGACCTTTAAGTGAAAAGTGTCAGTCACTCTGTTGTGTCCAACTCTGCAACCCCATGAACTGTAGCCCACTAGGCTCCTCTGTTCATGGAATTTTCCAGGCAAGAATACTGGAGTGAGTTGCCATTCCCTTCTCCAGAGGATCTTCCCCACCCAGGGATCAAAGCCAGGTCTGCTGCATTGCACGCAGATTCTTTGCTATCTGAACCACCAAAAACTTCCAATTAGTAGCTAACCACGTGCTTTTATCCACTGTGATACATTCAGCAATTCAGAATACGGAATGTGCAATGACTATACAATTTTTAGGACCATGCAGTGTGACATGAATTTTATAAGGTTTACTTTTTTCTCACAAATCTTATGTTTCATACCTCATTAGATGTCTGATAAAATGCCATCTCTTTTCCAACTGAGATTTGCTGTTCTTTGGTGGGTAAACATTGATTGCTTTTTTCTTATATGTGGTGTATACATGTGTGTTCCCACAAACCTTCTCATCCTATTTATTCGTATATTTTTGATTGTATGTTCAAATAATTCCTAAATTTACACTCTTGTCCATGTGTCAGAAATATCATTCTGGCTTAAGTATAGATCCTGAAATTTATTATTTTCTGTCCTAGATGTATAAATGAAATCTAGAGTAAAATTGTGTCAGAAATAGATGTGTTCCAATTTTAGAAATAGATATTAAAGTAAAACCATACAAAACTTACATGTTAAAGATTTTTCATTTTTAAAAAAATTCACTGCAAGATCCCTGTTAATAATGAAGGCCTTTTAAGTCTCTTAGGCTTTCCTGGTGGCTCAGATGGTAAAGAATCTGCCTGCAATTCAGGAGACCCAGGTTCAATCCCTGGGGTCGGGAAAACCCACTGGAGAAGGGAATGGCAACCCACTCCAGTATTCTTACCTGGAGAATTCCATAGGCAGAGAAACCTGGCATGCTACAGTTCATGGGGTTGCAACACGTCAGACACGACTGAGCAACTAACTCTTCACTTCCTTCCCAAGTCTCTTGCTACTCAGAGTACATCTTAAAAGTACCAGCAGAATAGTCATTGTCAAGAGATTTTTGGACATGTAGAAATTTCAGGCCCTGCGTATTAGTAAGATTTTCAGGTGGTTGCCGTGCCCACTGAAGTTTGAGAAGCAGCACTTTATTCTACTGAAACCTTCATATTACAGAGCGGCTTTTGGGAGCTACACTGATGCAATCAAATAGAACAACCTTTGCTGAAAGTGAAATAATCACCTCTCAGGCTATTCCTTTAATAGTCTAGTAAAAAGCACTTACTTAAATAATTTAAAAGAGAGAGTGGTGAAATTTCTCATAAGTTTTATGAGAAACCCTGACTTAAATATGGCTCTCTTCCTCATGTTAATTTCGAGACTAAAAGAGAAGGACTATAAATAAATAATTGTAATGTGGGTTTTAATGCCAGTTGGGCTGCTTAGCAGTGGCAGTGTGATCCTGGGCAGTGTCTTAAATCTCTGTTTCCTCACCCCCGAAATGTATAACTTCAGCAATTGCAGCCTAAATGCTTGAGCTTCATGGTCTTCGGAATCAGACAGGTGAGGTTCACATGCCAGCTCCTCCACGGGGCTGACAACTCAGCTTCTCAGAGCCTCTGCTTCTTCAAACATAGAACAGGGATAATAGGAAGGACATGTGATGAAGAAAGGATGCTGTTTGCTTTCTTGGGTTGCATTGGAATTGTCCTGTCTTAAAAGATATGGGGTATGTACTTGGATGTTTGAGATTTTACTATTTATACACAGCTATTTGTATGTATGCCTGTATGTATGAAATGTTTTATAATTTTTAAAAAGGGAATTAATAACATATTAACCAAATATGATGACCCTGAAAATTAAATAAAATTAATATAAAGTTCCTTAGAACACTCAGTATGTCACTTTTTACAGTAGATGTTTGATAAATGCTACCTGTTAGTAAGAGCCTTTTCACAATTAATTTTATGATTTTTTCCCCCTGTTCTAGTAACTTTTTGGTTCTTAATAATTTTTAAAAAAACTGTCAAAGTGAAAATACCTGTGTGTATGAGGGAGCAAGAGAGAAACATTTATCATTTTACATTTTAAAAAATTTATTGAAGTTTAGTTGATTTACAATTTTGTGTTAATTCTGCTGTAGAGCAAAGTGATTCAGTTATGTATACACACACACACACACACACACACACACTCTTTTTCATATTCTTTTCCATTATGGTTTATCACAGGATATTGAATATAGTTCCCTGTGCTATACAGCAGGACCTTGTTTATCCACAGTTTTAACTTCTAAAACTCGGGCGAACTTTGTACTTGGTAATATTGGAATTTTGGGACATTGAGTAAAAAGTCAATATCTAGTTCCACTTTATGTGAATATCAGTAGTATGCATATTTAACATGGAACCAAGTTTAGAAAATATAGCACGTTGAGGTGGGAAGGATAGCTCTTTTATCCTCAGCTTGAGCAACTGCAGCGTGGACATGACATCAACATCCTGACATTATTAGTAAAGGTCAGCAGCCACTTTTCTCTGACTTCCTTATCCTGAGCATCTATTCAACAGTTATAAAGCAGTGATCTTAGGTTTATTTTGCTTTACAAACAAGGGTTTTGTTTTATTTTTTATATTTGCATCTGTGAAACTGAGACACTTCTTTCATACAATGTATCCAATTTGTTACCAATTTCTCTTGTAACTTAAGCACTTGTAACTTAATAACAACTTTGGGAAGTCTGACTTTAGAATATCAGTCAGGTATTACAATTTCAGCGTCTGGTTTTAGACCTCTAAAGTCTCAGATCCATCTCTCCACAACTGATCTTTGATCCCAGAAGCACTGTTTTGGGATCTCTGTGTGCCTAGGAGTTGGCCCATGTGTCCCACAGAACACCACTCCCAGGAGACGCCCAATGAGCAAGGAGGATCGTAATACTCCTTCCTTGGGAGTATTACAGTCTGCGTCCGCTGTTAGAGCAAGGGCTTTGAGATGTCCTGAGGTGAAGAAAAGGATTCTGGGAGCTTATTTGCCTTGTAACTCTTTTTTGGTGACATGGGTGTGATCTCTGTAAACCTAGGACCAGGGGATCCACAGTGCCTACTCTGACAGATGCTGAGCTAGCAGCTAGTGGCCCTAGATACATCTTGAGGAATGCATTCCAGTTAGACTTTCCAGTAATTTCAAGCACTTAACACACACAGCCTTATTCATCTTTACCATGCTTAGTTTGGGTTGGTCATTTTGAAGGAAGATTGATACAAACTTCTTAGAATCATAGAGCCAATGAGTGTTACAGTTTGGAAGAAGCCAGCTAATTCAAAACAATATTCTTGACACTTTGTGTATAGTATTTTAAAAGAAAAATATAGTAATTATAACACATTGAATTCTCGCCATATGCTCGCCTCTATGCTCAGTGCTTTACTAGCATTGGATCATCTGATGCTCATGGTCCCCCTGAGTTGGGCACTGTCACTGTCTCTGTGTTGCAGATGGTGAATTGACGCTTGGAGAAAGGGACTCACTCAAAGCCTCACAGCTTCCAAGGACAGAGGAAACCAGTGCATTGTGCTCTGCCACTTCCCAAGTATATGGAAATAGTTTATGAAATTAGAAAAAGAATATGTGTCTTCCCCTCACATCCACAACCCTTACAGTGATCTTTTTTCCTTTTTGTAGGAGTCACAAGACTGGAGGATGACCAAAGAACTATGGAGTTGTCACTGATTTTACTTATACCACATTAAAGAATAGCATTAAACTAGGTTTTGAGATTTTTATATCCATTGGGCATAAATGATGCTTTTTAATGTGCTACTATTAAAATTATTGATATCTTTGCACACTGATGGAAATAATCTCCCATTATGTAGGGACTCTTGGATAGGACCTCTTGAAATGATTTAATTTTCATGCATTCATATTGATTTGTTTTAAGTGGTTTTTTTTCTTTAGCTGTTAGGAAACATTGTGTTGAGAGTTCACATGGAGAGACTTTTGACAAGTCCCTTCTGTTCCCCTCCTTTTTTTTACTTTCATCTGCTGAGACATAAGTGTCATCTTCATTAAATTAATAGTTATACCTTTAGTACCTATTTTATACATAGTGAGAATAAAGTTTAAGGAGATTCTAGTTTGCAGAACTGTTTTGCAGAATTAGTCATGTGTTTCTAGTCTATAGCCATGACTCTCATCCATTATTTTTTCAGGAAAACTAAAGATTTAGAATAATTGAAGTTTTACCATCATAACTTCTGTTTATTTATTCTCACAAAGAATAAAAAAAAACTCTCCTCCTCTTGCTCTTCCATTCTTTTCCAGGCAACACATAAAGTAAAAAAGTTAAGCACAATTGGAGGGTAACAAAGTTTACAAGAGAGGATGGCTGACAGTGAAATTAGTAATAGCTTGGGAAAGCTGTTGGCCTTACCATCAGACAAAGAGCTCTGTAATAACTGCAGACTCCTTTTTGTGGTTGAAAAGATTGTAGTCATCAAGAGCTCACTTGGTCTCAGACATAGGAAGAAATGTTCTCACACCCACACAGGGGTGATGGTGTATGCATTGAGACCTGTTGTAACTTGAATATTACAAAGAGCAAAGATACAACTGTAATGAAATCATGTTCCTAGAAATGGTTTTACTTGTGATATTTTAGAGCATTCTTTCCCAAATGGCAACTTGGGACCCATTTGTAGGTGGTACATTTAGTTCACTTGGCACAACCAGTAGGCTTTTAATTTAAAAAAAGGAAGAAATGGAATAGAGTAGGAAATATCACAGTTCATTACATATAATAAAAAGTACTATAATATTAGGCTTTTATTATTTATGCAGATGTATGCATGTGCGCTTGCTTAGGTTGTGATGAAAAAAATCTTTATTCTAACTATGGGTCATAATAAAACAAGTTTGAAAACTGCTGTCTTGTTCTGTGGTCGAGTTAGTAATTAATCTTAAAGGTATTTTTGTACTAGTTGTTTAACTTCATCCAGATAATTTTCCAACAAGTGCAATTCAGTTTAAAAAAAAAAGTTTTTAAAGCCTGAATCATTCTTTGTAGTATTGCAGAACTTAGTCCGTATCAGATATGTCTTAATTTCACTTTGCTGTTAGTGGAACGTGACTTCTTATCAAAGGGAAATAGTCTTTTAAGGAAGTTATTGTTTTCCTTTCTTAGTGGCTGGAATTACAGTAGACTAAATAAATGGTGGACTCGTGTAGACAAGCATCTGGGATTTGTCTTAAGCTTATTTAGAAAATACCTTGTATAGCCATACTTCCTAAGTAGCTGATGTTAAAGTCTGCAAGAGGCATATCCGTTCATTTCAGGCATTTGGAGAGCAGATATTGGGTCCGTTGGATCTGTCATTTGACACTCAGGAATTATTGTTAACTCACCCCTCACCCCCTCTGACTGTGAGCTCCTTCAAGTGGGAACCACAGTATACTAAGTTCTGAGCTGTTTGTTGAGTAAGTTTTTAATGCCAGTTTAGGTATGTTGGTTTACAGAGACTTATACCTTAAGACTAATGCTGAACACAGCCTTTAATGTTGCAAAGAACATTAGGTGGATTTGGTAGTTTTAATTATGCTATTTTTCTGGTTTATATATAATGTACTCATAGTTTAGAAGATAATGGAAATCAATTCTAATCCCACACCATAAAAATAAACACTTTAAACCTTTTTTTTCCTTCATACTTATGTATGTGGTCAATATTGTTTTAAAATTAGTTTTCTAAAACGTGGTCTTAACTTTTCCTTAATATCAATTTGCTCAAAGACATCATAGTTTGACTCTTCTTATTTAGATTGTTTCCAAATGCTTAGAGTTAAAATGTTTAATGTTGGGGTCAAGATTGCTTGGGGATTTATAAAGCATTGAAGAGTACTTGCAGCTTTCTCCAAAATCTAAGCTTCAGACATCCAGTTTTATTTCTGTGAGTTGTTTTTGTGTGTGTGTGTGTGTGTGAGTTGTTTTGAGAAGGTAGAGGGTTGATGGCTCCAGGCGAACCCTGGGATTTAGGCCCCTCATGAACCCTTCACATATTCTTCAGCAGGGAGAAGTTTTCAGCCTAAAGAGAGGAGGAAATGATACAAAGTTTAGTCATCATGTGCTTTGGCAATTAAATTACAGTTCAAAGGAAGAAGATAAACCTGGTGTGGTAGAACTTTGAAGAGCAGACAAATTCCCTGTGGCCAAACTTCCTCCTTCCCCCTTCTTGCCCTGTTCGCCCCTTGATGGTGGGTAGGTGGCAGGTCAGTGTCCCTGTCCCCTCCCACCAGTGCATCACCGCGGCTCACTGTCCTGGAGTCCCCCTAACACCATGTGTAGCTTCATCCTAAACCTGATTGTATTTTTTTCCGCTTCAAGATTGACCTTTATTTCTCTTCATTTTAATTAAAAACAAAAAACAAAAACACCTATGAATACCTCATCACCCAGCTATCAGTTCAGTTCAGTTCAGTCGCTCAGTAGTGTCCGACTCTTTGCGACCCATGAGTCACAGCACACCAGGCCTCCCTGTCCATCACCAACTCCCGGAGTCCACTCAAACTCATGCCCATCGAGTCGGTGATGCCATCCAGCCATCTCATCTTCTGTCATCCCCTTCTCCTCCTGCCCCCAATCCCTCCCAGAATCAGGGTCTTTTCCAATGAGTCAACTCTTCACATGAGGTGGCCAAAGTATTGGAGTTTCAGCTTCAGCGTCAGTCCTTCCAATGAACACCCAGGACTTATCTCCTTCAGGATGGACTGGTTGGATCTCCTTGCAGTCCAAGGGACTCTCAAGAGTCTTCTCCAACACCAGAGTTCAAAAGTATCAATTTTTCGGCCCTCAGCTTTCTTCACAGTCCAATTCTCACATCCATACATGACCACTAGAAAAACCATAGCCTTGACTAGAGGGACCTTTGTTGGCAAAGTAATGTTTCTGCTTTTTAATATGCTATCTAGGTTGGTCATAACTTTCCTTCCAAGGAGTAAGTGTCTTTTAATTTCATGGCTGCAGTCACCATCTACAGTGACTTTGGAGCCCCCAAAAATAAAGTCTGTCACTGTTTCCACTGTCTCCCCATCTATTTCCCATGAGGTGATGGGACCAGATGCCATGATCTTAGTTTTCTGAATGTTGAGCTTTAAGCCAACTTTTTCACTCTCCTCTTTCACTTTCATCAAGAGGCTTTTTAGTTCCTCTTCACTTTCTGCCATAAGGGTGGTGTTGTCTGCATATCTGAGGTTATTGATATTTCTCCCAGCAATCTTGATTCCAGCTTGTGCTTCTTCCAGCCCAGCGTTTCTCATGATGTACCCTGCATATAAGTTAAATAAGCAGGGTGACAATATACAGCCTTGATGTACTCCTTTTCCTATTGGGAACCAGTCTGTTGTTCCATGTCCAGTTCTAACTGTTGTTTCCTGACCTGCATATAGGTTTCTCAAGAGGCAGGTCAGGTGGTCTGGCATTCCCATCTCCTTCAGAATTTTCCACAGTTTATTGTGATCCACACAGTCAAAGGCTTTGGCATAGTCAATAAAGCAGAAATAGATGTTTTTCTGGAACTCTCCTGCTTTTTCGATGATCCAGCAGATGTTGGCAATTTGATCTCTGGTTCCTCTGCCTTTTCTAAAACCAGCTTGAACATCTGGAAGTTCATGGTTCACGTATTGCTGAAGCCTGGCTTGGAAAATTTTGAGCATTACTTTACCTAGCATGTGAGATGAGTGCAATTGTGCAGTAGTTTGAGCATTCTTTGGCCTTGCCTTTCTTTGGGATTAGAATGAAAACTGACCTTTTCCAGTCCTGTGGCCACTGCTGAGTTTTCCAAATTTGCTGGCATATTGAGTGCAGCACTTTCACAGCATCATCTTTCAGGATTTGAAATAGCTCAACTGGAATTTCATCACCACCTCTAGCTTTGTTCGTAGTGATGCTTCCTAAGGCCCACTTGACTTCACATTCCAGGATGTCTGGCTCTAGGTGAGTGATCACACCACTGTGATCATCTCGGTCATGAAGATCTTTTTTGTATAGTTCTTCTGTGTATTCTTGCCACCTCTTCTTAATATCTTCTGCTTCTGTTAGGTCCATACCATTTCTGTCCTTTATCGAACTCATCTTTGCATGAAATGTTCCCTTGATATCTCTAATTTTCTTGAAGAGATCTCTAGTCTTTCCCATTCTATTGTTTTCCTCTACTTTGTATTGATCACTGAGGAAGGCTTTCTCATCTCTCCTTGCTATTCTTTGGATCTCTGCATTCAAATGGTAATCTCTTTCCTTTTCTCCTTTGCTTTTTGCTTCTCTTCTTTTCACAGCTATTTGTAAGGCCTCCTCAGACAACCATTTTGCCTTTTTGCAATTCTTTTCCATGGGGATGGTCTTGATCCCTGTCTCCTGTACAATGTCACGAACCTCCGTCCATAATTCATCAGCTATATAGTAACCATCAATATTTCCCCCTTTGTTTTCACTTATTTTCCTCTCCTCCCTCCCTTTTTTGCTGAAGTTCTTTATGGCAAATCCCATACTTCATGTCATCATGTCTTTTCAGCCTTTACATGTGTCAGTAGGCATCTCTTTAAAAAAAGGCATTTTCTCGCATAACTTCAATACCATTATCACACCCAAAAAAGTGAATAGTACTCCCGTGATAGTGTTTAATATCCCAATATCTTTTTTAAAATTAGTATCAGTATTTATTAAGAAGGATGAGATGTTTGGATGCCATCATTGACTCAATGGACACAAGTCTGAGCAAACTCTGGGAGATAGTGAAGGACGGGAAAGCCTGGAGTGCTGCAGCCCATGGGGTCACAAAGAGCTGGACACACTTGAGCAACTGAACAACAACAACATTTATTAATGGGCTTCCCCTGTAAGTCAGTGGTAAAGAATCCGCCAGCAATGTAGGAGATGTGGGTTCAATCCCTGGGTTGGGAAGATCTCCTGGAGGAGGGAATGGCAACCCCCTCCAGGATTCTTGCCTGGAAAATCCCATGGGTAGAGGAGCCTGGCAGGCTACAGTCGATAGAGTTGCAAAGAATTGAACACAGCTGAGGCGACGACTGACCACAAAAGCACACATTTATTAATAGAAATACATTGCATTTGCAAGTCCAATTTTTTAAGCTTACAGTTGATTTACAGTGTTTCAGGCGTACAACAAAATGCAATGGCTCACTCAAGGACATGTTACATGTGAGAGTCAGGGTTAGAACCCAGGCCCCTAACGTCTAAGGCTGAGTTTCAGTTTCTAGAGCAGCTCTCTGGGATCAGGATGAAAAGAAAGATTTCACAGTCAGTCCTCTTCTCATCCCAGTCAAAGATTAGGAGCAGGTGGTGAGGAACAACTCTTGACTCTCTTAAGGAAGACTTGGGAGGTGAAAGTGAAAGTTGCTCAGCCTTTCAGAGCCAAGTGCGTCCTCTGCAACCCCATAGGCTCTGCAGTCCTTGGAATTCTCCAGGCCGGAATACTGGAGGAGGTAGCCATTCCCTTCTGCAGGGGATCTTCCCAACCCAGGGATCGAACCCAGGCATTGCAGGTGGATTCTTTACCATCTGGGCCACCAGGGAAGCTCCAGAATACTGGAGTGGGTAGCCTATCCCCTCTCCAGCAGATCTTCCCGACCAAGGAATCGAACCACCCTTTGCTGAACACCTGAAATATTGTAAATCAGCTACATATATACTTTTTCAGATTCTTTTCCATTGTAGTTTATTACAATACAATATTGTAATAGGGAATATAATTCCCTATGCTATACAGTAGGTCCTTGTTATTTTATATATAGTAGTATGTATCTGTTAATCTCAAATCCCTAATTTAATCCCACAACACCCCTTCCCCTTTGGTAACCATAGGCTTGTTTTCTATGTTTGTGAGTTTACTTGTTTCGTAAATAAGTTTATTTGTATCATTTGTTTCCACATATAAGTGATATCATGTGGTATTTGTCTTTGATTTACTTCACTTAGTATGATAATATCTAGGTCCATCCATGTTGTTGCAAAGGGGATTATTTCCTTATTTTTTTTATAACTAGAGATATTCATATATATATACAAACAACATGTGTACACACATACACACACCATATCTTTATCCATTCATCTGTTAGTGGGGATTTAGGTTGCTTCCATGTCTTGGTTATTGTAAATAGTGCTGCTATGAACATTGGGATGCATTTATCTTTTTGATTTAGCATTTTTATCTTTTCAGGTTAATATGCCCAGGACTGGGATTACTGGATCATGTGGTAACTTTGTTTTTTTAAGGAACCTCTATACTCTTCTCCATAGTGGCTATACCAATTTACATTTCCACCAACAGTGTAGAAGGGTTCCCTTTTCTCCACACTCTCTCCAGCATTTATTATTTGTGGACTTTTTAATGATGGCCATTCTAAACAGTCTAAGTGGTACCTCATTGTAGTTTTGATTTGCATTTCTCTGGGAATTAGTGATGTTGAGCATCTTTTCATGTGCTTGTTGGATATCCATATGTCTTCTTTGGAGCAATGTCTATTTAGGTCTTCTGCCCATTTTTTGATTGGGTCACTGTTTCTTTATATTGAGCTATATAAGCTATTTTTTATTTTGGAAATTAAACCTCTGTGGGTTGCATTATTTGCAAATATTTTCTCCCATTCCGTAGGTTGTTTTTTTTTTTCATTTTGTTGATGGTCTCCTTTGCTGTGCAAAAGCTTTTAAGTTTAATTAAGTACCCTTTATTTTTGCTTTTGTTTCCATTACACTAGAAGATAGATCAAAAGAAATATTGCTGTGATTTATGTCAAAGAATGTTCTGCCTGTGTTTTCCTCTAGGAGTGGTCTTACATTTAAATCTTTAATCCATTTTGAGTTTATTTTTGTGTATGGTGTTAGACAGTGTTCTAAGTTCATAGTTTCACCTGTTGCTGCCCAGTTTTCCCAGCATGACTTATTGAAGAGACTGTCTTTTTTTTTTTTTTTTTAATTATTATTATTATTATTTTTTTTTTCCAGTGGGTTTTGTCATACATTGATATGAATCAGCCATGGATTTACATGTATTCCCAATCCCGATCCCCCCTCCCACCTCCCTCTCCACCCGATTCCTCTGGGTCTTCCCAGTGCACCAGGCCGGAGCACTTGGAAGAGACTGTCTTTTCTCCATTGTATATTCATGCCTATTTCATCAGAGATTATTTGACCATAGTGTGTGGGTTTGTTTCTGGGCTTTCTCTCCTGTTCCATTAATCCATGTGTCTGTTTTTGTGCCAGCACCATACTGTTCTGATTACTATAGCTTTGTAGTATAGTCAAGTCAGACTGTGATTCTTCCAGCTGTCTTCTTCTTTCTCAAGATCATTTTGGCTATTCGGGGTCTTTTGTGTTTCCATACAAATTAAACAAAAAAAAATTTTTTTTTGCTCCAGTTCTGTGAAAAATGCTATTGGTAATTTGATAGGAATTGCATTGAGTCTATAGATCGCCCCCAGTTATCTTTTAAAAATGGTTTGGCAAGATTGGATTTTTCAAATTATGGTCCAAATAAGATTCACATGGTTGTTGTGGTGCTTAAGTTTCCTTTAATCTAAAACACTTTTTAAAACATTTCTTTGTAAAATTCATTGTTGAAGAAACTGGGTCAGTTGCGCCTAGAATATTGCAGCCTGGATTCAGCTAATGACTTCCTTATGGTGTCAGTACATTTGTGTTTCTACTGTCTGTGTTTCCTGTAGACTGAAATTAGATGTAAAGGCTTGATGAGATTCAATTATTGATTCGCATGTTTTGCTTTTTGGTGAGAGCACACGTCATAGGTGAAGGTGTGTAGAGCACATTTTATCCTGTCAGGAGACTCGTAACATCTCATGGTCTCATGTAGTCATGCTGAGATCCATCAGTGAGTTTAGATGGTGCCCTGCCTGATCCTTTCATTTTGAAGTTCTTCTTCCACCTTCTACCCATCTATTTGTTCCATCTATTTGTTACCATTGCCAGATAATCTTATCAGCAAGTTGTTCATTTTAATAGACAGACGTTGTGAAAGACTCTAAAGAGAGCTCTGATAAGATAGCAGTGCAGCTAGTTTTCCAAAATTAAACACAAATACACTTATGTTACAAAATAAAATAAAGAGGTGAGACAAAACTGTTTTCAAAATTCTAGAATTAGATCATCTTGGAATTGTCATCTGGCATCCACCAATGCTTAAACAGCTTTAAGGCAAGTCCATATACATCTTGTGTTCTCATCTGTGAACTGGGTCATACATTATGACCCTCTCAAACTCAACACTCTGTGCTCCTTAGACAAATATGAGAACTTGGTTAGTGGATTTAGTACAAAAAGATTTTAGAACAAAAACTCTCTTTTATTGGTTATCATTCCATAGTGATCTTTTTAATGTAAGCATCTATAAATTCTTTAATTAAAGATAAGTAGAAGAACATACAGGATCACAAAATCTAAATAGTATAAAAAAGTATAAAATAGGAAATAAAAGCACCTTTGTTTTCACCCACTGCCAGTCAAATTTAACCAGACTGATAGGTTTGGTTTTTTTTTTTTTTCCAATTTTTAATTGAAATTTTTATTCTGAGATGATCACAGACCACATGCAGTGGTAAGAAATAATACAAAGAGATGTTGTGTACCTTTACCTAGTTTCCCTGTGATAGTATCTTGTAAAACTGTAGTATAATATCATGACCACAATACTGAAGTTAATACATTATATATGGAACATGAATTGGTAGACTTTTAAATAACTCTTGTCATCTTCCTTGTTTGTGATTCTTAATTAGAGCTGGGTTCTGAGTTAAGTGACAGAGTGTTAGGATGAGGTCATGGGAATAGTGTTTATCTGTTGTTCTCATTTGCTTTATTCAATATATGATACCATATGCTTTATTTATGCTCTGCTTTATTCAACATATGATACCATAGGCATTTTCTCTCCCTAGGCACTTCCTAGTTCCTCTTTGACATGTTTCTAGTTCTTTTTTTTCCTCAACTTTATTGACATATAATTGACATATGACATTGTGCAAGTTTAAGTCTACAAGGAGTTGGTTTTGTTGGTTTTATATGTTTATATATTTCAAAGTTATTTAACACCATAGCATTCATTAACAACTGCTGTCACCTCACATAATTACTGTTTCCTTTTTGTGGTGAAAACATCTAAGATCTACTCTCTTAGCAACTTACAATTATATACTATAGTACTGTTAACTCTACCTAGTCCTTTGAAGTAATCAAAACTATGGAAAGACTGTCGGTTGAAAATTCCTGATGTCATCAATATCCATGAAATACGTTTATTATATTAGCGCTTGCCCCAGAAAACTCCATAAATAGTCTTCCATAGGTAAGAGTGAAATTGCAACTTCTTATGACAGTTGTTTGCTTTTCTAAGGAATTACGACTTAGCAGTTCTTTTCAGGTTTTTTGGGAGAACAAAGACCTAGTTTCATTCTGCTACATTGTGAAAAGGGAAAACTTTCCCAAGAAAACACAGATCTCCTATGTAAAGTAATGATGGGAGTGTTGAAAACTTAAACTTGCTCCTATTCTGCCAGTGTCCCTGGGTGAAAGGAGTTTCCTCTTGGGCTTTAGAGTAGAAGGCATTGAAAAGAAGCATAATTACAGCCTTGAATAGAAGTGACCCCCTGGGATTTTCCTTTGTCATGACTTGTCACTTAAAACTTAGAATACAATGATCATGTACAGGCTGACTCACCTGTCATTGATCCTCATTTTATATGTAGCTATGTTGTCTAGGAGAAGTTTTCACTTTCTCTTTTCTTAATTATTTATTTTATGGCTATGCCACGCAGCATGCGTGATCTTATTTCCCTGACCAAGGATCCAGCTCAAGCCTCCTGCAGTGGAAGCATAGAGCCCCAACCATTAGACTGCCAGGAAATTCTCTTTTCTCTTATAAAAGCAGAGTTTCATAGTACTAAGAAAAGGGACATTTAAATGTTTGACCAGTGATATCTTGGTGGCTTAGAGAGTGTTATTTATATGTACATTTATATGCAGAATTGTACACTAACTAGTTCACAAGAAAAAAAAAATCAGCAGACTCTAATTTTGACTAATCAGAATGGGAAAGACAGGAGGAAGAGAAAAAACAACATTGGGATTTTTAGTCCAGAAATGATTGGAAGACTGAGGCTGATATGACAGAAAGGGAAACCCGGAGGGCAAGAAGATTTGGGCACAAAGGCTGTAAGTTTTGTTCTTACAATTGAGGTGATAGCCATATTTCTGGACTCAGGTTCAATCCCTGGGTTTGAAAGATCCCCTGGAGAAGGAAATGGCAGCCCACTCCAGTATTCTTGCCTGGGAAATTCCTTGGACGGAGGAACCTGGAGGGCGATAGTCCCTAGGGTCACAAAAGAGTAGGACAGGATGGAGCAACTAACAACACTAGTTATCTTAGAGTTGTTTCATCAGAGTGCTCAAAATCAGTGCCTTCTAAGGTGAGGCGAGTCGTAGAAATGAGTGAGCAGGAGCTGGTGGGGAGTGAGGGCATCTATCTCTATTAAAAGGACAGCTAGAATGCCTGCTGGTGTGATTGCCATGTCTTCTGGTTTCCAAGAGAAATTATGCATTAGATTTTTTTTTTTAACTAAAGCCTTTAAGAGCAGGTAAATAATTCAAGTTTTAAATCAAAACTTTGTTCCCTATGTGCTTCTGCAGCATATGCATTACTCTAGTATAATTTTCGTTTAATTCTCAACAATTTTGTACTTACTGCCAGAGAGCTCCAGAAATATGTTTTTGTTTAGTTGCTAAGTCATGCCCAATTCTTTACAACCCTTTGGACAGTAGCCTGCCAGGCTCCTCTGTCCATGGGATTTCCCAGCAAGAAGACTTGAGTGGGTTGCCATTCCCTTCTCCAGGAGATCTCCCCAAAGCAGGGATCGAACCCGCATCCAGAAATATATTTTACAGCTATCACCTCAAGCATTAAGAACCAAACTTACAGCCTTTGTCCCCAAACCTGCTTGCCCTCTGGGCTTCTCTTTTTGTCTTATCAGCCTCAGTGTTCCAATCATCTCTGGACTCAAAATCTCAACGTTGTTTTTTTCTCTTCCTGTCTTTCCCATTATAATAGGTTGAAACCCAAGTCCATTGATTTTTTTTCTTGTGAACTTCCTCCTGTTTTTCATTCCCTTTCCATCCCAGCTACCATATTTCTAACCCTCCTCCTGCTCTAGGAGGCACGTTCTCCTGCATTCTAGTTCCTATCTCGAGTCTTTTTCAAATACCTCTTTCATTATCTCTCTTCTCAAAATCCTCTGTGGGCCTCTATTACATAGTCATATAAATTCCACAACTTCTGCCTAGACCTCTAGTTTTCAGAGTAGTTTTATCTTAGCTGTTTATCTTCATTTCCCCTTGGAACTAACTTCCTGCTTCTTTAGGTCAACTCTCCCCTAATCCAAGGCTTCCTTGGTGGCTAAGATGGTAATAAATCTTCCTGCAATTCAGGAGACCTGGGTTAAATCCCTGGATAGGGAAGATCCCCCTGGAGGAGGAAATGGCAACCCACTCCAGTATTCTTGCCTGGAGAATCCCATGAACAGAGGAGCCTGGTGGGTTTCAATCCATGGGGTCGCAAAGAGTCAGACACGACTGAGGAACTAACACTTACACTTTTCCCCCAGTCCAGCCTCCCAGCTTGGAATCTTGAGAGTTCAGTTCAGTTCAGTCGCTTGCTCCTGTTAATTTCATGGCTGCAGTCACCATCTGCAGATTTTGGAGCTCCAAAAAATAAAGTCTGTCACTGTTTGCATTGTTTCCCCATCTATTTGCCATGAAGTGATGGGAGCAGATGCCATGATCTTCGTTTTCTGAATGTTGAGCTTTAAACCAACTTTTTCACTCTCCTCTTTCACTTTCATCAAGAGGCTCTTGAGTTCTTCTTTGCTTGGGCAGGGCTGTCCCTCCACCTTGACTGCTGGTTTGGCACAGATTCTCCCACCCCTTATTTTAATGAGGCCTCCAATACCATTTTGGGCTTCCCTGGTGGCTCAGTGGTAAAAGAATCCGCCTGCCAATGCGGGAGACCCGAGTTCTTTCCCTGGGTCAGGAAGATCCCCTGGAGAAGGAAATGGCACTCCACTCCAGTATTCTTGCCTGGAGAATCTCATGGACAGAGGAGCCTGGTGGGCTATAGTCGACGGTGTCGCAGAGTCAGACGTGACTGAGCTACTAAACGGCAACCATCACTGTTTGGACTGCAAGCCTCAGGGCAAGAAGGAAGTGGGATAAAAGAAGACCCCAGAGGAATCCTGTAGCAGGGGCTAGACTGGAGAAGGAAGAAGGCTGCCTAGGGCTTCAGATTCCCATGATGACCTAGCTAGGGCTTCTGCTATAGGAGGCTTTGGTCTGCCTTCTGTTACCACCACAGAGAAGTTCTTCTCCAACAGACTTCTGCTTTCTCTCCCTCTGGCTAAGGGCAAAAATTCTGGCTTTGTTTCTCTGAAACTGTACTAATTATAGGCATTTTGTGCTTTGAATTCAACGTATGCTCCTTTATCTTGCAGCCCACCCAGTTTTACATGCTGTCAGATAATTTGGTTGCTTTAATTTACTGGAGCAACTTGTTGGTCAGTTGATTAAACTTCCCTATTCAGAAAGCCTTAAGAGAATTCCTTATTTTAGTGAAGTAGTGAGAATTCACTGAAATAGATTCTCTGTTGCCCTCTTTGGCACTTTGTTTAAGCTCCTGCAATGGCAGGGGCGCCTAGAATTATAGTTATCTGGGCATGTGACTGTCTCCCATTTCACTTTGAGTGGTGAACAGCCATTGCTACTTGTATGTGTCTCCAACAATGCCATGTCTGGCAGGTGGCAAGCACAAAATTCATGATACGTCCTGAGTCTATTGTGTGTGCTCAGTTGTGTCCAGCTCTGCGATCCTTTGGACTATAGCCCGCCAGGCTCCTCTATCCATAGGGATTCTCCAGGCAAGAATACTGAACTGGGTTGCCATTTCCTCTTCCAGGGAATCTTCCCAACCCTGAGGTTGAACCTGCATCTCCTGCATTAGCAGGCGGATTCTTTACCGCTGAGTCACCTGGGAAGCCTCCAAATCTCCAAATCTGTGGCTGTAATTAACTGAGATATGAATGTGGGATGATTGTTAATCCCCAGTTGAATGACAGGCTCTTACACATAGTCCACTCAGCATGAGTCTCAGATTCTCCAGAAGCGTTTTTGCATACCTGATCCCATTTAATCAGGACAATTACCCCCAAAATGAATGGTATTTTTTTTTCCTCAGTTGCAAATTGTTTCATACCATTGGCTTGCTAATAGACAAAACTACTAATGGCAAATCTGTGAATGCCAAGGGCCCACTGTGCAAGTGTGGATGGGTAGATGAATAGATAATTAGAAAAATAATTTGATTAAATTATGTGTTTGCAAAGGGCTTACCATACTAATACATGAGACATTTTGATCAACAATGTTCAGAAGATTAAGCTGAGAAATAAGAGATGAAATAACCTGGAATAATAGATATTGTGTAATAATTAAAACAATTTTTATTTTTAGCTTTTCTGTCTCCATAGAAGAAATAAAATGCATAAGGTGAAGATTATAATGAACTTTCTCAGCTCTCGGTAAGAATTCATTTCACTTACTTCTTGTGTCCTTTTTTCCTTTACCAGGTGATGGCTGTGGGCACATAGTGACCTATAAGGACAGTGGCACCATGACATCTAAGAATTATCCAGGGACGTACCCCAATCACACTGCTTGTGAAAGGACTCTCACAGTACCTAAGGGGAAGAGATTGATTCTGAGGTTGGGAGATTTGGATATTGAATCCCAGACCTGTGCCTCTGACTACCTTCTCTTCACTAGCTCTTCTGATCAATATGGTAAGAAAAGAGCTCTCACTTTCTATGAGTGGGGGAAATTTTGAGATGTGGAGAGGAGGCAAGTGGTGTGTTCATGAGCGTCACAGCCTGGGGAGATCTGAAGAGAAACTTGCCCTTTGTAGACTCAGGGTTGTTCACGTGGATACACTTGCTTCATAAGCTGCAACAAAGACAACTGAGGAAGTATTAGCATTTTGTGTGGATCTTGGAGCTTAGTTTGAGTTTATGTCTTGCTGGGAAGAGAACTGGAGATGTGTATGTAGCATTTGGCTAAAATATCTACAGTTCATTCATTCATGTGATGAATACGCATTGAACAGTGGTCACGTGTTCAAGTATTCTGTGAAGGACTAAGTGGGATATAGCAGTGAAAAGACAGAGTTCCTCTTTTCGTGGCGCTTGTATTGTTGGAGGGACAAGTGGAAAACAACAAGCAAATGCATCTACAATGTGAGAGGTAGTGAGGAAGAAAAATAAGGAATAAGAAAAGTAAGTCTTCCTAAGGTGATGTCGAGTCTGGTTCTGAGTGTGTTTGTGTTCAGATGGGATAGTCAAGGAGCCTTCTCCAACAAGAGGGCATTTGAGCAGAGACCCAAGTGGACTGAATGAAGGCACACCACACCTATGTCTATGGGCAGGTTTCTGGGTAGGGGAATGGCAAGTGCAGAGGACAGTTTTCAGAGTAACCTTTTGAAATTAAGCTCTTTGTGGTTTCAATATGCTGTTAGCATACTGGTATCTGAACTGACATTAACAGTGACCCTACAGTCCTTAGCCCAAGGAAACAACTTGGATTTAGATGACTAGAAAACAAGAACAGAGTCTTATATATAGGTTCTTCCAAGGTTAGAGTTTTTCTGAAATTCACTGTGCATACAGCTCTGAAAATGATACAGGTTTTAAGCAAAACCCTGTCCACCTGCTAGTTTCGTAGGTAATTTCTCTCAAGCACACAGCTTTCTGGGCTGTCTTTACCTCTGTACCCAGAGAGTCTGCACTCCTCCCAGTGTGCTGCCTCCTCCCAGCGTGAAAGCCCAGACCAGCCCGGAGACTGTTCAGGGGTCTAAAGTTACCTAGCCCTTGTGGAGGAAATGGAGAAGGCAATGGCACCCCACTCCAGTACTCTTGCCTGGAGAATCCCATGGACGGAGGAGTCTGGTAGGCTGCAGTCCATGGGGTCGCTAAGAGTCAGACACAACTGAGTGACTTCACGTTCACTTTTCACCTTCATGCATTGGAGAAGGAAATGGCAACCCACTCCAGTGTTCTTGCCTGGAGAATCCCAGGGACGGGGGAGCCTGGTGGGCTGCCGTCTATGGGGTCGCACAGAGTCGGACATGATTGAAGTGACTTAGCAGCAGCAGTAGCATGGAGGGAAAAAACCTAAGTTTTGTTTTGTTTTGTTTTTTAATGCCTGGGAATATTATCTGTTGTAATGATGGCTCACTTACTCTGACAGTAAAGATGGTTGATTTCATAAAATTTGTTGTTGTTCAGTCACTAAGTCATGTCGGACTCTTTGCTATCCCATGAACTGCAGCAGGCCAGGCTGTCCTGGCCTTCACAATCTCTCTGAGTTTGCTCAAACTCATGTCCATTGAGTCGGTGATGCCAGCCAATCATCTCATCCTCTGTTGCCTCCTTCTCCTGCCTTTAATCTTTCCCAGCATCAGGGAAAAATTTCCTATGAGTCGGCTTTTCATATCAGGTGGCCAAAGTATTGGACCTTCAGCTTCAGCATCAGTCCTTCCAGTGAATATTCAAGGTTGATTTCCTTTAAGATTGACTGGTTTGATCTCCTTGCTGTCCAAGGGACTCTCAAGAGTCTTCTCCAGCACCACAGTTTGTGGAGAAGGGAATGGCAACCTACTTCAGTATTCTTGCCTTGAGAAGCCCATGAACAGTGTGAAAAGACTTTCATAAAATTAAATTGCAATTAACAAGTTGCAAGTTTTTAATTCCAGTTTGACTCAAAGGGGAAAAATGCAAATTCCAGGGGTGCTGGGAGCACTTACTGTTCAGGTAGCTCTGGTAATGGCAGGTGTATTAATTTACGGAGGCACTCTTTAGGGAATCCCTCACTAGCCGGGACATTCCCTCCAGATTCAGAAGGGGGCCCTGAGTGTCAGAGCTCCCGTGTAGAATGCGGGGGAAGGTGCTCCAGGGCCAGGACGGCTTTCTCATGGCTCGTCTCTCTGGAGAAGCATCTACTTTTCCTGAAGATGAACAGTTAATTCTACCAACTGACAGAGCAGCAGTCTGATCGTCTCTGTTGCTTTAGGTCTCAGCTTAGGGGCTGAGGTGAGAACTAGAAAGGGGGTCAGATTGTTCTGAAGCATGATTGGAGAATGGATGTGGCTTTCCCATGCATTTTTGATGTGTGTTCACAAACAGAAAAGAGGAAAAGCCTGGGATTTAACTGTATTTTGAGAACTTCCCTGGTGGCTCAGATGGTAAAGAATCTGCCTGCAATGCAGGAGACCCGGGCTTGATCCCTGGGACGGGAAGATCCCCTGGAGAAGGGAATGGCAATCCACTCCCAGTATTCTTGCCTGGAGAATCCCACGGACAGAGGAGCCTGGCAGGCTATAGTCCTTGGGTCTCAAAGAGTTGGACATGACTGAGTGACTAGCATTTAACTGCATTTTAGGAGCTGGGTTACAAGGTGATCATGGTTGGCATCAGAGCACTCTATTCCATGTTTCTAGCTTCTTGAATTTTCAAGTTAGACACTTCACTTGGAAGTGAGTAATGAATTGCCATTCATTTCAATAAAGCCTAGTAAATTCATTTTTCTCTTCAGATTTTTTTCCTACATAGTTATGCTTGTTTTTTAAAAACAAAATATATGCTCATTATAGAAGTAAGCATATTCATTGTATGCCAGGCATAGGTTTGGCCTTAGGTAGATTTTCTGGAATCCTCATATTCCCCCCTGCAAGGTTGTTACTGTTAACTTTTTTTTGCAAATAGAGAAACTGAGGCATGGTGAGTTTTGTTGTTTCATTCTTTTTTTTTTTTTTAACTGTACTGTGTAGCTTGTGGGATCTTAGTTCCCCAACCAGAGACTGAACCTGGGTCCTGGCAGTGAAATCATTGTGTCCTAACTAACCACTGGACTGTCAGGGAGTTCCCAAGATTTTTTTTTTTCAACTAACATGCTGAAGATCACACAGCTAGTTAAGGGCTGAAAGGAAAATTTATGTCTATGTCTCTGTGGTTTCAAGACATCTGTTTCCAGATGTCTCTTTCTCCCCAAGTCCCAACACCCAAAGAAAGCCTCATGCTCAACTGCCTTCCCCGGGGGCTCCGCCCAGTACTACATCAGACAGCAATTTTGCCTAAAACACAAGTGTAGTTAAAATTTTGGGTTGGGGATGTTCTTAAGATAAAATACTTATTGATGCTTAGAATTAGTTTATTTTGAGACTACTTTAAAGATTTCTTGATCAGTCACATTTAAGGCAAATCTAGTAGACAGGAATAATAGAAATTAGTAATGAAAGGACTACATGGAAAGGAAATTAGAATATTTCAATCCTAGAAGCATATTTTAGAAGAATTAAATGGCTCAGAGCCACATAGAGCGGGTATACACATGCATATGCATGTATGTTGCATCTGTATATTTGTGTCTTTGTATAATAATTCTGAAGAGCATTCTTGGAGAAGCTGCTTATTCATATATTTGTATTTATATTTCATCCAGTGATTTGAATATAGTAGATACTCTGTGAATAAATGATTTAAAAAGTAAATGGGCAAGTTCAGTGGCAAGGAACCAGTTAAGTAAAGCATATAATACTTATTTGCAATATTAAACAGCTATCTGTTAAAAAGACAGTTAAATGGAAAGCTTCTTATGATGATGTTGTTGTTGAGTTGCTAAGTTGTGTCCGACTCTTCTGCGACACCACATACTGTAGCCCACCAGGCTCCTTTATCCGTGGGATTTCCCAGGAAAAAAATACTGGAGTGTGTTGCCAGTTTCTTCTCCAGGGCATCTTCCTGATTCAGGGATTGAATCCAGGTCTCCTGCATTGGCAGGTAGATCCTTTACCACTGAGCCATGATGTAGTGTTAGGTGAAATATGAATACATAGTAATGTTATAATAATAGAAAAAAGCCTCTAACCAGAGTGAGAACATGACTGCAGCAAATTGTTAGGAGGAGGATTTTAGAAGGTTCAACTTGGTGTATTGTTTTTGTCTTCCCTTGACTTTTTTAATAAACGTTTGTTTCTTAATAAAAACAAGTAGATTTTCTTTGACTAAGATTACTGACTTTAGACCTATATTTAATGTAGTTAAAACAGTCCCCTGGTCAGTTTGAACTTCCTGGCATCTGCCAAGAAGGAAGAGGAGGCTGGAGTGCTTTGTTGGCCTGGGCGAGCTGAGGGAGTGGGCTTTCCTGTGGGGCTCTTGTCCCACTCCCTGGAGGAGGTGAGGCCCCTCTGCAGCCAGTGTGGCCCCAAGACTGTGGAGGGGGTGGTCCCAGGGACCCACAGAACCTGGAGGAGAGTGTGCACTGCAGTCCCCCTGTGGGAGAGTGGGGGTAGAAATACACGATCAGGAATACTGCCTGCAATTCCAGTATACTGGGCTCTAACAGTTACATGTGTGGCTGAAACAGCTAAATAGTTTTGGTTTATCCAGCTGAGATTTTTTTCAATTAATTGCTAAAACCCATTGCCAAGAGATTTTAAGACTCAACACTATCAGACTTTTAAATGTGGAGTTAATGTTTTGAAAAAGAATTATGTCTTCTGGCATTCATGTTTGGAAGCTCTGCCAAGAGTGGACATAGTTGGAATGTGATTCATTAACCACTGTGAATAAGCTGAGGTTGTACAGTTTTTAATCATTGTGCATGTAATTTATAATGGTTCCCCCTGCCCACCTCACACCGATTTTGTTTTAAGGGTTTGGTGCATATACTTTGAGTGCTTTCATTCATGTTAGTAAAATGTACTATAAACAGGTGTGACCCACATCAGCTTTCCCAGTGATCAAGCAAAATATACACCTGATCTCACTGATTGTTAAGAGACCTGATACAAACAATGTGGGGTTATTCTTCTTCTGTTTGTCATGTATTATAATTATGGCTGATATTTCAGATTCTAACATCAATTTGAAGAGTGCGCTTATATACCTGTGGCTGAATTAAGACACTGATCCTCCTTTTTAAAATACTCTTTAAACAGCCAGGAATCAACAACTTTATCAGGCTTACTCTAGAACATATGTTAAGAGCGAGGCATGAATCTTCAGTTCAGTTCAGTTCAGCTGCTCAGTCATGTCCGAGTCTTTGCAACCTCATGGGCTGCAGCATGCCAGGCTTCCCTGTCCATCACCATCTCCCGGAGCTTACTCAAACTCATGTCCGTCAAGTCAGTGATGATTTTCAGCCATCTCATCCTCTGTCGTCCCCTTTTCCTCCTGCCCTCAATTTTCCCAACAACAGGGTCTTTTCCGATGAGTTAGTTCTTCCCATCAGGTGGCCAAAATATTGGAGTTTCAGCTTCAGCATCAGTCCTTCCAATGAACATTCAGGACTGATCTCCTTTAGGATGGACTGGTTGGATCTCCTTGCAGTCCAAAGGACTCTCAAGAGTCTTCTCCAACACCACAGTTCAAAAGCATATAATTCTTTGGCACTCAGCTTTCTTTATAGTCCAACTCTCACATCTGTAAATGAGAGTATGATTCTCAAGATGTTTTTAAACATAAACTTTTAAACTTATAAACATTTTTGGATATAAAACATATATACTAACTTTTAAGATCATGTGTACTAATATCCTGGCCAAAAAAAAATTTAAGAAGTATCATACTTTTCTTAGAGATTTTTTTTCACTGTTACTAAGGGCATTTTGCATTTCAGTTTGAGGCCAAAGTAACAGAGACTTCCTTCAAAAGAAACAGCCATGTTCCTTCTTGGTCTAGAATCCAGTCAGGATCATGAAGCATTTAGTTGTATAGTTCAGTTCAGGTTGCTGCTTCAGGATTGATTCTCAATCTCCTCCCTTTTATATTTGTGATATAAAATAATAAGAAATTAGTTGTATAAAACATTAAGATATCTTGAACTTGTGGGGAGAGTAGGTGCTGATTCAGGCATTGTGTCGTGCCAATATACCTACGTTTAAAATATGAAATGTCTCATGTTGTTTTATTCATGAGACTGAAGAGGGAAGACTGTGGATTCATACTAAAGATCATTATTCTCAACTTTAAAACTTGTTAGGCACCCTGTAACCTTAAGTTAAGGTTAAGTTAATGTTAAGGTGATGTAATGGAACTTAATGTTAAGTTCCATTTCCAGTCTTGCTGACCACAAAGAAGTCACCCAGAGGTTTGTTTCTGCTACCACTGTTTGTGGGGACCCCAGTGAAACTGTCATTTCTGCTTCCTGATATTTCAAGATTTACTAGGTCCCAGTTTTCCATGAAAGCTGATCTTCCCCCAGTGGGTAGAGTTTAGGGCTGTTCCTCAACCCCCTGAAGGACCTGCTGGAAGAATCTTGGTGGGAATATTGGTCCCTTGGGATCTCAAAGGACCTTGTTCTGATGGAGTTTCATAGACTCCCACACCCAGGTCACTGTGGACCAGTAAAACCAGCCCTTCGGCATGGACTGAGATGAACACTTCTGTTTCTGTGTAGAGTTTTCACTTGGGCTTAAGAGGGCAGACTCCGGAATTAGACTGCCTAACTCCAAATTCCTGCTTTACTGCTTATTTTTAAATTACTTTGACCTTGAGCAAATGCCTTAGTTTTCTGTGTCTCCATATTCCCTTCTTCAAAATGGGCAAAATAACAATATCTGCCACATATGGGTGACTGAAGCACTTGTATATATAACTTTAAAGTAAAATGTGTGGCCCATAATAAGCACTCAGTCAACGTTAGCTACCATCATCATTCCCTCCCTCCTTCCCCTCCTCTTCCTGCCTCTCCCCTGCCTTTCCAGCCGCTCCTCCTCCTCAGTGGGCTAGAATACAGTCTAATGTTTGTCTAACATGTCTAAGTGCAGAGAACACATCAGTCCCTCTTGCTACCCCACGCGCTCTCCTTTCACCCAGAAGAGGCTAAGCTGAGGCAGGACACGCCATCTACACCTCCTGGTGCATCCCTGGTGACCCAAGTTTATCCAAATCAGTCCCAGCCTGTGGCAGGGGTTCCGTGAGTCAGAAGCAGCTTCATGGACAGATTTTCTCCATACAGCTTCATGAGATGAGCAGAGAACCCATGTTCCCTAAGCCCATAGTTCATTCAGTTTGGCTTATTTTGTTTTTTTTTTTTTTTTTCCCACTGCCACCACCAATTCACATTTTGTGTCTATTTCTTATAGAAAAAACTTCCTGATTTTCTCCTCTTTTCTTTCACCAGTCTCCATTCCCTCCAGGCCATCTAAGATTATCTTGTTAAATATTGTTGTGATGATTTCTTTATTTCAAAAATGGTTAATTGTGCCCCACTGTCTACAGACAATCACTAGCTTGGTGTTCAAGGCTGGCTCACTCACTCTCTTCCCCACCCACATTTCCAGCCACATCTCTGAGTCTCTGCATCCCAATGCCTTTTCCAAATAAACACATCAAACAGTTTCATGTTCAGTACTTTTGATGATGTCATTTCTTCTGCATGTCCCTCTCCTTTTCTGCCCCTTCTAAAACACACACACACACACACACACACACACACATATACACAGTGTGAAGACAAGCAAATCCAATGCTAGTTACCCTAGAACCTCCTCTGATGTTCAGCAGCTCCAGATACTCCTTCTCTTGGGCTCATGTTGTTTTTCTAAGCCTTCAGTGGAGCCCCAGTCTCAAGTGGAGATCATTATTTTAGCCTTTCAACTGATTCGGGGTTTCCTGAGGAAGGAATTGCATTTGATTCATCCTTTGAACATCCCCTGTTGCTTGTCATAATCTTACACTTGCAGACCCACAATCAACATTTAATGAATCAAATTGCATGCAGCTTGATTTTGGCAAACATACATTTAAAAGTCTATAATCTTATAAATTTGAGTATCTTTACTCACGCTGTAGGAAGATTTATAGTAAGATTCCTCTATCAATAAATATCTGCTCTGCATTTAAAGAAAGACTTGATTTACCTACAGTTTTAGGGCTCTACTTATTATATACAAAAGACCATGAAAACTGTATAGAAGGTTCCTGCAATAGAGCGTTCAGCTGTGCTCTACGCTGGGCTTTGGGGCTCTAGAGTTACTCACTTAACCCTCATAATAGCCCTGTAAGAGGGGGCCTATTATTAGCATCCACACATAAGGAAACTGAAGCTCAAAGAGGTCAAGTCACTTGCTTATAATCACTTAACTAGATCTGGGATTCAAGTCTGGACATTTGGCTCTAGGGACCCCATTCTTAAGCACCGTGCCATTCCCATTCAGGGTGATAAAAGCCATCTGATCTCGTGGTTTGTGCAGAAGTGAACTGTAGTTCTTGTTCATTATTTGCTGGAAGAAATGGAGACCTCTGCAGGCCTTCCCCTAAGGGTGGGTATCCTGAGAACCAAATGGAATTTTGAGAAATCACTCACATGCAGAGTGCTAGTATAAATTTAAGGCTTAAAAAAGTGCTTCTTAGTCAAGAAATTAAGGGAGACATCATGGTCAGTGAACCTAATTATAGTCAGTTAAATTAGCTGTGTTGCTAAATGACTTGGACTATGGAAAACCCAGGAAGTTCCAGAATTGTTCTCTTACATTTCCTGTACTCCCACCTCTACCCCCAGTATTTTTTTAACCATTGTCAGTGACTTAGAAATACAACGATGTGAAGTCAGCCATTAATATTTATATTACACCAGGAACAAGAGAAATGGGAAAAGTCGGAAATAATACTGAGTGTTTTGACTCATAACTACAACAAGATTTCTGTGATAATAGTTTAGAATGATATGTATCTGGCATATTGCAATAAGATCTAATCATTGTGACTTTTCTGTTAAGAGAATTCCAAATAGAGAAAAACACAAGATTGGCAGCCTCTATTTTATAGATGGTTTATGTCTCAAAGCCATATTATGGAGAATGCAAAATTCTTACAACTTCTGAAGATAAAACAAAAGCCTATGGAGAAGCTTTTGGAAAATTGTTTTGGGGTTTCCAACACCCCAGAAATGCATTTTCCTCTATCACTGGGGCAGCTTTGGTGGAAATGCTTAAGAAGGACTGCTTTTTCTTTTGCTTTGTTTTGCCTTTTATACCAAGATAGAATTCAGAAAGAATAGTAAGCATATGAAAAAGTTAGGTGACTTCCCTGGCAGTCCAGTGGTTAAGACTCTGCACTTCCACTGCTGCAGGGGGTGCTGGTTCCACCCCT